>NC_136065.1:56874236-58082804 GCF_964261635.1 Lissotriton helveticus | reverse complement strand
CTAAAGCATTCCAACATTACCATTAAACAAGCCTTGACCAGTAGGGTGTTCAGTGTAAGACTAACTTTGCTAAGTAATCTGAGTGAGGTCCAAAGAGCATTAAATATTTTGCTACAGTAGTATTAGATGGTCTCATTCCATACAAGATGCTGTTCAGAGTATCAGTATTCATGCCTAACCTATGTAATCCCGGAACAGTGGCGGAAGAACAAAATTTCGACCTGGACCAACATTTGACTGTCTAATTTGAGGTCTTCTGACTGCATTGGTGAAAAGAAAGGTGCTGATGGGTGGATTCCCAAAGTAGGTATTCTAATTCAAGAACATATCTCAGATAAACAGGTATCTTGTCCATCCTACATACTACCTATCCCAGTTTCTGGGTATAAGGCTCACAAACTCTAAGAGAAGTCTCCATTGTCCATGCTAAAAAGCTTCATGAGGCTGATTCTGCTCAGCAGCCCACCTCTGACACCAAGACTCCTTCAGAGTAGAGCCTCACAACCTCTCCCTACTCCGAAGGAGCTACCCTGTGGAGTACAGCAATGCTGATAAATTAACTCCCAATCTGGGGACCCTTCAGCCTGCTGTGTCTGTCTCCAGCTACACACGGAGTACCAGGTTTCACAGAGGAGCCTGTTGGAGCGATCTTGACAATTCCAACAGATTCCACTACTGCTATGATTTACTATGAACCTCTGACTGAGTCAACATCAACTGAAATTATGGCATCGGAAGAAATATCACTTTCTGAAAATGGCTCTGATTTTGAAATAAATGATTTGACACATACTCCACAGTCACTCAAACTCACCTACTGATTATTATTATTAGTTTAGTGACAGGTATCCAATGCCACAATGGTCATACTTCTGGATGGATACTTTGACTCAGCAGCTGATGGCGCTCTTGCTTTTATTTAACAAACATTGCATTTCTGCTAAATGTGTGCCTTACCTGGGGTTCCAGCACAGCAGCCACATTCTTCTTCTCACAGAGCTCAAGACGATCATCCTGCTATGAATATCACTGCTTCTACTTTTGTGGACGGCGTAGATTGGGAAATAGTTCCTTATCAAATATTGGACCCACTGAACTGTTGCGGATCCCTTATGTTTTAAAGCTTTCAATGGACGATATGTTAATACCTTGTTCCTTTACAGATGGCTGAGACATTATAAAAGTATGATGTTAGATCCATAGGCACAAACACACCTCTACAATGAAGATTCATGTCTAAATGATGACAAATATTCCACCGTTGTGGCCATCCATATTTACATGGAACCAGTTAATAGAGAGATATAACTCCTCACAATGGGAACACTGCAGGGCTTCACCTTTATATGGTCACAAGAATTGCTTAAAGAAAATTATATGTTTTAATAGTGCTGCCAAAATGGATCCTTCAGATTTTTATTTTTCACAAACCCAGTACGATTACTAAAGAACCTAATTACCAACAGCAAACAAATCTACTCTAGATCATTTATTAAAAATGTTGCTATACTAGATTATTGGCATTGGAAAGAAGGCGTTGATGGAAAAATTTCTTTGGGGAACAACATTTTGGCACATTCATCATAAAGGCACCCTTTTAAAGAATGCGTAATACCTAGAGAAATATTTGTTCTGACTAAAACAATCTAGCAGACCACTTGTCAAGGATTTAGGCCCACGAGCGATTTCACAACATCTTCTATTCCACAATTTTTTTTTTTTTTAAATCCAAATTGGTAGAGAAAAAATACCACAGATGCTACATATAATGATAAAATTCAAAATAGTACATGCAATTTGCCAAGTTATATCCTTAAGGTATAACCATTTGGCCTGTTGATACTGATATATGCATGCAACAATTTCTTCCCAAAACTCCTAGTCCTTCAGCTAATTGCGCAGACCCCAGCTATGACAAATATACATGTGACTGTTAGTACACATAGTGTGTATAAGGTTTGCAGATGGCTATCACACTCTAACCTAAACAGTTACGAAGGAGCACTTGTACAAACTTTGTAAAAATATGGATTTTAATGATTTCCTTCTATCTCCACATCCAGCAAAAGGTAAATGTTTCATATTTGAAGCAGGTTATGCAATTTACAATGAATGGTAAACACATTCAGAGAAAGAGGTTGCAGAAAGAATCAGACAAGCTTATATGAAAGTTTTTATAAATTACATTTAAATAAGGAATACAAACAAAAATTATGTGATAATGTCATACAAGCACTCTCCAAAAGAGTGCATTCCTGAGTTACATATTGACTCCACTGTTGATCTTCTAGAAGAGGATTTAAGTCTTCTACGACATGGTCAGGCTCAGTCGCGAGAAATCACACAGATAAAATGGGGCACTGCAGAAGCTACAGCCTGGAGACGTACATTGGCAGCTCATCAACAAAAGTGCGGTGTTTCAACCCCACATCTAACCTTAATTTACATAACAAAGGTGAAATAAAGAAGGTGCTGATACCCTGTTAAGCACAGAAGAAATGGAAGTAGCCCTGTTTTTCTGTTGCCAAATGTCTACATACCCCATGGCTCCTGCGTGGAGTAATCTCCCTTCCTACTAAAGCTTATCCCTTTCAAGAGTGCAAGAAATACAAGTCCTGGGTTTGTATGGAAAAATGCGCATTCTTTCCTCCAGCATCTGCCAACATTACCTTTTGCATTCTTGTGCCTCACACAAGACAGGCTGCATTCATCGGCACATCTGGATGAACAAACCCTCTGAGTCACTCACTCCATCACTTTACAAGGACTCTGCAGCTTTTGGAAGCTAGGTCTCAGCTGCACATTTTCAGGCCAGCTTCACCTATTTTATCCATTCCAACCCGTCACATACTCATGAACAATGGTGACTATTTAATATTAACTAATGAAAGTTAAGCACGGCAATATTTATTCACAGGATCAGAGATAGGACGATGTTCTTGAATAACCTTGCGTCCCTCTCCTCGACCGGTACTTGAAAACATCTCCACAAATAGATACTGAGACTATGCATTCTGAAAACCTGAAGAAGCTTATTGCGGTTCAGAATCAAAAATTGGTTCGTCTGACCTCAGCGGCAGAAGTGTTTGACAAACAGTATGTTCTGCATAAGAGATTCAAAAACTCTTCGAGACTCAGTTTTATGCCCATTTTGCTGACGTTGTGCACACTATCTTCAACTCATCACATGCCACTAGCATAGTGGAACTTCTACAAAACTTTTGCATCTGGAATATTGACCAGTTTTAGGACTATTTTCATTCTGACTCCTTAATTTTTCTATTCATTGTTCTCCTGTTTATTTGGTGGATTCCCTGCAAACCTTCTCATTATTGGCCATGCTAATATAAAGTAATCCAACCAAGAGCATGGAGTTGGGTTATCTAATGGAACAGAAAGGAAAGCCATGAAACCCTGGCATTCTATCAACCGTTGGAAGGCCATCGGTATTGATTGAGTACCGTTCTCTATCCTTTCGCAAAATGAACGCTCCTCAAGTGAGACCCCTCTTCTGGTCTATAAATTGCCGGCAAGTCACAATGATTGATTGACCATTGGCGGTGGCCCCATGCCATCAAACGATGAGAAACCCTGTAAGACACAATGCTTGATTGACCATTGGTGGTGGCCCCATGCCATCAAACGATGAGAAACCCTGTAAGACACAATGCTTGATTGACCATTGGCGGTGGCCCCATGCCATCAAACAATGAGAAACCCTGCAAGACACAATGCTTGAATGACCATTGGTGGTGGCCCCATGCCATCAAACAATGAGAAACCCTGTAAGACACAATGCTTGATTGACCATTGGCGGTGGCCCCATGCCATCAAACAATGAGAAACCCTGTAAGACACGATGCTTGATTGACCATTGGCGGTGGCCCCATGCCATCAAACAATGAGAAACCCTGTAAGACACAATGCTTGATTGACCATTGGCGGTGGCCCCATGCCATCACCAATGAGAAACCCTGTAAGACACAATGCTTGATTGACCATTGGCGGTGGCCCCATGCCATCAAACAATGAGAAACCCTGCAAGACACAATGCTTGATTGACCATTGGCGGTGGCCCCATGCCATCAAACGATGAGAAACCCTGTAAGACACAATGCTTGATTGACCATTGGCGGTGGCCCCATGCCATCAAACAATGAGAAACCCTGTAAGACACGATGCTTGATTGACCATTGGCGGTGGCCCCATGCCATCAAACAATGAGAAACCCTGTAAGACACGATGCTTGATTGACCATTGGCGGTGGCCCCATGTCATCAAACAATGAGAAACCCTGCAAGACACAATGCTTGACCGACCATTGGCGGTGGCCCCATGCCATCAAACGATGAGAAACCCTGCAAAACACAATGCTTGATTGACCATTGACGGTGGCCCCATGCCATCAAACGATGAGAAACCCTGTAAGACACGATGCTTGATTGACCATTGGCGGAGGCCCCATGCCATCAAACAATGCGAAACAACTTCTGAGATCATTGACGTTACACCAGGCCTAGTGCCAAGCCCGCATCTTCCAATCTGAAATATGCTCCTTGCGATGGACGAGTCTTAATGTTCAAGTTATCATCAACAACATTGATGCTAGAAAAACCGGATCTGACAAGAATTGAAGCACAAGCAATTTCACCATCCATGGGTACTCAGTATGTTCAGGATCTGTTCCAGTGCCTATATCCAACTACTTCACCAGAACTCGCTGCAAAAACAAAGGATAAAATCGGCCTTTCATTTATCATTTTTAATGAAACACTTAGGTGCCCATTACGATAGCCACCGCCGGCCTGGCGGAGGCAATCCGCCCGACATCGTTTCCCGAATTTCCCCCCGCCATATTAGTATGGCGGGGGGGACCGCGGCGGACGGAAAGACCGTCCGCCACTTTTCCGCCCCGGTCGCCTTGCGGCCAGGGCGGAAAAGGAATGATATGGTGGCGGTGTCTATCAGACACCGCCAGCCATATTAGGATGGGGTGAAACAGATGCCTTTCCGTGGTGGCGATGCTGCCACAGAAAGGCATGGGGTCTTCACTTTGGGGGCCCCCTGCGGGCCCCCAAAGTGAAGGAGGGGTGGGGGGTGCACCCTAATGCCACCCACGGGATCCCCCGCCCTTATGGCGGGCGGTCCCTACTCTCGATAGGATGGCGGGCGGACTAAGTCCGCCCGTCATCCTAATGACCCCCTTAATGCAGCAAAAACTCACAGACAGAATGGTGATTACATGACACCATCGTTGATTGGGAAAAAGTAACCATAATGCAATTCAAGGTTTCATTCAAATATGTTTATGAGCCATGTTTTATATGATTATTTGTTCTACAGAACTAATATATAGTATTCAATGCTTTTTATTAGGATACATATCTCAAAACTAGTTTACCTCAAAACACAATAGGGGGATTGCAATGAAAACTGTGACAGTGCTAATTCCGTTAGTCTGTTTTCTTTTCATGCTCAAGGTATGCTTTTCTTTATCCTTAATAGAAAGTGTGCAGTTTTCAGAGTACTTGCAAAAATCAAGAGGGTAGCTACCATTGCTGCAGAAGGTTCAGTACATCAGGGCCAATTGAACTCAGATAATGTATTTTATACCCAAACAGCAGTCATCGTGACTATTTTCCTTACTTGCACCAGGGTCCATGACATCCTTGCTAAGCTTCTGCAAAAATACTGTTATCATCTTGGCCAACAACTCTGTCAGCTGACATGTTTTTTGTTTATGGTCACAGGTACAGCCATTACAATATGTCCCCTTGCAGTGTAAGCTTATTGTTCACAAAGATGAACACTAAAGGCCCGATTCCGATCTCGCTCAAAAGGGCTCCGAACGCGATCCGGCCAGAAAAAGTGTGAGCCGTACGTGTGATTTCCAAACAACATGTACAGCTGTATAAGCGAGCAAGTACGATGCGATAATCGCTTAATCACCGACCGAATCATAACCGGGACAGAACCGCTTGTACTTCTCGTCCGTAGCCAAACTGTGCCGTGCAATGGAGCCGCTTTCCGACCGAGCAAGTTCGATGCATGTTTCGGACCGCCAGTTCAAGTCGAAGCCTCCGACACGTAAAACCTCCAGAAAGCGAACTTCGGGGGAAGCGTAAAGGGGCCCCTTCACCCATAGCCTTACTAATCAGACACAGGGGGGGACCCAAGGATTCCCCTAAACATGCATGTACGGTGCGGGTGGCACCGACACGCCCCACGACAGGGGGCTCCCTTTTCCGCAACGTACCTTTTTCGTCAATGGCAGCCTATGTATGCAATGTACAACTGGCTCACATTGACTTCAATGGGGTTCCAAGCAACCCGAGTGCATCAGCAAATACTCACTTCGTACTTGGGCGCTCGGGCTCCTGAGCTCGAGTCGGTCGGAAAGCCCTCCGGATACGGGCCGTACTGAGTGTTTTACGAGCAGGATTGGAATTCCGCCCTTAATTTCAACATATGGTGTGCACTGACACATGTTGTGACATGTTAGTTTAGTCTACATACTAAAAAGTGATAGCCACAAACTACGTGTAAAGTTTATACCTCCGCATTACTTATAAATACCTGTGTGCGTGCTCCATGGAGAGCAGAGTGCAGAAAACTCTGCAAACTCCACGAACGGACCAGAGTTCACCTCCCAGGCCTAGCACTTAATGCTATCTTTGAGTGTGTTATTCATAAACAACTCATTGTTTGGATTGCAACTCATCGAGAGGGACTGATGGTGACCCTAAAACACTAGCTGCACAGACTTGCTCAACGGGTTTATACTAGAGCTGCATTCCAATTAGTTGTCTATCTCAATGTTGATGCACTGAACTAAGTCCTTGCACCAAAGGGTTAGAAATCTGACTCCTGGGGCTCTGGGGACCGCCCATATTTCATATTAGATCACTGGTGAGGACTGTGTTCCCAGAGAGTGGACATATATCACCTACATTCCTGTAGCTGGAGGAAGGATACCCAGACAATGAAGTGAAAAGGAATATCTTTATACATTTTGGGGCCTTTTAATTAGCAAAGAGCTTGTAAATTGGCCCTTAGCACTTTTGTTTGGTGGATAGTAGCAGTGGGGGTTAGAATTGCAGATTCTGTTTTGAAAGGAGAGAAAGTATCTTGCTGAAGCCTGCCCTGTCTGCTCCTGATGTCTTGTTCTTGATTTCAGCACAATAAACTCCATTCGGCACAATAAACTCCATTATTACTTCCACCCAACCTCAGGCTGTATCGTTTTAGGCATAGACAAAGCTGCATTAACACACAAGATGAAGATTTCTTTGACCACTACAGCACCTGCACATGCACAAAATCTGACACAACTACTTGTTGTAGACAAACTTGGTGTGCTGCTTGAAGCTACCAGTGCCTCCGGCACTCAAGACTCAAGACACTCAAGACTTGCCAGCTTGGTAAAACCCTTGCTGGGACTGCAGGTAGGCAGCTTACAAGGACATGAAGAAAAACTCATAAAGTGTCAATCAACCCGAGGAGGGATAAGACCAAACACATAGCCTATTACTATGGGATTTTACAAGATGTAGGTGTGATCAGAATATAAGTTTGGTTTCACAGCGAGTGTTTTTGAGCCGTTTTACTTACTTCAACATTTTAAGAGAATGTACTTGTCAGAAGGCTGCATCCAAGCGTACAGTGCTCAAAAACAGTTCTTTTACTTAAACTTCATGCCATTGAAAACCCAGGAGATACTGATGTGATACATTTACAGGAAATCATGCACACGTGGACTATATACCGCCTGTGGTCTTACCTGGAAGTGATGGGGAGATGTTAAGGAGAATTAATATAAAAGTGTAGATTATCGTTGTCAATCTTTTCCTCACTCCTGTGGACATCTCTCACTTCAACAGGTGCCAATGAATGTGTGTCTGAATAATCCTAAATAGAGAAGATATCAAAAGGGATTTACAGTTGTCTTAGAGATAGAACAAAATATTGGTGATGTATTAAAATAATTACTGAGGAAGCATGCAGATACAGTGATACAACAAAGAAGATTGTACGGTCTTTATACAGTAATTCAACGTTTGTCTAGTGCTCACCAAGTCCTAACATTATGTAGATGTTACATCATGTGACAATTAACAGAAATTTTATTTTGCTATCACTTATCAACTAATACTAAGAAACGGTCTGTCTAAAAGTAGGTGTACTCATTGGCTCTCATTATCAGGTTATTAGAATTAGATGCTGCTTTGAATGGGTGTGTATTACTTTATCATGAAGAGGTACAGCCACATGTATATCAAATTAGAAAAATGATGTCCATTTGGTATGGAGCATTCACATCGTACATAGGTCAAAAGATATCTGTGACAAACTTAGAAAAAGAGTTCTAAAGACATTTCCAAACAATGGGAAACAGCATTTAAATGCTGCCTTTACCGTGCATATGCCTTTACCACACAAGCTAAGTATAAATGTGTGTGTGAGAGTGTATTTGTGCATGTGTGTATATATACATATATATATATATGTAAACCAACAAATGGACCCCAATGGATGCCCAGCCTGCGGACGGGTGCTCCAACGGCAGACGTCAAGCAGTTCTCATATCTTCCGTATTTCCAACCCAAATTTTTCAGTTTTGGGAAGATTAACCATAGCGATGAGTTGTTTCACAAAATATTTTTACTTGGCAGTAACGCAGTGAAACACAATGCATTTCGATCTCACTCAGCATCCTTACATTACAATTGAAATGGAAGACATACTTATCATCAGAAGAGTATCATAACTACCAAAACCCCAGAACAATAAATTAAAATGAATTCAAAATCCCTTACTGAGAAACGTTAGAATTTGATTTGGAAGGATAACTCAAATAGAATGCAAATTCATCTTGATTCTCATTATGTGCATATTTCATTGCTAACAAAAAAACTTCTCTGATACAAAGTGTTAAATTTTATTCAACAGTTAACTTGGGAGGAGATGCAATTTATGAAAAATGATTTACCAGTCGTATCAACATTATATAAGCTTCCAAAAATTCAGAAACATAAAACTTGTCCACCAGGTCCACCCATAATTTTCTCCAAAAACTGTCTTTTTGGAAAATACTTCGGTATATGTAGATAATTTTCTTGCTCCCTTTGTGAAAGGTTTGAAATCTTATGTGGGAGACACAAAAGACTTTTTAACAAAATTTAAGAATTTATAGTGGGAAGAATCATACACAATGGTGTGCTGTGATGTCTATATAGGAGCATCTGCCAAGAAGATGGCTTGACTCCTTGTAAATATTTTTTAAGGGCAAGAGACATTAATCTTTTGGCACATACTCATATGCTCCTGGACATGATCAACGTCTGTCTTAATGAAAAAAGGTCATCTACAAACAAACACAAGGAACAGCTATGGGCACCTGTTTCTCCTACATTTATGCCAATCTTTTGATTAGCTGGTGGGAGGATAAGGCGCTCTCGGAATCAGAGATGTCTCAGTGGTCTTGCCAGACAGTTATCTGGCTCAGGTACATCGATGACGTCTTCTGTGTTTGGAATGCTCAGAAAAATGAATTGCAAGACGTTATACATGACCTAAACTCCAACAGTTTAAAATTATGTTTTACAATGACCTACACTAAAAACACTGTGGATTTTATTGATCTGAGACTAACAGTAGTCAGCAATTCTTTACAGTCCAACTTTTTCTGAAAACATGCTACGAGGAATTCCATTCTATATGCTCGTAGCAGTCATGCACTGAACTTTAGGTGAGGTATCCTCTATGGGGAGTTTCTCCGAGCAAAACCTAAATGTAGCTCAGAGAAGGAATGCATAACAGCTTGTGATGAAATGATTTTTAGGTTCAAAGTGAGAGGGTATTCCAAGAAACATCTTGATATTGCAAGAAAGAAAGCTGACTTGGTAAGCAGGGAAAAAAATCCTATTTGGACAACTGGAATCTAAAATCAGTGACAAAAGTGGAATAGGTTTCATCACTAAATACTCCGAAGGGGCACATGATTTACGGAAAATTTAAATCAATAGATGAGATATTTTAAAACACATTCCAATTTTGAAGAATAACATTAGTGAGTGTCCTCTGATCACTTATCCAAGAAATACCTCACTTGCGGACATGCTAGTGCACAGTTTCTTAAAACCTAAAAAAGGTACATGGCTCCCATGACCCAAAGATTTTAAAATCTGTGGTTCTTGCAAGGCCTGCAGGTTCAGTAATAACATTGAATCAGTAACACTGCAGTACACACAAAGAATATAGAAAATCAAAAAATGTATAACCCACAGCACTGATTATGTAGATTATGCCGTTGTTTGTTCGTGTGGAAAGTGGAATATAGGGTTTACCATTGTCCCAATAAAGAAATGTATCCTGGATCATTGGTGAGCCATTACTAATAATGATGAAATGCACAACACATCAAGGCACTTTAATCAATACCATGCAGGTAATTGGTTTAGACACAATACCAAAACATCCCAGAGGGAGAAATAGACAAGTCAACCTGAGAAGACTGGACTCATATATGATTTTGGAGGCAAGCAGCATGATTCCAGGGGGGCTAAATGCAGATGCAGAACTATCATACATTTATGGGATGAGCTGGGGAGTTCATAATCTTTTTGACATCAGCAGAGTTGCTTGCAATAGTAGCTACATTTTAAATTAGCACAAATGTAGGTGATTCCTAAGGGCTGTATTTCTTTTGATTATATGTTTTTTGTAGGGGATTCACGATTTCACCCTCTACAAAGATTTGTAAAAAGCATGTAGGGATTGCAGTGAAAAAATCATGAATGGCTAAATCAGCACTGCAGCTTGATTCTTGATTATTATGTAATTAGTGAGTAGCATCCATAGAATCATTTAGAAATTGTTTACACTTGATGAATTTCACTGTTTGATAAAATGTAGCACTTTGTATTAGAGAATGTTCTCTGTTGGCAATGGAATATGCAAGTTATGAGAATCCAAATGAATTTGCATTCCATTTCAGTTATCCCTCTAAATCAAATGTTAAACTTTCTCAGGAAGAGGTTTTGAATGTATTTGAATTTATTGTTTTGTGTTTTGGCAGTTATGACACTCTTGAAGCTCTGTAATGCATTTGTGATGATAATTATATATTCCATTACAATTGTAATGTAAGGATGCCTTTAAAAATACGTAATGGCAGCTATGTGACACATGATCAAGACCAAGTGGGGTCGAAACACATTGTACTTCTCTGCTTTACTGCCAAGTAAAAATATTTAGCAAAACAACTTGTCAGTGTGGCTCTTCTTTCTGAAACCCAAAGATTAATGTAGGAAATACAGAGACTCTATATATATATATATATATATATATATATATATTACCTACTGGCGGTCGCCAGTAGGTATATATAGTTAGGATTTTTTCTCTATGGGATTTTTGAAAATTCTATGTCTAATAACTTTGGCGTTTGTGGACGGAATTGGCTGAAATTTTCAGGAAAATGGAACATTTTGTTTCTGAGCAGCTCCTGAAAATTTGGGGGGGGGGTTCGTCAAGGGGGAGCCGAGAAAAAAAGGGGGTCCCAAAACGTGTTTTTAACATTGAGTTTTCCATAGGGCGGTTGGCCTCACTTTTAGCCCGAACGGCTGAATGGATTTGCACGAAACTTGGCAAAATTGTAGGGACTGGTAGCCCGATGTGCCTTTGCTAGGTCTCAATATATGTGCTCCAGTGGATTTTGAGAAATTAACGTTCAAAAAAAGATATATATCTGTAACAGCGGACCGGGCAGCGCTCCAGTTCGCGTACTTTTCGCGTTACGGAGCTTTGTGAAGCGAAGCTGATTGGTTCTCCGGCGTCTGTAAACATTCCAAACAGTCCGTAGCGGCCGCCATCTTGTCTCTCGGTAGGATCGAGAGACAAGAGAAGGCCAAAGCGAAGGGGCAAATGACCATAAGGGGGCATAGTAGATCCTCCCTGACCCCCTAGGTTTGATGTGGAGGTTTTAAAAGGGCCCGCGGGGCAAAAAAAAATAAAAATAATAATAATCGAACGGCTGAATGGATTTGCACGAAACTTGGCAAAATATTAGGGACTGGTAGCCCGATGTGCCTTTGCTAGGTCTCAATATATGTGCTCCAGTGGATTTTGAGAAATTAACGTTCCAAAAAAGATATATATCTGTAACAGCGCTCCGCTTCGCGTACTTTTCGCGTTACGGAGCTTTGCGAAGCTGATTGGTTCTCCGGCGTCTGTAAACATTGCAAACAGGCCGTAGCGGCCGCCATCTTGTCTCTCGGTAGGATCGAGAGACAAGAGGAGGCCAAAGCGAAGGGGCAAAGGACCATAAGGGGGCATAGTAGATCTTCCTTGACCTCTTAGGTTTGATGTGGAGGTTTTAAAAGGGCCCCGCGGGGCAAAAAAAATAATAATAATAATAATCGAACGGCTGAATGGATTTGCACAAAACTTGGCAAAATTGTAGGGACTGGTAGCCCGATGTGCCTTTGCTAGGTCTCAATATATGTGCTTCAGGGGATTTTGAGAAATTAACGTTCAAAAAAAGATATATATCTGTAACAGCGCTCCGCTTCGCGGAGATAAAATTATCTCTGTATTACCTAGCTGTTGCTAACACCAGTTAGCGACCGCTAGTAGGAGATAGCGACCATCTTGGGCTCCACTTTGTATGTCAGTGATATTTATCACTAATGACATGCAAAGTGGGCATGCCAAGATGTTAGCGACTGGAAACAGTCGCTAACATCGCTATCTCCTATTACCAACTTTTGGAGATATTCGCGCTAAGCGCGAATATCTCCAAAAAGTAACACCTGCCCTGAGCAGTTCTTAGCCATGTTATCCAATGGGAGGTGGATAACATGGCTAAGAGCATTAGCTCGGTAATGCATGAATATCGCTGACTTTTCAGCGATATTAATGCATTGCGGTCGTTTTTTATCGCATTTGCGATAAACCTTGATAATAGCAAGGTTTATCTGCGATAATTTCTGACGATGCTTAGCGGTAAAAAATTCGTTGCTAAGCATCGTTAGGGATAAATATCGCTTAACTTTGGTAATATGCCCCAACGTCTGTTAATGTTCGATTCGAAGGAAATCAGGAAGTGTTGAAAAACATTGTCTGCGCCATCTTGGCTTTTTTCAAATGCCACACTTTTGTCGTGCACGGCAGTCATTTTAGATGCCTTGACCAGAACCACTCTCTGCACGCTGTCGATCCTTAGCATGGCTCCACACCCTCGCAAGCATCTCCCCCAGGCACTGGTCACCCCCGCTCTCTGTCTTATGCATGGGTAATAAACCTCCCCCCATCTGCGCTGCTCTTCCCTGAGAATCACACCCTGTGCCCGCCCGACACCTCCCTTTCGCCCTATTCACTACCGCACCCTCTGACACTCCTTTTCCTCTGTGTCCGATTGTCCAGGCCGGTCCTAGGCTATCAGCTAGCCCTGCAGATGTAGTTTATGGCCCCAGCTGTAAAGAATCACCCCTCTTCAAAGGAGTTATAGTAGATCAAGGCCCACACTCGATGAGATCCGTCACAGCACACGCGTTCCTACTATCTGAAAACCATCCTGTATTGTGATTGGGGAGGGGACCGAGCCTGAAGCGGAAGATTCCAGGGATGACTCTTTGTACATCAAAGTTTTTACAATTATGTGTCACATTAAAAATATACAGCACTCCAACAAAGTAGTAGGATTATAAAACTTTAATAACTTATAAATATATACAACAAAACAAAAACAGTAAAAACATTTAAACATTTTTAGGGAAAAAGAAGGAAGTAGCGGTCGGTTGTGCGAATAGTCCCAACGCAGCACAACGTCCAGATTTCTGGACGGCACCCAGGTGATGTTGCCTGGGTGCCGCACTGATTTCGGTATCCGGCGTGGGGCGTCGCGGGGGGTGGGTCATCAGTAGCAGTCTGTTGTGCGAATAGTTCCAAGGCAGCAGAACGATGGCACCAAGGTGATGTCCAGTAAGTTGCCGCCCTCCGAATAACGGCGCGGGGCGCCCCGGGGGGGGGGGGGGGGGAGGCGGCGTGAACGGGCCTCTCCAGGTGGAGTCTTGTCTGCTGTAGTGGGGCGCCCCTTTACCGTTTCAGTTGCCATTCCGTCCGCTTTTGGTCCACTGTGTCAAAAGCCGCAATTCAGCTGAGTTGCGCTCACTCTTGCGGTGCAGCGATAGGCGGCTGTCACAGGACTCTCAAAATGGCGGCAGGCTCTTTCCTTTTTGGGCCTGGTCCACTGAAATGGCCCTGGGACACCTTGGAAATCAGACGCTTGTCTGCTAGGTCTTGGACCCCATTCTCAAAAGCGTCCCCTCCGCCTTGAGGATTCAACAAAAGTTTTGGAGGCCCCCGACTCCTGCAGGCTTCTGGTGGGGAGCGGCTGCCATGATTGCTCGCGGAATGACCATGACGGAGCCACGAGATGGTGGTGCTTTCATGCTGACGCCAGCTTCAGTCTGAAACATCCAGAAACAAGGTGGGGCTTTCATCGTTTGGGAAAAAAAAAAGTTTTCATCCAATGAAAAGTGTTATTTTTAGGTCATATGATCAAGCCTTCCATCATTAGGAAACCAAAAGTAAAATGAACCAATGAAAAGTTTTATAAACAAGTCACATGACCTGTTATGCTGCATAGGGTATAAAATGCGGAGAAAATACGTTGGCACGTGAGGCGGCGTCAGTAGCGGACCGATGTGCGAATAGGCCGAAGGCAACACAACGCGCCAAGATCCGGATGGCACCGAGGTGGTGTCCAGCAAGTTGCAGCACTGGTGTGGCCATCCTACAATGCTGAAAGTCGGCGCGGGGCGCCCCGTTGGCCTGTGAGTTCGCGTCAGTAGCGGACCGATGTGCGAATAGGCCGAAGGCAGCACAACGCGCCAAGATCCGGATGGCACCGAGGTGGTGTCTAGTAAGTTGCCGCACTGGTGTGGCCATCCTACAATGTTGAAAGTCGGCGTGGGGCGCCCCGTTGGCCTGTGAGATGGCGTCAGTAGCGGACCGATGTGCGAATGGGGCCAAAGGCAGCGCAACAATATTTTCTGAATAGAAGACACCACAAGGCGCTGAGATGCCAAGATCCGGATGGCACCGAGGTGGTGTCTAGCAAGTTGCCGCACTGGTGTGGCCATCCTACAATGGTAAAAGTCGGCGTGGGGCGCCCCGTTGGCCTGTGAGATGGTGTCAGTAGCGGACCGATGTGCGAATGGGGCCAAAGGCAGCGCAACAATATTTTCTGAATAGAAGACACCACTAGGCGCTGAGATGCCAAGATCCGGATGGCACCGAGGTGGTGTCTAGCAAGTTGCTGTACTGGTGTGGCCATCCTACAATGCTGAAAGTCGGCGTGGGGCGCCCCATTAGCCTGTGAGATGGCGTCAGTAGCGGACAGATGTGCGAATGGGGCCAAAGGTAGCGCAACAATATTTTCTGATTTGAAGACACCACAAGGCGCTGAGATGCCAAGATCCGGATGGCACCGAGGTGGTGTCTAGCAAGTTGCCGCACTGGTGTGGCCATCCTACAATGCTGAAAGTCGGCGTGGGGCGCCCCGTTGGCCTGTGAGATGGCGTCAGTAGCGGACCGATGTGCGAATGGGGCCGAAGGCAGCGCAACAATATTTTCTGAATAGAAGACACCACTAGGCGCTGAGATGCCAAGATCCGGATGGCACCGAGGTGGTGTCTAGCAAGTTGCCGCACTGGTGTGGCCATCCTACAATGCTGAAAGTCGGCGTGGGGCGCCCCATTAGCCTGTGAGATGGCGTCAGTAGCGGACCGATGTGCGAATGGGGCCAAAGGCAGCGCAACAATATTTTCTGAATAGAAGACACCACAAGGCGCTGAGATTCGGTTACCACCGAGGTGATGTCTAGCAAGTTGCCGCACTGGTGTGGCCATCCTACAATACTGCTCCGAATAACGGCGTGGGGTGCCCGAAGGGCGGGGGGAGGCGGCGTGAACGGGCCTTCCTAGGTGGAGGCTCGTCTGCTGTAGTGGGGCGCCCCTTTACCGTTTCAGTTGCCATTTAGCTGAGTTTCGGCCGCTCTTGATGCTACAGCGACAGGCGGCTGCAACAGGACTCTCAAAATGGCGGCCTGTTCTTTGGATTTGGGCCTGGTCCACTAAAATGGCCCTGGGACAACTTAGAACTCGGACGCTCGATTTTTTTTTCCTTTCCTCTACATGCAAAAAAAGGTAAATGTCCGGTACGTTACACGCTTCATCTGCCACGATGTACTCTCCAGAGGAACCGAAAACAAATATAGTTATGGTAACTATACCATGCATCGTCATATGGAGAGGTGGCACCAATTAATTATAGTGCTGCATAAAAGAGAGATTTGGAGGAGAACCCCCGACCTGCCAGTACATTCATCAAAGAAGTGGCACTGACAGCATCAGAGGCAAGGGAAACGGTCCCAAATATTTAGAAGAACTTTGGAAAGATTAAAATGACATGTTTAGATTGTGGCAAATTAATTTCATGTGGACAGATGAGTGTTACTCTAATAAATACAGCATATGAACATCATCATAGTCGATGGTTGGTAGAGTCATTTTGACTATATCCTGGACCTGCCCGTCCTCGCCCAAAATGGCGCCGGAATAAATGGGACTCGTAACTCCTTGTTGTGTACTGGTTGCACAACCTTGATATCACGAGATACGTATGCAGTTTTGAAGCACATGGCGGGCGGGGACGAGAATAGATTGAATATTTCGACATCTCTATTGATATTAAGTTCTGATGTGTTATTGATTACTGTACTATTGAAAGTTCGAATTAACGTCACCCATGGTACTTGCCCGCAAATATATATCTAGATAATTTTTATTGTAACTGGCCCTGTCGTATTTTAATTATAAAATGTACGTCCACCGATTCCGCAACTGTTAGACACCTTAGTTCTTGCAAACTAATGGCCCGCCCGTTACGATCCTCTACAGTGTAAATGTCTACTCATCATATACGATTACAGTTTGCTCCGTGGCCGGCCCACGTGGTTATAGGCTCGTATTTGTATAATGAAATTTTCACAATAAAGGTTTTTAAAAGAAAACATGGTAGTAGTATATACATTGGTAAAGTTTTTAATAATAGTCACTGTTTTAGAATCAGTAAAAGGCAAGTGAAATAAAGCAGACCAATTACATGAAGGGTAAAAGGTATAATACGCAGGAACGCAGTAAAGATAAATGGTCAAGGGCTGTTGTGTTTTCTACTCCTGCAACATAAAGTGATCGATAAGAATCTCATATTCAGGCGTATCGGCGACTAAGACAGCAGGTCGACCCTCTTTTGCTCAACGGCTCCGTCATGGGACAAAGAAACGCCCTTTTTCTCGAAAAAAGAATATATTTTACTTGCAGGACAGTTGTAAATTTTCCGGGAAAGTACATTAGCCTGGAACAATATAACATATATTTAAGAAAAAATAATGTTCGGAAGTAATAAAAAGCGTAATTTTTAGGTCATATGACCAAGCCTTTCATCATTAGAATAAGAAAAGTAAAATGAACCAATGAAAAGTTTTATTAACAAGTCACATGACCTGTTATGCTTACGTTACGCGCTGCGCGTCGCGCCCCGGATGACTTCCGGATGCGCTAACGCAGCGCGTCATATGACGCATTACGCGACAACGCAGGTCCAGAATATAGTCAAAATGTCTCCACCAACCAGCGGTCGGAACACAACCCCTTTCAGCAGGCTAAATAGTTCTGTTAAATGACAACAGAAGGGACAGGCAACAAGAACCATCAGTCAAAGAGGGGAGGGCTAGTTCTTCTCTACCGGGTTACGTTGGGGCGCTACCGGAACTGATCGAATTGGTAGTCTACAGTGTTTCTGGATGTTTCAGACTGAAGCTGGGGTTAGCATGAGAGCACCACCATTTCGTAGCTCCGTCGTGGCCATTCCGCGAGCAATCATGGCAGCCGCTCTTTATCGTTATTTTGGGCGGGGTGGGTGGCGGAGCCGAGCTGTATTGCAGCCATCATGGTGTGGAGTTCAGTTCATCTCACTAGTTTCGTATTTGTTATGAGGGGTTGTTCCTAATGTTTCTATTTTAGCGAGGTCAAAAAGAGATCCCATTAGTGGCCTACTGATTTTGCTCGATTCCTTTTGTTTTTTTACACGATTTTTCGTTATCTGCAAAGACTAAACAGAGTATTGCGACTCTGTGTTTGTTTGTAAATAGAGAATGAACCAAAGAGAACCAATTCTAAAACAGTAAATGCTTTGATAACAATCAATCAAATGGAGAGAGAAGCAGGCACGACGTATTACAACGGGGGCAAAGGCCTGCGTTAACTACCTTTCACTATCTGCAAAGAGAGAGTACTCCTAATAGAAATGAGGGGGGGGGGCAGCATTCAAAGCAGATCAGTGTGCATAAACACGAAAATGTTTTTACTTACCACGTACTTGACATTCAACAGCTTATGATATTTGCTATTAAAAAACCATTGAAATTCACTGAAAAAACCATAGGTTATAGACCATATATAGTTAGGAATTAGCATTTACAAAACCTTGAAAATTCACTGAAAAAACCATAGGTTATAGACCATATATAGTTAGGAATTAGCATTTACAAAACCTTGAAAATTCACTGAAAAAACCATAAGTTATAGACCATATATCGTTAGGAATTAGCATTTAAAAAACCTTATTTTACTCACACAAAACCATTGAAATTCCATATATAGTTAGTTGCACTAACTATATATCGCGCACCCGCAATCCACTGCTGATGATGTCACATATTACATCATTCATGACATGGTCAGTGACATCACTGATGACATCACTGATGACATCTCAAATGACATCACTGATGACATCACTGATGACATCTCATTTGACATCAATGACCACATCACTGATGATATCATTCATGCGACAATACAATGCATCTCCTCACATTTTAATATAACCTCTGTTTCACCCAGTGTTAAATACAGAGTATAATTTTTGAAACCATTGACACACCAATACTAGTTACTACATACGCACTCACTGATTCCTACGTCTACACACACCTTCACTCATTCACCCATACAATCATTCATACATACAATCACTCATCTTTACTACACTATCATATGCACTCATACACCTATACAGACACTCACAGTCTGCCACTCATCCATGGAGTTACTCACACACCTAGTCAGTCCTGTAAAGAATCAATGACACTTCCATTTTCTTGTCTATACAGTTAAACATAGAGCACCTTACATTTTCAAACATATACTAACACATACTTACCTTCTTATACAATCATTGATACAAGTACACATTGATCTGCACAGAGTCACACACCTCCCAGCCAGCCACACACACACTCAGTCTCCCATACAAATACTTGGACAATCAATCAGTAACCCATATAGTTAATCATATAGCTACTGATCAACACATGCAGCAGTTTACAGAACAACAGACATAATGATGCACAAATTAAGACAGTTTAGTCACTAACCCATGCACTCAGTGAGACACATTTAATCACTCACTCATACATTCAGTCATGCACCTACTAAATCCTTTGTCCAGACACTTATACTTCCACTCATTCTTCAATATGTAAGACACATTTTAACTTTACAGAAACATACAGTCACTGGATGTTGTCATCAGTGATGTCATCAGTGATGTCATTTGAGATGTCATCAGTGATGTCATCAGTGATGTCACTGACCATGTCATGAATGATGTAATATGTGACATCATCAGCAGTGGATTGCGGGTGCGCGATATATAGTTAGTGCAACTAACTATATATGGAATTTCAATGGTTTTGTGTGAGTAAAATAAGGTTTTTTAAATGCGAATTCCTAACGATATATGGTCTATAACCTATGGTTTTTTCAGTGAATTTTCAAGGTTTTGTAAATGCTAATTCCTAACTATATATGGTCTATAACCTATGGTTTTTTCAGTGAATATATATATATATATGTATATGGCCAATCCTGATGCTGACCCCATAGAAATCTGGCACTGTAGTTTATTTTCACAAACGTAGGCCTTGTCGCGTTTTGTTGCTAGACCGCTTTCCTCACAATTTTGGGCGCCATTGAAAATCATCATTAAATGCACAGTCACCACAAGTAGTTGTCACAGCAACCACAAGTTAGAATGACATAAAGGTTTAACCATGTGATAGTGAGAGAAAAAAAGGTTTGATATCATAAACATGATATTTTTCTCAGTATGTGCAATCATGTGTTAATTAAAACAAAATAACAATAAAATGTAAAGAAAAACTGAGAAAGAAAGAAAGACTTAACATCAGTCTCCTCCTAGCGTGTGGGTTGCATATGAGCAAAATATTGGTTAAGTTACCATATTGTTACACATACTTGTATTTTATGTATGTAGCCCTCATACATTCTCTTGTGAAAGTAGTGCTAGTTTAATACATAAGGCGGGCATGCAGTTAATAAACAATGAAATATTGCTTTGACAGATTCCTAGCTGCGCTTTACATTACGTCAGTATCAGATCATAGTGGGCTGCATGTTTAGCGCATAAAAGGATAGAGAGCAACTGGATACTCACCAAGTGGGCTGTTTGAGGCTAACACCAATAAGTATGTGTAAAAGGGGTTTTAGGAATCAACCCACAAAAAAGGTAAGTGAAGTCATTCTCTTTGCCCCTAAAAATAACCGACTCCCCATTCAACACTGGCTCACTGACCTTAATGCTCTCAACTACTCCCTTTCCATCTCTAACTCAGTCAAATCTCTCGGAATTAGCATTGACCAAAACATCAGCCTTTCCCCTCACATAAAAAAACGCTGCCAAAGGAGCTCTCTTTTCACTTCTTCACCTCAAAATAATCAAACCATTCATCCCTGTTGATGACTTTAAATCTGTCGTTCAATCATTAGTACTCTCCAGACTCGACTACGGCAACACTTTGCTCTTAGGCACACCTAAAGTCCACCTAGACCCAATCAAGTCAGTCCTTCACCTTACGGCCAGGCTTATCTCTGATTCCAAGAGGCGGGATCACATCTCTCCCATCCTCAAAGATCTCCAATGGCTTCCCCTGGATGGCAGATCCGTCTACAAGAATGCCTGCATTACACACAAAGCCTTGCATCCTCAAACCCCACTGTATCTCTCCCAGAAAATTCACAAAGCCGGCTGCACCATAGAATTGAGAAGCTCCAGTGCCCTCATACTGGTCCCTCCCTTGGTTAAAAAGAAATCGACAAAAGCACGCTCTTTCTCCTGCAATGCTCCCAACATCTGGAACTCTCTCCCCAAAAATCTACGCTGCAACCCCTCATACTTCAGCTTCAAAAAAGATCTCAAACGACACCTTCTCCTCAAATATTGGGGTCCTTAATCCTGTCCACCTCCCAGTTGTTTCCAAACCTGCCCCTTATGTTACCATGTTTCCTCTCTGCTTCTTACCTGACCCGCCACCCCGCTTAGCTCCCCACATCTACCTCTTTCCTCCTGTGCACTTGCACTCACCTCTTTCTACTTCTTGTTCTCTTCTCTCCTTTCTCCCTCCCTAATCCCTACCTTACCCCTCTTCCCTCTCCCTTCGACTCTGGCCTATCCCACTTACAATGTCATCCAATGCCCTGATAGGTTCTTAATGTTTACTGCCATTACCGTTGATTTATATCTATTGTCCTTTACTTTTTGTTTTCATATCTTGCCTTTCCTTTTTTTGTTTGTGCTTATTATTATATTACTCGATCTTGTCCTTCTCCTGTAAAGCACTCTGATACCCTTGGGTCTTGCCAGCACTATATAAGACTGTTTAAATAAAAAATAAATATAAGTGATTAAAATTGACCCTGAGTGATGAATTATAAAGGTGTGACTGTTATGTTCTAAGTGCACTATTTACAAAAAGCCCCGGAGGGGTCACAGAAGAGAGAGAAAGGGAGAGGACGTACGCAGGTTATAAATGGACGGGAAGCGCCTCGTCCGCATTCAACCCAAACGGGATTTTGGAGTTCTTTAGGAGAATATATCTGGATTCTAGTCTCCTTAATGCCAATTGTCTATTGCTACCCGTGGGGTTCTTAGTGATAGAGTCAATTACAAAATACGTAAGGTCTTTTGCATTTCCACGATGGCATAAATTGATTTGCCTAGTGAAAGTGTAATTGGGGTCGTCATTGATTATTGCCCGGAGATGCTGCAAGATCCTTACATGTATAGTACTCCCCACATAATTTTTAGTGCAGGTACACTGTAAGACGTACACCGCAAAATCGCTCTTGCAGGTGAAGCTACCATGAATTTTAAAGGTGTTTGCCTAAGGGGTGTTTCTACCTGTTTGGTGTTTACGCCATGTCTACAGGCCTTGCATTTTTGCACCTTTGAAAACCCCTATGTGTTTTCAACCAACCTGTCCCTTTCTTGACTCTTGGTGCATTCTGTATGTTGGACTTGGTCTTTTTGGCTAAAGTTCCCTTAACTTTTTGCTTTCCCCGAGACATAGAGTTGCCAATTTAGATGCTTTGGGAACTTTGCCACTGCTGATCAGTGTAAAAGTACAAGGGTTCCCTATGTAAAGGAGGATGGTAACTGATGTGCTTGTGTCAGGGGATGCCGAGCACGAGTCTGGCGGCAGTGCTCTATATTGTCTGGAGTTTGCGGAGTAGGGACTTGTTGATGCCGGCTTAGAGTGCCTTTCCATAGTCCAGTCTGCTAGTGATGAGTGCTTGGGTGACTGTCTTCCTTGACTCAGGGGGGGATCCACTTGAAGGTCTTGCGGAGGATGCGGAGGGTGTTGAAGCAGCTGAAGGTGACGGCATTGACCTGTCAGTTCATGGTGAGTGATGAGTCGAGTACGATGCCGAGGTTCTTGGAGTGGTCTGAGGGGGAACCTGCACGAGAACTGGACCCCTGGTCATGGGTCTAGGGGCCTGAAGAGGCCCCAGAGAGGGAAGAAGGGCCAAGTGGCGCAAGGAGATCCCAGAGTAGTGAAGAGGCATTGCTGGCTAGCCCCTTGTCTCAAAAGAGGGGGAGGAAGAATAAACACCACCCCCAGGGATTGTTGTGTGTCGATTTAGATACCATATGTAGATGTCCCGATTTATGCCCTTATATAGGTAGAATTTACATTGCCCTTATTTAGGCATTATCCATGCTAACCAAATACAGGCATGGCCACCTACATCCGTTCATCTACATCACAACAAGTTCTTGGAAAACCAGATTCTTAAGCCTTTAGGACTTCCCCTTACTTGGATATTGATTCCCCCAGAACTCATTTATTATGCATGAACATTTATTCCTTAGGGGTTAATTCTTGACGTTCTTATGTCTGACTTGTACGTCAATACTGGCATTCCTTAACACCTTCAAGGTATAAATATACCGTCACTTACCATGGCAAACCACAGTTCGGCTGCCTACTTGCACGACGCGGCTCGCCACAGAAAGTTTGGAAGGAAGTCAAGTCCCCAACTGATGCACTGGCCAGACGCTGTGATCCTCCTTGCAGAAAATCCAGCTCCAGTGTTTCTGACTCCCCTTGTGGGGTGTTAGAGATCGAGACCCAAAAAGAGATTCCAACCTCTCTTATTCTAAGGTATGGAGCTGACTAGAACCTAGACAAACGTTTTGCAACTCTTGGCTAAACTAGACTATAGCTAAAACAGCACCTACTTTTTCCCTCGTACTACACTTAGGTTAGGTACAACGGGGTAGGATTATTTTAGAAGCCGAAGATGAGTATTTTAGCCTGTGTTATTTATGAATGTATTTTTATGAATATATGTCATAGCTACAGACCATGCTATTGCAGTATTATTTTATCTTACTGCTAACGCTGTACGTGTTATACTTCACATTCTGTCTTTCGATTGTAGCAGTTCATATCTCTTGCATGAGAAATAAGACTGTTCAATAAACCCTTTTGATGGAAATGCCCGTCTCACTATTTCTGCGCAACTCTGTAGAAACGAAGCATGCACGATTGACTGAGTGAAACTGTTATCTATTGTTTCCACGATTCTGAGATTGTTCAAATTCTAAGGGAAACAAAGTTGTCATGTTTATGCGGTTGTCAGAGACTAATCCCTTCTTGTTTATTCGAGAAGTTGCTAGTGACCTCTGAGTTAGCTGGCACACACAAGTAATTAAGTTTAATGTACTCGATAGAGGCATACTGACCTCAGTCCTATGTCAAATCTAAAGTGTATATTATTTCAATGCGCAGAGCCTATCAGGGATATAGGAACTACACTACAGGATCTGCAGCACCACCCAGGAAACTGGGGGGCCGTAGGAGAGCCCCTGGGTGGAGCTCTAGTCCCTACTTGCCAGAGGTGTGGAGAAGAACAACTAGCGTCAGGAGGGCATGGGGAGTCTATAGCCAGAGCTCCTGCCATCCTGAAATTTGTGGGTGCCATTCCTAAGTGTCAGGCCCAGAAGACTAAATGGAATGTTAAAAAGGGTTGTGCTCTCCAGTAGGAACACCGGTGGGACAGTGTCCAGCCAGTGGGGCTGGGGCGAAGTGACCAGAGTGAACCCATTTTTAACCTGGAGGGCAGGATGACTGGAGGTAGTATCCTGACCAATGAGCCTTCCAGGGGTACCACTCCAGGGTGGGGTTGGTATAGGTGCAGCACACCTGGAGGGGTTCCCCTGGCCAGGAGGGATCCATGGAATAGCATTATTGGCTCAGGGGTACTGATCAGGAAGAACCCCTGGGGTCAGGAAGGCTAGGAACAGGAGGGTGTCCCTGTGGTAGAAGGCCTGCGTCCTGGTTCATTCGCCCAAAGCAGGGAAGTCAATCAGAAAGGTGACAATGGGAGGGAGACACCCAGAACTGATTAAGGAAGGGTTCAGGGACCCCTGAGCACAAACGAACTTCAAAGAAATGAAGGGGTATAACTAAGAGAACTGAATTCACTAGAATTTGGTATAATTTTTAATGGTGAAATGGACAGATCGAGTCTGCAAAGGCTTTGGCCTCTTTCGTGGTCAAGAAAAACCTCTGCCAAGGAAGAAGTTGCTGAAGAGACTGCTGGATAGGACTGACCCTTGCTTCGTGATCTGGGGCTGGCCTGCAGTTTGTAGCTTTTACTAAAGAAGAGACTGAAGGGACATTGCAGTGGGTGGTGTTCCCCTTTCTTAAACAGGACTGTGCTTTGTCCTGTGTCCTGAACCCCAAGGGCCCCAGGTGAGCTGGCTCCCTGTTTGGAAACACAGGAACATAAAAGTTTCCGGAGAAGTCTCAAGCAACGCGGTGTGCGCGTACTTTTACAGCTTGAGACCCTCAAAATTGTGCCTTGTGATCATGGGCACGCAGTAGTAAACTCGCTGACGTGCAGGGTGTGTGTTGGGGTGCAAGCCGAGGAGTTGGTGAGGAGCGCCTGGTTCTTGTGTGCACCAGGAAAAGAAGTGAGTCTCAGATGGGCAGGGTGCGTGTCGTGGTGCAAGCCGAGACATTGGGGAGGAGTGCCTGGTCGTGGTGTGCACCGAGAGAAGAGGTGAGACTCGGATGCACTGGGTGCATATTGTGGTGCAAGCCGAGGCGTTGGTGAAGAGTGCCTGGTTGTTATATGCACCGGGAGAAGAGGTGAGACTCGGACACACAGAGAGCCTGTCGAGGTGCAAGCTGAGGAGTGGTGACGATCATCTGGTCAATGTGTGCACCAGGGAAGAGGCGAGTCTCGGACATGCAGAGTTCATGTCACAGTGCAACCAGAGGTGCTGGTGGGAAGTGCCTGAGTAGCTTGTGCACCGAATTCGAAGTAAGTATCCACAAGTGCTGATGGCAGGTCTCTGTGTCCACTGAGACTGCCGGAAGGAGGGCCAGGTCATTGGGCCCTTGGAGTGCAACAGTAGCAGCCCAGACCGGCAGTTCCAGATGTGCGGAATTGCCGGCCCAGGCTTTCCGTGCCCATAGACGTAGTTCTATATCAAGGCCCAAGTCACTGAAGGAGGGGAGAAGAGTGGGGTCGCACCCCCCCCCCCAGGTAACGTGGATCACCACCTGGGGTGCGGGCTCAGAGGGACACTATCTCAGCCTCTCGCTACTGGCAGGAGTGTGAGCCTGTTGCTTCAGCTTGGATCGAGGCCCGTGCTGGCCCAAGGGGGGGCAGTACTTGGGCCAGAGTGAGGAGCGTTACTTTTGTGTCATCACTGATCCAGTTTGGGGGAAACTGTTACTGGAGCACCTAGACTGTTGTATTACACTTTGCATTATTGCTGCTAATGAACTATCGAACTGTCATATGACGCCTGACTCTATTTGTGCCTGACAAACTACATGCTGGGTGCACTACGCACTACATTATATTCCCTTGCAGAGTACATGATTGTAAGCGTGGCGCATTGCATGATTTCATCATCACCCAGTACCTCATTATAACGTGGCGCATTGCATTATTTCTTCAGTGCACCGAACATGATTGCAGCGTGACACATTGCTTTGTTTCTTCCTTGCCCAGGACATGATGGTGGTGATACACATTGCATTATTCTTCAGTGCACAGTACATGATTGTAGCGTGATGCACTGCTTTGTTTCTTCCTTGCACAGGGCATGCTGATGGTGATATGCATTGCATTATTCCTTCTTTTCAGTTTCCCAAAAGAATTTTATTTAAGAATATAGGTGTGTCATGTACAATAAGTGCAATTAAGCAACAAACATTGAGCAAAAATCATTGCAATACAATTGTAGTCCATCAAAAAAATGGGGTAAACCCTAAAGTCGGCAGACCTGGGTAGTGATCGTTGTACAAAAACAATGGTCTCGGGCTGTTCCTTTTTATAAAACCGATTCAATAGGTAAACAATTCGAAGTTCATCTGATTTAGTGGGCACATATAATTAATTTCCCACAATTCAATTAATGTCCATGTTTCACAATAAGCAAAGCAAAAAGAATAGCAACAGCAAAAATTCAATAGTTATGGGGCAATTTTAATTCATTGCATTTGTGGCTGTCTCATTTAGAAGGCATTGTATAGTTGCCCAAGAAGAATGTGCAAAAAGATAAGAATAAGAAGTGATAAATAGAAAAAGTTAAGAAGAAGAGCATAGAATAATACAATATTTACAATATTTTACAGAGTTATATATACAATATACGAATTAAACAATAAATTCCTCAACGTCCTGGTGTGTATTACAAAAACTTAAGCACAGTTCATCATTAATGGAGACACTGCTTCCAAACTGGTATTTGCACTAAAATATATATGCCACCATCCAGGACAAACTAGAGCGTCGACGTTTCGACTCGTCTTGGGACCATTGAGGTAACTTTAGACCGTGGCCATGCGAGTCTTCATCAGGACTGTGAACTAGGGCAACCAAGGGAGCAGCACCTGCCCCAAAGTTGGTTGGATAAACCTCTATGGATAGGATTCTTGTTCTGTTGGTAAATTAATTACCTGTGAGTACGAGGCGGAACTGAGTGTGTGGGTCCTCCAATTCTAGGACTTGAATTCAAAATTGCGGATGACCCATTAAGACAAGGGAATTGCTGCCTGTATAGTAGGTTTCAATCGTGTGGATATCGAGGATGTGGGGCTTCCAATTTAGTAGATATGATGCGCGCCCACTTCGTGTCATGCTACACGGGGCACCCTCGCAATTCAGCTCAATGTTCCAACACCGTCAATAGCGCTATTGACGGTGTTGGAACATTGAGCGAATGGACGCCGGTCAGAGCGGACATTGAGTCTGTGGGAAACATAAGCTGAATTGCGATATCAACAGAACAAGAATCCTATCCATAGAGGTTTATCCAACCAACTTTGGGGCAGGTGCTGCTCCCTTGGTTGCCCTAGTTCACAGTCCTGATGAAGACTCGCATGGCCACGGTCTAAAATTACCTCAATGGCCCCAAGACGAGTCGAAATGTCGACGCTCTATTTTGTCCGGGATGGTGGCATATATATTTTAGTGCAAATACCAGTTTGGAAGCAGTGTCTCCATTAATGATGAACTGTGCTTAAGTTTTTGTAATACACACCAGGACGTTGAGGATTTTATTGTTTAATTCGTATATTGTATATATAACTCTGTAAAATATTGTAAATATTGTATTATTCTATGCTCTTCTTAACTTTTTCTATTTATCACTTCTTATTCTTATCTTTTTGCACATTCTTCTTGGGCAACTATACAATGCCTTCTAAATGAGACAGCCACAAATGCAATGAATTAAAATTGCCCCATAACTATTGAATTTTTGCTGTTGCTATTCTTTTTGCTTTGCTTATTGTGAAACACGGACATTAATTGAATTGTGGGAAATTAATTAAATGTGCCCACTAAATCAGATGAACTTCGAATTGTTTACCTATTGAATCAGTTTTATAAAAAGGAACAGTCCGAGACCATTGTTTTTAAACATACAATTGTAGTCCAGCATGAATACTTGAATAAAATCAGGAACAATAGTATTCTAAAATAGGTAAACAAGAAACATATAATAAATGAGTTACAAAAGAAATAGAAGGAAGTTAGAGAAACTATGGAGGTTTGAGTACTTCTTGTTGAGAGGGCTTCAATAAGGAGTGTGTCTTGGCACATGTGTCGAAAAATGATGTAACTGGTAACCATAACTGAATTCTTTTGAAAGCAATGGGTGAAAGTAAATTGGAGAAGGTATCCGGTCTATGGTTGTGACACACATCATACCACCAGGGCTTGTATGAAATTTTCGTAAAATCTTTCCAGTTTCTTGTTATTTGTGGAAAGCGACAGTTATTAATAGATCAATTATTTTCAAATCAGTTGCATCATTATCCCACACCGAAGAAGTGATGCCTAAGAAGATGTGGGTCGTAGAGAACGGGAGATACGTCCCGAAAATGTAATTAATTTGAAGCCAGACCTGCTTCCAGAAATTATATACTGGTGGGCATGAGAACAACAAATGGAATGAATCTGTATTTCGAGAGGTACAAGTCCAGCATGTATCTGGAGTATGAGGGAATCTTTTACGTAAAAGTTGCGGAGATAACAAAAGTCTATTATACACATAAAACAATGTTTGTGTTTAACTAGCTGATCTGGAGGATTTACGCATTTCAGCCTATAAATTATTCCACAAAATAAGAGACCATTCCGTACTGAAATCATTTTCCCACGCCTCTTCAGTACTTGTTTTCTATCTCAGTGTGCATGCAGATTACAAGAAAGGGTATAATTTAGATGCCTTGGGCTGAGTGTGTAGTAGATCGGAGAGGTCTTTATGTATATGAATGGTAGGAGTGGCAATAGTGGTATTGGATAATGGTGTGTATACATCAAGGACAGCTTTACGAAGGATCTTACATTTTGGAAATGAAGTCGGTAGGTATCGCGTTTAACTGGTTGAGCAAGAAAAACTGAAGAATTGTTTTTTTTTTGAGAATCACTGATGGATCCGAATTTTACCACGTTGTCTCCAGGATTTCCAATAAAAAAGTCTGTTACGTATTAATAACGTTTTATTATGCCATATGGGTTCATTCATAAAGGATTCGGGAGTGTCATAAAGTAAAGGAAATATAGGGCTTAATAATTTTAATTTAAACTTGATTAATAGAGTAGAAAGGTTTTGGGGCTTGCGGGAAAAAGAAAGGTATTCTTGAAATGAAAAAGGAGAAAGGAACGAAAGCTCCATTGATGTCCAAAGAGGATGACCCTCCATAGAGTCAAGCAACCAGTATGAAGCTTGTCGCAAAAGAAAAGCGTTGTGATAAGCAGTAAAGGTCGTCAAATTAACTCCACCTTCAGCTTTAGGACATGATAACTGAGATAGACATACGTGGTTTTTTCTTGTTCCATAAAAAAGAGGATAACACTGAATTAATGGATTTAAATAATTTAGTAGAAATGTAAACTGGGATGTTAGATATTGTATATAAAACTATGGGGGAAAGCATCATCTTAATAGTATCTAGGCGACCCCACCAAGATAAATAAAGAGGATGCCATTTATTGGTGAGATCTGTGAGTTTTTGGATGCAATTATTCAAGCACAGTGTGACTGTCTCTTTTATTGTTGGTGTAAAAATGTAAGCCTAAATATTTAATGGAGGACGACTTCCAAGCAAAATTAGTTGAAATAAAATCAGCGCTATACTTAGTCAAGGGCAATATTTCACATTTATTACTATTCAATTTATAACCTGATATCAATGAATAAGAATGAACTTCGTCTAAAAAGGCTGGGATCGACTCAGTAGGATTCTAGATGAAAAGCAAAATATCATCAGCATACAATGCAAGTTTAACATTAGTTGTAGGGGTTTGAAAACCTTGTATGTGCACATTTTGATGAATTTTTGAAAGGAAGGGTTTGAGGGCAAAATTAAAAAGAAAAGGGGATCGAGGACATCCCTGACGCAACCCTCAACCAAGGTCAAAGAAGGAGGATATTAACCCATGAGCACAGACAGCAGCACGTGGATTTGAATATAATATGGAGATTAAGGAAATTAAATTAGGACAAAATCCAAACCACTTAAGTGTATAAAATAAATAACGCCATTCTACTCTATCAAATATTTTTTTTCAGCATCTAGTGCTATAGCTGCAAGAGGATGTTGCAAATGCGTAGCCTTGGATAAAATATTGAAAAAAGTATTGTGTTGTCTTGTATGACACGACCTTTCACGAAGCCAGACTGTTCCTTGCCTAACATCTTGGGGAGATCGGAGTCTAGACAAAGGGCTAGTGATTTGGAAAAAATCTTAGAATCAATATTAACAAGTGAAATGGGTCTAAAATTCTTGCAATACTTCGGATCTTTTCCTTCTTTAGGAATCAAACTTATGTGGGCATCTGAGAAGGTACCACCAGACTGTCCCAAGGATTGAAAAGATTCAATTAAAAGGTGTAGTTTAGGCATTAATAATTTGGAGAAATGAAGAAAAAACTCAACAGTAAATCCATCTGGCCCAGGGGCCTTGTCTTTTTTCAAATGCTGGAGTGCAGTTAAGAGTTCTTGTTGCGTTATCAGAGTTTCCAGTAGTGAGAGATCGGCTGAAGACTGTTGGTGTTGATGTATGAGTGAGAAGAACTGTGAGAGTGAATGGTCTGCGGAATTTGTTTCGGATGAATATAGTCCATACTAATATAATAAAGAGAGACCCCAAACCTTTGAGGCGGTTAATCTCAGGAACCACAGCACCGATCACAACACTCAATACAGCGTTGAAAAGGGCAGTTGCTATGCAGTCTCCCACCATATACATTTAAAAGGTAAAAGAACCATGCCAGCAAAGTAGTCCCTTGTGGGCGTGTCTGCGTTGTTCTGTGGGCGTGTGCTGGGGGCTTGACAAACGCTGGGGGCATGTAAAGTAAAGTGTGTCTTGTAAAGCGCACTGCTACCCGCACCGCAGGCCTCCTAGCGGTATAGACCGCTGGGGAACCCGTCCTGGCTTTCCCTGTGAGATAGTTCCTCCTGGGAGTCTCCAAGGTGAAGCCAGGCATCCCTGGCATTTGTGACGGGCCGTTGTGGAGATGAGGCAAGCTTAATGCCCAGAGTTACAGAGTGTGGTCCCTGGATAGAGTAGGCACCGAGGCGAGAATTATCGAATCCGCTGATCCTGGTCCAAGACCCTGCCACGTCGGGAATCGAACCCTGGTCCCAGCCCGTTCTCTGCTCTCGGGTCTGCCGCCTCTAACCAGTGAGCCACACCACTCCACTCCATGTGGTACGTTCCGCCCTTCATGCCATGTCTCATAGCGTGTGCTGTGGGCATGTGGCGTGGGCGTGTGCAGGGTGTGGGATTACAAAAAAAAAAAGCGAGTGCTACGCCCAATATTTCATTGTTTTTTCTTCCCAGGTTCTTTACATTCCAGCTCCGGGTGTCCACCCTGCTCCCTTTAAATACCCCTGCACTCCATAATCGTAACCCACCCTTACTCCTTAAAATACCCCAACACCCTTAAATACTAACCCATCTTAACCCTATAAATATACCATGTACCCCAAAACCCAAACCTATCCCTAAACCCTAAAAATACCCCTGTACCCCAAAACCCAAACCCAGCCCTGAAACCTATAAATACCCCTATACCCCAAACCCAAACCTAGCCCTGAACCCTAAGAATACCCCTGTACCCCAAAACCAGAACCTACCACTGAACCCTAAAGTACCCCTATACCCCAAAACCCAAACCTAGCCCTGAATCCTTAAAATACCCCTGTACCCCAAAACCCAAACCTACCCCTGAACCCTAAAAATACCCCTGTACCCCAAAACCCAAACCTAGCCCTGAACCAGAAAAATAACCCTGTACCCCAAAACCCAAACCTACCCCTGAACCCTAAAATACCCTGTACCCCAAAACCCAAACCTAGCCCTGAACCCTAAAAATACCCATGCACCCCAAAAACCAAACCTAGCCCTGAACCCTTAAAATACCGTGAACCCCAAAACCCAAACCTACCCCTGAACCCGAAAAATACCCCTATACCCCTATATCCCAAAGCCGAAACCTAGCCCTGAACCCTAAAAATACCCCTGTACCCCAAAACCCATACCTATCCCTAAATCCTAAAACTACCCCTGTACCCCATAACCCAAAACTATATCTGAACGCTTAAAATACCCAAACACCCCAAAACATATACCTCAGTACCCCAAAACATAGACCCCTATACCCATACTTACCTTATCCAAACATAAAAAAAAACATGCTTCTACCATTCATGCATTTACAACGAATTTCGTTGTAAAATGAATGCGTGGTATAAACATATAAAATGTAATGCCAAGCGTTATAATGGCATTGCGGAGTCATGGTAGTTTCGTAATGAAAGTATGTGGAGTGATGGTATGCGGAAAAACTTGCGGAATAATGGGTGTTTACCCTCCCCCGGTAAGTACATTGGTGGCACGGCGGCCCACATCTCCAGCAACATACTCATATTTTTTCACCACCGATTTGAAAAATGCACAGGTCTCTCTCATTGATGGCCAGCACCGACATACACTTTTAGACACACCTCCCGCCACAAGTTCTAGAATTGTGAACTTTAGAGTTGGTGAGCTACGTTCAAATCTCGACATCAGCTCAACATCCTGTGATTCCAGGCAAATCGCTTTGTTTCCCCGTGCCTACCACAAATGTATGTGCTCTTCTGTAATGTAAATTGTGCTCATGCCATGTTGTCGAGTTTGCGCTATATAATATTGCAAGGAAAAATAAAGTAGGGAAACTCGAGTTCACACACTACTGAACGCGCACTCTTAAGTGCATCAGCAGTGCACTGTGAATTGTAGCGTTTCACATGCCTGTCACAGATAAGAAATGCTATCAAAACAAAATCCTACAAAACAATATACTACTGGCCGGCAGCAATTCATACCCGGACAACGTCGGGACGGGCTGCTAGTTTTTTTATAAAATAAAGCAAACTCATCATTAAAAATCATCAAAAATGGCATCAATATTCACTTTGTTCTGTTTTGTTTTTAAATAATTCACTAAAAATGTTCCTGCCTTATTTCTACCACCATAGAATTTCGCCCTAGATTTTAATAAATATAATGAAGCATTATCTGTTGATTCCTTATTAAACTGTAACTTTGCTTTGATGAGGGTGTTAAGAACATCTCTAGAACTGGAAGTGTAAAAAGAATGCTCCAGTCTCTTAATGTCTTGGAACAAAGAACGAGTAGGATTGCGAGCAACAGTACATTTCTTTGACACATAGGATATAATAAAATCCCTAGCAGAGGCTTTAAAAGCTTCCCAAATAGTTGAAAAAGGCAGGGAATCAGTATGATTTAGGAGAAAGTATTTAAAAGGTTTTGAATGAAGAAGAAAATTCTGGGTCTAAAAGCAGGGTATTAATAAAACGCCATCTTCTGGGAGAATTTGGTTTGGGTAAAATGTCCACAGCGATCAAAACCGGAGCGTGGTCAGATAATAAAATAGGGCCTATTTCCATAAGTGTAAGTGCTTGTAAGATGTTATGCGATACAAAAAAATAATCAAGTCGTGATTGGGAATGATGCACCGGGCAATAAAAGGTATATTCCCTCGTAGTAGGATTCCATAATCTCCAGGCATCCAAAAGTTTATTTTGTGTGACCTCGTGAATAAAGGATTTGTGTGATTTGTTAGAAATAAATGACACTTTAGAGTTCTAATCTATAAAAGGATCAAAACCCTGATTACAGTCTCCCGCCAAAATAAAATTGTCCTCCATGTGGAGAGTGATCTGCTTCCAAAAGGAGGTGTCGCCGCCTGTTGAGGCATAAACAATGAAAAAAGAGACTGGAACATCCTTAAGCATCAATTTAACATTAATCCAACGGCCATCGGTATCAGAGTCTTATGAGATGAATTGAAAATTAAGGGATCAACGACACAACATCATAACTCCATTATGTTTACCATCTCCACTGGAATAAAATACTTCTCCCACCCATCCTTTTTTTAATTTTAATGACTCATCTTCTGTAAGATGAGTTTCTTGCAGGAATACTATGTTCGCATTTAACTTAGCCAGATGAGTTAGTATTCTCTGCTTTCGTATATGGGAGTTAAGTCCTCTAACATTCCATGAAACTAATTTTAACAACACGATAGGTTAGAAGAAGTAAAGGGACGCTTTGCAGTTTTAAGATTTCCGTCTGGGATTTACCGGCTTTTACATTTACTTCTCGCGGAACCCGCTCCGCGGGTCCCGCATCGTTAAAGATACATTGTTGCAAGCAGCCTGAAGGTTTGTGGAGGGAACGGCGAAGACAGAGACTCCCCGGGGCTGCGAGCGAGTGCGTGCGCTCCAACTGGGACTGCAATTCCCAGGAGCGCCCGCCAGCCCTGACTGTCAACACCTGGGCCGCTCTCCCCGACCCCTCCTACCCTTCCACCGAGGATTGATAAGCATTTTCCCTTGTGACGGCGTGTGGGACGCTTTGCAGTTTTAAGATTTCCGTCTGGGATTTACCGGCTTTTACATTTACTTCTCGCGGAACCCGCTCCGCGGGTCCCGCATCGTTAAAGATGCATTGTTGCAAGCAGCCTGAAGGTTTGTGGAGGGAACGGCGAAGACAGAGACTCCCCGGGGCTGCGAGCGAGTGCGTGCGCTCCAACTGGGACTGCAATTCCCAGGAGCGCCCGCCAGCCCTGACTGTCAACACCTGGGCCGCTCTCCCCGACCCCTCCTACCCTTCCACCGAGGATTGATAAGCATTTTCCCTTGTGACGGCGTGTGGGACGCTTTGCAGGTTTAAGATTTCCGTCTGGGATTTACCGGCTTTTACATTTACTTCTCGCGGAACCCGCTCCGCGGGTCCCGCATCGTTAAAGATACATTGTTGCAAGCAGCCTGAAGGTTTGTGGAGGGAACAGCGAAGACAGAGACTCCCCGGGGCTGCGAGCGAGTGCGTGCGCTCCAACTGGGACTGCAATTCCCAGGAGCGCCCGCCAGCCCTGACTGTCAACACCTGGGCCGCTCTCCCCGACCCCTCCTACACCTCCCACCTATTGTGTGATTAATCTATATCGGCCATTAGTACTCCCGCAGCGCGGGAGAGCGCGCGGGAGAAGCCCGGGACAAGGGCGGGGCCGTCAGCGGCCGTCCAAGGCTGATCAAGGCTGGGCAGGGCTACTCCCTTTATATTTTTATTTTCGGATTTTGGTTCTTTATTCATATATTGTGTTTTTATTTGACCCTTGAGGCTATTTATTGAACTTATTTGTTGATGATTTCTATTGTGATATTGGGTATTTTATGATATTCCAGTTATTTTTGGTATACCTCTTACTCTTGTTTTATTTTAATACTTGTATATTATTCTATTTGTTCCCACGCCTTTTAATATGCCTCTTCGCTCTGGCAAAGTCAGGCAAGTGCAGATGTCTACTTCTAATGGGGTTTTTACTGGCACCATGGACCAATTCTTCCAGCGCACTACTCGCGTTTTGGAAAATGAAATCGCCCTGGTTGAAAAACGCCTATCGTTGGATTTGGTGACTGGTAGGCGTTCTTCACTAGGACCGATTCATAATGCCCGCTCCCCGGTCCCATTAACTGACCAGACAGGAGTTGTTGTAAATGCTAGAGATGTTATTTCGACCACACCTAATCAGGATGTTGTACTGGTAGAAGATACTGGGGACCTAGACACAGATTCTGTCAATTCGTTGGAAAGTAGTTCCATTAGTCATTCTTCTGTATATATGGCTAGCGACCCAGTAAACCAGCCCCCTGATAATATACTAGGTTCTGTTATTAATCCTCACCCCAAGTCTTTGGAGATTCAGTCCGTTTGCAAAACAAGTAAAAGGAAAAGAGAGGATTCTATCCATAGTGAGGGTACTCCGCATCCGAAAAGCCCAACCTCTGCTGTCATTCCCCAACCCTCTTTGTCATCTAGATTTTTAGAACCCACAGGGAGTATTAACGCTGTAGATGGTGGCATTGAAGTCAACTTATTGGGGAAAATCGAGCTCTTGATCAAATCACTCCTACTACCTATCTTCGAAAGAACAAGGCTCCTAAATGATAAAATGGACTTAATGGAAACATTAATTAAAGAAAATATGTCCATTTCAAACAATTTATTACATCGTTCAGTCCTGGTAGGGCCACAAGTAATTCCCCCTGTGCAAGTTAAGGACGTAACTGATGGGGTCATAAGGAAATCGACTGGGCCATCTAATGCCCCAAGTGCTTCCAATCAAGTAACTAATTCTGGACGTACCCAGGTTCCTGTAGTAAATAGAAATAGTAAACCCACTACTGCAAATAATTCCATTTCCGTTCCTAGCATTATACCTAAACCCCCCAAGCCTGTACCTAAAACTAATACAGCCAATAAAAAGCCTGGAACGGCTAGTACTAAACGTAATGTGAACCTTCCTCCGGAATCACTACCCTATACTGTTATCTTAACTGGTGTGGCTCCCTTGGAAGTAGGGAAACAGGAATCTTATAACGAATTACGTAACAAAGTCAATTATTGGCTAAATAAGAACCGACCCCTACCGCACCCCACGAAGGCAGTTATACTCAATGTTAGAAGAGTAGAGTGGGTTGGATATAGTAAAAAAGATCTAGAGGGTGACTGCATTGTTATTAGTTTTAGAGAACCTTGGGTTGCTGAACTTATTTGCAGAGAGCCCAGATTTGGTCGTATTGGTGATGTTCAGACCCTATCATTACAATACTTCTACCCAAAAATTAATTCTGTCTCAAACTATAATCATTTCCCTACTGGGAATGGTTCAAGAGAACGTTCCTTTCCTGATGTGTCCATCCATCCTTTGTTCCGGCCCCACCTTTCAAATCGATTTGCTCCACTTAGTTGGTTGGATGGAGTAGATTGACATGATAGTGGATTTATGGTTAATGACCAGGGACATCTAGATTTGTTAAAGGTTATTTCACCCTCAATTCTAAATAGTACACGGGAGTTAGTGGAAGATGTCATCTCCCCAGGAACTGATGTGGTGGAAATTTTGGATGACCACTTGAGCAATAATTCTCTTGTTGTCTTGATGGTAGATGAATATACTGAGGGTTTGTGTTCTATTGTGCCTAATGTGTCGTGCGAAGGCCCAGTTGAATTAATAGACCTACCAGTTCTTTTACCGACTGATCCTCCTTGTGAGCCTGTAAACTGTTTAAAGGTACTGTCTTGGAATATTGCAGGGCTAAAGGGTAAAATGGTTGAGACTGACTGGGGGATTTTTGTAGAGCAATATGATGTTATGGTTTTTCAAGAATCTTGGTCGATGGAATCACTTTTCCGGCTGGGCTTTTTGAACTTTTATAAACCAGCTCACAAAGGCCCAAGGGGACGGCCGTCTGGGGGACTTGTAATTTGGGTTCGCCAATCGCTAAATGTCAGGATATATGAGTTAATAACTGCGAATGATGATCTCATGGGTTTGAAATTGACTAGGGCTGAAGCTCAGGATCTATTCGTGATCAACGTTTATGCAAGGGGAAGACCTGGGGGAAAATGCCCTGAAGTGATGAATGATCTTGAACTCTTGCTAAATGATATTGGTACTGACAAATGTGTAATGTTACAGGGTGATTTGAATTGTACAATTGAACCCATATTGTCTATGGATGATGGTTGCTATGAGGATGCAGACCAACTTTGGAACATTCCCAGCCTATCTCTACCACCAGTTACTAAGGCAACAGAGGCAGTGCTACATTGGCTTGGGCTATGTCTGGAGAGGAACTTGAGGGCAGCCAATGGGAGGACCAAGTCTGACCTTGCAGGAAATCCCACTTTCGACAATGGCTATAGTAACAGCCGTATTGACTACTGTTTATTTAAAATGGAGTACTGGAATCTTTTGGTAGACATGGAAGTAATTGTACGTCCCGAAAGTGACCATAACCCATTGACAATCACGTTAAAAATGGAATTGGGTATAGATAGAATACAAAATGTTGATATCTATACAACCGCGAATGCAGTCCTCAGTAACGATTGTCGTAGGCTTCGCTGGGATAAGATTGTGGAAGACCCTAGAGTCCTGTCTAAGATCTCCAAGGATGTCATTTTGGCTACTGAAAAGTTGGAGCTAATATTGGCAAATAGGGGCATCCTTGATCAGGTAGGCCCAATTCATGAATCATTATTTACCACAATAAAAACCCATTTTACGTTTAAAGGTGGTCTTAACCATAAAAAAAAAGGTAATTTGGGGGCAAAATGGTATGATGCAAGCTGTAGGAAGGCGCATAATTGCCTGATATCTGTAATTAAATCTAGGGATACTCAGGCAATTAAAGTTGCGAGGGCGGAGTACAGAAAAACCCTTAAACTTGCTAAAACTATATGGGATGATAATCGTTGGCAGGACCTTTATGAGGCCAGTCTATCAGGTAACCATTTGAAATTCTGGCAGGTAGTAAAATGGGGTGGATGTGGTGACCAGCAAACCCCAACTAACCATGTCTCGGCGGATACGTGGGTTGAGTTTTTTTCAGCCCAGTTTCGTGATAAACAAATAAATGATAATCCCAGCGAGGAGGGAATGTTGATTCTTCCACAGTTGGTGAACTGCGGACATGTGGTTTTTAGTGAACACGAGACGGAGATAGCGATACAATTAAGTAAAAATGGCAAAGCACCCGGGATGGACTGTGTCCCAGTAGACCTTTTTAAATATGATATGGAACATTGGGTCCCGTATATCACTGCTCTGGCTAATGCCATTGCTTTGGGAGCAGATATCCCGGTATCTTGGAGAGGGGCCGAGATTCTTCCGGTACATAAGAAAGGAGATAAGTCTAGTGCGGCGAATTATCGCCCCATTAGCCTTATCGACGCATTACAAAAAGTAATGGCCAGATTGCTGTTAGGCAGAATACAGTCATGGGCGAGGGAAGAAAATATCTTGTCCCCACTACAGGCAGGCTTTAGAGCCAACACAAGCACTATCGATCAGGTAGTCAGATTCACCATGATTTACTGGAAGACGGTGCATCTAGGAGGAGGTACATTATACGCTGCGTTCGTAGATTTAAAATCTGCGTTCGACCTGGTCCCTAGAGACAAGATGTGGTTGGCACTAAGTAAAATGGGAATGCCTCCTGATTTATTAGACTTAACGATTAGGTTACATAATCATAACTTTGCAAGAGTGAGATGGGGATCCCAAAGCCAAGTAACGGAGTCATTCCCTGTTACGCGGGGAGTTAGACAAGGGTGCGTCTTGGCACCATCCCTCTTTCTTTTGTTTATTAATCAGGTAGTGGAGTTCCTTTCATCTGTTTCATCTGATGCCCCTGTATTGGGAGGGACTAAATTCCCACTTTTAATCTTCGCCGACGATACCCTGATTCTGGCTAAAACCCAGGTGGGGTTGCAAACTGCCATTAATAAATTCACGGAGTTTTGTAAACTAAATGATTTGGAGATTAATGTCTCGAAAACCAAGTTTATGGTATTTACAAAATGTAAACCACGTAAGGGTTATGTTACCATGAACGAAGTATCACTAGAGCAAGTATGGGTAATGACCTACCTAGGCGTGTCTATTGATTATAGACTGCGGTGGAAAGAACAGATTGAGGCTATGTGCCTCAAACTAGCTAGGTTATCGGGGTGTCTCGTGAAGGAACAGCGTTGCTCCCTCACGAAAAGAGTACTTCCTGCCACGAAAATCTATAAGGCCAAAATTAGTTCGGCCGTTCTTTATGGCTCTGATCTCTGGGGACATGTTGATCTTGTACCATTAGATAAAATTCAGAACAAATTTTTTCGAAATTTGGTTGGTCTACCGCCCTCAACCCCTGCAATCCCACTATTGCTCGATATGGGCTGTCAATCTCTTAAAAATCAAGCTCTGTTTAGAATGGTTGCTTTATGGAGAAGAATCTGGTCTACCCCAGAACTGATAATGTTTGCTAATGAGCTTCGGGAGGTTCAACTGTCTTTTGGCTCAGGATATATACCCTGGTTCAAGAGCATTAAAGCCACCCTCCTTAAGATGGGTCTACCGTTACATTGGTCAGATCCAGGTAATCAAATCTTTCCCCCAAAGAATGAGTTTAAACAGTTGTTCTGGTCTGCTGTTAAAAGTGATATGATTTCACTTTCAGCTGGTTCTTCACTTACTGGTTCCTTCTTGCTTTATAAAGTAATTCCCCAACTTGAGACCTATTGGGATAACATCACTAAAGGCCTAGATAGAAAACTCTATCATCAATTCAGAGTAGGCACCTTACCAATTAGGGAATTTACTAACAAATGGCAGAATAGTCCGAAAATGTATTGCCCCTTTTGTTTAGAAGTTAACGAAACTGAGAGTCATCTCTTATTCGAATGTCATGCCTATCGCGCACCCCGTCTGAAGTGGCTCAAACCAGTTTGTCGTCGAACAAAAACACGGGTGTGTAAAGAAGCAATACACATTCTAAGAACTAATACAGCGGAGTGGGTGTCAATTGGTTTGGCAAAATATCTTGGATGGGCTTGGGTAATCCGAGCAAGATATATCAAAGAAGCTAGCAAGTAGCGTCCATCATTAATTTTACTAGATTATTTCGAAATTGAAATTGACTGATTACGTTCTGGGACATATTATCTGTTGTATTTGTTGGTTTTAATATTGTGTATAACGGAAACTGTTCCAGATATTGTTGGTATAATTCTTTTTGTTGATAACTGCTAAAGGAAAAAATGTTTTAAGTGGTTATTTGCTTATATTAAGGATTATCCTTTTTATATTTTGCTTTTGACTTTGATTAATATCATTCTCTTCTTTTTGCTTTTGATAAAAAAAATTTTTTTATGTATGTTATGTCTTTTATGAAGGAAAACTTCGAAATAAAGACTATAAAAACCGAAAACTGTAAAGGATATCAAAAACATACCAGAATCTGCCAGAAAAGTTGGACTACAAGAATAAGCATGACAAAAGTAACGTATGATGAACAATAAGAGTTGGGAAAAGACAATATCAATTATAAACTGAAAAGAACCAAATAGAAAGAGAATATCAATGAAACCTAAATAGTGAAAAAGAAGGGTGAGTACAAGAAAAAAGAAAGGAAAGAGCAGAGGCGAAGGAAAAGTAAACAGGTGGGAAAGGAACAAACCAACAAAAGAGGAGAAAACCTATAAAAGGGTAAGAAGAAAATGACACCTAAAGCTAACAAAGAAGAAAGTATAGGATTGGAAGTAGGATAACAATTAGAAGCATAAGCATGATAAACATACAGAAGAAAAACATACCTACAGAACGAGAAATCAAGGGAACACAATCAGGAAGATACGAGGAGGGGGGTGGAATCACATGAAGTAGGCGACACATCCAGGTTGAACCGAACAGGGAACCAGGAGGACATCACAAGACAGGGATATACAATCTGTGGAGACAAAAACAATGAGGTTAAAAGGGATTACTGGAAAGAACAGTAATGAGATTAAACAACAATAACATTAAACATGTTTGCAGTGACAAATGCGCCTTAGTAACATCGAAAAATCCGGTAACTATTCGCGAAACTAGGAGCTTCAAAACATGGAATAACAATCGTTAGGAAAAAGAAACAAAGTCTAGAGGAATTCATGTAAAGGAAAATAGACTCTCAAGTATTGGATGAAGAGGAAGGACCCGAAGAATCCATAGTAGACGAGCTACAAGCGTTTATGAAGATTTGGAGATGAAAAGGATCTTCATACGTCGTTGTTCTATTGTTGTAAGTGACTTTGAAGAGGCATGGATGAAAAAGGCCGTATCTGGCCCCTATTGACCGGAGATCAGCTCTCATGTTCGGGAAAGCTGTATGGCGGTTTGCATTGGCGTTGGCGTAATCCTATGCGTAGAACAAAGATGAGCCCGACCATGTGATTCTCGGAGAAGCCTTGACCGCTGATATTAACTTCAATAATTTGGTGTATTCTAATATAAGATGACTCCTCCTGGTCATTGTGAAGTTGAAGATTGAGAGGGGACTCGGCCTAATCGATGTGTAGTAACTTGGGGAGAAACGACTTGATAAAAGCAAGAGGGTCAGCCCCTTCAACACCCTCCCCCAGGCCGTAAATGCGAAGATTGTTCAGTCTGTTGCGATTTTCAAGGTCCTCCACTTGCCTTTGGAGCGAAAAAACTTGTAAATGTAAATGAGAAAAATTGGCACAGGTTTCATTTAAGGAGGAGACACATTGTTCCACTGAGGAGACCCTTTTTTCAAGTTGAGACCAGTTATCTGTTAAAATTTGCCATTTGGCATTGGCTTCTTCCATAAAGTGTCGTAAAGCTCTAATTTCCTCCAGCAAAAGCTCAGTAGATACTGATGAGGTTGATTTAGGTGGAGGGGGGGGTCCTTTTTTAGCCGCTTGGTGTTGGGTTTTCCTTGGGTGACAGAAGAGGAATCCATTGTCAACTCCGACCACTGAAGGATGGATGTTTGAGAGTCTTTTTAGTTGGAGAACTCAGGAAATATCTTGGAATTTTTAATAAAAATGTGCTTTGGTTTAGAGGATGAAGAGTGCGCCACTTTGTTGCCTACATTGCACCTTCCTCCAACGAATACACAGAAGGTACAGCTCTGTGAGTGCAAAAATAACGCAGGAAACTGAGCACCCATATAAGAAATAGTCAAGTCATCAACAGATGGATAAGTTGCCTGTATGCAAGCACAAGAATTGAAATAATTATTAGGGTATAACAAAAATTGAAGCGTATTAAGTCCACTCTCCAAAGCAAAAATGTAGAGAAAATTAAAAGTGCATGCTGTGCGAGATAAATCATAAAAGCGTCCTCATTGTGCTGCACAATAGGGGAAATATGTAGAAATAGAAGTCAGCAATTAATATGCAGCGTTACTCATTGAAGCTCCATCTTAAAAGATGTAAATACCTCAGGCCTGAAAATGCTGAAACATAAAGAAGCAGGAGCTGTATTGTTGTGGCAAACAAAGCAGCAACGTGAGAGAACACTTCCAAAGCACTCGTGAAGCACAAAATGGCTGCCTCCCAAAAAACAATTTGCATTCCTCAGTAGATGTCAGACAGTACATAAATCTTCAAAACGTGACATCCCCAGCGTGAAAAGAATCAATGGCTCAATCGTGGGCAATCTTATAAAGCAAGCGGGTAAATTCCATAAAGAAAAAGCATTTTCAAAACTGCTTTGCAGGGAGACGCACGTCGTGTGAAGAAAGAAAATGGCGGCCGTGGCAAAAACAGAGCCGCGACCGGACTTACTGAGCCAAATAACTCCCTTGAAACAGCGTGAAATGTGTTACCGAGGGTAGCAGAATGATCCCACGACCTTCATGATCCGGACTCCATCTCCTGCAGAGTGAAGATACGTCGGAGGTCACGGAGTCTACCGGGCACACCGGAGAGCTCTACTCGGGTGCCGTCATACTCCCCGGGCACCAAGCCACGCACCCCTGCATTATTCCTTCTATTGCAAAGTACATGACTGTGGCACTACGTATAGCATTGTTTCTCTATTGCACAGCTCAGGAGTATATTGTTACAAATCGCAGTATTTTGTTTCCTTTGCAACATGTGTGATTCTAGCAATACGACTTCCCTAACCTTTTGGAAACGGTTAGAAGTCCGCTTAACTGTTGGTTAGAAGCAGTGGTTGGGATTAAAACCTACCAATGCACCGGAGGAAATACTACACATTATTGTATGTTGGGTGTGTAACATTTGGTCATATCGTATGACTTCTTGTATAAAGATTATACTCTTTATTATAAAAACTTGTGTCTGTTTGTGGTGACATCATTGGGTTGCTGTGAGTGTGGTTGCACATACTGTGCACTTGTGACTTGGAGATAATCCTGGCTGCTTGTGCCAAGCTACTAAGGGGGTGAGCAGGGCTATCTCAGATTGTGTCCTTACTTAGCCTAACATAAAAACGAGGAGTCCAGCTCTCGCACCCGGTGACAGCGGGGTGGGATAGGGACTCCCGCCTCCAGCATTTGGTGGCGGCGGTGAGAGATACGGACCCCCACTCCCAACACCATACTAGTTCACTGCATGTTGACTTTGCTCTCCTGAAGGATATAGGAGGATCTCTAGCAATGGTCGAACCAATGAGGGGGTCGCTTTCGACGATTGGCCAGTTTCTGTAGAGAATTCTATGCAAATTTGTGTGGTATGTTGTATAGCCCGTAATGAGCCTAGGTGTACCTGTTTGTGGGGTCTTCTTTAACATGCTAGTCTGGCTAAAGAGCAGATCCTTTCTCTTGATTTGCAGAGTCTGAATCTGGGCTGTCTTGAGTATTTCTTGACGACTGTACCCCTGTGACTGAGTCTCTTAAAAAAGGGGTCATTCGTAGCACCATTCAAACGGTTTGCTGTACTACAGTTACGTTTCATGCAGAGGCATTCCGCATAAGGGAAGCTCTCCTTGAGTTTTGTCGGGTGGAAGCTTCTAGCATGTAAAATAGAGTTTCCCGATATGGGCTTTCTACATGTTCTAGAATGCAACTGATTGTTTTGTAGGAATACTTCTAAATCAAGAAAATGTACACATCAGTGATGTCACTGACCATGTAATGAATGATGTAATATGTGACATCATCACCAGTCGATTGCGGGTGCGAGAGTTACAGTTAGTACAACTAACTATAACGGAGGAATTTCAATGGTTTTGTATGAGTGAAATGTGCAGCTAACTATAACACCCCTGAAACCTATGGTTATTTTTTCAGTGAATTTCTAGGGGTTTTTAAATGCTGATTCCTAACTATAACATATGTGAAACCTATGTTTTTTTTCAGTGAATTTCAAAGGTTTTTTAAATGATAATTCCTAAATATAATGTTCACCACTTCCTCATATTTTCAACAAAAAGCTAAATCTTCAATGCTACCTAAAAAAACAGGCAATAGTTCCACTTACCACTAACAAATTAACATCAACATTTAACTAGTGTAAGGACGTTTTGTATGTACTGCGTGAATTACATCCAACTCACACCCATATTTAAAGAGGAATATGTGATAGAGGTACTAATTATACACTTCCGACAACCATGGCTGGTCAAAGGCACGCAACTCCAGCGTAAGAGTGTAAATAATTAGGCTACGCCTTGGGCGTGGTTCACTTCTGCAAAGAGAAGAGACTCCGCCACAGCGAAGATCCTCTCCCTGCCCCATGGCTGCTGCCATGACCACGTGCCTCCTCGACACAGGCCCATTGCGAACACAGCGCCACAACATCGCAGACTTATGCCTGTATCGACTACTGCCTTCGATCTACGCTGAGGACAGCAGGGTTCACAACTTGAATTCAACTTTGGATCTACACTACGCAGAGCATTGAATTTAGCCTTGATTTACCTAAGGCAGAGACATTTTGTATTCTATGTCCTCAGACTTTGTTAAAATAAGTGACAAAAATTATTCAACGATATGTGTGCTGACTACTGCCTTTGATCTACATTGCGGTTAGTAGAGTTTACAACTTGATACCAGTTGCGCATCAGCACCACAGACAAAATTGAATTCAGTCTTGATTTATTTAAGGCAGAGACAATTGTACTGTGTCCTCAGATTTTGTTAAAGTATGCGACAAAAAAGCATTCCTCGATGTCTGTGTCAACTACTGCCTTCGATTTACACTTCGAACAGCAGGGTTCATAACTTGAATTCAGCTTTGCATCTACACTACGGACAGTAGGAAATTCAGCCTTGATTAATGTAAGGCAGAGACGATTGTACTCTATGTCCTCAGACTTTGTTAAAATAAGTGACAAAAATGTGTTGTCGATATCAGCTGACTACTGCCTTCAATCTACAGTGCGGTCAGTAGAGTTTACAACTTGATACCAGTTGCGCATCAGCAGTACAGAAAACATTGAATTCAGTCTTGATTTATTTAAGGCAGAGACAATTGTACTGTGTCCTCAGATTTTGTTAAAGTATGTGACAAAAAAGCATTCCTCGATGTCTGTGTCAACTACTGCCTCCGATCTACACTGCGAACAGCAGGGTTCACAATTTAAATTCAGCTTTGCATCTACACTATGGACAGTAGTAAATTCAGCCTTGATTTATTTAAGGCAGAGACAATTGTACTGTATGTATTTAGATTTTGTTAAAATAAGTGACAAAAATCATTTGTCGATATCTGTGCTGACTACTGCTTTCAATCTACAGTGTGGACAGATGGGTTCACAACTTCAATTCAGCTTTGAATCTATACTATGGACAGCATGAAATTCAGCGCTCATTTTTTTATGGTAGAGATTATTGTACTTTATGTCCTCAGATTTTGTTAAAGGATACGACAAAAAGAATTTCTTGATGTCTGTGATGACTACTGCCTTCTATCTACATTGTGAGGGCTCACGATTCAGGTGGAATGGTGATTGCACATGACGCATTCCAGTAGGCAAGAGACATTGTACCACTGCGACACGACTGAACTGCGAATCATCGCAAGGTGCACACACGCTGAATTCTTCAGGTACCACTAACTCACTGCACCACAAGTCATATCCCCATGGCCTTATTAAGGCAGAATTCACTAGGCAAAAAACATTGCTCCCAGTGCGGCCCCCCTGGACCATGCATAATCGCAGGCTACGTACCAGCTCAGTGCCAAATATACTTTTAACTCAGTGCACCATAAATCATCGCAAAGAAGAGAGAACAGGTTTATGTCGGCAATGAGGCATACTATCACTTTTAAATAGAATTCATGCAGAATTAAATCGACAAAAGACATTACTCCAATTACTGTGCCTCCCCCCTCCCCCGACCACGCATCATCACAGGGTACGTACACACTAAGCGCCAAAGGTACTACTAACTCAATGCTCCAAAAATCATCGCCACGTAGCCTTACTAAGACAGAATTCACAAGACAAAAAACATTACTATCAGTACAGCCTGTACGGACCTCGCATCATCGCAGGCTCCACAGAATATTGTTGTTTCTGGTGCCACTAACTCAGTGCTCCGCTTATCATTGCTGGCTGCACACACACTAAATTACCAACACTGTGCGGCTCTACTCAACCCCACGTGGCCCTGGGCTCTTGCTAACCGCTGCCTCCTGCCTACACTGTGGTCATCAGAGCTCACAATTGTTTGCAGAGTACAATACCAAACTAAGTATAAAACCTATCAAACCTATACAATATCCCTTTAGTATGCTTCCTTCATAAACTTCTTTTATATCAGTTATAGATTTAGTTGAATAATAAAATTCACGCTGCAAATGCAAAGGCACACTTGATGACAGTCTACACTGTGGACAGCATAGGTCACAATTTGAACCTCACTTTTTCTTCATTGGAAACCTGAATTTCTTTTTTGGAGACAAAAATGGCTACACCACTGGAAGAAACATCTAATTCTGATCATTTTGTTGCTGAAGAATTGATGTTACTTTTTTTCCCCTCAAAGGGCATTCAGTCCAGTATGCAACAGTCAATGCTTTCAGTACAGCCCGTTCAGACCACGCATCATCGTAGGATGAGCACACACTAAATACCAGACGGACCACTAACTCAGAACATCATAAATAATCGCCACAAGGCTTTATTAAGGCAAAATTCAGTAGTTAGAAAACATTACCCCAGTGCGACCTACCGGACCACGCATCATCACAGGTTATGTGCACTCTGAGTCCCAAAGGTACTACTAACTCAGTGCACCATAATTCATCGACACATGGCCGTATTCAGGCAGAATTCAACTGACTCTTCATTCATTATTTATAGTATGCAGTACCAAACAAAGTATAATTACCCTCAAACCTACACAATATCCCTTTGGTAGCCTTCCTTCAAAAACTTCTTTTATATCAATCCTAGGTTTAGTTGAAAAACAAAATTCACGCTGCAAGTGCAAATGCACACTCAATGGTAGTCTACACTGCAGACAGCTCAGGTCACAACTTGAACTATAATGTCCCTGAAACATACATATTTCGACAATGTATTCCATACATGTTTCATCTTTTATTTCAGTTGTGATTACAAATGATGCAGTCCAGTAGGCAAAACACTGAGCACCATACGTACCACTAACTCAGTGCATTATAAATAATCGCCATGTCGCCCAATTAGGGCAAAATTCAGTAGCCAAAAGACATTCTTACGAGTGCGGTCTGCCTGAACCACGCATCATCCCAGGTTCCACACAAACCTACCCTACCTTATTGCGCCACAACTCATGAACCCTTTATGATAGAATCTTCGGTGTATTACTTCACATAAAGTGTTCCTACCTTTGTGCAGCAGAAGTCATAAACCGTTTATGATTGAATATCTGTGTGTGATATCATGATTACTATTCTACTTGTTACCAACAGCAACGTAATAAAATAGAGTCGAGCACACGTGCCCCTACCCACTTCAACTATCTGTGTCGGTGTATTTATTATGTTTGTAAAATGCTGCTCCTGCACCCTACCACATTATATTGTACTGTAAACAGCGTGTGCAACCATCTTACCTCTGCCAGTAACAAAAACTTCGATTATACAACTTTCTCTCGCTCATTCTACAAATACGAACGTACAAACTGGATCATTACAATACTGCAAAGAAAGTGTATAGTAAATTTATAAGTGTGTGCTATTTCTTGTTTTTTTTTAGCATATTTATATAGCGTGAAGTTGACCCAAAACTATATCTGCAATTTACATGAGCACAATATTTACAGTACATTTTCAGGCACGCATAGATTACGTTGTTTCTCTACAATAACAGGATGTGGATGTGCCTCGAACACTGATTTCCAGCACCAAGTTCGACAGTGTACCTGAATGACCACATACGTATATATTTTAGCTGCCCTTCATGTGCCAAAAACTACATCCTAAATCTTTCAAAGCCCTGTATTTCTACAGCTACAACACTCCACTGATTGTACACAAACATTCATATTCGCATAAATGCGTCATGTCCACCATCTTTTATGTGTGCAACTATGAATGACTATAGGGTCAGTGATACCCCGTACCTTCCATGTCGGCAATGTTGTGTGACTTTACAGATATAATGACACATTTGCGTTTAACACCCGGGTGACGGCAGCACTACAACACGGACACCCAAATCACTTGAGTTCTCATATAGCTCACGATGGAACCACGCACATAGCTCTGGAATCATCCTTCACAGCCTCGCGCAGCAGTGGCATACGTTAGTCCAGCCTACTCTGCTTACGCTTCCAGAAAAACACAACAACGCTACTTGGCCAAGATTTCCATTGTAGTGATTTCTTAGTTCCAGGTCTAGTTTTCGGAACAGCACACACACACATTCCCTCATGACTGATATAAACCCACAAAGAAAATGGAGCAACCCTGTGTGTTACTTGGTCAATTTCACTAGACCAATGAGTTGTGTGGGCAGTGTGTTGTGGGATTAGGTGCTATATGGCTACTAAGGTTACTATGCAGTATCTGTTTGGTAAAATAGTACAGGAAGAAACTAAAAAACTTAATATATATAAAAAGAGTGCAATTTATTAGGTACCTCCCTTACCAGGGTTACATTCTAAATTATAAAAACATTTAAAAACCATAAAACCATTATTTATGTAATTTTCAAAATAACATCAAAGGCAAAAGAGTCACACAATGTACAAAATCATTAAAAAGTCAAAAAACAAAAAACATGATTTTGTACATTGTGTGACTCTTTTGCCTTTGATGTTATTTTGAAAATTACATAAATAATGGTTTTATGGTTTTTAAATGTTTTTATAATTTAGAATGTAACCCTGGTAAGGGAGGTACCTAATAAATTGCACTCTTTTTATATATATTAAGTTTTTTAGTTTCTTCCTGTACTATTTTACCAAACAGATACTGCATAGTAACCTTAGTAGCCATATAGCACCTAATCCCACAACACACTGCCCACACAACTCATTGGTCTAGTGAAATTGACCAAGTAACACACAGGGTTGCTCCATTTTCTTTGTATCTGCTCCCCTCCCTGTGACTGAATCAGGGGAACCTTCCAACCTACTTTTCTGATATAAACCCACACCACACCCATCCACCACATGCATCACAACACACGTGACCCTACTAATAAAAAGACGGGGCACATATGCTCTACATCATTTTATAGTTGCTCCCATCGCAAACGTTGTGATGGCCCGTCCTGGTGGTTCAGACGCGTCATGTAGGCCCGAAGTACTGAACAAGAGGCCCACCACCACGTCCGTGGCCTCTTTGGTCACTGAGTTAGTGGTACCGTAAGGACTGACCGGGTGAGGAACCTGCGATGAAGATGGGTGCACAATTATGTCCTTTCCTATAGCGATATCAAGACTTAGCACCAAATATGAGACTTCTTGGTGCCAGAAGGGGACTGCACGATGTAGAATGTACCTTGTCCGCGAAAAGGTGAGCAGTAAGGCCTGGGTTCGCACAGAGGGAGTAGATGGGTGCAGCAGACTGGATACAAAAAGGGGACGCAGCGATTTAGGCGTAAGCAGGCTTATATACCGTATCTTATTACATTTGTATTTTGTCTTCCTATAGCAGGAAAGTTTTTATAGTTGGTCAAAAGTCTGTTGCTCGTGATCATTGAAAGTACGAATATCACTGAGCACCACTTATTTTCACAACCGGATGAAAAACATTACTACTCTAATAATTCTTCATAAATCAAAGTACATTAAACAAGTTGGAACTATACAAATAGTTGTGTTTTTAATGCGGAAGGGAAGGTGTGTGAAAGGGCGATGTTATTCTACTCCACATTAACATAGTGACAATTACCAATCATAATATCTTTCTTTTACTATCTTTTAGATGTAGAGCTTCAGGGTGCAATATGGCCCGGCACATGGTGGAAGACACACCGGTGAGAGAAAGGTGAGCTGCGAATATTCTTTTCAGTCACTCTCTCACTTCCTCTCTCCTTTTTATCTAACAGGTTGTTTCAAAAATTGGCATTCCCCCCAACACCTCTAAAGCTCAACGTTTGAGGATTATGAGACGATGCATGGCCATCGTAAAAACGCCTGAGAAGGTTGCTTCGACACGTGGTGGACCCTCTTCGAATAACGTCAATGGCACAAGGTGAGCAAAGAAGCTTGTTTCCAAAGCAACGAGAAGTCACCTGTGGACGGAGAGAGTGGATAATGTGCAGCAGCTTGACTGCTTAGGAATATACCATTAACTCCGGGCAGTGAGAATGGATAGGTTGAAACAGTCTGGGTGTGCAAGAAAAGGCACTCACCTCTGGACTCTGAGAGCCAATGAGGTTAAACTGGCTGGGTACGCAGTAATAAGAACTCACCGCTATGCAGTGGGAGTGCATGTGGTATAGTACTCTGAGAAAAAAAAAGAGCGCATAGACACCACCTTGCAGTGGAAGTTTATGTAATACAGTATCCTGAGTGTCCAAAGGCATAAAGCAGAAATATACATGTACAGTTGTATGTACTCTGCTATTACTAACTCTGTACTAACTTTCAGATCACTAAACTTGAGGGTGCACTATGAACCGGCACATGTTTGGACACACAAAATAGGCATAAAGGTGAGCTACAAAGATTTTCCCCAGTATTAACACGACCTCTCCTGCTCCATCTATTACTTTCTCCGTCTAACACTTTCAATGTCATTTTTTCTCTCTCTCCCACTCGCTCGCATTGTTTCTTTTTCTCTTTTCAAGTTAGGGACGATGCTGTCCACTCTGCAGATAAATAAATCAAGGCTGAATTTAATACAGTCTACAGTGTAGAATGGAAACGGAATTCAAGTTGTAAGCTCTGTTGAACACAGTGTTTACAAAAGGTAAGCAGAGCAACCTAGATACACAATGCCTTCAATTAAATGCGTCGCAAATAAATGATATTGTCCTGCATAATGACATGATCTCTCACCTAATTCTGTCTCATCTCTGAATCATTTTAAAGATCTACTGTACATCTGACGCAGTAGGCAGTTCCCTACAAACACCTCTTCAACGCGGGCCTATGAGAGGGGTGGGATGTATCAGCCACACTGCACACGTGCAAATAACCAATATTGCCAAGTGTTATGTTATTTGTGATCTTTGACCTCATTCAGTTGCATCGATCTAATTTTAAGCACTTATTTTCATTTTTGTTTTGTAGGTTACCTACCCTCCTACCATTGGAATCCATCTCACATTTTGTTTATTATATTGCTATGTTAAATTTACTTTTCTCGTTATTTATTTTTGTTCTAATAAAAGTTCATTAAAAAAAGATTGTAAACATCTTTTTTTTCTAACAACATTTCACTATTATTTAGTGAGATAATCATATGCTTAGAGAACATTTAACAATAAAAAGTACAAATGATGTTTATAACTAGAAGAACAATACTGAGGCTAACTCTTTACCAGCTCTTTACCAGAATCTGTAGCTGCAATTAACTCCAGCACAGTTACTGTTTGGATTAGCAACATGGTGTGGTAAACTTGTGACCTGTGTGCTCACTTAAGTATTTCATGAACTGTTACTATGGTAACAGGCAGGAAGCAGTTTGGGGTAGAGTTGAAAGGTACTGGCTGCACAGAAACCGTTATATTTACCCAGGATAATCTACGTGACAGGGGAAAGCAAACTAAGACGACAGAACACTAGAGCAGATTTACAAGCCCCTTGCGCCACTTTCGTGTCACTTTTCACATGTTAAAAGTGATGCTAAATCTGCACCTATGTACATTACGAGCAAAAGATACACACACTCAAACATTGAAACTAACATTTTGAAAACAATGGACATACCAATACCACTTACAACACACTTGTTTATTAATTCCAAGATCTACATACACATCCACCAATTCACCAACAGTCCTATACAGTCACTCATACATGTACTCACGCATCATATGTACTCATACACCTATATATCCTCTTACACAATGACACTCATCCATAGATTTAGTCACACACATAGTCACACAAGCAAACAAAGTATCAAGCTTCCATTAAATTGCATATACAGTCATACACACACTACCACACTTACTTCTACAGAAACTTACACATACTTATTCTCTTAAACAATCACTTATAGAAACAGATACTTATTTGTACAGGAACTCTTCCAATCTCTCACTCTCACATATAGTCACTTATATACACCAATACTCACATATACTAGTTTAAAACATATGTAGTTACTCATAAATACACTATTGAGACAGACATTTACTCACTAACAGATTCACAAACAGTGAGTCACTCATTCATGCATCTATGCACTAAGTAATACCCACCACCAAACCATACAAACACTCAGACACTCATACTGATACTCAAAAAACAACTAATAACCCATGTAGACACTCATGTAGCTACTAACCAACCCATGCAGCCACTTATACACAAAGTGAGAGACTGATACACATATTTACATATTTAAACATTACTCATTAACCCATGTATTCACTAAGATACACTTAATCAGACAGTTATACAATTAATTTTACGAAAAAACATCATCCATTTAAACACGTATATACCCATTTATTCTTCCATCGACCTTCAGATGTACATATATAAAACATATTTCACTTTCAGAAAAACACACATTCACTGGATGATGTCATCAGTGATGTCATTTGAGATGTCATCAGTGATATCATGAGTGATGTCACTTACAATGTCATGAGTGATGTAATATGTGACGTCATCAGCAGTGCATTGCGGGCGCATGAGTTAACTAATATGCCCCTGAAACCTATGGTTTTTTCAGTGAATTTCTAAGTTTTTTTAAATGTAAATTCCAAACTATAACGTGCCTTTCAGTGAATATATATATATATATATATATATATATATATTCACTGAAAAAACCATAGGTTATAGACCATATATAGTTAGGAATTAGCATTTAAAAAACCTTATTTTACTCACACAAAACCATTGAAATTCCATATATAGTTAGTTGCACTAACTATATATCGCGCACCCGCAATCCACTGCTGATCATGTCACATATTACATCATTCATGACATGGTCAGTGACATCACTGATGACATCACTGATGACATCTCAAATGACATCACTGATGAGATCACTGATGACGTCATCCAGTGACTGTGTGTTTCTGTAAAGTTTAAATATGTTTTACATATTGAAGAATGAGTAGATGTATAAGTGTCTGGACGAAGGATTTAGTAGGTGCATGACTGAATGTATGAGTGAGTGATTAAATGTGTCTCACTGAGTGCATGGGTTAGTGACTAAACTGTCTTAATTTGTGCATCATTATGTCTGTTGTTCTGTAAACTGCTGCATGTGTTGATCATTAGCTATACGAGAGGCTATATGTGTTATTAATTGGTTGCCCAAGTATTTCTATGGCAGATTGAGTTTGTGTGGGGGTGGCTGGAAGGTGTGTGACTCTATGCATAGATGTGTGAGCAGTTTATTCACTAGGTGTATGAGTTCAAGACTGCATGTGGAAACAGCTACATGGGCAGTTGACTGTGTGCATGAGTGTATTGATGAGTGAATGGATATCTCAATGCTACATGTCATAGTAAGTACATATGTTAAACACAGTACATGTGAGAGTTGGCATATATAAATAACTGTGCATGAGAGCCACTGAATGAGTGAGTGGTTGTATCGATCATTGTGAACTTGTATCAGGGATTGTATAAGAGAGTAAATATGTGTTAGTATATGTTTCAATAAGTAAGGTGTGTTTAACTGTATAGTTGAAGAAATGGAGGTGAGATTGTTTCTTTGCATGACTGACTGGGTGTGTGAGTAACTCCATGGATGAGTGGCAGTGTGTGAGTGTCTGTATACACTGAGTGTATCTAAGGTTATATTAGAGTCTGAAGAGGTTTATCGTATTAGCACAAGAATGATGTCAAATGAGATGTCATCAGTGATGTCATTTGAGATGTCATCAGTGATGTCATCAGTGATGTCACTGACCATGTCATGAATGATGTAATATGTGACATGATCAGCAGTGGATTGCGGGTGCGCGATATATAGTTAGTGCAACTAACTATATATGGAATTTCAATGGTTTTGTGTGAGTAAAATAAGGTTTTTTAAATGCTAATTCCTAACTATATATGGTCTATAACCTATGGTTTTTTCAGTGAATGTTCAAGGTTTTGTAAATGCTAATTCCTAACTATATATGGTCTATAACCTATGGTTCTTTCAGTGAATTTCAATGGTTTTTTAATAGCAAATATCATAAGCTGTCGAATGTCAAGTACGTGGTAAGTGAAAACATTTTCGTGTTTATGCACACTGATCTGCTTTGAATGGTGCCCCCCCCCCTCATTTCTATTGGGAGTACTCTCTCTTTGCAGATAGTGAAAGGTTGTTAACGCAGGCCTTTGCCCCCGTTGTAATCCGTCGTGCCTGCTTCTCTCTCCATTTGATTGATTGTTATCCAAGTATTTACTATTTTAGAATTAGTTCTCTTTGGTTCATTCTCTATTTACAAACAAACACAGAGTCGCAATACTCTGTTTAGTCTTTGCAGATAACGAAAAATCGTGTAAAAAAAAAGAAAAGGAATCGAGCAAAATCAGTAGGCCACTAATGGGATCTCTTTTTGACCTCGCTAAAATAGAAACATTAGGAACAACCCCTCCTGACAAATACAAAACTAGTGAGATGAACTGAACTCCACACAATGATGGCTGCAAAACAGCTCGGCTCCGCCACCCACCCCGCCCAAAATAACGATAAAGAGCGGCTGCCATGATTGGTTGCGGAATGGCCACGACGGAGCTACGAAATGGTGCTGCTCTCATGCTAACCCCAGCTTCAGTCTGAAACATCCAGAAACACTGTAGACTACCAATTCGATCAGTTCCGGTAGCGCCCCAATGTAACCCGGTAGAGAAGAACTAGCCCTCCCCTCTTTGACTGATGGTTCTTGTTGCCTGTCCCTTCTGTTGTCATTTAACAGAACTATTTAGCCTGCTGAAAGGGGTTGTGTTTCGACCGCTGGTTGGTGGAGACATTTTGACTATATTCTGGACCTGCGTTGTCGCGTAATGCGTCATATGACGCGCCGCGTTAGCGCATCCGGAAGTCATCCGGGGCGCGCAGCGCGTAACGTAAGCATAACAAGTCATGTGACTTGTTAATAAAACTTTTCATTGGTTCATTTTACTTTTCTTATTCTAATGATGAAAGCCTTGGTCATATCACCTAAAAATTACGCTTTTAATTACTTCCGACCATTATTTTTTCTTAAATATATGTTATAATGTTCCAGGCTAATGTACTTTCCCGGAAATTTTACAACTGTCCTGCAAGTAAAATATATTCTTTTTTCGAGAAAAAGAGCGTTTCTTCGTCCCATGACGGAGCCGTTGAGCAAAAGAGGGTCGACCTGCTGTCTTAGTCGCCGATACGCCTGAATATGAGATTCTTATCGATCACTTTATGTTGCAGGAATAGAAAACACAACAGCCCTTGACCATTTATCTTTACTGCGTTCCTTCGTATTATACCTTTTACCCTTCATGTAATTGGTCTGCTTTATTTCACTTGCCTTTTAATGATTCTAAAACAGTGACTATTATTAAAAACTTTACCAATGTATATACTACTACCATGTTTTCTTTTAAAAACCTTTATTGTGAAAATTTCATTATACAAATACGAGCCTATAACCACGTGGGCCTGCCACGGAGCAAACTGTAATCGTATATGATGAATAGACATTTACACTGTAGAGGAACGTAACGGGCGGGCCATTAGGTTGCAAGAACTAAGGTGTCTAACAGTTACGGAATCGGTGGACGTACATTTTATAATTAAAATACGACAGGGCCAGTTACAATAAAATTATCTAGATATACATTTGCGGGCAAGTACCATGGGTGACGTTAATTCGAACTTTCAACAGTACAATAATCAATAACACATCAGAACTTAATATCAATAGGGATGTCGAAATATTCAATCAATTCTCGTCCCCGCCCGCCATGTGCTTCAAAACTGCATACGTATCTCGTGATTTCAAGGTTCTGCAACCAGTACACAACAAGGAGTTACGAGTCCCATTTATTCCGGCGCCATTTTGGGCGAGGACGGGCAGGTCCAGGATATAGTCAAAATGTCTCTACCAACCATCGACTATGATGATGTTCATATGCTGTATTTATTAGAGTAACACTCATCTGTCCACATGAAATTAATTTACCACAATCTAAACATGTCATTTTAATCTTTCCAAAGTTCTTCTAAATATTTGGGACCGTTTCCCTTGCCTCTGAAGCTCTCAGTGCCACTTCTTTGATGAATGTACTAGCAGGTCAGGGGTTCTCCTCCAAATCTCTCTTTTATGCAGCACTATAATTAATTGGTGCCACCTCTCCATATGACGATGCATGGTATAGTTACCACAACTATATTTTTTTTCGGTTCCTCTGGAGAGTTCATCGTGGCAGATGAAGCGTGTAACGTACCGGGCATTTACCTTTTTTTGCATGTACAGGAAAGGAAAAAAAAATCGAGCGTCCAAGTTCTAAGGTGTCCCAGGGCCAATTTAGTGGACCAGGCCCAAATCCAAAGAACAGGCCGCCATTTTGAGAGTCCTCTTGCAGCCGCCTGTCGCTGTAGCATCAAGAGCAGCCGAAACTCAGCTGAATGGCAACTGAAACGGTAAATGGGCGCCCCACTACATTTCAGCATTGTAGGATGACCACACCAGTACAGCAACTTGCTAGACATCACCTCGGTGCCATCCGGATCTCGGCGCCCCACTGCAGATGAAGTGCCTCTCAACTATGAAGCCACCACGGTGACATCCGGATCTTGGCGCGTTGTGCTGCCTTCGGCCTATTCGCACATCGGTCCGCTACTGACGCCATCTCACAGGCTAATGGGGTGACCCACGCCGAGTTTCAGCATTGTAGGATGACCACACCAACTTGCTAGACATCACCTCGGTGCCATCCGAATCTTGGCATCTCAACGCCTAGTGGTATCTTCCATACAGAAAATATTGTTACGCTGCCTTTGGCCCCATTCGCACATCAGTCCGCAACTTAGACATCACCTCGGTGCCATCCGGATCTTGGCATCTCAGCGCCTTGTGGTGTCAGTCAGAAAATATTGTTGCGCTGCCTTTGGCCCCATTCGCACATCAGTCCGCTACTGACACCATCTCACAGGCCAATAGGGCGCCCCACGCCGACTTTTACCATTGTACGATGGCCACACCAGTGGCACAACTTGCTAGACATCACCTCGGTGCCATCCGAATCTTGGCATCTCAACGCCTAGTGGTATCTTCCATACAGAAAATCTTGTTACGCTACCTTTGGCCCCATTCGCACATCGGTCCGCAACTTAGACATCACCTCGGTGCCATCCGGATCTTGGCATCTCAGCGCCTTGTGGTGTCTTCTACTCCGAAAATATTGTAGAAAATATTGTTGCGCTGCCTTTGGCCCCATTCACACATCAGTCCACTACTGACACCATCTCACAGGCCAACAGGGCGCCCCACGCCGACTTTTACCATTGTACGATGGCCACACCAGTGCCACAACTTGCTAGACACCACCTCGGTGCCATCCGGATCTTGGCATCTCAGCGCCTTGTGGTGTCTTCAAATCAGAAAATATTGTTGCGCTGCCTTTGGCCCCATTCGCACATCGGTCCGCTACTGACGCCATCTCACAGGCCAACGGGGCGCCCCACGCCGACTTTCAACATTGTAGGATGGCCACAGAAGTGCGACAACTTACTAGACACCACCTCGGTGCCATCCGGATCTTGGCGCGTTGTGCTGCCTTCGGCCTATTCGCACATCGGTCCGCTACTGACGCAAACTCACAGGCCAACGGGGCGCCCCACGCCGACTTTCAGCATTGTAGGATGGCCACACCAGTGCGGCAACTTGCTACACACCACCTCGGTGCCATCCGGATCTTGGAATCTCAGCGCCTAGTGGTGTCTTCTATTCCGAAAATATTGTTGCGCTGCCTTCGGCCCCATTCACACATCGGTCCGCTACTGACGCCATCTCACAGTCCAACGGGGCGCCCCACGCCGACTTTCAGCATTGTAGGATGGCCACACCAGTGCGGCAACTTACTAGACACCACCTCGGTGCCATCCGGATCTTGGCGCGTTGTGCTGCCTTCGGCCTATTCGCACATCGGTCCGCTACTGACGCAAACTCACAGGCCAACGGGGCGCCCCACGCCGACTTTCAGCATTGTTGGATGGCCACACCAGTGCGGCAACTTACTAGACACCACCTCGGTGCCATCCGGATCTTGGCGCGTTGTGCTGCCTTCGGCCTATTCGCACATCGGTCCGCTACTGACGCAAACTCACAGGCCAACGGGGCGCCCCACGCCGACTTTCAGCATTGTAGGATGGCCACACCAGTGCTGCAACTTGCTGGACACCACCTCGGTGCCATCCGGATCTTGGTGCATTGTGTTGCCTTCGGCCTATTCGCACATCGGTCCGCTACTGACGCCGCCTCACGTGCCAACGGGGCGCCCCACGCCGACTTTCAGCATTGTAGGATGGCCACACCAGTGCTGCAACTTGCTGGACACCACCTCGGTGCCATCCGGATCTTGGCGCGTTGTGTTGCCTTCGGCCTATTCGCACATCGGTCCGCTACTGACGCCGCCTCACGTGCCAACGGGGCGCCCCACGCCGACTTTCAGCATTGTAGGATGGCCACACCAGTGCTGCAACTTGCTGGACACCACCTCGGTGCCATCCGGATCTTGGCGCGTTGTGTTGCCTTCGGCCTATTCGCACATCGGTCCGCTACTGACGCCGCCTCACGTGCCAACGTATTTTCTCCGCATTTTACACCCTATGCCGCATAACAGGTCATGTGACTTGTTTATAAAACTTTTCATTGGTTAATTTTACTTTTGGTTTCCTAATGATGGAAGGCTTGATCATGTGACCTAAAAACAACACTTTTCATTGGATGAAAACTTTTTTTTTTTCCCAAACGATGAAAGCCCCACCTTGTTTCTGGATGTTTCAGACTGAAGCTGGCGTCAGCATGAGAGCACCACCATCTCGTAGCTCAGTCGTGGTCATTCCGCGAGCAATCATGGCAGCCGCTCCCCACCAGAAGCCTGCAGGAGTCGGAGCCCCCAAAACTTTTGATGAATTCTCAAGGCGGAGGGGACGCTTTCGAGAATGGGGTCCAAGACCTAGCAGACAAGCGTCCGATTTCCAAGGTGTCCCAGGGCCATTTCAGTGGACCAGGCCCAAAAAGGAAACAGCCTGCCGCCATTTTGAGAGTCCTGTGACAGCCGCCTATCGCTGCACCGCAAGAGTGGGCGCAACTCAGCTGAATTGCGGCTTTTGACACAGTGGACCAAAAACGGACGGAATGGCAACTGAAACGGTAAAGGGGCGCCCCACTACAACAGATGACACTCCACCTGGAGAGGCCCGTTCACGCCGCCTCCCCCGGGGCGCCCCGCGCCGTTATTCGGAGCAGCATTGTAGGATACCAAAACCAGTGCGGCAACTTACTGGACATCACCTTGGTGCCATCGTTCTGCTGCCTTGGAACTATTCGCGCAACAGTTTGCTACTGATGACCCACCCCCCGCGACGCCCCATGCCGTTATTTGCTGGGTGGCAACTTACTAGACATCACTTTAGTGTCATCTAGATTTCAGCGCGTTCTGCTGCCTTGGAACTATTCGCACAACAGTTTGCTACTGATGACCCACCCCCCGCGACGCCCCACGCCGGAAATCTGGACGTTGTGCTGTGTTGGGACTATTCGCACAGCCGACCGCTACTTCGTTGTTTTTCCCTAAAAATGTTTATATGTTATTACTATTTTTGTTTTCTTGTATATATTTATAAATTATTAAAGTTTTATAATCTTACTACTTTGTCGGAGTGCTATATATTTTTAATGTGACACATAATTGTAAAAACTTTGATGTACAAAGAGTCATCCCTGGAATCTTCCGCTTCAGGCTCGGTCCCCTCCCCAATCACAATACAGGATGGTTTTCAGATAATAGCAACGCTTCTGCTGTGACGGATCTCATCGAGTGTGGGCCTTGATCTACTATAACTCCTTTGAAGAGGGGTGATTCTTTACAGCTGTGGCCATAAACTACATCTGCAGGGCTAGCTGATACCCTAGGACCAGCCTGGACAATCGGACACAGAGGAAAAGGAGTGTCAGAGGGTGCGGTAGTGAATAGGGCGAAAGGGAGGTGTCGGGCGGGCACAGGGTGTGATTCTCAGGGAAGAGCAGCGCAGATGGGGGGAGGTTTATTACCCATGCATAAGACAGAGAGCGGGGGTGACCACTGCCTGGGGGAGATGCTTGCGAGGGTGGGGAGCCATGCTAAGGATCGACAGCGTGCACAGAGTGGGTCTGGTCAAGGCATCTAAAATGGCTGCCGTGCACGACAAAAGTGTGGCATTTGAAAAAAGACAAGATGGCGCAGACAATGTTTTTCAACACTTCCTGATTTCCTTCGAATCGAACGTTAACAGACGTTGGGGCATATTACCAAAGTTAAGCGATATTTATCCCTAACGATGCTTAGCAACGATTTTTTTACCGTCAGAAATTATCGCAGATAAACCTTGCTATTATCAAGGTTTATCGGAAATACGATAAAAAACGACCGCAATGCATTAATATCGCTGAAAACTCAGCGATATTCATGCATTACCGAGCTAATGCTCTTAGCCATGTTATCCACCTCCCATTGGATAACATGGCTAAGAACTGCTCAGGGCAGGTGGTAGCTTTTGGAGATATTCGCGCTTATCTCGAATATTTCCAAAAGTTGATAATAGGAGATAGCGATGTTAGCGACTGTTTCCAGTCGCTAACATCTTGGCATGCCCACTTTGCATGTCATTAGTGATAAATATCACTCACATGCAAAGTGGGGCCCAAGATGGTCGCTATATTCTACTAGCCGTCGCTAACTGGTGTTAGCAACAGCTAGGTAATACACATATAATTTTATCTCCGCGAAGCGGAGCGCTGTTACAGATATATATCTTGTTTCTGAACGTTAATTTCTCAAAATGCACTGAAGCACATATATTGAGACCTAGCAAAGGCACATCGGGCTACCAGTCCCTACAATTTTGCCAAGTTTCGTGCAAATCCATTCAGCTGTTCGATCCTACCGAGAGACAAGATGGCGGCCGCTACGGACTGTTTGGAATGTTTACAGACACCGGAGAGCCAATCAGCTTCGCTTCGCAAAGCTCCGTAACGCGAAAAGTACGCGAAGCGGTGCGCTGTTACAGATATATATCTTTTTTTGAACGTTAATTTCTCAAAATCCACTGGAGCACATATATTGAGATCTAGCAAAGGCACATCGGGCTACCAGTCCCTACAATTTTGCCAAGTTTCGTGCAAATCCATTCAGCTGTTCGATTATTATTATTTTTATTTTTTTTTGCCCCGCGGGGCCCTTTTAAAACCTCCACATCAAACCTAGGGGGTGAGCGACAATGTACTATGCCCCCTTATGGTCATTTGCCCCTTCGCTTTGGCCTCCTCTTGTCTCTCGATCCTACCGAGAGACAAGATGGCGGCCGCTACGGACTGTTTGGAATGTTGACAGACGCCGGAGAACCAATCAGCTTCGCTTCACAAAGCTCCGTTGCGCGTAAAGTACGCGTCCTGGGACGCTGCCAGGTCCGCTGTTACAGATATATATCTTTTTTTAAACGTTAATTTCTCAAAATCCACTGGAGCACATATATTGAGACCTACAAAAGGCACATCGGGCTACCAGTCCCTACAATTTTGCCAAGTTTCGTGCAAATCCATTCAGCCGTTCGGGCTAAAAGTGAGGCCAACCGCCCTATGGAAAACTCAATGTTAAAAACACGTTTTGGGACCCCCCTTTTTTCTCGGCCCCCCCTTGACGAACCCCCCCCAAATTTTCAAGGGCTGCTCAGAAACATAATGTGCCATTTTCCTGAAAATTTCAGCCAATTCCGTCCACAAACGCCAAAGTTATTAGACATAGAATTTTCAAAAAACCCATAGAGAAAAAATCCTAACTATATATACCTACTGGCGACCGCCAGTAGGTAATATATATATATATATATATATTACCCACTGGCGGTCGCCAGTAGGTAATATATATATATATATATATATATTACCTACTGGCGGTCGCCAGTAGGTATATATAGTTAGGATTTTTTCTCTATGGGATTTTTGAAAATTCTATGTGTAATAACTTTGGCGTTTGTGGACGGAATTGGCTGAAATTTTCAGGAAAATGGAACATGTTTCTTCTGAGCAGCCCCTGAAAATTTGGGGGGGGTTCGTCAAGGGGGGGCCGAGAAAAAAGGGGGGTCCCAAAACGTGTTTTTAACATTGAGTTTTCCATAGGGCGGTTGGCCTCACTTTTAGCCCGAACGGCTGAATGGATTTGCACGAAACTTGGCAAAATTGTAGGGACTGGTAGCCCGATGTGCCTTTGCTAGGTCTCAATATATGTGCTCCAGTGGATTTTGAGAAATTAACGTTAAAAAAAAGATATATATCTGTAACAGCGGACCGGGCAGCGCTCCAGTTCGCGTACTTTTCGCGTTACGGAGCTTTGTGAAGCGAAGCTGATTGGTTCTCCGGCGTCTGTAAACATTCCAAACAGTCCGTAGCGGCCGCCATCTTGTCTCTCGGTAGGATCGAGAGACAAGAGGAGGCCAAAGCGAAGGGGCAAATGACCATAAGGGGGCATAGTAGATCCTCCCTGACCCCCTAGGTTTGATGTGGAGGTTTTAAAAGGGCCCCGCGGGGCAAAAAAAAATAAAAATAATAATAATCGAACGGCTGAATGGATTTGCACGAAACTTGGCAAAATATTAGGGACTGGTAGCCCGATGTGCCTTTGCTAGGTCTCAATATATGTGCTCCAGTGGATTTTGAGAAATTAACGTTCAAAAAAAGATATATATCTGTAACAGCGCTCCGCTTCGCGTACTTTTCGCGTTACGGAGCTTTGCGAAGCTGATTGGTTCTCCGGCGTCTGTAAACATTGCAAACAGTCCGTAGCGGCCGCCATCTTGTCTCTCGGTAGGATCGAAAGACAAGAGGAGGCCAAAGCGAAGGGGCAAATGACCATAAGGCGGCATAGTAGATCCTCCTTGACCTCTTAGGTTTGATGTGGAGGTTTTAAAAGGGCCCCGCGGGGCAAAAAAAATAAAAATAATAATAATCGAACGGCTGAATGGATTTGCACGAAACTTGGCAAAATTGTAGGGACTGGTAGCCCGATGTGCCTTTGCTAGGTCTCAATATATGTGCTTCAGTGGATTTTGAGAAATTAACGTTCAAAAAAAGATATATATCTGTAACAGCGCTCCGCTTCGCGGAGATAAAATTATCTCTGTATTACCTAGCTGTTGCTAACACCAGTTAGCGACCGCTAGTAGGAGATAGCGACCATCTTGGGCTCCACTTTGCATGTCAGTGATATTTATCACTAATGACATGCAAAGTGGGCATGCCAAGATGTTAGCGACTGGAAACAGTCGCTAACATCGCTATCTCCTATTACCAACTTTTGGAGATATTCGCGCTAAGCGCGAATATCTCCAAAAAATAACACCTGCCCTGAGCAGTTCTTAGCCATGTTATCCAATGGGAGGTGGATAACATGGCTAAGAGCATTAGCTCGGTAATGCATGAATATCGCTGACTTTTCAGCGATATTAATGCATTGCGGTCGTTTTTTATCGCATTTGCGATAAACCTTGATAATAGCAAGGTTTATCTGCGATAATTTCTGACGATGCTTAGCGGTAAAAAATTCGTTGCTAAGCATCGTTAGGGATAAATATCGCTTAACTTTGGTAATATGCCCCAACGTCTGTTAACGTTCGATTCGAAGGAAATCAGGAAGTGTTGAAAAACATTGTCTGCGCCATCTTGCCTTTTTTCAAATGCCACACTTTTGTCGTGCACGGCAGTCATTTTAGATGCCTTGACCAGACCCACTCTCTGCACGCTGTCGATCCTTAGCATGGCTCCCCACCCTCGCAAGCATCTCCCCCAGGCACTGGTCACCCCCGCTCTCTGTCTTATGCATGGGTAATAAACCTCCCCCCATCTGCGCTGCTCTTCCCTGAGAATCACACCCTGTGCCCGCCCGACACCTCCCTTTCGCCCTATTCACTACCGCACCCTTTGACACTCCTTTTCCTCTGTGTCCGATTGTCCAGGCCGGTCCTAGGCTATCAGCTAGCCCTGCAGATGTAGTTTATGGCCCCAGCTGTAAAGAATCACCCCTCTTCAAAGGAGTTATAGTAGATCAAGGCCCACACTCGATGAGATCCGTCACAGCACACGCGTTCCTACTATCTGAAAACCATCCTGTATTGTGATTGGGGAGGGGACCGAGACTGAAGCGGAAGTTTCCAGGGATGACTCTTTGTACATCAAAGTTTTTACAATTATGTGTCACATTAAAAATATATAGCACTCCAACAAAGTAGTAGGATTATAAAACTTTAATAACTTATAAATATATACAACAAAACAAAAACAGTAAAAACATTTAAAAAATTTTAGGGAAAAAGAAGGAAGTAGCGGTCGGTTGTGCGAATAGTCCCAACGCAGCACAACGTCCAGATTTCTGGACGGCACCCAGGTGATGTTGCCTGGGTGCCGCACTGATTTCGGTATCCGGCGTGGGGCGTCGCGGGGGGTGGGTCATCAGTAGCGGTCTGTTGTGCGAATAGTTCCAAGGCAGCAGAACGATGGCACCAAGGTGATGTCCAGTAAGTTGCCGCCCTCCGAATAACGGCGTGGGGTGCCCCGGAGGGGGGGGAGGCGGCGTGAACGGGCCTCTCCAGGTGGAGTCTCGTCTGCTGTAGTGGGGCGCCCCTTTACCGTTTCAGTTGCCATTCCGTCCGCTTTTGGTCCACTGTGTCAAAAGCCGCAATTCAGCTGAGTTGCGCCCACTCTTGCGGTGCAGCGATAGGCGGCTGTCACAGGACTCTCAAAATGGCGGCAGGCTCTTTCCTTTTTGGGCCTGGTCCACTGAAATGGCCCTGGGACACCTTGGAAATCGGACGCTTGTCTGCTAGGTCTTGGACCCCATTCTCGAAAGCGTCCCCTCCGCCTTGAGGATTCAACAAAAGTTTTGGGGGCCCCCGACTCCTGCAGGCTTCTGGTGGGGAGCGGCTGCCATGATTGCTCGCGGAATGACCACGACGGAGCCACGAGATGGTGGTGCTTTCATGCTGACGCCAGCTTCAGTCTGAAACATCCAGAAACAAGGTGGGGCTTTCATCGTTTGGGAAAAAAAAAGTTTTCATCCAATGAAAAGTGTTATTTTTAGGTCATATGATCAAGCCTTCCATCATTAGGAAACCAAAAGTAAAATGAACCAATGAAAAGTTTTATAAACAAGTCACATGACCTGTTATGCGGCATAGGGGATAAAATGCGGAGAAAATACGTTGGCACATGAGGCGGCGTCAGTAGCGGACCGATGTGCGAATAGGCCGAAGGCAACACAACGCGCCAAGATCCGGATGGCACCGAGGTGGGGTCCAGCAAGTTGCAGCACTGGTGTGGCCATCCTACAATGCTGAAAGTCGGCGTGGGGCGCCCCGTTGGCCTGTGAGTTTGCGTCAGTAGCGGACCGATGTGCGAATAGGCCGAAGGCAGCACAACGCGCCAAGATCCGGATGGCACCGAGGTGGTGTCTAGTAAGTTGTCGCACTGGTGTGGCCATCCTACAATGTTGAAAGTCGGCGTGGGGCGCCCCGTTGGCCTGTGAGATGGCGTCAGTAGCGGACCGATGTGCGAATGGGGCCACAGGCAGCGCAACAATATTTTCTGAATAGAAGACACCACAAGGCGCTGAGATGCCAAGATCCGGATGGCACCGAGGTGGTGTCTAGCAAGTTGCCGCACTGGTGTGGCCATCCTACAATGGTAAAAGTCGGCGTGGGGCGAGATGGTGTCAGTAGCGGACCGATGTGCGAATGGGGCCAAAGGCAGCGCAACAATATTTTCTGAATAGAAGACACCACTAGGCGCTGAGATGCCAAGATCCGGATGGCACCGAGGTGGTGTCTAGCAAGTTGCTGTACTGGTGTGGCCATCCTACAATGCTGAAAGTCGGCGTGGGGCGCCCCATTAGCCTGTGAGATGGCGTCAGTAGCGGACCGATGTGCGAATGGGGCCAAAGGCAGCGCAACAATATTTTCTGAATAGAAGACACCACAAGGCGCTGAGATGCCAAGATCCGGATGGCACCGAGGTGGTGTCTAGCAAGTTGCCGTACTGGTGTGGCCATCCTACAATGCTGAAAGTAGGCGTGGGGCGCCCCGTTGGCCTGTGAGGGGGCGTCAGTAGCGGACCGATGTGCGAATGGGGCCAAAGGCAGCGCAACAATATTTTCTGAATAGAAGACACCACAAGGCGCTGAGATTCGGTTCAGCAAATCAAAAGGGAGAGAGAGGACTAGGTAAGCCAGTCCGGGTCCCCTGGTTATATGTAGAGATATCAATATAGGACTAGCTATGTTGTGTTAGAGGAAACTCAGAAGGTATATCTGTAGGCAAACCCTTAGGTTTGGTCATGAAGCCCTCACACACCAACCTAGTTGGTGTCATGCTTCATCATCGGGCCCACCACAGTGACACCGAATGTGTCCCGGGTGTGCTGCGACTCCAGATTACTGAGGAGCTGGTATTCTTACTGAGTGTGCAGTGTTGGTGAGAATGAAGATGAAAGGTTTTAAAAGCTATACAGGTGGTCCCAGTTCCCGAGGGTAAGAGGTAAATTTAATACCTGGGCCCCTGTTAGCAAGATAAAAAGGCTGTGGACGATGTGGAGTATATTAGGGGCTCCTACGTCCTTGTGGTCTACATGTTTCAGCCAGGCCTTTTGATTAAAACTGGCTTTCCTCAGGACCAAATGAGTATGTGTGGGTGAAAATAAACTATATTAAGTGAAAGTGTGTGGTAAAAAAGTGTTGCACTCGCTAAGGTGCCGTACGTGTAAGAGGGGGATTCCCTCTGCTTTACTGTACATAAAACACAAAGACAGTACAGACATACAAAAAGAGTCATTGAGAATGGTATTAACCAAAACACAACAAATAGCCGGCTTCTGGTGTGCGTGAGCGACCTAGAGCGGCAAGTAACAATGCCATGAGTGTGCCATGGCTAAGGTGAACTATGGCGGTTAAATATTAAACGCAGTGGCAGTGGTGGGCTACACAGCGAAACAGGCATAGCGTGAGGTACAGGTAAGTATGGTACATAATTCCTCACACTTGCTACTTGCTGTTAAAGCCTCATGGGTCACTTGGCAGGGAGGGAAAGAAGATCCTAAATGATTGTAGAGGATTACAGTTAGGATAGTACCTGTGGAGAGAAATTGTTGCTTACCCAGAGCGTTGTGCAGAGATCAAGCTTACTCACGGTATTTCCGATCAGCGGTTCCTGCGACCTATCGTCCTGCTCCAGTGTCCCGAATGAGCTTTGCCAGAGTCAGGTATGGGCTTAAATAGCCGGTTTGATTGTTATCACCTGGAGAGGGGAGAGGGCGCGGTCGCGTTTCCTTTTTAGAGCGCGGGCGCTGGGAGCTAGCGGTCTGCGCGTTGCGCATGCGCGATGTGAGGTTTCCAGCGCATGCGTGGTAGAGGTGTGTGCGAGCGCTATCCATTCGCGCATGCGCCATGGTACCAGGACTAGGTTAGCATTGGTAGTGGCATGTGCGCGCGAGTGCGTGCGCAACTGGGGCAAAAAAAGGAAAAGAAGCCCGTGTGGGTCTTTTAAGGTTTAAAAAGCAACAACAGCGATTGCAAGGTATATAGGCAAAGAAGGCAATTACAGAGTAGGGACAGATCACGAGTCTGAGCGCAGACAGGGATACTGACCAATACTTTACATAGGAGTGTTTATCTCGCCAGAGCATTCCACGGGATGGAATCATTGAGCCCCTCTATATGGGTAGAAAGGCGATAAATCCAGCGTTGCTCTTTGGTGAGCAGAGTCTTCTCATCACAAGCTGAAAGTGCGAATTGTTCGATGACCGTCCAGGTGAAATCATTCGGGGTGTGATTTTGCACGATGAAGTGCTGGGTCAGTTTGCTGATGTTTTTACCACAGCGCATGGTGCTCCTGTGTTCAGTCATCCTGGTTCTAACCTTCCTGGTCGTCATGCCTATGTATCTCAAGCCACAGCGACAGGTGATTAGGTATACTAGGTTAGATGAATTACAGTTCGTGAATTGTCGTTGTGTCCAGGTTTTACCATCTTCCAACGACAATGTTTTGGAAGGGGTAGTCAGGTGGCAGACGCTACAGTTGTAACATGGTTGGTGGCCTGTTAGTTCTGGTAGGCCCCAAGTGTTTAAAATTGTATGGCCGGTTTGCTGTGTTTTTCTGGGTCTCGTGGTTACCAGCTGATCCTTCAGATTTTGTGCTCTTTTGTAAGCAAAGCGGGGGAGGTCCCAGTTCCTCGCGCCTGAATTGATGATCTTCCAATTTTTGCGAATTATGCTGGAGACCTGATTGGAGGCGGTGTTATAGGTGGTGACACACGTCATGATGGGTGTTTCTGGTGGTCTGACCACGGTCTCAAGAAGGGCCTCCCTGTTTTGGTTGCGTGCTCGTTTACAGGATTTTGTGATGATTCTGGATGGGTAGCCACGGTCTCCCAACTTGTGGACCAAGGCTTTGGACTGGTGTTTGAAGTCATGGAGGTTGCTGCAGTTCCGGCGAATGCGCAGGAACTGTCCAAATGGCAGGTTCTCTCTCAAAGGTCTGGGGTGGAAACTATCAAAGCGCAACAACGAGTTCCTGGAAGTCGGTTTGTAATGAGTCGTTGTGGTCAGACCCCCCTGATCAGCTTTTATGTTGAGGTCCAGAAACGCCAGTTCAGTAGGACTGCTAGTGCAGGTGAACTTTAGAAAGGGATCAAGGCTATTGATCCAGGTGAGAAAATCTTTCAATGTCTCCTCATTGCCTTCCCAGACAATGAGGATATCGTCAATATATCGACGCCAAATTGTTATATTTGCTGAGTAGGGGTTCGTGGGGGCTTCGATATTTGTCTGCTCAAAGTGGTGGACATATAGCCCCGCCACGCTCGGCGCAAAGACACTGCCCATCGAGGTACCATTCGTTTGTAAGAAGAATGTATCTTCGTATTGGAAATAGTTCTCTTTTAATGCCAGCGTGGCGCAATCCAAGATGAAGTGACGGGGTGTACGATGTTGCCAGTCAATCTCCATCAAGACATCATGGAGTACCTTCAGTGTGGCATCCTGAGGGAGGCTCGTATATAGGCTCTCCACGTCCAATCCCACCAGGAGGTGTTTGTCTCTATCGAAACTGACATCCTTGATGATGTTAAGGAGGTGCTTCGTGTCTTTGACGTAGGATGGAGTTTTCTGAACCAATGGGTTGAGGTAGTGATCGCAGAACCGTGATAACGGTTCTAGGAGGGACTTTATCCCTGACACTATGGGTCTGCCCGGTGGTGGGGTGACCCCTTTATGCACCTTGGGCATGATGTAAAAGTAGGGTACTTTTGCATCACGTGTGTTGAGATATTCAGCTTCTTGCTTTGAGATGTATTCTGCGTCAGAAGCCTCCTGTACTAGTTCTGTGATCTTTTTTTGTAGATCTTTGGATGGGTCTCTCAGTAATTTTCTATAGTTACGAGTGTCGCTTAATAGTCTGCGGCATTCGGTGTCGTAGTCGATTTTGTTCATGATGACTATCCCTCCACCTTTATCTGCTGGTTTGATGATGCGGGTAGGGTCATTTTGGAGTTTTTTGATGATCTCCCTATCTTGAAAAGACAGATTGTTGAAATGGTTTTGGGGTTGCAATTTCTCGACTTCTGAGTATACTGCCAACTCGAAGGTACTGATCTCCACTGGCACGGTGGCAGGTGGTGGAGTGAAGTTGGATTTGAGTTTCAACCCAGTCTCATTAGTGGTTTCTGAGTCAAGAGGTTTCTCCTTGTTTTCGAAAAACGCTTTTAGCTTGAGTTTTCTAAAAAACTCGGCCAGTTCGACATGGAGTTTGAAAGTATCTAGTCTGATGGTCGGGACAAATGACAGTCCTTTGTTCAGGACATTGGTTTCTTCATTGGTGAGGGGTACGTCGGAGAGGTTGAATACCAGGGTGCCGGTATTGGTTGGTTCAGCTATTTGCTGGGGCCCGCTTGCTCTTTGGCTTTGTTCCTCGTGTTGGCACTGACCGGATCCTCTTCTGTGGACCACTGTGCTGGTTGAGGCGCCCACTGCACTTGCTGTGGTGGATTCCTTCTCTTGCCACGGGGTCTGCGGCCTTGGCCTAAAAAAGGATATCGTTGATTTGGGTTGTTCTGGTAGTATGGTACCTGGCCAGGCGGATATAAAGGTGGATATCCATAATAAGGAGGCATTGGGCCAAATGGAGGAGGGCCGAAGTTCTGGAATTGCGGGGGGCCTTGCCAAGGTTGTGCTTGTTGTTTCCCTCCACGGCCTCTCCCTCTGGCTTTGTGGGATCCATTACTGGAGCCACTGGAAATGGAACTAGTATCTCCTGAGCTGTCCGTGTTCTGGCCTCTTGTGGGTGCAGTATACGTGTCGTCAGCATAGGGATAAGTTTTTAGATAGCTGAAGTTTTTTAGATCCTTCTCGAATTTCTTTATCTTGGTTTGGGTTAGGTATTCTTTGTAATCGTTCATCTCCCGATTTTGATCTTCCAATTTCTTTTTGTATCCTGTCAGAGTGGTTTTGAAGTGGGTCTCAGTTGCCTGGATCTCTATTATAACTGCGTCTGAAAGGCGTTTGGCAGTTTTTATTATCAAGATGAGCCAGTCCCTGGTGCAGTGCCAGGCTATCTGAGCCCAGTCTTTCCTAAAGGTGACATCATCAAGGAATATTCTGGGAGCGTTGGTGACCAGTAAGCCTTTAGGCGCTGTGTTGGTCCTCAGGTATTGTGCGAGGATAACGCCATGCAAAATAGTGCGTATCCTGTTTCGCTTTTTCTCAGTGAGAGTGTCCCAATCTGTAGTCTGCGCTATTGTTGTTGCTGTGTTAAAATCTGCCAAGAGTGTGGGGTCATCGAGGATTTCAGTGACGTCATCCTCGGTGAATGTTAGGCCTGTGTTTTGTGCCATCTTGTATCTGATACAAGATGGCACAAAACACAGGCCTAACATTCACCGAGGATGACGTCACTGAAATCCTCGATGACCCCACACTCTTGGCAGATTTTAACACAGCAACAACAATAGCGCAGACTACAGATTGGGACACTCTCACTGAGAAAAAGCGAAACAGGATACGCACTATTTTGCATGGCGTTATCCTCGCACAATACCTGAGGACCAACACAGCGCCTAAAGGCTTACTGGTCACCAACGCTCCCAGAATATTCCTTGATGATGTCACCTTTAGGAAAGACTGGGCTCAGATAGCCTGGCACTGCACCAGGGACTGGCTCATCTTGATAATAAAAACTGCCAAACGCCTTTCAGACGCAGTTATAATAGAGATCCAGGCAACTGAGACCCACTTCAAAACCACTCTGACAGGATACAAAAAGAAATTGGAAGATCAAAATCGGGAGATGAACGATTACAAAGAATACCTAACCCAAACCAAGATAAAGAAATTCGAGAAGGATCTAAAAAACTTCAGCTATCTAAAAACTTATCCCTATGCTGACGACACGTATACTGCACCCACAAGAGGCCAGAACACGGACAGCTCAGGAGATACTAGTTCCATTTCCAGTGGCTCCAGTAATGGATCCCACAAAGCCAGAGGGAGAGGCCGTGGAGGGAAACAACAAGCACAACCTTGGCAAGGCCCCCCGCAATTCCAGAACTTCGGCCCTCCTCCATTTGGCCCAATGCCTCCTTATTATGGATATCCACCTTTATATCCGCCTGGCCAGGTACCATACTACCAGAACAACCCAAATCAACGATATCCTTTTTTAGGCCAAGGCCGCAGACCCCGTGGCAAGAGAAGGAATCCACCACAGCAAGTGCAGTGGGCGCCTCAACCAGCACAGTGGTCCACAGAAGAGGATCCGGTCAGTGCCAACACGAGGAACAAAGCCAAAGAGCAAGCGGGCCCCAGCAAATAGCTGAACCAACCAATACCGGCACCCTGGTATTCAACCTCTCCGACGTACCCCTCACCAATGAAGAAACCAATGTCCTGAACAAAGGACTGTCATTTGTCCCGACCATCAGACTAGATACTTTCAAACTCCATGTCGAACTGGCCGAGTTTTTTAGAAAACTCAAGCTAAAAGCGTTTTTCGAAAACAAGGAGAAACCTCTTGACTCAGAAACCACTAATGAGACTGGGTTGAAACTCAAATCCAACTTCACTCCACCACCTGCCACCGTGCCAGTGGAGATCAGTACCTTCGAGTTGGCAGTATACTCAGAAGTCGAGAAATTGCAACCCCAAAACCATTTCAACAATCTGTCTTTTCAAGATAGGGAGATCATCAAAAAACTCCAAAATGACCCTACCCGCATCATCAAACCAGCAGATAAAGGTGGAGGGATAGTCATCATGAACAAAATCGACTACGACACCGAATGCCGCAGACTATTAAGCGACACTCGTAACTATAGAAAATTACTGAGAGACCCATCCAAAGATCTACAAAAAAAGATCACAGAACTAGTACAGGAGGCTTCTGACGCAGAATACATCTCAAAGCAAGAAGCTGAATATCTCAACACACGTGATGCAAAAGTACCCTACTTTTACATCATGCCCAAGGTGCATAAAGGGGTCACCCCACCACCGGGCAGACCCATAGTGTCAGGGATAAAGTCCCTCCTAGAACCGTTATCACGGTTCTGCGATCACTACCTCAACCCATTGGTTCAGAAAACTCCATCCTACGTCAAAGACACGAAGCACCTCCTTAACATCATCAAGGATGTCAGTTTCGATAGAGACAAACACCTCCTGGTGGGATTGGACGTGGAGAGCCTATATACGAGCCTCCCTCAGGATGCCACACTGAAGGTACTCCATGATGTCTTGATGGAGATTGACTGGCAACATCGTACACCCCGTCACTTCATCTTGGATTGCGCCACGCTGGCATTAAAAGAGAACTATTTCCAATACGAAGATACATTCTTCTTACAAACGAATGGTACCTCGATGGGCAGTGTCTTTGCGCCGAGCGTGGCGGGGCTATATGTCCACCACTTTGAGCAGACAAATATCGAAGCCCCCACGAACCCCTACTCAGCAAATATAACAATTTGGCGTCGATATATTGACGATATCCTCATTGTCTGGGAAGGCAATGAGGAGACATTGAAAGATTTTCTCACCTGGATCAATAGCCTTGATCCCTTTCTAAAGTTCACCTGCACTAGCAGTCCTACTGAACTGGCGTTTCTGGACCTCAACATAAAAGCTGATCAGGGGGGTCTGACCACAACGACTCATTACAAACCGACTTCCAGGAACTCGTTGTTGCGCTTTGATAGTTTCCACCCCAGACCTTTGAGAGAGAACCTGCCATTTGGACAGTTCCTGCGCATTCGCCGGAACTGCAGCAACCTCCATGACTTCAAACACCAGTCCAAAGCCTTGGTCCACAAGTTGGGAGACCGTGGCTACCCATCCAGAATCATCACAAAATCCTGTAAACGAGCACGCAACCAAAACAGGGAGGCCCTTCTTGAGACCGTGGTCAGACCACCAGAAACACCCATCATGACGTGTGTCACCACCTATAACACCGCCTCCAATCAGGTCTCCAGCATAATTCGCAAAAATTGGAAGATCATCAATTCAGGCGCGAGGAACTGGGACCTCCCCCGCTTTGCTTACAAAAGAGCACAAAATCTGAAGGATCAGCTGGTAACCACGAGACCCAGAAAAACACAGCAAACCGGCCATACAATTTTAAACACTTGGGGCCTACCAGAACTAACAGGCCACCAACCATGTTACAACTGTAGCGTCTGCCACCTGACTACCCCTTCCAAAACATTGTCGTTGGAAGATGGTAAAACCTGGACACAACGACAATTCACGAACTGTAATTCATCTAACCTAGTATACCTAATCACCTGTCGCTGTGGCTTGAGATACATAGGCATGACGACCAGGAAGGTTAGAACCAGGATGACTGAACACAGGAGCACCATGCGCTGTGGTAAAAACATCAGCAAACTGACCCAGCACTTCATCGTGCAAAATCACACCCCGAATGATTTCACCTGGACGGTCATCGAACAATTCGCACTTTCAGCTTGTGATGAGAAGACTCTGCTCACCAAAGAGCAACGCTGGATTTATCGCCTTTCTACCCATATAGAGGGGCTCAATGATTCCATCCCGTGGAATGCTCTGGCGAGATAAACACTCCTATGTAAAGTATTGGTCAGTATCCCTGTCTGCGCTCAGACTCGTGATCTGTCCCTACTCTGTAATTGCCTTCTTTGCCTATATACCTTGCAATCGCTGTTGTTGCTTTTTAAACCTTAAAAGACCCACACGGGCTTCTTTTCCTTTTTTTGCCCCAGTTGCGCACGCACTCGCGCGCACATGCCACTACCAATGCTAACCTAGTCCTGGTACCATGGCGCATGCGCGAATGGATAGCGCTCGCACACACCTCTACCACGCATGCGCTGGAAACCTCACATCGCGCATGCGCAACGCGCAGACCGCTAGCTCCCAGCGCCCGCGCTCTAAAAAGGAAACGCGACCGCGCCCTCTCCCCTCTCCAGGTGATAACAATCAAACCGGCTATTTAAGCCCATACCTGACTCTGGCAAAGCTCATTCGGGACACTGGAGCAGGACGATAGGTCGCAGGAACCGCTGATCGGAAATACCGTGAGTAAGCTTGATCTCTGCACAACGCTCTGGGTAAGCAACAATTTCTCTCCACAGGTACTATCCTAACTGTAATCCTCTACAATCATTTAGGATCTTCTTTCCCTCCCTGCCAAGTGACCCATGAGGCTTTAACAGCAAGTAGCAAGTGTGAGGAATTATGTACCATACTTACCTGTACCTCACGCTATGCCTGTTTCGCTGTGTAGCCCACCACTGCCACTGCGTTTAATATTTAACCGCCATAGTTCACCTTAGCCATGGCACACTCATGGCATTGTTACTTGCCGCTCTAGGTCGCTCACGCACACCAGAAGCCGGCTATTTGTTGTGTTTTGGTTAATACCATTCTCAATGACTCTTTTTGTATGTCTGTACTGTCTTTGTGTTTTATGTACAGTAAAGCAGAGGGAATCCCCCTCTTACACGTACGGCACCTTAGCGAGTGCAACACTTTTTTACCACACACTTTCACTTAATATAGTTTATTTTCACCCACACATACTCATTTGGTCCTGAGGAAAGCCAGTTTTAATCAAAAGGCCTGGCTGAAACATGTAGACCACAAGGACGTAGGAGCCCCTAATATACTCCACATCGTCCACAGCCTTTTTATCTTGCTAACAGGGGCCCAGGTATTAAATTTACCTCTTACCCTCGGGAACTGGGACCACCTGTATAGCTTTTAAAACCTTTCATCTTCATTCTCACCAACACTGCACACTCAGTAAGAATACCAGCTCCTCAGTAATCTGGAGTCGCAGCACACACGGGACACATTCGGTGTCACTGTGGTGGGCCCGATGATGAAGCATGACACCAACTAGGTTGGTGTGTGAGGGCTTCATGACCAAACCTAAGGGTTTGCCTACAGATATACCTTCTGAGTTTCCTCTAACACAACATAGCTAGTCCTATATTGATATCTCGCTGAGATTCGGTTACCACCGAGGTGATGTCTAGCAAGTTGCCGCACTGGTGTGGCCATCCTACAATACTGCTCCAAATAACGGTGTGGGGTGCCCGAAGGGGGGGGGAGGCAGCGTGAACGGGCCTTCCTAGGTGGAGGCTCGTCTGCTGTAGTGGGGCGCCCCTTTACCGTTTCAGTTGCCATTTAGCTGAGTTTCGGCCGCTCTTGATGCTACAGCGACAGGCGGCTGCAACAGGACTCTCAAAATGGCGGCCTGTTCTTTCGATTTGGGCCTGGTCCACTAAAATGGCCCTGGGACACCTTAGAACTCGGACGCTCAAATTGTTTTTCCTTTCCTCTACATGCAAAAAAAGGTAAATGCCCGGTACGTTACACGCTTCATCTGCCACGATGTACTCTCCAGAGGAACCGAAAAAAAATATAGTTATGGTAACTATACCATGCATCGTCATATGGAGAGTTGGCACCAATTAATTATAGTGCTGGATAAAAGAGAGATTTGGAGGAGAACCCCGACCTGCCAGTACATTCATCAAAGAAGTGGCACTGACAGCATCAGAGGCAAGGGAAACGGTCCCAAATATTTAGAAGAACTTTGGAAAGATTAAAATGACATGTTTAGATTGTGGCAAATTAATTTCATGTGGACAGATGAGTGTTACTCTAATAAATACAGCATATGAACATCATCATAGTCGATGGTTGGTAGAGACATTTTGACTACATCCTGGACCTGCCCGTCCTCGCCAAAATGGCGCCGGAATAAATGGGACTCGTAACTCCTTGTTGTGTACTGGTTGCACAACCTTGATATCACGAGATACGTATGCAGTTTTGAAGCACATGGCGGGCGGGGACGAGAATAGATTGAATATTTCGACATCTCTATTGATATTAAGTTCTGATGTGTTATTGATTACTGTACTATTGAAAGTTCGAATTAACTTCACCCATGGTACTTGCCCGCAAATGTATATCTAGATAATTTTATTGTAACTGGCCCTGTCGTATTTTAATTATAAAATGTACGTCCACCGATTCCGCAACTGTTAGACACCTTAGTTCTTGCAACCTAATGGCCCGCCCGTTACGTTCCTCTACAGTGTAAATGTCTACTCATCATATACGATTACAGTTTGCTCCGTGGCCGGCCCACGTGGTTATAGGCTCGTATTTGTATAATGAAATTTTCACAATAAAGGTTTTTAAAAGAAAACATGGTAGTAGTATATACATTGGTAAAGTTTTTAATAATAGTCACTGTTTTAGAATCAGTAAAAGGCAAGTGAAATAAAGCAGACCAATTACATGAAGGGTAAAAGGTATAATACGCAGGAACGCAGTAAAGATAAATGGTCAAGGGCTGTTGTGTTTTCTACTCCTGCAACATAAAGTGATCGATAAGAATCTCATATTCAGGCGTATCGGCGACTAAGACAGCAGGTCGACCCTCTTTTGCTCAACGGCTCAGTCATGGGACGAAGAAACGCCCTTTTTCTCGAAAAAAGAATATATTTTACTTGCAGGACAGTTGTAAATTTTCCGGGAAAGTACATTAGCCTGGAACATTATAACATATATTTAAGAAAAAATAATGTTCGGAAGTAATAAAAAGCGTAATTTTTAGGTCATATGACCAAGCCTTTCATCATTAGAATAAGAAAAGTAAAATGAACCAATGAAAAGTTTTATTAACAAGTCACATGACCTGTTATGCTTACGTTACGCGCTGCGCGTCGCGCCCCGGATGACTTCCGGATGCGCTAACGCGGCGCGTCATATGACGCATTACGCGACAACGCAGGTCCAGAATATAGTCAAAATGTCTCCACCAACCAGCGGTCGGAACACAACCCCTTTCAGCAGGCTAAATAGTTCTGTTAAATGACAACAGAAGGGACAGGCAACAAGAACCATCAGTCAAAGAGGGGAGGGCTAGTTCTTCTCTACCGGGTTACGTTGGGGCGCTACCGGAACTGATCGAATTGGTAGTCTACAGTGTTTCTGGATGTTTCAGACTGAAGCTGGGGTTAGCATGAGAGCACCACCATTTCGTAGCTCCGTCGTGGCCATTCCGCGAGCAATCATGGCAGCCGCTCTTTATCGTTATTTTGGGCGGGGTGGGTGGCGGAGCCGAGCTGTATTGCAGCCATCATGGTGTGGAGTTCAGTTCATCTCACTAGTTTCGTATTTGTCATGAGGGGTTGTTCCTAATGTTTCTATTTTAGTGAGGTCAAAAAGAGATCCCATTAGTGGCCTACTGATTTTGCTCGATTCCTTTTGTTTTTTTACACGATTTTTCGCTATCTGCAAAGACTAAACAGAGTATTGCGACTCTGTGCTTGTTTGTAAATAGAGAATGAACCAAAGAGTACAATCAATCAAATGGAGAGAGAAGCAGGCACGACGTATTACAACGGGGGCAAAGGCCTGCGTTAACTACCTTTTACTATCTGCAAAGAGAGAGTACTCCTAATAGAAATGAAGGGGGGGCAGCATTCAAAGCAGATCAGTGTGCATAAACACGAAAATGTTTTTACTTACCACGTACTTGACATTCGACAGCTTATGATATTTGCTATTAAAAAACCATTGAAATTCACTGAAAAAACCATAGGTTATAGACCATATATAGTTAGGAATTAGCATTTACAAAACCTTGAAAATTCACTGAAAAAACCATAGGTTATAGACCATATATAGTTAGGAATTAGCATTTACAAAACCTTGAAAATTCACTGAAAAAAACATAGGTTATAGACCATATATCGTTAGGAATTAGCATTTAAAAAACCTTATTTTACTCACACAAAACCATTGAAATTCCACATATAGTTAGTTGCACTAACTATATATCGCGCACCCGCAATCCACTGCTGATGATGTCACATATTACATCATTCATGACATGGTCAGTGACATCACTGATGACATCACTGATGACATCTCAAATGACATCACTGATGACATCACTGATGACATCTCATTTGACATCAATGACCACATCACTGATGATATCATTCATGTGACAATACAATGCATCTCCTCACATTTTAATATAACCTCTGTTTCACCCAGTGTTAAATACAGAGTATAATTTTTGAAACCATTGACACACCAATACTAGTTACTACATACGCACTCACTGATTCCTACGTCTACACACACCTTCACTCATTCACCCATACAATCATTCATACATACAATCACTCATCTTTACAACACTATCATATGCACTCATACACCTATACAGACACTCACAGTCTGCCACTCATCCATGGAGTTACTCACACACCTAGTCAGTCCTGTAAAGAATCAATGACACTTCCATTTTCTTGTCTATACAGTTAAACATAGAGCACCTTACATTTTCAAACATATACTAACACATACTTACCTTCTTATACAATCATTGATACAAGTACACATTGATCTGCACAGAGTCACACACCTCCCAGCCAGCCACACACACACTCAGTCTCCCATACAAATATTTGGACAATCAATCAGTAACCCATATAGTTAATCATATAGCTACTGATCAACACATGCAGCAGTTTACAGAACAACATACATAATGATGCACAAATTAAGACAGTTTAGTCACTAACCCATGCACTCAGTGAGACACATTTAATCACTCACTCATACATTCAGTCATGCACCTACTAAATCCTTTGTCCAGACACTTATACTTCCACTCATTCTTCAATATGTAAGACACATTTTAACTTTACAGAAACATACAGTCACTGGATGTTGTCATCAGTGATGTCATCAGTGATGTCATTTGAGATGTCATCAGTGATGTCATCAGTGATGTCACTGACCATGTCATGAATGATGTAATATGTGACATCATCAGCAGTGGATTGCGGGTGCGCGATATATAGTTAGTGCAACTAACTATATATGTTATTTCAATGGTTTTGTGTGAGTAAAATAAGGTTTTTTAAATGCTAATTCCTAACGATATATGGTCTATAACCTATGGTTTTTTCAGTGAATTTTCAAGGTTTTGTAAATGCTAATTCCTAACTATATATGGTCTATAACCTATGGTTTTTTCAGTGAATTATCAAGGTTTTGTAAATGCTAATTCCTAACTATATATGGTCTATAACCTATGGTTTTTTCAGTGAATATATATATATATGTATTACCTACTGGCGGTCGCCAGTAGGTAGTTATAGTTAGGACCAAGTTTCCATAGGAAGAGCATTTTTTTTGCTTATAACTTTGGCGTTGTTTGATGAATCCAAACTACTTCTTTGTTCATATCAGCTCCTATGTTGAAAGTTTGGAGGTGATTCGTCAAGGGGGGCCAAGAAAAAAGTAGGGTTCTAAAATGTGTTTTCTACATGCAATTTCCATAGGAAACTTTAGACAAGGCTACAGGTCGAACGGGTGAACGGAATTACCCCAAAAGTGGCAGGGAGAAGGGTCTTGGTCTACAAAGTACGCTTTTGTTTATTTGGTGTAAATCCGTTCAGTAGTTTTAGAGAAATATCGAAATTTACAGATATCGATATTTGGGAATTCTGTCATCTGATTGGCTGAGGTGTTACGAGCCCGAGCTTGCTGCTTATTGGCTGAGAACGGTTGCAACTAGGAAGTATTGGAAGTCATTTTGTGTTAACGTTTAAGCGAGGAAGGGAAGAAGGGTGAAAAACGTAGGAAAGAGCAGGGTAGGAGTGCTGTGAGCTCTGTGGGGTAGTTAGGGTATGCTATAGAGGGAGTGTGAAGCAAAGCATTTACTCCTACCGGTGTGAAAGTTCTGTTTTTCCCAGAGTGGGATGGTGCTGAAGTGAGGTGCCAGTACACTCGGGGATGAAAGCGGGCGCCTAAACCGTGAGCTGAGTGCTGTAAACTAATGTGCTCTGGGTGCTGTAGCATACTGCCTGAAGCGAAGTATTAACCCCTAATGGTGTGAAAGTGCTGTTTTGCTCACAGTGATATGGTGCTGAGGTGAGGTGCCGGTACACTCAGGATGAAAGTGTGCAACTAAAGAGTGAGCTGAGTGCTGTAAACTGATGCGATCTTGGCGCTGTAGCATACTGGCCGCTGTAGCATAGCTGTGCAGGTGGTGTTAGTATGTGTTTAGAGTTTAGCAGGAGTGGGAAGCAAACGCCTCATTCATACCAGTCTGATGAATCGTGGGTTGAAACCGTGAGCCTAAGCCGTGAGCTGATTGCTGTAAAGTGATGTGCTGCGGGCTCTGTAAGATACTGGCCGCTGTAGAATACCTGTGTAAGTGGTGTAAATATGCGTTTATACTACACAGGGAGTGGGAAGCGAACTGCTCACCCCTACCGGTCTGAAGACTTGGATGCAGTGCTTTAGCAAGCATGAATAAAGAAATAATCATGAAGAATATAATGCAGAATGTTGCAATGCCACAGAAGACAAATGGTGAAATCAGGTGTGTCTAAGAAAGTGGTTGTGTGTAATAAAGCGATGGAGTTTGAAAGTTATATAAAAAGTGTCTTTATTTAAGTGCCATAAATTGTTGCCATCGTGTGAGAAAAGCGAAGCGATCCAATTCATATCCTCGAAGGGACAGTAATGTTCCTCGAATGTTGGAGCGGCAATTTGAAATGGCAGGCAATCTGCGACATTGTGAAAGGTCGCATGTTGCAGGAGATCATTTGCAGCTGCGCAGAAATCCCATTCTGCCACGATACTTTTTTGCGTTGCATCCGTCATTTCTCCACTGTCTGAACAATCAAGTTCATGGTTTTCAAGATACTGCATTATCTGCTGGATATCGGGAGTGATTGTTGGGATGTTGGCAAGGCATACATCCATTCGCCAGTCGAACTGGCAAGTTTTGCAATAAAAAGATGGTTGCACGCAGATTGCATATGTGTAAATGAATGTCTTGTTGTAGCTGGCTCCGATAATAGATAGAGGCAGGCAGCCGAAAATGAGTTCCATTTTTTCACGATTTTGATGTAGCTTCACGTAGAGGCGTATTCTGTCGGACATGCTTGTTACCACAGGGAGAGCAGCCAATTTTTACAAGCAAAAATAGTAGTGTGATGGCCGCAAAGAGAGCGAGAATTATGGGCACTGTTCTTGTTATTCCAGAGATGATCGAATTAATGAAGTGTGGTATTACAACAGTTTGAAAGCCTGTGAGAAGGCCGGAGGAGACCGTGTTAAAACAGTGTGCCAGAACTTGAGTGTGAGATGTGTTGAAAATTGTGTAACAATTCACAAAGTGTAATGGGAGGTTCGTATTTAAAAGGGACTGTATTTTACTTGAAGTTCGTGCTATCTGCTGTCGATACATTTCTTTTGCAGAAGTGAGAGACACGTCTGTTCTGAACAAAAGTGCTTTAGTTTTGTTAGTTTAATTAAATCTGTTTTCAAAGTAGGGATTAAGGCCAAGTTGAAGTTTGGGAGTTACTTTGTGTGGGCGGGAATAGACATTGCCACAGGAAGTTACTCGGTTTGAAAGAGTAAGGACATACAGTATGCCAGCTCACTTTCCGTAGGAGTGCATGTTATTGACAAGCAGATAACTGCCATCAGAAAGCTGTGTGAATGTTGGTCTGATTGTGGGAATTGGTGTGCTTTTAGGAAAGCACGCAAAATTGGGGGCAGTAAGCTTAGTAGCGTTGTGCAGTTGAACATTCTTGGATAGTAATGAATGACTGCCATTGTGGTCGCAGTTTTTACTTGTGAGAAAAACTTCTGTATTCTCTTTAAGAGAGCGATATGTAAATGGGAAAAACCACTGCTCGTGAATAAACGTGCTACCTTGTATACTCACATGCAACATGACAAACAACATGTACACCTAGCAGACACTATAACACTACGTACTGTGGGAACCATGGCTAGCCATGTACACAAACCAAACATGGTATGGCACCTCTGTTACACAATGCAGAATGCGGGGAGAGATGGGAGCAAAGAATGTGCGAAGGTGGCAAGTGATTCTCGATTATAAAAGTATACAATGCAAAGTGTTGAGGGGATGTGCCGGACAGACTTGAGTATGCAAAGCAAAACATACACTGATGGTCTATTGAGTGAAGTAGACAGTGGACGCAACCATGGCAGTACAATCAGTAGGGAAGATTACAGAAACATAGCGCGTACGTGCCCCCTATTCCCCCCAATCCTTAGCGTAGTGGGCTAGCATAGGGGTATGAATAAAAGGAACGTTTCTCTGGGTGTGGTTTTGTTCCGGAATGGCGAACGTGTCTGCCAGGTCTGTGCAGCTTACACCGCCACGAGGTTGACCCCATGAGTGAAGGTGGCTGCGTGAATGATAATCTCAGTGTGCTGGTACCGAGAAACCGGCAAGGGCCGCTGCAACGCATATATGCCGCACAGTTCATCTTTTGACACCGCCGTATGTGAAAGAGGGCTCACCATGTGCCGGCGGAAGGTGCTGGGCAGAGGTCTGCGAGCTCGGAAGGCTCCTGAGATCAACGCTGGCTACCGCGACACAGGCACACAGTGCCCAGCCTGAGGCCCAGAAGCGTGGAGTGCTCTGTATACTACTAACACAGTAGTCGAACAGGTACCAACAGTGGAACGGTGTCTTGATCCCACAATGGACGATGTTAGAACTGCATCTGAGAGTGGAGATGAAGGTACTCCCTTCGACCGGGTGCAACCAACTCTAGGTCCCAACAGTGGAATGGTGTCTTGACCCCACAATGGATGATATTAGAACTGCATCTGAGAGTGGAGATGGAGGTACTCCTTTCAACCAGGTGCAACCAACTCTAGGTCCCAACAGTAGAACGGTGTCTTGATCCCACAATGGACGATGTCCAATATTACCTGCTGCTTGCTTTTCACAGAAATCTCTCCGTTGAGGTACATCAGACTCTGTGCCTCCGTAGCTAACTGCTGTACAGGATTATTGGGCTTCATTGACTGTACTCGCTGGACTACACAGCGGTACAGCAGGTCCGAACAGTAAAACAGAGTCTTGATCCTATGATTGAGGATGTCAGAAGTGAAAGTCTGTGATGATTTCTGTGTACCCCTCCGACCAGGTGCAACCAACTCTAGGTCCCAACAGTGGAATGGTGTCTTGATCCCACAATGGATGATGTTAGAACTGCATCTGAGAGTGAAGATGAAGGTACTCCCTTTTACCAGGTGCAACTAACTCTAGGTCCCAACAGTGGAACGGTGTCTTGATCCCACAATGGAAGATGTCCAATATTACCTGTTGCTTCGTTTTCATAGAACTCCCTCCGTTGAGGTGCATCAGACTCCCTGCTTGCGTAGCTAACTGTTGCACATGATTATTGTGCTTTGTTGACACCAGTCGGTGGAGTACACCGTGGTACAGCAGGTCCGAACAGTGAAACGGGGTCTTGATTCTATGATTGAGGAAGTCAGAAGTTAAAGTCTGTGAATATTTCTGTGTACCCCCTCCAATCAGGTGCATCAAACTCTGTGCTTCCAAATCCAATGGCAAGTGGCTGTGAGGTGTTAATGGCCACTGCCTCTAGCCTACACTGCAGTCAGCAGGGCTCACAATTCAGATCAAGTGGTGATTGTTTAATTACAGAATCCAATAGGCAACTAACTACAACATCTATTGAAATATACAGAATATCCTCTTAGTATACTTGCTTAAAGAACTTTTTTTAGATGAGTTATAGGTTTACTACAATGATGAAATTCATCTTGCAAGTTCAAAGGAACACTAAATAGTCTACACTGTGGACAGCATAAATCGCAATTCGAATTGTTTTGATTTATTCATTGCAGAGTTTTCTGTAATTTATGTTGTATTTTGTGAAGAGGAAGTGAGAAAAAGTGTTCATGGATGTCTGTGTGACTACTGCCTTCAATTTACACTGCAGACAGCAGTGTTCACAATTCAGATCGAGTCGCTATTGTTGATGATGCAGTCATGTAGGAAAAGACATTACTCCAGTGCGCTCTGTCCGCACCACGCGTATGCATCATTGCAGGATCCGCACACGCTTTTTGTTGCTTCGTGCATGACAAACTGGGCAGTTCAAGTCACCGTTACATAGCTGTGGGCCCTTGTTGACGCTCTCTCTGGCCTACACTGCAGACAGCAGAGTTCACAATTCAGATCGAGTCGCTATTGCAGATGATGCAGTGTTGATGGCAACAGACATTGCTCCTAGTATGGCCCGCCCACAGCACGCATCATCGCTGGCTGTGCACATGCTGAATGCTTTTGATGTGGCTATCTAAGTGTACTAGAACTGCTGGACCCTTTATGGTACAATCTTTTTGTGTATTATTTCAGGTCTATTGCCTGTGTCTCAGTATACCACAAATTATGGTTCTTTTACGATAGAATTTTTTCTGTATTATTTTACCTCTACTGTCCCTGCCTTACTGCAGCACAAACTATTGACTCCTTTATTATTGAATCTCTGTGTTTGATTCAATGGTTACTGTTGTAGTTGATGCTAGCAGCAACCATTCCCTGAGGGCTGGTTTACACTCACGCCACACGCATCCAGCACAGACATCACTGGATATGTGACCCTGGTAATAAAAAGGTGTCGAGCACGGGGAACATCGTTTACAACGCGGTGTTTACACCGCAGTACCTTTACAACGGTGCCATTACAACGCAAGTCGTTACGACGACTTGCGCTGGATGGCGCTGTTGTATAAGGAAGATTGTAATTTTATATTCCAACACCTTCCCTACTGTTATGTGGGCTGGTGTTAGAATATAAAATTATAATAATCCACAATCCACGCACACCAACGCAAATCGTTGTAACAACTTGCGTTGTAAAGGCAGCGTTGAAAAGTACCGCGATCTAAAAGATCGCGTTGTACTAACGTACATCCGTCGAGCACACGTGCCCGTACCCACTTCCACTATCTATCTGTGTCCGTGTCTTCATTATCTATGCATGATACTGCCCCTGAGCCGTACCACATTACATTGTGCTGTGGACAGCGTATGCAACCATGTTACCTCTGACAGTGGGGAAAACTTGGGTTATGTAACTTTTAGGTGTATGCCTATCACAGGTGGAAGGTTACTTAACAGACCATGAATATTGATAAAGCTGATGGTTTCATGTTGTGTGTAGTGTAAGATATGTGAACATAGCAAAATGTTTTCAAAAAAGCTCTCTAAGCAAAAGAGGTGTGGCTCATCAAATGCTGTAGAGAGAATGACTAAAATGGGTGGCGATTTCCCACTGCTACAATTGGAAATGTTATGAACCAATCAAATGCTTTTTTTAAAGGTCACATGGCAATCGCACAGCCAGCTTGCAAGGAGACCGCACCCGAAGCAAATTTGAGAAAATATATTTACTATAATATAAGTTTATTACAGAAATATATAAATGTTTAACATATTTTAGATTATCGCTTGCTCTCCTATACACTTTAAAGTTATTTAGACATAGTTTTGAGACATACAAAAAAAATTAGGGAATGGCGTACCTGGCGTAACACCATGTGTCTATGACGTAGCACAGGTCGCATATGCAACGCCCATATGCGCATCACTTATTCAAACATATACCAGCATATACTTACACTCTTATACAATGACTAATACAAGCACAGATTCATCCATACAGCCACTCCCACATTCACTCACTCTCACATATAGTTATTTATAAACCCAAACATTCACATATACTGTCTTTTACATATGCAGTTACTCACACATGTACCACTGAGGCATCTATTCATTCACCAACATACCCATACACACACTTACTCATCCATACAGCCCAGATACACTCTTGAACCCATACACCCAGTGCATCATCCACTCACACATATATGCACAGAGTAACAAAGCACAGAGTCACACACCCCCACCCACTCACACAGACACTCAGGCACCCGTACAGATACTCAGACAACCAATCAATAACCCATATAGATCCTCATTTAGCTACTCACCAACCCATGCAACCGCTTACACTCCAACAGACAAACTAAACTCTGTAAATGTCTGTTTCAGTCACTAACCCATGTATTCAATAAGACACATTTAATCACTCACATATACAGTCCGTAATGTACTTACTAAATCATCCAACCAGACACTTATACACCCACTCATTCTTCAATACACCTTGGCATATATATAACACATATTTAAACTTTATAGAAACACACAGTCACTCGATGATGTCATCAGTGATGTAATTTGAGATGTCATCAGTGATGTCACTGACCATCTCATGAATGATGTAATATGTGACTTCATCAGCAGTGCATTACGGGGGCGCGAGTTAAAGTTAGCTAAACTAACTATAACAGACAAATCTCTCTAGTTTTGAATGAGTGAAATGTCCAACTAACTATAACAGCCCTGAAACCTGTGCTGCCCACAATTAAAGAAACAGACTAACTTTCAGGTGTGTTGGCGTTTCTACATGGGCAAATATGTGTTGGTGGATTTATTTAGCGGCGCGCCTCGTCGCGGAGATGCCCCGCTGCTGTAACAAGTGCCCTGCATGTGCCTGGAGCCCCCGGGTGCAACAGCGGGACCTGAAACCCAGGATTGTTGGGTACAACGAGCAGAGATGTTGTGGCTTCTCCCCGCAGTTACCCACTTGGGGCGTACAATTTTTGCATATCATTGTCACGGACAGCACACACCACGTGGAAGGCAAGAAACTACCAAGACCATAAGGCATAGGAAACCCACAGGGGCGGGTCTCAATGGTACTTAAGTTTCCCTGGCTGCCGGGACAGTGGTATTGCCAGTGATCAAGGGCGTGGTAAGCCCGAAACATGTTTGGCAACTTCTGCGGGGGGAATGAGCATGACATTCCTACTGCCCACAATTAAAGCAACGGACTAACTTTCAGGTGTGTTGGCGTTTCTACATGGGCAAATATGTGTTGGTGGATTTATTTAGCGGCGCGCCTCGTCGCGGAGATGCCCCGCTGCTGTAACAAGTGCCCTGCAAGTGCCTGGAGCCCCCGGGTGCAACAGCGGGACCTGAAAGCCCAGGATTGTTGGGTACAACGAGCAGAGATGTTGTGGCTTCTCCCCGCAGTTACCCACTTGGGGCGTACAATTTTTGCATATCATTGTCACGGACAGCACACACTACGTGGAAGGCAAGAAACTACCAAGACCATAAAGCATAGGAAACCCACAGGGGCGGGTCTCAATGGTATTTAAGTTTCCCTGGCTGCCGGGACAGTCGTATGGCCAGTGATCAAGGGCGGGGTAAGCCCGAAACATGTTTGGCAACTTCTGCGGGTTGAATGAGCATGACATTCCTACTGCCCACAATTAAAGCAACGGACTAACTTTCAGGTGTGTTGGCGTTTCTACATGGGCAAATATGTGTTTGTGGATATATATATATATATATATATACCTACTGGCAATAGCCAGTAGGTATATATAGTTAGGACCTAGCTACCATAGGAAATCCGCAACATTCTATTAGGAATAACTTTGGCGCCGGTTGAGGAATTTGCATGCAAGTTTCCAAAATTTAGGCCAGCTCCCCTCCGCTTCTACCCTGGAGGTTTCGGGGGGATTCGCCATGTGGGGGCCAAGAAAAAAGGGGGGCCCCAAAACATGTTTTCCCCATGTTAATTTCCATAGGACGAATAGACAAGGCTACAGACCGAACCGCTGAATGGAATTACACCAAACTTTGCAAAATTGTAGGGACTGGTACGCAGAAGTGCCTTTTCTATATTTGGTGAAAATTGCTCCAGTGGTTTTTATGAACATTAACTTCAAAAACACATATATATCTGGGCGGAGCCTAACCACACATCTCATCGTGAGATCTGATTGGCTTGTCAGCACTTCATCCAAGAAGTGTTGACAGCCATCTTGGGACCAATATACATGATAGCACCTCATTAAAAAGCATTGTAGTTAATAGAGGGTTTTAGGACTTTAGTTACATTATAAATTATTTGTTGATGGTACCATACTCATTTTAGGAATTGTGGTGTGTTCTAAGGGGATTTTACCATGTGAAAAAGCCTTCTGCTGTGATATCATGAATCATGTTTGAAAGAAAACCATTATCTCATGCTTTTCCCACAGTGGTTTGAAAGGGGATCTATAAGCTAAACTGAAACCATATTTTCTGTAAATTCACATTATCATTCTCAGTCATGTGAGAATGAAGTCTGACATTCTCAGTAAAACATGTACATCCAACAAGGACAGAGACTGTCAGCTGATTCCTTTGTGTTCTACTGCAGCCTCCTAGAGTGTTCTAAAGCAAAACTAGAGCGCTAACAGTCCTACTTATTACAAAGGTATGGCACACCTGAAGCCATCTTAATTGGAATAAAGTGGTAGCTCTTAAAACATTTAATTTAAAAAGGAACAAAATGAGGGGGTATATTTTGCCATAGGAGCATGATTAGTGCTGCAGAAAGAAAAATGAGGGCACATTTTGAGTGACTTCTCAACTCCTCTTCTATTTCATTAAAAAATTCTGACATGCAGTCTCCCAAGATGGCCACTAGAGACAAAAGAGCCCAAATGTAGCCCAAATATCACCCAGATGTAGCCCAAGTATAGCCCATTGACAGAATGTCCCAGAGTGTTCTAAAGAACAACTAGAGCGCTAACAGTCTTACTTATGACAAAAGTATGGCACACCAGAAGCCATCTTGATTGAAATGAAGTGGTAAGTCTGAAAACATTTAATTTAAAAAGGAACAAAATGAGGGGGGTTCAATTTGCCATAGAAAGTATGATTAGTTCTTCAGAAAGAAAAATTAGGGCACATTTTGAGTGACTTGTCAAATCCTCTTCTATTCCATTAAAAAGATTCTGACATGCAGTCTCCCAAGATGGCCACCAGAGACAAAAGAGCCCAAATGTAGCCCAAATATCACCCAGATGTAGCCCAGGTATAGCCCAATGACAGAATGTCCCGAATGTTCTAAAGAACAACTAGAGCGCTAACAGTCTTACTTATGACAAAAGTATGGCACACCAGAAGCCATCTTGATTGGAATGAAGTGGTAAGTCTGAAAACATTTAATTTAAAAAGGAACAAAATGAGGGGGTATATTTTGCCATAGAAAGTATGAATAGTGCTGCAGAAAGAAAAATTAGGGCACATTTTGAGTGACTTCTCAAATCCTCTTCTATTTCATTAAAAAAGTCTGACATGCAGTCTCCCAAGATGGCCACCAGAGACAAAAGAGCCCAAATGTAGCACAAATATCACCCAGATGTAGCCCAGGTATAGCCCAATGACAGAATGTCCCAGAGTGTTCTAAAGAACAACTAGAGCGCTAACAGTCTTACTTATGACAAAAGTATGGCACACCAGAAGCCATCTTGATTGGAATAAAGTGGTAACTCTTAAAACATTTAATTTAAAAAGGAACAAAATGAGGGGGTATATTTTGCCATAGAAAGTATGATTAGTGCTGCAGAAAGAAAAATTAGGGCACATTTTGAGTGACTTCTCAAATCCTCTTCTATTTCATTAAAAATTCTGACATGCAGTCTCCCAAGATGGCCACCAGAGACAAAAGAGCCCAAATGTAGCCCAAATATCACCCAGATGTAGCCCAAGTATAGCCCAATGACAGAATGTCCCAGAGTGTTCTAAAGAACAACTAGAGCACTAACAGTCTTACTTATGACAAAAGTATGGCACACCAGAAGCCATCTTGATTGGAATGAAGTGGTAAGTCTGAAAACATTTAATTTAAAAAGGAACAAAATGAGGGGGCTCATTTTACCATAGAAAGTATGATTAGTGCTTCAGAAAGAAAAATTAGGGCACATTTTGAGTGACTTTTCAAATCCTCTTCTATTTCATTAAAAAAATTCTGACATGCAGACTGAAACATGCACTTTGAACACCAGCAGCAGACTTCCCTGGTGAGCAGTAGCTTTACTACAGTGATCTAATGAGCAACTAGAGTGCTAACATTCAGAATTCATGGCAAATGTGTGACACATCTGAATGCCTTATTGATGGAACCAAAGTAAACAAGCATTGAAAATGCAATGGATCTCACCCTCGTTTAAGTTAAAGCCATTCTGTTTGTAATGAGGTGGCTTTTTAGCTTTGCTTTTATTAGTGTTTTTAAAACTTTCATGTAAATAACATGCATATGTATGCATATATGTATATGTATGCATGCATTTATATTTGTATTTATATAGATATGCAGATTACATTTGTTTATATATGTATGTATATATATATATATTTACACATACATATATATAAATGCATATGCATATATATGTGTATATGTGTGCGTGTAGAGAGAGGTAGAAAGGTAGAGGTGTAGAGGTAAAGAGGTAGAGGTAGAGATGTAGAGGTAGAGAGGTAGAGACTAGTAGAGAGAGAAGTAGAGAGAGGTAGAGAGGTAGAGAGTATAGAGAGAGTAATAGATAGTAGAGAGTGAGTTGTAGAGAGTCGTAGAGAGCAGTAGAGAGAGTAGCAGAGAGTGAATAGTAGAGAGTAGTATAGTGAATAGTAGAGTGAGTAGTAGAGAGTAGTAGAGAGTGAGTAGTAGCGAGTGAGTAGTAGAGAGTAGTAGAGTAAGTAGTAGAGTGAGTAGTAGAAAGCAGTAGAGAGTGAGTAGTAGAGAGTAGTAAAGAGTGAGTAGTAGAGAGTAGTAGAGAGTGAGTAGTAGAGAGTGAGTAGTAGAGAGTAGTAGAGAGTGAGTAGCAGAGAGAGAGAATAGTAGAGAGTAGTAGAGAGTGAGTAGTAGAGTGAGTAGTAGGGAGTAGTAGAGAGAGAGTAGTAGAGAGTGAGTAGTAGAGAGTAGTAGAGAGTGAGTAGTAGAGTGAGTAGTAGAGAGTGAGTAGTAGAGAGTAGTATAGAGAGAGTAGCAGAGAATGAGTAATAGAGAGTAGTAGAGAGTAAGAAGTAGAGAGTGAGTAGTAGAGAGTAGTAGACAGTGAGTAGTAAAGAGTGAGTAGTAGAGAGAGAGTAGTAGAGAGTGAGTAGTAGAGAGTAGAGAGTAGTAGAGAGTGAGTAGTAGAGAGTAGTAGATAGTGAGTAGTAGGGAGTGAGTAGTAGAGAGAGAGTAGTAGAGAGTAGTAGAGAATGAGTAGCAGAGAGTGAGTATTAGAGAGTAGTGGAGTAGTAGAGAGTAAGTAGTAGAGAGTAGTGGAGAATATTCCAAAGTTTGGCACAGCACCACTTGCACATTAAGTCCAATCAAATCATACCACTTAGAGTCCTTATTGAAGCGCTGAATCTTGGTGTATATTCAAATGCTTTTATTTTCCTTAAGTTTATGTACCACAGCCAGCCGACGCGTTTCGTTCTGTACAACAGAACTTCTTCAGGGCGTTCTTATTTCCTTCAAGTTATGTCGGTATCCTGTTGTCATATAACTAGATATTTCTTCCAAATGTTAGACGAGACGTAAGTACATTCTTATTCAAAGTGACTAGGTATCAATTTTACCCACACAATTCAGATAGACTTGAGTAATTTATAGCATCCCCAAAGTCAGTCTTTCAAAAATTCCAAAGTATAGGACATGATAATCCAAATCCAAATGTTTCTCAAGAAAAGTCATTTTCAATCGTTCGGAATATCGGCGTTTGGGCAGATATGACCCAGGGACCCCCAATATGCAAGGGGAATTAGTCCCCCCTCTGCAAACGCGCCAGTGGCCTGCGTTGCAGAGAGGTGTAAATAAGGGTGTGGCCTCATTACACCTCTCTGCAATGCAGCCCCCTGGCGCATACTGGAGTCTCCTGGTGGGCTAGTTGGCCCCCAGGGACTCCCAGTATGCAAGGGCAATTAGTTCCCCCTCTGCAAACGTGCCAAGGGGCTGCGGAGAGGTGTAACAAGGGGCATAGCCTCATTACACCTCTGCAATGCAGCCCCCTGGCGCATACTGGAGGTTCCAGGTGGGCTAGTTGGCCCCCAGGGGCCCCCAGTATGCAAGGGGAATGAGCTCCCCCTCTTCAAACATGCACGGGGGCTGCGTTGCAGAGAGGTGTAAAAAGGGTCGTTGCTTCATTACACCTCTCTGCAATGCAGTCCCCTGGCGCATACTGGAGATTCCTGGTGGTCTTTCAGGTCTTATATAGTTAGGAATTAGCATTAAAAAAAACTTTGAAATTCACTGAAAAAAACATAGGTTTCAGGCCTTATATAGTTAGGAAATAGCATTTAAAAACCTTGCAAATTCACTGAAAAAAACATGGGTTTCAGGCCTTAGATAGCTAGGAATTAGCATTTAAAAAACCTTTGAAATTCACTGAAAAAAACATAGGTTTCAGGCCTTATATAGTTAGGAATTAGCATTTAAAAAACCTTTAAAATTCACTCAAAAAACTATACGTTCCAGGGGTGTTATAGTTAGCTGGACATTTCACTCAAACAAAACCATTGAAATTGCTCCTATATAGTTAGTTGTACTAACTATATTTCGCGCACCCGCAATCCACTGCTGATGATGTCACTTATTACATCATTCATGACATGGTCAGTGACATCACTGATGACATCTCAAATAACATCACTGATGACATCACTGATGACATCATCCACGTGACAATCACATACACCTTTTCATACACTAGTAAAATCTTTCATCACTCTTTGTAAAATACAGAGTATCATATTTGAATCCATTGTTACAGCAATACAAGTATCTAAAAACCCACTCAGTGATTCATAGATGTATACACACATCTAATCACTTACCTGTAGATTCACTCATACATGCTGTCAATGAACAATAGAACACTATCAAAAATACTTATACACCTATATTGACATTAAACAACAGCACACATCCTATTCACATATGAAGTCCTCCTACTCACTTATGCAAACAATGGATCATACTTACATATTTACTTAGCTACACACTTATAAAAACACTACTTCATCTATTCATTTAGATAGTAAGTCATACTTAGTGAATTATAAAATCATTATTACAAGTATAAAGTTATCCATACAGTCACTCACACAATCATTGAGCCTTATGTATACTTATTTATATACAACAACTGACACATACACTGCATTTTATTTTTCTAGTTGTTGTACATGTACCATTGAGAAATATATTTGCTCATCACCACACCCATAAAGATATTCACTCACCCAAACAACTGTTAGAACATGTAGTTTTAACTTCATATATCTAGTGAATCAACTATTCACACATCTTTGGGCAGTCTGAGTATCTGTATGGGTGCCTGAGTGTCTGTGTGGGTGGGTGGGGGGTGTGAATCTGTGCATAGATGTGTGAGTGGATAATTCACTGGGTATATGTGTTCAAGTGTCTATCTGTGAAGGACTGTATGGCTGGGTGAGTGTGTGTATGAGTGTCTTGGTGAGTGAATGGATGCCTCAGTGGTTCATGTGTGAGTAACTGCATATGTGAAAGGCAGTTTATATGAGTGTTGGACTATATAAATGACTAGGTGTGAGAGTGAGTGATTGTGAGAGTGCCTGTATGGATCAGTGTGTGCTTGTATTAGTTATTAGTTATTGTATTAGAGTGTAAGTATGTGTTAGTATATGTTTAAATAAGAGAGGTGAAATGTGTATAACTGTACAGGTGAGTAAATAAAAGAGTGATTCATTATTTCCATTACTGACTAGGTGTGTGAATAACTCTATGAATGAGAGGCGATGTGTGAGTGTCTGTATAGATATGTGACTGGATATGATAATGCTATATTGATGGCTGACTGTATGTATGAGGACTGTATGGGTGAATGAATGTATGTGTGTGTAGACCTAGGAATTTTTGAGTGGATATGTACTAACTGGTATTGATGTGTTAATGGTTTCGAAAAGTATAGTCTGTATTTTAGAGTGGGTGTATCAAGTGTTATATTAGGGTCTGATGAGGTGTATCAGATTTTCACATGGATGATGTCATCAGTGATGTCATCAGTGATGTCACTGACCATGTCATGAATGATGTAATATATGACATCATCAGCAGTGCATTGCGGGGCGCAAGTTATAGTTAGCTCAACTAACAATAACAGGGGAATTTCTATGATTTTCTATGAGCGAAATGTCCAACTAACTATAAGATCCCTGAAACCTATGTTTTTTTCAGTGAATTTCCAAGTTTTTTTTAAATGCTAATTTCAAACTATAACGTCCCTGAAACCTATGTTTTTTTCAGTGAATTTCAAAGGTTTTTTAAATGCTAATTTCTAATTATAATGTTCATTAAACCTATTTTTTTTGTGTTTTTAAATTATCGTCCCATTTTCAACCTGTGAAAACTGCAAATCTCCTCACTTTTCCATCCATACCTTCCGCCAAAAAAATCGCCACTAACGAGTGCCACAACTAACACTAATGATATGCAAAGTAAGCATTCGCATGGAAAAAAAACCATAAGCCCGACTTCCCCATATTTTCAATGACCAGCCAAATCTGCAATGCGATCCAAAAACAGGCGATAAGCCAAGTTAGCAGTAAGAAATTAACATCAACCTTTAACTGTTGTAAGGAGGCCGACTATCTACAGCGTGAATTGGACCCAACTCACAGCCACATCTAAAGACCAACATGTGATACAGCTACTGATCAAGCAGGTCCGACACCCTACAAGGCTACAACACCCAGAGCCACAACCACCAGAACCTTTCTCCTGGACCACCACCCCTACTACCACCGATGCAGCACAAAACTGGACAACAGACCTTCCCAAAGTGCCATGGCCCCTCAGCAGCACAATAGCTGAATGTTGGGAGATGTGGCAACCAAGTATGTGTGAAGAAGGCAAGTCGGCCATCAATAATAATGCACACAATGCCAAGTGTACCGGTGATGCATTGCACAGACCTCACTACGCAAAGCACAAACCTCTCCATTTGGAGATATAGTATTGATACTTGAAGTGTAGTGCACAGTGGACCCCACCATATTACCTCACGCAGTGGGGAAGATCTCGGTCATGTAGCTGTGTTGTCCCCCCCTGGAAGCAGAATCGGAGTGGGCTGGTCCAACATGTGCCAATCCAGCATACAAGTATGAATAAATAGGTCAGGCCCTTGGCGTGGTTCACTTATGGTAAGACCAATGAGTCTGCAGAGCGGTGGCCCACACCCTGCCACGGGGCTGAAGTCATGACCGCAGGCCTCCTCGACACAGGCCCCCTGCAAACCCAGCGGCACAGCACTGCAGACTTATGTCTGTACCGATTACTGCCTTTGATCTACACTGCGGACAGCAGGGCTCACAATTCAGATGCAGTGGAGATTGCAGATGACGCACTCCAGTATGCAAGACACGTTGCTCCCAGTGCGGCCCGCCCGGACCACGCATCATCGCAGGCTGCGCACACGCTGCGTGCTTCAGGTGCTACTAACTCACTGCACCATAAGTCATCGCCACGTGGCGTTATTAAGGCAGAATTCATTAGATAAAAGACATTGCTCCCAGTGAGACCCGTCTGGACCACGTATCATCGCAGGATGCACACACGCTGTGTGCTTCAGATGCTACTAACTCACTGCACCATAACTCATCAACACGTGGCCTTATCAAGGCAGAATTCATTAAACAAAAGACATTGCTCCCTGTACGGCCCGCCGGGACAATGTATCATCGTAGGGTGTGCACACACTGAGTGCTCCAGGTGCCACTAACTGTGCAGCTCAACTCAACGCCATGTGGCTGTCCACCCATCCTGACCGCTGCCTCCGCCCTACACTGAAGTTAGCGCGGTTCACAATTCAAGATTAGTAGTGACGCAAATTGTGTAGGAGACAATAATGGGTTAAGAAGACAAATGCTCCCAATCTGTGCAGCTCAAGTCAACATCACGTGCCTGTGCGCCTTTGCTGACCGCTGCCTCTGGCCTACATAGTGGAAGATTGTCGACACATGGTGGCAACCAACCCTGTTCAACACAACCCGATCCCACATGTGTAACTGTGTCCTGAATCCTGAACGCCAGCGACCCCAACTTTGTGGCACCGACTATAGCACCAGACTCCCTTCAATCAGAGAGGGATATTTGCATTTAGAAGGTCAGCGACACGTGGTGCCACTGAACCTGCACTACACAGGCCGGTGGGGCCACCAACGTATGCACGTGGCTGTGGGTCCTTGCTCACGGCTACCTCTGGCCAACACTGTGGAAGACCGGCGACACATGGTGCCACTAACCATCTTTAACATAAGCCGATCCCACATGTGTAACTGTGTCCTGAGTCCTGAACGGCAGTGACCCCAACTCTATGAGACATCCACAGCAGCAGACACCCTTCGATCAGTGAGGCATATTTCCATATGCAAGGCAGGCGACATGTGGTGCGACTAACCCTCTTTAACACAAGCTGATCTCACATGTGTAACTGTGTCCTTAGTCCTTAATGGCAGTGACCCCAAGTCTGTGGCAGCGACCACAACACCTTACTCCCTTCGATTTGTGAGGCATACTTCCATATGCAAGGCCGGCGACTAGTAGTCCTACTAAACCCCTTTAACACAAGCCAATCCCACATGTATAACTGTGTCCTGAGTCCTGTACGGCAATGACCCCAAGTCCGTGACAGCGACCACAGCACCACACTCCCTTCGATCAGTGACGCATATTTCCATATGCAAGGCCAGCAACACGTGGTGCCACTAACCCTGTACAACACAAGGCGCGACACATGGTGCCACTAATCCTGTTCAACACAAGCCACGAAACGTGGTGCCACTAATCCTGTTCAACAGAAACCTGACAGAATTCAATAGACAAAAGACATTGGTCTGAGTGAGGCCCCCCTGAATCACGCATCATCGCAGGGTATGTACACACTAAGCGCCAAAGGTATTACTAACTCACTGCACCATAAGTCATCGCAAGGAAGACTGAACAGTTTTATGTCAGCAGTGAGGCATACTATCACTCGAAATTCACCCAAAAATACTTATAATATTAAAAGAACAGAACAATCAAAGCACATTAATGATTACAATGCGGTGATTTAGAAGATGTGGAATGCAAATATGGACATGCAATATGTTGCAGATAACTGAATTGCTGTTTCTCGCTATGTCATATCATATATTACAAAGTCTGAGAAGAAAGAAAAGTGGGAAAAAATTTCACAGGAGAAAACATTTAGCAAAATTTTGTACAGCTTCAGCTTAAAGATGCTTTCACATCGAGAAATTAGAACCTATGAATGTTCGCATCGATAGACATCTGCAAGTTTATATTCAAAGTCAAGAGGAATCATCTGGATAAGTCTAGATCTTGATGCGGCATGAAATGGAGTTTTAATATAAATTATATTAAAAAAGTTCACACCGGGCTATATTAATCACCAGGTCCTGTCCGGGGGCTCGAGGGGGGCCGCGCCACGCGCTCATTGCGAGTCATAGGCGGTCGCATAATGTATCTTTATCAGATGCCGCATAATGTATCTTTATCAAATGCCACAGAATGTATCGTTATCAGATGCCGCATAATGTACCTTTATCAGATGCCGCAGAATGTATCGTTATCAGATGCCGCATAATGTACCTTTATCAGATGCCGCAGAATGTATCATTGCAAAAACAACAAGTGATGGACTGAATGTGGATCAATGTCACACACTCCCCCAGTCAAAGGATCTGGGCCCAAATCCATCGTTTTTTTGCACTCCACACCACCCTGGGTTAGACAATGGCGATATGCAAATCAGCTCTGACCCTGTTGCCCCATGGGAACAGTCCAGTCCGAACTACAAAAGCCATGTCCTTCCCAGAACGGAATCAAGCATCCGAGGACCGGACCGGTTTCGAGGTAACACCTCTCTTCAGCCCGGCTAGCTTGACTCCAAGTGGTGTGGAGTGCCTGGGACCCACGTCTGGGCATCCCCTGCGCACTTAGGGCGGCAATTGCAAAAACAACAAGTGATGGACTGAATGTGGATCAATGTCACACACTCCCCCAGTCAAAGGATCTGGGCCCAAATCCATCGTTTTTTTGCACTCCACACCACCCTGGGTTAGACAATGGCGATATGCAAATCAGCTCAGATGCCGCAGAATGTATCTTTATCAGATGCCGCACAATGTATCTTTATCAGATGCCGCAGAATGTATCTTTATCAGATGCCGCACAATGTATCTTTATCAGATGCCGCACAATGTATCTTTATCAGATGCCGCAGAATGTATCTTTATCAGATGCCGCACAATGTATCTTTATCAGATGCCGCACAAAGTATCTTTATCAGATGCCGCATAATGTATCTTTATCAGATGCCGCACAATGTATCTTTATCAGATGCCGCACAATGTATCTTTATCAGATGCCGCACAATGTATCTTTATCAGATGCCGCATAATGTATCTTTATCAGATGCCGCAGAATGTATCTTTATCAGATGCCGCATCATGTATCTTTATCAGATGCCGCACAATGTATCTTTATCAGATGCCGCATAATGTATCTTTATCAGATGCCGCAGAATGTATCTTTATCAGATGCCGCATCATGTATCTTTATCAGATGCCGCATCATGTATCCTTGACTAAGATGGAGGTCCCGCCCCGTGGGAGCCTGTGGTTCCGGGTCACGCCCCGTGACCCCGATCCTGAGACCCCCCAGCAGTGAAAGGACACCGTCACTGGGCACTGTTTGTAGCCCCCTCAGTCCACACCGCCCTGCTCCGGGGTGTCGCACAGCTCTCCAAGGCTGGCTGGCACTTCACATATGTTCACCCCACCCACAGGAGAGCCATGAAAAGGGAACACAGACCTTGGAACCGCGCTGACATTTAGGAAAGCAGCTTCTAAACTGTGCTAAACACGCACCGTCACATCACGCAAGCGTGGACATTTACTGTAAAGTGCTGTAAAGAGCTGTAAAGTACCAGCACTCCCTGGTGCACTCCAACTGAACACACAGCTTTGAAAGGGTTTCTGCTCAGAGAGCAAGTATTGGAAGAAGTAAACCTCTGAATCCATCAATTCACATTTAAGAATGCAGAATAAATAAAACAATGCGCGTCCTAGTGCATGGAAGTGCATGGAAGTGTCTCTCACCCGCGGGTCTGCCTCTGGGCGCTTCTCCTGGGTCGGAAGAGTCCTCCTTGGCACTGAAGAGAGCTCACACCTGCTGTCGTCTGCAGTGAATGGTATCAAGACTGCGACTCAAGGTGGACTGTGGACTGTCTGATAAGACTGCTGCTGGGGTTATAAAAACTTTATAGAAATACAACCAGTAATGGAACTTGGAACACCTGGCTGCGCCCGCCTTCTGCCGGGATTCTGTGCCTCGTGCCTGAGCTGTCACTCAAAAGCTGGAGGCTTCAACCTGACCCTCGGTTGATAGAAATACTGTGATATAGGGTCTGAAACAAGCCCTGTGGTGAATCTAGAGTGACATCTGCCCTGAAGCTGCTGGCCAATGGGTGAGCTTTGAGGGAAAAAGCTCTTTGTAAATAAAGGTGGGGCCGGAAACAGGTCCCATTTAACAGCCTCCATTAAAGCCCCAGCAGGAGGCAGCTTCAGTCCTCACAGGAACCGCTCCAGTCCTCACAGGAGCAGCTTCAGTCCTCACAGGAGGCAGCTTCAGTCCTCACAGGAGTCAGCCTCAGTCCTCACAGGAGTCAGCCTCAGTCCTCACAGGAGTCAGCCTCAGTCCTCACAGGAGGCAGCTTCAGTCCTCACAGGAGCAGCTTCAGTCCTCACAGGAGTCAGCCTCAGTCCTCACAGGAGTTAGCCTCAGTCCTCACAGGAGGCAGCTTCAGTCCTCACAGGAGCAGCTTCAGTCCTCACAGGAGCCGCTCCAGTCCTCACAGGAGCAGCTTCAGTCCTCACAGGAGTCAGCCTCAGTCCTCACAGGAGTCAGCCTCAGTCCTCACAGGAGGCAGCTTCAGTCCTCACAGGAGCAGCTTCAGTCCTCACAGGAGGCAGCTTCAGTCCTCACAGGAGAGGCTTCAGTTCTGACAGGAGGCAGCTTTAGTCCTCACAGGAGGCAGCTTCAGTCCTCACAGGAGCAGCTTCAGTCTTCACAGGAGCAGCTTCAGTCCTCACAGGAGCAGCTTCAGTCCCCACAGGAGCAGCTTCAGTCCTCACAGGAGCAGCTTCAGTCCTCACAGGAGCAACTTCAGTCCTCACAGGAGCAGCTTCAGTCCTCACAGGAGCAACTTCAGTCCTCACAGGAAGCAGCTTCAGTCCTCACAGGAGGCAGCTTCAGTCCTCACAGGAGCAGCTTCAGTCCTCACAGGAGCAGCTTTAGTCCCCACAGGAGCAGATTCAGTCCTCACAGGAGCAGCTTTGGTCCTCACAGGAGCAGCTTCAGTCCTCACAGGAGGCAGCTTCAGTCCTCACAGGAGCAGCTTCAGTCCTCACAGGAGCAGCTTCAGTCCTCACAGGAGCAGCTTCAGTCCTCACAGGAGGCACCTTCAGTCCTCACAGGAGCAGCTTCAGTCCTCACAGGAGGCACCTTCAGTCCTCACAGCAAGCAGCTTTAGTCCTCACAGGAGCAGTTTCAGTCCTCACAGGAGCAGCTTCAGTCCTCACAGGAGGCACATCAGCCCTCACAGAAGGCAGCTTTAGTTCTCACAGGAGGCAGCTTCAGTCCTCACAGGAGGCAGCATCAGTCCTCACAGGAGGCAGCTTCAGTCCTCACAGGAGCTTCTTCAGTCCTCACAGGAGGCAGCTTTAGTCCTCACAGGAGGCAGCTTCAGTCCTCACAGGAGCTACTTCAGTCCTCACAGGAGGCAGCTTCAGTCCTCACAGGAGGCAGCTTCAGTCCTCACAGGAGCTACTTCAGTCCTCACAGGAGGCAGCTTCAGTCCTCACAGGAGCAGCTTCAGTCCTCACAGGAGGCAGCATCAGTCCTCACAGGAGGCAGCTTCAGTCCTCACAGGAGCTACTTCAGTCCTCACAGGAGGCAGCTTTAGTCCTCACAGGAGGCAGCTTCAGTCCTCACAGGAGCATCTTCAGTCCTCACAGGAGCTACTTCAGTCCTCACAGGAGCAGCTTCAGTCCTCACAGGAGCAGCTTCAGTCCTCACAGGAGCACCTTCAGTCCTCACAGGAGGCAGCTTCAGTCCTCAGAGGAGAGGCTTCAATTCTGACAGGAGGCACCTTCAGTCCTCACAGGAGCAGCTTCAGTCCTCACAGGAGCAGCTTCAGTCCTCACAGGAGCAGCTTCAGTCCTCACAGGAGCAGTTTCAGTCCTCACAGGAGGCAGCTTCAGTCCTCACAGGAGCAGCTTCAGTCCTCACAGGAGGCAGCTTCAGTCCTCACAGGAGAGGCTTCAGTTCTGACAGGAGGCAGCTTTAGTCCTCACAGGAGGCAGCTTCAGTCCTCACAGGAGCAGCTTCAGTCCTCACAGGAGCAGCTTCAGTCCCCACAGGAGCAGCTTCAGTCCTCACAGGAGCAGCTTCAGTCCTCACAGGAGCAACTTCAGTCCTCACAGGAGCAGCTTCAGTCCTCACAGGAGCAACTTCAGTCCTCACAGGAAGCAGCTTCAGTCCTCACAGGAGGCAGCTTCAGTCCTCACAGGAGCAGCTTCAGTCCTCACAGGAGCAGATTCAGTCCTCACAGGAGCAGCTTTGGTCCTCACAGGAGCAGCTTCAGTCCTCACAGGAGGCAGCTTCAGTCCTCACAGGAGCAGCTTCAGTCCTCACAGGAGCAGCTTCAGTCCTCACAGGAGCAGCTTCATTCCTCACAGGAGCAGCTTCAGTCCTCACAGGAGGCACCTTCAGTCCTCACAGGAGGCACCTTCAGTCCTCACAGGAGCAGCTTCAGTCCTCACAGGAGCAGCTTCAGTCCTCACAGGAGTCAGCTTCAGTCCTCACAGGAGCAGCTTCAGTCCTCACAGGAGCAACTTCAGTCCTCACAGGAAGCAGCTTCAGTCCTCACAGGAGCAGTTTCAGTTCTCACAGGAGCAGCTTCAGTCCTCACAGGAGGCAGCTTCAGTCCTCACAGGTGTAAAGATGTGAAATGTATAGGGCACTAGGACCTGCCCGGGGACAGGATAGAGGCGGACGGAAAGGGAGGAGTCGGGGAACAAGTGAGGCAGTTAGCCCATAGAGTGTGAAGAAGGCAGACGTACATTAAAGGTGTTCCGACAGTTCCCACCGAGTCCGTGTCTTTGTGGTTGCCAAGACACTACAACTGGCGACGAGGGTGGCCACGGGACCTGCGGTAGTGCGGAACTGGCTAACTGTGTCGGAGTACATTGGTGAATGCCTGGCAGTCGTGGCGAGCCCAGTGTGTTGGGCCGCCTGTCTACTTCGCTGCTGTGTTGCTGCGCGAGTGTCCTCGCGTGCTGGGTGCACACCCCAGCTGTCCAGAGGTGTGTTTGCACCCGCTGGGAGCCCACCCCAGCTGCACCGTGTGTGTGTAGCGTGCTGTGGGGTTAGAGCGCTTCGTTCTGCCTGCCTGCCGGGAGCCCACCCCGGTGATGCTGTCGTCGTCCGAGGCGGCCTGAATGCGCCTCCTTCACCTGGTGTGCCATCGATGCTGTGCCTGGGGAGCCAGTGAGTGCCTGCCGGTGCCGGCGATTCTGGAGGGAAGTGCTCCTTGTACCGGCTGCTGAAGGCCCTGGTCCCGGCCTTAACGAGATTCTCGCGGCGGCCATCTTGTGGTCAGGCACCTCGTCCAATCCCCTGTCAGGGATCATCAGCGGCCATTTTAGAGTCAGGCAGAGGGCTGGAAAGCCAATAAGCATTGGCGAATGCAAGGAGAGAAGCAAACAAACATTGGCAAGTTCAACTGTGTGAAGATTCAACAAGCATTGGTGTATGCAACCAGTACTGGAACTTTGTAAACAAGCATTGGCGAATGCAACAAGAGAAGTAAACAAGCACTGGTGTATGCATCCAATACTGGAACACGTAAATAAGCATTGGCGATTGCAAGGAGAGAAGCAAACAAACATTGGCGAGTTCAACTGAGTGAAAATTCAACAAGCATTGGTGTATGCAACCAGTACTGCAACACGTAAACAAGCACTGGCGAATGCAACGAGAGAAGTAAACAAGCATTGGCGAGTTCAACTGAGTGAAAGATTCAACAAGCACTGGTGTATGCAACCAATACTGGAACACGTAAACAAGTATTGGCGAATGCAACGAGAGAAGTAAACAAGCAATGGCGAGTTCAACTGAGTGAAAAAAACAAAGAGGACTGGTATATTTAACCAGTACAGCAACACTTAGAACAAGCATTGGTGAATACACTGAGAGATGTAAAGAAGCGGTAGCGTGTTCACCTGAGCGGAAAAAAAAATACACAACAAGCACTGGTATATGCTACCAGTATAATCAACAAGCCTTGTCAAGTACAACTCGAAGAGCGAGAATCACCAGTGCGTGATCGACAGAAAAGAGTCCCACGATGTCTGGGTCTCGTCAGGCGAGCGCTGAACCCGGTCCCATGAGTGTGCTAGGAGTGTCGTTCTTACATCCTCCAGAACCCCTCACTCTCAAATCTGGTGGGGGTATGGGTCTCCGGTGGCAAGAATGGTTAGAGGACTTCACGGACTTCATGAAACGGTCCCACTTGACTGATGCAGAACAACAATTGATCGCTCTAAGGAACCTAGTGGGTAAAGAAGTCGGGCAGATCCTAAAAGAATTGCCAGCTGCGTCCGCGGCCTCGTATGCTGCTGTCTGTGAGGCGCTCAACCGTAAGTTCCTACACAAAAAGAATGTGGACTATGAGCAATATACGTTTAACCTGGCATCGCAGGAGAAAGGAGAACCCAGGAGTGTATTCATCACACGTCTGAGATCCTTAGCACGATACTGTGACTTTGATTCTTTTCCACAGAAGATGCACTCAGACTGAGAATTATAGAAGGCTGCGTATCAGAATCATTGCGACGCAAACTGCTTAAGAAAAGCTATTCACTAGATGAGATCGAGGAAATGACGTGAGTGAAGGATCAAGCTGATGAGTATGCGAAGAAAATGGAGGCTGGCAAAGCGAGAAACGTGAGCAAGCCTTCAGAATTCAGTCTCGACAGATGCATAGACGCTCCCTGCCACAAACTCGCTCCTCCAGATCCAGAAGACAGCATCAACCCTCAAGTCATCGACGCAGAAGCTAAAGTCGCACCAGAAAGAGATCGGAGCGGCAACTCAAATGTCACAGATACGGATATGATTTCCCTCATATGGACACGTGCCCGGCACTAGGTCAGAGGTGCTGGAAGTGTGGAAGGGATAATCATTTTGAAAGTGTCTGTGGAACTTCCCGGAAAGATGATCAACGAGAACACACCAGACAGTTTCGTCCATCAAGCAGTCGCCATCAGGCTAAAGCGGTGCAAGATCGCCGAGATTCATCCACCGGGTCGTCACACTCCAGCTGTCACTCCCGCCAGAACTACCAATCTCGGCGTTCCTCGTCAAGAGAGTCCACATCGCTGTCACCCATCTCGCAGGACAGCGACAAATATATAAGCCTGGTAGCGGACCTCGACCACTTAAAGAGATACCAACGGTTTGACATCAAAATCGGTCCTCACTTTGCCAAGTTTGTGCTGGATAGTGGAGTTTCTCTCAATTACATTCCAGTGGCTGAATATCAAAGGATGAAGACACCACCCCAGCTGAGCAAGGCCAATGTGCGAGTATACACGTGGCTGTCCAAGAAGCCACTTCCCTGTCTTGGGAAGTTTCCAACGAACTTGGCCTTTTGTTTAATAACTAAATAAAGTTAATAATTGACTCTGTGATAGTTGCCCCGCATGACCCCAAAAAACATAAACAAATAGGTGAGGGACACTTACACACTGACTTATCTTTCTTCTTTTTCCTTTCTATTGTACTATATATGTATGTTATGATTGTGACACAGATTGCTAATGAATCTAAGTTGAATGTACGTCTCTTCTTTTTCCACAAGAATTCTATTCCTATTCACTGTCCTCTTGTACATACTCTCATATAGAATTTGTAAATAGGAGCTCCCCTTGTAAATACTATGGTTCTAATTGTCAGATGAAAAATAATTGTTCTTCACACCATAATTTTGAAAAGAAACAAAAAAAATATGAATAAATAAATTGTTTAAGATTAAATCAGGACTGAACGTGTGGTCCGTGCAGGACAGTTGTGTTTTCATTGTTCTGCTGAATTATAGGAAATATTAAGCAGTACTGGCATTTTGTTTTGTTGATCATTACAGTGGCGTAGCCTTACTGCGCTCAAGGCAAACCCTTGTTGTTTAATTGCCTTATTTTATTGGCATGATATCAACCTTCTATTTACTGACTCTAACTAATACATCATGATGGACTGCTGAACTCCCAGTATATGGGATGCATGGAGAAGAGAAGGTTGGCACAGTGATGAGGCGTGTGCAGCGTGCAGGAAGGCAGCTAAGTAAGGGGGAAAGAGAGAGTGCGTTGGATAAAAAATAAATGAGAACCGGGACGAGAAGAATGGCGTTGAGACACGCATATGGGAAACTAACATGCGAGCCGGATTGTAAAGTGCAGAAAAAAGCCATTCAATTATGGATGGGTGGACGGATGAATGGACGGAGACATTATTATGTGAGGAAAATACAGGTATGGAAGCATACGTGTGTCGATGAAGGAAACTCTACATTGTGCTTATGACTAACGAGTTCACTGACACAACATTGATGTAAAAAATATTGAAGTAAAAAACATAGATGTATATAATATCGACTTTTATTTAAATATAAAATAAAATGACACATAATGTGTATGCTAACCCTTGGCAAATGGAACCTGCTGACCCTGGGATAGCGGAGATCTATCGATGGTCTTTCCACTTCATACATGTTTTGCCATCGGTCGTGTGGAGCGGGGAGCGCTGCCTGCACAAAATGGCGCACTCCTCCTTCTCTGTGCCTTGGGGTCTGAGACCTGTGTGGACATCCCCGAGGGCTCTAGGACTTGTGACGGCGGCTTACTGTCTACACCACTGTGGTGTAATCATGCCTGGTGACTGGTGGGCCCCCCTCTGCAGCCCCTTCGCGATCGCCTGCTGGAGCTGTGCGCCAACTGTTGCGCCCACGTGTGTAGCCATTGGGACCGCTGCTCTGCTTGCCCTGAGTTTCTCCAGGCAAACGACAGTGAATCCTGCGCATACGGGTGAGCTTTGCACCCGGTGTACATGGCAGGGAAGGTGTCTGGACGGGCTGTGAATTGCGCGGCTGAGGGGCTTGAAGCTGGCTCTTTGCACCCAAGATGGCGGAGACTGCTGTGGCAGGGTGAAGGAGTGTGCGCCCAGCTCCTCTTCATTGAACTACGATGGTGTGTGATCTCAGGCTGAGCTTCTTGCCCCACTGGTGCATTGCTGAATCGACCAGTGTTTGCTGCGAGGGATTTATTTGCAGAAAGGAAGATGCTACATCTGATCTTTGTGGACACTGGGGTAGGGGCTTGTCTGCAAAAGGTGCAAGGATTTGTTCTTTCATGACCTGTGGAGGTCCATACAAAATCACGGATCGTCTGTCCTTCCTCATCACTATTTTGGGGCGTCCTATTTGCGCTGCACCACAGACATTAGCTCCTCAAATGTGCACTGCAATGTGGCGATGTTTTAGACGCTGAGGACTTTCGACACAACATGCCATGTTTATTCTTGCTCCTTACCCCTTTGTGTTAAAGTTGGTGATGTGCACTATATGCTTGAGCTAGCGGTGGACCCGGCAGGGGTATCAGGACCCGTGTGCTGTGTACAGTCTGGAGGGGGGAGCACAATACTGCTAGTGGGTGCCCGCACCACATGTGTTCCTCTTCCACGAATACTTACTTTAGTTCCGCCCACTACACGCTACGCCTGGCTCAGTGAGTTTGTTGATTACTGCCTACATGGACCCCTGGACGCATACAACATCCACTGGCCATTACTCTGTGCTGCAGCCGGATACAAGCAAGGATCCATGATGGGTGGAAGAGAGGTAAAACTCAAGAAACTGGGGGCGCTGGGTGACGCAGGTGACGGAAGCAGTCTCTATCCAGTACAGCTGCTGTGTCATGCCCACGAGTCTGCTTTCACGACTCATTGCAGACTGACGGAAGCAGTCTTTATCCAGTAAAGCTGCTGTGTCATGTCCACGGGTCTGCTTTCACGACTCATTGCAGACTGACGGAAGCAGTCTTTATCCAGTACAGCTGCTGTGTCATGCCCACGAGTCTGCTTTCACGACTCATTGCAGACTGACGGAAGCAGTCTTTATCCAGTACAGCTGCTGTGTCATGCCCACGGGTCTGCTTTCACGACTCATTGCAGACTGACGGAAGCAGTCTTTATCCAGTACAGCTGCTGTGTCATGTCCACGGGTCTGCTTTCACGACTCATTGCAGACTGACGGAAGCAGTCTTTATCCAGTACAGCTGCTGTGTCATGCCCACGAGTCTGCTTTCACGACTCATTGCAGACTGACGGAAGCAGTCTTTATCCAGTACAGCTGCTGTGTCATGCCCACGAGTCTGCTTTCACGACTCATTGCAGACTGACGGAAGCAGTCTTTATCCAGTACAGCTGCTGTGTCATGTCCACGGGTCTGCTTTCACGACTCATTGCAGACTGACGGAAGCAGTCTTTATCCAGTACAGCTGCTGTGTCATGCCCACGAGTCTGCTTTCACGACTCATTGCAGACTGACGGAAGCAGTCTTTATCCAGTACAGCTGCTGTGTCATGTCCACGGGTCTGCTTTCACGACTCATTGCAGACTGACGGAAGCAGTCTTTATCCGGTACAGCTGCTGTGTCATGCCCACGAGTCTGCTTTCACGACTCATTGCAGACTGACGGAAGCAGTCTTTATCCGGTACAGCTGCTGTGTCATGCCCACGAGTCTGCTTTCAAGACTCTTTGCAGACTGACGGAAGCAGTCTTTATCCAGTACAGCTGCTGTGTCATGCCCACGGGTCTGCTTTCACAACTCTTTGCAGACTGACGGAAGCAGTCTTTATCCAGTACAGCTGCTGTGTCATGCCCACGAGTCTGCTTTCACGACTCATTGCAGACTGACGGAAGCAGTCTTTATCCAGTACAGCTGCTGTGTCATGCCCACGAGTCTGCTTTCACGACTCATTGCAGACTGACTGAAGCAGTCTTTATCCAGTACAGCTGCTGTGTCATGCCCACGAGTCTGCTTTCACGACTCATTGCAGACTGACGGAAGCAGTCTTTATCCAGTACAGCTGCTGTGTCATGCCCACGAGTCTGCTTTCATGACTCATTGCAGACTGACGGAAGCAGTCTTTATCCAGTACAGCTGCTGTGTCATGCCCACGAGTCTGCTTTCACGACTCATTGCAGACTGACGAAAGCAGTCTTTATCCAGTACAGCTGCTGTGTCATGCCCACGAGTCTGCTTTCACGACTCTTTGCAGACTGACGGAAGCAGTCTTTATCCAGTACAGCTGCTGTGTCATGCCCACGAGTCTGCTTTCACTACTCATTGCAGACTGACGGAAGCAGTCTTTATCCAGTACAGCTGCTGTGTCATGCCCACGAGTCTGCTTTCACGACTCTTTGCAGACTGACGGAAGCAGTCTTTATCCAGTACAGCTGCTGTGTCATGTCCACGGGTCTGCTTTCACGACTCACTGCAGACTGACGGAAGCAGTCTTTATCCAGTACAGCTGCAAATGACTGACGGAAGCAGTCTTTATCCGGTACAGCTGCTGTGTCATACCCACGGGTCTGCTTTCACGACTCTTTGCAGACTGACGGAAGCAGTCTTTATCCAGTACAGCTGCTGTGTCATGCCCACGAGTCTGCTTTCACGACTCATTGCAGACTGACGGAAGCAGTCTTTATCCAGTACAGCTGGTGTGTCATGCCCACGGGTCTGCTTTCACGACTCATTGCAGACTGACGGAAGCAGTCTTTATCCGGTAAAGCTGCTGTGTCATGCCCACGGGTCTGCTTTCACGACTCATTGCAGACTGACGGAAGCAGTCTTTATCCGGTACAGCTGCTGTGTCATGCCCACGAGTCTGCTTTCACGACTCATTGCAGACTGACGGAAGCAGTCTTTATCCAGTACAGCTGCTGTGTCATGCCCACGGGTCTGCTTTCACGACTCATTGCAGACTGATGGAAGCAGTGTTTATCCAGTACAGCTGCTGTGTCATGCCCACGAGTCTGCTTTCACGACTCTTTGCAGACTGACGGAAGCAGTCTTTATCCAGTACAGCTGCTGTGTCATGCCCACGAGTCTGCTTTCACGACTCATTGCAGACTGACGGAAGCAGTCTTTATCCAGTTCAGCTGCTGTGCCATGTCCACGGGTCGGCTTTCACGACTCATTGCAGACTGACGGAAGAAGTCTTTATCCAGTACAGCTTCTGTGTCATGCCCACGAGTCTGTTTTCACGACTCATTGCAGACTGACGGAAGCAGTCTTTATCCAGTACAGCTGCTGTGTCATGCCCACGAGTCTGCTTTCACGACTCTTTGCAGACTGACGGAAGCAGTCTTTATCCAGTACAGCTGCTGTGTCATGCCCACGAGTCTGCTTTCACGACTCATTGCAGACTGACGGAAGCAGTCTTTATCCAGTACAGCTGCTGTGTCATGCCCACGAGTCTGCTTTCAGGACTCATTGCAGACTGACAGAAGCAGTCTTTATCCAGTACAGCTGCTGTGTCATGTCCACGGGTCTGCTTTCACGACTCTTTGCAGACTGACGGAAGCAGTCTTTATCCAGTACAGCTGCTGTCTCATGCCCACTGGTCTGCTTTCACGACTCATTGCATACTGACGGAAGCAGTCTTTAACCAGTACAGCTGCTGTGTCATGCCCACGAGTCTGCTTTCACGACTCATTGCAGACTGACGGAAGCAGTCTTTATCCAGTACAGCTGCTGTGTCATGCCCACGAGTCTGCTTTCACGACTCATTGCAGACTGACGGAAGCAGTCTTTATCCAGTACAGCTGCTGTGTCATGTCCACGGGTCTGCTTTCACGACTCATTGCAGACTGACGGAAGCAGTCTTTATCCAGTACAGCTGCTGTGTCATGCCCACGAGTCTGCTTTCACGACTCATTGCAGACTGACGGAAGCAGTCTTTATCCAGTACAGCTGCTGTGTCATGCCCACGAGTCTGCTTTCAGGACTCATTGCAGACTGACGGAAGCAGTCTTTATCCGGTACAGCTTCTGTGTCATGCCCACGAGTCTGCTTTCACGACTCATTGCAGACTGACGGAAGCAGGCTGTATCCGGTACAGCTGCTGTATCATGCCCACGAGTCTGCTTTCACGACTCATTGCAGACTGACGGAAGCAGTCTTTATCCAGTACAGCTGCTGTGTCATGCCCACGAGTCTGCTTTCACGACTCATTGCAGACTGACGGAAGCAGTCTTTATCCAGTACAGCTGCTGTGTCATGTCCACGGGTCTGCTTTCACGACTCATTGCAGACTGACGGAAGCAGTCTTTATCCAGTACAGCTGCTGTGTCATGCCCACGAATCTGCTTTCACGACTCATTGCAGACTGACGGAAGCAGTCTTTATCCAGTACAGCTGCTGTGTCATGCCCACGGGTCTGCTTTCACGACTCATTGCAGACTGACGGAAGCAGTCTTTATCCAGTACAGCTGCTGTGTCATGTCCACGGGTCTGCTTTCACGACTCATTGCAGACTGACGGAAGCAGTCTTTCTCCGGTACAGCTGCTGTGTCATGCCCACGAGTCTGCTTTCACGACTCTTTGCAGACTGACGGAAGCAGTCTTTATCCAGTACAGCTGCTGTGTCATGTCCACGGGTCTGCTTTCACGACTCATTGCAGACTGACGGAAGCAGTCTTTATCCAGTACAGCTGCTGTGTCATGTCCACGGGTCTGCTTTCACGACTCATTGCAGACTGACGGAAGCAGTCTTTATCCAGTACAGCTGCTGTGTCATGCCCACGAGTCTGCTTTCACGACTCATTGCAGACTGACGGAAGCAGTCTTTATCCAGTACAGCTGCTGTGTCATGCCCACGAGTCTGCTTTCACGACTCATTGCAGACTGACGGAAGCAGTCTTTATCCAGTACAGCTGCTGTGTCATGTCCACGGGTCTGCTTTCACGACTCATTGCAGACTGACGGAAGCAGTCTTTATCCAGTACAGCTGCTGTGTCATGCCCACGAGTCTGCTTTCACGACTCATTGCAGACTGACGGAAGCAGTCTTTATCCAGTACAGCTGCTGTGTCATGTCCACGGGTCTGCTTTCACGACTCATTGCAGACTGACGGAAGCAGTCTTTATCCGGTACAGCTGCTGTGTCATGCCCACGAGTCTGCTTTCACGACTCATTGCAGACTGACGGAAGCAGTCTTTATCCGGTACAGCTGCTGTGTCATGCCCACGAGTCTGCTTTCAAGACTCTTTGCAGACTGACGGAAGCAGTCTTTATCCAGTACAGCTGCTGTGTCATGCCCACGGGTCTGCTTTCACAACTCTTTGCAGACTGACGGAAGCAGTCTTTATCCAGTACAGCTGCTGTGTCATGCCCACGAGTCTGCTTTCACGACTCATTGCAGACTGACGGAAGCAGTCTTTATCCAGTACAGCTGCTGTGTCATGCCCACGAGTCTGCTTTCACGACTCATTGCAGACTGACTGAAGCAGTCTTTATCCAGTACAGCTGCTGTGTCATGCCCACGAGTCTGCTTTCACGACTCATTGCAGACTGACGGAAGCAGTCTTTATCCAGTACAGCTGCTGTGTCATGCCCACGAGTCTGCTTTCATGACTCATTGCAGACTGACGGAAGCAGTCTTTATCCAGTACAGCTGCTGTGTCATGCCCACGAGTCTGCTTTCACGACTCATTGCAGACTGACGAAAGCAGTCTTTATCCAGTACAGCTGCTGTGTCATGCCCACGAGTCTGCTTTCACGACTCTTTGCAGACTGACGGAAGCAGTCTTTATCCAGTACAGCTGCTGTGTCATGCCCACGAGTCTGCTTTCACTACTCATTGCAGACTGACGGAAGCAGTCTTTATCCAGTACAGCTGCTGTGTCATGCCCACGAGTCTGCTTTCACGACTCTTTGCAGACTGACGGAAGCAGTCTTTATCCAGTACAGCTGCTGTGTCATGTCCACGGGTCTGCTTTCACGACTCACTGCAGACTGACGGAAGCAGTCTTTATCCAGTACAGCTGCAAATGACTGATGGAAGCAGTCTTTATCCGGTACAGCTGCTGTGTCATACCCACGGGTCTGCTTTCACGACTCTTTGCAGACTGACGGAAGCAGTCTTTATCCAGTACAGCTGCTGTGTCATGCCCACGAGTCTGCTTTCACGACTCATTGCAGACTGACGGAAGCAGTCTTTATCCAGTACAGCTGGTGTGTCATGCCCACGGGTCTGCTTTCACGACTCATTGCAGACTGACGGAAGCAGTCTTTATCCGGTAAAGCTGCTGTGTCATGCCCACGGGTCTGCTTTCACGACTCATTGCAGACTGACGGAAGCAGTCTTTATCCGGTACAGCTGCTGTGTCATGCCCACGAGTCTGCTTTCACGACTCATTGCAGACTGACGGAAGCAGTCTTTATCCAGTACAGCTGCTGTGTCATGCCCACGGGTCTGCTTTCACGACTCATTGCAGACTGATGGAAGCAGTGTTTATCCAGTACAGCTGCTGTGTCATGCCCACGAGTCTGCTTTCACGACTCTTTGCAGACTGACGGAAGCAGTCTTTATCCAGTACAGCTGCTGTGTCATGCCCACGAGTCTGCTTTCACGACTCATTGCAGACTGACGGAAGCAGTCTTTATCCAGTTCAGCTGCTGTGCCATGTCCACGGGTCGGCTTTCACGACTCATTGCAGACTGACGGAAGAAGTCTTTATCCAGTACAGCTTCTGTGTCATGCCCACGAGTCTGTTTTCACGACTCATTGCAGACTGACGGAAGCAGTCTTTATCCAGTACAGCTGCTGTGTCATGCCCACGAGTCTGCTTTCACGACTCTTTGCAGACTGACGGAAGCAGTCTTTATCCAGTACAGCTGCTGTGTCATGCCCACGAGTCTGCTTTCACGACTCATTGCAGACTGACGGAAGCAGTCTTTATCCAGTACAGCTGCTGTGTCATGCCCACGAGTCTGCTTTCAGGACTCATTGCAGACTGACAGAAGCAGTCTTTATCCAGTACAGCTGCTGTGTCATGTCCACGGGTCTGCTTTCACGACTCTTTGCAGACTGACGGAAGCAGTCTTTATCCAGTACAGCTGCTGTCTCATGCCCACTGGTCTGCTTTCACGACTCATTGCATACTGACGGAAGCAGTCTTTAACCAGTACAGCTGCTGTGTCATGCCCACGAGTCTGCTTTCACGACTCATTGCAGACTGACGGAAGCAGTCTTTATCCAGTACAGCTGCTGTGTCATGCCCACGAGTCTGCTTTCACGACTCATTGCAGACTGACGGAAGCAGTCTTTATCCAGTACAGCTGCTGTGTCATGTCCACGGGTCTGCTTTCACGACTCATTGCAGACTGACGGAAGCAGTCTTTATCCAGTACAGCTGCTGTGTCATGCCCACGAGTCTGCTTTCACGACTCATTGCAGACTGACGGAAGCAGTCTTTATCCAGTACAGCTGCTGTGTCATGCCCACGAGTCTGCTTTCAGGACTCATTGCAGACTGACGGAAGCAGTCTTTATCCGGTACAGCTTCTGTGTCATGCCCACGAGTCTGCTTTCACGACTCATTGCAGACTGACGGAAGCAGGCTGTATCCGGTACAGCTGCTGTATCATGCCCACGAGTCTGCTTTCACGACTCATTGCAGACTGACGGAAGCAGTCTTTATCCAGTACAGCTGCTGTGTCATGCCCACGAGTCTGCTTTCACGACTCATTGCAGACTGACGGAAGCAGTCTTTATCCAGTACAGCTGCTGTGTCATGTCCACGGGTCTGCTTTCACGACTCATTGCAGACTGACGGAAGCAGTCTTTATCCAGTACAGCTGCTGTGTCATGCCCACGAATCTGCTTTCACGACTCATTGCAGACTGACGGAAGCAGTCTTTATCCAGTACAGCTGCTGTGTCATGCCCACGGGTCTGCTTTCACGACTCATTGCAGACTGACGGAAGCAGTCTTTATCCAGTACAGCTGCTGTGTCATGTCCACGAGTCTGCTTTCACGACTCATTGCAGACTGACGGAAGCAGTCTTTATCCAGTACAGCTGCTGTGTCATGCCCACGAGTCTGCTTTCACGACTCATTGCTGACTGACTGAAGCAGTCTTTATCCAGTACAGCTGCTGTGTCATGCCCACGAATCTGCTTTCACGACTCATTGCAGACTGACTGAAGCAGTCTTTATCCGGTACAGCTGCTGTGTCATGCCCACGAGTCTGCTTTCACGACTCATTGCAGACTGACGGAAGCAGTCTTTATCCGGTACAGCTTCTGTGTCATGCCCACGAGTCTGTTTTCACGACTCATTGCAGACTGACGGAAGCAGTCTTTATCCAGTACAGCTGCTGTGTCATGCCCACGAGTCTGCTTTCACGACTCTTTGCAGACTGACGGAAGCAGTCTTTATCCAGTACAGCTGCTGTGTCATGCCCACGAGTCTGCTTTCACGACTCATTGCAGACTGACGGAAGCAGTCTTTATCCAGTACAGCTGCTGTGTCATGCCCACGAGTCTGCTTTCAGGACTCATTGCAGACTGACAGAAGCAGTCTTTATCCAGTACAGCTGCTGTGTCATGTCCACGGGTCTGCTTTCACGACTCTTTGCAGACTGACGGAAGCAGTCTTTATCCAGTACAGCTGCTGTCTCATGCCCACTGGTCTGCTTTCACGACTCATTGCATACTGACGGAAGCAGTCTTTAACCAGTACAGCTGCTGTGTCATGCCCACGAGTCTGCTTTCACGACTCATTGCAGACTGACGGAAGCAGTCTTTATCCAGTACAGCTGCTGTGTCATGCCCACGAGTCTGCTTTCACGACTCATTGCAGACTGACGGAAGCAGTCTTTATCCAGTACAGCTGCTGTGTCATGTCCACGGGTCTGCTTTCACGACTCATTGCAGACTGACGGAAGCAGTCTTTATCCAGTACAGCTGCTGTGTCATGCCCACGAGTCTGCTTTCACGACTCATTGCAGACTGACGGAAGCAGTCTTTATCCAGTACAGCTGCTGTGTCATGCCCACGAGTCTGCTTTCAGGACTCATTGCAGACTGACGGAAGCAGTCTTTATCCGGTACAGCTTCTGTGTCATGCCCACGAGTCTGCTTTCACGACTCATTGCAGACTGACGGAAGCAGGCTGTATCCGGTACAGCTGCTGTATCATGCCCACGAGTCTGCTTTCACGACTCATTGCAGACTGACGGAAGCAGTCTTTATCCAGTACAGCTGCTGTGTCATGCCCACGAGTCTGCTTTCACGACTCATTGCAGACTGACGGAAGCAGTCTTTATCCAGTACAGCTGCTGTGTCATGTCCACGGGTCTGCTTTCACGACTCATTGCAGACTGACGGAAGCAGTCTTTATCCAGTACAGCTGCTGTGTCATGCCCACGAATCTGCTTTCACGACTCATTGCAGACTGACGGAAGCAGTCTTTATCCAGTACAGCTGCTGTGTCATGCCCACGGGTCTGCTTTCACGACTCATTGCAGACTGACGGAAGCAGTCTTTATCCAGTACAGCTGCTGTGTCATGTCCACGGGTCTGCTTTCACGACTCATTGCAGACTGACGGAAGCAGTCTTTCTCCGGTACAGCTGCTGTGTCATGCCCACGAGTCTGCTTTCACGACTCTTTGCAGACTGACGGAAGCAGTCTTTATCCAGTACAGCTGCTGTGTCATGTCCACGGGTCTGCTTTCACGACTCATTGCAGACTGACGGAAGCAGTCTTTATCCAGTACAGCTGCTGTGTCATGTCCACGGGTCTGCTTTCACGACTCATTGCAGACTGACGGAAGCAGTCTTTATCCAGTACAGCTGCTGTGTCATGCCCACGAGTCTGCTTTCACGACTCATTGCAGACTGACGGAAGCAGTCTTTATCCAGTACAGCTGCTGTGTCATGCCCACGAGTCTGCTTTCACGACTCATTGCAGACTGACGGAAGCAGTCTTTATCCAGTACAGCTGCTGTGTCATGTCCACGGGTCTGCTTTCACGACTCATTGCAGACTGACGGAAGCAGTCTTTATCCAGTACAGCTGCTGTGTCATGCCCACGAGTCTGCTTTCACGACTCATTGCAGACTGACGGAAGCAGTCTTTATCCAGTACAGCTGCTGTGTCATGTCCACGGGTCTGCTTTCACGACTCATTGCAGACTGACGGAAGCAGTCTTTATCCGGTACAGCTGCTGTGTCATGCCCACGAGTCTGCTTTCACGACTCATTGCAGACTGACGGAAGCAGTCTTTATCCGGTACAGCTGCTGTGTCATGCCCACGAGTCTGCTTTCAAGACTCTTTGCAGACTGACGGAAGCAGTCTTTATCCAGTACAGCTGCTGTGTCATGCCCACGGGTCTGCTTTCACAACTCTTTGCAGACTGACGGAAGCAGTCTTTATCCAGTACAGCTGCTGTGTCATGCCCACGAGTCTGCTTTCACGACTCATTGCAGACTGACGGAAGCAGTCTTTATCCAGTACAGCTGCTGTGTCATGCCCACGAGTCTGCTTTCACGACTCATTGCAGACTGACTGAAGCAGTCTTTATCCAGTACAGCTGCTGTGTCATGCCCACGAGTCTGCTTTCACGACTCATTGCAGACTGACGGAAGCAGTCTTTATCCAGTACAGCTGCTGTGTCATGCCCACGAGTCTGCTTTCATGACTCATTGCAGACTGACGGAAGCAGTCTTTATCCAGTACAGCTGCTGTGTCATGCCCACGAGTCTGCTTTCACGACTCATTGCAGACTGACGAAAGCAGTCTTTATCCAGTACAGCTGCTGTGTCATGCCCACGAGTCTGCTTTCACGACTCTTTGCAGACTGACGGAAGCAGTCTTTATCCAGTACAGCTGCTGTGTCATGCCCACGAGTCTGCTTTCACTACTCATTGCAGACTGACGGAAGCAGTCTTTATCCAGTACAGCTGCTGTGTCATGCCCACGAGTCTGCTTTCACGACTCTTTGCAGACTGACGGAAGCAGTCTTTATCCAGTACAGCTGCTGTGTCATGTCCACGGGTCTGCTTTCACGACTCACTGCAGACTGACGGAAGCAGTCTTTATCCAGTACAGCTGCAAATGACTGATGGAAGCAGTCTTTATCCGGTACAGCTGCTGTGTCATACCCACGGGTCTGCTTTCACGACTCTTTGCAGACTGACGGAAGCAGTCTTTATCCAGTACAGCTGCTGTGTCATGCCCACGAGTCTGCTTTCACGACTCATTGCAGACTGACGGAAGCAGTCTTTATCCAGTACAGCTGGTGTGTCATGCCCACGGGTCTGCTTTCACGACTCATTGCAGACTGACGGAAGCAGTCTTTATCCGGTAAAGCTGCTGTGTCATGCCCACGGGTCTGCTTTCACGACTCATTGCAGACTGACGGAAGCAGTCTTTATCCGGTACAGCTGCTGTGTCATGCCCACGAGTCTGCTTTCACGACTCATTGCAGACTGACGGAAGCAGTCTTTATCCAGTACAGCTGCTGTGTCATGCCCACGGGTCTGCTTTCACGACTCATTGCAGACTGATGGAAGCAGTGTTTATCCAGTACAGCTGCTGTGTCATGCCCACGAGTCTGCTTTCACGACTCTTTGCAGACTGACGGAAGCAGTCTTTATCCAGTACAGCTGCTGTGTCATGCCCACGAGTCTGCTTTCACGACTCATTGCAGACTGACGGAAGCAGTCTTTATCCAGTTCAGCTGCTGTGCCATGTCCACGGGTCGGCTTTCACGACTCATTGCAGACTGACGGAAGAAGTCTTTATCCAGTACAGCTTCTGTGTCATGCCCACGAGTCTGTTTTCACGACTCATTGCAGACTGACGGAAGCAGTCTTTATCCAGTACAGCTGCTGTGTCATGCCCACGAGTCTGCTTTCACGACTCTTTGCAGACTGACGGAAGCAGTCTTTATCCAGTACAGCTGCTGTGTCATGCCCACGAGTCTGCTTTCACGACTCATTGCAGACTGACGGAAGCAGTCTTTATCCAGTACAGCTGCTGTGTCATGCCCACGAGTCTGCTTTCAGGACTCATTGCAGACTGACAGAAGCAGTCTTTATCCAGTACAGCTGCTGTGTCATGTCCACGGGTCTGCTTTCACGACTCTTTGCAGACTGACGGAAGCAGTCTTTATCCAGTACAGCTGCTGTCTCATGCCCACTGGTCTGCTTTCACGACTCATTGCATACTGACGGAAGCAGTCTTTAACCAGTACAGCTGCTGTGTCATGCCCACGAGTCTGCTTTCACGACTCATTGCAGACTGACGGAAGCAGTCTTTATCCAGTACAGCTGCTGTGTCATGCCCACGAGTCTGCTTTCACGACTCATTGCAGACTGACGGAAGCAGTCTTTATCCAGTACAGCTGCTGTGTCATGTCCACGGGTCTGCTTTCACGACTCATTGCAGACTGACGGAAGCAGTCTTTATCCAGTACAGCTGCTGTGTCATGCCCACGAGTCTGCTTTCACGACTCATTGCAGACTGACGGAAGCAGTCTTTATCCAGTACAGCTGCTGTGTCATGCCCACGAGTCTGCTTTCAGGACTCATTGCAGACTGACGGAAGCAGTCTTTATCCGGTACAGCTTCTGTGTCATGCCCACGAGTCTGCTTTCACGACTCATTGCAGACTGACGGAAGCAGGCTGTATCCGGTACAGCTGCTGTATCATGCCCACGAGTCTGCTTTCACGACTCATTGCAGACTGACGGAAGCAGTCTTTATCCAGTACAGCTGCTGTGTCATGCCCACGAGTCTGCTTTCACGACTCATTGCAGACTGACGGAAGCAGTCTTTATCCAGTACAGCTGCTGTGTCATGTCCACGGGTCTGCTTTCACGACTCATTGCAGACTGACGGAAGCAGTCTTTATCCAGTACAGCTGCTGTGTCATGCCCACGAATCTGCTTTCACGACTCATTGCAGACTGACGGAAGCAGTCTTTATCCAGTACAGCTGCTGTGTCATGCCCACGGGTCTGCTTTCACGACTCATTGCAGACTGACGGAAGCAGTCTTTATCCAGTACAGCTGCTGTGTCATGTCCACGGGTCTGCTTTCACGACTCATTGCAGACTGACGGAAGCAGTCTTTCTCCGGTACAGCTGCTGTGTCATGCCCACGAGTCTGCTTTCACGACTCTTTGCAGACTGACGGAAGCAGTCTTTATCCAGTACAGCTGCTGTGTCATGTCCACGGGTCTGCTTTCACGACTCATTGCTGACTGACTGAAGCAGTCTTTATCCAGTACAGCTGCTGTGTCATGCCCACGAGTCTGCTTTCACGACTCAATTCAATTCAATTCAAAAAAACTTTATTCGATCATTTGTTGACAATAATCATAAAAGTACATACATACATGATACAATAAAATACATATAAAATGCAATTCAATCAATCAATCAAAGACATTTATAGAGCGCACTACTTACCCGTAGGGTCTCAAGGCGCTGGGGGGGGGGGGCGTTACTGCTCGAACAGCCAGGTCTTCAGCTTCTTCCTGAAGGAGAGGTGGTCTTGGGTCAGGCGCAGGTCGGTCGGGAGGGAGTTCCAGGTCTTGGCGGCCAGGTAGGAGAAGGACCTTCCTCCTGTTGTCGCTCTTCGGATGCGGGGGACGGCGGCGAGGGCGTGGTTGGCTGATCGGAGGTGGCGTTTGGGAGCATAGAAGTTGACTCGGTTGTTGAGGTAGCTCGGGCCTTGGTCGTGTAGGGCTTTGTGTGCGTGGGTGAGGAGGCGGAAGGTGATTCTTTTGTTGACGGGGAGCCAATGCAGGTCTCTCAGATGTCCGGAGATGTGGCTGGTTCGTGGGATGTCGAGGATGAGTCTGGCCGAGGCGTTCTGGATCCGCTGGAGTCTCTTCTGGAGCTTGGCGGTGGTACCGGCGTAGAGGGCGCTGCCGTAGTCCAGTCGGCTGGTGACGAGGGCCTGGGTGACGGTCCTCCTGGTCTCGGTAGGGATCCACCAGAAGATCTTCCGTAGCATGCGTAGGATGTTGAAGCATGACGAGGAGACGGCGTTGACTTGTCTGGTCATGGAGAGGGAGGAGTCCAGGATGAAGCCCAGGTTGCGTGCGTGGTCCGTTGGTTTGGGTGCGGTGCCCAGGGCGGGGGGCCACCAGGAGTCGTCCCAGGCGGAGGGCGAGGAGCCCAGGATGAGGACTTCCGTCTTGTCCGAGTTCAGCTTCAGGCGGCTGGTCGACATCCACTCGGCTACCTCTTTCATTCCTTCGTGAAGGTTGGCTCTGGCGGCGGCGGGGTCGTTGGTCAGGGAGAGGATCAGCTGATTGATCAATTGATTTATAAATACTCATGTAACAAAGGACATATTTTTCCTCAAGTGTACTGACTTTAAAATAAATACAGCGGTGAAAAAACAAATGCCCTGCGAATCAAGTGCAAATAAAAGCCTCATGGCAGATTTAGTAGGGGATACATTATATCTTTTGAAAAGTGGTTTCAGATAGGTTTTACGAAGATGAAGATAAAATGGGCATATCAATAAAAAATGCTCCGGGCTTTGCTTTGAAGTCCCATCGCATGGGCAAGGGGCAATAGTGTGAGTCTTAATATGCGGGCACACGACAAGCGTATGAACGGTCCCCATCCGCAGTCTTGTCAGTACATATTGGTGAGAGCGAATGGTAACCATTTTAAGGTATCCTGCGAAACCCGGTTCCAACATGTTATACTTATCATAAAAGACATGTGTAGGGTACTGAGAAATGGCAACATTACGCTTTAGGGTCCTAGCCCTCATAAAGACATGTTTAAGTTCTTTCTTAGGGATGTCTATAACTCTAGATGGATTATCACAAACATGCAATTTGAAGACATCCTTAAATACACAGATGATGTAATTAAGCCAGGGGATACGGGAACACTTGTCCATGTGGAGACAATCTAGAATAATCTTTCTTGTAAACCCTGTCTGCTCCTTGAACCAAATGGATCTCCACACCAAAAGTGGTCTAAGGCTTATTAGATCGGAAAGATATTCCAGACCAACCTCCTGGTGGATCAGATTGGTTGAGGCAGAGGGTGGTAAGCAATGAAGCTTTTTGACAAATTTATTTTCCTCCACCTGAAGCATATTATGATTACAGTGGCCCCATACCCCTGAACCATAGAGGGTCAAGGCAACACATTTATGACGATATAAATACAACATGTCGGATATACGCCTGGAGCCTAACTTGGAAGCAAACTTAAAAATGCCAAAAGCACACTTGCCCATTTTAGCTCTTACATTAGTCACTTCGGACGCCCATATGCCCCCACTATTAAATGTAATACCTAAATAGCAAAATTTGTCAACCACTTGTATTATTTGATCCATAACTATAGAAGGTCTTACATGTTTAACTTTCTTGCCATAGGCCATAATTAAAGTTTTTGAATTGTTAATTTTTAATTTTCTCCCATTGATAAAATCTACAAATTTATCCATGAGTCTCTGCAGCCCGACAGGGGTTCTAGAGAGTAGGACCGTGTCGTCAGCATAGAGCAGTACCGGGATAGATATGCCGTCAGCAGACGGCGCATCAGCACTGACAGCACGTAGTTCGGACTCAATGGTATTAATAAAAAGGGAGAAAAGAAGGGGGGCAAGGACACATCCCTGCCTGATACCAGAGCCTACAGAGATATTAGGGGAACACTCACCCAGTTGCCCATAACGTATCTTTGCCGATAGCTTCCTATACAATTGTGCCAGAAAATAAATGATTTCGCGTGGGGCGCCCATATCCAGTAGAGTTGTCCACAGAAGACCATGATCAACCAAATCAAAGGCACTGGAGAGGTCCGCAAAACAAAGGAACAGTGAGCCTTGCTTAGCGCGTGTATATTTGCCTATGATGAGGTCCAGGTTTATACACTGTTCTATTGTGCCTAACCCCTTGCGAAATCCAAACTGGGAGTCCGCAAGGATACCCTTTTCTTCAACCCAGTCCTCCAGACGGCTCAATAACACCCTGCTCATGATTTTAAGGGAGGCAGTAAGGAGTGAGATAGGGCGATAGTTTTTTGCCTCTCCTCTCTCTCCTTTTTTGTAGATAGGGATAATAATGGACTCCCCCCAGACCTGTGGGGCCGAGGTCGTTGCTGCTGCATTAAACACCTTGGTCAGCAATGGGCTCCAAAGGGATACCTCGGCTTTATAAAGGTCCACGGGTACCCCGTCGGGGCCCGGTGCCTTCCCCCCCTTACTACACCGAATGGCCACGTCCACCTCGGTGACTGTGATATTAAGGGGTAAGGGGATGTCAGCCACAGCATCCTTATCGCTCCCTGCATCTAATCCATCGGGGTTAAAGATGCTAGAAAAATGAGCCACCCACTGTTCCTCGCTCACCTGGGCAGACAGTACCGGGAATTCATCCTTCTGGAGAAATGGACTATTGACCGTGGACCAGAATAACTTAGTATCCCTAAGATCCACGGCCTTAGTCAGGTTGTCCCAGGCTTCTTCCCTTAATTCCTGTTTCCTGGCCTTCAGGCGAATTGTATAGTTCCTCCTTAGGGCCCTGACTGCTTCCCTATCCCTAGGTTTACAATTGAGAGCAGCTTTTAATTTTTGTAGGGATTTGGTACATTCCCTATTGAACCACCCGCAGGTGGTCCCGGTGCCTTTGGGCTTTGTACCAGTTAAAATTTTAGCAATATTTTTATTGATGGTGTCAAAGCTAGCTAATATGCCAGCACTACCTATATCAGGCTCAAGACAATACTCTACCTCATCTAGACAAGCTGACACTATGGTACTTAATAGACGTTCCTCATTGTGCCTACCCCATTTGATTCTAGGGCTGTTTGGTCTGTGTGGAATTACGTCTGACACTATACCGTGCGACGCCTTTATCTTACTTTATCTTATCCCCCCACAGGGATAGGTACATTGTTAAGCAGTTGTGGTCGCTAAGGGCTAAGTCTACTATTTCGGGGGTGGTGCACAAAATGGTAATACTGGTGGAGACAATGAGGTAGTCAATAACCGTCGCACAGTTCCTACCTATAAAGGTTGGTACAGGATTACCCTCTTTGTCTTCCCAGGTAACATAATACGTAGATCCAATTTAAGCATGAGGGTGTTGAGAGAATCGCCATAGGCCGAGTGTAGGAAATGGGCCTGATCTTCCCCGTCCTCCCCACCATAACCACATACCCTCATGCCAACAAAGGGACACATATGAATGTTGAAATCACCTCCCCACAGAATTTCAAAAGACACCCTATTTCGACCACACAACTTATCAACCTCCACATCAAGTTCATCGACTATAACAGTATTTGAATGGTTGAAAACATTGTTATAATGATTAATTACTAGAACATTCCGCCCATCCCTATGTTGCAACCATAACAACTGCGAGTGCAGGCCAACGGTCAGATGAGTTTTCACTCGCACCGGCAGCCTTACAGACAGCAGTATCACCAACCCTCCACGAATACCTAGCTGACCTCCCCCCTCCCAACGCTGTGACCGTCTGGACCCTGTCCATTGCGGTCGCTCCTACACGCTTCCTGCTTCCAGACCCCGAGCGTGAGCCTCCTTCCAGCGCTGTTGGGAACTGCTGTGTGGTATTGTTTGGCTTGTAATTGCTGGCGTTTTCTACCATAACTAGCGCCGAGTCTCGCCCTCTGATTTGCGCATGCGCGAGCTATTGCAATTTAATTCGTGTTATTTTTGTTGAACACAAGGTGCTGCTTGGTACTGCTGCTTTCAATTGCATTATCGCTATTTGTTTATTGTTTCTGGAACTTCTGTGCCCTCTGCCCCATCTCACGTTCCACTCCCATTCCTCCATTCCATTTGGTGTGCACTCCCCTGGCCAGCCTACCCTCCCCGATACCGCCTCCCAGCTGCCCCTCCCACGCTCCGCCCCCTATCCACCATTTAAGGCAGATGTTCCAACTCGCAGCGTCCACGCGCTGCGGCCGCGCCGAAGGTGCGCCAAAGGTAAGCCCGTCCGCGCCTGGACCGCGCCCAGAGCCAGACCCCCTGGTCCCCGCTTCACCCATCCTCCCCGCATTATATACAACGCCTCCTCCCTCATAGCACTCAACCCCGGCCGACACACTAACTGCGCCCAAGCAGCACCAGGACTCACTCATGGACCCTTCACCTGCCACTCCTGCAAATTCACCTGCGTCAAGCCCCAATCCAAATCCACAAACACCAAACAGAGAGCCAACACCAACCACCTCAAGTGCATCCTTCTCAACACCCGCTCGGTTCACAAACACGCCATCGACCTCTGGAATCTACTCGACACCATTTCCCCGGACATCGCCTTCCTAACAGAAACCTGGATGAATGCCTCTTCAGCTCCAGACATCACCATAGCCATCCCGGACGGCTACAAGATCATCCATAAGGACCGCCCCATCCAAACAGGAGGAGGCATCGCCATCGTCCACAAGAACACCATCCGCGTCTCAACTAGCTCAGATGACAACCTCGCTATCGCCGAACACCTTCATTTCCAGATCCACACCGACCCCAAGACCACACTCAGAGGCACCCTCCTCTACAGGCCACCAGGACCCCGTACAAAATTCAGCGAAGACATCACTGACTTTATCACCCCACACGCCCTCCCTTCGGAAGAATACATTCTACTGGGAGACCTCAATTTCCATCTGGAAAAGAGCAACGACAGTAACACTACCACCCTTCTGGACAATCTCGCCAATCTCGGACTCAAACAACTTGTTAACACCCCCACACACTACGCAGGACACACACTTGACCCTATCTTCACTTCCAGCAAGCATATCTCCTTCACTCATACCACACCCCTCCACTGGACGGACCACAGCTGCATCCACTTCATTTACAACAAGACCTCGACCCACAACCACCCTCAACCAACTCTGCGAAGAAATTGAAACAAAATCACAATAGACCAGATATCCACATCGCTCCTTCAAAAACCCCCTGCCTATTCAACGAACCCTAACCAAGCCGCCATTAACCTCACACAAAGGTTAACCCAAACCGCCGACAAATTAGCACCCTTGAAAAAACATCGAATCAAGCAAGGAAGCAAGAACGCCCCCTGGTTTAACGATGACCTTAAGAAATCCAAGAAGCTCTGTCGTTCCCTTGAGAAAACTTGGAAAACAGACCCAAACACTATCACCCAAGCCGCCTTCAAAAACGCCACCCACAAACATCACCAACTAATCCGGACAGCCAAGAAATCAGCACTCAAAGATCGACTAGACAACAACGCCCACAACAGCAAGGAACTTTTCAACATCATCAAAGAATTCACCCTCCCCATCGCCAGCTCTAACGACATCACCCCCTCTCAAGTCCTCTGCGACTCCCTTGCCTCATTCTTTCATGACAAAATCGCCGACATCCATAACAGCTTTGACAACACACCTGTAAACCAATCCACCCCACTCACCTCCGAACCGTTACCTCCTCCGAATATCCTTCTCGAATGGAACCCAATCACCACAGAAGAGACCATTCGCCTGATGAACTCCATCCACTCAGGATCCCCCACAGACCCATGTCCCCATCACATCTTCAACAAAGCAGACTCCATTATCGCACCCCATCTCCGAGATGTCATCAACCACTCCCTTAACTCCACCACATTCCCAGATAGCTGGAAACACGCCAAACTCAGCGCCCTTCTGAAGAAACCCACAGCTGACCCCACCGAACTCAAAAACTACCGCCCCATCTCGCTCCTCCCATTCCCCGCCAAAGTCATTGAGAAAGCCATTAACAATCAGCTCGCCACCTTCCTCGAAACTAACAAATCACTCGACTCCTCACAGTCTGGCTTCCGAGCCAAACACAGCACCGAGACCGCCCTCATCGCAGCAACAGACGACATTCGAACACTACTGGACAATGGAGACACAGTCGCCCTTATCCTCCTTGACCTCTCCGCAGCCTTCGACACAGTCTGCCATAGCACCCTGATACATCGCCTCAGAAATATCGGAATTCAAGGAAAAGCATTGGACTGGATCATTTCGTTCCTCGCTGGAAGAACTCAGAGAGTCCGCCTCCCCCCTTTTAAATCAGAGGCCACCGAAGTCATCTGCGGCGTCCCGCAAGGATCATCACTCAGCCCCACCCTCTTTAACGTCTACATGAGCCCCCTCACAACCATCGCACGTCAACACAACCTCAACATCATCTCCTACGCTGATGACACTCAGCTGATCCTCTCACTCACCAAAGACCCTACCACCGCCAAAACCAACCTACACGAAGGGATGAAAGAAGTAGCCGAGTGGATGAAGCAGAGCCGTCTGAAACTGAACTCGGACAAAACGGAAGTCCTCATCTTAGGCTCATCCCCTTCCGCCTGGGACGACTCTTGGTGGCCAACGGCCCTAGGAAAAGCCCCCATACCGACGGACCACGCACGGAACCTGGGCATCATCCTGGACTCCTCACTCTTGATGACCAGACAAGTCAACGCCGTCTCATCTTCATGCTTCAACATCCTACGCATGCTCAAAAAAACATTTCACTGGATCCCCACCGAAACAAGAAAAACGGTCACCCACGCACTGGTTACAAGCCGTCTGGACTACGGAAATACCCTTTACGCCGGTTCCACCGCGAAACTACAGAAAAAACTCCACGCATCCAAAATGCCTCAGCCAGACTCATACTAGACATCCCCCGCACAGACCACATTTCCGCTCACCTGAAAGACCTTCACTGGCTCCCCGTCAACAAGAGAATAACGTTCCGTCTCCTCACCCACGCACACAAAGCCCTATACGAACTTGGACCTGATTGTCTCAACACGCGCCTTTCCTTTTACACCCCCACCAGCCAGCTGCGTTCATCCAACCAAGCCCTCGCCGCTGTTCCGCGCATCCACAAAGCCACCATGGGAGGAAGATCCTTCTCCTACTTAGCGGCCAAGACCTGGAATTCCCTTCCCATCCACCTCCGCCTTACTCAAAACCACCTAGCCTTCAGAAAACAACTTAAAACATGGATATTCGATAAGTAAACCTCCCCCCCCCTCCCTCAAGCGCCTTGAGACCCTATGGGTATGTAGTGCGCTATATAAATTCTGACTTGACTTGACTTGACTTGACTAGCTCTACCCATATTGGAGGGCTGGGCTGGGCAGTTATAGGCAACGTAGCCATCAAGGCGAACATCTTCAGTTGCCCAGGTCTCCTGGAGACATAAAATATCAAATTGGGTTACAAATTCTAACCACCCTAAACGATCCGCCTTGTTATTCCACCTGGCAATATTCCAACTCCCCAGCTTATACCCTCCCACTGATGGTCTTGCAGCCTCAATGGGCGGAGGGCCCGTGTAGGGGGGGGATACGTCCCTGATCAGGGGGTCATCAGATAGCCGGGGGATAATACCACTCGTCAATGAGACCATAGGGGTTGTAATGACATCTACCAAAGTGAAGGGATCCAGGTTGCATTGAGGCTGCCCAATACTCTCTTCATAGCAGCTGGTGGTAGGAGCAGCATTAAACCCAGTAGACAAATTATCCGTAATAGAGCCTCTCTCCACCATACCTCTGTCCACATCCCCCCCACCGTCTCCACGTGTTCCCTCACCCACCTCCCCAGTAGCCAGCTGGCTTCAATCACAATCCTCCAGGCCGCTAAACAGGTCAAACCTATTGGTGGTCTCCAGGGGCGTAAAAGGTTTGAGATGGTCCATTCTCCTGTGAGAGGAGGAATTATGCCTTGGAGCCACAATGTTCCACCCATATGGGTCGGCTGCCACTGCAGGATAATGACCAATTAATGGATACCCATTATTGTACACGGGTGGACAGTATGGATTTGAATACATTTGCCTGGGTAAAGGTGGTGGAGGGGCTGGCGGGGATTGGTGGTGGGGAGGGAACACCACTGGACGTGGATAGAAGTATGTGCGTGGGCGAGGGGTGATATGGTTACTATCTTGATCAGAGGACCAATTAAGTATAAAGTGGACAGCATTCTGGTCTCTGAAATTTATGACCACCACGTCGCCCTCAATGTCCTTGGGTCTTCCCCCCAGCCAGGGGAGGCGACGAACATGGACAATATCGCCATTGATGTTATTTGGAATCGGCCTATACATGCTCAACCAATGCGTTATTTTATTCTTCAGTTGAGCAAAACCCTCGCGTTTGTTCGCCTCTAGCTCTGGCACCCCGGTAAGGACCACCACGAAAGGCACTGCTTCCGGTGGAAGTTCTGGAAGGGAGCCCTTACTATAGTTCCCCCGTGTAGGCCTCCCACCCCCCCTATCCCTCTTCTGGTTCCCAGGGGCTTGTCCTATGCTCCTCGTCGGCCCACTAGCTGATACAGCAGGGGGCAATGTGAGTTTACTTTTTGACAATACAGAGGTAGCTTTAGGTATAATTTCTCTAGGGGTGTGTGATGCTTGTGACATGACCATAGTCTGGGCAGGGGCAGGTGTAGGGGTTACAACTGGGGTACTTGAAGGAGTTGGTATGAGGGTAGTTTGTAAAACAGGGTTAGAAAGAACCTTAGTGGTTGCTAACTTGCTACCGATATCCCCCTCTATCTTCCTGAGCCTATCATCCATTTTATTAAGTCTTTCTACGATAGCAAGAGTGTATGTCCTTATTATGCACTCTATACTATCGAGTAAGACATGGCTTGGAGATTCCTGTGGTACCACACCAACGGATGAATTATCAGAGCTGGCCTCCACTACTTTAGACGTGGGGCTTGTATGTATAAGTGATGTAGCCATAGTTCCCTGTTCCAATGCTAGTACCCGCTCTCACCCTGTATTAATATTAGCTTTAATCTCAAAATCAGCATGATTTATTTTGCGCTTCGGTAAGTCGGCCCTTTTCCGTCTTTTTTTATTAGGTGGGGGGCCATAAGTTTTAGTAGGCATAACTTTCTTAGCCCTGCTCCTAGCGGGTTTACTTTGCATAGGGATAGGGGTTATCAGTGCCTCAGTTATAATTGTGGCCTTAGTTACACTGGGATTAATAGGATTAATAGGGGCATTCACAATATCCTGGGACCCAGTATCATTCATGGGCGTACGCTCTCTAAATATTAATGGAACACTATCCTGAGAAAAAGTACAATCATTCTCAGTTAAAGTCCCCTCCAAGGTGGAGATGATCAATACGGGTGAGTCAGGTAGTGACCTATTTTTCATGCTTTCCACCGAGCGTCGACGCTCAGCCCGTCGTTCCGCTAGGGTAGGAATACTGGGGGTGTCCATAACAGTTTTCTTAAACTAGTTGTCTAATGTCCCATTGATCAAGCTCACTGGCTTATCTGAACCAATAAGTTCCGGAGTTAGGGCTTCAATAGACATTTTAAGCAGGAAAATAATACCCCAGTGGGCTTACTCCGATAGTCCTACACGGGCCGATGTCCGACCAGAGGTTCTGGCCCAGCCCAGCCTTTTCCGGCCTCTGAGGGCCACAGAGGGCCCGCTCTTTGCCCGGTCTTCGCCCGCACGCGTCCCGCGGTCCGCGGGAAGGTGCGGGGTTAAGTAGAGAGTGTTGGGGGCGGGAAGAGACACCAGCTGCGCTGCGATGGAAACCGCGCTGAGAATGCTGGGTCTCGCAGTCCCGTCCCGGTCCCCGCAGGCGGCAACACAAAGGATAGCAGGCGTTGGTTCCCTCCAGGGAACGGCAAGTCCTCGGTACGTCCTTCAGGGCAGAGAGTGTCCTCGCTAACAACAGTGCAGGCAAAACCCGTAAGGTAGGAACTACGGGCTGCTTTTAGCCTGCGGGAGTGCTAGGGGCGGGAAGAGACACCAGCTGCGCTGCGATGGAAACCGCGCTGAGAATGCTGGGTCTCGCAGTCCCGTCCCGGTCCCCGCAGGCGGCAACACAAAGGATAGCAGGCGTTGGTTCCCTCCAGGGAACGGCAAGTCCTCGGTACGTCCTTCAGGGCAGAGAGTGTCCTCGCTAACAACAGTGCAGGCAAAACCCCATGCCCACGGGTCTGCTTTCACGACTCATTGCAGACTGACGGAAGCAGTCTTTATCCAGTACAGCTGCTGTGTCATGCCCACGAGTCTGCTTTCACGACTCATTGCAGACTGAGGGAAGCAGTCTTTATCCAGTACAGCTGCTGTGTCATGCCCACGGTCTGCTTTCATGACTCATTGCAGACTGACGGAAGCAGTCTTTATCCAGTACAGCTGCTGTGTCATGCCCACGAGTCTGCTTTCATGACTCATTGCAGACTGACGGAAGCAGTCTTTATCCAGTACTGCTGCTGTGTCATGCCCACGGGTCTGCTTTCACGACTCTTTGCAGACTGACGGAAGCAGTCTTTATCCAGTACAGCTGCTGTGTCATGCCCACGAGTCTGCTTTCACGACTCATTGCAGACTGACGGAAGCAGTCTTTATCCAGTACAGCTTCTGTGTCATGTCCACGGGTCTGCTTTCACGACTCTTTGCAGACTGACGGAAGCAGTCTTTATCCAGTACAGCTGCTGTGTCATGCCCACGAGTCTGCTTTCACGACTCATTGCAGACTGACGGAAGCAGTCTTTATCCAGTACAGTTGCTGTGTCATGCCCACGAGTCTGCTTTCACGACTCATTGCAGACTGACGGAAGCAGTCTTTTTCCAGTACAGCTGCTGTGTCATGTCCACGGGTCTGTTTTCACGACTCATTGCAGACTGACGGAAGCAGTCTTTATCCAGTACAGCTGCTGTGTCATGCCCACGAGTCTGCTTTCATGACTCATTGCAGACTGACGGAAGCAGTCTTTATCCAGTACAGCTGCTGTGTCATGCCCACGAGTCTGCTTTCATGACTCATTGCAGACTGACGGAAGCAGTCTTTATCCAGTACAGCTGCTGTGTCATGTCCACGGGTCTGCTTTCACGACTCATTGCAGACTGACGGAAGCAGTCTTTATCCGGTACAGCTGCTGTGTCATGCCCACGAGTCTGCTTTCACGACTCACTGCAGACTGACGGAAGCAGTCTTTATCCAGTACAGCTGCAAATGACTGACGGAAGCAGTCTTTATCTGGTACAGCTGCTGTGTCATGCCCACGAGTCTGCTTTCACGACTCTTTGCAGACTGACGGAAGCAGTCTTTATCCAGTACGGCTGCTGTGTCATGTCCACGGGTCTGCTTTCACGACTCTTTGCAGACTGACAGAAGCAGTCTTTATCCAGTACAGCTGCTGTGTCATGCCCACGAGTCTGCTTTCACGACTCATTGCAGACTGACGGAAGCAGTCTTTATCCAGTACAGCTGCTGTGTCATGCCCACGAGTCTGCTTTCATGACTCATTGCAGACTAACGGAAGCAGTCTTTATCCAGTACAGCTGCTGTGTCATGCCCACGAGTCTGCTTTCAAGGCTCATTGCAGACTGACGGAAGCAGTCTTTATCCAGTACAGCTGCTGTGTCATGCCCACGAGTCTGCTTTCTCGGCTCATTGACACATGACAGGGAATCTGCGCTTTATTGTGGCATGCTCTGCTGATTGACGCTGACATCCAGGTGTGTTAATCGTCTCCTTTAGCCCCTGAGGCGGGAAAGGTTTAGACAGCACCCTGTAGCACCCGGTGGTGAAGAGCTTGAACTGAATCCGTAGTGCTGCCCTTGCACATTGTTATGCAATATTGATCTTTCTGCATTTATTGACCTAAATGCTTCAGCCTCTCTCTGGATTATGCTCTGCTGGGTGCCATAAGGGAGGTGGAGAGGAAAAAGAAAAAGGGGAAATTGCATCGCTGCCTATGGCTGTTAGTGGAGATAGAATCAAGTGAGTCATCGTATAGCTATCAGCGTCCCTGCTAATTTCGACTGCTCTAAGTATAGGATAATCAGGAATTGGGCAAAGAACTTCTAGAACATACAATTGTTACATAATCAGAGGCAGCCTGCCACGAAACCTACAGCATGGGGAAGCCCGACGCCCGGCAACTGAGACTAACGTTTGATGCCAATAAGAGCACACAACTACAACAGGAACACTAAGAGTAGTGAAGAGCTGGCCCGGCAATCATCTTCACCAGCAGATGAGGACGTAAAAGCCATAATGATGGAGGTCAGGCAAGGACTCAACGCAATAGCTGACAAAATGGACACCATGACAACGCGGATGGATGCCATAGTCCATAAATTGGATAACCACGAAGAGGGCTTAAAGGGATCAGAGCGTCGGATGTGGAGCTTACTACATCTCATGTTCAAGCAAATGTGACACAGATGGAGAAACTTTTAAAGCTTATTGCAGCTAAAAAGGATGATATTGAAACCAGAAATAGACGCAATAATATACGCATATTAGGTATTCCAGAAAGCACAAACACTGGGAAGATAGAAGATTACGTGGAGAAACTGCTACTTGCCACAATAGGATCTGAGACACTTTCATATCATTTTATTGTTGAAAGAGCGCATCGATCAACGGGGCCTGGGCCTCCTCTAGGTAGTGCACCCAGACCTATCATAGCAGGACTCTTGAGTTACAGGGATCGTGAAGTCACACTAAAGATGGATCGGGAAAAAGTCCGCTCAGTTTTGAAGACAACAAGTTCACCATATATCCCAAATTTACAGCCTCAGGGCAGGAAGATAGGCACAAATTTCTCCCTGCCAAGCAAAAGTTGCGACAAGCCTAAATTGGCTATGCTTTAATATAATAACAAACACGGAGGGAGTAGGGTCCAAGGGAATATTTAAAGACCAAATAAACAGTTATAACCCCTTAGAACATACTTTATAAACAACCAATAACTGTGGGTCTATGTGAAACTTAAGGTCTCTGTATTCAAACGGTCTTCACTATACTGTGAAGTACAAAGGGACTAATCACAATGTGATATATGTACCCATCAGTTACGCACTCTGAACCGCCCTTGTTGTCATCATTTGGGCGATATCACAAGGTGGTATGTCCATATTGTACATATCACTATTCAACACAGTGGTAACCGGAAGCAGTGCTTAAAGAAATATATACGTGAGTGAAAGTGTTAAAGATAAAAATGGATAGTGGATGGACCAAGTAACTTTAATGAGAAGCCAACCACCTCCAAGATTAAAAACCTTAAAGTGCAAAGTAACAGTAGTTTAACAAATATCTACTGCATGTTGATGGAGGTCAAATTTTTTTTTATCTTTAACACTTTCACTCACGTAATGCAATGCCAATGAGTTTTCGTAGGATTTCGGAGGCTGCAATACTGGAATGCCCCGGGATTAACGTCATATATGCCTGCAGCGCCAGAATAATATTCTCTGTGGACTTACAAAACGTAATACTGGGGAAAATAGAAATGCCACGCCAAGAACCCCCACCTTCTCAGAGGTACTGTCATCACTTCAGTGAACTTTGAGGGTGGGGTCTAGGTGCATGCCCCTAGGAGATCCCCCTTGTGGACACCCTCTTACATTTGAGTTCTACTGCACTCTTAAGTGCTGCTTGTTTAAAGTGTTTTTGGGCGTTTGGGTGGGGGTGGGGCTACGATATCTGGCATAATTGAGATGCTTCAGTGGAAGGGGGGAGGTATGGGTCTGGGTTTAATGTTTACGGATGATATGCAGATACGACATGGTAGACAGAAACACAGGTGTTTGGCAATAGGCTTCCCAGATGACATGGCTGTGGTTCTCTCCTTCACACCAACAGGGATAATGGCTGATTTATAAATTGACCGTAGAATAAAGGATACTCACTTGGCATTGACCGAAATATAAAAATATTAAAACATTAAAAATAAATATAAAAATTGACCGACATATAAGGATGCTCACTTGGAATGTTCAGGTATTGGGGGACCCATGAAAGTGTCGCCAAATATTGGCTTACGTGGATCAGCAACAAATCAACATTGCTATGCTCCAAGAAACACACACTAATCTACTGCGTCCTATCACTTTTGCCACCTAGTGGGCAGATTATAGGGTGTTTCGTCATACTGCTCATGTGCCAGAGGAACTGCTATACTTATCAAAAAACTGACTCTGCTCAGATTGGCTGGCTCACTTATTGACAGTAATGGAAGATACTCAATTATATGGGAGCAACTGGGTGTGGACTCAGTAACTCTGGTCTGCTGCTACGGCCCTAATGTAGATAACCCTGAGTTTTTTACTTCACTGTGGGGCTTGATTGTAGAAATAGGTTAAACCCACATAATATGGGGAGGGGACTTTAACGTGGCTCTAAACCCAACAGTGGACAGGTCGAATCCCTCACCACATCATTATAATAGATCATACGATGTCCTGAGCAGACTAGGAACAGACACTGGAATACTTGACTCATGGCGTCATCTTTATCCCCTTGAATTGGAAGGTACTCATTACACCACACTAACCGCTTCTTGGGCATGCTTAGACTACTGTTTAGTATCCAGAGAGTTAGGCCCATTTATATAAGATGTCACACATCTAGCCCGTACATACTCCGATCATTCCCCCGTCAAACTTACGAAACCCCCCCCCCTGGGTACAATGCGCCACTTAGCAGCAGGCGTCTACAGCCCATAACATTGTTAGACTCAGTATTTATTTATTTATTTATTTAATGAATTTGTATGGCACAACAGCTACCCGGAGGTTTCCCGGCTCCCTCGACCTGCACTAAGTTAAGGAAGATTTTTCAAAGTGAAATGGGTTGTAGTGTAGTACCTATATTCCTAATAGGCTCTGCGCATTGGAATAGCATGAACGATAGTTTAGACGTAGGACTGAGGTCGACTAGGTCTCTACTGAATATGTTAGACTTAATTATAAATGCCAGCTAGCTCAGAGGTTACTAGAAACTTTCTCGAGTGAACAGAAAGGAGTTAACTTTCCTGAATAGACAAAAAGGTATTAGTTTCTGACAACCGCATAAACATGACAACTTTGCTCCCTCCAGAATAAGGAGTATATCTCCAGAGTCGCGAAAACAATAGACAGCTATTTCACTCAGTCAATCGTGCATGCTTAGTTTCACCAGAAGTGCAGAGAAATAGAGAGACGGGCGTTTTCAATAAAAGTGGTTATTTATTGAGCAGTCTTCTTTCTCATGCAAGAGAAGTGAATTGCCACAATTGCAATACTTGTCATAGAGTAAAGTGCGTACAGTAAAAGGAGTATTATGAAATAATACTGTAAAAGCATTTATATGGTTTCTAAGCTATAAGATACTTAAAACGGATAAAATACATACATTGATAAAAGTTCACTAAATGTACTCAACTGGTGTTTCTAAAATACGCCTACCCCGGTGTACCTAACCTAAGCCTAGTACGTGTGAAGGAGTAAGTGAGATATAGTTTGAGTTAAGATAGTTTTTGCCAAGAATCTGAATCAAGAATTCTCTAAGGATCTAATCAGCGCCGTACCTTGGTTATAGAATGAAGGAGGTCATGTATCTCTTTCTCAGGACTCGATCTTCCAGCAACCCGCAAGGGTGACTGGAAACACTGGAGCTGGATTTCTCGGCAGGAGAAAAGACAGCGTCTCTCTCAGTGCGTTAACGGGAGGGTCGGCTTCCTTCGGCACTTGCTACAGCATGGCGTCGGGCAAGTAGATAGTCGATCTGCTCCAAACCACTGTGTGTTTGCTTAAGGCAGATGCTGGTATATTTATACCTGGAAGGTGCCGAGTTTGACGTAAGGTTGGACATAAGACGTCACTAAGAACTCGCAGTTCTTTTAGGACTCCAGGAGTTCTTGGACAAATCAAAACAGAAGCAGGGGGAATTCCCAGGCTGCTGGAGGCTTGGTTTGTTTAAAGAATGCGTTGTACTTTCTAGGAGTCTATGGGAGTACCCTTGCAGTGTTTGGACTGCATTGGCTATGACTAAATATGGATATGATTATTATGCCTTTATAAGGATATGATTTGTTATAACCACATGAGGGCATAAATCGGGAATATTTAAATAGGGTCCTAGATACGTTCACAACACCCACTCCACGTATAATGTCCATCATTACTAAATACTAAGCAATACTAAACATATAATGATGCATGTGTTTTCCAACCCACCCCAAAATACATAAAATGCATTTGAATAGGTATATAAAAAACGGAAGTCCTCATCTTAGGTTCATCCCCTTCCGCCTGGGACGACTCTTGGTGGCCAACGGCTCTAGGAAAAGCCCCCATACCGACGGACCACGCACGGAACCTGGGCATCATCCTGGACTCCTCACTCTCGATGACCAGACAAGTCAATGCCGTCTCATCTTCATGCTTCAACATCCTACGCATGCTCAAAAAAACATTTCGCTTGATCCCCACCGAAACAAGAAAAACGGTCACCCACGCACTGGTTACAAGCCGTCTGGACTACGGAAACACCCTTTACGCCGGTTCCACCGCAAAACTGCAGAAAAAACTCCAACGCATCCAAAATGCTTCAGCCAGACTCATACTAGACATCCCCCGCACAGACCACATTTCCGTTCACCTGAAAGACCTTCACTGGCTCCCCGTCAACAAGAGAATAACGTTCCGTCTCCTCACCCACGCACACAAAGCCCTATACGAACTTGGACCTGATTGTCTCAACACGCGCCTGTCCTTTTACACCCCCACCCGCCAGCTGCGTTCGTCCAACCAAGCCCTCGTCGCTGTTCCGTGCATCCACAAAGCCACCATGGGGGGAAGATCCTTCTGCTACATAGCGGCCAAAACCTGGAATTCCCTTCCCATCCACCTCCGCCTTACTCAAAACCACCTAGCCTTCAGAAAACAACTTAAAACCTGGATATTCGATAAGTAAACCTCCCCCCCCTTCCTCAAGCGCCTTGAGACCCTATGGGTATGTAGTGCGCTATATAAATTCTGACTTGACTTGACTATACACGAAAAATGAGTATTATACTGTACGTTTTCAAGCAGTGGTATCATTCAGATAATGCACATATAGGGGTCGATTAGGATGGCGGACGGAAACGGGTACTGTCCGCCATGGTCGGAGAAATTTTACTCCTGGACGCGCCGCGGATAATCCGCGGTTGCGATTAGGATATTCATGTGACGAAACTCCGACCGCGGCGGACGGATGATAACAAACACCGTCCGCGGTGGACGGAACACATCTAACTCCGTCCGCGGCGGACGGAGCCTAATGAACACCCACCGCCGCGGACAGACATGACCGCGGAAAAATACAGATTTACCGCCATACCTGTGAAAACTCCGTGTCCGCAATTAGGATAAATCCGCCTGTACCACGGTACGCACAGCCATCCACGTCCGCGGCGGAAAGAATGCAACGATAAACAGTGAATCACTGCGGAAGGCCAACACGCACAACATCCATAACGTCAAACAAATGTCAGAAAGTGTACCGTAAGTAATTAGCAAACACATGAAAATGTGACAACCCCCCCACCTGATACACCAACACCAAGCACAAGCCACCATGACACCTCCCAGGTACCCAATAATGCACACCAGTCAACACGCCCACCTACCACCTGACTGCCATCAACCATTGAGACACGACTATAAAATGACACCCACCCACTACCACAATCCTTTGCATCACAGCATTGCTGCTAGCAAGAGGCCCTAATATATATATAGCTTACTCAAATAGAAGACACACAACCACCACCCTACCACACCCACCACACAAACACCCACCACACCATTCCTACACATCACACACCACACACCTGCACCCCCCAACTCACTCAACCCACACACTGAGCACCACACACCATGGCACCCCAAAAAAAACCTAAATTCACGGAGACCGAGTTGAAGGTAATGGTAGATGAAATCATCCGTGTTGAGCCCCACATCTTCGGGGCCCAAGTCCAGCAGACCTCCGTGGCGCAAAAGAATCACATGTGGGACAGAATCGTCACTCGGGTGAATGCGTCAGGGACCGTGCCAAGGACGAAGCATGAAATTCAGAGGCGGTGGCATGACCTGAAGACCAGGGTGAAAGGCATCCGCGCCAAAAACTATGCAAGAGCCAATCATACTGGCGGCGGAACACCCCCGGAGCCCATACCCTACACCGATTGGGAGGAGAAGGTGCTGGCAATACTTCACCCAGAGAGCCTAGACGGACTTGATGAAGGAGAAGAGGCTGGTAAGTACAAACCAAGCACCACGATCAGTACGACATGGTCAGGCTCACACAACTGAGAAGACACATCTCCTACGCCCCAACCCATGCACGTCGGACACATACCCACCAAAATGTACATGGCTACCAACAGGCCCCCATGTTCAGGGGGAGGGTGGCGGTGGTGGGTGGGGTGTGTGAGAGCACACAACTACAACTCCCAACAGGCCCCCATGTTCACAGGGAGGGTGGTGGTGGTGGGTGGGGTGTGTGAGAGCTCACAACTACAACTCCCAACAGGCCCCCATGTTCACGGGGAGGGTGGTGGTGGTGGGTGGGGTGTGTGAGAGCTCACAACTACAACTCACAACAGGCCCCCATGTTCACGGGGAGGGTGGTGGTGGTGGGTGGGGTGTGTGAGAGCTCACAACTACAACTCCCAACAGGCCCCCATGTTCACAGGGAGGGTGGTGGTGGTGGGTGGGGTGTGTGAGAGCATACAACTACAACTCCCAACAGGCCCCCATGTTCACGGGGAGGGTGGTGGTGGTGGGTGGGGTGTGTGAGAGCTCACAACTACAACTCCCAACAGGCCCCCATGTTCACAGGGAGGGTGGTGGTGGTGGGTGGGGTGTGTGAGAGCACACAACTACAACTCCCAACAGGCCCCCATGTTCACGGGGAGGGTGGTGGTGGTGGGTGGGGTGTGTGAGAGCTCACAACTACAACTCCCAACAGGCCCCCATGTTCACAGGGAGGGTGGTGGTGGTGGGTGGGGTATGTGAGAGCACACAACTACAACTCCCAACAGGCCCCCATGTTCACAGGGAGGGTGGTGGTGGAGGGTAGGGTGTGTGGGATGTGTGCGACAGGACACAGAAATGTTTACAAATCGATATAAACATGTAATGTCCACATTACAGACCAGCTCAATCTTGTCCCTCAGGTGATCGTGAACTGACTGGGGAAACCAGCACCCGGCCGCAAGACTCGCCTCCCACACATACCGGACCCTCTGGGGACGATGACACAGGCAGCTCCGGTGCGGAGGATGGTGCGGGCCCAAGCAGACAGCCAGGGCCAACTGGCTCACAGGGACTCCTGGGCCCGACAACTGTCGCATGTGTGACTCCTACGACACCTGCCTCAGTGATCTGCAGAGTCCCCACCACCACCGCCACCACCACCAGTACCACCACTCCTGCCTGTGCCACCCTGCCTAACCCAGCGCACGACGCAGGTCCATCGGCCTCACACCCAAGCAGGGTGAGTGGGCCACAAAGGAGAGAGGCGACAGCACATCAGGCAATCAGGCGACCCACACTCCGCCGCACTGAGGAAGGACACCTACCCCATCCTGTGGCAGAGTCCCTTGAAGCCCTAGCCAGGTGCCAGGCTTCATACGACCGTGCCCAGGAACATGCAGATCGTGCACACCAGGACTCGGTGGACAACACGAACATGTTGCGGGAAATTTCGGGGCACCTTGGCCAGATAGTGCACATCATGGGCCAGCAGACAACAATGTGGAGGGAATGAATTGCCCGGAACAACCCCACCCCCCTCAACCAATTGTCCTTGCGCCACCGCCACCGTCACCTCCACCGCCACCACCACCACCACCACCTGTGCCCCTGGCGACGGATGTGGCCCATGAACAACCTGCACCCCCAGCTGACTCAGTTCCACCTCAAAGACGGAGGGGCCGCCCGAGGCTGGAAGTGGGTGAGAGCAGTGTGGGTGCGCCATCCACACGCTCCAAGAGGGGCCGCCAATGACTTTGTCACTGCCTGAGCCAGACATTCACCCAGCAAAGTATCCTGTCCCACATAGACAATCATTGCCACTGGTCTGCTGGACTAGCCTGACACCCCCCAATGTGGTGTCAGCACGGACATTTCATCTGTAATTACCTTCAACTCCAACTCCCTCCCCCCCACTTACTTGTAAATATTCACCAGCACAAATGCACAACCTGTAAATAAATGCCACTTACACACTCAATGATGTTTTGCCTCCATGTTTATTCACATGATTGCCTTCAGAAACAGACGTAAACAGGTGCAGGGATCCTAGTCGTACATAATCATGGCGCTGCGGGATTGACCTAGGGAAAATCAGAGACAGCAAACACACGTCAGGAAACAGATTCACACACACCACAACACACTGCACAGCAACATTCCACAAACTACACTCCTCACAAAAGCATGGGATGATAGGTGTTAGACCTGGCACCTTGGCGTGAGTTTCCCTTCCACTTTTTGCTGTTGTGCCTCAGATGTTTTTGCTGGTGTCCGCTACTCAGGGCACTGCGCCACGGCCATCCCGTGCCGCAGTGCAAGTGCTCCCTACTGTAAAGTGTACATGTGATTGATATACCTGATTGGTTCATTGGATTTACTGTCAGTCCCCAGTAAAGTGCACCAGGAGTGCCAGGGCTTGTGAATGCCAATACTGCTAGTGGGCCTGCAGCGCTGGTTGCGCCACCCACAGAAGCAGCCTTAAAATGTGTCTAGGGTCTGCCATTGCAGAACCTGCGTACAGTCTGGTACTGTCATGCTGGCTGGGCAAGTGCACACACTTGCCAGCCCCTAAACCTTCCCTTAACTTCATATTAGTCACCCCTATGGTAGGCCTAAGGGCAGGGTGCATTGTAAGTGTAAGGTAGAACATGCCCTGATGTGTGTGGCATGTTCTAATAGTGAATTACTGCCAAATTCGTTTTTCACTATTGTAAGGCTACCAGTTCCCTTCTAGGCCAGATGGGCTGCTGGAATTATTACACTCTATAATCCCAGCAGGCTCAGGGAACATGGTAGAAATTAATGTTTAGTATGCCTGAACTCAGAATAATAAAATACTTCTTTTAGTAAAGTTTATTTTAATATCCTGTGTTTGCAAATGCTACTTTTAGAAAGTTAGCATTTGCTTGCCTAACCATTTCAGCCCGCCTCTGCTTGGATGTGGATCTGACTGTCTGGTGTATGTGAGTGACAGGGCTGGGAGTTGACAGGTAGTGAATAGCCAGATGACACCTTAGTGGGTGGTGGGAGTTTCCCCTGAATGATGCATCAGGCTGTGCTCTGCCACCACAATGCTGGCTCCGCCCTCCTGGGGAGCGACTGATGACTCAGCCTGCACCTGGCCCAGGAAGGACCGAAGCTTGTCAACAGAGTGCTCAGGCTGCCCCTGTCTTCACAATGCCGGCTCCGCCCCCCTGGGGAGCGGCTGATGTGCCTGCCCTCACACTGAATGCAGCAGCAGAAGTACCCACCACAAGTGCTCAGGAGCTGAGAGCAGTTATGCAGAGGCCCCCCTGGCCAGTGAGAACAAAAGAAACTGTGTATAAAAGTAGGAGCCCTGCTCCTTGTAAATTAGAATCCTGTTTCACCACGAAGGACCTCTGCCCGACTAGAAGGAGAAGAGACGCTGGGAGAACTGGCCTGCTGCTTGCCTTGCTGAGAAAGGAGAGGAAAAGACTTGATGAGAAAAGACTTTGCTACTTTGTGCTTAAACATTCTCCAAGGGCTTGACTGAGCTTGCCCCCTGACCTGAGCCACAGGACCATCTGGCTCAACCTGCCTCTGCTCGTCTGCCGGTAATTAAACGGGATATCTACTACGGCCGGAGCTGTGACCTTGGTGCCCCCCAGCCCCTCTCTGAGGCCGTGACCGACTGTGTCTCCTCGTCCCCGCCGAGGAAGAGCTCCGCTCCGTTGAGCCGCTCTCCCCCCGCTGAGGAGATCGCCGTGTTGACCGCCTGGAAGGCTCGCTGCTGTGGTGCCCCCCAGCCCCTCCCTGAGGCCGTGACCGACTGTGTCTCCTCGTCCCCGCCGAGGAAGAGCTCCGCTCCGTTGAGCCGCTCTTCCCCCGCTGAGGGGATCGCTGTGTCGACCGCCTAAGAGGGCCCGCTGCGGTGCCTCAACCTCCCGCCAGAAATCCCCACCGGACGCAAACAGACCCAGGGGACAGACCTCCGACTGGACGGACGCCTCGGGTGCCAGCCTCGCTCTGCCTGAGCCGCTGGGCACCTCGCCTTTGTCCCCGGAGGAAAGCCGCCACCGAGACCGTCAACGGGCTCGTGGCCCGCAAACGTTTGTTTCTACCCTTGATTTTGGGGTTGCCAGCCTGCCTGCCAGGGCCAAGGAATTGTGAATATCACCCGCGGTGCGAGCCGCCCCTGTTCCGCTGACTCGCACCGCTCTGTGTGCCTGCCTGCAGCTCCGCGCTGAGAAGAGCGCTCCAGCCCCTCCCGCTGGAATCCTTTAGCTGTCGGGGAGACGAGGCTGCAATCGGAGCCCCTGCCCGAGTGACTGGGACTGCGCTGGGTCCTTGGGCCTCCCCTCCACCTGGACAGCTCTGAGTTCGGTGTTTCCCCCCCGGGGGGGTCCCGCAGACCAGGGGGGCCATCAGCTGTCAGAGACCCGGCCGGGCCGATCGCGCCTCACGCGGGAAGCGTGAGACTTGGCAGGGCGTCGGGATTTCACCCGTCCAAAGCGCAACCGAGGGCAGAAACGAACAGAGACTCAAGAGAACACTGTGGAATACAACTGGAGATAAGAACAGTGCATTTTTGAACTACAACTAAAAGAGAGCTTGCCTATTTACAACCTGTGGGCATACAGAACCGTTATTTGATCTTGTGATAAGTCTGACCTAAGAGATATATATATTTTACATAAAGAAGCGTATTTTTATATACTCACAGCCTGGTGTCCATTTGTGGGGGGATTGGTATATTTTACTGTGTGTGTGTCTACAAATGCTTAACTGACTAACGCCTGGAGAATCGCCTTGGCTGCTCACGCCACGCACCTAGAGGGTGAGCAAGGGTAATTCTGAAGGGTCATCCTTTGCCCTGACTTAGAGGAGAGGGTCCCTGCTTGTCACAAGTACCTACTTGCGCCAACCAGAGACCCCCAATTCTAACATTGGTCGCAGCGGTGAGGATTTGCGAATTTGCATTTGTAGTTTACATACAGTGAATTACTGATCACCACATAGGGAGAGCAGATCTATAACGCAGCCACAGGTTTCCAGTTCCTTTTTGCTAATTTTGTTGAGACATCTGCCATTTCTGAAGCCATGCCTGGCTCACTTCCTGCCGGAAGAGCGCTCTCTACCTTCTCTGGAGCAGATGACATAGATTGGAGAGAGGGAGCCTTGAGGAGCTTAACCAATGACCAGCTGAAAGATCTCTGCACAAAATGCAGAATTGCCAAAAGTGGATTAAGCAACAAGACCCAACTCGTGACGGCGCTGAGAGCCTGGAGGGAGTCAAGAGATCCACAGACCCCGGTGGATATCATTCCACCAGATGGCGCTGTAGAGCCCCCCAGAGGCCTGTCACCAGAGGAGCTGGCAGACAGGGCAGCAGACAGGGCACATGCAATGGAGATGGCAAGATTAGCTGGGCAAATGGAAATGGAAAAACAAAAACTGGAAATGGACAAGCAAAGATTGGCCATGGAGGCACAGCAACGCCAGCTGGACCATGACCTGAGAATGAAGGAGTTGGATCAACGAGGTTTGGGAACAGCTCCTTCTGGTGGCAGCACAACGCCGGTGCAGGTAGAGTCCAAGGTGTACATCCCCAAAGATATAGTTAAAGAATTCTTTAGGGGGGATGACATAGGACAGTGGTTTAGGGCATATGAGGTAGCCATGTCCTCCCACCGGGTCCCTGAGAAAGATTGGGGAGCGGGGTTGTGGGGAAGGTTCCTTAGCGAAGGGCGGGACACCCTGCTAGATTTGCCCACTGCAGAACAGATTTCCTATCCCCACATGAAAGAGGCCTTAATGACCAGGTATGGGCTTACCCCTGAATTATATAGACAGAGGTTCAGGGGGTGTGCAAAGCGTCCTGGGACTACGTATGTGGAGTATGTGAATTTTTTTTGCAGAGCCCTGGATGGTTGGGTGAAGGGTAACAAGGTGAATGATTTTCAAAGTCTCTTTGATTTAATTGCATGGGAGCACTTGTCTGATAACTGTTTTCCTGAGTTACGCCAGCACCTGATTGATAGCAAGCTGTCCAACCCGAGGAAGCTTGCTGAGGAGGCGGACCGCTGGCTCAGCACCAGGGTCCACAAGGGTCCAGTGGGAGACTCCGCCAAGGGTGGGCAGGGTCCCCAGCAGAAGAGTGGGGGGGACAGGGGTAAACAGAAAGGGTTCCCTAAAGGCCCCCAAAGTAATCCTCAAGGGAACCAGCAGAAGGGTTCTCAGCCTCCCCCACCCCCAAAGCAGAATGGGGCCCCGACAGGTAGACCTGTTCCAAAGGGGCCCTACAATTGTTACAAATGTGGTGACCCGGGGCACATAGCCAGTGACCCCAAGTGTCGCCTGTTTGGAAAACCAGCACCCACTGGTGCTCCGCCCCGACAAGTGACCAGTGTTCACTTAGGAGAAGAAGTGATGGTCCCGGGGGGTGGAGATCCTGTTCAGATGACCCTAGTCTCACTAGGAGACAGTGAGATGGTCCCTACAAACTACCTGCCCTCTAACACTAAAAAATATGGGCAGGTGGTTACCATCAATGGTAAGAAAGCTGAGGCTCTTAGAGATACAGGAGCCAGTGTGACTGCAGTGAGGCAGCACCTGGTGTCTCAAGAGCAGGTTGTACCCCATGCCTACTGTAGGGTTGTCAACGCTGACAATTCAGAGAGTCAGTGTCCGATGGCTCAAGTTCCCTTCGAGTGGGGGGGGTCTCTGGTACTCTGCAGGTCTGTGTGAGGAAAACCATGCCTGTTGACTGTTTGCTAGGGAATGACTTGGAGGACTCCCCTTGGGAAAAGGTGGAGAAAACGACTCACCTGAAGATGGTGGGTCTGCCTGACTGGGCGTGCGTGACCACCCGGTCCATGGCAGCCAGTAGGGGTGATCAAGAAGTCCTGGGACCTGAAGGAGAGGCCCAGGAACCGGCCTTAGGGAGAAGGCGCAGGGGGCGCGGGAAACCGGCCCCTGCTGTTCCCACGGTCCAGGAGGAAGCAGACCTTGAGGGGGATGCCCTGGAGCCTACAGGGGAACAGATTGCTGAACTGGGGGACCTGCCTGAGCTGACCCATTGGCAGCAAGAAGGAGGCCCCTCCAGGGAGGAATTCTGCAGGGAGCAGAAAGAATGCCCTTCTCTCGTGGGTATGCGGCAGCAGGCTGCAGACCAGGCCAATGGTGTTCAGGCCAAAACACATTATGTGTACTGGGAGAATGACCTCCTGTATTCGGAGCCTAAGACTGCTGAACCTGGGTCAGCCCGTGTGCTGGTGGTACCCCAGAAGTTCAGAGCCTTCCTACTGGGACTGGCTCATGATGTGCCGTTAGCAGGACATTTGGGGATGGACAAGACCTATGACAGGCTTGTCACCCACTTTTACTGGCCCCAAATGCACAAGAGCTCAGATGCTCATTGTAGGACCTGCCCAACTTGCCAGGCAAGTGGGAAGAGTGGAGGGAAGAACAAGGCTCCACTCCAACCATTCCCTGTAGTCAGTACTCCATTCCAACGAGTGGGTATTGACATTGTTGGGCCTCTGGACCCCAAGACAGCCATGGGCAACAGGTTCATCCTGGTCTTGGTGGATCATGCCACCCGGTACCCTGAAGCCATCCCTCTGAGGACAGTGACGGCCCCCGTGGTGGGGCGTGCACTAATGGGAATTTTCTCCAGAGTGGGGTTCCCTCTAGAGGTGGTGAGCGACAGAGGGACCAACTTCATATCGAAGTATATGAAGTCCCTTTGGCAAGAGTGTGGTGTAACCTACAAGTTCACCACACCTTACCATCCCCAAGGAAATGGGTTGGTTGAAAGATTCAACCGAACCCTAAAGGGCATGATCATGGGCCTGGAAGGTCCAATGAGGCGTAAGTGGGACGTCCTCTTACCATGCCTGCTCTTTGCATACCGCGAGGTGCCACAGAAGTCTCTAGGGTTCAGCCCCTTTGAGCTGCTGTATGGTCACCCCGTGAGAGGACCACTGAGTTTGGTAAAGGAAGGCTGGGAGCAATCTCCCAGGAAACCTCCCCAGAATGTATATAGCTACATGCTGGCCTTCAGAAACCAAACCAGGCGCTTCAGACAACTTGCTGAGGCAAATCTGGAAGCTAGCCAGGAGGAGATGAAGCGGTGGTACGACCAGAATGCCACTCTGGTAGAGCTTCAGCCTGGACAAGAGGTGTATGTCTTGGCCCCAGTGGAACCCTGTGCACTTCAGGATAAGTGGACAGGCCCATTTGAGGTTGTGGAGCGCAAGAGCTCAGTGACATACTTGGTGGACATGAAGACGCCCAGGAATCCTTTAAGGGTCTTACATGTCAACCGCCTCAAGCCCCAATTGAAAAGGTCCGAAGTGGGCATGCTGCTGGCCACTGATGATGGAATGGAAGAGGAGTCTGAGCCTCTTCCTGACCTCTTAGTGGCCTGTGAGAAAGATGGGTCAGTGGATGGAGTTAACCTCTCACCCACCCTGACCCCTGAGCAACAGGAAGACTGCCGCCAGTTGCTGGGGCAGTTTCCAGACCTGTTCTCCCTGGTTCCTAGTGTCACAGATTGGTGCGTCCATGATGTGGACACAGGAGACAGCTTACCTGTGAAGCATAAGGCTTACAGGGTAACTGACAGGGTCCGGGCCTGCATCAAGGAGGAGGTCTCCAAGATGCTTGCTCTTAGGGTGGTTGAGTCTTCCAGCAGTCCTTGGTCCAGCCCCGTGGTCTTGGTCCCAAAGGCTGCTGCGCCGGGAGCCACACCTGAACTCCGGTTCTGTGTGGACTACAGAGGACTCAATTCAGTCACCAAGACTGACGCGCACCCTATCCCCAGAGCTGATGAGCTCATTGATCGGCTAGGGGCTGCCCGGTTCCTCAGCACGTTTGATTTAACGTCTGGGTACTGGCAGATCGCCTTGACCGATGGGGCAAAGGAGAGGTCCGCATTCTCCACACCAGATGGGCATTTCCAGTTCCGGGTTATGCCATTTGGGATGAAGAATGCCCCTGCCACCTTTCAGAGGTTGGTCAACCAGGTGTTGGTTGGGCTGGATGAGTTCAGTGCCGCCTACCTGGATGACATCGCAGTGTTCAGTGGCACCTGGCCAGAACACCTGCAGCACCTCTGGGAAGTGTTGATGGCGCTGCGCAAGGCAGGCCTCACAATCAAGGCGAGCAAGTGCCAGATTGGGCAGGGTTCCGTGGTGTACTTGGGACACCAAGTGGGGAGTGGCAAGGTGGCACCCTTGCAACCCAAAATTGAGACCATCTTGGCTTGGGAACCCCCCAAGACCCAGACTGCAGTGAGAGCCTTCCTGGGGCTCACTGGGTATTACAGGAGGTTTGTCAAGGGCTATGGCACTATTGTGACCCCCTTGACAGAGCTGACTTCTAAGAAGCAGCCCAGGAATGTGATTTGGACTGACACCTGTCAGAAGGCTTTTGACACCCTGAAGACTGCCATGTGCACGGCGCCCGTGCTCCTGGCTCCTGATTTCTCCAAGGAATTCATAGTGCAAACAGACGCTTCAGAGCATGGTGTAGGGGCTGTTCTCTCACAGATGACTGAGGAGGGCTGGGACCACCCTGTAGCCTTCATCAGTAGGAGGTTACTTCCACGGGAAAGTAGGTGGAGTGCAATAGAGCGAGAAGCATTTGCTGTGGTCTGGGCGCTGAAGAAGCTAAGACCCTACTTGTTTGGGTCTCACTTCCGGGTTCAGACAGACCACAGGCCCCTCAGATGGTTGATGCAAATGAGGGGTGAGAACCCAAAACTGTTGAGGTGGTCCATCTCCCTACAGGGTATGGACTTTACGGTGGAACACCGCCCTGGCACAGATCACGCCAACGCTGACGGTCTGTCCAGGTTTTTCCGCCTTAGTGATGTGGAACTCCCTGGGGAAGGGTAGTTCCCCCCACATTTCAGCTGGAGGGGACACGTGTTAGACCTGGCACCTTGGCGTGAGTTTCCCTTCCACTTTTTGCTGTTGTGCCTCAGATGTTTTTGCTGGTGTCCGCTACTCAGGGCACTGCGCCACGGCCAACCCGTGCCGCAGTGCAAGTGCTCCCTACTGTAAAGTGTACATGTGATTGATATACCTGATTGGTTCATTGGATTTACTGTCAGTCCCCAGTAAAGTGCACCAGGAGTGCCAGGGCTTGTGAATGCCAATACTGCTAGTGGGCCTGCAGCGCTGGTTGCGCCACCCACAGAAGCAGCCTTAAAATGTGTCTAGGGTCTGCCATTGCAGAACCTGCGTACAGTCTGGTACTGTCATGCTGGCTGGGCAAGTGCACACACTTGCCAGCCCCTAAACCTTCCCTTAACTTCATATTAGTCACCCCTATGGTAGGCCTAAGGGCAGGGTGCATTGTAAGTGTAAGGTAGAACATGCCCTGATGTGTGTGGCATGTTCTAATAGTGAATTACTGCCAAATTCGTTTTTCACTATTGTAAGGCTACCAGTTCCCTTCTAGGCCAGATGGGCTGCTGGAATTATTACACTCTATAATCCCAGCAGGCTCAGGGAACATGGTAGAAATTAATGTTTAGTATGCCTGAACTCAGAATAATAAAATACTTCTTTTAGTAAAGTTTATTTTAATATCCTGTGTTTGCAAATGCTACTTTTAGAAAGTTAGCATTTGCTTGCCTAACCATTTCAGCCCGCCTCTGCTTGGATGTGGATCTGACTGTCTGGTGTATGTGAGTGACAGGGCTGGGAGTTGACAGGTAGTGAATAGCCAGATGACACCTTAGTGGGTGGTGGGAGTTTCCCCTGAATGATGCATCAGGCTGTGCTCTGCCACCACAATGCTGGCTCCGCCCTCCTGGGGAGCGACTGATGACTCAGCCTGCACCTGGCCCAGGAAGGACCGAAGCTTGTCAACAGAGTGCTCAGGCTGCCCCTGTCTTCACAATGCCGGCTCCGCCCCCCTGGGGAGCGGCTGATGTGCCTGCCCTCACACTGAATGCAGCAGCAGAAGTACCCACCACAAGTGCTCAGGAGCTGAGAGCAGTTATGCAGAGGCCCCCCTGGCCAGTGAGAACAAAAGAAACTGTGTATAAAAGTAGGAGCCCTGCTCCTTGTAAATTAGAATCCTGTTTCACCACGAAGGACCTCTGCCCGACTAGAAGGAGAAGAGACGCTGGGAGAACTGGCCTGCTGCTTGCCTTGCTGAGAAAGGAGAGGAAAAGACTTGATGAGAAAAGACTTTGCTACTTTGTGCTTAAACATTCTCCAAGGGCTTGACTGAGCTTGCCCCCTGACCTGAGCCACAGGACCATCTGGCTCAACCTGCCTCTGCTCGTCTGCCGGTAATTAACCGGGATATCTACTACGGCCGGAGCTGTGACCTTGGTGCCCCCCAGCCCCTCTCTGAGGCCGTGACCGACTGTGTCTCCTCGTCCCCGCCGAGGAAGAGCTCCGCTCCGTTGAGCCGCTCTCCCCCCGCTGAGGAGATCGCCGTGTTGACCGCCTGGAAGGCTCGCTGCTGTGGTGCCCCCCAGCCCCTCCCTGAGGCCGTGACCGACTGTGTCTCCTCGTCCCCGCCGAGGAAGAGCTCCGCTCCGTTGAGCCGCTCTTCCCCCGCTGAGGGGATCGCTGTGTCGACCGCCTAAGAGGGCCCGCTGCGGTGCCTCACCCTCCCGCCAGAAATCCCCACCGGACGCAAACAGACCCAGGGGACAGACCTCCGACTGGACGGACGCCTCGGGTGCCAGCCTCGCTCTGCCTGAGCCGCTGGGCACCTCGCCTTTGTCCCCGGAGGAAAGCCGCCACCGAGACCGTCAACGGGCTCGTGGCCCGCAAACGTTTGTTTCTACCCTTGATTTTGGGGTTGCCAGCCTGCCTGCCAGGGCCAAGGAATTGTGAATATCACCCGCGGTGCGAGCCGCCCCTGTTCCGCTGACTCGCACCGCTCTGTGTGCCTGCCTGCAGCTCCGCGCTGAGAAGAGCGCTCCAGCCCCTCCCGCTGGAATCCTTTAGCTGTCGGGGAGACGAGGCTGCAATCGGAGCCCCTGCCCGAGTGACTGGGACTGCGCTGGGTCCTTGGGCCTCCCCTCCACCTGGACAGCTCTGAGGTCGGTGTTTCCCCCCCGGGGGAGTCCCGCAGACCAGGGGGGGCCACTCGCTGTCAGAGACCCGGCCGGGCCGATCGCGCCTCACGCGGGAAGCGTGAGACTTGGCAGGGCGTCGGGATTTCACCCGTCCAAAGCGCAACCGAGGGCAGAAACGAACAGAGACTCAAGAGAACACTGTGGAATACAACTGGAGATAAGAACAGTGCATTTTTGAACTACAACTAAAAGAGAGCTTGCCTATTTACAACCTGTGGGCATACAGAACCGTTATTTGATCTTGTGATAAGTCTGACCTAAGAGATATATATATTTTACATAAAGAAGCGTATTTTTATATACTCACAGCCTGGTGTCCATTTGTGGGGGGATTGGTATATTTTACTGTGTGTGTGTCTACAAATGCTTAACTGACTAACGCCTGGAGAATCGCCTTGGCTGCTCACGCCACGCACCTAGAGGGTGAGCAAGGGTAATTCTGAAGGGTCATCCTTTGCCCTGACTTAGAGGAGAGGGTCCCTGCTTGTCACAAGTACCTACTTGCGCCAACCAGAGACCCCCAATTCTAACAATAGGACACACATCATGGAGACTTGTATGTCCAAAGAAATGAAGACACACATATGCAACCATCACAAACCAGAACACACAGCTGATGCACCCCATATCCACACAACACCAGCAAACATACATGAGGCATTGTCAACCGGCACAAGAGGTAGTTACTCACATTCAAGGGAAGTAGCGATCAATGAGCTGGCGCCTCTGGTCCACACCTTCCTCCTCACCACTATCCTCATCAGTCGACATGGGTGGGATGGGAGGCCGAGGAACTTCTTCGTCTTCAGGGTCCAAGAGCAGTTCAATGTCATTGCGCACGGCCAGGTTGTGGAGCATGCAGCAGGCAATCACGATCCTGCATACTTTGCCTGGTGAGTAAGGCAGGGCCCCTCCGGTCTTATCCAGGCACCGAAACCTAGACTTTAGCAGTCCAAAGGTACGTTCAATCACTCTCCGTGTCCTTCTATGTGCATCATTGTAGCGCATTTCACCCGCTGTTGTAGGATTACGTAGGGGACTCAGGAGCCAGGGCCGGTTTGGGTACGCCGAGTCGCCTATGTAGGGGGATGACAGACACAAATATCACAACAAGATATGGTGGGTACCCCATGCCACACAGAGAACACAAAAGTCCCCACTGCACACTCACCAACAAGCCACGCTTGACCGGGTCGCAGATTTGCCATCAGTTGGGGGACAATGCTGCTCCGCATGATGTGGGCGTCATGTGCGGAGCCTGGAAATCTTGCACACACATGGGTGATGATGTTGTTTGCCAGGCACACCACCTGCACGTTCAGCGAATGGAAGTGCTTGCGATTCCTAAAAACCTGCTCACGTGCCCGTGGTGGAATGATGGCGATATGTGTGCCATCAATTGAACCCACTACGTGTGGTATTTGGCCCAGTGCATAGAAGTCTGCTTTGACTGCTGCCAACTCTTCCGGCCGTGGGAAATGGATGTAGTCATTCTTGTACAGCATCATGGCTCTTAAAACATCCCGAAGTACCGTGCTGAACATGGACTGTGACATCCCCCCGGCATGTCCAACTGTGTACTGAAAGGTGCCAGTAGCAAAGAAATGTAGTGCCGCCATAACCTTTGCTGTGGGTGTAATAGAACCAGGATACGTCCTTCGTGGCTGTAGATGAGGAGACAATTGGGCAACAAGCTCCATCAACTGACGTCGATCCAGCCGGAATTTCCTAATCACCTCCTCGTCAACCATATCCTCAAGCACAGTGTATGGCCGATCTACATTTGGAGCCCTCCTGTGTGTGAGAGAGATGTAACTTGAGTCAACTTCCAAACGACGCATACGTGTGCAACTCCATCACATGTAAGCCAACATTAGCAAGAAGAAAAATGTTTAGGAGAATGGTCATATGTGTCACATGTCTGATAGTTAATACAATACGGAGTGGCCCTCTAACAATGTGCAGCCACTTGCAACAGGAAGTGTGTCAACACGTACAATGCAACTTACTCACATGTGAACATTACTGACAATACGTGTGTCTTGACCCTAATGTTTAGAAGCCACATCACTGACACACATGCAAGTGCATGCACACAAACGATAATGATACACACACACACCATGTCATCATGCACAAATGCCAACACCAATAATGGATGAGCATACGGTAATTACATGCATGGTGACACAACAGCAAACACACATACACTGAATGCATGTGTACCACCACCATTGTAGTCACCTCGCCTGAACCACGCACTGTCAACAGAATCAGAATGTGGCCATACAGCCGTGATGTACTGTGTACATGTGAAGATGTAAAATAGTCCGTAAGGTCACACCCGTCGTCAACACGTCGACATGCACATCTGTTGCACATTGTGTGCCCACCGATGGGCATAGTATGGACACACATGGAATAGTGCATGACATATGAAATTACCCTATCACGCTCACAACCCTCATGACGCAACTGCAGACAACACATCACGGTGCAGCGTCTCACAATATCATATCATTGGCGCCGCCATGGCGGTGCACTGCTTCTGCTACTTTCGATTGGCCATACGTGGCCAGCGTTCCCTCTTCCCATTGGCTGCATGTGCACGGACCGTCACGGTGACACATTGGCAACCGCACGGGCAAGCCTCCGGCACGGATGCTTCATTTGCAACAATGTTCTATCACTGGCGCCACCATGGCGGTGCACGTACTCTGCGGGGGAGGTGGAGGCCTACACACCCTTTCGATGTAGGCAATGGACATGGCAGTTCATGACCCCTCTTACAGTCACATTGCATCATCCACCGTACACCGGCTGGACCAGCCCGGCTTTTGACCGCCGTCCCGGCCATGTCCACAACCGCCGTGCCAGGCCCGGCCTTTGACCGCCGTCCCGGCCATGTCCACAACCGCCGTGCCAGGCCCGGCCTTTGACCGCCGTCCCGGTCATGTCCACAACCGCCGTCCCGGCCATGTCCACAACCGCCGTCCCAGCCATGTCCACAACCGCCGTCCCGGCCATGTCCACAACCGCCGTCCCGGCCATGTCCACAACCGCCGTCCCGGCCATGTCCACAACCGCCGTCTCGGCCATGTCCACAACCGCCGTGCCAGGCCCGGCCTTTGACCGCCGTCCCGGCCATGTCCACAACCGCCGTCCCGGCCATGTCCACAACCGCCGTCCCGGCCATGTCCACAACCGCCGTCCCAGCCATGTCCACAACCGCCGTCCCGGCCATGTCCACAACCGCCGTCTCGGCCATGTCCACAAGCGCCGTGCCAGGCCCGGCCTTTGACCGCCGTCCCGGCCATGTCCACAACCGCCGTCCCGGCCATGTCCACAACCGCCGTACCGGCCATGTCCACAACCGCCGTCTCGGCCATGTCCACAACCGCCGTGCCAGGCCTGTCCAGGCCTGGCACGGCGGTTGTGGACATGGCCGGGATGGCGGTTGTGGACATGGCCGGGACGGCGGTCCTAGGCCGGGCCTGGCACGGCGGTTGTGGACATGGCCGGGACGGTGGTTGTGGACATGGCCGGGAAGGCGGTTGTGGACATGGCCGGGACGGCTGTCAAAGGCCGGGCTGGTCCGGCCGGTGTACGGTGGATGATGCAATTTGACTGTAAGAGGGGTCATGAACTGCCATGTCCATTGACTACATCGAAAGGGTGTGTAGGCCTCCACCTCCCCCGCAGAGTACGTGCACCGCCATGGTGGCGCCAGTGATTGAACATTGTTGCAAATGAAGCATCTGTGCCGGAGGCTTGCACGTGCGGTTGCCAATGTGTCACCGTGACGGTCCGTGCACATGCAGCCAATGGGAAGAGGGAACGCTGGCCGCGTATGGCCAATCGAAAGTAGCGGAAGCAGTGCACCGCCTGGCTGCACTGCGGCTGATGTTTTCGAATGAGCGGCAAACAGATGTCTCCGCAGCGGAGTCCCCCCATACCTCCACTCCCATCCAGGCCAGTCAGAAGCAGAGGAGGGAGTCCCCTGTTGTTGCATCCCCCATTACACATGAATCAGAGTCCAGGCGGCAGGCACACATCAAACGACAAGCAGGCTCCAGCACCTCCCCAGAAAGCCGATCCCCGGCAGCAGATGCTCCACCTATGGTGGGTGATATTTGTTTAGAATCAACACCACTTGCCTGTCCTGTCCTGTCCAGGGTGCACTCACATATCCCTAAGAAACGCAGACACACACCATTGACACCTGGCCACCCCGATGTCGCTCAAGTGCAGCTATCCCTCCCAGGCCCACCCTGCCTCCTGGCCCATACAGCCCTGTGGGTCATCATTCCAGTGGTCCCAGTGGCGCAGGTGCAGTTGACTCTCATGTATCAGATAGTGGCACTGTGTCTGTTTGCTGTCATGCATCATGTAGTGGCACAGTCTCAGTTGTGCCCTCTCCTGTTTCAGGTGCTGGCAGTGTATCTGGGTCTATGGCTCATGTGTCAGTGAGTAGATCTGTGGCTGTGTCTCACACTCCTGTTTCTGGTGCTGGCAGTGTGTCTGGGTCTGTGGCTCACGTGTCAGTCACTACATCTGTGGCTGTGTCTCACATTCCTGTTTCAGGTTCTGGCAGTGTGTCTGGGTCTGTGGCCCATGTGTGTGTCACTCGGGCTGTAGCTGTGTCTCACACTCCTGTTTCTGGTGCTGGCAGTGTGTCTGGGTCCGTGGCCCATGTGTGTGTCACTCGGGCTGTGGCTGTGTCTCACACTCCTGTTTCTGGTGCTGGCAGTGTGTCTGGGTCTGTGGCCCATGTGTGTGTCACTCGGGCTGTGGCTGTGTCTCACACTCCTGTTTCTGGTGCTGGCAGTGTGTCTGGGTCTGTGGCCCATGTGTGTGTCACTCGGGCTGTAGCTGTGTCTCACACTCCTGTTTCTGGTGCTGGCAGTGTGTCTGGGTCTGTGGCCCATGTGTGTGTCACTCGGGCTGTAGCTGTGTCTCACACTCCTGTTTCTGGTGCTGGCAGTGTGTCTGGGTCTGTGGCCCATGTGTGTGTCACTCGGGCTGTAGCTGTGTCTCACACTCCTGTTGCTGGTGCTGCCAGTGTGTCTGAGGCAGGTAGTTCACGCAGTCCACCTGATTCTGTGATGTGAGGTGCTGTTCACTTCACTCACATGTTATTTCACATGGTGTGTCCATTGTCCATTGAGAACAGCCTTGCACTGTTGTGGTCCCTGGGACGGGTTGGTTGGAACACGTACTTGTGCCGCCTCTGATGTACCTGCTCTGTTGCCCACAATGCCCTGTTAATAATGTGATACTGCATTCTGCCCTCTGATCTGCTGCCTCTGATGTACCTGCACTGTTATGGACACTGCCCTGTTGCTGTTCTGATACTGCATTCTGCCCTCTGATCTGCTGCCTCTGATGTACCTGCTCTGTTGCCCACAATGCCCTGTTGATAATGTGATACTGCATTCTGCCCTCTGATCTGCTGCCTCTGATGTACCTGCACTGTTATGGACACTGCCCTGTTGCTGTTCTGATACTACATTCTGCCCTCTGATCTGCTGCCTCTGATGTACCTGCACTGTTATGGACACTGCCCTGTTGCTGTTCTGATACTGCATTCTGCCCTCTGATCTGCTGCCTCTGATGTACCTGCACTGTTATGGACACTGCCCTGTTGCTGTTCTGATACTGAATTCTGCACTCTGATCTGCTGCCTCTGATGTACCTGCTCTGTTCTCTGCCATGGACTGTTGATGCACTTTGCCCCTCTCACGTGGTGCCTCTGATGGACATGTTCAGTGCTATGGACTGTTGATGCACTTAGCCCCTCTCATGTGCTGGGGATACTTTGTTCGCTGTAAAGCGCACCGCTGGTTTTGCGCTCACCTTGTGATCTGAGCACTTTTGAATCTCACCGCACCCGCTCCGCGGGTGCCGCTTCGTCGAGGGACCTGCACCAACGTCGTCTGTTTCCTGTGGGGGAACCCCTGTTTTGGCCTTGGGGACAGCAACGCTGCAGGGCTGCGAGCGTGTAGGGACTACCTGATCCAGGTGTCCCTGCGAGACCGCGCCCAGCTTCCGGTCCGCTCTCCCTGCAGCTCCACCCCTCGCCCATCAGAGGGTCATTAAAACCACCTGGACTAGCCCCTGCCACTGGGATACTTTGTTCGCTGTAAAGCGCACCGCTGGTTTTGCGCTCACCTTGTGATCTGAGCACTTTTGAATCTCGCCGCACCCGCTCCGCGGGTGCCGCTTCGTCGAGGGACCTGCACCAACGTCGTCTGTTTCCTGTGGGGGAACCCCTGTTTTGGCCTTGGGGACAGCAACGCTGCAGGGCTGCGAGCGTGTAGGGACTACCTGATCCAGGTGTCCCTGCGAGACCGCGCCCAGCTTCCGGTCCGCTCTCCCTGCAGCTCCACCCCCCGCCCATCAGAGGGTCATTAAAACCACCTGGACTAGCCCCTGCCACTGGGATACTTTGTTCGCTGTAAAGCGCACCGCTGGTTTTGCGCTCACCTTGTGATCTGAGCACTTTTGAATCTCGCCGCACCCGCTCTGCGGGTGCCGCTTCGTCGAGGGACCTGCACCAACGTCGTCTGTTTCCTGTGGGGGAACCCCTGTTTTGGCCTTGGGGACAGCAACGCTGCAGGGCTGCGAGCGTGTAGGGACTACCTGATCCAGGTGTCCCTGCGAGACCGCGCCCAGCTTCCGGTCCGCTCTCCCTGCAGCTCCACCCCCGCCCATCAGAGGGTCATTAAAACCACCTGGACAACCCCTGCCACTGGGATACTTTGTTCGCTGTAAAGCGCACCGCTGGTTTTGAGCTCACCTTGTGATCTGAGCACTTTTGAATCTCGCCGCACCCGCTCCGCGGGTGCCGCTTCGTCGAGGGACCTGCACCAACGTCGTCTGTTTCCTGTGGGGGAACCCCTGTTTTGGCCTTGGGGACAGCAACGCTGCAGGGCTGCGAGCGTGTAGGGACTACCTGATCCAGGTGTCCCTGCGAGACCGCGCCCAGCTTCCGGTCCGCTCTCCCTGCAGCTCCACCCCCCACCCATCAGAGGGTCATTAAAACCACCTGGACTAGCCCCTGCCACTGGGATACTTTGTTCGCTGTAAAGCGCACCGCTGGTTTTGCGCTCACCTTGTGATCTGAGCACTTTTGAATCTCGCCGCACCCGCTCCGCGGGTGCTGCTTCGTCGAGGGACCTGCACCAACGTCGTCTGTTTCCTGTGGGGGAACCCCTGTTTTGGCCTTGGGGACAGCAACGCTGCAGGGCTGCGAGCGTGTAGGGACTACCTGATCCAGGTGTCCCTGCGAGACCGCGCCCAGCTTCCGGTCCGCTCTCCCTGCAGCTCCACCCCCCCGCCCTTTCTAAACCACTATAAACAGTACTTGTTCTCCCGCAGCGCGCGACGCAGCCCGGGGCAAAGACCGGGCTAAGAGCGGGCCGTTTGAGGCCGTTCGAGGTCTAAGAGGGCTGGGCTGGGCCACCCCCCCTGGCTGGTGCATTATACAGTTTTATTGTTTTTGTATTTATTGTTATTTATATATTCTGTATAATGTGCACACAGGGTAGCCGTAGCAAAACCCTCATGGCTGCGAGCAATTCCAACAGAACCCTGGATGATTTCTTAATCAAAACTAACTTGGCTATTGACGAGGAAATTAGTAAAATGCAGCACAGGGTCTCTTTGGATCTTGAAGCTGCACGAAGGTTATCCGAGCACTTAGCCAGCACAAAAAAATCATCCCTGGGGAGTATTGCTTCTGCCCGTACCCCCGAGCATACATTGGGTCCTCGGCCATTGTTAACAACGGCAGCCATCCATCCTGCCCCTACTACTACCTCTCCAATGTTTCCCCCCAATTCACAACCCACTCCCGTGAAACCCATTCAGGATCCCATCCCACCTACCTGCGTGACAGGCATCTCCTTTCCTTCCAAAAGTAACCTACCCATGACATCAAGCAGTGTTAAGAAAGCTGCCACTTATAAAAAGAAATGTCTTGCTAGGTCTATATACGCACGGAAAAAAGCTAAAATTGCTAGATCACAGTTTTTTAACAGCAGAAGGGCATTGGCTTCTTACGGGTTGAAGGATGATAGTTCTAAAACTAATTCCTGCTCTTTGGGTGGGGAAGTTGCTCTTGGTTCACACAGTCCTGTGGAAGACAATTTTTTGGTTGCCTCCCCAGTCACGAATAGAGTGAATGAACCTGAGGGTCGGTTGAGTGGATCTGAGAAAGACAGGGGGGGTGACGAAGAATTCCTTAAAATAGTCTGGGGTACGTTAAAACAATTACTCACCCCCCTGGAACTAAGACTTTCTCGCATAGAGAATAACTTGTTAGAAATGGACAGGACTATAGTCACCCTGGCTAGCCTAAGCTTAAAGGAAATGGAAGCAAAACTTCCACGTGAAATCGACCCAATCCCACAGACCAAGGCATCAGAACCTACGCTACTACCCCCACAAATACCCCAAAATATTCCAGCGGCTCCACCAATACCCAAACCCATACCAAAGCCCGGTACTACTGTTGTAAACCATATTGTATCCACCCCTAGTTCTGCTGCACAAAGCTCTCTTCCTTCGCAAAATTCAGCCCACCCCAAGCAGAAACCCAATCCACGAACCGTACCGCACCACGCCATAAGGTCAGACTTTGTGAATAACTCTCACCGGCCGGCTAGTCGCCCCAACTTTCGTGGAGGGTTTATTGACCTTCCACCGGAAGCTGGGCCTTATGTTATTATATTAGCTGGAGTTCCTGAACTGGGCCTGCAATCCCAGGAGAACCATCATTCTCTGAAAAACAAAGTCATCCATTGGCTTAATTCAAACAAACAGCTTCCCGACCACCAAAGAAGTAGTGTATTAATGGTACGTAGAGTGCCTTGGATAGGCCCCACACACAAGTCCATAGCCGGTGACTGTATAGTGGTATCTTTTGCAGACCCTCACACAGCACAGCACCTTTGTGCATGGCCCTCTTATGAAGCTAACTCCCCAATAGTTGTGAGACCCCTTACTTTTTTCTATCCTCCAAGGCAGCAACCCGCGAAGGAGGGTCTATGGTCAACTGTCCAGAACACTAGATGGACAACTCGCAGGATTGATGGACACAGCCAGCATAATTGGTGGCAAGGGGCACCTATCTCCAACATGTTTGGCTGCTTGGAGGAGGTTGATTGACTTGGGGGGCCTGTTGATATAATGCCTACTGTGGACTCCCTTCACCCACGGGGGATTGCCCTATCTACTCCATTGATAACACCCACAAATGGCTTAACCTCTCTTAAATATATAGGTCCAATTTCAGACTCTGCTAATATCTCAGTTAAGATTGGGACAGGGGAAATGGGCCTGGCACAGATATCCTCTGCCAACGGCACGGATAATCCACTAAGAGTGGTCTCCTGGAACATTGCAGGGTTACGGGGACGCTTGGACAACGATGATTGGGTCGACTTCATTGACTCCTATGATATCGTTGTTTTCCAGGAAACATGGTCAACAGTCCCCTTATTTAGACTGGGTTATCTAAACTTTACCAAACCTGCTATTCAGGGTCCCAAGGGTAGGGCCTCTGGTGGCCTTACCATTTGGATTAAAAACAATCTGGGCTTTCACGCTAAGGAAATTTTGGTAGAGAGTGCCGACCTCTTATGTATTACCTTGAGCAAAGCCAATACCAAGGATTTTCTCCTAATTGATGTCTATGCCCATGGCTGTCAGGGTGGGAGGAAACAAACTGTCCTGAACGACCTCGATCAACTTCTTAAGAAATCTAAAGTTGATCAGCTTGTTATAATAGCGGGTGATATGAATACATCTTTCGAGCCCATACTTACCTTGGCAGAGGATGTGGGATCTGAGGAGGATACTGCCTGGAATATCCCCCCGCTAACCATTACCAAGGGAGTTAGGGGCACTGAGGCAGCTCTACACTGGTTGGGTTTCTGTCTGGAGTGGGGCCTTCGGGCAGCAAATGGGCGCACACGTTCTGACAGTTCAGGGACAAAAACTTTTGACAACGGTCTGAGCTCTAGCCGTATCGATTATATATTGATTAATATCGAATCATGGTCAAATGTGAGAGATATGGTGGTAGAGTCCAGACCAGAGAGCGACCATAACCCTCTTTCCCTGGAGATTTTGGTCTCCGGTCTGGGTGCTCCCGTCATGGGAACTAATTGCTTAACGTCTGATGTAGTTCTGTGCGACAACAGACGGCGAGTAAAATGGTCCAGGGTTTTAGTTGATCCAGCGCTTATTTCTAAGATTGAGGAGCTGGTTCTCAATGTGTGGAGTAGGATGTCACCATTACCCCCCTCTGGTGACGCTGATTCCATAATCACCAATCTCCACGAGGAGTGTTTTTTGGGCCTTAAGAACCTTCTTACCAAACCCTCAAAGTCTGATATTGCAAAGGTGCACAAAAAATGGTACAATAAGAGTTGCAGAGACGCCCACAGTAACCTAATAGTTGCTGTCAAGGCCCGGAACACTGATGATATTAGGATAGCTAGGCAGCGCTATAAGCATACTCTTTGGGCAGCCAAGCGGGACTGGAATGATTCTTACTGGCTTGATCTCCTCAGAGCTTGTGAATCCTCTAACCAAACGGAATTTTGGTTGATTGTCAGACGGGGCAGGGACTCAGTTTCCCAAACACCGGACAATCATGTCTCAGCTCAGTCTTGGGTGGAATTTTTTTCGGCCCAATTCAAAGACCCAAGTGTAGCACTGGATCAAACCACTGTAATCGCGCCACTGAGTACCCTACCACAAATGGGAGACAGACTTATATTTTTAGAATCCGATACTGTACACGCTCTTGAGTCCATACAGTCTGGTAAATCCCCAGGCTTAGATGCCATACCAGCAGACCTCTTCAAACTAAACCCTGACCTATGGGTCCCCTACATCACGCTACTGGCTAACAACATCGCTGCTGGGGCTGAGATCCCTAAATCCTGGAAAGGGGCGGAAATTCTGCCAGTATATAAAAAAGGCGACCGTTCCATCCCAAATAATTACCGGCCTATTAGCCTGATCGATTCGATCCAGAAAATAGTATCAAGGATGGTTTTAGTAAGAATTCAGGGTTGGATCGAATCGAACAACATACTTTCCCCTATGCAGGCAGGGTTTAGATTTGGTACCAGCACTATAGATCAGGTGTTCTGTTTTTCACTGCTTTTTTGGAAGGTGGTTTTTTTGGGTGGCGGTGTTTTATACGCCGCATTTGTCGACCTTAAGTCGGCTTTTGATCTAGTCCCAAGGAAGAAACTATGGGAGGCTCTTAGACTAATGGGCCTTCCATTAGAGCTTTTGAGTTTAGTCCAGCGTTTACATGAGGATAATTTTGCTCAGGTAAGGTGGGGGAGTCAGGGACAGGTGACCAAAAGCTTCCCCGTTCATCGTGGGGTGCGCCAAGGCTGTGTCTTGGCCCCCACCTTGTTCCTTCTGTTTATTTACCAGGTGGTCCAATATTTTAAAAATACACAGTCCGACGCACCCACTCTGGGCAGTTTTAAATATCCCATGTTAATCTTCGCGGACGACACCCTTCTCCTTTCGAAAACAAGGGGTGGGCTTCAGGTAGCCCTGAACAGATTCTCAGAGTTTTGTAAAACAAATGACTTGCAGATAAACGTTGAGAAAATCAAATTCATGGTTTTTTGCAAGAAAACCCCCCCAATTGTTCTGTCACTTTAAACGGCGTTCTAATTGAGCAGGTCAAGGTCATGACATATTTAGGTGTGACTCTTGATCACCAACTCAATTGGAATCCCCAACTGGAGACAACTAAACTTAAATTTAACCATCTGGCTGGATGTTTGGTCCATGAACAAAGGAAATCCCTCACAAAACGCATCACTCCTGCCCTAAAAATCTATGATGCCAAGGTTATTGCTGCAACCCTATACGGAGCTGATGTCTGGGGCTACAAGGATCTATCATGTTTGGCCATTGCGCAGAATAGGTTCCTACGGAACCTGGTAGGTCTCCCGCAGTCTGCACCTATAAAACCTTTGTTACTAGATCTTGGTTGTAGACCTATCAATGAGATGGCACAGTATCGCCTTGTGGCACTATGGCGTCGTCTCTGGACTACCCCAGAGCTTAGTCTTTTCTCCCGTGAGCTAGACGAGGTAAAATCACTGTGGGGCGCGCAAAAAATATCATGGCTCAGGGAAGTCAAATACATCCTGCATATGATGGGCCTACCGGAGTTATGGTCCAACCCAGGGGGGTCAATTTTTCCATCAAAACCGGAGTTCAAGGCCCTTTCTTGGGCCTGGAAAAGATCTATTTTAGTAACCCAATCACTGGATACAAATTTAACTGGTTTATTCTTAATGCATAAGGTTATTCCTTCTCTTGAGCAGTATTGGGACCTGATTTCCAAGGTGTTAGACCGCAAACTGTACCATCAGTTCCGTACTGGTACCTTGCCTGTCAATTCCTTTACTGCAAAGTGGGAAACGAAAGCAGGAAACAAATGTTTCTGGTGTCCTGACCAGGAAGAAAGTGTTGGTCATCTATTCTTTGGTTGTCCTGTTTATCGATCCCCTCGAAACAAATGGCTAAAACCCATATGTACAACCCTGAATTGTAGTGGTCACCGGGATGCACTCACAAAACGACAAGAAATCAGATCAGAAACGGTTGTGGTTTGTGTTGCTAAATTTTTGGGTTGGGCCTGGTTGATTCGAGCTAAGAGACTGAATACACTTTTAAACTGATTGTTCTAACCAGATGTACTTTTGTATCCTGTCCGATCAGTATATTGTGGATATTAGCGGTATTAATTTATGTGCTTGTTGTATTATATTTTATTTGTACTGGGGAATTGCCAGTGGAACTTTTTATTGTGAATGGTTTGTATGTTGCCTTTTATGAATTTTTTTATTCGAAATAAAGACCAAATGAACTGATGTACCTGCACTGTTATGGACACTGCCCTGTTGCTGTTCTGATACTGAATTCTGCACTCTGATCTGCTGCCTCTGATGTACCTGCTCTGTTCTCTGCCATGGACTGTTGATGCACTTTGCCCCTCTCACGTGGTGCCTCTGATGGACATGTTCAGTGCTATGGACTGTTGATGCACTTAGCCCCTCTCATGTGCTGCCTCTGATGTACCTGCTCTGTTCTCTGCCATGGACTGTTGATGCACTTTGCCCCTCTCACGTGCTGCCTCTGATGGACATGTTCAGTGCTATGGACTGTTGATGCACTTTGCCCCTCTCACGTGCTGCCACTGATGGACATGTTCAGTGCTATGGACTGTTGATGCACTTAGCCCCTCTCACTTCCTGCCTCAGATGGACATGTTCAGTGCTATGGACTGTTGATGCACTTAGCCCCTCTCACGTGCTGCCTCAGATGTACCTGCTCTGTTGCACACAATGCCCTGTTGCTCTTCTGATACTGCATTCTACACTCTGATCTGCTGCCTCTGATGTACCTGCTCTGTTGCCCACAATGCCCTGTTGATAATGTGATACTGCATTCTGCCCTCTGATCTGCTGCCTCTGATGTACCTGCTCTGGTGGCCACTTTGCCCATGCTCACACATACACTGTGATTATACCCCTATTATGTGTAATAAAGGTAGTCAATCATGTCTCGTGGTTTGGCGTTGTCATTCCTGGTTGCTTACTACAAATGTGTATTTCTATTTGCTTTCAAATCAGTGGTTTCGGTTACATGACACTCCCCCTCCCTACGTCACGACCCTTGCAGGTATTACCCTCCAGACAGCCAATGGTTTGTGCCTTACCTGCGCCGGCTTCGATGGTGGGCCAAGACTAGGACGTGGTGGATCGCGAGGAGCATCGGGAAAGCGTGTAGCGCTGGGTCCATGGTGGCGAGCAGCTTACGGTGGGTATCTCTGCTATGTCTCTTATCTTCGCTGTGGGGAATCCGCCGTGTTCAGACAGGTTGTTTATCCGCTGCGGTTTTATGTGTATTTTCCGCCATCTTGATTTGGGGGACGGTCTTCGACGTCAGTACATACGGCGGAGTCGCAGGAATGGTTCCGTCTGCCGCGTGGTCGGGTGTAGTTGGGCGGCGGTGTGTGCTCTTCCGTCGCGGACGGAATTTTGACACTAGTTCCTATCCTGATGTGGCGGACGGAGTGTCCGCGGCAGGCGGACACGGAAAAGGCATTTTCCGCGTACTCCAGGGCCGCGGTAGCTCCTCCGTCCGCCATCCTAATGAGCCCCTAAGTACGTTGAAATATTGGCTGAATGAATTGCGAAATTTACATTCATGAAATGGCTCTTAATACTGAAGAGAAGGTCGAGACCATTTCATCACATATTTATACAAGACTGTACATGTGCTAGAGGCTAAGTCAAAATATTGTCCCTAGAGATTCTAAAAATAGAAATTCTGTTCTCTAAGAATAGTTCTACTTTAAGCAGAGTACCATGTGCCAAAAAAAAGGTAAATATTTTGGGAACGGAAAAAATAATTTCGCTTTCAGGGAAGAAAAATGAGTTCCAAAGTTTCTAGCAGTTCTGTTTATCAAAAACTGAAGGCCGAATTCAGAGTTCAGGGAACGCTGTGTGCTCATGTTTCGTTTTAAAAGTTATTCTCGTTGTTAGGGGAGAACATAAGTTCAGATAGGCTGGCAAAGAATTCGTCTACAACAGTAGGTGAAAGTTGGACCAAGTCTGAAAAAGTAGAAATAGTGCAAATGTGAGACTCATTGCCTTCATCGATGTCTGGATCAGCAATGGCCACAGAAGGTTGTTCCTGTGTGCCGCTTTCATCTTGTACCTCACCGCCACCTAATCGTAATGGTGAGGTCTCAACGAATGCCGTCATCAGAATAGGTAACCGCTGGGGACAACACGTTGCATGAGCCGTTACCGAACCAAGCAAAGTATCGATATCCATAGGTACTGCTGATGGTAGTGTAAGACAGACGTCCGACACGCATTCTTCTCCGCATAATAGGCATCGTAGAACAGGTAAGATACAATCTTGCCAGATTGGTCTGTATGAAAGAAACCAGGAATTATTCAGATCTCTTAGCTTCGCCAAACCGAGGACCTTAGTAATCCTTTCTCGGTATCTCATCGCCAGGATCATTTCTTCCACTGTTGCCTGGGTTTTGTCTGTGACTTGACTTGCTATATCGGAGCAGAACGAACAAAATAAAATACCTGCTACGAGTCCCAGGAGGAGAGGCAGGCCGCCGAACACGGAGTGCACGAAATTCGGGAAGATGCTCAGGACTGCTTCAAAGGGTGTTAACAGTCCCGAAAAAATTGTCTTAAATACATGTGCGATGACACTGGTATCAGACATGTTTAAGATTTGACCTAACCTTTCTACGAAATGCACGGGGCAATTTGTCGATAATAGTGTATGTATCTCTGCAGCTGTCCTTGCAACTTGCAGATCATACGTTTCTCTAGACGAGGTTAAAGGCACAGTTGTCTGTAAAACAATAGACTTCATTCTGCTTAAAGTATCAATTCGAATAGAAGAGATATTCAGAGAAGGCCATATTGCTGCCTCCTTGTCTGGTTTGCAGTTTGGATACAATACTTGCATACAGCAAATGACCCTGGAAGTAACGCTCACGAGATAGGCTTTTCCTGGCACCATTTGAGCAAATGGTTAGTGTTAAGATATCCCAACTCTACCGATCGCACAACAATCCTTGTCTCAACTCCTCTTCTGATTTTAAAGAACTTTACTTTAATCTTTTCAAAATGTATTCACGAAATTTTCATGTTTATTCAATTAATTTCATTTGATATTGAGAATCTCTATTCAGAATCAAATCATAAATCTTAACATTCAATTGCAATTTTTCAACATTGCATTTGGTTAAACAATAGTATAGTGTTTCATACAAGTGTTTTTGACATTTTACGACGATTGTTGCTGAAGTTGGCCCGATGCATTTCGGGACCCGCGTCCCTTCTTCGGGGGCCTCTGTAAAAAAAATTTAAACATATATAAATTCACTGAAAAAACCATAGGTTATAGACCATATATAGTTAGGAATTAGCATTTAAAAAACCTTATTTTACTCACACAAAACCATTGAAATTCCATATATAGTTAGTTGCACTAACTATATATCGCGCACCCGCAATCCACTGCTGATCATGTAACATATTACATCATTCATGACATGGTCAGTGACATCACTGATGACATCACTGATGACATCTCAAATGACATCACTGATGACATCACTGATGACATCATCCAGTGACTGTGTGTTTCTGTAAAGTTTAAATATGTTTTAGATATTGAAGAATGAGTAGATGTATAACTGTCTGGACGAAGGATTTAGTAGGTGCATGACTGAATGTATGAGTGAGTGATTAAATGTGTCTCACTGAGTGCATGGGTTAGTGACTAAACTGTCTTAATTTGTGCATCATTATGTCTGTTGTTCTGTAAACTACTGCATGTGTTGATCAGTAGCTATATGATTAACTATATGGGTTATTGATTGATTGTCCAAGTATTTGTATGGGAGACTGAGTGTGTGTGTGGCTGGCTGGGAGGTGTGTGACTCTGTGCAGATGAATGTGTACTTGTATCAATGATTGTATAAGAAAGTAAGTATGTGTTACTATATGTTTGAAAATGTAAGGTGCTCTATGTTTAACTGTATAGACAAGAAAATGGAAGTGTGATTGATTCTTTACAGGACTGACTAGGTGTGTGAGTAACTCCATGGATGAGTGGCAGAGTGTGAGTGTCTGTATAGGTGTATGAGTGCATATGATAGTGTTGTAAAGATGAGTGATTGTATGTATGAATGATTGTATGGGTGAATGAGTGAATGTGTGTGTAGACGTAGGAATCAGTGAGTACGTATGTAGTAACTAGTATTGGTGTGTCAATGGTTTCAAAAATTATACTCTGTATTTAACACTGGGTGAAACAGAGGTTATATTAAAATGTGAGGAGATGCATTGTATTGTCACATGAATGATATCATCAGTGATGTGGTCATTGATGTCAAATGAGATGTCATCAGTGATGTCATCAGTGATGTCATTTGAGATGTCATCAGTGATGTCATCAGTGATGTCACTGACCATGTCATGAATGATGTAATATGTGACATGATCAGCAGTGGATTGCGGGTGCGCGATATATAGTTAGTGCAACTAACTATATATGGAATTTCAATGGTTTTGTGTGAGTAAAATAAGGTTTTTTAAATGCTAATTCCTAACTATATATGGTCTATAACCTATGGTTTTTTCAGTGAATTTTCAAGGTTTTGTAAATGCTAATTCCTAACTATATATGGTCTATAACCTATGGTTTTTTCAGTGAATTTCAATGGTTTTTTAATAGCAAATATCATAAGCTGTCGAATGTCAAGTACGTGGTAAGTGAAAACATTTTCGTGTTTATGCACACTGATCTGCTTTGAATGGTGCCCCCCCCCCTCATTTCTATTAGGAGTACTCTCTCTTTGCAGATAGTGAAAGGTAGTTAACGCAGGCCTTTGCCCCCGTTGTAATCCGTCGTGCCTGCTTCTCTCTCCATTTGATTGATTGTTATCCAAGTATTTACTGTTTTAGAATTAGTTCTCTTTGGTTCATTCTCTATTTACAAACAAACACAGAGTCGCAATACTCTGTTTAGTCTTTGCAGATAACGAAAAATCGTGTAAAAAAAAAGAAAAGGAATCGAGCAAAATCAGTAGGCCACTAATGGGATCTCTTTTTGACCTCGCTAAAATAGAAACATTAGGAACAACCCCTCATGACAAATACAAAACTAGTGAGATGAACTGAACTCCACACAATGATGGCTGCAAAACAGCTCGGCTCCGCCACCCACCCCGCCCAAAATAACGATAAAGAGCGGCTGCCATGATTGGTTGCGAATGGCCACAACGGAGCTACGAAATGGTGCTGCTCTCATGCTAACCCCAGCTTCGGTCTGAAACATCCAGAAACACTGTAGACTACCAATTCGATCAGTTCCGGTAGCGCCCCAATGTAACCCGGTAGAGAAGAACTAGCCCTCCCCTCTTTGACTGATGATTCTTGTTGCCTGTCCCTTCTGTTGTCATTTAACAGAACTATTTAGCCTGCTGAAAGGGGTTGTGTTTCGACCGCTGGTTGGTGGAGACATTTTGACTATATTCTGGACCTGCGTTGTCGCGTAATGCGTCATATAACGCGCCGCGTTAGCGCATCCGGAAGTCATCCGGGGCGCGCAGCGCGTAATGTAAGCATAACAAGTCATGTGACTTGTTAATACAACTTTTCATTGGTTCATTTTACTTTTCTTATTCTAATGATGAAAGCCTTGGTCATATCACCTAAAAATTACGCTTTTAATTACTTCCGAACATTATTTTCTCTTAAATATATGTTATAATGTTCCAGGCTAATGTACTTTCCCGGAAATTTTACAACTGTCCTGCAAGTAAAATATATTCTTTTTTCGAGAAAAAGAGCGTTTCTTCGTCCCATGACGGAGCCGTTGAGCAAAAGAGGGTCGACCTGCTGTCTTAGTCGCCGATACGCCTGAATATGAGATTCTTATCGATCACTTTATGTTGCAGGAATAGAAAACACAACAGCCCTTGACCATTTATCTTTACTGCGTTCCTTCGTATTATACCTTTTACCCTTCATGTAATTGGTCTGCTTTATTTCACTTGCCTTTTAATGATTCTAAAACAGTGACTATTATTAAAAACTTTACCAATGTATACACTACTACCATGTTTTCTTTTAAAAACCTTTATTGTGAAAATTTCATTATACAAATACGAGCCTATAACCACGTGGGCCTGCCACGGAGCAAACTGTAATCGTATATGATGAATAGACATTTACACTGTAGAGGAACGTAACGGGCGGGCCATTAGGTTGCAAAAACTAAGGTGTCTAACAGTTACGGAATCGGTGGACGTACATTTTATAATTAAAATACGACAGGGCCAGTTACAATAAAATTATCTAGATATACATTTGCGGGCAAGTACCATGGGTGACGTTAATTCGAATTTTCAACAGTACAGTAATCAATAACACATCAGAACTTAATATCAATAGGGATGTCGAAATATTCAATCAATTCTCGTCCCCGCCCGCCATGTGCTTCAAAACTGCATACGTATCTCGTGATTTCAAGGTTCTGCAACCAGTACACAACAAGGAGTTACGAGTCCCATTTATTCCGGCGCCATTTTGGGCGAGGACGGGCAGGTCCAGGATATAGTCAAAATGTCTCTACCAACCATCGACTATGATGATGTTCATATGCTGTATTTATTAGAGTAACACTCATCTGCCCACATGAAATTAATTTACCACAATCTAAACATGTCATTTTAATCTTTCCAAAGTTCTTCTAAATATTTGGGACCGTTTCCCTTGCCTCTGAAGCTCTCAGTGCCACTTCTTTGATGAATGTACTAGCAGGTCAGGGGTTCTCCTCCAAATCTCTCTTTTATGCAGCACTATAATTAATTGGTGCCACCTCTCCATATGACGATGCATGGTATAGTTACCACAACTATATTTTTTTTCGGTTCCTCTGGAGAGTTCATCGTGGCAGATGAAGCGTGTAACATACCGGGCATTTACCTTTTTTTGCATGTACAGGAAAGGAAAAAAAAATCGAGCGTCCGAGTTCTAAGGTGTCCCAGGGCCATTTTAGTGGACCAGGCCCAAATCCAAAGAACAGGCCGCCATTTTGAGAGTCCTCTTGCAGCCGCCTGTCGCTGTAGCATCAAGAGCGGCCGAAACTCAGCTGAATGGCAACTGAAACGGTAAAGGGGCGCCCCACTACATTTCAGCATTGTAGGATGACCACACCAGTACAGCAACTTGCTAGACATCACCTCGGTGCCATCCGGATCTCGGCGCCCCACTGCAGATGAAGTGCCTCTCAACTATGAAACCACCACGGTGACATCCGGATCTTGGCGCGTTGTGCTGCCTTCGGCCTATTCGCACATCGGTCCGCTACTGACGCCATCTCACAGGCTAATGGGGTGACCCACGCCGAGTTTCAGCATTGTAGGATGACCACACCAACTTGCTAGACATCACCTCGGTGCCATCCGAATCTTGGCATCTCAACGCCTAGTGGTATCTTCCATACAGAAAACATTGTTACGCTGCCTTTGGCCCCATTCACACATCAGTCCGCAACTTAGACATCACCTCGATGCCATCCGGATCTTGGCATCTCAGCGCCTTGTGGTGTCAGTCAGAAAATATTGTTGCGCTGCCTTTGGCCCCATTCGCACATCAGTCCGCTACTGACACCATCTCACAGGCCAATAGGGCGCCCCACGCCGACTTTTACCATTGTACGATGGCCACACCAGTGGCACAACTTGCTAGACATCACCTCGGTGCCATCCGAATCTTGGCATCTCAACGCCTAGTGGTATCTTCCATACAGAAAATCTTGTTACGCTACCTTTGGCCCCATTCGCACATCGGTCCGCAACTTAGACATCACCTCGGTGCCATCCGGATCTTGGCATCTCAGCGCCTTGTGGTGTATTCTCTTCAGAAAATATTGTTGAGCTGCCTTTTGCCCCATTCGCACATCGGTCCGCAACTTACACATCACCTCGGTGCCATCCGGATCTTGGCATCTCAGCGCCTTGTGGTGTCTTCTACTCCGAAAATATAGTAGAAAATATTGTTGCGCTGCCTTTGGCCCCATTCACACATCAGTCCGCTACTGACACCATCTCACAGGCCAACAGGGCGCCCCACGCCGACTTTTACCATTGTACGATGGCCACACCAGTGCCACAACTTGCTAGACACCACCTCGGTGCCATCCGGATCTTGGCATCTCAGCGCCTTGTGGTGTCTTCAAATCAGAAAATATTGTTGCGCTGCCTTTGGCCCCATTCGCACATCGGTCCGCTACTGACGCCATCTCACAGGCCAACGGGGCGCCCCACGCCGACTTTCAGCATTGTAGGATGGCCACACCAGTGCGGCAACTTACTAGACACCACCTCGGTGCCATCCGGATCTTGGCGCGTTGTGCTGCCTTCGGCCTATTCGCACATCGGTCCGCTACTGACGCAAACTCACAGGCCAACGGGGCGCCCCACGCCGACTTTCAGCATTGTAGGATGGCCACACCAGTGCGGCAACTTACTAGACACCACCTCGGTGCCATCCAGATCTTGGCGCGTTGTGCTGCCTTCGGCCTATTCGCACATCGGTCCGCTACTGACGCAAACTCACAGGCCAACGGGGCGCCCCACGCCGACTTTCAGCATTGTTGGATGGCCACACCAGTGCGGCAACTTACTAGACACCACCTCGGTGCCATCCGGATCTTGGCGCGTTGTGCTGCCTTCGGCCTATTCGCACATCGGTCCGCTACTGACGCAAACTCACAGGCCAACGGGGCGCCCCACGCCGACTTTCAGCATTGTTGGATAGCCACACCAGTGCGGCAACTTACTAGACACCACCTTGGTGCCATCCGGATCTTGGCGCGTTGTGCTGCCTTCGGCCTATTCGCACATCGGTCCGCTACTGACGCAAACTCACAGGCCAACGGGGCGCCCCACGCCGACTTTCAGCATTGTAGGATGGCCACACCAGTGCACCTTACTAGACACCACCTCGGTGCCATCCGGATCTTGACGCGTAGTGAAGCTGCAGCAGCTGCAAATAAGCTTCAGACAGTGTTACAACCGCTGCTCAGAACTCTCAACTATGACACCACCTCGGTGCCATCCGGATCTTGGCGCGTTGTGCTGCCTTCGGCCTATTCGCACATCGGTCCGCTACTGACGCAAACTCACAAGCCAACGGGGCGCCCCACGCCGACTTTCAGCATTGTAGGATGGCCACACCAGTGCTGCAACTTGCTGGACACCACCTCGGTGCCATCCGGATCTTGGCGCGTTGTGTTGCCTTCGGCCTATTCGCACATCGGTCCGCTACTGACGCCGCCTCACGTGCCAACGTATTTTCTCCTAATTTTACACCCTATGCCGCATAACAGGTCATGTGACTTGTTTATAAAACTTTTCATTGGTTCATTTTACTTTTGGTTTCCTAATGATGGAAGGCTTGATCATGTGACCTAAAAACAACACTTTTCATAGGATGAAAACTTTTTTTTTTCCCCAAACGATGAAAGCCCCACCTTGTTTCTGGATGTTTCAGACTGAAGCTGGCGTCAGCATGAAAGCACCACCATCTCGTAGCTCAGTCGTGGTCATTCCGCGAGCAATCATGGCAGCCGCTCCCCACCAGAAGCCTGCAGGAGTCGGAGCCCCCAAAACTTTTGATGAATTCTCAAGGCGGAGGGGACGCTTTCGAGAATGAGGTCCAAGACCTAGCAGACAAGCGTCCGATTTCCAAGGTGTCCCAGGGCCATTTCAGTGGACCAGGCCCAAAAAGGAAACAGCCTGCCGCCATTTTGAGAGTCCTGTGACAGCCGCCTATCGCTGCACCGCAAGAGTGGGCGCAACTCAGCTGAATTGCGGCTTTTGACACAGTGGACCAAAAACGGACGGAATGGCAACTGAAACGGTAAAGGGGCGCCCCACTACAACAGACGAGACTCCACCTGGAGAGGCCCGTTCACGCCGCCTCCCCCGGGGCGCTCCACGCCGTTATTCGGAGCAGCATTGTAGGATACCAAAACCAGTGCGGCAACTTACTGGACATCACCTTGGTGCCATCGTTCTGCTGCCTTGGAACTATTGGCGCAACAGTTTGCTACTGATGACCCACCCCCCGCGACGCCCCATGCCGTTATTTGCTGGGTGGCAACTTACTAGACATCACTTTCGTGTCATCTAGATTTCGGCGCGTTCTGCTGCCTTGGAACTATTCGCACAACAGTTTGCTACTGATGACCCACCCCCCGCGACGCCCCACGCCGGAAATCTGGACGTTGTGCTGCGTTGGGACTATTCGCACAGCCGACCGCTACTTCGTTGTTTTTCCCTAAAAATGTTTATATGTTATTACTATTTTTGTTTTCTTGTATATATTTATAAATTATTAAAGTTTTATAATCTTACTACTTTGTCGGAGTGCTATATATTTTTAATGTGACACATAATTGTAAAAACTTTGATGTACAAAGAGTCATCCCTGGAATCTTCCGCTTCAGGCTCGGTCCCCTCCCCAATCACAATACAGGATGGTTTTCAGATAATAGCAACGCTTCTGCTGTGACGGATCTCATCGAGTGTGGGCCTTGATCTACTATAACTCCTTTGAAGAGGGGTGATTCTTTACAGCTGTGGCCATAAACTACATCTGCAGGGCTAGCTGATACCCTAGGACCAGCCTGGACAATCGGACACAGAGGAAAAGGAGTGTCAGAGGGTGCGGTAGTGAATAGGGCGAAAGGGAGGTGTCGGGCGGGCACAGGGTGTGATTCTCAGGGAACAGCAGCGCAGATGGGGGAGGTTTATTACCCATGCATAAGACAGAGAGCGGGGGTGACCACTGCCTGGGGGAGATGCTTGCGAGGGTGGGGAGCCATGCTAAGGATCGACAGCGTGCACAGAGTGGGTCTGGTCAAGGCATCTAAAATGGCTTCCGTGCACGACAAAAGTGTGGCATTTGAAAAAAGACAAGATGGCGCAGACAATGTTTTTCAACACTTCCTGATTTCCTTCGAATCGAACGTTAACAGACGTTGGGGCATATTACCAAAGTTAAGCGATATTTATCCCTAACGATGCTTAGCAACGATTTTTTTACCGTCAGAAATTATCGCAGATAAACCTTGCTATTATCAAGGTTTATCGGAAATACGATAAAAAACGACCGCAATGCATTAATATCGCTGAAAACTCAGCGATATTCATGCATTACCGAGCTAATGCTCTTAGCCATGTTATCCACCTCCCATTGGATAACATGGCTAAGAACTGCTCAGGGCAGGTGGTAGCTTTTAGAGATATTCGCCCTTATCTCGAATATTTCCAAAAGTTGATAATAGGAGATAGCGATGTTAGCGACTGTTTCCAGATATATATCTTGTTTCTGAACGTTAATTTCTCAAAATGCACTGAAGCACATATATTGAGACCTAGCAAAGGCACATCGGGCTACCAGTCCCTACAATTTTGCCAAGTTTCGTGCAAATCCATTCAGCTGTTCGATCCTACCGAGAGACAAGATGGCGGCCGCTACGGACTGTTTGGAATGTTTACAGACACCGGAGAGCCAATCAGCTTCGCTTCGCAAAGCTCCGTAACGCGAAAAGTACGCGAAGCGGTGCGCTGTTACAGATATATACCTTTTTTTGAACGTTAATTTCTCAAAATCCACTGGAGCACATATATTGAGATCTAGCAAAGGCACATCGGGCTACCAGTCCCTACAATTTTGCCAAGTTTCGTGCAAATCCATTCAGCTGTTCGATTATTATTATTTTTATTTTTTTTTGCCCCGCGGGGCCCTTTTAAAACCTCCACATCAAACCTAGGGGGTGAGCGACAATGTACTATGCCCCCTTATGGTCATTTGCCCCTTCGCTTTGGCCTCCTCTTGTCTCTCGATCCTACCGAGAGACAAGATGGTGGCCGCTACGGACTGTTTGGAATGTTGACAGACGCCGGAGAACCAATCAGCTTCGCTTCACAAAGCTCCGTTGCGCGAAAAGTCCGCGAACCAGAGCGCTGCCCGGTCCGCTGTTACAGATATATATCTTTTTTTAAACGTTAATTTCTCAAAATCCACTGGAACACATATATTGAGACCTACAAAAGGCACATCGGGCTACCAGTCCCTACAATTTTGCCAAGTTTCGTGCAAATCCATTCAGCCGTTCGGGCTAAAAGTGAGGCCAACCGCCCTATGGAAATTAACATGGGAAAAATGCGTTTTGGGACCCCCCTTTTTTCTCGGCCCCCCCTTGACGAACCCCCCCCAAATTTTCAAGGGCTGCTCAGAAACAAAATGTGCAATTTTCCTGAAAATTTCAGCCAATTCCGTCCACAAACGCCAAAGTTATTAGACATAGAATTTTCAAAAAACCCATAGAGAAAAAATCCTAACTATATATACCTACTGGCGACCGCCAGTAGGTAATAACATATAACGCTTGCTGACATACATAAGCATAAAGCTGCATCAGCCACTTTTAAGTTTTGAGTGCACCACCTCGGTTATACCATAATTTGAATTATACATTCATCTCTAACCTTTTTTAATTAATACGCACTGTGTTACTTGGTTCATGCGATTATATCGTTCGTCAGAAACCTATGGTCTATTAACGATCAACGCAGTGGACCACTGCTAGAAAAAAACTGAATTACTGGGAATGCTAAATTTTGCAGCATTTTGCTAAAGAGGGCTACAAATGCCCTAAGTTTCCATTAAATTTGAACCTGCAATGCCGATTGGCATGTGATTATTGTAATTAAACACTCACTTGTTGAATCAGTGTGATTCCTTAGTTGTGAAAAAGGCAGAACAATTTGATCCTAATGCTGGTCTATGAACAAGAGAAAAAGGCTGTTAGAGCCTAACTAGCGTGAAAGACGTTGTGCCTAACTGTTCAAGTTCAAGTTCAAAGATAGCTTTATTCGGTATTTTGTCAAAAAAACCATAAAAGCACACATAAAGCAAAATACGTACATACAACACACACATTAGTATTACATTTAAAAAACCTATTACAAAGTGCATGGTAATAAAATCGGAGCATATAAAAACAATTGTTAAAATACATGTGGATAGGAAAATTCATAAAAAGTCATGCAAATCATAGAATTTCGAGGGAACATATGATCATTACAACGAGTATGTATTATTTGATGTAGTTATGCACAAGATAATACATTTGACAATCACGGTCAAAAGTCATAGTCATTAGACCATAGTCCCTCTACATTTTACAACAAATGTCAAAAATTTGATCGCTACGGTGATAGTGAATTCATCTTGCAGCATGTACAGTCTGATCAGTGCAGGTTTACATCTTTTCAGACCCCAAGACTTTAAAATTGGTATCAAATATCTTTTTCTACCCCACTGATAATACTTGCAGAAAAAGATACAGTGTACATTTGACTGGGTAGATATATCGTCACCTGGACATTTTGTCAGTTTAACCGACCAATCATTAGGAACAGGGAATGATATTAATCTGTAAAAACAATCAGTCCTCATTCGTGTCAGAAGCATTCGATGGTAGCACGAAAAGGCTGGTGCCAGATAGGGGTGAAGGCCGGGCCGTGGAGAATACGACGGTGGGCTACAATTGTACTCTTGTTCCCATCTAAATACCACCTCCTCTTCTCCAATAAGTCGAGGCATGCCACTTTTAAGGCTTTTTTAGTTATTTGAGTACATGAGGTGGGGTTTAGGTAGAGATCTGGTTGACCAACAGAGTTCAATTTTTTTTTGACATAGGCTAACCATGGAAGCTTACTAGAAGCGGTTTGTTTTACACAGTCTTGGATTACTTCCCTGCTAAAAATTGTATCCTCACATGTCCAAATCTTGTACCACAGCATAACTGGAGCTATCTTTATCAAATCGGTGATATGGACTCTATCTAGTTCATTATGACATATGGTCGTAGAAGTGGATCGAGGGACTGCGAGCAGGTACCTGAAGAATGCGTTTTCCACTGTTTGTATTTGGGTACAGTCTGCCAACCCCCAAATACCGGCCCCGTATATAGCAGTGGAGACACACTTAGCTGCATAGATCTTAAGCATTATATCAACAGGTTTCCCGCCCAATTTTTTGGCGAATTGTTTAACTGCACCTATGGTGCGCGAAAAGGCCAAGCTACGTGAAGTGATTGCTGTTGTCCATGTGCCCCTGTTATTAAAAGTAATACCTAAGTAAGAAAATGTTTTAATCATGGCTATCTTTGTTTGATTTACAAAGGTCTTGCAGTCTAGTTTCGAGTTATTTCTAGAGGTACACATTGTAAAAGTTTTCCCCACATTGATTTTTAATTTTTAATCCTCTAGTGCTCATAAAGGTTGAGAATCCTATTAGAGCCCTCTGGCCCAGCTGTGTGCGGGCCATAATCACAGCATCGTCTGCGTATAATAATAGTGGGACTGAGAGGCCATTTATTTTGGGATAATCAACTTCCAAGTCAGTTAAAAAGACTGCTACCTCATTAATATATAAATTAAAAAGGAATGGGGCAAGGATGCAGCCCTGTCGAACACCCTTTTCTATAGGAAACTTTCTAGTTCGCTCTCCGTTATTGCCGTATCTGACCGTGGCACCTGCATCTCTATATAATTCCTGTATAAAAGTTAAAATATGTGAGTCTATTCCCATGTTAATCAAGGTTTTCCATAACACTCTATGATCCAGGCAGTCAAAGGCTGAGGTTAGATCGACGAATGTTAGGAACAGATTCCCTTTTTTTGCTCCAATATATTTACTCATTATTAGAGTCAAGTTTATTCCCTGCTCTAGTGTACCTAGGCCGGTCATAAAGCCATATTGGAATTTCGAAAGAATACCATTACTTTTGGTCCAGGCTTGTAATTTAGTTAACAACACTCTGCCTGCTACTTTCATCAGAGTGTCTAGCAGGGAAATGGGGCGATAGCATTTTGGGTCCTGCCTGTCCCCTTTCTTGAATATTGGGATTACTATGGCTTCATGCCATGTTTCGGGAAAACCTGTTTTAGTGTAGGCATTTAATACGTTTGCAAGCAGAGGGGCCCATAGATCGACATTATCTTTAAATAAGTCGATAGGGACTCCATCTGGGCCAGGGGCCTTTAGATTAGCACTCTGGCAGATTGCTTGTTCAACCTCTGATGGGGTAAGAACTACGTTTAGTGGGAAACTTTCTTGGATTGTTAAAAGATCATCCTGCCCATTAATAAGGTCACCTTGTGGAGCCATGCAAGGACCGCTGAGCCTGCCCCAGGCGAGGTCACCCCCACTTCAACATCGTGAAAGAGCTCTCCAACCCCAACGCCGGAAACAACGACATCACCCCTTCGCAAGACCTCTGCAACTCCCTCACCTCCTACTTCCACAACAAGATCGCGGACATACACAACAGCTTCAGCACTCAACCAACGCACGCCACGACCAAACCACCGCCCCCCACCACCACCCTCCGCGCCTGGACCCCGATCAGCACCGAAGACACCATCCGCACGATGAACTCCATCCACTCCGGATCTCCGACAGACCCCTGCCCTTACCACGTCTTCAACAAGGCCGACGCTGTCATCGCACCCCACCTGCGGGACATCATCAACACCTCCTTCGACATCGCCACCTTCCCGGAGAGCTGGAAGCACGCCGAACTCAGCGCTCTACTCAAGAAACCATCAGCAGACCCTACCGACCTCAAGAACTACCGCCCCATCTCGCTGCTCCCGTTTCCGGCCAAAGTCATCGAGAAGACCGTCAACAAGCAACTGGCCGCCTTCCTCGAGACGAACGGCTCCCTCGACCTCTCGCAGTCTGGCTTCCGGGCCAACCACAGCACCGAGACCGCCCTGATCGCAGCTACAGATGACATCCGAGCCCTGCTTGACAACGGAGAAACAGCGGCCCTCATCCTCCTGGACCTCTCCGCGGCCTTCGACACTGTCTGCCACCGTACCCTAGTACAGCGCCTCAGCAACGTCGGAATCCAGGAGAAGGCACTGGAGTGGATCACCTCCTTCCTCGCCAGAAGGACACAGAGAGTCCGCCTCCCCCCGTTCAGATCGGAGGCCACCGAAGTCATCTGCGGCGTTCCTCAAGGCTCCTCGCTCAGCCCAACTCTCTTCAACGTCAACATGAGCCCCCTCGCAGACATCGCACGCCAGCACAACCTGACCATCATCTCCTACGCCGACGACACCCAGCTGATCCTCTCCCTCACTAACGACCCCGCCACCGCCAGAGCCAACCTGCACGAAGGGATGACAGACGTAGCCAAATGGATGTCGAACAGCCGCCTGAAACTGAAATCGGACAAGACGGAAGTCCTCATCCTGGGATCCTCACCCTCCGCCTGGGACGACTCCTGGTGGCCCCCCGCCCTGGGCAGCGCAGCCAAACCAACTGACCACGCACGCAACCTGGGCTTCATCCTGGACTCCACCCTCTCCATGACCAGACAAGTCAACGCCGTCTCCTCGTCGTGCTTCAACATCCTGCGAATGCTACGCAAGATCTTCCGATGGATCCCCACCGAGACCAGGAAGACGGTCACCCAGGCCCTCGTCACCAGCCGTCTGGACTACGGTAACTCCCTCTACGCCGGAACCACCGCCAAACTCCAGAAGAGACTCCAGCGGATCCAGAACACCTCAGCACGACTCATCCTGGACAGCCCCCGCCGCAGCCACATCTCCGGACACCTGAGAGACCTGCACTGGCTCCCGGTCAACAAGAGAATCACCTTCCGGCTCCTCACCCACGCACACAAAGCCCTACACAACCAAGGACCAGGATACCTCAACAGCCGCCTCAACTTCTACACTCCCACGCGCCAGCTTCGATCGACCAGCCACGCCCTCGCCGCCGTCCCCCGCATCCGAAGAGCCACCACAGGAGGAAGGTCCTTCTCCTACCTGGCCGCCAAGACTTGGAACTCCCTTCCGACCCACCTCCGCCTGACCCAGGACCACCTCGCCTTCAGGAAGCAGCTCAAGACCTGGCTGTTCGAGCAGGAGCGGACCCCCCCCGCCCCCCCAGCGCCTTGAGACCCTCCGGGTGAGTAGTGCGCTATACAAATGCTCTGATTGATTGATTGATTGATTGATTTAACGTTGCTAATGAATCGCTCTTGTACAGGGACGTAAAATAGGTAACCCATACGTCTTCCGTTATGGCTACGTCCATGGTATCTGTCTTAGTGTCAGAGAAAAAGGGGGCATTAATTTCTCTCCAAAAAGAAATGTTATCCCGTAAGGCACTCGCCTTTATTAAGGCTTCCCAGGCGTGGTTTTTCAGTTCTTCCTGCCTATCTCGTAGGGTCTGCTTATAGGCGCGCCTGGCGACCTTGACTAAGCCAGGAATTTTTGGCACACTTTTTAATGCCTGTAGAAGAAATTTATGGGCTTTAGTACAGGCGGAGTTAAACCACCCCAGTAATCTTCTTTCCTCCCCAACCTTTTGTTTTTTAGTTAGCTTCTCATTTATAGCGGCAACTATCTTGCCATACGCCGCTATAATCAGCTGGGGGTTGGAGCAATATTCCAGGCAAGTAGAAAAATGTTGCAATTCTTTGTGGAGTAAGTCCTCCAAAAATTTTTGGGAGTCGATCTTAGCCCATTTAATGGCATATCCGTTTTTCCTGGCCAAGGAAACAGAGTGGCAGTGTAGTGTATCGGATATGCTTGTTGTGTGGCTCCCACAATTTCCTACTGCAATACTGGTACTAATTGGGAAGTGGTCACTCATTGCCAAATCCTCAGTATCAAACCCTAACATGCCGCCCGGTTATTATTGGACACTAAGATAAAATCTATTATCGTACCTGCCCCTCGACCATAGAAAGTTGTTTGAAATGCTACTAATGGCTCACAGAGTTCATTCGCAAAACCCAAATCCCAATCGTGGATGAGTTGATTTAACAAATTGCCACAAATAGAATGTTCAAAATGTGTGGTGGGGTCCCCTTTTAAATTAAATATGCCACAGTTTTTTGTTTCACTATAGGGGCATAAATGGCAGTTGAAATCTCCAGCTATGACAGTGCAGTCTGTTTTTAAAAGTGGAGTTGGAGCTGTTAACATCGTCCTGGCAGCTACCCCTGAGGAAGGACTTGTGCAGTCCGAAATGCATTGGGTTTGAATAAAGAATATGCCTGGACGTATTCATGTGTTGGTCGTGTTTGTGACAGAGGTCCGGATGGTCACATCACAAGCATTTGAAGCTTGGAAAATAGCATGATTTCCTACGTGTGGATCAAAGTTGGTTAACGTGTTAAAAAAAAGTATAAACTTTGAGGAATTGAGAAATAATGGAGAAAAGCATTGTAAGCGATACATACTTTTGAATTCAGCTGTGCGACTGGTTTCGGGGCACAAAAAAGGCCCAGTTTTCCTGATCAATACTTGCGTGCCACCAGGGCAAGGCACAACACCAGTGCGCACGCACTCTTGGATTAATTCAGGATTTACATGGAAGAATTAAGAAAAGAACGGTGTGCATCCCAGTACTCTAAAGCACATGTTGTAATATTAGCATATCCTGTTCTATTATATTAATAGCAGATGATACAATGATACAATGCTGTCCAGTGAATACATTCTGGAGGACAGAGTCATTGCCCATTGTCCACTACAGACAGTGATTTTTCCAAATTAATACGATCAATTTCTCGTATTTTTTCAGCAGTTTCAATTTGCATTACTTTCCAAGCTTCGTTGTAAGCAGCGTATATACCGGCGTATATGAAACGTTTTTGACGCTGTTTGTGAGGTCCCAATACGAAATCTTGCAAGTCAGTACCTTCTTTAAGTAAAGTCAAGTGTTGCTTAATTTCAGGTAGTGTGGATTTCTGTAGCCACTCGAGGCATAGTTTTCCTACACTGTATGTTGTTATTATCCCTGGATATTGTCTCTGGGAATATCTTGGGTCTGGCCTGGTCTGTTTGAACCCCTGTGTTTTCTTCAGGGATCTATCTTGACAGTTATTAGTGTCTGTGGGCCAGATCAACCATTTTCTCCAATCAGGATTAGTTCTATTTCGGTGTAAAATATGGGATACGTCTATCTCCACATCTGTAGTGCTATTACTATCAGGTATGGGCTTAGGAATAGATGGTTTGTTTAAGTCTTTTATCTTGGCTAAGCCAAGACAGGTTGTTTGTTGAATGGTGTCATTCAGGAATATTATCTGTTCTGGGATCATGCAGGCTCTGAATAGTGATTCTAGACCTTGTACCTGCCAGTCTTTTGTACCCCAGATGGTTTTTGTCTCAATGTTGTTTTTCCAAAATTCAAAACCAAATGTAGACATTTTTTCATAAAATGTTTCAGAATAAATCAATTTAGTATTTGTCAACATGTTTTTCATTCCTGTTTTATTTAACATTTTAAAATAAAACGTTTCTGGATCAGTGTTGTTAAACCCTGAGAAGTATGGGAATTTCTCATAAAATGTTTTTGAACTGCCTTTTGGCGTTGTTGGACAATGTTCCCATTGATTATAAGTAAAAACATTTCTAAGATTCGCAGATTTATGCAAATAGTGATGTCCATAATGATTAAAGCAATATATTTCTTCATAATTTGATGAACCCTGTAAATAATCATGTTCTGTAAATTTTGCTGACATTTCTAAATCTGACATCATATTATTAATATTTTCAAAGTCCCAATCATCAGAGAAAGTACTAGGTGATAGAAATTCACTTAAGGAAACCTTGAACTGATGTAGATATTTCAAGAGTTCAATCGGGCCATAGATTTCGTAATCCGTTGTGTCCCATGCTACACCACCGGGTATAGGAATGGCTGTGATATTCACTGATGACAGTTCTCTTTTTTCGATGTGAGAAGATCTGTGAGGTTTCAGAACCAAGTTGATGTTCTGACTTGCTGTGTCCATTGTACTATATTTTCCATCAATAAATCTACCCAAACTTAAAATCAAGATGAGCCACTGAAGGAGGAAAAGTACACCTAACACAATCCATAATTCAATCCATGGTGAAATCAGATATGTTTCTTTGAGTTGATGAAAGAGTTCAGTCATTTTTTCTTTGAAAGTTTTAGTTGCTGGCGTTTCTTCGTGTTCACTTGGATCATCAGAAAAGTTATTGAAATTGATGAAGTAGCCAGATGCAGTTCTGTCAATTGTTGGAATTGCTTACGGATTTTCATTTATCTTTGGATATGTATGTTCAGAGGCTACATCATTGTAGACAGGTGTTTCTTGACGAACTGTTGTAATTTGGGTTTCAAGAGGCACAAGTTCCATGACTTTGTTGCATACTCCTTCTTTATTCACTGCAGGCTTATCAAAAGTGATTAGTCTTTCAGTTTGAACCTCTTGGATTGTAGCAAGGTTTGATCTTCTGCTACTTCTTGGGAGTCCACTGTGCCTACTACTTATTATAGGCCACATGATTGTGGTTTTACCAGGTCGATTGATACAACTCTGTTCTCCTTTTTACCAGCAAGGGGCGGTAGTACTACTGATCTTGTTCCGCTGACAGCTAAGACAGGTACTGCTTTTCTGTAAGAAGGCCCAAATTCCTTCTTCACCGCGATCTTTTCTCTGACCAGATCCCCAATCTTTGGAATCCAGACAGTCTTGCTGGGACAGGTGGTTTTTCTTCAGTGGCTGTTGGCTTTAGCTTTGTGTTACTTAGACTTCTTCTTGTTTCATTTAAGTCGTGTAAAACAGCCAAACGATCTTTGATATCAAAAGTTTTTTGTTCCACCACTGAAGTCTGACAATCGAGGTCATTAATGATCATTCTAGTACCGAACAAAAGTTTGTAGGGAGTGATACCTCCTAGAGAATTTCTTGGCAGATTATTAAGACTACGTCGGACACTTATTAGATGTTTGACCCACCCGTCACCCGAACCTAATACCCTCGCAGTTATAGATTGCTTTATGTCACGTTTTTTTCTCTCCACTATCGCATTTCCCTCGGGATGGAATGGACTAGAGTACCGCAATGCAATGCCCATGCTGGTCATGGCCTCCTTGTAAGCTCGAGAGCTAAACGCAGGACCCTGGTCAGAATGTAGCATGCCAATTGTGTATATGCCGATAAAAATCTTTTATAACAGTTTTGGCGTCAGCCGAGCGCTGGGGCCACATGTAAATGAATCTCTTCTTAATAATTATAGGATCGCATTTTTCCGTCTGGATGTCAGCGTATAGATAGCCTAATGCTGTCTAATAGAGGTGTCCGGGCAGGTGTCTGGTCCGGTTCACAACTGCGATCTCTATTGCAGTCTTGACAATTCATTGCAAAGTTATAAATTTGCACGCTCATCCCATCGCCACCAGTATTGTGATTGCAATTCTATTAGAGATTTCAAGATCTCTTGGTGCCTCAGGCCCATTCCCATGTGTGCTTCTTGAATCAAGTAAGCTCTCCGGTTCGTGTTTGGAATTACTCTGTCCCCCACTACAGGGATTCGAGCAAAAGGAACGGAGTTTGAATCAATTATGTATGTATTATTGAGTGGATAGCTGAGAGGTAATGCTGCATAGTCGCCTTTTAATGAGGCTTTTACTGCCAGCATGGTTTCTCCATCTATTTGTTTTTTAGAATGCTTTTTTGTAGCTACGGAAGCCGGTTGAACAGCTGCCGCTCTGGCTCTGTTAGCCAATGAATTCCCTGCAACATGAACGCCATCACGTTGATGACTCAGTGTATGTATCAAGTGAGTCTTTTGTAGTTCTTTCTGTAAAAGAACTACTTGTTCCCAGAGCTTTTTATTCTTTATTGTGGCACCTGTCTCATCTTTGTAACCGTTTTTAATCCAGGTCTGCATGGAATTATTGTAAGACTGGACGCAGTAATGTGAATCTCACACTATTAGTGTGGGGAATTCGCGATCGGCATTTTCAAGCGCCATCTTTAAAGAACTTATTTCAGCTCGCTGAGCTGTACAGTTTCTGAGTGATTCAGTTTTAGTGACCATCGGTCTGAATTTACCTAAGCACCAGTGACCTTTAACAATTGCGCATGCTGCATTGTAAATTTGTTTTTCCACAATGTAGTGTTGTGCAAATCTGTCCATGTAGATTACACAGGTGTATTGTTCGAGAGGCAGAATTTTGATTGACAGAGGATATTCATTTTCGTATTCTAGATCTTCTAGCTTTTTCTTTTTGGGATCAAAAGCGTGTTTCAAGTGTGTTGCAGCAAGAGAATTTTCCTATTGTATCCATTTTAGATCTAATGCCACAGCATTTGGAATGCTCTGTCTTGTTACTGCCTCAAGGGCTGATACTGCCGTTAAAACAGATATGCTCTTCCCTTGGGCTAGGGCTCTTTCTTTTGCTACAGTAGTTTGAACCGCAGTCAGAATTTTTTCAGTAGAACTGAATTTCATTTCAGCTTGTGTGTACAAGTGTGATTTATAAGCTATTGGTACTGTTTCTCCCTCATTAGAGGTCAGGTATGTGAATCCGCATCTGCCTGGGATGACTCGGATTACAAGGTTGCGTTCGTTTGCGCATGTTTGCAATTTTGTTTTAGTTAACATGTCTGTTTGTAATGATCGTAAAATTTCTGTATGTTTCTGAGTCCAATTAATTGGCTTGAAATCAGGTTTTATTAATTCGTAGAGAGCTTTAACCCTCTCTGCATAATTTAGATTGTATGTTCTTCCGAAATTCAGGAAACGTAGAATTGATTGTACGTTTTTCCGCGTTTTTGGAGCTTGGAGTATTTCACACTTTTCTAAGAAATTGTCTGCTAGACTTTTGCCTTCACTTGATAATTCATTAATTCATATCCTAAAAACAGGACAGTTAGGTGGGCAATTCGTGACTTTTTAAAGTTGAATTTGTACCCTTCAGCTGCGAACCCAAGTATTATGGTGTTCACTCTTTTCAAGTGTGTCTCCTGGTCGTCGTCTGTAAGATAGATGTCATCGACATAAGATAATGCCTCATCATCATACATTTGTAGTAGCTCTGTTACCCTGGCTGAGAATAATCCTGGGCTATTCTTGAATCCCTGTGGGAGTCGACAAAATTGCTTTTGGGCCCCCATACTGGAGAAAGCGGTCAAATACCTGCTTTCTGGTGCTATGTTTTGACAGAAGAAGCCATTTGAAATATCTAATGTCGTTTTATATTTTTTGCGCACGATGTTATTCATTAGTGCTGCACTGTGTGAGTTTTGTACTGCAAATGTTTTGCAACACGAGTTTAGGTGTCTGTAATCCAAAACTAGACGATATGAATTGTCTGGTTTGGAGACAGGAAACAAAGGATTGTTTATTTGTGAGGTGCACCCCCTGATATTCAAGTTGATCTAAGATCTCCCTGACTTGTTTTTTAGCTTCGTGCTTAACAGGATACTGCCTCTGTGCAGTAGGTTGATTTTTTTACTGAATTTTATGGCTAGGAGAATCCTTATCCCATCCTACATGATTTTTATATATTGCAGGGGCTTGGGCCACTGCCCATTTTCTAGCATATGTGTATTTTTTATGAATTGGAATGTGATTTGAGAAGGCAGGCATAATCATTTCTTCGCCATGTGGGCACTCCCTGACAAACTCTGGTGGCCAGTCTTTCTCTGCTAGAAGGATATCATAGCCTTTAGATAGGTTCTCCCAAAAGAGACCTCTTATTTCCCTAGTTTTGTCCCCTTCTATACGTAATGTTATTTCGTATATTTTATGGGGCACTCTAACTCTGGTGTCTGCAGTTTCCACTTGAATGTATTCATTCGTGTCCACTGTCTCCAGAAGATTCATCAGGATCTTGCGAGCTATGGTCACTTCTGCTGCGCTGTCTAGCATTGTCTGGGACCATTCTCCGTTTTTCAGTTGTGTTCACAGAATCCTCGGCATGTTTTATTTTAATACTAGCTACCTTCTTTTTTGGAAATTGTAATTTTTTACTTTGATGAGCAGGTTCCTTGTCTTTGGACTTGACGTGCTCTTCTTTGTGTTCTGACTGTCCTCTTCTTTCCGATTTCTGTGAGGAAGTCTGAAAAGATCGAGAGGGACGTGTATCAGTATCTTGATATCTGTCCAGTTTTCTCAAATTGTCCCTATTTCTAAGGTTGTATCTTTTTTCAGAGGGCTCCCTTTGTGGAGACTTGCCCCCTCATTCTGGAGATCTATCTCTCCGTTGGGGAGACCTTCCTCTGGACTGAAATTGTTTTTCTCTGGGAGTGGTTTGTTTATAACCCTCCCACCTCTTTTTTGGAGTATTGAGATTATTCTTAATAAATGTTTTTTCAGGATTTTCAATTAGTTGGGGTCTTAGTGGTGTCCCACCCAAACTATCTCTACCTAGTTCTTCATAGGATTTTTCAATTATTCTGGCAAGTTCAAAAGGTTGCTCTGCTATATCTGTTTCTTTCAATTTTTGGTGGATTGCCACAGATGCAGCTTCTCCTTTTATGTTGGCTAACAGTATAGCCGAGACTCGCTTAAAGTCTTTCAGTAATTTCATACCTAGAGTTAAAGAAGGTTCTGGACCGTATTCATTTTGAATCTGTCTTAGTACGTCTGGTATAACCGCCATAGATGGAACACCATGTGTTTTTTATGTATATCGAAGCAAAAACTGTGCCCCAAGTGTCACAGTCCTCTACATGTGGTGCGATCCCCATTGGAAGACAGATAGTCAGGATTCTGTGTTTCTCATTAGGTGTAGTATCAGGAAATACTGCCTCTATTTGAGTGATTTTTTCAGCTAACCAGAACGGAATTTGTTCCCGTTTTTCTGGTAATTTGCCAATGGCTGATTGTATAGTCTGTGGTGTGATTTTATTTGTGTTCCCCTGGTGAGGGGTGTGCTGTGGAATTCTTTCTGCTGGTTGGACTGTTAAAGTCCGCATGACATATTGGACCAATTGTCTATGTATTTTAATTAAATGTTTTAGCTGAACTAAAAGTTCTCCACTTGACATTTTTTCAATGTCAGGATGTGGTATGTAGCCGCTAGAACTGGCCATGTGGCTCCTGGTCTACCTAGTGGACCGAGCCTGGTGAAGTGATTTTGATGTTTTAGGGCGCCTTTAATCCAGAGCTGATGCTCTTGGTATGTTATTGGAATTTCAATGTCCTCGAAGGGGACGTATTCCTCTGGAGATTCATCTATTTTGTAGTAGTGAAACTGGCGTGTCACAGCATGTGCTGCTGGAAAGTGTATCCAGGAATAGAATACCTCTGTCTGCTGATATTCATGGGCCTCTACCACAAATATGACTGTACAACCTCTTGATGATACATTGACTGGGATGATTATAGCCTCCTGGTCATCTTGCCGAAGACTTGTGTCATCCGCTAAAAGTTGAGCTGCTAAAGCATTTCTTTCTTTATCCTCTTCACCTTCCGACATTTTACTGACTGAAAGGTTTTTTGTTGCAGATCAAGTTTCAAGGAAACAAAGATTAGGTGCACAATATTTTGGAACACTGTATCCTTCAACGTTGATTAAACCAAAAACTAATACATAGGATTCTCATCCTACTAGGTTCTGGCGGATATTAACCTTTTACCCACTCCAGACGTCTATTGGAGTTTTTACGGGAAAAGGGGTCTGTGTGAAAAGCACGACTGAGTTACTCTAGTATCTTGCGTTAAATTATCGCCTTACCAAACGTTGGGCGCCATGTAGTGTAGTACCTATATTCCCAATGAAGGACTGGGCTATTTAAGGCCCAGCGGTGCCAGGGAACAACACCTATAACCTTCATGGGATACCTGTTTCAGCGCACAAATGACAGAGACACGGGATACTTCCTTCGGCGTCAAAGATCAGCGTTTATTACTGCAGGGAGGCAAAAGTCATTAGAAGTACAACAGCGTGTAGGTTCTAAGAGTCTGCTTCCACTTGTATATGTGGGTCGCTCTATTTTATACAGGATTTTGCCATTGCACAACATGTGAACAAAAGGTTACAATCCAGTTCCCACAGTAACCTTCAAAAGGGTCGCTTTCATGTTTTTAGAACCCCGGAACATAATCACAGTAACATCACCGGTTCCCAACTGTAAAAGCACATCTTCCCACCATAAGGCACATTCCACTTGAGTTGTAAATGAGCAAGAGAAAGAGACAAGAGCAGCTGCAAGGAAGACAGACACTCGTAAAGAAATAGTGTGGGGGTAATATCGGAAGCATGATCGTAGGATCAAAGAGCTTGATCCCAGCACATACACGGCTAAAACAATAGACCGGCATGGCAAGATTACCCTCAAGCTGAGCCATCTGCCTTCGTAGTGTCATTCCTCCGGTCATAAAGCCATATGAAAGGAATATGCGTCTTCCGTAAGGCTTTGGAAACCAAAAGGTCATGAAGCGATCAGTTGCTTGTTCGCTGACTACGTGAGGGCAAGAAACAAAATGGATGCCGTATCTAAAATGGAACCCGAAAGTTCAGTTGTAGAAACACGTAAATTAGGCGAACCCCGTCAAGTAGTGTAGCGAAAACGCGTACACTTACCGAACTCGCCATTTACGGTTCATAGATACCAAGCTCGTCCACTTTCGGCAATGCCCAAAACGTCGTAACGATTCTCACGGAACCTCAGACGCTCCTTTTGCCCTCATGTAGGCAAGCACTAGTCGAAATCATAATCGATCTCGATATTCATCAGATCATTCAGATGTTGCTGAAACATTATTCTATCCATCAATGCCTCTTTGGTAACAGATGGCCTTCTTATACACGTTGTAGCACAAAGACCACATAAGGCAGGACCACACTGTACACAAAGACAACACGTGAACAGAAACGTCACAACAACCCCTATAATCAGCAGAATCTTCCAACCCCAAGTCGACATTAGGCCCCAAAACCATCCTAGAAGCGTCCAATCTCCCTCGTCCACGTGTATGGACTCCGAGATTTTGTGCAACTTAGAGATGGCTTGATAAACCGTTGGAGCATTATCAGGAATGAATATGCAGCAGCTCGAATGGATGACCTTACACACACCACCTCTATCTGCTAGAACAACGTCTAGAACCATACGGTTCTGTAACGTCATAAGCCTATCCGCCTGAAGCTCGGCTGTCAAATTACCAAGGGCACTTGCGGTTATGTTAGCAGTTGACTCTACTACACGAGTTAACTGTCTCAGATTCCTGCTATTAACCATAGGGCCCCAAAACAGTAGGAAACCCTTAAAGAAGTCTCCTGCTTCTTGACCGGCAGTATCTTCTCTGCTAACAACACCTCTCACAACTCTAGTTCTGTGATAATCTGAGGCAACAGTGAAGGTCGGAGGCAAGAGATTTGCAATATAGCAGGTACCCGAGAAGTCATGAGGTAACCACATATATGCTCGATCATAACATACAAAATAGGTACCCTTGGCAGTTAGGAAGACAGGGGAAGAGAGCATCGGTAAGACATACGTCTCAGTACAAGCACTCTTCCCAAACTGAGCTCTCGGATTTCGACCAAGACCTTTCAGGCAGAAGTGACCAAGGTGAGGTACAATCCAAATCGGAGACGAGACTTTAAGCTGTCTATCACCCACTGATACACTATACTCAGTATTGCTTAGTTCCTTATACGCTCACACCTCCTCTTCTGGGATAAGCGATGCGTCAAAAATATCTCTATCCAGATCAGCAATGGCTATCGCCAGAGACTTGTGGTACGGGCCAGGACCAAGGTTTACTGAGCGTGGTTCTCGCTGGGGGTAGGAATCTAGTGCACTACGGAACATAGTTTGGAATGTTCGAGCTGACCCTTGGGAACTATAAGGAAGGACCAGATACGGAATACCCTTATCCATGGTATGTGGCATTAACCCGCACACCCAACAATTGGTAGTATTTACCACTAACTGATGCTGATGCAAGAGTTGAACAAAGGAATTGTTCCTAAATTCCGCATGTCTGACTTGTTCGTGTTGAGGCAGAAAATGAAAGGAATGTGGAGAAACAGTAGAAACGAAGTTTAGATCATGAGAAGGAGGAGTAGGTATAGTAGAAGGCAGCAATGATTGAGAACCAAAATATACTCCACCCACTAGCAGCATAGATACAGTCAGGAACAACATAAAAACCTGTAGCAAAAAACATTTTGTACGAAACACCTTATTTAACGTAGATCTTTGCGCCGACATTTTCTCTCTTTTCGACAGCTTAGAAAATTCCATCCTCTAACGACCGTCCGCAACGTTCTTGACGCACTTCGTTCTGAGTAGCGATTATCAATTCCCAGGAGTTCCCAGAAATTGACAAAAGAAACCGACCTAGTGTCGATAACTGCTAAACAGAAGAAAGTACCCGCACGGCCCTACGGCCAACCCAGATGATAGGTTCTAGATAAATTGAACGTTCAATTTACTATAAGGTCCTCGGCTGTACGAAAAGGGAAAAAGGTACACAATATAAAATGTCCACAATGTTCAGGGCGAATGTGAAATCCAAAAATAATTTTAAAAAATGTATTAGTCTTTTATGCGTGGACGAAGGAAGTACCGGCTTCTTCCGGGTCGAGTCTGATCTTCAAACAGTGGATTGGTTGGCAAATGAGTGTTCGATTGTTCAGGCAATTGTTTAGCACTCGAATTCTCCAAGGTTGATGGAAAGGAAATTGTTTGAGGGCAATCAACAGGGGTGTCAGATATGGGCTGAGCTTCGCTGAACAGGACAAAGCGTTGTGGAGCGTCGGTTTCAGACGAGGAAAAACCCCTTCTTATCCAAGTATCCGCCGGCAAAGGAAGCGGAACCTTCTTGGTGTGGGTGGCATGCACCCAGTGCTTCCGTCCCTCTAGCCGAACCGCCGTCCTCGTTGCCAGTAGCACCTGGAAGGGTCCCACGAATCTCGGCTCAAGGTTTCGTTTTCGTCCGAAGTTACGGGTCAAGACCCAGTCCCCTGGTTGGAGCCGATGACCAGGACCCTCTGTTTGTGACGGCAGAGCCTCAAAGACCTGTTGATGAATCAAACTCAATTTAGCAGTCAGATCATGAAGATAATCAATCAACATTGGATATTCAATTCTATCAACTTCTTTAGGCCTCGGGACTCCCCAAATATTAGCAGGACGGCCGAACACAATCTCATATGGGCTAAGCCCTATTCGAGAGTGCACAGTTGCCCTGGTCGATAAGAGAGCTAGAGGCAAAGCGTCGGGCCATGATAAACCGGTTGTTGCCTGAATTTTAGCAAGTTTTAGTTTCAGGGTGCCATTGTATCCTTCCACCAAGCCCGCTGACTGAGGATGATTAGCACTATGAAATTTCTGTACTATACCTAAGCCACGACACACACTCTTCATCACACTTCCCACAAACTCACTTCCGTTATCTGACCATACAATCCGAGGCATTCCATACCTGGGGAAAAACTCTTTGAGCAGAATTTTTGCTGTGGACAGGGCAGTATTATCCTTAAGGGGGTAAGCCTCAATCCATCTGGAGAACGCACATACTACAACCAAAACATACTTCAAATTGTTGCATCTCTCCATGTGGATGAAGTCTAACTGGATAACTTCGAAGGGGCATGTAGGAGGGGCAAAATGACCAGGTGGAGTGGGGGTACCCTTACCCGGGTTATACATCAAACATACCATACAATTCTTGACCACTCTCTCTGCACATTTAGTAATCCCATCATTCTTCCATACAGGAGACAGCAACTTGCATATGCCTTTTGCGCTAATATGTGCTGTACCATGAGCCATTGTAACAACAGCAAGCACATATGCATCCGGTAACATCCATCTTTGTTTCTCTGACAAATCAACCCAACATCCATCCTCATCTAACTTCCCCGTGCTTTCTTTCCACTTAGTCTTTTCCGTCTCAGTGGCCTCATTCTGTATTCCCTTCACACTCTCCACTGTGTCCTCACACATACTAGTCTCCGCAGGCCATCTCACTGAACTTGTAACATACATTCTATTTGTCAGATCTTTAGCTGTCTCCTTAGCAGTCTCATCTGCAAACGCATTACCACGACCAACATCATCCGTCACTTTTCGATGCGCACTACATTTTATTATTGCCACCTGCTTAGGCAATGTGAGTGCATCTAAAAGGTCATTCACAAGCTGTCCATGCTGAATCTTTGTGCCATGCGACGTTAAGAATCCTCTTTCTTTCCACAATCGCCCAAAACTATGTGCCACACCAAAAGCATACTGGCTGTCTGTGAACACATTCACCCGCTTTCCTCTGGACAACACACACGCTCTCGTTAAGGCGATCAACTCAGCTGCCTGAGCCGAGTTCTGATTTAATCTCGTAGATTCCACAACCGTTCTCAACGTCACTACAGCATACGCAGTCGTCACATCACCATTCGGTAACTTAAAACAGGAACCATCAACATACAAAGTACCATCGGGATCTACCAATGGAGTATCCTTTAGGTCAATACAACCCTTCGTCTCTTTTTCGGTTCTTAGATAACAGTCATGTGGTGCTACATCACTTGACTCCGTATTGATCGGCAATAATGTTGCTGTATTCAACACATTACACCGTTTTATCCGTATGTGACTAGCCAATAACGTCAGCTCATACCCAGACAACCTTGCGCTCGTCAAATGTTGAGTTTTCGTTCGGTTCAAGAGAGTGTCAACTGCATGCGGAACCATCACCGTAAGCATATTATCCATGACCATACCCGCGGACTGTCGAATGGACGCCGCAGCTGCCGCTGTTGCTCTTAAACAACTCGGCAAGGCTCGAGCTACTGGGTCTAAGGTCGAAGAAAAATATGCACATGGACGCTGTTTGTCACCAAATTGTTGTGTCAAGACACTCAACGCACAGCCATCCCTCTCGTGAACGTATAGTGTAAACGGCTTACTGTAATCAGGAGTACCCAACACAGGGGCCGAACACAACGCATCACGCAATTCAGAAAAACCTTTCTGACACTCTTCAGTCCAAGGCAAAGGAGATGAAACATCCTTGCACGTGAGAGCTAACAATGGTTTCGCCAATAGTGAAAAATTTGGGATCCATTGTCTGCAGTATGACGTAATACCTAGAAAGGCACGTACATCTCTCTGAGTTTTTGGCACAGTCATTCGGGAAATTGCTGCGATTCTCTCTGGGGTCAACCTTCTCCCTTCTTTTGACAATAAGTGACCTAAATAGGTTACTTCTTGACAACAATATTGCAGCTTAGAAGGTGACACCTTGTGATGTAAGTCACATAAATGCCGCAACAACGATACTGTAGCAGTTCTACAAATATCTTCGGTATCAGCGGCTACCAACAGGTTGTCAACGTACTGAATCAAGGCTGCGCCTGCCGGTAATACAAATGAATCAAGTTGACTTTTAAGGGCTTGACTGTAGATCGACGGACTCTCACAATAGCCCTGTGGTGCGCGTTTTAGTCTAAAACTACGACCACCTAATGAGAATCCTCGGCAATCGGGATACTAAAGAAAGCATTCTTTAGGTCGATCACCGTGAACCAGGAGGCAGAAGCTGGAATCAGGGTCAACAAAGTCGTGATATCGGGGACCACGGGGAACTGTGGGATCACGATTTTATTCACTTCTCTCAAATCGATTATGAAACGGTACACAGGAGGTTTAGATGGATCAGTTCGTTTCAAAATGGGTAACACAGGACTATTACACACGTTTCCCCGAGTTTCTTCTATGACATCCTTTTTGATTAGGTCACCGATGATCGCTAATAGCGCACGCTCACCATCAAGAGAGATACGATATTGAGGTATACGTGGTAATCGCACATTTGGTTTCAGTTGAATCACATAAGGTGGGATGTCCAACAGACCCACATCATTGGGACCTGTGGCCCATAGAGACGCAGGAAGGGAACTCAATTCCGGTGGGTATTTATCGATCGATAAGTACATAGGAGAGATTACTCTCCGACCTAATGTAAGCTCCACTCCTTCAGGAGAGCAATACAAAGTCGCATATAACCGTTTTAACAAATCCAAGCCCAAAAGATTCTCACCACAACCAGTAGATAGAATCAATGGAGCCTCCAGCTCACGAGGGCCAATCGTAAGGGACAAAGGGCTAGAGACAGGGTTGCTAACAGGGGCGCCAGAGAATCCAACGGAAACATTTGTTAAGCCAGACAAAGGTGCGCCAGGGAGTTTCGAATGCATGATGGAACTTTTCGTCGCACCAGGGTCTAACAGAAAAGGCTCAACTACGCCAGATGTAGCAACTGCGACGTAAGGCCCACTCTGATCAACCGGAACTGATACTACTCCCTCCCTCTGTCGGTGGCTGTCCTAGTAATGATCGTTTGCAACAGTCTCATGTTCAACGTAATAATCGTCCACATGATACTGTGTAGATCTAACAGACCCTGCATTTCGCTGGTCAAAACAATTATTCGCATCTGTTGAAACCTGAGAGCGCTCATTCTGATTTTGGGAGGTACCTCGGCCTCTACCTCGAGATGCCTGCTGAGGACCACCACGACCTCCTCGTGCTGATACACCATTAGGGCGATCAAGTAAAGCCGGGCAATCATATTTTATATGTCCCTCTCTTCTACAATATGCGCACTGATTATACCCAAGCATAGATCTAAAGTCAGAGGAGTCAGAACGTGACTGTGGTCTGGAGGACTGTGATTGCGGCCTATACTGCTGTTGCGAATCATTTTGATTCGAACGTGGAGGATACGCTTGCTGCAACAAAACCTTCATTTTAAGCTCTTTCGTTTTCTTATCCGATCGATCACTTTCTTCCTTTTCCCTGTTCTCATAATATTGTGCCGTCGCTAGTATTTGAGCAGTGGTTGAAACAGCCCAGGCACTTTCTGAGTTTTTCAATTTGTTGCACAGCTCAGGCAACAAATTCGCTACAAATTTGTCAACAAATAACCGTTGACCTCCCTCAGTACCCATGTCCTGACCACTATGATCAACAAATGTCTCTTCGAACCTCGTAAAAAAATCGGAGACACTCTCATCCTTCTTTTGCTTACAAGCTGCTAATTTATCCCAGTTTACCCTCATCGCCGGCATAAGCGTTTTCATGAGCGTAATGATTCTCTGTGGCAGATCCGTAATTAACTGTTCGGGCTTAGCCCCACCAACTTGTCGACCATCAGCCGCTATTAACACAGCCCAATCACCGCCTAACTCATTCGCATGATTTTCCTGGCGAATTTTCGCCCAAATCGGTTGCGGTACAACATTACCGAACAGCATGTCGATGTCGGCAAGGTTCATAATAGTAGCATCTACTAATTGGGATAACTCCTTATAATAACCCGCCGGATTCTTGCGCGGATCAGGCAAGGATTGTTTCACCTGCAAGACCTCTGATCGCTTCCATGGGAGGTGTATCCAAACTCTTTGGAAATGTGGTAGAACCGGAGGAGCAGCACCAGGATCACCTGGCATGTATACTGGCGGAACCTCTCTCATGGGATACTGACCAGGAGTCGCTTTCCAAGTCTCGAAGTCGTCCTCCAACGACACTCGAGAAGGCACTGTGGACCTAAATGCTAGTAAGCGCTCCAAGGCACGCCGTACATCTCCACCTACAATCATACTGTTCGAAAATTGACTCTGAAGTTCAATCACATCGGGCGGTACGTTATCTAAATCATCATTATACCACTGTTCTCTCAAAGAGTTACACATTTCTTCGAACACGAATCTCTGCGTAGGCTCATTAAACTGAGAAAACGTGTCAAAAACCACACGTGGAGGGTAGTTGACAGGATGTCTTATCCACCTATGAGCCATATTGGCTAATGTTGCACTCTCCCTTCCACCAGGGATTTGACTTCGTCTCTGAGGAGTTTCAGAAACGCTGGATGGTAGTATCGATCCGGATAGTGGCGAATAGAGCGTGGCAACAGTATTAGGGATACGGGTACGAGCAGAAGGAGAAGAAGGAAAAAGAACAGGAGCGACAATATTAGAAGTGAACGTAGGAACAGTAGAAACAGACAAGACAGTCGAATTAGCAGAAATTGGCGGTTGAGGAGGTACAGGCAAAGGAGCAGTAGGAATAAGAACAGATGGAGGGACAGACGTAGGACCAACAACGGACTGACCAGCAGCCTCTGGAACAACGGGAGGGACAACAGGAGGAACTACAGGAGGAGCTACAGGAGCCGTAGCACCCTGTGCATAAGGAGGTGGCGATTTCATCAAATACGCTAACAGAGGATCCTCCTTTGAATCCTCTTCTTTCTTATCTAGACTTGTTGGTAAAGACGGATAACACTTGTCTATTCGCATATGCCGTAGTCTAGTGGAAACTTCTATTTCTTTTTCGTCTTTATCTCGCTGACATTGTTGTACAACTTGCACTATCGGGACAATACCCTCTCTTCGATTCTTTTTAAGCTGTTTGATTTCTTTCTGTTTGGCCTCTTTACGCCACAACCGAAAGGAATCAAACATAGCGGGTCTAGCTTTCCTTTTAAACAATTTAGCTTCAAGATTATCCAAAATTGTAAAATCAAAACTTCCATGTGGTGGCCAACTAAGGACACCATCTTTTTTCGTGTAACGGACCCAATATTTATTGTAAATAATAGGGCCCACACCATGTCGACTATAGAGCTCATATATCGGAGTTCCAACTGGAGGTATCGGACATGAGTCCTCCAACCGGGAATCCTTGTTGCAACATTTAAAGAAACCAAGCAAACCACTATGGCTAGGCATCGTGCACACTAACCTAGTATAAACTTCAAGGGTTACCGAAGTACTAAATCCTCGTGAAAGACAAAACCCTCGGTTTTTGGCAATTGCAACTGTCAAATAACAACTAAGAACCAACAACTAAGAACCACAAATGCAATGGAACCATGCAACAACTAAGCACCAAGAACGATCACAAATGCAACGGAACCGTAACGGAACCTTGCATACAACTAAGCACCAACAACTAAGGACTGGGAGCGACCCACAAATACTTAACTGAGAGCTCGATGGCGTCACCAGGAAGACCCGTCTATCGTCTCGCTTTACGTAAGGACTACGCCGGGCGCTGAAAACAGGTCGACAGTCAGGGCATCAGTCCGTCGCAGCCGTCAGGAGGCGGGAAGCTTTGCAGGGAAAATCTTCGGGCCACTTATTTCGACAACAGGATCGATGAAGCGGGGTGCACCTTCCCTCGGAGATTTCACACAAAGTTCCTCGCAATCGTCAGGCTTTGGACCGGTACCGCTGATGTCGCCCCGAGTTGGGCGCCAACTGAAGGACTGGGCTATTTAAGGCCCAGCGGTGCCAGGGAACAACACCTATAACCTTCATGGGATACACAGTAACATCACCGGTTCCCAACTGTAAAAGCACATCTTCCCACCATAAGGCACATTCCACTTGAGTTGTAAATGAGCAAGAGAAAGAGACAAGAGCAGCTGCAAGGAAGACAGACACTCGTAAAGAAAGAGTGTGGGGGTAATATCGGAAGCATGATCGTAGGATCAAAGAGCTTGATCCCAGCACATACACGGCTAAAACAATAGACCGGCATGGCAAGATTACCCTCAAGCTGAGCCATCTGCCTTCGTAGTGTCATTCCTCCGGTCATAAATACATATGAAAGGAATATGCGTCTTCCGTAAGGCTTTGGAAACCAAAAGGTCATGAAGCGATCAGTTGCCTGTTCGCTGACTACGTGAGGGCAAGAAACAAAATGGATGCCGTATCTAAAATGGAACCCGAAAGTTCAGTTGTAGAAACACGTAAATTAGGCGAACCCCGTCAAGTAGTGTAGCGAAAACGCGTACACTTACCGAACTCGCCATTTACGGTTCATAGATACCAAGCTCGTCCACTTTCGGCAATGCCCAAAACGTCGTAACGATTCTCACGGAACCTCACCAATAGGCTCTGCGCATTGGAATAACATAAACGATAGTTTAGATGTAGGACTAAGGTTGACTAGGTCTCTACTGAATATGTTAGACTTAATTATAAATGCCAGCTAGCTCAGAGGTCACTAGAAACTTTCTCGAGTGAACAGGAAGGAGTTAACTTTTCTGAATAGACAAGAAGGGATTAGTTTCTGACAACCGCATAAACATGACAACTTTGCTCCCTCCAGAATAAGGAGTATATCTCCAGAGTCGCGGAAACAATAGACAGCTATTTCACTCAGTCAATCGTGCATGCTTAGTTTCACCAGAAGCGCAGAGAAATAGAGAGACGGGCGTTTTCAATAAAAGTGGTTATTTATTGAGCAGTCTTCTGTCTCATGCAAGAGACGTAAATTGCCACAATTGCAATACTTGTCATAAAGTAAAGTGCGTACAGTTAAAGGAGTATTGTGAAATAATACTGTAAAAGCATTTATATGGTTTCTAAGCTATAAGATACTTAAAACGGCTAAAATACATACAATGATAAAAGTTGACTAAACGTACTCATCTGGTGTTTCTAAAATACGCCTACCCCGGTGTACCTAACCTAAGCCTAGTACGTGGGAAGGAGTAAGTGAGATATAGTTTGAGTTAAGATAGATTTTGCCAAGAATCTGAATCAAGAATTCTCTAAGGATCTAATCAGCTCCGTACCTTGGTTATAGAATGAAGGAGGTCTTGTATTTCTTTCTCAGGACTCGATCTCCCAGCAACCAGCAAGGGTGACTGGAAACACTGGAGCTGGATTTCTCGGCAGGAGAAAAGACAGCGTCTCTCTCATTGCGTCAACGGGAGGGTTGGCTTCCTTCGGCACTTTCTACAGCATGGCGTCGGGCAAGTAAATAGTCGATCTGCTCCAAACCACCGTGTGTTTGCTTAAGGCAGATGCTGGTATACTTATACCTGGAAGGTGCAGAGTTTGACGTAAGGTTGGACATAAGACGTCACTAAGAACTCACAGTTCTTTTACGACTCCAGGAGTTCTTGGACAAATCAAAACAGAAGCAGGGGGAATTCCCGGGCTGCTGGAGGCTTGGTTTGTTTAAAGAACGCGTTGTACTTTCTAGGAGTCTATGGGAGTAACCTTGCAGTATTTGGACTGCATTGGCTATGACTAAATATGGATATGATTCTTATGCCTTTATAAGGATATGATTTGTTATAACCACATAAGGGCATAAATCGGGAATATTTAAATAGGGTCCTAGATACGTTCACAACAGGGTGAGGACATTCAGGACTTCTTCCAGCGCAACAAGGGCTCTGTGAATAGTGTGCCAACAATATGGGAGGTGTTTAAGGTAACGATTCATGGCTTCTGTATCTCCAAAAGCTCAGGTGTCCTCTGAGACATACAAGGCACACTTCGGAAGTTGGATGCGTAGCTTAAGGCATTGGAGCAACAACTGGCCATGGGGGGGGGATAGTAACCTCAAACATATTCTTTGTGATAAATTATCACAATATACCACCACTGCAGATTGTGACACGAAATTCAGGGGGAAACTTTGGGTGGCCCTTAGGTATGGAGAGGGTGAAAAGCCTGGGAAAGTCCTTGCGGAAACAATTCGACAACCATGCTTTACTAATTATGTACTTGAAATTACTGGGCCCGGGGACATTATGTGTAAGGATACTGCTGGCATTTTAGCCACGTCCACTGCACATTACACCGCATAGTACACCTCGCAACGAAGAGACACCTTTGATCTGGACAGTTTTTTGGGGGACGTGGCGCTTAGGGGACTCCCAAAAGGAATTCCTTAATGACCCCTTGATGAGATCCGGGAAGCCATAATGCAGACAGAGTCCGGTAAGGCCCCTGGCTTGGATGGGCTTCCAGTTAAATTTTATAAAACCTATATAAATTTGCTGGCTCAATACCTGAGGGGGTCTATGAGGATGCGCTAGAAACTGGTACCCTTCCTCCATCTATGAGAGGCACTCATAACATCGCTTCTCATACCCAGGAAGTCCCCGCTTCATTGCGATTCATACAGGCCATTGTCATTTATAAATTGTGACACGAAGATTCTTGCCAATTAAAAACATGGGCGGATAGTGGGCGGAGCTTCCACAAAACTTCCACTCCATACTCCATTTCTGCATACCTTGCAAAGCGAGCAGCACATGTGCGCTGCCGCTCTAGGCTCGAGCTAAAAAGCAGTCACAGATTTTGTGGTTTTCTGACCCCAGCTGGTCACCATCGCTGAGGGTGCTGGCCATTCCCAATTGGTGGTAAATTGCGACCTGCCTCATGAATATTAATGAGACAGGTCCCTTGCGACCCATTTGGGAATCGTACACAGTTTCTGAGACACTGTTGCACATCAGGTTTTGTGACTCACAAATTGCGAGTTCATAAAACCGCAATTTGCGAGTCATGACAACTGTTGGTCATCAATGTTGCCCTTATTTCCATGACTTGACATTTCAACTTCAAACAAAACATCTAAATCATTGGCAAAGCTAACAAGCCTCACTTTCTGTCCTATGGACAAGAGATACCTCGACACCTGAGCTGCCTCCACTTGCTGCCCCCTGCCTCTGACCCTCACCAGGGCTGTCCGCAGGGCCTCGCCTCTCTCCTCGTTCCCCTGTCCCTGAGCTCTCACCTCACTTGTGTCCTCATGTTTTATATCCTTGCTTCCATCGCTTCTCCTCCCTCCCTTCCTCACTCCTAGAGTCCGATGGATGAGTGAGTGCCTTATTCATGGGACTGGAGCTCTGTGAAGGTGGCTCTTGTGTGCTCAGTTCACTCTTCCTATGGACGCCTCCTGTCTGAGTCTCTCTCCTCAGTTCTTCTGTTTCCTCAGGTTTATCAGCCTCTCATGTTTCACCTCCTCCATTTTTGCGCTCCGATAAAATTTGGGGTAATATATTTTCCCCGTTGATTATATTACACTAGAGGTAAGCTAAATTACAGCCATTCTCTGTCTTGGACGATCGTGCGTCCCCACCTGGATGGGGTCTGTTGGCATGTGTGTAAATGCACCTCTCAGATAATAAAGTGAGTCAGAATAAAATAAAGCGAGAGTGAGAGGAAGATATACAGATAAGGAAAGAGAGAGATGTGTGGAGAGATAGAGAAGAGATGAGAGGGGAGAGTGAGGAGAGGGGAGAGGGGAGAGTGAGGAGAGGGGAGATAGAGAAGAGATGAGAGGGGAGAGTGAGGAGAGGGGAGATAGAGAAAAGATGAGAGGGGAGAGTAGGGAGAGGAGAGATAGGAAAGATGAGAGGGGAGAGTGAGGAGAGGGGAGATAGAGAAAAGATGAGAGGGGAGAGTGAGGAGAGGGGAGATAGAGAAGAGATGAGAGGGGAGAGTGAGGAGAGGAGAGATAGAGAAGAGATGAGAGGGGAGAGTGAGGAGAGGGGAGATAAGAGGAAAGATGAGAGGGGAGAGTAGGGAGAGGAGAGATAGAGAAGAGATGAGAGGGAAGATAGGAGAGAAATTAGAGGGGAGAGTAAGGAGAGGGGAGAGTAAGGAGAGGGGAGATAGGAGGAAAGATGAGACGGGAGAGTAAGGAAGGACAGAGGAACATGAAACATGAGGGAGAGGTGATTCAACGGGCGAGTGATATGGAGAGGTGTGAGGACAGGGAGAGAAGGGCAGGAGTGGTGAGGGGAGAGTGAGAGATAATGAGAGAGGGAGAGTGAGGATACAAGAAGGAGAGGAGGGCGACACGAGGTGGGGTGAGAACGGAGTGTTGAGAACAGAGGAGGAGAGAAGAAAGAGTGAAACTGAGAGATGAGGAAACAAACTGATTTAATCAGGAAAGGGTAAGAGAAGAACAAGAACAGATAAGACAAGAGAGGGATGAAAGAGTGGGAGGACAAATTTAGGCAAGCAGTGGCAATGCCAATAGGCAGGGCCACTGGAGGTATGTGGCATGGGAGAACCAAAGTATGAAGCAGGGTGGGCTCAATTACGCGACAAGAACAGGCAAAGTATGTGGTGTAATACTGCACATTTAAAAAAAGTATGACTTCATCATTATGTCATTTGTACACGTTACCACTGTATTGGCAAAGGTTTCACCTCATTAATACCAGCTTAACACCAAATACAGCAATAAGCAACTGCAAGATGACCGGTCAACGTTTGTGATGGGGTTTCCACTGCGTGGCAAACAGTGTTGCAAACAGTGTTGCAACATTTTTAGGGACTTTTGAAACAATTTTTTATTGTTACTGTATTGAAAAATCTTCTATAGTGTATTGGAATCTTCTAAATTTATTTTATTTATTTATTTAATGCCATTTATAAAGCGCGTGCAATTACCCTTAGGCGTCTCGGCGCTGAAATTGCATTAAAGTCTCACCCTAGACAGAAAAAGCAGGAAAGTGAATTACTGATTAAAAAGCCATGTCTTCAGTTTTTTTCTAAACTGAAGAAGAGTAGAACTAGTTCTTATATAGATGGGTAGGGTGTTCCAAAGTCTGGGGGCCGCGATTAAAAAGCGGCGATCACCCCAGGAAACTGTACGGCTACGTTGAACCACTAGCTGGTTAGAAGATGTGGATCTGAGCTTTCTCATAGGATTGTACGGAATCAGTTGTTTCTTAAAGAATCGAGGTCCTAAATCCTGAAGTGATTTAAAAACACTGCACAAAGATTTGAATTTGACCCTATTGTGAATGGACAGCCAGTGGTATTTTTTAAGCGTGTCCGAGATGGGTGCAAATCTGGGTTTTTTTGCAAGTACGCGGGCAGCAGCATTTTGAACGGTCTGTAATTTTTTGATGACTCTGTTCTGGGCATTAAGCAACAGACCGTTACAGTAATCTAGTGAAGACAACACTAGCGAGGAGACTAGTGTTTTTGCTGCTGATTCAGGTAGGTATGGTATGATTTTCCTTACAATACGTAACTTAAAGTGAGCATTAGCAGCCACTTTATTCGCATGGGCCATGAAGTTGAGCTGGTTGTCAAAGGTGACACCTAAGTTTCTAACTTTGACCGAGGGGCAAGGAGGTGTACCCATGGCCGCTGGCCACCAGGTTGCCGACCAGGCTGGGGAGAGCTTACCGAAGATAACCACCTCTGTTTTATCAGAGTTGAGCTTCAGGCAATTTCTTGCCATCCACTCACTAATTGCAGTCATCCCATCTTGGAAACTCTCCGCCATCTTCTGTCCATCACCCTTTATGGCCAGAACCAACTGGGTGTCGTCAGCGTATGAGGTCAGGCCCATCCCGTAGGCTTTGATGACACTAGCAAGGTCCGACACGTATATGTTAAATAGTGTCGGACTCAGGGATGAGCCTTGTGGGACCCCACACGGCAACGACAAGTCGGCAGATTGAAAGGGGCCCAGGGTAACCGCCTGGGTTCTATTGGCCAGAAAAGAGGCCAGAAGATCTCTAGCAGTAAGCTGAATGCCCATCCTCTCGACACGGTCGACCAAGATCTTGTGGTCGACCGTGTCGAAGGCAGCAGACAAATCAAGGAGGACTAATACAGCAGTACCTCCTTGGTCACGGATGACTCTTATGTCGTCGGCTGCTTTAATGAGTGCGGTTTCCGTGCCATGATGTTTGCGGAAGCCGAACTGTGTATCGTCCAGCAGATGATTGTTCTCTATATAAGCTGACAACTGCTGGTTCATGGCCTTTTCTATAACCTTCGCTAGGAAAGGGAGACTTGCAATCGGGCGGTAATTTTTTAGTTCGCTTTTGTCTAACCCCGGTTTTTTCAGCAGAGGTTTGATTAGTGTATTTTTCAGCGAGTCGGGGTAGGATCCGGATGCCAGAATAGTGTTACAGAGGGTGGTTATAATGGGGATGACTATATCTGGTACTGTGGCAAGTACAGAGGTAGGGCAGGGATCCAAAGCTGATCCAGCTTTAATCGTGTTAAAGATGCTTTTGACTTGATCGGTGGTGAGGGCAGTGAAGGATGTCATAGTGGTGCTAGCCGGAGTCACTAAAGTGACCGGAGGAATAGTGACACTACTGTGGACATGGTCAAGATTAAAAGCTTGATAAATATCATTGACTTTAGTGAAGAAAAAGTCTGACAAGGCATCGCATAAGGTTTGTGATGGGGGTGGATTAAGATCCGGGGCATTACCCGCAAGGGTTTTAGCAACGTGATAAAGCTCTTTGCTGGAATTTTTGGCAGATTCTATATGGCGAGTGTAGTAATCCTTTTTTGCTGTTATTATCATTGATTTATAAGTAGCCAGGGTTTTCTTATAATTGTCCTTGGTTTCAGTATCATAAGTTCTACGCCATTGTCGTTCCTTATTCCTAGTAAGTTGTTTTTGGTCTTTTAGTTGTTTCGTATACCACTGAGCTTTAGGCCTATTTCTATTCTTAGAGATTTATTTGGTGGGTGCCAACTGAGTTGAAGCTTCACCCAACCATTTTTGAAATTGAATAGTGGCAGTCGTTGGGTCAGTGGATAATTCTGGGGTTGTGGTGTGGAGAAGCAGCATTAAATCATTGGGGTTAATGTCCTTCCACGCTTTGAACGTGCCCTTTATAGCAGGAGACCTTTTTTTACTCTGCGGACCTTTGATGGTAAGTTTACTAATGATAACTGAATGGTCTGTCCAGGTCATTGGAAGAACAGAGGTGATGGACAGTCCTTCCACATTAGTGAAGATACCGTCCAGCGTGTGGCCTGCCTGGTGAGTAGAAGTTGTAACCAACTGTCTAAGGCCCATCGTATCAAGGTCTGATACGAGGGATATGGTATCCCTGTCACTGTGAAGCTCTAGATGAAAGTTGAAATCACCCAATATCGTGGTGAATTCTTCTGCCGCTATAGATTCGGTGATGTTGGTAAGATTTGTGAGAAACGCGGATCTAGTACCAGGGGGTCTATATATCAATATCCCCTTAAAATTATACGTGGGAGCCAGATTAATATCAAAGTGCATGGCTTCGCATGCATTGATAGGGATAGGTGAGCAGCGCGTTTTATATAAGTCTCTTGCTATGATGGCTATTCCACCTCCTTTACCTTTGGGCCTATACTGCCGATAGGCACCATAGCCAGGGGGAACTGCTATAACATAGTCAGGGGCAGATGCTTCATCGGACCAAGTCTCGGTGATAAAAAGGATGTCTAAGTTATGATCATTTATTAGGTCGGCTATGTCCTGGCAGTGTTTACTCAAGGAACGCGCATTAACAAGTGCCATGGAAATATGTGTGTCATCCTCCATAGCTCGTGTTTTGATATGCAGCGTGGGGTTGACAAGCATAGATAGAGAGTTACAATGTGAACACCGTGTACCTGAAGCCAATGGAGTAAGCGATACATCAGCTTTAGTACATAGCGGAGCATAAGAAGGGCACAGCTCCATGAGTTCATTACGAGAGTAAATGGTGCGAGAAGCAGGGGTTGTGGCCCTGGGCCCGGTCCCGGCGTGGACGGGCGCAGACGGGCCCGCCTTTGGCGCGCCTTTGGCGCGCCGCCGGTGCGCCCGCTGCGCCCGCCCGCTGCGCGGACGGGCGGTGTTGTTGTTTTTATGCATGATTTGGGCGGGGTGTGAGGAGGGTGGGAGGGGCGCAGAGCTCTCGGCCAGCCTTCCCAAACTAAGATGGCGGCCAAGTTCTGTTCCAAGCTTCCCTGCACCTGACTACAGCGGCGCTGAGGGAGGGCAGATCGAATCTAGGTGAAGTAATCTCACCTCAGGGGACAATGTGCTAAAAACGGAGCAGTTTAAAATATATACAGAGCTTAAAACAAATTATTGTCTCAATCGTTTTTCAGCAGTGTAAAATATACAAGAGGTGCAAGGGAGCACAGTAAGACCTCCGGCTTCCGCCTCAGAGGGAAACAAATAGCAATTAAACGCGTTAGCTGAAGAACGCGATTTAAATACCCTGGGAGGGCGGGAGGGGCGCAGAGCTCTCGGCCAGCCTTCCCAAACTAAGATGGCGGCCAAGTTCTGTTCCAAGCTTCCCTGCACCTGACTACAGCGGCGCTGAGGGAGGGCAGATCGAATCTAGGTGAAGTAATCTCACCTCAGGGGACAATGTGCTAAAAACGGAGCAGTTTAAAATATATACAGAGCTTAAAACAAATTATTGTCTCAATCGTTTTTCAGCAGTGTAAAATATACAAGAGGTGCAAGGGAGCACAGTAAGACCTCCGGCTTCCGCCTCAGAGGGAAACAAATAGCAATTAAACGCGTTAGCTGAAGAACGCGATTTAAATACCCTGGGAGGGCGGGAGGGGCGCAGAGCTCTCGGCCAGCCTTCCCAAACTAAGATGGCGGCCAAGTTCTGTTCCAAGCTTCCCTGCACCTGACTACAGCGGCGCTGAGGGAGGGCAGATCGAATCTAGGTGAAGTAATCTCACCTCAGGGGACAATGTGCTAAAAACGGAGCAGTTTAAAATATATACAGAGCTTAAAACAAATTATTGTCTCAATCGTTTTTCAGCAGTGTAAAATATACAAGAGGTGCAAGGGAGCACAGTAAGACCTCCGGCTTCCGCCTCAGAGGGAAACAAATAGCAATTAAACGCGTTAGCTGAAGAACGCGATTTAAATACCCTGGGAGGGCGGGAGGGGCGCAGAGCTCTCGGCCAGCCTTCCCAAACTAAGATGGCGGCCAAGTTCTGTTCCAAGCTTCCCTGCACCTGACTACAGCGGCGCTGAGGGAGGGCAGATCGAATCTAGGTGAAGTAATCTCACCTCAGGGGACAATGTGCTAAAAACGGAGCAGTTTAAAATATATACAGAGCTTAAAACAAATTATTGTCTCAATCGTTTTTCAGCAGTGTAAAATATACAAGAGGTGCAAGGGAGCACAGTAAGACCTCCGGCTTCCGCCTCAGAGGGAAACAAATAGCAATTAAACGCGTTAGCTGAAGAACGCGATTTAAATACCCTGGGAGGGCGGGAGGGGCGCAGAGCTCTCGGCCAGCCTTCCCAAACTAAGATGGCGGCCAAGTTCTGTTCCAAGCTTCCCTGCACCTGACTACAGCGGCGCTGAGGGAGGGCAGATCGAATCTAGGTGAAGTAATCTCACCTCAGGGGACAATGTGCTAAAAACGGAGCAGTTTAAAATATATACAGAGCTTAAAACAAATTATTGTCTCAATCGTTTTTCAGCAGTGTAAAATATACAAGAAGTGCAAGGGAGCACAGTAAGACCTCCGGCTTCCGCCTCAGAGGGAAACAAATAGCAATTAAACGCGTTAGCTGAAGAACGCGATTTAAATACCCTGGGAGGGCGGGAGGGGCGCAGAGCTCTCGGCCAGCCTTCCCAAACTAAGATGGCGGCCAAGTTCTGTTCCAAGCTTCCCTGCACCTGACTACAGCGGCGCTGAGGGAGGGCAGATCGAATCTAGGTGAAGTAATCTCACCTCAGGGGACAATGTGCTAAAAACGGAGCAGTTTAAAATATATACAGAGCTTAAAACAAATTATTGTCTCAATCGTTTTTCAGCAGTGTAAAATATACAAGAGGTGCAAGGGAGCACAGTAAGACCTCCGGCTTCCGCCTCAGAGGGAAACAAATAGCAATTAAAAACAAATAGCAAATAAAAACTTTTGAAATAAAAAAAACCTGCAGATTATGCAGCAGATCCTGGATTCTGTGGCAAATGCAGCAAATTCATACCATGTGGAGACCCATAAGTAAATCAAACGTAAATGGTGGAAAATGTATTTTGTTTGGAAACTGTAATTTGGAGTATATTCTTAATTTGCAATATTGTTTTCATTTGACTTATCTGTTAATCATTTCATTATAAACAGAAGCTTACAAAACATACAAACCGAAAATGGGAATTCTCTGTGGCATGTAAACAGGGTTGATGGAAGCTCCTTCTAAGATCACGAAACCGCTTGTGGCTATGCAGAGAATGAATAAGGAACCCACGGGTAGTGAAAAGAAATGGCAATACGAGGTATTAAATGTAATTCAATTAAGCATGGGCGGATTTTGCGAATTGGCAATCCGCGAACTTGCGTATTTACGGATTCGCAATCCGCAAAATCCGTGATTTTGCGGATTTTTATTTTTTTTGTGTTCGCAAGGAATTCTGCCAGTTCGCGAGGGTTCTGTACCAGTTCGCAATTGCGAACTTACTTGTCGGCTCGCAACGGCCGCGACTATGTTGTTTCTACATCTGGTTCATCATCACAGGTTCACAGCACCCTCTGTTTCACCACTGCCACCCTCTGGTACACCCATGCCACCTTCTGGTACATCACTGCCACCCTCTGGTTGGTTTATCACTGTAGATTATGGGGGTGAAAAAAAGCAAGCACACCTGCCCTGCTTCAACTGACATGAATTAATTTGGGGTCGATTAATGTGTCACTGAATTTAAACTTCCAGTCTGGCTGGCACCTGCTTCCTTATCTGTAATTTGCTTTCTGTTGCAGTTGCAAGTAGGCAACTGAACTCTGAAGGGGCCCCTCAGGAAGCACTACAGGGAATGGTTACTAATGATAAGATTGAACTTTTGCACCTGCTGAGTGCTTTCAGTTTTGTCTGTAATTGCTTTCTGTTGCAGTGTAATTTTTTTAACAGGACCTTTGTTGTATACGTGTAGCTATTCTCTGAGCCTGCTGTGAGGGTCAGAGCAGGGTCATAGAATAGTTGCAAGTAGGCAAGTGAACTCTGAAGGGGCCCCTCAGGAAGCACTACAGGGAATGGTTACTAATGATAAGATTGAACTTTTGCACCTGCTGAGTGCTTTCAGTTTTGCAAAAATCCAAATATCCAGCAGCATCCACAAAAAGTAATCCTTCCAGGTCAAGATCCAAATCAAAGTGACCAGCACATGAAGAAAGCACTGGGAGGAGCCTGGTGGACAGGAACAGGAAGTTGGAAACTGTAGGGCACTTCCTTCCTCCCACCCCCACCCCCCAAAATGGACTCCTTGCAAAGAAAAAGTGCAGGAAAATGTCAACCTGAGGAGTTATTCTGATAAAAATCATAATTGTCAACGTTTATGCTGCCTGCTGGTGGATTTCTTGTGTGAAATTGCAAATTTTGCAATCTCGCAATTGTGAGATTGTCGCTGCCTGTCGCATCTACGTGTTCGCAAGTGTTTACTCCCGCGAAATTGTATAGTATTCTAGTTGGTAAGTGCGACCAAGCAAAAAATCCGCTTCGCACGGATTTTACGAATTTTCGGCAAGTTCGCGAGAGTTCGCGGATTGCGAATTTACCAAAAATCCGCAAAATCCGCGAGCGGAACGGATTTTACGCCCATGCTTAAATTCAATGAATCTAGTCCTCATTATTGAACCCACCAGTGGTATGACGTGTATTGCCAGTACTTTGAATCCTAAAAGTAACGATACTCAAATGTATTACCGTTATCCAGAATACAAAGAGAGAGCACATTTATCACCAGAACTATTTTAGGATTAAATTGGCCACAGCCCCATATTTTGGAAAATGTTATGGTATGCCACAAGTGCTCTAACTCATTGAAATAGTAAGATAAAACCTTGCCAAACAGAGGCACAGTTTCCTTGATTGATAGACTTCTAACTCACTCACCAAAAGGTTTACATTCGGTGGAAGAACTATTATTTAAATTCATGGCGACGAGCTTATGAAAGGCGGATTGAAATGCTGTCACTGATTGGACTGTGCTCTGGTGGGACATGCTCTAGTGGGGAGAACGTGGAATTATCTTTAAAATAATTTGTTGTTATTTAAGCTTTTTGCAGTAAGATATGGGTGATGATGATGGGTAATTAGTTGTATGTGAGGTATAAGACATTTCCACTGGTGGGTGAACCAGGAAGAAGATATTTGATTGCTCAATATTGTAGTGTAATATTTGAGAGCAAATTATGTTAACGTGAAGAGGATAGTCAGCAACAGTGTGCCATACATAAACATTTCAAACTGTGGTATCCTGGTGCACTCGAAGTAAACACGTATATTCAAAAGTACCCAAAGTTTATGGTAGGCGCCACATCCGACACACGTGGTCAAACCGTGCCTTTAATAGTAGTCAGCGTGGAGTGGGAAACAATTTCTCACAAGGGTGTGCGCTCTGGTTTACTGGAAACCGTGTGGTTTCTTAACAGTTCAAACTGAAAGATATATTCAATAATTGATTCATAATCCAAAAGTTCTTTCCGAATTTTATTCCAATGTTTTCAATCACATTGCGTTGCAGTTAATTCGAAATTCGATCAATAAACATTCCATTCAAATACCCAATGCATTTCGGGTCTCAAACATGGACCCTTCGTCAGGGGTCTAAGGAAAAAGAATAATACAAGGCCAGGATAAATATTCACTCAGTAAATGAAATTTCAACAATATTTACCATTGGTAACTAGCAAAAATTAATCGTGGGTACATGCCATAAACATATCGAAGAGTGATGCTGTACAACATTAAATAAAGAGATAACCGGCTAAACATTCAAATACGTGCAGAACATAGACTGAAAAAGTGCAGAGACCGAAGAACCTGTGAGTATATTACAAGGCTCGAAGTAAGCATAAAGACGGTGTCAACAAAAACCCTCACAGGGAAACCCAAGACGTTGTGTATATAACGAACGCTAAAGTTACCACCACCACCACGGTGTAACATGCTGAATAAACGGAAAATGAGTGACTTACATGAAAGCTGGGCGCCAGACGTCTCAATATTGATGTGTGAGCGGATAGAGAAAGTTAAGTGCAATTAAGTGAAAGGGGATCGCGGTCCTAGCGTGTAACGTATGAACGTAGGTCACGTGATCGGGAGGAGAAAGGACAACCAACACTAAAAAAGGACTCAAACAATAAACTGCAAGACGGACGAAAGACACACACAAAGTGACCAGAGTAACGTGGAATGCACCTAAATACATAAAAATATGCAAGCACATAAGCTAATCCCAACTCGTGGCTGGAAAATGGGAAAATCAGAATAAAAATAAAAATAAAAATGAACAAATATATCATCGGTTTAAACATGAAAAACAACAAAAAACATATGCCATAATTTAAAGTCATCAACGAGTGAAGCTCAATACTGGAGCTCAGAATAGTTCAAGCAGCCAATGTTAATTTAAATTAGAGAAAACACAAATATTCAATCCTATCATTCATCCCCACTGGTTGGAGAGAATTCAGTTTTTCGATCCAAAAATACTCTGCTTGTAGTCTCTGTTTAACAGGATCAATGTCTCTGCGTTGTGGAATAACCTCAAGAATTGTACATCGCAGCTGAGCAATTTGATGGCCCGCTTCTTTCCAGTGGTTGGCCACCGTAGATTTGGTGTTAAACAATCTAATGTTGCGCTTGTGTTCTGTAATGCGCACTTTCAATTTGCGCTCAGTTTGTCCAACGTAAACTTTGCCACACGGGCATTTGATTGCATAAATGATATTTGTGGTATCACAAGTGCTAGAAAGATGCAATGAATTTGGTACCCTTTAGTGGGGTGAGCAAAGCTGTTCCCAACAATGATGTTTCCACAATGTACACAGTTCTGGCATCTGGACATGCCCTTAAAGTTGCATTTGTCTTTTTTGGGTGTGTTCAATATTTCTTTTAGATTCCTGGATCTTTAAAATGCAAAGGTGATTCTTTCATTATAGAGATGTTTTAGATCAGGTTCCATTTGAATTAAATTCCAATGTTTGTTGATGATGCTTTTGATCCTTAAAGCTTCAGTGGAATATTTCAATACACAAACTGTTTGTTTAGACTTGAGATTTGGTGTTGCTTTTAGTAGCATTTCTCTAGGGTTCACTCGCACTTTATCCATTGCCACTTTCAAAACTTCTTCTGGATAACCTCTTGAACGGTATTTGTTGGTGAGTGCTTCCCAGGCTTCATGCAAATCTGCTTCTTGGGTGGTGATCCTTTTAAGTCTGGTATATTGAGATGTCGGCAAATGTTTTTTTAAAGTCTCAGGGTGAAAGCTTTGAAATGAAAGACTTGAGTTTCTGTCAGTCTTCTTAATGTAAACCTGAGTGGTGAGCACATTGTTTTGAAGTAACACTAGCATATACAGAAATGCAATGGAGGATTTCTCAATAGTGTGGGTGAATTTAATCCGATCATTTTTGGTGTTCAATACCATGATGTTCTTTTCCAGAATTGTTTTTTCTCCTTTCCAAATCAGAAAGATGTCGTCGATGTAACGTTTGAACAACACAAGATTGGAGATCCAGACAGGATTGTGCAAGATGTAATCAGACTCGAATTTATACATAAAGATGTTAGCATATGAGGGGGCCCCCCCAAAACCCATTGAGGTTCCATTGCATTGATTGAAGAATTTATTCTGCCATTCAAAGTAGTTGTGGTATAACGCGAATTGCATCAATTGTAAAATAAACAATTGTTGAGATTCTTCCAGTCCGCTGTTGAGCAAGCTCCATTCCAGGGCCTCAATGCCCTCCTTGTGAGGTATCGACATGTACAGAGAAATTACATCAATAGTGCAAAGCCAATATACTTCACCTGCTTCTAACTCAATCGAACGTAACATGTTCAAAAAAGATGTAGAATCCTTAATGTACGTTGCACTTTTTTGGACAATTGGTTGCAAGAATTTGTCTACAAATTTGCAAATTGGTTCGGAGATCGAACCACACGCAGAGACAATTGGTCTAAATGGAGGTTTGACAGAGTCTTTGTGTATTTTTGGCAACATACATAGTTTTGGTCTTCTGGGAAACTTCATTTCGAAAAATTTTTTGGTCTTCTCATTGATCCAATGCATGTCAAATGCATGATCTAAGATTTTTTGTAATGTAGACTGGTACTCGTTGGTAGGATCTTGATCTAATGGTAATTAAATGTCTTCGTTGGACACATGATTCTGAACACTGTTTAAATAAAACTCCTTATCCATAACAATTAATGTTCCTCCTTTGTCAGCCTTTTGAAACATGAGGTTCTTTTCTTGATTCAGATTTTTGAGTGTATTCCATTCTTTGTTCGTCAGGTTAGTTTTCTTTGGTTTAACAAAAGAAATCTTCTGAACCTCAGATAACACTGCTCTTTCAAAAGCCTCAATCGTTTTGTGGGAAAATGGCGCACAAAAAGTACTCTTAGGTTTAAACTCATTATCCCAAGCATCAGTCATCTGTGAAATTTCTGTGTCTTTAAAGAAAAATCTTAATTTCAACAACCTGAAGAATTTAAACAGAGCAATTTCAGACTCTCCTAAATTAGATCTGTAGGTTGGAACAAAAGTAGTACCTTTGTTGAGCAATTTGATTAGAGTTTCTGTTAACGTGGTGGAAGATATGTTTATAACTAAGTTGCTTTCGCCAGTTGGCTGCGCGTTCTTCTGGCTATCTCTTCTGCTGTTTCTTTTGCCCCTTCTTGTCTTTCTGTTTGAGGTGGAGCATTTGCTGCCGGGCTGATCTCTAAAAAAGACGGTTGTTGGGTGGTAGATTTTTCCAATTGTTGTTGAACGGTTTTAGCTGGAGCTCTTGATTGAGCAATCTCAGAGTCTGATACCACACTTTCTTGTGATGATGTTACATTCACTCATTTTCCGTTTATTCAGCATGTTACACCGTGGTGGTGGTGGTAACTTTAGCGTTTGTTATATACACATCGTCTTGAGTTTCTCTGTGAGGGTTTTTGTTGACACCGTCTTTATGATTACTTCGAGCCTTGTAATATACTCACAGGTTCTTCGGTCTCTGCACTTTTTCAGACTATGTTCTGCACGTATTTGAATGTTTAGCCGGTTATCTCTTTATTTAATGTTGTACAGCATCACTCTTCGATATGTTTATAGCATGTACCCACGATTAATTTTTGCTAGTTACCAATGGTAAATATTGTTGAAATTTCATTTACTGAGTGAATATTTATCCTGGCCTTGTATTATTCTTTTTCCTTAGACCCCTGACGAAGAGTCCATGTTTGAGACCCGAAATGCATTGGGTATTTGAATGGAATGTTTATTGATCGAATTTCGAATTAACTGCAACGTAATGTGATTGAAAACATTGGAATAAAATTCGGAAAGAACTTTTGGATTATGAATCAATTATTGAATATATCTTTCAGTTTGAACTGTTAAGAAACCACACGGTTTCCAGTAAACCAGAGCGCACACCCTTGTGAGAATTTGTTTTCCCACTCCACGCTGAATACATAAACACTTCCACACAGCAACAGAAGCTTCTTAGACCTGCTGTGATGCTTGATTATTAGTTCCAAGGCATCGGAGGCAAGAATGTAACAGAAATGCATGCTGAAATGACGCGATAAATGGTCAATCAATCAATCAATCAAAGCATTTGTATAGCGCGCTACTCACCCGGAGGGTCTCAAGGCGCTTGGGTGAGGGGGGGTCCGCTACTGCTCGAACAGCCAGGTCTTCAGTTGCTTCCTGAAGGAGAGGTGGTCTTGGGTCAGGCGGAGGTGGATGGGGAGGGAGTTCCACGTCTTGGCAGCCAGGTAGGAGAAGGATCTTCCTCCCGTTGTGGCTCTTCGGATGTGGTGGACGGCGGCGAGGGCGTGGCTGGTCGATCGGAGCTGGCGGGTGGGAGTGTAGAAGGTCGGACGGTCGTTGAGGTATCTTGGGCCTTGGTTGTAGAGAGCTTTGTGTGCGTGGGTGAGGAGTCTGAACGTGATTCTCTTGCTGACGGGGAACCTGCGCAGGTTTCTCAGGTGTACGGAGATGTGGCTGTGTCGGGGAATGTACAGGGTGAGGCGTGCTGAAGCGTTCTGAATGCGCTGGAGTCTTTTCTGGAGTTTGGCTGTTGTTCCGGCGTAGAGGGAGTTGCCGTAGTCCAGTCGGCTGGTGACTAGGGCCTGGGTGACCGTCTTCCTGGTTTCGGTGGGGATCCACCGGAAGATCTTGCGTAGCATGCGTAGGATGTTGAAGCATGACGAGGAGACGGCGTTGACTTGTCTGGTCATGGCGAGGGAGGAGTCCAGGATGAAGCCCAGGTTGCGTGCGTGGTCTGTTGGTTTGGGTGCGCTGCCCAGGGCAGGGGGCCACCAGGAGTCGTCCCAGGCGGAGGGCGAAGATCCCAGGATGAGGACTTCCGTCTTATCTGAGTTCAGTTTCAGGCGGCTGTTCATCATCCATTCGGCTACGTCTTTCTTCCCTTCGTGTAGGTTGGTACTGGCGGTGGCGGGGTCGTTGGTGAGGGAGAGGATCAGCTGGGTGTCGTCGGCGTAGGAGATGATGTTCAGGTTGTGTTGGCGTGCGATGGCCGCGAGGGGGCTCATGTAGATGTTGAACAGCGTGGTGCTGAGTGAAGATGATTGTGGAATGCCGCAGATGACTTCGGTGGCCTCGGATCTGAATGGGGGGAGGCGGACTCTCTTTGTTCTGCCGGTGAGGAAGGAGATGACCCATTCCAGTGCCTTCTCCTGGATTCCGATGTTGTTGAGGCGCTGCACTAGGGTGCGGTGGCAGACCGCGTCGAACGCCGCGGAGAGGTCCAGGAGGATGAGGGCCGCTGTTTCCCCGTTGTCGAGCAGGGTTCGGATGTCGTCGGTGGCTGCGATGAGGGCGGTCTCGGTGCTGTAGTTGGCCCGGAAGCCGGACTGCGAGTGGTTGAGGGATCCATTCGTCTCGAGGAAGGCGGCCAGCTGTCTGTTGACGGTCTTCTCGATGACTTTGGCAGGAAAAGGAAGGAGCGAGATGGGGCGGTAGTTTTTGAGGTCGGTGGGGTCCGCTGATGGTTTCTTCAGTATGGCGCTGAGTTCAGCGTGCTTCCAGCTCTCTGGGAAGGTGGCGGTGTCGAAGGAGGCGTTGATGATGTCTCGGAGATGGGGTGCGATGACGGAGTCGGCCTTGTTGAAGATGTGGTGAGGGCAGGGATCGGTTGGGGAGCCGGAGTGGATGGAGTTCATCGTGCGGATGGTGTCTTTGGTGTTGACCGGGGTCCAGGCGTGGATGGTGGTGGTGGGGGGCGTTGGTGCGGTCGTAGGTTGCGTCGGCTGTGTGCTGAAGCTGTTGTGTATGTCTGCGATCGTGCTGTGGAAGAACGATGCGAGCGAGTTGCAGAGGTCTTGCGAGGGAGGGATGTCGTTGTTTCCGGCGCTAGGGTTCGAGAGCTCTTTGACGATGTTGAAGAGTTCCTTGCTGTTGTGGGCGTTGTTGTCCAGGCGTTTCTTGAATGTGGTTCTCTTGGTGGCGTGGATCAGCTGGTGATGCTTTCGAGTGGCAAGCTTGAGGGTGGTCATGTTGTCTGTAGTTGGGTCTCTGCGCCAGGCCTTCTCGAGGGCTTGGCAGTTCTTCTTGGAGCTCTTGAGTTCGTCGGTAAACCAGGATGCTTTCTTGGTGCCGGGTCTGGCGGGGGGGTCTTCAGTGGGGCGAGGTCGTCTGCGCAGTTGCTGATCCACCTCGTGAGGTCGTTGGCGGCTTGGTTGGGGTTCGCTGAGCTGGCGGGAGGGTTCTGGCTCAGGGATGTGGCGAGCTGGACGGCTGTGATCTTGTTCCAGCTCCTGCGGGGAACCTGTTGCGGGTGGTGGTGGGTCGTGTTCCTTTTGAAGCTGAAGTGGACGCAGCTGTGGTCTGTCCAGTGGAGTCTGGTGGCGTGGCTGAAGGAGATGTCCTTGCTGGAGGAGAAGACGGGGTCAAGCGTGTGGCCGGCGTAGTGGGTGGGGGTGGTCACCAGTTGCTTGAGTCCGAGGTTGGAGAGGTTGTCCAGCAGGGTGGTGGTGTTGCGGTCGTTGTTGTTCACCAGGTGGAAGTTGAGGTCACCGAGGAGGATGTAGTCAGTGGAGGGGAGGGCGTGCGGGCTGATGAAGTCGGCGAAATCCTCGCTGAATTGTGTGCATGGTCCCGGGGGTCTGTAGATGAGGGTGCCTCTGAGGGTGGTCTTGGGGTCGGTGTGGATCTGGAAGTGCCGGTGTTCGGCGGCTGTGAGGGTGTCGTCGGAGTAGGTTGTGATGGGGATGGTGTTCTTGTGGACGATGGCGATGCCTCCTCCAGTCTGGTTGACGTGGTCCCTCCGGGTGATCTTGTATCCGTCCGGGATGGCGATGGCGATATCGGGTAAATGGTGTTAGTAACCCTCTAAATGCATACAGCCAGGGAAAGATAACAAAACAGTAAACGCTGTGCAGCCTCAAGCAAAAGAAAAGAAGTTCCACGCACCAAAGCAGATGCGAATATCCTTTCGGCTTTCATTTCAAAGTGAAATGCAAGCATTGCTGCTAGTGTTACTTTTTGGAAGACTGTTTCCTAGGAAGATATCCTATCAAACGTTTTAAAAGTTACAAAAGTGTTAACACTGAATGGCCTTTGAATGGTGTAAATAGCTCTACACTAACAAATGTTAAACTGATCCCAGTGCAAAAATACTGACTACCACTTTGAATTGAAGGCGCTGTGTGCTTTAAAAAAAGAAGTGTTGAAAGCCACAATCCAAGGTGAGGGGGTTAACATTATAAATGTCCTATGGGCAGTAGTTACGGGTGGGATTTCGTCAGAGAACCTCAGCAACCGTGGGTTGCCTTTTTGAGATTACCTACTTTGGTCATTAAAGTGTGTTTTTTTGCAAAGTATATAAAGATCTAGTAAAAGTTTTATAAACACAATTACATTGATTTTGCGCTATTTAAAGGGAAGGCAAGTAAATTATGTATTTTATGTTATTTTACACTAGAAAATAGTGTTGTGCGTGAAGCAGTGAGACAACAAACAGTAAATATGGGCAGCCACGAATAAATGGGCTGCCCACGCAACTTGTAAACGCAGGGGGAGATTAAGAAGAAACAGAACCCGAATGGTAAAGGACAAAAGCAGTCCTGGGGCTTGAGGATACACAGTCAGTAGCTACAGCAAGCGGTTGGTTGAATGCTTTCTGGGCGAGATCGTGCTGTAAAATAAACCGCCCGCAAAGTGAAGCAGAACCCCAGGTGGAGATTAAGTCAACAAGGAAACCAAATGGGAAAGCACAAAAGCAGTTAAGAGGCTCAGGGAGGTTGAATCTGTAGATAAGGCAAGCTGAGACTGCAAAACGACCAAAATAAAACCTTATAAGGCCCAGATATAGGTAAATATCATTTACCAATTCTAAAATACAGAATTTTACTGATTCGGTATTTTAGAATCGGTGAATAAGAATTACAGATTCGGTAAATACCGAATCGGTAATAGGGGTAGACCTACATTGACACCCTGTTGCACCCCTGTATAGTGCATGGGTGCACATGTGGCGACATACATGCCCTAAGGGCATGTATGTCTGACACATGGCACTGTTAAAAAAGCACAAAATTGCTTTTTTAACGGTTTTCGTTATTTACCACCAACTTGCAGTTGGTGGTAAATAACGAATCCTTACAAGTGAAAAGCACTCACTTGACTGCTTCCTACATTAAGGATTCAGTAATTTACCGAATCGTATTTAAGAATTCGGTAATTTACGGATTCCTCAAATTACCGATTCTGTAAATTACCGAATCCTTAAATTAGGCCCCTACATCCCAAATGCCTAATACTGGTTGGTAACGGCCGAAATGCGGTCATTTTGGCCGTTACCGACCAGTATTAGGCTTCCTACATCTGGCCCTAAGTGCTTAATTACTTTCAGGGCGAGATTGCCCTATACAAGAAAAACATTAAAAAGAAGGCAGTCGGTAGAGGTTGGTGTTGCCAAAAAGTAGAGTTTCATTTAAAAAAATTCTCTGTGACAATAAATATATCACTATGCAAGTGTTATGTCAAGTAATCACTTTCAGCCTCCTCATAAAATCTACACGGTGCGGAAGTCGAACGGCCAATATAAAGTGATGTCGTAACGCTGATTCAATCCTTTGGTTTTTCCTGCATGTAATTTGCAAATGATGCACAGATTGTTTTATCCGTCACAAATGATCCTAATTACACCAGCCTCCAAATTTACAACTGTATGAGAGCAATTAGTTCATGGATGAGCAAACACTGTCTCCAATTAAACTTTGAAAAAACAGAGGTGATCCTCCTGGGAAATAATCCCAATTTCTGGTCCACCGCCAGCTGGCCATCATAAATGGGCATGCTTCCCTCGCCTACTCCCAAAGACAAGAGTCTTGGGGTGATTCGACATGACAATCTGAATCTTAGCAATCTAATTAATGCAGTCTTATCGTCCTCTTATAATACTCTCAGAATCCAAAAGAAAATTCTGAACTTTCTCCACATTAACTGTAGGAAGACAGTGATATCCATGTTGATTCTAATGGCTTATACATCATTCTTCAGGCACAATATATCTAGCAACTTCAGCTACTGCAGGACTCTGCTGCTAGGGTACTTCTTGGCCTCCCCAAATATCATTCACTCTCCCAAGCCATCAAAGATTTACAATGGTTGACTGTTGAGAATTTGATCAAATTTGAAGTACTTTGCTTTATGTTTAAGGCCCTGCACGATTCTGGATCAGCATTTCTGAGACGAGGCATTTCCTGGTACGTTACCAGTAGGAATCTCAGATCAATGAGAACCTACAAAGGTAATACCTTCAGATACAAAAAAATAACAAATGGGGTGGAATCAACTTCCTTGCCGGAGCAACAAAACTGTGGAATCTCTTGACTCTACACATTAGATCGGCTTCCTCTCTTCAGATGTTTAGAAAGCTCCTTAAAACCTGCCGTTCAAACAGTAATCTCTGCCTTTCCTCACATACGCTCTCTGATATGCTAGCGCCAAGACACCCTCGGGTATACGCTGTGCTCTATACCTTTTTTAGGATAACAACATAACATAACCAAGGGGAAGATTAAGTAGAAATAGAACACAAATGGGAAAGGACAAAAGCAGTTCTGGAGCTGAGGGTGGTTGAATCTGTAGCTACAACAAGCTGTGACGGGAGTGAGCCTGAAAACGATCAAAAATAAGCACCTTCAGGGCAAGATTGCGCTTTATAATAAATGAGCCACAAAGTAAACTCACAAATTCAAAGGGGAAATAAGGAGAAGCAGAGCCCACATGGGATCATAAAACCAGCTATGGGGCTCAAGAATGTTCAATCTGTGGCTAAGACAAGAAGCGATGGGAGCGAGCCTGCAAAAAGACCCATAATACGCGTAAATTGATTGAATACCTTCAAAGTGAGATTGTGCTATGATAAAGAGGCCTCAAAGTGAAGTCTTACCCCCAGGGGGAGAGTAGGGGCTGATTGAGATCTCGGTGCACGGGTTACTCCATCACAATGGTGCCGGATGTCCCGTCCACTGAAATCTAAATCCCATTATGTCCTACAGGATTTATATTTCGGCGGACAAGATATGCAAAACTGTTCTGACAGAGTACCCTGTACGCCGAGATCTAAATCAGGCCCTAAGTCAAAACAGAAACCAAATGGGAAAGCTCAAAAGCAGGTATGGGACTCAGGGAGGTTGAATCTAGCTACAGTAAGACGTGAAAGGAGAGAGCGTACAAAACGAGCAAAATGAAGACTAAGCGCTTAAATACTATTGGACGAGATCGCGCTGTACCAAAAAAAACATTAAAAAAGAAAGGAGTTGAGAGAGGACGAAAACTGGAGTTCGATTTTAAGAAAATCTCCTTGGCTGCGACAGTAGGGCACCTGCAAAATGACCCAAAATAACATTAAGAGCACGAATATCTTGGAGGTGAGATACCGCTACATATTAAACGGTTTACAATGTAGACAGCGCACAGCAACACAAGCACTGCACAGGGGTAACCTTAAAAGAAACCATAAAACAAAGTTCAACAACTACAGATGAAAATGAGTACTTTGGCTGATAAGAAACACACTCGAAAAACAACATTAAATAATATGCTAAAACCAATAGAAATGGAGGAAAAGTAAGTGGGAAGTACACAAACAAATCACAAGTAAGGGTGGGATGTTAGCCCCTCTTAAGATTTATATTAAATATAATAGATTTCAAAAGCCCAGTGCAAGCGCTGTGCAGGCGAATCCTAAAAACTAGATTCTCTCATAGAGATTGAGGTCATTGGTGGGATTCTCAGACTGAAAATGGGGAGGTAGCTTCCTCCTTCTATAAAGTCTCCTGCCGACCGCAAGCCCCAGTCTTAGCAAAACTCTTCCATGACTTTGGAGATTTAGAAATGGTAAAAGACTCAATGCTGGTGCCATTATAATCGGTTATTTAGAAAAGATTGTTTACAATGTGGGTACTATGGACCTACTTCACTTTTAAATCTAGATGCCATATTGTTCACTGATATCTTGCAGCACAAATTGAATCCTGTAAGCTGAATAATTGGGATTGATCCGGCTACATTCTAGGACACCGATTTGGCAACAACACAAAATATATCTTGTACTTTGTATCCAACAAGTGTGAAAGAATCCCTGCTAATGGCTCGAGTTAAGGTCAACGGTGCATTATCTCGACCACTGGTGAACCAAAGGGGCACACAACAGGGGTGCCCACTGTCCCCACTCCAGTTCATCCTCGCAATAGAGACATTTGCATATAGCCTTCGTAAGCACAAGGGCACTGAGGTGCGGATACATTCAAAGTGACAATGTTTGCCAACAACATCATGCTCAGAATAATGAACCCAACTGAAGAACCGGGTTATTTAAGACCCAGCGGCGCCAGGGGAAACGGCCAAAGTCTTCGGGTCCACCTGTCTTAGAATACAGAGACACGGGATACTTCTTGGTGACGTCAGAGATCAAATTTATTGGCTGCAATCAGTAACAGAGGTCCACGAAGTACAATGGCTGTATATTCGTAGGAGACTGCTCAATTTTACAAAGCAAGCCATCCCTTTTTATGCCAAAAATCACATTCCAGACAAATACCTTACATTTACAAACTGTCCAATCACATACATCCAAATCAGAGGTATCGCATGACGGTAAAACCCATTTTTCAGTTGCCCAGCCCATCACCAATTATTGGTCAAACCCAACATTCTTCATCAGACAGGTCGATCGAACCCATAATTAAAACGGGCACATACCCATCGTAAACAGACCATAAAGAAAGGAGCAGAGACAGGTGTGAGTAAGATAAGACATAGTTGTGCGCAATAAAAGGTTTATGGTGTCCTGTGCCTTGATCCGTTATCTTGATCAGCTACTGGGAAAGGAACTGGCCTAACAAGTTTGGCTTCATGCAAGAGGATCGCTCGCTCAGGTCATTCAGAAGTCAGCTAAAGTGTACGTGTGCTGAAGACTCGTTCGGCCGCAGTCATCGGCCTATGTGAGGGCAACCACAAAATGGCTGCCATACACAAAATGGAACCCAAGGGTTCAGAATGAATCCCTAAATACGTAGTGAATCCATCGGTGCAACGTGACGAAAACACTCATGCTTGCCGTACTAACTGGTTACGGTTCGCTAATACCAAATTCGTAGCAAAACCATGACCTTTATGAAACAGGTTCAGGATTCTCGGAACCTCAGACCCTCCTTTTGCCCTTACATAGGCAATAACCTACACTCACGTCAGTCTGAGTCCAGGCCTATATTCATCAGATCATCAAGATGCTGTTGAAGCATAATCCTATTGCTTAGTACCTCTCTTGGGACAGGTCTTCTTGCACACGTAGTAGCACAAAGGCCACATAGAACAGGAGCGCTCTGTACACAAAGACAGAACAGGAAAAGGATCGCTAAGGCCATCCCAATGATCATCAGGATCTTCCATCCCCAGGTGGATAACAGTTCCCAAAACCATCCCATCAACAACCAATCTCCTTTATCCACGTGTATAGATTTGGAGATCTTATGTAACTTGGAGATGGCCTGGTACACTGTCGGAGCATTGTCTGGAATAAAAACGCAGCAACTTGATTGGATCACTTTACATACCCCACCTCGATCTGCAAGTATGACATCTAATGCAACTCTGTTCTGGAGAGTCATAAGGCGGTCCGACTGGAGCTCTGCAGTCAAGTTACTAAGGGCAACGGCAGTTTCAACTACGGTGGACTCAACCACTCTCGTCAATTGCCGTATGTTCCTGCTGTTAACCATAGGCAGGGGCGGTGGGTGACATTTGAAAGTGGTGGGGCGCAAAGTGTTTTGCATACAGCACTGTAGCGAGCAAGCACAGCGAGCGACCCCGAACCCCAAAAGGGGGGTTTGGGGGGGATAACCCCCCCGAGAAAATTTTGAAAAAAAAGAAGAAAAAACGTGCATTTTCAAGCAAATTTGAGAAAGCAGGAAGGTTAATAAAGCAATTGTGAAAGTGCAGTTATTACATTAATAGATGGCATAACATAGGTAGCTGCTTATTCAGTATAACCACAGAGCTTCATACATTCACACTTGTAAAAGCCTCTAATGTGAGCCATGATGTCTTGCCTAAGGCGCAAATTGGACTGATTTAGGTAATGCATTTTAAATATAAAATGGAAATGTGAAAGGAGTGTGTAGGAAGACTTCATGGACATTGTTGGTAATTTAAACACCATTATTCAGCTCATGGATATCTTCTAATAGTTATGCGCGACAGCTTGCCTCTTTAAAGGCATAGAAAATCCTCTGAAACATCACACATGATGCATTCTAAAATGTTACAAGTCATGCACTAGGCTGCCTTTTTAAGTACAGGGATATTATTACAGAGTAAAAATATTTGATGTAAACAAGGGAGTAGCCAGAAAAAGAAAATATGCCCCAGACAGGCTTAGAGGGAGAGCTCCCCCTGAGGGAGTTCTAAAACATATTTCCTGCCCCATCACCCTTTAAGTCTTTTTCGTCCTTTCAGTCCTTCAATACATATTTCTTTTTCTATCGGTTTCCGTCCTCCTTTGATAATCTTTGTAATTTTTCTAATAGTTCTTTATTCTTGCTGCCCTTCGTTCAGCCATCCTTCTTTCTCTGCAGCTGTCATTCTTCCTTTCTTCACCAATACATTCATGCTTTTGCCTGTGCATCTCTATCTTCACCCATACTTCCTTTTTTAAATCCTTCCAACTATTAGTCTCTTTATTGAGGCATCCTTCTCTTCATCCATTCACTTATTCTCTCCATCCATCGTCCATTGTTCTGCCCATCAAACCAATCATCCATCCACCAGTCCACACCTTTCCCCATCTATCCATCTCTCATCCCCACTTATCTTTCTTCCTTTGAGGCTGTCTTGTGCCATTTGTTCAATTTTTTCATAAAAGTCTTTACACTGCTCCCCTACAGTGGCATTTATGAGCATCATTTTGGAAACTTGCGGTCTCTGATCAAACTAAGATCAGCTATAAACAAACAATTACATGTTTCATATTACTCAGAACTGCTCAGTGTCACCCACCCTTTAAGCTGCTAAATTGGTAGTTGAGGATGCCCCTGGATGTAAATGTGGAATGTCCAGTATTGACCCCTTTTCCCCTTGAGTTTGTGAAGCATTTTAGTTTTTCTCGAAGGGGAGGGTGGTGGTGGTGGTGGTCTACAGCTTGCCAGTTGCCACGGTGCGTCCAGGCTTAGTGGGGCTATGCCCCTACGCCCCAATGGACGCACCGCGGCTGTCACAATGCCTCTGTATTTCTGATGCAGGCCATAATATTGCTGTCATGCTCTTTCTGTACACTTGATACGGGTGGTATTTTCATTGCCATATTGTTGCAGTGTCCTTAACATGCTGATGGAACGACATTCAGCATGTACTTGTTTCTAAAGTAAATTATGGTAATAAAAAAAATATTCAACTTTTCTCTATTTGAACTATACTGTTACGGCAGCTTTAAACATGAGAAATTTAAGGCTTTCATCAGCTAGACCAACAAAGATGTACCAGGATTTTCAGAAAAGTATGGACATAAGCCTTTGAATTTATTTATAGGCGCCACCACCACAGAGAGTAAAAACACCATCTAAAAACGTAGAAAAATTATTTTAACACGAGAATTCCCCACAGGCCAACCTTCCTAGCATGCATAAAGGTGCACATCAGATCTGCTCAGCCTACTAACACCGTTCATTCTCTAAGTTCTATCAATTCTAGGACCAGCGCTTAATTGTAAAATAGTAAGTGCAGGGGGGCAATGGATTACTTGGGAGCCCACTGCTTTACTGCTGTCATACACCAGAGTTGCCAAATGAAAAGGCTGCTAGTCTTGATTCTTTCTACCTTGTTCCTCTTTCTTCCACATTCATTACTTTCTTTTATTCCCATGCTTGCAGGTTCTTTCTCATCTCTGCTTTCTACCTATGTCACTGAATTCTGTCTTTCTCTTATTCGTGCTTTCTCCATTCTTTGCTTTTCCCTCTATTGCTCTGGGTCAAAGTCTGATAATGAAAAATAAGTCCCAGTCGCCTAAAATTTGCACCGGTGCTCACCACCTGCAACCTAAGCTATTACTAGGACCATCTTCAGAGAAAACAAGCATAGTATTCAGCAACCAAATTCACCCATGCACCAACAGGAAACCCAAGAGCGACAGAGTCAACATCACGCTGTAAAAGGGCACTGAAGAAACAGAAACTGCAAGTCGACATGGTAGTACCCCTACACAGTGAGGGTACCCAAACCACCAATCACTGTGGGCCACACTAAAAGCCATGCCCCGCTAAACAAATCTCTGTTAAAATAGCAAAGCATAAAATAACATAACATGACTGGTACCAAGATGTCTCACTTAAAATTTTAAAGAGATATTAACGGAAAAGGAGACAGATTCTAAACAAGCGAGTATGCTGTGTATGCATCTTTTAACATTATGAAAAATGCAAGGATCATTTGACAAATTTGTATTAAACAACAATGTTTACACAACAGCAGAATGACAGGACAGTGCAGAACATAAGCGACATATGTTGTAGAACTGCACAATTGCCCTAGTTCTCGGCTAAAATACCAAACTCATTAAATTCTCTGCAGAGATAGATAGAAGGCTTCTACAGTGATTGGTATCTTATTCTGAATTGGAAATATCAATGAAGAAAAACACGTTCTACATTTCTGCCCTGCTAAGGAATATGCTCTGCCCTCCACTTGTGCGTGCCAGGCAATTCTTGGAAAGCAGCTTCCCGTGTGTAGCTGTAGAAAACAAAGGAGGCCTGTGCATGGAGCAAAAACGCGCATGGGGCATACTTCAAGGGAGCTGGCCAACCTCTTCTGCCTGGGGAAGTTCAGACCGCTCTGACGCCGAACAAGCAGGATTTTCTAGGCAGTAGAGTGATGATGCAGATAAGAGTGAACTGAAGTAACACTAAATATCTTTACTCCCAACAGAGTGCATAACTTCAATCAATCAATCAATCAATCATACCATTTGTATAGCGCACTACTCACCCGGGAGGGTCTCAAGGCGCTTGGGGAAGGGTATGCTACTGCTCGAACAGCCAGGTCTTGAGTTGTTTCCTGAAGGCGAGATGGTCCTGGGTCAGCCGAAGGTGGATGGGGAGGGAGTTCCAAGTCTTGGCAGCCAGGTAAGAGAAGCATCTTCCTCGGGCGGTGGCTCTTCGGATGCGTGGTACGGCTGCGAGGGCGAGGCTGGTGGACCGTAGCTGGCGGGAGGGCGTGTAGAAGGTCAGGCGGTCGTTGAGGTACTTGGGGCCCAGGTCGTGGAGAGACTTGTGTGCGTGGGTGAGGAGCCGGAACGTGATCCTCTTGTCGACGGGGAGCCAGTGCAGGTTCCTCAGGTGGCTGGAGATGTGGCTGCGTCGGGGCACATCCAGGATTAGTCGGGCGGAGGCGTTCTGGATGCGCTGGAGTCTTTTCTGTAGCTTGGCTGTGGTTCCGGCGTAGAGGGCGTTTCCGTAGTCCAGTCGCTGGTGACGAGTGCCTGGGTGACAGTCTTCCTGGTCTCGGTCGGGATCCAGCGGAAGATCTTGCGAAGCATACGCAGGGTGTTGAAGCACGATGAGGAGACGGCATTGACTTGTCTGGTCATCGAGAGGGAGGGGTCCAGGATGAAACCCAGGTTGCGTGCGTGGTCGGTTGGCTTGGGTGCGGTGCCCAGGGCTGGGGGCCACCAGGAGTCGTCCCAGGCGGAGGGCGAAGATCCCAGGATGAGGACTTCCGTCTTGTCCGAGTTCAGTTTCAGGCGGCTGTCCTTCATCCACTCGGCGACGTCTTTCATCCCTTCGTGTAGGCAGGTTCTGGTGGTGTCGGGGTCTCTGGTGAGGGAGAGGATCAGCTGGGTGTCATCGGCGTAAGAGATGATGTTGAGGTTGTGCTGGCGTGCGATGGCTGCGAGAGGTTTCATGTAGACACTCTGCTACAGGTCACATAACATGAACAGCACGTTAAGAAAAAAATGTCCAGTTCTATTCAACATCAGATAATAATGTCTTGGAAGTCTGTCTTCCTAATGCCACGCTCTGTGGGCTATTTTGTAGCATTATGCAATGTTTAGTCAAACATAGAGCCCAAAATAAACCCACTGACAGGCAGTCAAGCTGTTTGTTATTGATATGAAGCACCCCTCCACCTTTCACTCCTCCTGCAGACCCAACCCACCCTCAGCAGTGCAGAGTGGATGGCAGCTGGGTACAGTGCGGGCACCAGACCAGTGGCATCCTGTGATTCGGTGCCACGGGTCACCCTGGTAGGTAGTGTCGGGGAGCCTCTGTGGGGGGGCGTGAGGGTGGAAAACACTGTATAGGAAAGAGGGTGTCGTGGGGAGGGGCTCTGACTCATCGTCCAAAGCTGTGCACAGGGAGAGGAAGTTTCAATCCGAGCTGGAGTAAGGTGTTTCCTCTCCTTCCAGACACTGAGATCTGTCACATCCTGTCCTGGCCATAAACCTTCCTGCAGCTGAGAAGGGCCGTGCAGGCACACACAGACACAAAGACACTTACACGCCACACACACACACGGAAACGCCGAGGCAGAGGCCACCAACACCCATGCATGCCTAAAATAGGAGTACAGTTACACATACTAACCAGAGACAAAAAACATGCAGCCAGTGATACACGGCATCCGAACCGAGCAGAAGGGCAAGCGCGCGGAAGCAAACACAAGTAAACAACTCTGCCACTATTCGGCTAACATGACACCTACTTATTTATGTACCCACAAACACATATAGATGTGAGTGTGTAAACATGGAGGAAAAGACACAGAGGTTCAGCATACAAAGGAGCTAGTGAACACAAGTACTCTAAATCACACAGACAAAAACACCTTTTTGCACGTGTGCGCGCACACAGATAGCCGGATTTGCATAATAGCTCATAATGTCACGGACACACACAGACAAACACGTCTGAATGCGCACTCGTCATATACCCAGTATGTAGGGCCAACATAAACTCAGACACATTAACACACATTCAAAAGTAAACAAAGTAATTCACTCACTGGGAGCTTGGCAGGGCATGAGGACTGCTGACACTCTGAAGCAGCGGTCTGCTCATCCTGGCAAAGCTGTGGCCACGCGCGCTCTCCGGATCGCCTGTCTGGTGATGATGACACGCATTCAGACTGTGCCCCCCTAGCCAATCCTGGCGCTGCATGCAGCCCCAGGATTGGCTAGGGGGCACAGTCTGTATTCGCCCTGAATCGCCCTGAATCCTCCCGGTCCTGGCGGCCTGAGCAGCACCCCTGGGACCCTCTGGTAAAGTGCGCTGCGCATGCTCGAGCTGATCACAGCCCTGTGTCACTCAACTTGAGTGACACAGGGCTACACCAGCCCGAGACTTAGGATGCCGGCCCGCAGCTCAGCCGCCCCCCACCCCACCCCCTGGCTTCAGCGGCATGACACACTGGCAAATGCAATTGTATTTTGCCTGCTTAGCGGACGGCTAAGCAGGCAAAAATACAATTGCTTTTATTTTGCCAATAGCGTGCGTGCGTCCATGTGGCTTGGTGGGGCTACGCCCCCACGCCCCAATGGACGCACCACTGCTGACCATAGGTCCCCAAAACGGCAGAAAACCCTTCAAGAAATCTCCTAATTCTTGTCCTGCAGTGTCTTCCTTACTGAAGACACCTCTAACAACTCTCGTCTTGTGGTAATCTGCCGCAGCTGTGTAGGTGGGAGGCAACAGGAATGAGACGAAACATGTGCCCGAGAAATCAGGGGGCAACCATGTGTACGCTCTGTCGTGACAGACAAAATAGGTACCCTTAGCTGCCAGAAACGGTGGGGAAGTCTGCGATGCAATAACATACGTCTCAGTGCAGATACTCTTCCCTAACTGAGCTCTCGGATTCTTGTCATTACCTTGCAGACACAGATGACCCTGATGGGGTACAATCCAAATCGGAGAAGGACTTTTCGCTCGCTGGTTCTCACTCAGATTAACTCCATATCCGGTCACGTTCCATCCAATATACGCTAGCGTCTCATCTTTCGGGATAGTCTCATAGGAAATAACTCCTCTAATCATATCGACTATACCCTTAACTAGAGCACTATTCTTTGGATTGTCTTTCACAGAACGTAGGGGGTAGACTTCACGAGCATAGATGAACATCGTTCTGTATTCCCACACAGAACCATTATAGCTGAATGGCAGGACAAGGTAAGGAATACCTTTATCTGTAGTATGGGGCATAAGGCCACACACCCAACAATTTGTCGTGTTCACTACTAGCTGGTGTTGGTGTAGAAGCTGAACAAAGGAGTTATTAACGAATTCCAATCTCCTAATGGACTCATGTTCGGGCAGAGGATGAAAAGAATGCGAAGAAACAGTAGAAGAAGGTATGGGTGGTGTAGTGGGTGCAAACGTCACTTGAAAAGAGAATATAATATATCCCATTAAAAACATCATTAAGCTAAGCAACATGAAAACACACAATATTAAAAAACATTTTCTGCTCATTATTTTACACATTTTGCCTCTAAAATTCATTTCTTTAACAGGTCTCTCCATCTCCAAATACTCCCTCCTCTAACCGTGCTGCTCGCAGTGGTAGGGTGTTCCGCGCTAAGGAATGCTTCTGTCAGTCCAGGGATCGCCCTAGGACCAACCAGAACCGTCGACCTTGTGTCTTCGGCTTGCACTCCAAAGACTTAACACCGCGACCCTACAGCTGAACCCGGATGGCGGCTCGAAAAACAAAAATCAGTCAAAACAGTTTCTCAGATGGGAGAGCTGAACTTTTCAAAAATAGCAAAGAAAAGGAATTTAATTTATTAGTCCCGCAATTCTTGATCGCAAATTATAACGGCCTTTTCCAGGCAATGTCTGGTCATGGAACAATAGTTCAGGCTCGGTAGTGTCCAATCGAACTGACGGTGGCACAGCTTCTTGCAGAAGATCGTCACTTTCAAGCTCAGAACTTGTCCCCATCAAACGTGCGTCGCTAAAAGGCAGAAAACGAGGCACAGTCTCAGTTTCTGAATCAGGAATTCCCTCCTGGACCCACCGGTCGTACGGCAGAGGCAAAGGAACCCTCTTACAATGTACGCAGTGGATCCAGTTCTTCTTCCCTTGCACTCGTACTGCAGATATCGCTAGATAACAGCACCAAGTAGGGTCCAGTCCAGCGAGGCTGATTGTTATTTGTCCGCTGGAAATTCTTGATCAATACCCACGAGCCAGGATCGATTGCATGTCCTTGATCTTCAGAAGCCTGAGGCAATGTATCATGAACCTGTTGGTGTAAGACACGCAATTTAGCTGTCAAATCATACAGATAGTCAAGCAATACAGGGTGTTCAATCTCGCTGAATTTCGTCGGCCTCGGCACTCCTCATATATTTGCCGGGCGACCAAAAACTATTTCGTAGGGACTAAGTCCCACTCGTGAATGTACAGTCATCCTTGTCGACAAGAGTGCTAATGGCAACGCGTCAGGCCATTTAAGACCAGAGCTCGCCTGTATCTTGGCAAGTTTTAACTTAAGGGTGCCATTATAGCATTCAACTAGACCAGCTGATTGGGGGTGATTTGCAGCGTGGAACTTTTGTCGGATTCCTAAGACTTCACACACTCTCTTCATCACTTGACCCACAAATTCACTCCCATTATCACTCCAGACCATTCTCGGCAAACCATACCTAGGGAAAAACTCTTTGACAAGGGCTTTAGCTGTGGACAAGGAAGTATTATCTTTCAGGGGATATGCTTCTACCCATCTCGAAAAGGCACAAACAACCACGAGTACGTATTTCAGGTTGTTGTATCTCTCCATGTGAATGATATCTAATTGCAAAACCTCAAATGGATAAGTCGGAGGCGCAATATGACCACCTGGAGTTGGAGTTCCCTTACCAGGATTGTACATCAGGCAAACCATACAATTCTTGACCACATTCTCTGCACACTTAGGAATTCCAGCATTTTGCCATACTGGAGCCAACAACTTACAAATCCCTTTCACACTGATATGAGCCATTCCATGCGCCATCGTAACCACTGCAAGCACGTACGCATCAGGTAACAACCATCGCTGATGCTCTGTCAACTCGACCCAACAACCATTCGCATCCAATTTACCCGTACTCTCTCTCCATACGCTCAACTCTTTCTCTGTGGCTTCAGCTTGGATAGACTTCACACTCTCTATCGTATCTTCACACATTCCAACATCACCAATCCATCTTGCAGGGCCTGAAACATACATTTGACTCATCACATCCCTCGCCACATCTTTCGCAACTTCTTCTGCAAACGCATTACCGCGACCAACGTCATCGGTAACCTTCTTGTGTGCACTGCATTTCACAATCGCAACTTGAAACGGCAAGGTAAGTGACTCAAGAAGCTCATTCACCAACTGACCATTCTGAATCTTTGTTCCATGAGACGTGAGGAACCCACGTTCCTTCCACAGACGTCCAAAACTATGAGCCACACCAAACGCATACTGGCTGTCGGTGTATATCGTCACTTTGTTCCCTTTTGATAACACACATGCTCTCGTAAGTGCAATCAACTCTGCTGCTTGAGCTGAATTATGTGGGATACGTGTAGCTTCAACAATCGTATGCAAAGTCATAACAGCATATGCTGCAGTCGTATCACCATTCGGAAGCTTGAAGCATGAACCATCCACCCACAAGGTACCATCACACTTTACTAGAGGAGTGTCCCTAAGATCTAATCTCCCTTTCGTTTCCTCTTCTGTCCTTAGAAAACAATTCATGCTGTTCAGAATCATCTGCCTTTACTGAAATCGGCAACAACGTCGCTGGATTTAACGTATTGCATCTCTTTATGTGCACATGACTGGCTAAAATTGTCAACTCATAGCCTGACAATCGAGCACTAGCTAAGTGCTGTATCTTGGTCCTGTTTAACAAAGTATCCACTGCATGTGGAACCATCACAACTAGCGTATTATTCATCACCAAACCAGCAGACTGTCGAATAGAAACAGCTGCTGCCGCTGTGGCTCTCAAACAACTCGGCAACGCTCTAGCTACCGGATCCAAAGTCGACGAGAAATACGCACATGGACGTTGCTTGTCCCCAAAAGATTGTGTCAACACCGACAATGCACATCCTTCTCTCTCGTGGACATAAAGTGTAAAGGGCTTACTGTAGTCGGGAGTACCCAACACAGGAGCCGAACACAATGCATCGCGCAATTCCGAAAAACTCTTCTGACAATCATCAGACCACGGGAGGGGATTTGGTGTATCTTTACAAGTCAAAGCCAACAGAGGTTTGGCCAGCAGAGAAAAATTCGGTATCCATTGTCTGCAATATGACGTGATACCCAAGAAAGCACGCACTTCCCTTTGTGTAATTGGCACACTCATTCTCGCAATCGCTTGAATTCGTTCTGGGGTCAATCTTCTTCCCTCCTTCGATAAGAGATGACCTAAGTAGGTCACTTCTTGTCGACAATACTGTAACTTCGAAAGAGACACCTTGTGATGAAAGTCAGACAAATGACGCAACAACGACAGAGTAGCTTCTTTACAGATCTCCTCAGCATTGGCAGCGACTAACAAATCGTTGACATACTGAATAAGAGCAGCACCATCAGGTAAAACAATTGTATCAAGCTGTGTTTTTAAAGCCTGACTATATATCGACGGACTCTCACAATAGCCTTGAGGAGCGCGTTTGAACCCGAAGCTTCGACCTCCTAAAAAGAAGCCAAAAATATCCCTACTCTCCTCGGCAATCGGGATGCTGAAGAAAGCATTCTTCAAATCAATCACCGAGAACCAAGTGGCCGAAGCTGGAATCATCGTCAATAAGGCAGTGATATCTGGAACAACAGGAAATTATGGAACTACTATCTTATTCACCTCGCGAAGATCGATCCCAAACCTGTAAACGGGTGGCTGAGAAGAGTCAGTGCGTTTCAAGACAGGCAAAACAGGACTATTGCACACATTACCTCTTGTTTCCTCAATCACGCCTTTCTCAATTAGATCATGGATAATCGCTAGCAACGCCCTTTCACCATCACTAGAGATCCAATATTGGGGAATACGTGGCATTTTAACATTCGCTTTCAACGTCACAACATATGGCGGTATCTCCAAAAGACCCACATCATTAGGGCCAGTAGCCCAAATAGTATCAGGAAGAGAAGACAATTCTGTCGGAAGTTTATCCTTCGACAAATACATCGGAGAGACCACTTTCCTACCCAATGTAAGTTGTACTCCCGAAGGAGAACAATACAACGTTGCATACAATCTTTTCAACAGATCCAATCCCAACAAGTTCTCACCACAACCTGTCGTCAGAATAAGGGGTGCTTCGAATTCACGAGGTCCAACAGAAAGAGACATAGGACTAGAAATCGGGTTTCTAACTGGGGCACCAGAAAAACCTACTGAAACATTCGTTAAGCCAGACAAAGGTGCGCCAGGGAGTTTTGAGTGCATAATAGAACTCTTCGTAGTACCAGTATCCAACAGAAAAGGCTCTGACACACCTGATGTAATCACCTCAACGTAAGGTCCACTCTGATCTACTGGAACTGAAACAACTCCCTCTCTTTGTCCATGGCTGTCCTAGCAATCATTACCATCCATATTCTCACCTTCAACATAGTAGTCGTCAGCATAGTACTGAGTCGTCCTACCAGACGCGTTATTCTGCTGATCAAAACAATTAATTGAGTTTTGCGGAGGAAAGGAACGCGCATTCTGGGGGAACCCTCCACGCCCCCTACCTCTAGAAGCTTGTGGAACACCCCGACCTCTTGCACCAGAAACACCATTCATACGCTGTGACAAAACAGGGCAACCATGTTTAAAATGACCCTCTTCTTTGCAATATGCGCATTGATTAGGGCCTACAGGAAAACGCGGTTGAGAGTTCTTGAACCTTTGCGAGTTCCGCTGAAACTGCTGAGGTTGCTGATAGTCACGTTGGTTACTTCGGGGCGGATACCCTTGCTGTAAAAGAACCTTTGTCTTCAAATCTTTAGTCTTCTTGTCTGCTCTTACACGCCGACAATTTGTCCCAGTTTACTCGCATAGCAGGCATTAAAGTCTTCATGTAAGTAATGATCTTACCAGGGAGTTCTGCAACTACAGGCTCAGGTTTAGCACCACCAACTTGTCGACCATCTGCAGCAGCAATATTAACCCAGGTATCACCTACCTCTTGCGCATGATCAGTATGGCGAATCAAACCCCATAAGGGTTGCGGGACCACATTTCCAAACAACATGTCTATATCAGCTAGATTCATAACACATGAGTCTGCGGTCTGTGATAATTCCTTATAATACCCTGCAGGATTCTTACGTGGGTCAGGTAAGGTCTGCTTAAGAGCCAAAACTTCAGCTCGCTTCCATGGAAGATGTACCCAAACACGTTGAAAATGTGCCGGTGCAGCTAAAATACCAAGACCTACATCAGCCTGAACTGCTTCCTTCCATACCGGAGGAACCTCTCTCATTGGATATTGTCGCACTTTTCTCCTAACAGAAGGATCAGGCTCAAACAACGGCTGAGAAGGAGACTCGTTCCTAAACGAAAGCAGTGTCGCTACTGCTCTTTTAACGTCGAGACCCACAATCGTGCCTTTCGCAAACTCGGATTGTACACTAGACAACTCAGGCGGAGTTTGTTCCAGATCACCATCTTCCCATTCCTCACGAAGGAAAGTACACATCTTATCAAAAACATATCTCTGCTTCGGTGCTTCCCAATGACGGAAGACATCCATAACAGACTCTACATCATATCTTAAAGGACGAGTGACCCATTTATGCGCTAAATGATCCAACACTTCCCTCTCTCGGGAATCAGGCAGTTAGCTACGCAACTGTGTACGCGCTGAAACAGGGGTCATACTCAGTGACCCAAAGAAAGGAGACAAAAGACTAGTAACAGTATCAGTCAACCTCTGTCGAACAGAAGGAGAAGTTGACAGGACAGGAGATAAAGCGGATTGAGAAAGAGCTAATGTAGGAGCAGTAGCAGAGGAGGCAGCAAGAACAGGTGGAAAAGTAGTAGGACTTAGAGACGGAGCAGGTAGCAAAGTCGGCGGCCTTTGAGAAAGCTGGACCAGAGGAGTAGGAGCCAACTGAAGAGAAGCTGGCGGCTGTGCAATAGCAGGAGGAAAAGCAACCGGAGGTTGCGCAACTAAAGGTTGCGGAGGTGCTGTAGCACTTTGTGCATAAGGGGGTGGCGAGCTCAACAAATGTGACATCAAAAGATCTTTCTCAAGCTCCTTCACTGCATCTTGCTGAAGAGTCGGCAAAACTGGATAGCATTTATCAATCACCATTTTACGTTGCCTGTGCAACTGCTCACTCGCCTGTTCTTCTTCGTTATCTTTGAACTGTATAGCAGCTTGCATTATCGAGATACCCTTCTCTCTCTTATTTCTCTTCGCTAATTTAATTTCCTTCTGTTTGGCTTCCTTTCGCCAGAGGCGGAAAGAGTCAAACATCGCCGGCCGGGCTTTCTTCTTAAAAGTCTAACCTCTAGATTATCTAAAACTTCTGTGTCAAAACTACCATATTGGGGCCATTTGAGGACCCCATCTTTTTTAGTGTACCAAATCCACACTTCATTATACGTGATGGGGCCCACGCCATGTTTCACATAGAGCTCATAGGTTGGAGTTCCAATCGGAGGAACCGGACACGAGTCCTCCAATCGGAAATCCCTATTACGACCACAACAAAATATTCTTCCAAGTCTGCTAAGACCAGGCATCTTCGCTCACTAGTCTAGCTTCAAACTTCAAGGGAGTATCGAATACGATGGTCTCGTGAATACACAAGTCCCTCGGCTTTGTTACTTGCAAGTTCCAAATCAAAGATCCCAAGGGGATACCCAAAAACTAAGGACTGGGAGACGCTCCACTCATACTTAACTGAAGTATCGATGACGTCGCCAGAAGACCCGTCTATCGTCTCGCTTAACAAATCATCAAGCGTCCAAGACAGGGCGACAGTCAGGGCAGCAGTCCTTCGTAGCTGTCGGAAAGCGGGGAACCTCGCAGCAAAGACTTTCGGACCACAACGACATACAGGGGTCGATGAAGTGGCAGGCCTTCCTCCAAAATTTTCACACGAAGCTCCTCACGATCCTCAGGCTTGGACCGGTACCGCTGAAGTCCCCCCACGAGGGCGCCAAATGAAGAACCGGGTTATTTAAGACCCAGCGGCGCCAGGGGAAACGCCCAAAGTCTCCGGGTCCACCTGTCTTAGAATACAGAGACGCGGGATAGTTCTTGGTGACGTCAGAGGTCAAATTTATTGGCTGCAACCAGTAACAGAGGTCCACGAAGTACAATGGCTGTATATTCGTAGGAGACTGCTCAATTTTACAAAGCAAGCCATCCCTTTTTATGCCAAAAATCACATTCCAGACAAATACCTTACATTTACAAACTGTCCAATCACATACATCCAAATTAGAGGTATTGCATGACGGTAAAACCCACTTTTCAGTTGCCCAGCCCATCACCAATTATTGGTCAAACCCAACATTCTTCATCAGACAGGTCGATCGAACCCATAATAAAAACGGGCACATCCCCATCGTAAACGGACCATAAAGAAAGGAGCAGAGACAGGTGTGAGTAAGATAAGACATAGTTGTGCGCAATAAAAGGTTTATCGTGGGGAGGAGCCAAGATGGCGATCGGAACAGTCGCATAAACGCTTGTCTCCGAGGGCCCTTCCTCCCCGCACGTCTATCCTGACGATAATCCTGAGCGAGGCTTGCTGATCTAAGTGGTTGAAGGGAAGCAATCACTTACCATCTATTTCCGGAGCTCCACCGTGCAGTAGATCCGAAGAACTGTCCCCGTCTGCTTGCCGGCCTTCGCGGCGCTGAAGCCGGGGCCTCGAGTGCAGAGGTTGCCCGGCTGTGTTTGTAGTGTTGGCGGCCCTGGTCGGGATGAGAAGCCGGTTGGTGGGAGCCTGAGAGCCGCGAGCCGGGAGAGTTGGTACCAACCCACTCCCAATAGTGGGTTGCCCAGTGAACCCGAGATATCGCCGAGCCAGAGAGAGCCCGTGTCGCCCGGTTCCCCTTGGGTGTGACGCCCGGCAATGTTAATAGTCCCGTCCGGGAACCAGCGGTTGGCTCCCGGCGAGCTGCGGGGAGCACATCCGGACTTTTGTTGACTCTCCTTTCTGCACCAAGCGCCGACTGTCGAGATCCAGCCGTGGGACCTGCTGATTCAGGTGGTCCAACGGGGCTCGGAGGTGGAGGGGAAGTGAAGGAGAACTGAATGACTGAAATGGCGGACGGCGCCTCGGAGTGCACCCCTCCCGGGGACAGAGAATCCGCTGAACTTGAGACCCCCGGAGTTCGGCTCCATGGGGAAACGCTTACGCGTCGCCACGTACTGGCTGCACTGATAACCCTGCGGACTGCTTTGCTCCGGAGCTCCCGGGACTTGGAAGGAAGGATCGCCGCCATTGCTGACCCGCCATTTTGTAGCGTAGTGGTTTGCCCCCGAGTCGGTGCCGATGCGTCTCCTTCTGCCGCAGTGTCATGTTCCCTGGATGAGTCTACAGTCTTGGAGGCGCGAATGGATTTGGTTCCTGTCCTTATTGTCGTCACACCTGTTCCGCAAGTGCTTGTCTCATCGGGGCCTTTTTCTGACCAGCAAGTGGAGAAGCTACATCGATCCATGGTACATGAGGCCCGGTCTGTGCTGCGGTGCTTCCCACATCCTGTGCTTTCCTTTCCGTGCTTGGCGGACCTGTTTTTGGACTTGGAACTGTTGGTGGTCTGGGTATTGTTGCATTCCAGCCTCCGCCATGCATCGTCAGTTGTTTCTCGGTGGCTTGGACCATGTTGGGCGGCGGCGCTACCTGGTCTGCCTGGAACGATTGAACCTTTTGTATCGAATTGTCTCCCGACTGCAAGATTGTTTAACATTGCTACTATTGACAGAAGTGGACAGGGGTGACCTCGCTTGGGACTTGGAGGGACTTCTTGCTGGTTAATGGTGATTCAAGGGCACGTTTAGTGGGGCTGTAATTGATTGCGATTTATGTGCTTGCTGATATTTGTACTTTTCTATTGCTTCTGTTTATACGATTTTAGTATGCGGGGGTGGGAGGGAATGGGTAACCGAATCGCCCGCCCCTTCTCCTCATATTTTTTCTTCTTTTTCTCTTTTCTTTTCTATATTTCGGGTCTCTTATTTAGGGCGACAGGCACGCTGCTGGGGGAGTAGGCCGTAGCCTTTTGCAGGGGTGCAGGGTGGGGGGTTGGGGGATGGGTTTGTTTTCTGCTTCCTTTTTTGTTTCTATGGCCCTTTGCCCTTTCCTTTTTCGATGTCGTTGTTTTCATGTCTCCCATAGTACATTCCTTTTAGGGGTGGGGCTTGCATGCCGTGCTTGGTACGTTATTATTGCATTTATCCTGACTTTGATACTCCTCTCCTTTCCCATTCCATCTATGTTCATCATCGGAGTGATAATGTGTTTTTAACGGACTGTGTTGGGAGCGGAAATGAAAATACGATGTCGATTCTTTGATTTAATTTTTTGGTTATTTAAAAATGAACCTTTACTATTCCTTGTTATCACGAATTATCTTGATTTTCCGCTGTATCCTGGATGTGGCTTTGTTTTTCAATCACCGGAATGATATACTACTTCTTACTCTATTTCTTCTCAATTTAAATAGCGGCCGGCCACACTGGTTGTAGGCCCGTGTTTGTAATTTTATGCATATGGAAATAAAGGTTCTTAAAAAAAAAAAAAAAGGTTTATCGTGTCCTGTGCCTTGATCCGTAATCTTGATCAGCTACTGGGAAAGGAACTGGCCTAACAAGTTTGGCTTCAGGCAAGAGGGCAAGAGGGTCGCTCGCTCAGGTCATTCAGAAGTCAGCTAAAGTGTACGTGTGCTGAAGACTCGTTCGGCCGTAGTCATCGGCCTATGTGAGGGCAACCACAAAATGGCTGCCATACACAAAATGGAACCCAAAGGGTTCAGAATGAATCCATAAATACGTAGTGAATCCATCGGTGTACGTGACGAAAACACTCATGCTTGCCGTACTAACTGGTTACAGTTCGCTAATACCAAATTCGTACCGAAACCATGACCTTTATGAAACGGGTTCAGGATTCACGGAACCTCAGAACCAGCTCCCCTCCCCCTAATATTATCTGAACTAGAATAATACAGTGCCATATCAGGATTTCAGGCGAAGATCACTAAATCTGAAGTCCTAACCCTGACCAAATGCAGTCACTTTGAACACTCTCTTTCAATGGGTGTTCAAAACACTAATCTATCTAGGCAGTCACAATGCCCCATCTACATCAAGGATAACTGCCCTAAATAATGCATCACTGTAAGGAAAGGCCTCTTTTTGTGTGACCACCCCCAAAGTTTTGGACTGATGTTGCTGGTTTCTCATCTCTGAGAGTGCTCTGAGGTCTGCCAACTAATGTCAGACTCAGTGTCAGGGCTCTGACTCTTCAAACTATATTTTTGATTGGTCGATACCAAATTGAAATCATTTACTTTACTTATAAATCCTTAGTATATGGTAGTGTTCCTCATGGGCTGCAGCAATTATTGTGCCACCACGAGTATAGCAAAGAAAACCACGTCTCCGAGCCCGCCACTGCAGATTGGTAGAGCAGTTTAAAACTAATGACAAAAGTCCAGACCTTCCTTTTTAAAATGTATAAGACACTCCTATGCAGTCCTGTTGAGCTATAAACAGGGTACTATATATTAAAAAATGGGACATGTATTTTTATTTGTCTTAATTGTAAAATCCCCAAATCGTCACTTTTTCTGTGGAAAGGATAGTAATCTCATTGCCAAGTACAGGGTTACACACTGACAAATAAACAGTGTTAACTTCAGATTGGGATTACTAAAGTTGGTACTTCCAACTATGAGAAGAATAGTTACATAAATCCCAATGATGCCCAAATTGTATTTTAATGTAATGTTTGAGTATAAGGCAACTTTAAAAGGTGCCACTTTGTTGCCCACATTTTCTAGTGGGCATTTACAGTTGCTGGCCACAATACAGCCTTCTGCCCTCCTGGGGGGAGGTGTAAAGACTCCTAGGAAAGGGACAATAGATGCTTGCTGCTGGAAGAGATGTTGACAAACCCATCTATTCTCTGTTTCACTTGATGCCTAGAACATGTCCCCTTAAAGACACAAATAGTGTTTCTCAAATGCTATTAATTGGAGTGGTGCTTACTGCCCGCAACATACCATTCAACATTTACTTCCACTCACACTTGTTGATAAAGTCCAATTGTAACTGCCCTTTTAGGGTACGATTTAACTGTTCCACCAATCATCATTTGTGGGATGAAAGAGGGCAGTTTTTATATGTTTAATACCATCTTCCTCCAGAAAACGTCTGGTGTCATGGGAATTGAGTTCCATTGTCCCTGATCGGGCTGATTTGGGTTAAACAAAATGTCTAGGTTTCCCTGGGATTCCCACCCTAATAAATGTGACCCTTGTCTAGCATCATAAATGTTGCCGGAAGCACATCCCCCTTTCGATTTGCATGATAGCTTAAAATTCACCCATAATATATATTTGTTCCCCAGCAAAAGCAAATCGTTTTATCAGAATTTAAAAAAAAGATAATGGCGGTAGTTTCAGGACCTAGGAGCGTAAAAGGTGATCCAGCCGCCGCTCAAACCTCTACTCCATTAATGAACATGTTACAGTAATGGGGGGTCTCTTTTTACTCCATTTATCAAATGTACCTCTAAAAACCACTGTCTTTATACTTTTACTTTCCTTCAATGCAGAGAACTACACCACTACCACCATTAAATACATCCTGCTCTTCCATGTTAGATATCACCATGTTCTGCATCCTTGACGATCAACATCTGGTAAAATGTCCTTCGCAATAACACTTGAAACAGGTCTGGTACAGTGCAGGACATTGCTTTGCAAACTGAAATCATTCCAACTGCCACATCTGTAGCAAGACTCACTGTCATTCTCCTTTTCAGTATCGGTTTGGTTTGAATATTTTCTATATTGTCTTGATGCAAATGTTTGCCGTGATGAATCCGGATTTCTTTACAATGTAAGGCATCAGATGAGGTAGTCAATTCTCAAAAATGTCAATTGATAATATCCCTTTAATTCTGAAACTTTTCAATTCATTGGTTGTGAGTTATCTCATCCTTGAGATCACAATAGCTCCAGGTGACTTCCAATATCCACTTACAGGCGCAACAAAATGATCTGTAGGCTCGCCCGGTCTCGATGCTCTTTGTAAAAATAATTGTGCCTCTCTAAAATTACGTCCCTGGATAAATAAAATCAAAAGTTGTAAGTGCAGTGTCAAACTCCTCCAAACAGTTAAATGTCCACCTGCAAAGCCTTCCTGGTGTATTTGAGCATTAAACTGTTGAATAGGTAATGATTGCAAAAAGGACCTACCTTCTAACCAAGATTGTGCACTACAGAGATTTCTCCTTTTTATTTGTGAAAGAGATGTAAAGATACTTGTGAAAGCATCTTTACATCGCTTCCAGTCTAATTGTTCTGATAAATATGGGGGTGGGGCAATAGCACCCTTCATATTAGAACCTTAGATTAATAATACTGAACTAGGAATGGAATATAAAGCAAAACAGGTTCGTACAAGGGAAGAGAAAGAAGACAGAATGCAGATCAGATCCACCAAGTCTTACAAGTTCATATCAGTGCAGTGCAGTGCAGTTCTCAAGAGTTCAGCACAACTTTTAAGATTGTGGTATAAATGGCTTAATCTGGCAATACTGTAGGATGAAAGGTTTGCACCAGTCTCTCTCATATTTCTGAAGGACAAGACCCCGGGGGTACAATCCCGATACTCCATTGAGATAAACAGGATGAAGCGCTTCGCTCATGCGCATGGTCAAGCCGAGCCTTGATGCTGCGTCCACAGAGGTATCAGGGTTGCCTGAGCTTGAGGCGCTCGAAAGGATGACCCCTCATATGGCTCAGGAACAGGCATAATCACCGCCTGCAAAGGGTAGATCTGGGTAATAAAAGGTCATCAGATTGGGGTGCAGTCATCCCCTCTATTTTCTGGCTCTGACGCTACTGCACCTCCTGCAAATATAATAGCGAACTCCCTGCCTGCTATACAAGCGACTACAAAAACCTGCATACACGCCCTGCCTGCAGGCGTCCACAGTGTCAAAGGCCAACATTGTGACAAATGTTACTCTAAAAACAACACTCGCGATAACCCTCTCCCAGTCTACCTTCTCCATTCATGCTCTCCATTGTCACAGTCCCTTGTCTTTATTTTTAATTGACTTTTCACGGTCATTAGTATTTTTTATTGTGCCTTAACAATAATTGCCCACACCACTAATTGTTTTTACTTGAAAGTCACCACCAGTTTTCACAGGCACCGCCTGACATTGGTTCACTTATGTACATACCAGTAATGTATGCCAATTTTGTTTCTTTACAACAGGCAGATCCAGCCCATCACAGGTACATTGACACTTTAGAAATGTTTTCATTGTGTTTCTGATGAACCAATAAGCTAACAAATGAATATATAAACAACTTAGTGTAGATAGTTCATACCCTTATGGTCCTAAAGAATCGCGAGTCAATCGACACATACGCAAGAAACATGTTGACCGGTATCAATAAATCTCAACAACTGACACATTAACCTCTTCCATGCTAATGACAAGGTCAACTCGTCATGCAGTACCAGTGGAGCTGTGCTTATGACGAGTTGACCTTGTCATGAACAATGGGAAAAACGAGTATTCAGCACCGGAGAAAAATACCCTGTAGCATTGAAGGTGTTAACAGGGGACATTATACCCCAATAAGTGCCAGTTACACTGCTTATAATTGAGGCAGGCGACCCCAGAATAAAGTTTTTTTCAGGTACTCCCAGCCTCATTTTAAACTCACTATCACTTCTACACTTTTCTGGCCCCATACCCGCACTTCACAATACAGCTGTTGGATAAAAGATCTCCGATAAAGTGCCCCTCTTTGAGGTGAGCCTGTTGGGTATTGCACCGCCGACCCGACAAGGAGCAGCCCAGATGATGAAGCATGACAACTGAAAGGGTGTGTGAGGGCATTACAATCCAACAAATGGATTTTCCCCTGTAGATCCCAGTGAGACACAGTGGGTACCAGTTCTCGAGTGACTTTCACAACCCCTACCAGAGGAACAGCACTACAATCCTTTTTGACGTCACAGTCCCTTGTCTAACTTACTCACTATGCACACTCCTTGTATGAACTCAGCCACCAGAGTTACCATCATCATCATCTGTATTCGATTATATACATATAATCATAAAATCATAAACAACAATTGATTAAAATTAATTTTCAAATATTTGACCATTGATTTATGACTTATCATGGCAGATTGTAGTGCATTAAAAGGGCAGCAGTAGTGACGATCTGGGGTTTTAAGTGATGCATGTGTGGGAAGACGGTGCTCAGGTTGTGCGACATGAAGCGTCCTGGGATGAACCCCGATTGATCGGGCCGAGCTACAGGTGGCAGCAGCAAGCTATTTGTGAGGATCTTGGCATGGATTTTGTTATCTATGTTGATTAAGGAAAGGGGTCTATAGGAGTGGCATTGGTTTGCTAATTTGTCTGTTTTAGAGAGTGTTATCATTACCGCCTCTCTCAGGTAAGCCAGCAAGGTCCCTACGTCTAAAGAGTCCTTAAACATGGCCAGAAGTTGTCGACAGAGACAGCCTCAAACGGCCTTCAGAACTCGAGATTGCTTAGAAATACATGTACTCCAAATGACCACCTTGAGGGCCTCCGATAGCGTAGAAGGTGACTCAACGGAGCCCATGTTCTTTGCAAAGAAGTCCACGATGTCTCCGAGAATCTCCTGTATGTAACAAACAACAGGAGAGAAAGGGAGTGAATGTCACTCTTCTTCCCCTGGATAAGGATACTAACAATCAACAAAAGAGTGACAACTATTTCTTAAGGTAAACAAGAACCTAAGAAAAAGACAACAAAGGGTGGGGCAAGTGCATAGGAAAAACCTCTGTTTTTTAAAAGAACCCTCACTCACCAACCTAGTTGGTGAAATTCATCATCGGGTTCCCACCAGGGAGACCGAGTGCCTCCCTGGTGTGCTACGATGCCTGAACTACAGCGGAGCTGGATTTTGTTGGACAGTGTATCAGTGCAAAGGGTAGTGCAAATTTAAAAGATGGTAAGCTTATCCCAAAATTAATTTTAATGACAGGGAAGCCTACAATCATTAAAATCATGTGAAGAGGACATGTGCTTGCTATTAAAGTGAGTCAACTACATCCAATTTAGAGTGAATGAGTGGTCGACATGTTTCTGCTTATAAATGCTAATTTAGATAAGCTTTCATCAGGACCAAAAACTCCCCAGCGGTATACGCACACTAAAGCATACCCTAGCCTGAGGAGTGGGTGTGTTTACTAAAACTCACGGTTATGCCAACGAGAGCTCCTGGAATTTCCAAGGGCCCTATTCTGAAAGAAAAACAAACAAGAGACATAACATCAAAGCATACATCGCTATACATATTCTCTTATTGTTTAGTGAGGCCTGTTTTCTTCAAGGATCCCGTGTCGTGGATCAACAGATGCCCCCACCAGTGCTCATAATTTTCAGGCACTAGTGAAAAAAAACTCTGATACCTGGTCATGCCAGAGATTCGTTGTAAGCCAACACCGTGATCGTAGTAAGTGTAATCTGGTTCTGCACGATTGAGGCTAAATATTAGCGGGAGCAGAGGCTATATTTATGCTCCACTTTAGGAGTCGGTGCTCCATTGTGATAAATCCCTCTTATAAAAAGGCATAGCTAAATAGCGTTGCCCTATTATTACAGACTTGGCAAAGAAGTGTGTATCGAAGCATGGAAAAACTCGGAAAATCATAGGCTTATGTGAAGACTGAGATGGCTTCAGTCATGGGTTCCGCAGCGGTGGTTTGTTTGCCATATAACATCTTTAAACAAAAAAGAAGGTGACAGAGACTTCGTTAATACGGTGAAAAACCGTCAGCTCAAGTCACAGGACAAAAATCCCTCACAAACACATGTACACTTACCAGTATTATGGAGTGGTCCCTCCCTTGACCTGCACTACGGTCGCCCGCGGTTCGAATATTGCCGTGCAGACGCTGATCGTGCTAGTAATGCTGGCCGGAGTTCACGTGGTTACTACGCGTAAGCGTGAGAACATGACGCGTCATGGGGCTTACCCCCAAACACTAGACCGCATTCATAGAGTGGTGCGGTTCTGAAATAACTTTATTAAGACCAGGTGGCCGAACAAAGTTAGTGAAAGGAAGCGCAAAAAGCCTATAAAATGGAAGGGGTTCATCAATAACTTTAAAGAGACCAGGTATCTGAACAGTATAGGGTCCAGATAGTGCACTAAGTGTGTACTGTAATCGGGTAAAATGCAATAGATACTGGTGGGAATCCAAATTTAAATTCCAAATGGGTAGACTTATTAAGACCTGATGGACAATCAAAATATCTGAAGGGTAGCGCAAACAGCGTATAGTATGGAAGGGGTCCATCAATAAATTTACTGGAACCTGGTGTATGAATAATATGCGGACCAGATAGTGCACTGAGTGTATACTGTATTTGGGTCAAGTGCTATAGATACTGATGGGAATCCAAATGTAAAATTCCAAGAGGATAGAGGTGTGAACATACAAAGAGTCACAGTTTGCGGCCCAGACTATTCTGTAACCCCACTCCATAGTATACAGCGGATCATAATGTGGACATGTGTCCGAAGGTCTACCTAATGCACTGTTCAGAAACAATGTACTATTCAATAAGTTAGCGTCTCATCACTGAGCCCCATGGTATGTTATCATTTAGCCCCGTGTGGTGAGTGGATAACTGATAAATCCATTGTTGCTCTTTCTCAAAGAGCACATGTTGTGCCCCAGGGCAAAGTTGGGGTTGTTAAATGATTGTCCGCCTTGGATCATTAGGGGTGTGGTTCAGTTGCAAAAAATGTTCCGTCAGTTTGGTTGTGTTTTTGCGACACCCGATGTTGCTGCGGTGCTCACAAATTCTCTGTTTTAGCTTTTGTGATGTCATGCGCACATACCTGAGACCACACAGGCAGTTTATCAGATATATTACGTTGGTCGAATTACAGTTAGTTTGGGTACGTTGCAGCCACTGTTTACCAGATTCTAATGCCAGAAATTTGGTAGCGGTAGTCAGGTGGCACACGCTACAACCACCACAGGGGAAGTGACCTGTAACAGGGGGAAGCCCCCGGGCGTTGAGAACAGTTTGGTCCTCCTCTCTCATGTGGTTTTTGGGCGGGTGTGAACTAAGGAGTACTTTAAACTCCTTGCACGTTTGTAAGAGAACAAATGTTTTTCGTTTCTGCAGTTTGTTGTTTGCAGTTTGCATGACATTCAGAAAAAGGAAGAAACAGAGGCTAAGGGGAGACCTAGTATCATGTACATGGGGCCCTTTACAGCTTAAGAACATGCACTGGGTGTGGCTAAAAAAAAAAGCCGGTCGCGGGTCGACCATGTCCTCTTGTACATCCCCTCATCGTAGCAAGAGTACTGCACAGCATCACTCTTGAGATGCTGGGGCAGATGGCCGATAGCCGTCTTGGTCAGTGTGCTCCCCCGATCAAACTCGTCTGCCACTGACAGAGAGGAATATTTTTGGATAAAATAGGATAAAAAAGGCTCTTAAATGTCTTTGGGACAGGAATATTGGCTTTAAATCCCAGTAAATAGATATTTGATCCTGACAATAGGTGACATGGCTCAGCCAAGCCCTGAAGGTGGGAGCAGGTTTCCGCCCCCAGTGTTTGGCCAACCTTCATTTGGCTAATACTAACAGCATGGCAGTGAGTCGGTAGTGGGGAGCAGGGTGCCCGGGAGGTACCCTAGGAGCCCCACCAGGGGAGTGCAGGGAGGTATGTACCCAGTGATAGTGTGTATGTATGGTCAAGTATACGGCACTCTCTGACATTGCCATGCCGGATGGATGTAGAAAGCCTGATGGGAATGACAGCAGAGGCAGTGGAGGTCGGAGTCTAGACCCATTTTAAAGAGCTGGAGCAGGGTGTTGTATAAACTGTGGAGAAATGTGAAGTGCATTAGATGCAATTCGTTGTTTGGGGGGAAAGATGCCAGCTGATAGCAGCAGAACACCCATTGCTTATCCATTAGAGGGCAGTCTATGTCCTCATCCCACACCCTGAGTGCAGTTGGAGTGGTGATCGGGGAGGTAGTCTACATACAGTTATACAGACGAGTAATCAGTTTCCACAGGGATGGGGAAGCATGGACAAGATCCAGTGCTGGGAGTGAAGGCGGATGGCAGGAAAGGTGTCATGAAGTGCACGGCAAGCTGCCCTGAGTTGACAAGAGTGGTGGGGGTGGGGTAGGCTTGGGTTAAAACATGGAGCGGTAACTGCAAACGCAACAGTGATGGACAGAATGTGGATCAATGTCACACATTCACCCCAGTCCAAAGATCTGGGCCCAAATCCATCGTTTTTCCACTCCACACATAAAAACATGGTCTCGAATCGAGGAATAAAATGATCCTCGGGGTACAGTTCTGAGAATGTCTTGAGCTGTTGCCCACATCACAGCGCCCATCATAGAGAGGTGGTATCTGGAGGCTGTTAGCAAGGGAAATGGATGAGGTGTACAGGCATGCCAGATCAGCTCTCTTGCGCAATCTCTCCCATGCCAAGCGTAAGCATGCTACTGTACCGAATTCGTTCCTCTGCGTTTTATAAGGTGCAAAGAGTGCCATTGTCAATAGCCACGGGGTTGCGCGATCTAACTCTATGGACGTGTTGGGCTGGATTGGAATTAGGTGAAGCCAGTAGTAGAGAATTGAGCTTGGGCACCCTGAGCCTATAGCTTCATGTCAGGCACTCCCAATCCACCCTTGGGCAAGTGCAAAGTGAGGAGGTCCCATGACACACGCTATTGTTTATTCGCCCATATCAATGACCTCAGGTTGGATTTGATACACTTAAATAACTGGACTGTCAGTGGAATGGGAATGTTAAGGAACAGGTATAGGAATTTTGAATGACTATCATCTACGCTGTTGCTCTGCATCCCTCTAGAGACAGTGGTAGTTTGGACCAAATAGGAATTCTATCTTCCAGCCTGTCGACTGCTCGCCTGTAATTTGCTCAACATAATTCTTCCGGATCTCGGCTTAGCCAGAGGCCTCAGTACCAAACTGGTTCTGACGCCCCTTTAAGGGGGTATTCCATTTGAAATGGCAGCATCCCATCTGTGAGGGGAATTAAAAATTGATCTGGACCAGTTGATTTGTATTCCTGCATACCCGTCAACTCGCACCACCTCACACATCAAGGGGGCCAAGTTCTCCTGTGGGTCTTTGGCGTATAAAGTAATGTCATCTTTGTATAGAAATCATCAGTCCTCTGGTGGTGAAGCCGTTGCCCCTGTTCACATGGCATTGTCTGAGCCTTGCCAATAGTGGTTCCATCGCTATCGAAAAAAGGAGCAGCGCCAGCATGCATCCTTGTCGCCTGCCACAAGTGATTGGGAAGGGATTGGATAGCATTTTGTTCAACCGAACCAGAGCAGGGGGGTGGATATAAAAGAGCTGTATCTGCCTGATAAATTTTGGGTTTTAGCTGAGGCGTGCTAGGAGGGGAAAGAGGTATGCCCATTCCTCGGAATCAAAGCGCTATATGCATGAAAAGGGCACCAGTAGCAAAGATCTCGGGGTTTAGGTGATGCATGACCGGGAAGACGCTGCTCAGGTTGTGCGACATGGAGCATCCTGGGATGAACCCCGATTAATCGGGCCAAACTACAGTTGGCAGCAGCGGCAGCAAACAATTTTTGAGGATCTTGGCATAGATTCTGTTATCTATGTTGATTAAGGAAAGGGGCCTATAGGAGTCGCATTGGTTTGCCAACTTGTCCGGTTTAGAGAGTGTTATTATTACTGCCTTTCTCAGGGAAGGCGACAAGAACTCTACGTCTAATGAGTCCTAAAACGTGGCCAGAAGTTGTGGGGCCAGCAGGGAGGTGAACTCCTTGTAAAGGACAGTGGTCAGACCATCTAGCCTGGGTGCCTTGTCCCAGGTTAGGCTCATGATAACCTGTTCTATGTCCTCTGTAGTAAATGCCAAATCTAAGTAGGCTTGGTGAGCATGATCAAGCCATAGCAGTTGTATTGTGTCATCTAGTTCCATAACAGGTGTTTGCTTGCTATAAGGAGGAATAAAAGGAGGGCATTACCCGTAATAGTTCCAAAAGGGAGGAGGCCGGATTAGACTTTCCATTAAGTAGTTTCACCATAAATGCTGAAGTTCGCTGTCTGCACAGCATGTATGCAAGTGACTTGTCCAGGCGGTCACCATCCCTGAATTGCCGAGATTGCACGTTCCGGTGTAAGTAGTGGGTTTCCCAAACATCTTCTTCATGGAACTCATAGCCATTCCTGAATGTGGGCCAGTATGGTGGCATCTTTGGAATTAAAATATTCCCTGACCTGAATGTCCTCCACGAGTTGACAGAGACAGCCTCAAACGGCCTTCAGAACTCGAGATTGCTTAGAAATACATGTTCCCCAAATGACCACCTTGAGGGCCTCCCATAGCGTAGAAGGTGACTCAACGGAGCCCATGTTATTGGCAAAGAAGTCCACTATGTCTCTGAGAACCTCCTCCTTGAACGCCATCAGACACCAGGTGAATGCATGAGGCATCACCTGGGGGAACTGTAATTCCAAAAGGACTGAGGCATGGTCAGATAGAGTGTGAGGGAGATGGGCCACCTTGGTAGTCCATGTCTGGACATCTCTAGAAATTAGCCAGGAATCTATCCTGGACCAACCATTTAAGGTGGACTGACACACATGTACCCTCCAAGGTGTTTGCACGTGCGTGTCTCCAGACACTTTGTAAGTAGTTATCGTGTATGATTGTATTAAGTGTCTGTGATGCATTATGCTGCAGGTGCCTAGAGATGCCAGAGCAGTCTAGACGGTCATCAAGAGCTACATTGAAATCTCTGCCCCAGATTAGTGCTCGAGGGTCAAGATTCAAAATTATTCTCCAAATCCCAGAGAAAAACCTGTGATCGTCCGCATTCGATCAGTAGATGTTAGCCAGGATCACAGGTTGCCTATGCAATAATCCAGCTAAAATGAGATAGCGCCCTTCGCTTTCTATGGGGGATTGTGACAGCTGCCACCGAAACCCCTTACACAGCATGATGGTGAGGCCTCTAGTATGGTTGACATAAAGAGAAGTGTTTGTTTCCCCACAACAATGGGAGCGCAGCCCCAGAGCAGTCAAGCTCCTTAGATGGGTCTACTGCAAGAAGCAGATGTCAACTCTGTGCCTAATGAGGTAAGCATGGCCCAGGCGTGCCTTTCTGCGGTCATTAAGGCCACGTATATTCCACGTGATGCAGGTGGTGGTGGTCATGGTACTTCTGGATGGTAATTGAAGTGTTAGGCTAGCCCCTGTGATGCACCATGGATAATACAAATGGAATAGGTATGTGCAGTGCGCTGAAGGATCCTCGTAAGGGAAAAACATGACAGATGCAAACATTCAAAACAAACAACCCCATCCATCCCTGCATCCACACCAACCCAGAAACCTGGTTTAGAAAACCCATCCCACCCCCCTCCCCAACATTTCCCCTGCAACTTAATGACTTGAATGGAAATCTTCCCTGGTAGCAGAGAGTGTCTGGGTGAAAAACTATGATGAGCACGGCTGCGTGGCCAAGCCGGGGTAAGGGTAAACACAAGGGGCAACCAGGTGCAAGTGAATTTCAAGTGACTCCCACTGGAAAAGCCTGTCAAAAACAGGGGTAAAGGGACACTCATGCTTCACCGCCTGACAGGTAATAAGCACACATGAAACAGGAACAGTAGTTAAGGAGAGGTGTGTTTTTTATTTATTTATTTTTATTTATTTTTAATGATATTGGTATTGATCATTGTCACTCAGTGGGTTCTTGTAAGCCGCTCATGGTGAGTCCTGAGGCGAGTCCCTTGGTGGTGTGCTTAGCAAATTTACTGAGTGGATTTAGCATCTGTGAAAAAAGCAGTTTAGCATCCAAAGTGATATGCAATTTGGCAGGGTACATTAATGCATAGGGGATTGCCAATTTCTGGAGAATCTGTTTGGCGGGCATGAACTCACGGTGGGCAGCTTGCACTGACACTGTGAAATCAGGGTATAATAAAAGGCTATTTTTTTTATACTGGAGGGAACCATGCTCGCGTGCGAGCCGCAGGACCACTTCTGGGTCTCTGTAGACAAGCAACTATGGGGTTAGCCGATGCCCCCAGGTGGGCTACAGACCCACCGAGCAATGTGCATGCTCGACAATGAAGACCGTGGACAGGCCTTCCCCAAACAGTTCGTGCAGCATAATCTCCACAAAGTCCTCAATTTTGTTGATTGCAGTGGACTCTGGGATACTCATGATCTGCAGGTTGTTGCACCGGGAGCATGCTTCAAGGACTTCACTTTTGGACATTATCAGTTTGAGTGCCCTGTCCATCCTTGATTAATAGTTGCTCTTTGAAATCTGCTTGTGCATCGTCAACATCTGAGAAGCGATTTTCCAGATGATCCAGCCTAGCTTAAAGCTTGTCCTCACGTTGTTTGACATGATCTAGACGGCTGGTGAGGATGTCTAGCTTAGCATCAGTAGCCTTCAGGCTTGACTTTACATCCACTAGGAGCTCTTTCATATCAATGTCTTTGTGACTGTCCTACTCCGATTGCTCCGGGGAGACCTCAGATTGCGTCTTGCATCCGGTTGAGGTGCCTACTCCGGAATGGGAGCTTTGATTGTTTGGCATCGTGTTTGCCCATGATTGGTGCTGCGGCAATCCCAGATGGTCCGCCCCTCGGGTCGCAGGACAGTAGGAAATGCCGGCCAGGGGTAAGCTGTGAAAAGGAACAGGACAGACCAGGTGCTTCAGGAGCTGGAGGTCGAGGGGACTATGGACTGTGATAGGCAGCGCAGTGTCATCAGGCCCCACCACGCCCTGGCACACCGTTCGAAACGGAGCAGCCCCGTTGTGTAACCCAAGGGGCCAGGCAACTCTCAGCCAAAACAACGAAGAAGCCTAAGTGCCTGGATCCCAGTCATGCAGCGTCGTAACATGTATGCTAACAATGGCATGAGCAGTCACACTCACCGCTGTCCCAGGCTCATTACTTCAACTTGTGCCTCTAGCCGCCGACCGGGGTCCAGCGATCTCCCGCACCAGTCTTAAGCAGTCTTGCTCACATGTGCCCCCAGCGCTGTAGGCTAGCCTGGGGATCCGGGCAATGGCTGCAGGATTTCCTCAGGTCAGGCCCACAGCTCAGCGGGCAGGCCCCACACCACACACAACAGCATGCGGAGTGCATCTCTGGGGTCAGTGGCTGACACTGCATAGCAGCCTCCCGGTTGGCGCCGTCTACTCCAGGAGCGGGAGGTGGAGGCCACACACAGTCCTGGCAGGACCAACACGGGCCCTCAAACTCCCTCCCAGCAGCCACCAGAGTGAAGGGCCATTCGAAATGATTAACAGAAAGCTTCAGGTATCAATAAGAATAGTGGACATTTCCGAAGTAAAATGGAGGTATAACTAAGTGTTGCCCAGTATGTTCCTGATTTCCATGCCGGTCACCAGCCCGTTACAAACTACAAACAACCGAAGAAAGTAGCGCCAACGCCCTTTACAAATCGATGCGGTTTTATGTAAAATCAGCCATGTCCTTCTTTACAAGTGAAATGATAGATATGACACAATAAGAAGTGCCATATACTTTCACAAGTGCAGGCAGAATCATTATACATATATAAACTTTTTATATCAGGCTTTGTTTTATAAAAATGTGATGACCGAGAACAGAAGAATTAGAGACCGGTGACTTTTGGTATTCAGGTACATTGATCTGGAAGGAATAAACATTGTCCTATATTATCAAATGTAACAAGCAAGTTTCTACCAGATGCATTTATGGGTAGGAATGGTCAAATCACAGGCTCTACCTCTATTCAGGTCAATTATATCTGTACTTTATATGCAGGCCGTATGTGACTTTTTGACCAATTAAGGCCATTTGTAAACCAGCACCTAACTGAGTTTTTACCGGTGAGTGACTAATTAACACGACCTAGTGATAATAATAGTCGCAACAAATAAATGATTGTTTTATTTAAAAGGATGAGAGTATGATTGGGGATTGGCTACCACTTATTAAGGGTTATGATCTAATTGGTGGGATACAGGAACACTTATGGTTAATGGAATGTCATAGTGAGGGGATATAGTATATAGACTTAAACCACAGATGCAATGAGATTTTAATGAACAAGACGGATTACTGGTGGTTTTTCTCTTAACTAGGTTACACAATTAAATATAGGAGAGGAGCAGAAACATATAAGCTGTGTATAGCGGGGAAGGGAAGGTTCACAGAACTCTCTTTGTATCTTCGTTAGGCTCCCTAGTGTTGACAGAGCTCGAGATTCAATTGCATCCAGACGCAGATCCCAGGGTGAATTTCTGCTAAATGTCATGCCCAAGTATTATATGAACGAGCAACTTCCCAACTTTATCACATAGAGCCCAGGTGAAGAGCTTGGTCTTCCTCATCAGTGGCGGCTGGTGACTTTTGGGAATCATCCTTTACAACGCAGTCATTACATCGCACTACATCTACAACTCAGTCATTACAGCGCAACATCCTTTACAACGCATGTCACTACAAGGCAGCCATTGCATTGCATGTCACTACAACGAATGTCATTAATTACAATGCATACCATTAAAATGCATACTACCCCTACACTATCCAACACTTACCCTATTGTTGCACCCACTGGAGTTAGAATAGTAATTTTTACCCCTACGCTATCGAACACTTACCCTAATGTTGCACCCACTTGAGTAAGAATAGGAATTTTTACCCCTTTGCAATCGAACACTTACCCTACCGTTACACCCACTAGAGTTAGAATAGTCATTTTTAACCCTACACTATCCTACACTATCCAACACTTACCTTAAATGCAATGTAATGGTATGTGTTGTAAAGGTATAATGCTATGTAATGGAATGCGTTGTAAAGGTAGTTTCTAAAAATGCGATGTAGTGGCATGAGATGTGAATAGATGCATTGTAAAGGATGTTGAGATATAAAAACTGCGTTGTAAAGGCATGCATTGTAACGCCATTCATTGAGAAAAATCCTAATTTTAAGACTTTCGGTATTCACAGAAGGCATTTAGGAGTCCTAAAGTTAGGAGTCCTTTCTTTACTACTACCGAACTGAGAAAAATTCTAATTTTAAGACTTTCGGTATTCACAGAAGGCATTTAGGAGTCCTAAAGTTAGGAGTCCTTTCTTAACTACTACCGAACTGAGAAAAATTCTAATTTTAAGACTTTCGGTATTCACAGAAGGCATTTAGGAGTCCTAAAGTTAGGAGTCCTTTCTTTACTACTACCGAACTGAGAAAAATTCTAATTTTAAGACTTTCGGTATTCACAGAAGGCATTTAGGAGTCCTAAAGTTAGGAGTCCTTTCTTTACTACTACCGAACTGAGAAAAATTCTAATTTTAAGACTTTCGGTATTCACAGAAGGCATTTAGGAGTCCTAAAGTTAGGAGTCCTAACTTCTGTGAATACCAAAATGAGTAAGAGCCTTCTGTGAATACCAAAATGATAGTAAGTTTAGGATTTTGTCTTAAGTTAGTTCTGTGAATCGGGCCCTTTGTCTCTGAGGGGCTGCACATCCAGCGGCAGCAGGTCAAAGGGAAGGATTCATCTTTCATGGGACTGGGTGAGGGGTGGGGATCAGGGAGGCTTTAGGGGTAGAGGGTGGTGTGGGGGGAGAATAAGGTGCAAGAAAATGTCATCATCAGACAAGAGGATGCTTATTAGACAGCAGATTTTGGACAACTATGTAAGAATCGAAGAGGGGATTTGGAATAAAAGTAAAAGCAATTTGTCTGATCGGAGTAAATTTTGTTATGGAGCAGGTTAAATATGTGGCATGGAACGTGGCTGGGTTAAATAGTGCGAATAAGCAGCAACTAGTAGTGTGTACTACACAAACTATCTCTATTAGGGGGTTGCTATATTAAAAGATAAGAAGTTTGTATGCAAAATAAGTAAAACTCTGGCAGATCAGAGGGGGCGATGGGCCCTTGCTCAGATGGAAATTAGAGGTAAGACATACGTGTTCTGCTCAGTATATGGATCTAATAAGGATGATCCCACTGTTTTTGATGTACTTAACATGGAAATGGTAAATTGGTAGGGGGAGCGGTTGATCATGGGGATTTTAATTGCGTTATGGATTATAATATTGATTCAACAAGACAGGGGGCTATTCTTAGAATGCGAGGGACACGTGCAGCAATATTAGAAATGGCACGGCTCCAATCTTTAAGAGATGCATGGAGGCAACTCTATCCAGAAACTCTGGGCTATACGTATCATTCAGCTCCTCATAAATCGTATTCAAGAATCGATATGGCCTGGGTTTCTGATAGTGCTTTGATGACTTCAGATATGGAAATATGTCCTCAGGTTACCTCAGACCATAGCCATATTATATTATCTTTTCGGACTATAGCTGGGGGTAAAGTAGCTAGATCATTTTCTTTTCCTAGATACTTGTTTACGGATAGTGAATACTTGGCTCATATTGCTCAACAGGTTGAGGTATTTTTCCAGGAGAATATTTTGTCAGCATCCCGTCTATTGTCTGGGATACAATGAAAGCCTTTGTTAGGGGTGCTAGCTAACAATATATCTGGCAGCAGAACAAAATGCGGAAAGGGGAACTTGAGGTACGGGTACGAATCTTACGGGATATGGAAAAACAACATGTTGAGGCTGTACGAGATCGGGGGCTCAGGACCAGTTGCTTCTTTCTTTGATAGATGCAAGAATAGCGGTGAAGAACATTTTCAGGGAAAAAATTGTGGCTAGATATAACAAATATCGCACAATGAATACGATGAGCAAATTAGTAGGGTCCTGGCCTTTAAGGTGGCAGATGAGATGGTCAAAACTAAGATAAATGCCATCAAAGGAAAAGGTGGAACTTCACATACTCACTTTTCAGCTACACTAGAACAATTTTCATTATATTATCAGAAATTATACTCACATACTTTTGCACCTGATAAGGGAGATATGCTACAGTATCTGAAAGATAGTAAGCTTCCAGTCCTAAACAATGTAGATGCAACTTTACTAGATAGCAATGTCTTGACCGAGGAAATCTATATAGCATTATCTGCATTGTACTGCGGGAAAGCTGCGGGGGAGGACTTCATACCTATAGAATTTTATAAAGCTTTAAAAAGGGTCCTGCTTTTACCATTCAGCACGGTTATACATCACATAGGTGCTAGCGGGAGGATACCAGAGTCATGGAATATGACACAGACAGTTTTCTTTTTAAAAAAGGGTAAACCACCGACTGCGTGCGGCTCATACAGGGCGATTTCACTCATAAATGGGGTTGCCAAGATATTTGCAAAGATTCTGGCAAACCATCTGGCTCCAATAATGCCTGGGTTAGTGTCTAGCAATCAACGTGGCTTTATTTCTGGTTGAGATACTACTGCCCATGTTAACACGGCAGTGGGGGCTTTCGATCTGGCTCAGAAGATGTTGGTAGATCTCAGTATGAATCTTTTAGACACTGAGAAAGCTTTCGACGGAGTGGGGTGGGACTTTTTATAGGCCACACTGACAACCTTTGGTCTAGGAGGGCTGTTCAGGCACTTTGTCCAAGCTTTATATTATAAACCTCAAGCTAAAATATCTTACTTAGTGGGACATTCATCACCATTCCAATTTTTATGTGGGACCATGCAGGGCTGCCCTTTTTTCCCCACTCCTGTTCGCTTTGTATATAGAGCCGTTTATTCGTATTTTACAATCTAGTACACAAATAAATGCATTGGAATCTGAGACAATTAAGCTTCAGATTATTGCATATGCCAATGACATTGCGATCTTTGCTACTAATCCAGCTAGGGCGGTAACATCTATAGAGGAAGAAGCAACTAAGTTCGGTGCTATCTCAGGATACAAACTAAACATGAATAAAATGCAAGTGCTTATTAACTTTAAACCAGAATCACCTATTATGGGCGTCTGCACTACAGCTATTTATCTGGGGGTGAAGATCTCGGCTAAGATTGACCGGATCTTTACTTTAAATTACGAACCATTATTGAAGGAAACTGCTAGGCAGCTTTAAAAATGGTATGAACTCCCAAAAGGAATTGTAGGGAGATGCAATCTAATTAAAATACATTTACTTCCTAAGTTTTTATATTTATTATGGTCAATCCCCCTATGGGTTCCCAATGTAATTTTTGAAAATCTTGAGGGGATATTTAGTAGTTTTATCTGGGGATACGAGAAGGCCAGACGTGCAACAGATTTGCTTAAAGCTCCTTATAATCAAGGGGGACTAGACTTCCTGACTTCAAAATGTATTTTTGGGCTGCTTTTTCAGGGTGTTTTCCTAGTCTTTTAGGTCTTAATCAAAAGGACTCTCTTTTTTTCATTTGACTTTTAGAATATGATTTTTTAATTATAACAAGGGAACCCAATATGTACCTTTGGACCATGGGCAGGCAATCTATTGTAGAAAACAAGGGACCTAAGGCTAAGTTAGGATATAGACACAATGATAATATAGACTGGAATCAGTACTATACCTTTTGTCCCTGTACCCAGCTGGGTCAGGGAATATTTATTCAATATGATCAAAAACAATTAGACGACCACGTGAGGGATCAATTTCCGCATTAGATAGGGTACAAGCCTGTACCTATCCAGGAGTGAATTAACATACAGTTTAGAAAAGGTAGAAATAAAAAGAACACACAATATCAGGCAAGAAAAAGTAGGAGCCACATGTCCCTTGCAAATAGTTAACTCATACGCAAGTTTAGACAAACAGTCAATGCAATCACGGTAAACACAATGGATAGTTTGCAGAGCTGTTTAAAATGTCAATGACGTTTCGATCCCCTGGTTCCTAATGAACCGGGATCATCATCAGGACTTTGTATTTAAATGCCTGTTTTGATTTGAAGCGCCTGTAGAAATAAAGACAGGAGAAAAGACATAAAATTGGAACAGGGTTCCCAAAATGTAGAAATTGTTAAAAGCGACCTTTACGTGTCAAGCCCCATTCAAGGTGTAACACATGCTCAACTCTTAACGTGTGTATAAGTTTGTGTATAAGGCCCGGTCCGCATCCGGCCATGCATACATTGATGGACCATAGGGGCGCAAATCGTCATCGTGCTGGTCGATGTAAATAAAACTACAGGGTGAGAGAACGACTTCAAAGTACGTTGTGCAAAGTGCCACACGGTGAATTATTAATACTAGAGCACGTCCAGGTGATTCATGCGCCATTTGTGAAACGGTGCGAGAGTTCAGCTGTGTAACTGACAAGGAATTACATGGTCTCAATATTGTTGATCGCGTAAATCAAGCCGAAGTGAATTATAGTGCGTGCACATGATAGCGGATAATAACAACGCAGTGCTCCGAAGATGGCATAAGTGGAACATTTCTGCTGACCTGAACGACAGCGTTGGTCGGTTTGTAATTGATCTCTATGGCGCGAACTTAAGACAAGTGTGGAACCTAAAGGGTCAGATAATGAATAATTAAGTACAATGCTACCCCTTCCATTGGGAATTGCGGCGGCATAGTAGTTATTAATACCTCTTGCTAAGGCCTCAGCAACACAATGGGTATCAAGGGTCTCTTGCAAGCCTCCTAGCTGTAGGCGACTTCTTTCGGAATCGATATCGTAAGGTTTAGGAGTGCGATGCTCCCGTTAGTTCCACCTCACCAGCTGGAAAATAATTATATGATTTAGGGGGATGCAAGTGGGAGTGGTGGGCATTGTGCCGTCAAAACTCTACATTGGCCCAGGGCGTGGTGTGCTTACCTTTGTAGTATGTAACTTGCTACACAATCAGGCAAGAATTCAATCGTCAGTAGACTCGATAGTCAAGGTACCAGACACCGCGGAAATCCGTGTAAGGCTATCAGTGAAGCCGGAAGCCAGTTTGAGATAAACCCGGTGGCTGTAGATCAACAGCGATGAGGGACTTGGAAAGGTTACGCGGCGGCCATCTTGGAAAAGGATCGTATTAGAGGCTTAGCCATACGATAATATTTGGCGAAAGCGTCAGTGACAAGTGCCATGCTATTAAAAAAGAGGGAGGCAAACGCGGGCAGTGCAACGTAAAAGAAATGTTCATGCTCCCTGTGTACCCAGTGATCTATACAGGTTCCAAGCAAGGACTTACATTCTTCATAACAAACAGAATACAATACTAAAGCAACCATTGATAACATTCGACATGTCATGGAACATTATTGTTCACAGTTCAGTGCAACATTACAGGAAACAATAGAGGCTATAGGGAGTGGCATATTTCTTAACCACTCAAGGCTCAGTGGTACAGTCATGCATACATGTAATGTACTTTATAAGAGAAATCAGAGTAGGGCAGCCCAATCCTCTGTGCGATTTAGTCCATTATGTATTCAGTCCAGCAAAATTATACATCTGAGTTCTTCCTTATTCAGAAGATACGCCATGCTGCCGCCTCTCTGTGGGAGTTTCAGGACTATCAATATGGTTCACCGAATATTGTTTTCACTATGGTTGGCATTGGCGAAATGTTCCACAAGCGGGGCATTAGGGGTTTGACATCTAATCCGGCTTCTGTGTTGGCAAATGCGCGTCTTAATTTTCTGGGATGTTTGCCCAACATAGATTTTACTACAAGGACATTGGATCAAATATACAGCGTTACTTGTATTACAGTTGGAAAGGGTGTTACTCTTGAAGGTAATGTTATTGAAAACCATAGATTTACCTTCAATAGTAAGATCACAAACGCTACAACCACCACATTTCACGTGTCCAACAATGGGGGACAGACCCCATACATCTTCAAGAGTGGAAGAGTGAGAAGGGCTAGGAAGGGCTGCACGGACCAAATGATCTTTTAAGTTTTTGCTTTTTCTGAAAGCGAACAAAGGACGCTCAATTTCCACAGTTCCCGCATTAATGATAGGCCAATGATGAAGTATCATTTTCCGAAGTTTGTTTGACAGTGGGGAGAAAGTTGTGACACAAGCTAACCTCTCATGGGTTTTCTTAGGGGTCGGGGTTAGCAGGGTCTCACGTGGTCTGTACCATGCACGCTTGAGAGCATTCTTCACAATTCTTCTGGGGTATCCCCTGTTTCTGAGTTTGGTAGCAAGAATTGCACTTTCTCTAAAATAGTCCTCCCTATGTGAACAATTTCTCCGAATTCTAATGAACTGGGAGTACGGTAGGGAATCTCGGAGGGCCCTCGGGTGAATGCTCGAGTACTCTAAGAGTGTATTTCGCTCAGTAGACTTTCTGAACAATCGAGTCAATAAGATCCCTTCTTGATGGAAGATGGTAAGGTCTAGGAAATCTATGGAAGTTTTGTCAGATGTAAGGGTGAAATTAAGGCCGGAACAATTGTTATTCATCCAGTGTAAAAAGTGGCGTAGATCATTGATGTCATACCTCCATATAATGAAGATATCATCAATGTATCTACGCCACATGATGATCCCAGGAAAGAATGGATTTGATGGTAAAAAGATTACTTGTCTCTCAACCTCATCCATAAAAAGTATGGCCAGGTTTGGGGCAAAAATTGCGCCCATAGAGGTCTCCTTTATTTGCTGAGAAAACAAACATTCCCCAGGTCACAGCCTTACGAGTAATTCAAAAAACTCTTGACACACTACCACGTTCCCATGCTATGCCCACCTCATTTATCTTGCAGCTCCTTGAAGTTTGTTTAACACGGAATTTTTTTACATTCAATGGTCTCAAATAAAGGGGACCTCTATGGGCGCAATTTTTGCCCCAAACCTGTCCATACTTTTTATGGATGAGGTTGAGAGACACGTAATCTTGTTACCATCAAATCCATTCTTTCCTGGGATCATCATGTGGCGTAGATACATTGATGATATCTTCATTATATGGAGTTATGACATCAATGATCTACGCCACTTTTTACACTGCATGAATAACAATTGTTCCGGCCTTAATTTCACCCTTACATCTGACAAAACTTCCATAGATTTCCTAGACCTTACCATCTTCCATCAAGAAGGGATCTTATTGACTCGATTGTTCAGAAAGTCCACTGAGCGAAATACACTCTTAGAGTACTCGAGCAATCCCCCGAGGGCCCTCCGAGATTCCCTACCGTACTCCCAGTTCATTAGAATTCGGAGAAATTTTCCACATAGGGGGGACTATTTTAGAGAAAGTGCAATTCTTGCTACCAAACTCAGAAACAGGGGATACCCCAGAAGAATTGTGAAGAATGCTCTCAAGCGTGCATGGTACATACCACGTGAGACCCTGCTAACCCCGACCCCTAAGAAAACCCATGAGAGGATAGATTGTGTCACAACTTTCTCCCCACTGTCAAACAAACTTCAGAAAATGATACTTCATCATTGGCCTATCATTAATGCGGGAACTGTGGAAATTGAGCGTCCATTGTTCGCTTTCAGAAAAAGCAAAAACTTAAAAGATCATTTGGTCCGTGCAGCCCTTCCTAGCCCTTCTCACTCTTCCACTCTTGAAGATGTATGGGGTCTGTCCCCCATTGTTGGACACCTGAAATGTGGTGGTTGTAGCGTTTGTGATCTTACTATTGAAGGTAAATCTATGGTTTTCAATAACATTACCTTCAAGAGTAACACCCTTTCCAACTGTAATACAAGTAACGTTGTATATTTGATCCAATGTCCTTGTAGTAAAATCTATGTTGGGCAAACATCCCAGAAATTTAAGATGCGCATTTGCCAACACAGAAGCCAGATTAGATGTCAAACCCCTATTGCCCCGCTTGTGGAACATTTCGCCAATGCCAACCATAGTGAAAACGATATTCGATGGACCATATTGAAAGTCCTGAAACTCCCACCGAGAGGCGGCAGCATGGCGCATCTTCTGAATAAGGAAGAACTCAGATGTATAATTTTGCTGGACTCAATACATAATGGACTAAATCGCACAGAGGATTGGGCTGCCCTACTCTGATTTCTCTTATAAAGTACATTACATGTATGCATGACTGTACCACTGAGCCTTGAGTGGTTAAGAAATATGCCACTCCCTATAGCCTCTATTGTTTCCTGTAATGTTGCACTGAACTGTGAACAATAATGTTCCATGACATGTCGAATGTTATCAATTGTTGCTTTAGTATTGTATTCTGTTCGTTATGAAGAATGTAAGTCCTTGCTTGGAACCTGTATAGATCACTGGTTACACAGGGAGCATGAACATTTCTTTTACGTTGCACTGCCCGCGTTTGCCACCCTCTTTTTTAATAGCATGGCACTTGTCACTGACGCTTTCGGCAAATATTATCGTATGGCTAAGCCTCTAATACGATCCTTTTCCAAGATGGCCGCCGCGTAACCTTTCCAAGTCCCTCATCGCTGTTGATCTACAGCCACCGGGTTTATCTCAAACTGGCTTCCGGCTACACTGATAGCCTTACACGGAATTCCGCGGTGTCTGTTACCTTGACTATCGAGTCTACCGACGATTGAATTCTTGCCCGATTCTGGAGCAAGTTACATACTACAAAGGTAAGCACACCACGCCCTGGGCCAATGTAGAGTTTTGACGGCACAATGCCCACCACTCCCACTTGCATTCCCCTAAATCATATAATTATTTTCCAGCTGGTGAGGTGGAACTAACGGGAGCATCGCACTCCTAAACCTTACTATATCGATTCCGAAAGAAGTCGCCTACAGCTAGGACGCTCGCAAGAGACCCTTGATACCCATTGTGTTGCTGAGGCCTTAGCAAGAGGTATTAATAACTACTATGCCGCCGCAATTCCCAATGGAAGGGGTAGCATTGTACTTAATGATTCATCGTCTGACCATTTAGGTTCCACACTTGCCTTAAGTTCACGCCATAGAGATCAATTACAAACCGACCAACGCTGTCGTTCAGGTCAGCAGAAATTTTTCACTTATGCCATCTTCGGAGCACTGCGTTGTTATTATCCGCTATCATGTGCACGCACTATAATTCACTTCGGCTTGATTTACGCGATCAACAATATTGAGACCGAGGAGCCAAGATGGCGGTGTAGACTCGCCACGGAGAGGACGCTCTGTTAGAATCCCATCCACCCTCGACTGTTCTGATGACACCACAGACATCGCACTGAGGAGCGCTGAAAAGGCCTTGACGCTTTAGCGCTGAGAAGCACTGAGAGGCAGTGAAAAGCACTTGATGTTGTAGCGCTCCGATGTTTGAGGTTTAATGTCGATGACTGCCTGCCTGCCTGTTGCTGACAAAGAGATACTAGCAGCGGGAAACGGGAAAAACTAACCCATCGCAGCTGAAAGCACTTTTGACTCTGAAAAAGCTACAGGCGTGGTGAGGCGGTGAGGCGAGGCGCTGGCTGTGCGCTGTGTGAGGAGCGGCGCTGCAGAAGAAAACGTACGACTTTACTGAGGCTCAGAGGGGCATGAGCTCGTGGTTCCAGGCTCGAGGTTCGGAGGTTTAGAGGAAACACTGCTGAGGTCGCTGGTACCGGTGCCGCTGCAAGGAAGGAGGAGGGAGGTAGGAAGGAGGGGCTGCGAGCCGGAGCTGGGAGCTGGGAGTCGGAGCCAGGGGTCGGGTGACGGGAGCCAGGGAGCTGGAAAAACTGTCGCGAGCTGCAAGGCAGAGACGGAGGATTAAGATAGAAGCCGGTGCCTCAGGACTTAGGACCGAGAAAATTGAAAACTTTTTTGAATAAACTGCGAACTGAGAGCAGTGAAGCGAATTGCGAGGTGCAGGACACACTGTTTTTCTGTTCGATACTGTCACCATTACTGTAAAAGGCAGCGCTGCTGGGGTTTTGGAGAAGTTTGGAGAGATTTTCTTTTGAGTTAGCTTGAGTACAAGGGTGTTTTTCAAGGTCTGCAAACTATATGTTGAGAACTGTGAACCAGAAAATACAGGCAATACAATTCCAATACTAAACATACACTACTATTACTACTACTCTCCGTTGCTATACTGCACTACGTTGCACCACGCTGCCACTTCTATTGCGGATTTGATATTTACAAGGTGGAGGCATAGGATAAGACGAGAGGGAAGTGAGTTGCCCACTGTCAGGAGAAGAGAGCAGGGAGGTAAACAGTGCTCATAGCGCCAAAGCTTACTAAAGCTAGAGTAGTTAAAGATACCCCAGTGAAAGGAGGAGCAGACGAGGTGTGTATATCAGCACTTAAACCGATTTCACCAGCAGTAGTAGCAAGGATTCCTCGACTGACGGAGAAACCAATGGGGAAACAACTAGCTGCTCAACCTCCTGTTCAACCTCCTGCTCAACCTCCTCCACTAGTCTTAAATACTCCAAAAGGTAATAACACAGTAACAACAGCAATTAGACAAACAAAAAGATACAGAAGAAGATGCTGCGACGTCTACTGAAATGTCAGTAGATAAGACTACTGTTAGCAATAATATTAATGATCCTGGATTTAACAAACTGGCCCTAACTGATCAGACTATTCTAGAAAACTTAACGGAAACCTCTACAACGGCACTACAAATCACCGAATCGACCCTAGTCGAGGAAGGAGCTGAGGAGAGAGCCAATAGTCAGGCTGATAAACACTGTGATGGCAACGATAGAAAGGATGACACTGAGAATGAGATACTCCCAGAGGTTAACATTGATGACGAAGAATATGAGGAGCTAGTGGAGGGAGGGGAAACCGACAATGCAGATAAGGATACAGATTACAACTCAGCTCAATTAAAACCTAACAGATTATCTGCTTTAAAAAAAAGAGGGAAAGCCAAAACCAAAGCAAAAAGAGGAGGGAGGAACATGAATCCTACCGCATTATTAACTTCCTTGATACCCACTATTAGTGGAGGGAAACTGATTGCTGAGTCAAGCCCGCTGAGTAAATGGGTTCAAATAAAAAAAAAGAGGGGCTTAAAAATTTACCACTAGATGGTCCCGAGGACAATAATACTGTTGGGAAAAACTTCAAAATCAATCGAAAAAATCGCAAGTTGCTTTATCCGAGAGTTCTGATCTAATAGGACTAGACTTAGATAATTTGGATAATCCGCCTACCACAGCGACCCCTCCTGCATCTCCGGCTTCATTTGCACCTGCTTCTTTGAATATATTGCCAATTTTAAACTTAAGGGAAGATAATATCGGACACACTATATCGAGTCAAAACGATAAATCTCTCGTCTCCACATCTCCCCACAGCGAGGTAGCGGTACCATCTAATTTCTCTAGTTTACCTCCACCGATCTCTAATGATACATCGACTTCTGCTAACGCCTCATCTCTGGATCTAATTCTGAAAACATTAATGGATCATCGCCAAGAGGTACAAGAACAGTTTTCTAAACTAAGGGAAGATAATAGCAAAATACACAGTTGTCTTCAGGAAGTCACTAGCAAATTGAGTGGAGTAACTAAAGAAATTGAAGAACTACAGCAAAGAGTAGTAGATGTGGAGGAAACTTTAGCCACTACTACGGTCACTTCAGATCGACACAACGATGAGATAGAGAGCTTGCAGAACAAAGTGGAAGATTTGGAAAATAGGCAAAGACGCAAAATTCAAGACTTTTCGGATCGGAGGGAGCAGATGCAAGGGCATACATTGTAAAAATTCTACAGAGGGCATTCCCGGATCTGGCTGATTGGGACTGGGATTCTCAAATTCAACGGGCACACAGACTTCCTATTATTCCTAGATCTCAAGAAAGTAAATATCCACGGCCTATCTTAATCTATTTTGGCAATTTTTTACTGCGACAAGCTGTCTCTATTAAAGCTAGACCAAACACCCCAGTGAGAATTGACAATCTAACTATCTTTGTTAAATCAGACCTCAGCAAGGCTACCATGGATAAAAGGTGGGGGCTACGCAAAATGATTGATTCCTTCAAGTCTCATGGAGCAACGGTTTATCTTCAAGAACCCGCCCGTCTCAAAGTTATAAAGTCCGGACATACTTATTTTTTTCATGATTTTAAAAAGGCGGAAGAATATCTTTCCAAAATGAATTCTTAAATAAGAGAAAGGGCGGGGTAAAGAAAACCAGACTCTCATGACTAAGCTATCATGGATGATTATAGACACCAAGAATTTACAAAAAGGTTTTTTTTTTTTTTGTTTTTGAGCTGATTGGTGAAGTTGATACTCCTAAAAGGGCTATAGGTGCTTTATTTCTCCTTTGTGTATGAAAATAATACTGAGGGATGGGGTTCTAGGAGAATCCTCTCTGACTGGCTGCCCCTCTACCGGCAGCAGAAGATAGAGGGAGGCTTCGGAGTAGGTACAGGGTTCCGGGTAGGTACAGGGGGGAGGGAACCAGCTGTCCCTAGTGGGTGGTCAGGGGGGGGGAAAGGGGGGGAAACTATTGCAAGAGAGAAAAATTTGTAAAAAAGTATAACAAAATTTTTGAACTTAATATATGGAGAAGAATAAGTGAGACCATTATAATTTATGTCCTCTCTTAGATGTTTGGTTTGGAATGTTGCCGGTCTTAATAATAAATTTAAAAGAAAACTGGTACAAGAAGAAATTAATATGTACAAACCACATATGGTATTCCTCTCAGAAACTCACATTAGATACATTGACCGCAAATTATTATCACAAATGGGCTACGATCTTGTTGTCTGTTCAACTATAGATACAACCGGGGAGTTGCTATTTTGAAACAGAAATGGTTAAAACTAAATGTTACCAAAACTACCAGTGATGCTAAAGGCAGGTGGGCAATAGCTCAACTGCAATTTAATCAAAAATGCTATGTATTTTGTGGTACACAGACATAATATCGACTCCAAAATATCGTTTGGAGAAAATATCGACTCCAAAATATCGTTTGGAGAAAATATCGACAGGACAGAATATCGACAGCCAAAATATCGTTTTTAAGGTAAGTGAAGTAATATCGTTTTTAAGGTAAGTGAAGTAATATCGTTTTTATTTTTAGGATTCAGGGTCAGTTTTGGGTTTTTGGGTAAAGGGGTATTTTTAGGGTTCAGGGTCAGTTTTGGGTTTTTGGGTAAAGGGGTATTTTTAGGGTTCAGGGTCAGTTTTGGGTTTTTGGGTAAAGGGGTATTGTTAGGGTTCAGGGTCAGTTTTCAGTTTTTGGGCAAAGGGGTATTTTTAGGGTTCAGGGTCAATTTTCAGTTTTTGGGCAAAGGGGTATTTTTAGGGTTCAGGGTCAGTTTTCAGTTTTTGGGTAAAGGGGTATTTTTAGGGTTCAGGGTCAGTTTTCAGTTTTTGGGTAAAGGGGTATTTTTAGGGTTCAGGGTCAGTTTTCAGTTTTTGGGTAAAGGGGTATTTTTAGGGTTCAGGGTCAGTTTTCAGTTTTTGGGTATTATTTTATTATATTTTATTACTATATATAAATGTTTAATAAATATGAAATAAAAAAATATTTATTTAATTTTCATTAATTATTTAATTATTATAAGTTAATTTAAGTAATTTTAAGTATATTTTAGTAATTAATTATTAATATTAATTTAATTTAACACTGTTTTTAGTAAATACGATATTTTTTACAACTATATTTTTGTAAACGATATTTTTAACTCAATATTTTTGTACTTACCTGTTTGTAGATAGAAACTCGATATTTTGACTGTCGATATTTTCTCAACGATATTTTTGATGGTCGATATTCTGTCCGTCGATATTCTTTCAGTGATCCGTATTTTCTATTATCTATGGCCCAAATGTTGATATACCCAAACTGTATGAATACTTGACTATTGAACTACTTGACTGGGATGGGGAACTGGTGTTAATGGGGGATTTTAATTGCGCTATGAACTATACTATAGATTCTACAAGTAAATGCACTAGAAATAGGATGAGGAAAGTGAGATATGCCATAGAGGAACTAGCTAGGATACATAATTTGAAAGACGTTTGGCGCACTAAATATCCTACAATTCCCGGCTTCACCCACTTCTCCGCCCCACACCAAACTTTCTCTAGGATTGATCTGGTTGGACAACTGATAATATTCTAACTGATTGCGAAATAGAAATCTGTCCCAAAGTTACCTCTGATCATAATCCGATACTGTTTGAATTCAAAATTTTGGATACTAAACAAACTATTCGCCAATTCACATTCCCTAGATACTTACTTACGGATCCTAAATTTATCTTGGGTCTGAAGAACCACATACTAGAATATATATAATTAAATATTAATTCCACTGCTGTTAACTATGTATGGGACTCCTGTAAATGTAGTATCAGAGGCTATACACAACAATATATATTCCAGGACAACGCAGACAAGAGAAGAGTTGAAAAATTAGCTACTTCCAATATTTTAGCAGCCGAACAACAACTTGCAGATGCTATTACACAAGGTAACACTAATATTGAAGAGATAAAATTAACACTAATCTCATTAAGAGCAGTCCTAAAGAAAACTCTTAGAGAAAAATATAGCTCCAAAATACATAAATATAAATTAACACAATATGAAGGGGGAGATAGAATTGGAAAAATTTTGGCTTATAAAGTAGCCGATAAAAAGGCTAAAACCACCATAAAAATAATAAAAGGGTTGGATTCCAAAAAATATCAAAAACCAGAACAGATCTTAGAACAATTCGCTAAATACTACTGCTATCTATATACTCCAGAGAATACACCCACACTAGAAACAATAGAATCCTATCTAGAAATTCACAGACCTGCAAGAATAGATTCGGAAAAAAACAAAATACTCGATACTAAAATCACAATGGAAGAAATAAAAAAGGCTATATACTCACTCCCTTTAGGCAAGGCCGCAGGCGAAGACAATCTACCTATGGAGATCTATAAGATCTGCGAACAAGAATTACTTCCTCTGTTTCATCAGGTGATAGATTATATAGCTGAAACAGGTAGCGCCCCCATTTCTTGGCGCATAGCAAAAATTATTTTCTTTTTGAAAAAAAATAAACCACCGGAAGAACAGGGATCATACCGACCAATTTCATTAATTAATACTGACGCAAAGATTTTCGCCAAAATACTTTCCAACCGGCTAGCCCCTATAATGCCCGATCTGGTTAACTGCCAACAACATGGATTCGTGGTGGGGAGAGACACTACTGCTCATATTAACACCGCAATAACTGCTTTTGATGTTGCGGCGGTCACTCACACCCCACTCGGAATGGTCATGCTAGATGCTGAGAAAGCATTCGACTGAGTGGGGTGGGAGTATTTATGGGCAACATTAAGATCATTTGGTATACAGGGACAATACTTGAGATGGATACAATCCCTATATGAAACACCAACAGCTATAGTAAGCTATCTAGGTAATAACTCAGATAGTTTCTTGATAAAAAGGGGTACTAGACAGGGGTGCCCTCTTTCCCCCCTGCTCTTTGCTTTAGCCTTAGAACCATTCCTAAATGCTCTTATGATCCAAGACCATATTATTCCAATAGAACATGAAGGCAATACCTTAAAAATTACAGCTTTTGCTGATGACATTGCCATCTTTACCACCGAATTGGTACAAGCTATACCTAATATAATTAAGGAAGCTAGTGATTTCGGCGATATATCGGGTTATCGCTTAAATGTTAATAAAACTCAAGTAATAGCGAATTATAAACCACTTCAACCGATAATAGGCCTATGCCCTGACGCTACATATCTAGGGGTGAAACTTACTTCAATAAAATCATCTCATTAAATTATGAGCCCCTACTAAAGGATATTACATCCACTCTCAAAAATTGGCATAAAATACCACTTAGTTTGATCGAACGCATCAATACAATTAAAATTAAAATAGTACCAAAAATACTTTACCTGTTTAGATCTATCCCGTTACAACTGAATAGATCTTACATTAAGAGGATAGAAAGTATCTGTAGCAACTATATATGGGGATACAAAAAAGCCCGCAGGTCAATGACGGCACTGAAACTATCTATTGAAAAAGGAGGATTAAACTTCCCAGAACTAAAAATTTACTTTTTTGCTACTTTTATCTCACGTATACGCAGCCTCTTGTCCAAAGAAACTCCTCTGTTCTATCACCAATTCGTGTTAGGGCCACAAAGCAATCAATTCTTATTTCGGGTCCACGACCCAAACTACTACAAAAGAGTTAAATTCAAGACTGTTAGAGCCATCAAAAGAATCTGGTATCAAATTAAAGACACGAATAAAATTCCTTTTTTTAACGCTGAACTACCAATATGGGGGAACCCGGGGTTACCAAACATCTTCTCTGATGGCGCTAGCGCTCAATGGCTAGATCATGGTATTAAATCTTTAGGAGATTTTTATGGTTCAGAAGGTCTTCTAAGCTTTAATACATTAAAAATACTATATAAGATTAAAGATACCATGTACTTTAAATACATACAGCTACAAGATTTTTTGATTAACAAAAACAAAATTGTGAGCGTCGAACAATCAGAGATTCTTCAATGTATTTATTCGAATCTCACCAAATCTCTTATTAGTAAAAGCGAATAAAGGCCATGTTGGTGATTGTGGGAAGATAGCAGAAAAATTGACTAATAGGCTGGGAATTAATATCAATTCCAACCAGATCACCAGCTCCTTTAAACAAATTAATCGAGTTGTCCACTCTTCAAATTTAAGGCTACAATTCTACAGGACAATCACCCAAATATACTATACACCACAGAGAATCTCAAACTGGACATTTGGCAATACTTCTAATGAACGTACCAAATGTCTAAAATGTAATAAAGAAGCCGCTGCTATTGAACATATGCTTTATCGATGTCCGAAACTTTCAACTTTTTGGGCAGGAATAACCGAGGTTCTTAATAAAAAAACAAATAACTTTTCCGGCCATATCTGCCCACTTAATCTTACTTGATATACAAGATAATATTAGTAATTTCAAGGATTTAATAACAATTATTTTTTCTTGAGCGAGATTGGCCATCGCGCGAACCTGGATATCAAAAGAACCCCCAACTGTTATGGATTGGTGGTATCTAATTCATGAAATCTATACAATGGAGTTATCACTGGCTAAACTAAGAGGCCCAAAAGCACTAGAACGAAGGGAAAAAATATGGGGATCATTTATAAATTAAATGTATGATTGTATTGCGTTACCGGCACGCTTGTGTTTTTTTCTTTTGTGCTTATTGTAATTTACCCAAAAATTTTTTTTTCTTCTCTTTTTCTGTTTTCTCTTATATACAATGAATACTATATGTACAGTTTCTTTTTTCATATATGTATGCATAATTAATGCGATTTCAGTATTGTAAATATTCTCTCTTGCAATCAATAAAAATGGTTTAAAAAAACAAAACAATATTGAGACCATGTAATTCCTTGTCAGTTACACGGCTGAACTCTCGCACCGTTTAACAAATGGCGCATGAATCACCTGGACGTGCTCTAGCATTAATAATTCACCGTGTGGCACTTTGCACAACGTACTTTGAAGTCGTTCTCTCACCCTGTAGTTTTATTTACATCGACCAGCACGATGACAATTTGCGCCCCTATGGTCCATCAATGTATGCATGGCCAGATGCGGACCGGGCCTCATACACAAACTTATACACACGTTAAGAGTTGAGCATGTGTTACACCTTGAATGGGGCTTGACACGTAAAGGTCGTTTTTAACAATTTCTACATTTTGGGAACCCTTTTCAAATTTTATGTCTTTTCTCCTGTCTTTATTTCTACAGGCGCTTCAAATCAAAACAGGCATTTAAATACAAAGTTCTGATGATGATCCCGGTTCATTAGGAGCCAGGGGATTTAAACGTCGTCGACATTTTAAACAGCTCTGCAAACTATCCATTGTGTTTACCGTGATTGCATTGACTGTTTGTCTAAACTTGCGTATGAGTTAACTATTTGCAAGGGACATGTGGCTCCTACTTTTTCTTGCCTGATATTGTGTGTTCTTTTTATTTCTACCTTTTCTAAACTGTATGTTAATTCACTCCTGGATAGGTACAGGCTTGTACCCTATCTAATCCTGAAATTGACCCCTCACGTGGTCGTCTAATTGTTTTTGATCATGTTGAATAAATATTCCCTGACCCGGCTGGGTACAGGGACAAAAGGTATAGTACTGATTCCAGTCTATATTATCATTGTGTCTATATCCTAACTTAGCCTTAGGACCCTTGTTTTCCACAATAGATTTTAGAATATGATAGCTTTCTGTTTCTATATTGAACCAATGACCCAAATTATTTTGAGAGAGTTAGGTTTAAGACAGCTCGGGACAGCATATATGTATGGCGTGCAATGACTGCCAGATGTAAATTATCACTATGTCATGATAAGCTTCCGTTATGTGGCAATACTATGTTCCCTGAGGTGTTTCATGATAACGCAGGTATGGAATTACATGTCTCTGAGATCTATATGATGAAAGTGGAGTGGCGACATTTGAAAATGTATGACTTTATTTTAAACTTCCAGTCCACTTCTATTTTAAATATCTACAGATCAGGGATTATTTAGTAAAAAACTTGGCTCTGACTGAAACAACTCACTCTGAGATATGGGACTGTCTATATGGGGGTAAAACAAAGTCTTTAATTAGTGATATGTACAAATATTGTTCCAACTATGGACAGGATGATAGTGAAAAACTAGCGATGCGGTGGAGTCAAGTGCTGGGAGTATGTGTAGCACCTGGTGTGATTAAACAAGCTCTTGGAACTATTAGTGATTCAGTGCATTCAGTCAGTCTGAAACTTCAACAATTTCGCACTCTACGCATGCTGTACTATACGCCTGAAAGACTTGCTAAGTGGTCTCCAGGGTATCCTAGGGTGGACAAGACAAAATGTCCGAAATGCAATTTATATGCAGCTAACATATAACATATGTTTGTAACTTGTCCAGAACTGAGTGTTTTTGGCAGAAGATTGGTCAAGTGCTTCATTTAAGATTGGGGTTAGAATCTCCCTTAACAGCTTTGGAAATAATGTTGGGTTATAAGGCAGACCATCCAGCACTCACAAGACTTCTTTCAATACTGTTAGTCGCAGCTCGACTGGCAATTGCTCGGGCTTGGGTCTCCCCGATACCGCCATCCATAGGCGATTGGTGGACTGTGATCTGGGAAACGTTTGGTATGGAAGCAGCTCTAGCTGAAGCTAGGGGAGTTCGTTCTCTGGTAAAATTCGAGGCAATATGGGGACAATGGGCATTGGAAGTTTCATAATAAGAGGAGTAGCAGAGAGGGGGGTATTTCCCCTGTTTTTTCCCTTTTAATTTTTTTTTTCTTATGTGTTTTTTTCTTTTGTTCTTTTTTGTTCTTTTTCTTCTTACAATATGTCTAAATATTATGTGATGGTTCTGTTTTGTAAATTGCTTTTTGAATTGCTAGAGTTTCTCTCGCGTCTAATTTATTGTATATTTGCCCTTTTGATGACAATAAAAGATTTAAAAAAAAAATATATATATATAATTATTTTTCTTAACCTTGCGGCCTTTTTCTCATCTTCTCCCCCCCCCCCCCTCTCTCTTCTGCGTTTTGCTCTCCACTCCTTTCTTTGGCTCTTGTTCTTTTTTGTTCTAACCAAAACAACTTTGACCTCTTCCAGGGCTCCCTATAATGCACCTCCATGTTTCCTTCCTTGCACCCTTCATTGGTGTGTTTGAAGGACTCACACAGAGCTCTTACAAGCACCTCAACCCTGCGGAGCTGCAGGCACAACTCTTCCTGTGAGATTTCCACTGAGTTCTCACAGTACATGCCCGGTGCCAGGGGCCTCAACTTCATTGTTTACAAAACCGTAGTGTGGAGACCAGAAGTGGCCTCGCTGTCCAGGTAGGCCTGAGAAGAGCAATTTATCAGCCATCATGCTCATCTGTGAGGTGTCCTTTCCTGTCCGGTTTGGAGTGTGTAACTGACAGGGTTTCACTCGCACACTTCTCACCTTACATGCTCATTACTGATCGAGGCAGAGCGCCTGGTGTTGGCACATTTCTTAATAAGTGCTAATTGTGTCAAACATCAAATTATACTCAAGGAGATGGGAAAAGTAGAGCTATTAAAATTCTGAAAAGAGGGGAGTGAAGCGGCGGGAGGGGGAGAGGCTTTGGGGCCTACTGGGAAGAAAGAAGCAAAGAAACAGTCTCCCTCCAGCCTGGTGCCTGCCCCAACCGCTTCAGGCGTGCTAACCCGTTCCTGGTTGTTGGAAATGGCCCTTTTTGCAGGGTTAGCCCCAAACCTCTTGGTTCTTCCTCCTATTTTCTCCCGACTGGTGGTTGTTGGCTATAGGACTCTGGGCACTTTACCACTGCTGATCAGTGCTAAAGTGCATATACTCTCTGTGTAAATTGTTGTTGTGATTGGTTATCTATGATTGGCATATTTGTTTTAGGTCCCGAGTAAAGTGCACGGAGTGTGCCGGGGCTGGTAAATCAAATGCTACTAGTGGGCCTGCAGCACTGATTGTGCCACCCGCATGAGTAGGCCGGAAAAGTTGTCTGTTGCTTCTCCACCATTCTGGGGGCATAATTCCTGGTGCGAACATCGCCACCGAGGGTGGGCAGCCCCCACGGGAGGAAAGTCAGTTAAGGACACAGAAACTGTCTCATTGTCAACAGGGACAGGGTCGGCTGTATTTTTTTTTTTGCATGCCTACGGAAGGAATACAGTCTTTATGAAGCCTTTATTTCTTTATCCTGAGACTGTCCTTTGATCCCCTTACATTTACCTAAAGGTAATTTTGGTCTTGCCTAATTGAGATAAAGATATCTATATTTTTTAACAACCTGTGTGGTCCATTTGTGGTGTTTAACTGTGTTACTGTGGGTGTTGGTGCAAATACTTTACACATTGCCTTGGGGATAAGCCTGTCTGCTCGTGCCAAGCTACCAAGTGGGTGAGCAGGGGTTATCTACAGTGTGTTTACCCCTTACCCACTCCAAAGGCAAGGGTCCCTATTTGGTCAAAGGTACCTACCTCCGCCAACTAGAGACCCCCATTTCAAACACTGGTATGTACAGTCCAGGAACTGGTGGTGTGGACAGTGGAGAGGTACCCACTAAGCCTACGTCAGTGGGGAAAGGGTGCCCCTTGAACTGGCCATTGGCCTGTATCTTGCTGGGATAGCTGCTGCAATCACTAAAGTACCAAGCACACTAAAGGCATGTGCGCTGTTAGTCAAGGCACTAGATAGAGTTTAATTTAATGAGGTAAATCTAAAACCTACGAGTGAGCCAGCCCAGCTAACGGACTACGAGGAGTAGCTCCGCTACAGCGCCAGAGCACCTGCACTGCAGCACACGTTGACTTCGGATCGAAAGCTGCTGGACTCCACCCCTCAGCACTCCTTGACTTCAGATCGAAAGCTGCTGGACTCCACTCCTCAGCACTCCTTGACTTCGGATCGAAAGCTGCTGGACTCCACCCCTCAGCACTCCTTGACTTCGGATCGAAGGCTGCTGGACTCCACTCTTCAGCACTCCTTGACTTCAGATCGAAAGCTGCTGGACTCCACCTCTCAGCACTCCTTGACTTCAGATCGAAAGCTGCTGGACTCCACCCCTCAGCACTCCTTGACTTCAGATCGAAGGCTGCTGGACTCCACCCCTCAGCACTCCTTGACTTCAGATCGAAGGCTGCTGGACTCCTCCCCTCAGCACTCCTTGACTTCAGATCGAAAGCTGCTGGACTCCACCCCTCAGCACTCCTTGACTTCAGATCGAAAGTTGCTGGACTCCACCCCTCAGCACTCCTTGACTTCAGATCAAAAGCTGCTGGACTCCACCCTTCGGCACTCCTTGACTTCGGATCGAAAGCTGCTGGACTCCACCCCTCAGCACTCCTTGACTTCAGATTGAAAGCTGCTGGACTTCACCCCTCGGGACTCCTAGACTTCGGATCGAAAGCTGCTGGACTCCACCCCTCAGGACTCCTCAGTCAATACAAGACACACAAGCACTGGAGGAGAGAAGGCTGCGTCCATTGTTGACACCCGCTCCAGCATCACCCCCTGAGTCTGCCCGGCCCTTTCTATTACAAGACACACCAGCACTGGAGGAGAGAAGGCTGCGTCCATGGTTGACACCCACTCCAGCATCACCCCCTGAGTCTGCCCGGCCCTTCACCAATAAATGAATGGAGCTCTTCCTACCTCGCCCTGGGCCAGAGCAGAATACGCCCTAAATAAAGCCTATACATTGCCACTAAAACTCTCCACACCCTCCGCAGTGATGTCACTGTCCTGATTTGTGCATTTATGGCGAGAATGATTCACGCTCGCTCAGCACATGCGCAGTTTGGTACTCCTGCCAAGGAAACAAAAAATCCTTCATAAAAGAGCACGTTGCTCTGCCATCCCTGGGAGGGAGAGAAAAACCTACGAGCAGCTCTAGTCAAAAGCAACCATTTGCTTTTTGAATAGAGCTGCTCATAGATTTTTCTCCCCCTCCCACGTGATGGCATGGCAACGACTCTTTTCGCCTTGAACACCAGCAGCCCCTGGTCCTCACAAATAAAACACTATTTTTTCTCTCCATATTAATGGTTAATAAATTTTATATATATATATATAATCACTGAAAAAACCATAGGTTATAGACCATATATAGTTAGGAATTAGCATTTACAAAACCTTGAAAATTCACTGAAAAAACCATAGGTTATAGACCATATATAGTTAGGAATTAGCATTTAAAAAACCTTATTTTACTCACACAAAACCATTGAAATTCCATATATAGTTAGTTGCACTAACTATATATTGCGCACCCGCAATCCACTGCTGATGATGTCACATATTACATCATTCATGACATGGTCAGTGACATCACTGATGACATCACTGATGACATCTCAAATGACATCACTGATGACATCACTGATGACAACATCCAGTGACTATGTTTCTGTAAAGTTAAAATATGTCTTACATATTGAAGAATGAGTGGATGTATAAGTGTCTGGACGAAGGATTTAGTAGGTGCATGACTGAATGTATGAGTGAGTGATTAAATGTGTCTCACTGAGTGCATGGGTTAGTGACTAAACTGTCTTAATTTGTGCATCATTATGTCTGTTGTTCTGTAAACTGCTGCATGTGTTGATCAGTAGCTATATGAGTAACTATATGGGTTATTGATTGATTGCCCAAGTATTTGCATGGGAGACTGAGTGTGTGTGTGGCTGGATGGGAGGTGTGTGACTCTGTACAGATCAATGTGTACTTGTATCAATGATTGTATAAGAGAGTAAGTATGTGTTAGTATATGGTTGAAAACGTAAGGTGCTCTATGTTTAACTGTATAGAGTAGAAAATGGAAGTGTGATTGATTCTTTACAGGACTGACTAGGTGTGTGAGTAACTCCATGGATGAGTGGCAGAGTGTGAGTGTCTGTATAGGTGTATGAGTGCATATGATTGTGTTGTAAACATGAGTGATTGTATGTATGAATGATTGTATGGGTGAATGAGTGAATGTGTGTGTAGACGTAGGAATCAGTGAGTACGTATGTAGTAACTAGTATTGGTGTGTCAATGGTTTCAAAAATTATACTCTGTTTTTAACACTGGGTGAAACAGAGGTTATATTAAAATGTGAGGAGATGCATTGTATTGTCACATGAATGATATCATCAGTGATGTGGTCATTGATGTCAAATGAGATGTCATCAGTGATGTCATCAGTGATGTCATTTGAGATGTCATCAGTGATGTCATCAGTGATGTCACTGACCATGTCATGAATGATGTAATATGTGACATCATCAGCAGTGGATTGCGGGTGCGCAATATATAGTTAGTGCAACTAACTATATATGGAATTTCAATGGTTTTGTGTGAGTAAAATAAGGTTTTTTAAATGCTAATTCCTAACTATATATGGTCTATAACCTATGGTTTTTTCAGTGAATTTTCAAGGTTTTGTAAATGCTAATTCCTAACTATATATGGTCTATAACCTATGGTTTTTTCAGTGAATTTCAATGGTTTTTTAATAGCAAATATCATAAGCTGTCGAATGTCAAGTACGTGGTAAGAATTTTTTTTTTCGTGTTTATGCACACTGATCTGCTTTGATTGCTGCCCCCCACCCCTCATTTCTATTAGGAGTACTCTCTCTTTGCAGATAGTGAAGGGTAGTTAATGCAGCCCTTTCCCCCTTTGTAATCCGTCGTGCCTGCTTCTCTCTCCATTTGATTGATTGTTCTCTTTGGTTCATTCTCTATTTACAAACAAGCACAGAGTCGCAATACTCTGTTTAGTCTTTGCAGATAGTGAAAAATCGTGTAAAAAAACAAAAGGAATCGAGCAAAATCAGTAGGCCACTAATGGGATCTCTTTTGACCTCGCTAAAATAGAAACATTAGGAACAACCTGTTGAAAATAGCAATGCGTATGTATATAAGCGGCGTTCATTTGTGTTCACAGTACCCCTTGTTGATTGTTTCAATCGAGCATTGAATTGTTCGAAGTTAATTCTCTTAACGATCTTCTCTACCTGCAAACGAGGAAGAATAGGAATATTCTATCTCCCTTTGCAGATAGTGAAGGGTAGGTAACGCAAGCCTTTAACACGTCGTACCTATTTCATTCCTCATTGATTGATTGATTGTCCGAACATTGACTGTTTGGGAATTAGTTCTTTTTGGAGGTATTCCCTGTTTGCAAATAAACGTAGGAAAATCTTTGCAAGTAGTGAAAGGGTACGTAATGCGGACCGTTCTCCCCCGTTGTAATCTGTCATGCCTATCTACTCCCCACTGATTGATGCACCTTTTTCACCCGGACCATTTACTAGAGATACGTCATCTGGCCCGACCAGAGAGCACCCCTAGTGAAAAGGACATATGCAATAATAACGAAGTGATCACTGTATCCTGTTAACAGAAACTTTACCATGAAACAACCTGGAAAGAAAAAAATAGGAAAACGAAAATCAGTAGGCCACTGATGAACATGAACTTTTATTAAACAACGAACAAAGAAACGATAACATAACGTAATGATAAAACCTATTAATGTCCTAGAAACAAGAAAACGTTAAAATATGCCAGTGGTGAGAGACCAGAAAAACAGTAAGAGAAACCAAATCACCCCTCGCTGTCCCACCGCCTGCCACGCCAAAAAAATCGATAGACTAGGGAAAATGCAAGTCAGTAGAACATCCACCCCCACTCTGGAAACTTCCAAGGTGGGGCAGGGTTCCGGCTACGCCCAGCCGGGAGCAGCCCATATAAGGCAGGTTCTGCTGCCACGCCTCGGCCAGGAGATCCTAACGTAGGGTGTAGCCGGAGGAGAGGCCGAGACCAGCGGGACCCGGCCAGGGGATTGCCTTTACAACGCTGAACAGTTGCAGGGGGGGGGAATGTCTCCTCGACCCTCCCCTCTCTCTCCCAGTCCGGCCGCGGTGGCCCTTGAGAGTTGCAGGTAGTCCCGCCACATGCTCTTCCGGTCCGACCACCAACGGTCGGGGGGCCGAGGCCGACGGGATCCGGCTGCAGCCGATAAACCAAGAAACCCGTTCATGGGGCCAGAGCCAGGGGCGTCCGGCCGACATCCACCGGAAGCCCGGCCCGAAGACGGACGGGACACTTCTTTCTTTTATAATGGCTGCGACAACACTGGAGGGGGATGTCTTGCACATGCCTCCGACCCCCCCTCGTCCTCATCGCCTGGTCCGGCCATAACAAATCTCAAGCGAGACGCCGTGGGGTGCACTGGGAGGGAGAGACGGTGCGAACAGGCCTCTCCCGCCTCCCCAGGTGGAGGCTTCCCAGCTGCACCCTCAGCGCTCCAGGCGGTGGCATCCTAACAACTCCAGTGCTGCACAGTTTCGGAACGACCTAGATAACGGTTCTTCCACTGTGGCCATGCTGCAACGTCTCGCCCGGCAGGGTGGAGCCCGTCCGCTCATGTGACCCCGCGATCGCCGGTAGCTGCCGAACTCTCAAAATGGCGGTCGACCTGGCAAGAGCGGGCCCAACATAAAGAAATGGCCCGGTCACTGGTTGACTCCACCACCGTAGTCCTCCACGACCTTGAAGATTCTAGAGGAGCCGCGGGAGTCTCCGACCCCCGATGGGGAATGACTGCCATGATCGCCCGTGGAGTGACGAAACTGTATCCGCGGGACGTCGGCGCTCCCATGCTGGCGCCAGCCTCACTTTGAATTACTACAATCCTGCAGACCTCACTTCCGGTGAAAGCACAGTGTGACCCGGTAGGAAAAATTATTGCACCCCCTCCCCTTTTTGACTGATAGTTCAAACCACCGATCCTTTCCTTTGCCCTTTTAACGGAACTTTGGACTGCCTCCCCCTCTTTTACATTTTCTAGAGAAAACAAAACATTAACCACTACATTAGCATAGCAGTTGACACCAGAACTGTTTTCAAATTGAAAACCAACAACATCTTCAACAGAATCCTTTTTGTTTCTGCTGTGACCCTGCTACAGCACAGGCATTGTCCCCAGCAGTAATTCTGCAATGCCGGTAAGAATAGCTGTGGTGCCTACTGGACTCACTCACCCCCGCGGCGCCCCACGCCGTTATTTGCTGGGCGGCAACTTGCTAGACATCACTTTCGTGCCATCTAGATTTCAGCGCGTTCTGCTGCCTTGGAACTATTCGCACAACAGACCGCTACTGACAAGAATATTTCATTATTGGTGCTGTCAATTTCAATAAATCTATTGGATAATTAAAAAGAAATTGCCACGGTCTCTTCGTTGTTTAAATGTTTTTACTGTTTTTGTTTTGTTGTATATATTTATATGTTATTAAAGTTTTATATTCCTACTACTTTGTTGGAGTGCTATATATTTTTAATGTGACACATAATTGTAAAAACTTTGATGTACAAAGAGTCATTCCTGGAATCTTCCGCTTCAGGCTCGGTCCTCTCCCCAATCACAATACAGGATGGTTTTCAGATAGTAGGAACGCGTGTGCTGTGACGGATCACATCGGGTGTGGGCCTTGATCTACTATAACTCCTTTGAAGAGGGGTGATTCTTTACAGCTGGGGCCATAAACTACATCTGCAGGGCTAGCTGATAGCCTAGGACCGGCCTGGACATTCGGACACAGAGGAAGAGGAGTGTCAGAGGGTGCGGTAGTGAATAGGGCGAAAGGGAGGTGTCGGGCGGGCACAGAGTGTGATTCTCAGGGAAGAGCAGCGCAGATGGGGGAAGGTTTATTGCCCATGCATAAGACAGAGAGCGGTGGTGACCAGTGCCTGGGGGAGATGCTTACGAGGGTGAGGAGCCATGCTACGAATCGACAGCGTGCAGAGAGTGGGTCTGGTCAAGACATCTAAAATGGCTGCCGTGCACGACAAAAGTGTGGCATTTCAAAAAAGGCAAGATGGCGCAGACAATGTTTTTCAACACTTCCTCATTTCCTTCGAATCGAACGTTAACAGACGTTGGGGCATATTACCAAAGTTAAGCGATATTTATCGCTAACGATGCTTACCAACCAATTTTTTACCACTAAGCATCGTCAGAAATTATCGAAGATAAACCTTACTATTATCAAGGTTTATCGCAAATGCGATAATAAACGGCCGCAATGCATGAATATCGCTAAAAACTCAGCGATATTCATGCATTACCGAGCTAATACTCTTAGCCATGTTATCCACCTCCCATTGGATAACATGGCTAAGAACTGCTCAGGGCAGGTGTTACTTTTTGGAGATATTCGCGCTTAGCGCGAATATCTCCAAAAGTTGGTAATAGGAGATAGATATCTTGCATGTTGTAATGCAAGTTATTGTGGTATATGGAACTCATACCATAATCTCTCAGGAAAGCAGAAACTGATCCTTTTGGGACCGCCTAAAAAGGCCTAGGGGGTGAGGAGTACTCTACTTTGCCCCCTTTTCACGTTCCGAACTATTTTATTTTACTCTCTTCTGTAATTACACAAAATACCAGCGATAAGATGCATCGGAGACACACAGTGAGAGAAAGGAGGCCGGAGATGAAGAAGACATGTCAAATACACATTGGAGATAATATAGTGGCAGAAGGGAAGTAAATATGAGTAAACTTACCATGTAACATAAAAATGTTGCACTCTATACTATAAGTCTCATTTTATACTACAATCACTTCGCTACAACCTCATAAATTAAAAATAAAAATAAATAATGTCTCAAACAATTTTTGATTTCTAAATATAAATTTATTCTTCAGAATTTTCTAAATTTGAAACAACTACTAACATGTCCTCATCAGTAATTTCCTCTTCAATCATCTCATCTGGAATCTCCTCATTAAAAGTCTGCAATGATGATTCTTGTAACTCTATGGTCTCCAAACACTCGATAAATTCGCCATCAAGAGATTGATCAAAAAAATCATTCAAGTCATCTCCTCCTTCTGACAATATTTCATTATTGGTGCTGTCAATTTCAATCAATGTAGTGGAATCATTCAAGTCATCTCCTCGTGACAATATTTCATTATTGGTGCTCTCAATTTCAATCAATGTAGTGGAATCATTCAAGTCATCTCCTCCTTGTGACAATATTTCATTATTGGTGCTGTCCATTTCAATCAATCTAATGGAATCATACAAGCCATCTCCTCCTTGTGACAATATTTCATTATTGGTGCTCTCAATTTCAATCAATGTAGTGGAATCATTCAAGTCATCTCCTTGTGACAATATTTCATTCTTGGTGCTGTCCATTTCAATCAATCTAATGGAATCATACAAGTCATGTCCTCCTTGTGACAATATTTCATTATTGGTGCTCTCAATTTCAATCAATGTAGTGGACAATTCAAAAGAAATTGCCACGGTCTCTTCATTGTGAGCCATTTTATTTTGAAATTGCTTGCTGTAAATTGCAGAAAAAAATAATCACTTTCATTTATCGTTTTTAGTAATACATAATATAAAACTAACTTCATCAAGTATTTAGTATAACAGAAGGACAGCAAATAAATAACAGAAAACATTTTTCAAATTATCTTCAAGTGTACAACATAGTTCCCCTTACAAATTAACAACTCACCTTTTTAAAAGTAGCAGAAGTGTTAGTACTGTGTAAATCAAACACCAGAAATTCACCACCAAAAATTCCTCACAAATGTACCTCAAACAGTAGTATCACAAAATGGCTGTGGTTTCCTCTCATTTGACATATATACATAACCAATTAACTTTCATCACACACAAATACAAAACCAAAGTAACATTTTAATTGGTTCTAAATTTCAACACTTTCAAATGTGTTTTCCCCATGCAATTTTCCATAGGACATTTACATACGTCTACAGCCTGAATGGCTGAACGGAATTACACCAAACTTGGCAAAATGGTACATCAAACCTAAGAGGTCAGGAAGGATCTACTATGCCCCCTTATGGTCATTTCCCCCTTCGCTTTGGCCTCCTCTTGTCTCTCAATCCTACCGAGGGACAAGATGGCGGCCGCTACGGACTGTTTGGAATGTTGACAGACGCCGGAGAACCAATCAGCTTCGCAAAGCTCCGTAACGCGAAAAGTACGCGAAGCGGAGCGCTGTTACAGATATATATCTTTTTTTCAACGTTAATTTCTCAAAATCCACTGGAGCACATATATTGAGACCTAGCAAAGGCACATCGGGCTACCAGTCCCTAATATTTTGCCAAGTTTCGTGCAAATCCATTCAGCCGTTCGATTATTATTATTTTGGTTTTTTTTTGCCCCGCGGGGCCCTTTTAAAACCTCCACATCAAACCTAGGGGGTCAGCGAGGATCTACTATGCCCCCTTATAGTTATTTCCCCCTTTGTTTTGACCTCCTCTTGTCTCTCGATCCTACCGAGAGACAAGATGGCGGCCGCTACGGACTGTTTGGAATGTTGACAGACGCCGGAGAACCAATCAGCTTCGCTTCACAAAGCTCCGTTGCGCGAAAAGTCCGCGAACCAGAGCGCTAACCGGTCCGCTGTTACAGATATATATCTTTTTTTAAACGTTAATTTCTCAAAATCCACTGGAGCACATATATTGAGACCTACAAAAGGCACATCGGGCTACCAGTCCCTACAATTTTGCCAAGTTTCGTGCAAATCCATTCAGCCGTTCGGGCTAAAAGTGAGGCCAACCGCCCTATGGAAAACTCAATGTTAAAAACACGTTTTGGGACCCCCCTTTTTTCTCGGCCCCCACTGGACGAACCCCCCCCAAATTTTCAAGGGCTGCTCAGAAACAAAATGTGCCATTTTCCTGAAAATTTCAGCCGATTCCGTCCACAAACGCCAAAGTTATTAGACATAGAATTTTCAAAAAACCCATAGAGAAAAAATCCTAACTATATATACCTACTGGCGACCGCCAGTAGGTAATAAATAATAAAAATTAATAAAGCTCATCATCAGCTATGGTGCTCCGGTGCTCATAACGAGCTGAGCTCATCATCAGCTATGGTGCTCCGGTGCTCATAACGAGCTAAGCTCATCATCAGCTATGGTGCTCCGATGCTCATGATGAGCTAAGCTCATCATCAGCTATGGTGCTCCGATGCTCATGATGAGCTAAGCTCATCATCAGCTATGGTGCTCCGATGCTCATGATGAGCTAAGCTCATCATCAGCTATGGTGCTGCGGTGCTCATAACGAGCTAAGCTCATCATCAGCTATGGTGCTCCGATGCTCATGATGAGCTAAGCTCATCATCAGCTATGGTGCTGCGGTGCTCATAACGAGCTAAGCTCATCATCAGCTATGGTGCTCCGATGCTCATGATGAGCTGAGCTCGTCATGGCCCGTGGAACGCTCGCACGCTGGGCTAATTCCCCTGCTGTGCTGAGCGTTCCATTAAACAGGCGCGGTCGTGACGAGCTCAGCTCGTCATGAGCACCGGAGCACCGTCGCTCATGACGAGCTGAGTCGTCATGAGCACCGGGGCGATGTGCGCACCCCCTCCCCCCCAGCACAACAGGGGAATCGGCCGCGCACTGAAGGGGTTAAAATACTTGCGATAAACCTCAAGTTCTCTTTGTAAAACCACTTGTTTCAAATCAACAATTGCCAAATCATCTACATATATGAGGTATGATGCGAAGAAGGCAGAGGCTTCCCTCAGAATAGACGGAATATACGCGAGATATAATGAAATTAAGATTGGTGCTAACATGCATCCTTGTCTTGGACAGTTTTCTATTGGGATTTTCCTATATAGAGACCAGTTTGTGTCCAGTTTCACCACTGCACCGAAACCTTTCAGACACTTACCCCCAGCCACATATCTGGGTTGAATCTATCATCGTTCTTTAGCTCACTTAACCCCCTCAGTTCAGACCCAGCCATATACAAATCAGTATTGACCCAGTTCCTCATGGGAACAGTTCAGCCTTAACAGGGTTTCCCTGGACCGTAAATAAGCATCCTGCGACCTGTTTTGGCTAACACTCCTCATCAGCAAGGGACCCACATCTGAGCATGCCCTGCCAACTTAGGGTGAACAAAGCAAACACAAGGAAATGATGGACGGACCGCTGACAGTTTTTCAGACACTCACCCCCAGTCACAGATCTGGGTTGAATTCATCATCATTCTTTAGCTCACTTCACCACCCCAGTTCAGACCCAACTATATGCAAATCAGTCTTGATCCTGTGCTTCATGGGAGCAGTCCAGCCAGTACTGCCAAGCCACATCTTCACTGGACCTTAAAAAGCATACTGGGACTGCTTTCGAGGTAACACCTCTCATCAGCCAGGATAGCTTGAAACCAGTGGCAAAGTGAGCAAGGGATCCACGTCTCGGTGTGCCTTGCCAACTCAGGGTGATCAAAGCAAACATAAGGAGATGATGGACGGAGTGCTGAAACTTTTCAGACACTTACCCCAAATCACAGATCTGGGTTGAATCCAGCATCGCTCTTTTAGAATAGCCATGAGACATGTGGGAATTCTCATATGCCTTAATTTCTTTCTCAAAACCTTTCAATTGAGTAAATCAAAGCCTGAGTGAAAATCTATAAGTTTCTAAGGTTTTCCTGCCGACTGCCCACAAACTGAAGCAGTGGTCAATGGTCGAACGACCCTCTTTAAAGCCTCCCCGTTAGATGGAATGATGTCATTTTTTGCTAGCCAAACCTTCATAGACAGCAAAATAGCTTTAGAGTATAAATTAGCCCAGATATCTATCAAACCAATCAGAAGGTAATTGTTGAGGTCTGGAGGATAATGTTTCTTATGTATGGGCGTTAAATCTGCTCTTTCCAACTATCCAGAAAGGCTCCGGTTTCCCTAACTGCAATAACTACTCTTGAGAACAAACTTGCCCAACAGTCAGAATTTGTTTTTATGATAACTGTGGGTAGATGATAGGTCTGCTGCCCTAGAAAAACTGTGGAGCAATATAATCTTTTCCAGCAAACATTCCTTCAAATACTTTAATAAGAAGAAAGTCATCAGGACGAATCCAAGCTCATCTACATGTAATATCAGCTGACATATATGTTGGTTAGTTAGACAACCACGTTTTCTTCTGAGGCCATCCACCTAATCATATCTTTTTTTACACCCTGTCTGTACTAATTTCCAGAATGTTTTCATATCTTTTGCAGATAGCATTCCCAGCATTTCATGCTCATTTGTTCTATAATATTAATTTGTCCATTCCTTTATCAGAGCTGCATTTTCATTTTGTATCTTGCGCAACATTTCCCCACTTCATGACAATTTTAAACTCACGTTTAATGTCTAGGCTTTAGGCCCTGGTTCTTGTAAATAGTCGTTTAACTGCTTTCTGCTCCTAGATCTATCATCTGCAGAATCACTGCCGATAGGTCTCATCAACTTTACAACAATCCCTTTTGAACTTTCAACACATTTCCTCTATTCATGCCCTTTCCATGCTCACGATTATTCAGGTGTCCGTTAGAAACATATGGATGACATCTTCTTCTTACCTACACTGGACATCTTGTAACATAAACAGACAAGGACCCCCCCCCCCCCTTCACATTTTTATTCATACCATCCGCAGCCCCGCCCTCTGGGCTCTGTATCGACCTATCTAAGGCGGGCACTCGTGAGTTGATCGATTTCAGTTCCTGGGGTCTTTCTTTTAATGAGCCAGACTGCTGTTCTGTCTTTTGCCAATACTGTTGCTTCAAGGATGCTGTGAAGAGTTCTTTGCACCAAGAGGAGGACATCAAACATCAACGACGGACTGAAGCCGAAGTCTCTCTGCTCGAAGTTAAGAGGAGACTCTGCTGCTCAACAATCTTTGAAGATGTCTCATTCGTTGCAGTATTACCTCTCTCCGGCAGCCGCTAATACTCTCCGTTACTTTTCGAAGGGAGTCTCCCAGGAAGGCTGCCCCCCCTCACTACCAGAAGCGTGGACGCCTCCACTCTGAGAAGAAAAGAGGCTCATCGGGGCGGCTGAGAAGAAAATGGGGAGGAAGATAATCGAGGACCCGCAAAAACAACACCAGAGACTTCAAACCGTCCTGCTCGTCACCCAAGAGCCCTTTAATGGCAAAGTCAACTGTGGTTATGGAGCCCGATCCGCAGCCTGCAACACAGAAGAAGTGGGCGACTCACCCACATGTTTGCTTTTAAAGTGTCTGCTGCCTATTCACGATCCTGGGGACACACCTGATGTACGAGCTTGGGGGTAGGGGCAGAAGAAGCTTCCTTCTGATGAGCATCAAGACCGCTGCACACACTCTCCAGGCTCCAAGCTCTTTTCTTCTCCGGCCTCCTTCGAGAAGCATCCTGGGCCACTCATACGGGCGCCCAGTCTCCCTTTCCAATGAGCTATTGGCACCCTTCTGAGTCTTTTTCTGGCATCACTGGACGAGTTACTACACCAGAGCAGCACAATGCAATGCTGTGAGCACTCTCAGCTCCTCAAATTACTTCCCACCCGAGAGATATGTCATGCTATATTGTAAGATCACCACCAAACAGAAACTAAAATAAAGCTCCTTCCTCCTCCTGGATCGCTGCACGTGCAGCCGCCGCCACCCTAGAGCCACTCAATCCAATGGTGTCCGATGGTGTCCAATGGTGGCTCCACCAAGAATCAACCTATCATTGTCGCTTGTCAACTACATCCTGTCGCTGACGCTCTTGCGATGGAGCTGAGGCTTACGGGTCAGAGGAGGCGGTGTCCCTGCACCCTGATGCACGCCTGCACCCCAGCTCCCCAAGGTGTGGCGCAGTGGTGAAGAGGTGAGACCGTAAGCGAGTGCAAAGATGTCCCTGCAGGCGCCTGCTCGCACCCACAGGCGCGGATACGAAAGTGCCTGTAGATAGTGGTAGAGGTCATGGTAACAGTACAGTCCAGTTAGAGCCTCCTCTCCAAGCCGCAGTCAGCCTCCAATGGCTCCAAGGGGCTCAGGCCTTTAAACTCCTTAGGCCGTTCAAAGGTCGTCCAGGCCTGGCTGCTACAAAAGAAACAACAACCGGTGACTGCAAACTGACAGCAATTGAAGCCTCTGTTCGTTCGATTACAATTTCAAACAGAGCTTTCGGGCCATAGTGTATACTACTCAACACCAAACAACTGACAGCAGCGGCGACTAGCGAGTGGGCAGGGCAGGCAGGCACAAGCACGGCACGCAGCGTCACAGGAGGGGTACCCGTGAGAAACCAATGAAGGAGAAGCCTTACCTTCTCTCACTTATCACACTTGTTGCGTAAAGTCTCTGACTTGCTTTGAAGAAGTTCTGCCTGCACGTAAAACTTCACTGTACACTGAAGTGTGCCCTATGTAACTTTTACCATACCGAATGAGACTTGTCTCCAGTACTACACTGTTTCTATATGAGGAGCAGTAGCTGGAGATGATGTGATCAGTGATGTCATCAATGATGTCATGTGAGACAGCTAACACTTGATAATTGTATACTTAAAGACAATTCTGAAGTATGTTTAAGGCGTTGTCACTTTTGCTAAAGTGTGTACTTGTGCGTACAGCACATGCTGCCTGGTGGAAAAAGACCTATTGGGAGCTTACCAAGAGCGCAGAGTGGACTTACAGCCCGCCCACTGCTTACCATTGGCTGACTTTACTGTCACTCTTAGTTCTTGCTTCTTACACAATGGCTTTTTGTTCCATCTTGTGCGTCCCTCTTCTGGAACACAACCTCTTTGCCACCCTTTGCCTTGGCTGACTTGAATCCTTTTGACTTCTGTGGACCCTCACCGAATCATTACTAGAACCCAGGGACCCCCACTGAGTCATTATTGGAATAAGAGAACCCCGGCCTACACAGTTTTGATGAAGTGAACCACAAAAGTTATGACATTTTATTTAATTCACAAACAAATATAAGAAAACAAAATAGTAATTTCAGTGGGAAGGTTGGAACTTTTGTAAAATCAATAGGCTAGCATCGTCTATACTATATTCTGTTTGATAAACTTGCACTGCTCTTATGACTCGACATGAGGATGCATGCTACGTAATTTTTTGCCTGCAATTTACAAGTCAATATTCCTTTACATGTAGAGAACGTTTTAAAATGTCCAATTTTACATTTTATTTATTTATACGCACCTTATTAATCTGTTATAATGATTTTCTTTTCTAAGCAGCTGTGGACCCTCTGAGTCACGCTGTGCCCCCCCCACCCCCGGGGTTCACAGACCACAGGTTAAGAACCACTGTTTTACGGAGCTTTCTTTCTCTTTTCGCGTAAGCACTCAAGAGCGTCAATGTGTTTACTGGCTCACTCCCTCGTATGCTTCTAACCCAGCCAAATACCTGACCCCCCAGCTCTGTGTTGTGGTCTCATCTGTTTTTTTATTTATTTTTATTTGTAGAGATTTATATAACACTAACTTGACCCGACTTCATGTATACATGGTAGTAATTATGTGGTTTACTTAGAACATATTAGGGTAGACATAAAGGCAAAATGGAAGTACATAGGGGAAACATAAGAAGGGTAAGGATCAGTAGCTGATACATTTTTGTGGGATATATGACGTTACCACGCGTTCTTTTACCACGCAGACCATTACCACGCATTTTTTACAACGCAGGACCCTTTACCACGCATACCATTACAACTCTGGTATTTACAACGCAGGTACTATTACAACGCATACCATTACAACGTAAGTATAGGTAAGTAAATAATATGGTAAAATAATTTAATTATTAATAATATTTTTTTAAATTAATAAATTATTATTTTAATATTTAATATTTTAATTATTTATATTAATATTTATTTATTAATTTTTAAATATATATGTTAAAAATACCCCTGTACCCCAAAACCCAAACCCAGCCCTAAAACCTAAAAATACCCCTGTACCCCAAAACCCAAACCCAGCCCTAAAACCTAAAAATACCCCTGAACCCCAAAACCCAAACCCAGCCCTGAACCCTAAAAATACCCCTGTACCCCAAAAACTGAAAACTGACCCTGAACCCTAAAAATACCCCTGTACCCCAAAAACTGAAAACTGACCCTGAACCCTAAAAATACCCCTGTACCCCAAAAACTGAAAACTGACCCTGAACCCTAAAAATACCCCTGTACCCCAAAAACTGAAAACTGACCCTGAACCCTAAAAATACCCCTGTACCCAAAAACTGAAAACTGACCCTGAACCCTAAAAATACCCCTTTACCCAAAAACTGAAAACTGACCCTGAACCCTAAAAATACCCATTTACCCAAAAACTGAAAACTGACCCTGAACCCTAAAAATACCCATTTACCCAAAAACTGAAAACTGACCCTGAACCCTAAAAATACCCATTTACCCAAAACCCAAACCTAAAATATTTTAAATAAAATTATATACTTACCAATACTTACGTTGTAATGGTATGCGTTGTAAAGGTACCTGCGTTGTAAATACCAGCGTTGTAATGGTATGCGTGGTAAAGGGTCCTGCGTTGTAAAAGTTGCGTGGTAAAGGTAGGTCGTGGTAAAAGTTGCGTGGTAAAGGTTGTATACCATTTTTGTGGTATATAAGTTGTTTTAGCAACGCACAGTAGCAGTACCTATTGGGGTTGGCATAAAGACATCCTGACGTTATGTAGGCGAAATGTCTAGACATTTCTGAGGTAGAGACAGTTATGAAATTGTTTTCACAGCGTATAGTATCAGTACTTATTTGGGTAGACATAATGACATAGTGGCAATACGTAGGCGAAATGAATGAAAGTATTCGGGTCAGTAGCTGAAACATTATTGAGGTACTAAGAGCATATATGGATATATAACAATTTATCAATACTTCGATACATTAGTATTGGGATACGTGTGGAGTAAGTAAACAAGCATAGGACCAAAGATTAACTATGGGCTGCGGCGCGTGTAGGTGAAATATAAAAAAGGCTTCAGAAACAGTAGATGATTCATTGTTGAGGTAGAACACAATATATATGTATGTATAATATTTTAGCAATGGTACAATAAGTGCCGTCAATGGTACATTGGTGCATTCCTCTGAGGCACACACTTGTCTCCTCTTTACAAGGATTTCATTTCCAAACTTCATTTCATCATTTCATGAGAATTTTTATTAGTTCATTTGTATTATCACGCTGAATCATTCATTAAATTGCATTCTTTGATAAGATACTTCAGTAGACATCATTACTACTCATCCTCCTCTGCATTTCGGGTAAATAACACCCTTCTTCAGGGAGAGGCACTAGAATTCAAAAGCATATATAAAGCAAAAATCAATATGTCGTATTCAACAATAACTGAGAATTTTTACGAGTTTTGAAAAGTGCTACATGCCACCAACTAAAGTGCATATTGTGCTCAAATCAACCGTTATCCCCGTTCTGGGGTAGAAAACATTACTGACATGAGTCCCTTTCAGCAATGTACTCCGCCTAAAAAAACATCAACGGCATATATCACAAATTAGAGTGCACCTGCTTGTACGTATATATAAGCAGCGCTATGGTCATGCGACCCCGCCACTAACCTTCAGAAGTTCATATCAACTGATTCTGAGCCGTCCGACTCTTACAATCAGCTGCTAAGACATCCAAGCGTTCATGGCACATTTACCGCGCTTCCGTATGTGAACTCAAGTCTTTTCCAATTGGACCACCTCGCGGTCACCTGATCTACAACAATAAACAAAAGACTCCTACGGGAACCTCACCTCGACATTGCTACTTCTCCTATCTACTTAATAAATCATAAAAAACTTCTGTTCAACTCGAAAAAACACAAATTAACACAAATTAAAACATGAAACAGTGAAAACAGGTGGCTATAAGAAAAATCGGCATGTGTTGGAATAAGCACTGTTATTGTGCAAAGCACCAGATGCATTTTAAATTAAACATAGTGAATTAAATACAGGCATTGCCAGAATCACATTAGGAAATATTGCGACCCACTGGGTTGCTAAATTGTGTTAAACAGTTATAAATAACATGCTAACTCGATACGATCACTTAGCCCATTCGGCTTGCTCGAGGATAGTCTATGAATCCATGTGTTTTCTCGTTGCAACAAAAATCTATTATTGTCTCTTCCTTCTTGTTTCTCCACGCATTCCAGTATAAGAAACTTCAATTGAGAAATATTGTGGTGAGCTTCCAGGAAGTGCACTGCAATGAATGAAGGGATATTCTGAGTTCGGATGTTGGATTTATGTTCCGTGAGTCTAGTTTTTATTTTCCTTTCAGTTTTTCCCACGTAAGTTTTGCCACATGGGCACTTGAGTAGATAAATCACGTTTGACGTGTCGCAGGTTGCTGTGACCTTTAATTTGATTTCATGACCTTTTTCTTCGGGTGATTGATGACATTTCCTCTGATTATGTTGTTGCAGTTTCCACAACTCATACAGGGTCTTGTCCCCTTGTATATCACTTTTTTGTTCCTTTTGTGTTTGAGGATTTCACCAATGTTATTTCCACGGGTATAAGCAAAAAGAGGCGGTTCTTTGAAGATGTTATTAAAGTCTACTTCCAATTTCAGAAGTTGCCAATGTTGTAGAACACTTTTTTAAAATTCATTACTTAAGGTTGAATATTTGGACACTGCCACTATTCTGTTATCCGTGCTTTTTGTATGACCTTTCAACAGATCAATGCGATTTATGTCTTGTACTCTTCTCTTGGCTTTTGAGACAACTTCCTGTGGATAACCCCTTGTTAGGAACCTTTGTCCCATTTCATCAATCCTCTGTGATGCTTTACTTTCATCAGAAGTAATACGTTTTACTCTTGCCATTTGTGAAAAAGGTAAGTGCTGTTTTAAAGACATCTGGTGAAAGCTAGAAAAGTGTAGGGTCGGTTGACTTGCGGTAAATGTCGGTTTCAAACCCCCTTTCCGTGATGGTGACTTCAACGTCAAGGAACGTGATCTTTTTGTCTGATATTTCCCACGTGAATTGTATTCTGTTGTCCGCTCTGTTGAGTTCCATAAGTGCAGATTGCAATTTCTCCTTTGTATTTTTCCAGATGATGAACATGTCGTCAATATATCTGACGATTAATTTTGAATTTTCTCGCCACTCTGCTTTAGATAGAATGTGTTGATTTTCGTGTTGCATCATGAAGATGTTAGCATACGCCGGCGCAGCTGAATTACCCATAGAGGTGCCTACGAGCTGTTGGTACCAAGTGTTGTCGTATTTGAAGTAACTTTGATAGTGTGTGAATAACATCAACTCCATAAGAAATGTCTTCATTGGAATTTCCAGTTCAGTGTTTAAAATGGCCTGTTCCACAGCTTCAATACCTAATGAATGGGGAATTGAGGTGTAGAGCGATCTGACGTCCGCGGTACATAGAATTAGCGTCTCTTCTTGTTGAATTTCAACTGCCTGAAGTTTGAGAAGAAAATCGGTAGTGTCTTTCACACACGTCACCATTTTCTTTACGGTTGGTTGTAGATATTTATCAAGTAGTTGACCCAAAGGTTCATGTAGACTCCCACACGAGGAGACGATGGGTCATAAAGGAGGATCGTACAAGTTTTTGTGAATCTTTGGTATCATGTACAATGTCGTACTTTTCGGATGATCTTTTAGTAAAAATGTCCTGGTATTTTTGATTAATGGTACCCATGTCTGCTGCAGGTTAAAAATGAGTAATACGCCGTACGAAGACATAGCCAGGTCCACGGAGGCCAGAGCCAATACTTTCGCATTTAAAGAGGATGAAGCCACTAGAATTTAATTTATGCATTGATACAAGAAGAGATTGCACAGGCCTAAATTTTGCAGCAAAATTCCACACGTGCGGAGATCGGATGGCTGTCCGCCGTCCGACGCATGATAGGGGTTAAAGTGCGCTCCGGTGAAGTGGAAAAAAGAGTTATATTTGCTGGTCCTCATTCTCTGTCACCAACAATGGGCATTCTAGAATGTTCCTTTGATGATGTCAGTAGGGGTTCTGAGGTGTATTATGGGGTCATTCCCAGAGGGCTCCTTTAATAACATGCACATATCATGTTGACCTTAATCTGTGATTAGTTGTTCAGTTCGCCCCGCGCCTCCATCGGCTCTTAGCAGGAGTCAGATCTTTGGGTCTGATAAATAGAAAGGATTGAATTCGGCTTTTCGTACAGAACGGGATCTGTCCGCTCTCTGAGGAAGACCGGGTTGGTGCTTTACAGAACCTAGAATATTTGTAATATTTCTGTTGGTGAATACCCCACGGCCGAGGTGCTTCACTAGCGTTTCTACCAGGTATAATAGAAGCGCCAAAGCTACCCAGAGCAGCACCTCGGTACTTCCTCTTAGCGCATAGAAGGCACATGCAGCTCCACATTATAAAGTGAGGCACTATGTCAAAGACAGATATATCTGTGGGCAGGTTAGGAGAGGCCCGGGCTGACACACAGGACAGTGACAGAGACCCCCACATACAAGCAACATGGAGTCAGGGTTCAGAGAAAACAAGGGGCAGCTGTTCCTGGTCACAGCAGAGTTACAGGTTCAAACACACACAACTGCAACACCCCCCACCTGAAAATACAGGAGATATACAGGTTTCATTCCTCTGCAGGACAGTGACCCCCCAGCACAGGACAACACCTGCCCTAAAGGGCAGCGCCCATAATAAAGCTATTCAGGATTCAGCCTTTCCACAGAAAAGACCCAGACCCCCCTCAAAAAGGACTGTACCCCCTGTCCCCACCAGTGATCTTCCCTCATGTGCTGGGGGGACTCTTCTCCCCTCATCTGCTGGGGGTCCCCCCCTCTCACTCCCACCCTATCACCGGCAGGACCCGCAGCACCCCCGCATTCCTCCCTCCCTTGTTGCATCCTGGATTGAGGTAGGGCCGCAGGGTGGGAGGGAAGGTCAGTCACATTGTACACCGAGAGCCTGCGTCTTATAGTCCAGGAAGAGACCCACAGCCTTGGCGTTCACAGGGGAGTCAGGAGGGTGGGAGGGGAGGTGAGAGCTTCTCTGGGGCGTGTCCGGCAGACCCTGTTTTTTGTCTCCCAGCCTCACGCTCCTTCCGTCCTCAGACAGGATGAGCCATCAATGGCCAGATCCAGGGTCACCGCAGCAGCAGGAGAGAGAGAAGCAGAGGTCAGAGGTCACCGCCAATCACAGCAGAGAGCAGTACTTGACATTTCAACCTCGTACAAAAAACATCGAAAATAATAAACAAACACTGGCAAAGCTAACAACACTTTTCTTGTCTATGCCCACACGTGAGATACCAGGGTGCGGTGTGAAGCCTGTACCAGAGCTGGAATGGGGGACTCTTGATACCTGTGCGGCCTCCTCTCCCCTCACCCCCTGTCCCTGGCCCTCACCAGAGCCTCACCTCTCTCCATGCCCCCCTGTCCCTGGCCTTCTCCAGAGCCTCACCTCTCCCCTCATCCCCCCTGTCTCTGACCCTCACCAGAGCCTCAACTCTCCCCCAGTCTCTGAGCCTCACCAGAGTCACACCTCTCCCCTCGCTCCCCCTGTCTCTGACCCTCACCAGAGTCTCACCTCTCCCCTCGCTCCCCCAGTCTCTGACCCTCACCGGAGCCTCACCTCTCCCCTCACCCCCTGTCTCTGACCCTCACCAGAGTCTCACCTCTCCCCTCGCTCCCCCAGTCTCTGACCCTCACCAGAGCCTCACCTCTCCCCTCACCCCCTGTCTCTGACCCTCACCAGAGCCTCACCTCTCCCCTCGCTCCCCCAGTCTCTGACCCTCACCGGAGCCTCACCTCTCCCCTCACCCCCTGTCTCTGACCCTCACCAGAGTCTCACCTCTCCCCTCGCTCCCCCAGTCTCTGACCCTCACCAGAGCCTCACCTCTCCCCTCACCCCCTGTCTCTGACCCTCACCAGAGCCTCACCTCTCCCCTCGCTCCCCCAGTCTCTGACCCTCACCGGAGCCTCACCTCTCCCCTCGCTCCCCCAGTCTCTGACCCTCACCGGAGCCTCACCTCTCCCCTCGCTCCCCCAGTCTCTGACCCTCACCGGAGCCTCACCTCTCCCCTCGCTCCCCCAGTCTCTGACCCTCACCAGAGCCTCACCTCTCTCCCCCCCCCTGTCTGTCTGTCTCGGACTCGTGGCCTCACCTCTCTCCTCACTTGTGTCCTCGTGTTTTCTCTCATTCTATCCTTGCTACTATCGCTCCCTCTCCCTCCCTTCCTCACTCCTGGAGTCCGATGGATGAGTGAGTGCCTTATTCATGGGACAGCAGCTCTGAAGGTGTCTCTTGTGTGTTTAGTTCCCTCTTCCTGGTGAACACATCCGGTCCAGGGCCGGACTGGTCATTCCGGGTACCGGGCAATCCCCCAGTAGGCTGAATGGGGTTGGGGCCAGTTTTGTGACAGGGGGCCGGTTCTTCTGTTGGGGCCAATTTGGTCCGACCGTGGGTCACGGTTGGTCCAAATCAGCCGCAACAACAGAACACAGTGACCAAAACTTACATTAAGCAGAATCGGGCCGCCTGTCTGACTGAGGCCTGGTGACCCAACGATTCTCATGCTGGTGCTCCGACACATGTCCGCCGAGTTCAAATCAATTCCATTTAAGGCAGCACAGGCTGGCCAGGCTACTATGATCAGGCAGCAGGCTGCCGCCATACTCATTATAATTTATTAAACACCACCTGACCTGTCACCTGACCATGATGATGTAGATGCACGCAGCGAGCAGATGTCACCGCTTCCGCGCGCCGCTGTTTTTTTCGGGTCGGGTCTGCTGCCTAGTAGTGATGCTCATGCGCATTGGGGAAAAGTACGCATGACTCTGAGGCAAGGGCGAGGCAGGCATCTGAGAGACCAGAGGGAGACAGGGACTGGAAAAGAGAGCGGCTCAGCAGCACCCCATAATTTAGTTCGCCCTGTCTGCCACCCGCAGCTGAGTGCGATTTGTTCCTGGCCTGATCTGATTTATGTGTGGTGGCACTGTCTGGGCCTGGGGCCGGGGGGCGTCGCGACCGGGCCGGGGCCAGAATCAATAGCAAACGGGACCTAAGGAAGGGGCAAGGGCCTAGGCCCCAGCCCAGTTCCGCAGCGAAGTGGCTTTGGTTTGTTGTTGTGAATGTGAGCAGGGAAAAAGGTGGTGGCTGCCCTCAGGCTCAGCCTGCTCTCGTCTGGGCCATGCTCTGATTGACGACTCCTCGGAGTGGCTATCCCGGACCCCGGCCGCCGCCTGATCCTCCAACCTCCATGTAACTTAGCCAGCTATGACTCTGAGCCATCACCCCTCTGAGGTCGAAACATGCATATGCTATTGAGACCTCGGAGTCGGACCCGGTCCAAGACCTCTAGGGGTGATGGGTAAGGTTGCGCTGAACCCCTCCACAATTATAACTTGATTTCCCGGCCAATCCCACGTCTCACGATTTCATTTTGATATTTATGGCCACAATTCTGAACTGCATACAGAAATAATAACATGCATCTTACATCTATATACAACATGCCAAATCCATTGGTATGCAGGAATGTATGTTAATAGCAGATTTAAGACATCAGCGGGCTGTGGCTTTGCAATAAAATATTTTAGAAGTGCCTGTGCCAGCCGGCCGGCGGCGTTGACTACTCGCACACACCATTCAGGGTATATTTAATATCCCCTGCACGAGGTTATGAATCTGAAATGATGGGGTCACTAGTTGCAATGCGTTCTCATTAATAAAGGCCTTCAGGCACAGTTTGACAGGCGGACTGATTGAAGCCAGCGTAGTAAGCAACCCTCGCAAGAGATGCTAGGAAACGGATCTCTGGAGGTGATCGATGTTCTGCAGCCTCTGAGTGCTAACGCGATTCCTCCTGGGTGGAAGTGTGGTCAGAGAGTGAAGAAGTATTGAGAGCTAATGAACCCAGGGCTCCCGGGCCTGCTATAAAGGGACTGAACAATTAAGTTAAAGGTTTTGTTTTTGTGGTCACTGATGCCACTGAAAGCAATATACAACCCAAAACCTTTTGGCATTGGTGTTTTATACGCTGTGGTCGCTTTTTTGTACACATATTTGCACATTTTTATTTGCTGTTGTTTCCAATTGAAATTTTCTGCACGTGTGCATCGTAGTTACAACTTGAGCACAACATCTGTCACGCACAGCAAGGTATTTCGCAATCTCTGACATGCAGTCCTTGCAATATTTTTATTTAAATATTAGCGAATCATGCATGTCAACCGTAACTGCACAGCAGCTCGGCATTGTTTCTATCTGCGCGCACCAACATGTAGAGGCCTTCAAAAATGCACACATTCTCAGGCATGTCAGAAGTTTTTGTTGGTCCGGGGACCACAACTATTGTGGGGCACTTCTGATTCAAGGAGCAGCTTGTAATAAAGATGACAAGTAGTATTTTATTACTCACAAACTAGTTTCTTCATGAGAGTAAGGCCTCAAAAAGTGCGAGGAACTGTGCATGAAGCCCCAGCTTCCCTTCCTTTATGATGGTTCTGTACATTCTCCTGGTAATGAAAGGTACAGAGCACTGACAAGGGCTCGATCTAATGTCCTACTCCCTATATTTAATTACTCACTCGGAGTGAGTAATGTATATCCGTCCCTTGCCCCTCACCCCTGTGGAGTTGCTGCCTCTTCGACTCAAGAGGTGTTGGATATTTTATTTAAAGGAATTTTGCTACAACGAAAACACAAGCTGAACAATTCAGGCAGAGGCAGAATGTGTTAGTGGTGGAGGACAAACGGTGGAGTGTACATTTCTCTTAACCAGAGGTGTAAGTGTACTGACCACTACCACAGTGGTACCCTTCCGAGTATAATTTACTAATTTTTACACCAGTCCTAGAATATTCATGGTACTCGTGGGCTCTGTACTTCAGGTATATTAACAAATAATTACTTAGCGTATGTAAATAGTATTTCTTCAGATTAACACTTATAGACCCTGTCTGCGTTCTTTTAATAATGTTGCCAAGTTAAAGACACTGGCAAGTAGATATATGCTGGGAGCCTCTTCACTTTCCCATTGAGAACCTGCCCAGGACTGTCCTCCTCTGCCAGACAATGTGCTGTTATAAGCTGGCTTTTCTCTAAAGAAGAAGTCTGTTTACACTTTCAACCAGAGACCAAGCCTCCAAAAAGGAAGTCCCACCCTCCAGTCTTCAAGGCTGACTTTCCTCCACTCTCATTCATATTCAAAGACCATTGGATTTATAGAAAAAACTGGAATGATTCTTTCTAAATTATCCGTCTGGAGATCGAGACCTGGGGTTGGCTATACAATTTGTTAAACTGACAGTTATCAGATGAACGCTGCATGATGTACCCAGCAGGCCCGGTACCCAGGCTTTTTTAAAGGGGCGCCGGGAAGCAATCCACGCCTTCGAGATGAAAGGCGGTGTTGGAACTGCGCCCTCTAGTGGGCGTCTCGCTGGCATTGCAGCACTTGAAATAAAAGTTGTGGCTGGTTCAAGGCGCAACAGAGACACGCGTTCACATTTGCTGTATGTATATGCAGTCATTTGAGTCTAATACGTCATGGGGAGAGAGACCAGGCCAGCTACAGTTTTCAATTCCAGGGATGGCAGCGAATAACTTGCTAAACCCCATACCTAACCTGCCACATAAAGCGAACATTGCAGCAGCATGCAGACGTGCCCGAGAGCGATGCAATACATTTATTAAATAAAATACCAGGAGGTTTAGTTTGGAGCGATCTCCGGTGCAGGGCAGAAAGTACCACTTAAGTGACCCTAAAAATACACATGACGTGATATCAAGTTTTAAGGGAAATTGGTTGAGGATATTATGATTACAACAGCCATTCCCAATCTCAGACTATAACCAGTGGCAAACTGCATGAGAAAGAATGGATCACTGAATTGTTGTTGAAGAGTGGGTGCTGGTGGACGGGCAGATGAAAGGCAGCAGTGGTACCCGTTGCTGATTACCTGTCTCCCTTTACAGGCAAGACAACCTCATTGAACCTCAATGGGTCACTTACGGGCACAGAGTCCTACACATACTTTACTCGCCACTCTCACTCAGCTCATGAATGGTTGATTCTATTGAGAAACACATTTAATAGACGGGCTGTCTTCTCTTCTCCACACATTGCTCTGCTTGTCAGATCCTTGTTCAAAGCCAGACAGTCCTTCTTTCATGTCTGTCTTCTTTCATGTCTACTGTAAAACATTTGTGGCCTAATATTAAACACTCAGTCGCATGGGTCCGCTGCTATTATGTAGATCAGTTGTTTTGGTGAGGAGTCATCCAAAGAAGACAGGATTTTGCTAAATGCGGATAATATTTTAATATGCATCATGCACCCAGATATGCATATATCGGATATATGTGGGGACACGTCTGAATTCTTAGTTAAATGGGAGAAAACAATGTATATGCTGATAGCAGGAGACCATATATACATAGATGACGTCTCTACCCTCCGAAGGGCAAATGATCATTTTAAATACCTTGGCAATGTGACAGTCATCATAATTAAAAGAATTTGCGCGCAGGCATTGTGTCCTCCCTAACAAGAAGTGGAGATGGCTACTACGCTTTTATTTGGCTTTGTACAGGTGGGAGATGGAACAGATCTGTCGGATTGTAAACCGAGATTTTTAAATTGAATGCATTAACACAATGCGTGCATAGGCCGTGCAATTATAATATATGATGGTGCACTGTTTGTATTTTGAACCTGCAAGGGCTTTATCTTAGATATACTGTGATAAAGCTGTTGGGCCAAACTCTTACAATGTCCTTTCCATACATCGTTGTCCTCTCATCAAAGCCAGACAGTCATACTTTCATGTCTGTCTTCTTTCATGTCTACTGTAAATCATTCGTGGCCTCCCATTTATCTGGAAGCCAAGCATCTTTGGTGCATCAGTCGTGTAACCTGTATATGTATTATCCCGCTGAGCAAGAAGTCTCCCTCCTTGTAGTAGTTCATTATGTATGATTCTTTGACTGACACCAGCTTTCGTGTAACGTCTCGACGAAAAGAAATATTTCATATAAGTGGTGAGCGGAAGATTGAATCCCTTTCCCCCGAAACCGATGCCACTGATTGGTATATTCAATCATCGTCATTTATCTGACTCTTTTGTCTGACTCATTTATCTCTTCCTCCACAGCCACCACTCGTTCCCCCAGGCCTTCCATGTCCTGCCGCAGCTCCCTATATTCCCCAGCCATGTCTTGCTTGAGTGTCTGGAAATCGTCTCTCAGGGATTTAAAGAGTGTTTCCAAAAAGGCCTTAGCCATCATCCTGTCCAGGGGGGTCCCGTGAGGTCGTCGGAGTGGGCGGGCTTTTCTCTCCCTTTGGGAGGGCCCTTGGCTAGCATTTTTGGGATTGTGCGCCCCCCCTACGATTCGAGTTGGCCATGACGCCCCCACTGTCCAGATCTAGGAGACCCGGTCCTCAATTCTCTAGCCTCAGGGGGCCCTGTTCCCTTCAGCAGAACCACCTCTCAGCTGGGGAGCCCTGTGTGTGGCAGGCGCCCGTCACCACCCTCGCCTTCACCCGGTTCCTGTAGCGCTTCTTATCTCTTGGGCGGACGCGTTGCCGGTTGCCCTGTCCCTTCACCTTGTGCCTCCACTTCGCACCGCCCATAAATGCCTCATGCTGGGCATGGTTTTCGGGCCTAGATGGCGCGCCGCCGTGGCTCCGCCTCCCCCACGCCGACTGGCGCGCTTGCTCTCACCTCCTATGCCGGGGCCTCGGTCCTTCACTGGCCACCACTGCAGTCGGGCTCAGCCCGTGAGGACGATGTTCCCGGGCCCGCACCTCAGCTGCGTCGACCTTTCCCAGTCTCAAGACGTAGGGGAAGTGTGGAGGAAGCCCACCTGTGGCTATGATCCAGCCTTTGCTCCTCCTCGTTTGCAGGCCTCGGTATCTCCAGAGGAATGCTGAGTTGGGGGGCCACGATAAAGTCCCGGGCCCTCGCTGGTGGTTGCCTCCGCAGCTGTGGGGGGAGCAGGCCCCTATGCTGGTGTGCCCCCTCATCCCCAGTGGGCGCCGCAGCCGCCGTGCTCTGGGCGGTCTGCGCAGGCTCGGGCAGGCCCCAAATCTCGGGGCTCGATTTTCAGGGCGAACGCCTCGGTGTCTGCCCAGGCCCGCTGCACCGCCCCCCCCCCCGTGGCCACCTCACTCAATTTCCGACCAGAGCTGCCGTGCCGTTTCGGAGCGCCCCTCTCCTGTGAGTGTGTCAGGTGGTTCTCGCGGCCGTCCGCTCTCCCTGCCGCCTCTCCGGAGTTGTGGTAGGCCTCAAGACCAGGGCCTCGATTTTCGCACCTGCCGCCTGGTCGCTCCACTATGTGGCAGCTCTGGCTCGCTCACCAGCAGCTGTCGCCTCTCTCGCCACTCTCCATGCCCCCCCGCACCGGTGCTGCGTCCCACTGCCCCGGGGGCACGAAGGTGCGTTCGCTGATGTGCCCCCACTGGGCAGCCACCAAAGGAGTCTCGTGGTCGCCATGCAGATTCAGCGTCGCGCGTCTCTGCCCGCCATGGAATCCCGGCACCGGCCGGCCGCTGTGGACCTATGGGCGATCTCCAGGGGCCAGCGCCGCAATCGTCTCACCAGGCAGGAGCCCGGAGCAGTCACGCTCGCCGGGGGCGACAGGTACCTGCGATTTGGAGGGGTTATGTGCTAATTATGGGTCACTGAAGGGGTCTGGGACGTGGAGCCACGCAAACCTGCATCTGCTCAGGTCGCCATCTTGGCCACGCCCTCTTATTTTCAACTTTTTAACTTCACGGTTCACTAAAGTGTGCACTATATAGCTTTTAAGATATCGAATGAGACTTGTCTGCAGTACTACACTGTTTCTATATGAGGAGCAGTAATGGGGATGATGTGATCAGTGATGTCATCAATGATGTCAAGTGAGACAGCTACCACTTGATAATTCTATACTTAAAGACACTTCTGAAGTATGTCAAAAGACGTTGTCACTTTTGATCAAGTGCATACAGCACATGCTGCCTAGTGGGAAAAGACCTATTGGGAGCCTACCAAGAGCTCAGCCGGCCCACTGCTTACCGTTGGCTGACTTAACTGTCACTCTTAGCGCTTGCATCTTACAGGATGGATTTTTGTTCCATCTTGTGCGTGTCCCTCCTCTGGAACACGGTCTCTTTGCCATCCTTTGTCTGGGCTGACTTGAATCCTTTTGACTTCTTTGCACCCTCACCTAATCATTACTAGAACCCGGGGACCCCCACTGAGTCATTATTAAAATAAGAGAACCCGGCCTACGCAGTTTTGATGATGTGAACCACAAAAGTTATGACATTTTATTTAACTCACAAACAAATATAAGAAAACAAAATAGTTACTTTAATGGGAAGATTGGAACTTTTCTAAAATCAAAAGGCTATCATCGTACATACTATATTCTGTTTGATAAACTTGCACTGCTCTTATGAATCGACATGAGGATGCAACTTCATTTTTTGCCTGCAATTTACAAGTCAATTTTCCTTTACATTTAGAGAACATTTTAAAATGCCCAATTTTACATTTTCTTTATTTACATGCACCTTATTAATCTGTTAAAAATATTTTTTTCTAAGCAGCTGCAGACCCCTGAGTTGGCTTCGTGGCTCCCCGGGGTTAAGAGACCACAGGTTAAGAACCGCTGTTTTAAGCAGCTACTTTTTTCTTTTTGCGTTAGTACTCAAGAGCGTGCATGCGTTTACTAGCTCACTCCCTCGTATGCTTCTAACCCAGACAAATACCTGACCCCTCAGCTCTGTGTTGTTGTCTCATCTGTTTTTTTTTAATTTATTTTTATTTGTAAAGTTTTATATAACACTAACTTGACCCGAGGGCATCAGATCACTTCACAGTGTATACATGGTAGTAATTATGTGGTTTACTCAAAACATGTTAGGGTAGACATAAAGGCAAAATGGAAGTACATAGGCGAAACATAAGAAGGTGTAAGGATCAGTAGCTAATACATTTTTGTGCTATATAAGTTGTTTTAGCAGCGCACAGTAGCAGTACCTATTGGGATTGACATAGAGACATCCTGGCGTTATGTAGGCGAAATGTCTAAATATTTCTAAAGGTAGAGACAGTTTATGCAATTGTTGTTTTTTTTTGTTCCTGGTCACAGCAGAGTTACAGGTTCAAACACACACAACTGCAACACCCCCCACCTGAAAATACAGGAGATATACAGGTTTCATTCCTCTGCAGGACAGTGACCCCCCAGCACAGGACAACACCTGCCCTAAAGGGCAGCGCCCATAATAAAGCTATTCAGGATTCAGCCTTTCCACAGAAAAGACCCAGACCCCCCTCAAAAAGGACTGTACCCCCTGTCCCCACCAGTGATCTTCCCTCATGTGCTGGGGGGCTCTTCTCCCCTCATCTGCTGGGGGTCCCCCCCTCTCACTCCCACCCTATCACCGGCAGGACCCGCAGCACCCCCGCATTCCTCCCTCCCTTGTTGCATCCTAGATTGAGGTAGGGCCGCAGGGTGGGAGGGAAGGTCAGTCACATTGTACACCGAGAGCCTGCGTCTTATAGTCCAGGAAGAGACCCACAGCCGTGGTGTTCACAGGGGAGTCAGGAGGGTGGGAGGGGGGGTGAGAGCTTCTCTGCTCCGTGTCCGGCAGACCCTGTTTTTTGTCTCCCAGCCTCACGCTCCTTCCGTCCTCAGACAGGATGAGCCATCAATGGCCAGATCCAGGGTCACCGCAGCAGCAGGAGAGAGAGAAGCAGAGGTCAGAGGTCACCGCCAATCACAGCAGAGAGCAGTACTTGACATTTCAACCTCGTACAAAAAACATCGAAAATAATAAACAAACACTGGCAAAGCTAACAACACTTTTCTTGTCTATGCCCACACGTGAGATACCAGGGTGCGGTGTGAAGCCTGTACCAGAGCTGGAATGGGGGACTCTTGATACCTGTGCGGCCTCCTCTCCCCTCACCCCCTGTCCCTGGCCCTCACCAGAGCCTCACCTCTCTCCATGCCCCCCTGTCCCTGGCCTTCTCCAGAGCCTCACCTCTCCCCTCATCCCCCCTGTCTCTGACCCTCACCAGAGCCTCAACTCTCCCCCAGTCTCTGAGCCTCACCAGAGTCACACCTCTCCCCTTGCTCCCCCTGTCTCTGACCCTCACCAGAGTCTCACCTCTCCCCTCGCTCCCCCAGTCTCTGACCCTCACCGGAGCCTCACCTCTCCCCTCACCCCCTGTCTCTGACCCTCACCAGAGTCTCACCTCTCCCCTCGCTCCCCCAGTCTCTGACCCTCACCAGAGCCTCACCTCTCCCCTCACCCCCTGTCTCTGACCCTCACCAGAGCCTCACCTCTCCCCTCGCTCCCCCAGTCTCTGACCCTCACCGGAGCCTCACCTCTCCCCTCACCCCCTGTCTCTGACCCTCACCAGAGTCTCACCTCTCCCCTCGCTCCCCCAGTCTCTGACCCTCACCAGAGCCTCACCTCTCCCCTCACCCCCTGTCTCTGACCCTCACCAGAGCCTCACCTCTCCCCTCGCTCCCCCAGTCTCTGACCCTCACCGGAGCCTCACCTCTCCCCTCGCTCCCCCAGTCTCTGACCCTCACCGGAGCCTCACCTCTCCCCTCGCTCCCCCAGTCTCTGACCCTCACCGGAGCCTCACCTCTCCCCTCGCTCCCCCAGTCTCTGACCCTCACCAGAGCCTCACCTCTCTCCCCCCCCCCTGTCTGTCTGTCTCGGACTCGTGGCCTCACCTCTCTCCTCACTTGTGTCCTCGTGTTTTCTCTCATTCTATCCTTGCTACTATCGCTCCCTCTCCCTCCCTTCCTCACTCCTGGAGTCCGATGGATGAGTGAGTGCCTTATTCATGGGACAGCAGCTCTGAAGGTGTCTCTTGTGTGTTTAGTTCCCTCTTCCTGGTGAACACATCCGGTCCAGGGCCGGACTGGTCATTCCGGGTACCGGGCAATCCCCCAGTAGGCTGAATGGGGTTGGGGCCAGTTTTGTGACAGGGGGCTGGTTCTTCTGTTGGGGCCAATTTGGTCCGACCGTGGGTCACGGTTGGTCCAAATCAGCCGCAACAACAGAACACAGTGACCAAAACTTACATTAAGCAGAATCGGGCCGCCTGTCTGACTGAGGCCTGGTGACCCAACGATTCTCATGCTGGTGCTCCGACACATGTCCGCCGAGTTCAAATCAATTCCATTTAAGGCAGCACAGGCTGGCCAGGCTACTATGATCAGGCAGCAGGCTGCCGCCATACTCATTATAATTTATTAAACACCACCTGACCTGTCACCTGACCATGATGATGTAGATGCACGCAGCGAGCAGATGTCACCGCTTCCGCGCGCCGCTGTTTTTTTCGGGTCGGGTCTGCTGCCTAGTAGTGATGCTCATGCGCATTGGGGAAAAGTACGCATGACTCTGAGGCAAGGGCGAGGCAGGCATCTGAGAGACCAGAGGGAGACAGGGACTGGAAAAGAGAGCGGCTCAGCAGCACCCCATAATTTAGTTCGCCCTGTCTGCCACCCGCAGCTGAGTGCGATTTGTTCCTGGCCTGATCTGATTTATGTGTGGTGGCACTGTCTGGGCCTGGGGCCGGGGGGCGTCGCGACCGGGCCGGGGCCAGAATCAATAGCAAACGGGACCTAAGGAAGGGGCAAGGGCCTAGGCCCCAGCCCAGTTCCGCAGCGAAGTGGCTTTGGTTTGTTGTTGTGAATGTGAGCAGGGAAAAAGGTGGTGGCTGCCCTCAGGCTCAGCCTGCTCTCGTCTGGGCCATGCTCTGATTGACGACTCCTCGGAGTGGCTATCCCGGACCCCGGCCGCCGCCTGATCCTCCAACCTCCATGTAACTTAGCCAGCTATGACTCTGAGCCATCACCCCTCTGAGGTCGAAACATGCATATGCTATTGAGACCTCGGAGTCGGACCCGGTCCAGGACCTCTAGGGGTGATGGGTAAGGTTGCGCTGAACCCCTCCACAATTATAACTTGATTTCCCGGCCAATCCCACGTCTCACGATTTCATTTTGATATTTATGGCCACAATTCTGAACTGCATACAGAAATAATAACATGCATCTTACATCTATATACAACATGCCAAATCCATTGGTATGCAGGAATGTATGTTAATAGCAGATTTAAGACATCAGCGGGCTGTGGCTTTGCAATAAAATATTTTAGAAGTGCCTGTGCCAGCCGGCCGGCGGCGTTGACTACTCGCACACACCATTCAGGGTATATTTAATATCCCCTGCACGAGGTTATGAATCTGAAATGATGGGGTCACTAGTTGCAATGCGTTCTCATTGATAAAGGCCTTCAGGCACAGTTTGACAGGCGGACTGATTGAAGCCAGCGTAGTAAGCAACCCTCGCAAGAGATGCTAGGAAACGGATCTCTGGAGGTGATCGATGTTCTGCAGCCTCTGAGTGCTAACGCGATTCCTCCTGGGTGGAAGTGTGGTCAGAGAGTGAAGAAGTATTGAGAGCTAATGAACCCAGGGCTCCCGGGCCTGCTATAAAGGGACTGAACAATTAAGTTAAAGGTTTTGTTTTTGTGGTCACTGATGCCACTGAAAGCAATATACAACCCAAAACCTTTTGGCATTGGTGTTTTATACGCCGTGGTCGCTTTTTTGTACACATATTTGCACATTTTCATTTGCTGTTGTTTCCAATTGAAATTTTCTGCACGTGTGCATCGTAGTTACAACTTGAGCACAACATCTGTCATGCACAGCAAGGTATTTCGCAATCTCTGACATGCAGTCCTTGCAATATTTTTATTTAAATATTAGCGAATCATGCATGTCAACCGTAACTGCACAGCAGCTCGGCATTGTTTCTATCTGCGCGCACCAACATGTAGAGGCCTTCAAAAATGCACACATTCTCAGGCATGTCAGAAGTTTTTGTTGGTCCGGGGACCACAACTATTGTGGGGCACTTCTGATTCAAGGAGCAGCTTGTAATAAAGATGACAAGTAGTATTTTATTACTCACAAACTAGTTTCTTCATGAGAGTAAGGCCTCAAAAAGTGCGAGGAACTGTGCATGAAGCCCCAGCTTCCCTTCCTTTATGATGGTTCTGTACATTCTCCTGGTAATGAAAGGTACAGAGCACTGACAAGGGCTCGATCTAATGTCCTACTCCCTATATTTAATTACTCACTCGGAGTGAGTAATGTATATCCGTCCCTTGCCCCTCACCCCTGTGGAGTTGCTGCCTCTTCGACTCAAGAGGTGTTGGATATTTTATTTAAAGGAATTTTGCTACAACGAAAACACAAGCTGAACAATTCAGGCAGAGGCAGAATGTGTTAGTGGTGGAGGACAAACGGTGGAGTGTACATTTCTCTTAACCAGAGGTGTAAGTGTACTGACCACTACCACAGTGGTACCCTTCCGAGTATAATTTACTAATTTTTACACCAGTCCTAGAATATTCATGGTACTCGTGGGCTCTGTACTTCAGGTATATTAACAAATAATTACTTAGCGTATGTAAATAGTATTTCTTCAGATTAACACTTATAGACCCTGTCTGCGTTCTTTTAATAATGTTGCCAAGTTAAAGACACTGGCAAGTAGATATATGCTGGGAGCCTCTTCACTTTCCCATTGAGAACCTGCCCAGGACTGTCCTCCTCTGCCAGACAATGTGCTGTTATAAGCTGGCTTTTCTCTAAAGAAGAAGTCTGTTTACACTTTCAACCAGAGACCAAGCCTCCAAAAAGGAAGTCCCACCCTCCAGTCTTCAAGGCTGACTTTCCTCCACTCTCATTCATATTCAAAGACCATTGGATTTATAGAAAAAACTGGAATGATTCTTTCTAAATTATCCGTCTGGAGATCGAGACCTGGGGTTGGCTATACAATTTGTTAAACTGACAGTTATCAGATGAACGCTGCATGATGTACCCAGCAGGCCCGGTACCCAGGCTTTTTTAAAGGGGCGCCGGGAAGCAATCCACGCCTTCGAGATGAAAGGCGGTGTTGGAACTGCGCCCTCTAGTGGGCGTCTCGCTGGCATTGCAGCACTTGAAATAAAAGTTGTGGCTGGTTCAAGGCGCAACAGAGACACGCGTTCACATTTGCTGTATGTATATGCAGTCATTTGAGTCTAATACGTCATGGGGAGAGAGACCAGGCCAGCTACAGTTTTCAATTCCAGGGATGGCAGCGAATAACTTGCTAAACCCCATACCTAACCTGCCACATAAAGCGAACATTGCAGCAGCATGCAGACGTGCCCGAGAGCGATGCAATACATTTATTAAATAAAATACCAGGAGGTTTAGTTTGGAGCGATCTCCGGTGCAGGGCAGAAAGTACCACTTAAGTGACCCTAAAAATACACATGACGTGATATCAAGTTTTAAGGGAAATTGGTTGAGGATATTATGATTACAACAGCCATTCCCAATCTCAGACTATAACCAGTGGCAAACTGCATGAGAAAGAATGGATCACTGAATTGTTGTTGAAGAGTGGGTGCTGGTGGACGGGCAGATGAAAGGCAGCAGTGGTACCCGTTGCTGATTACCTGTCTCCCTTTACAGGCAAGACAACCTCATTGAACCTCAATGGGTCACTTACGGGCACAGAGTCCTACACATACTTTACTCGCCACTCTCACTCAGCTCATGAATGGTTGATTCTATTGAGAAACACATTTAATAGACGGGCTGTCTTCTCTTCTCCACACATTGCTCTGCTTGTCAGATCCTTGTTCAAAGCCAGACAGTCCTTCTTTCATGTCTGTCTTCTTTCATGTCTACTGTAAAACATTTGTGGCCTAATATTAAACACTCAGTCGCATCGGTCCGCTGCTATTATGTAGATCAGTTGTTTTGGTGAGGAGTCATCCAAAGAAGACAGGATTTTGCTAAATGCGGATAATATTTTAATATGCATCATGGAAGACCCTGAACGATCTTTGCCCAGATATGCATATATCGGATATATGTGGGGACACGTCTGAATTCTTAGTTAAATGGGAGAAAACAATGTATATGCTGATAGCAGGAGACCATATATACATAGATGACGTCTCTACCCTCCGAAGGGCAAATGATCATTTTAAATACCTTGGCAATGTGACAGTCATCATAATTAAAAGAATTTGCGCGCAGGCATTGTGTCCTCCCTAACAAGAAGTGGAGATGGCTACTACGCTTTTATTTGGCTTTGTACAGGTGGGAGATGGAACAGATCTGCCGGATTGTAAACCGAGATTTTTAAATTGAATACATTAACACAATGTGTGCATAGGCCCTGCAATTATAATATATGATGGTGCACTGTTTGTATTTTGAACCTGCAAGGGCTTTATCTTAGATATACTGTGATAAAGCTGTTGGGCCAAACTCTTACAATGTCCTTTCCATACATCGTTGTCCTCTCATCAAAGCCAGACAGTCATACTTTCATGTCTGTCTTCTTTCATGTCTACTGTAAATCATTCGTGGCCTCCCATTTATCTGGAAGCCGAGCATCTTTGGTGCATCAGTCGTGTAACCTGTATATGTATTATCCCGCTGAGCAAGAAGTCTCCCTCCTTGTAGTAGTTCATTATGTATGATTCTTTGACTGACACCAGCTTTCGTGTAACGTCTCGACGAAAAGAAATATTTCATATAAGTGGTGAGCGGAAGATTGAATCCCTTTCCCCCGAAACCGATGCCACTGATTGGTATATTCAATCATCGTCATTTATCTGACTCTTTTGTCTGACTCATTTATCTCTTCCTCCACAGCCACCACTCGTTCCCCCAGGCCTTCCATGTCCTGCCGCAGCTCCCTATATTCCCCAGCCATGTCTTGCTTGAGTGTCTGGAAATCGTCTCTCAGGGATTTAAAGAGTGTTTCCAAAAAGGCCTTAGCCATCATCCTGTCCAGGGGGGTCCCGTGAGGTCGTCGGAGTGGGCGGGCTTTTCTCTCCCTTTGGGAGGGCCCTTGGCTAGCATTTTTGGGATTGTGCGCCCCCCCTACGATTCGAGTTGGCCATGACGCCCCCACTGTCCAGATCTAGGAGACCCGGTCCTCAATTCTCTAGCCTCAGGGGGCCCTGTTCCCTTCAGCAGAACCACCTCTCAGCTGGGGAGCCCTGTGTGTGGCAGGCGCCCGTCACCACCCTCGCCTTCACCCGGTTCCTGTAGCGCTTCTTATCTCTTGGGCGGACGCGTTGCCGGTTGCCCTGTCCCTTCACCTTGTGCCTCCACTTCGCACCGCCCATAAATGCCTCATGCTGGGCATGGTTTTCGGGCCTAGATGGCGCGCCGCCGTGGCTCCGCCTCCCCCACGCCGACTGGCGCGCTTGCTCTCACCTCCTATGCCGGGGCCTCGGTCCTTCACTGGCCACCACTGCAGTCGGGCTCAGCCCGTGAGGACGATGTTCCCGGGCCCGCACCTCAGCTGCGTCGACCTTTCCCAGTCTCAAGACGTAGGGGAAGTGTGGAGGAAGCCCACCTGTGGCTATGATCCAGCCTTTGCTCCTCCTCGTTTGCAGGCCTCGGTATCTCCAGAGGAATGCTGAGTTGGGGGGCCACGATAAAGTCCCGGGCCCTCGCTGGTGGTTGCCTCCGCAGCTGTGGGGGGAGCAGGCCCCTATGCTGGTGTGCCCCCTCATCCCCAGTGGGCGCCGCAGCCGCCGTGCTCTGGGCGGTCTGCGCAGGCTCGGGCAGGCCCCAAATCTCGGGGCTCGATTTTCAGGGCGAACGCCTCGGTGTCTGCCCAGGCCCGCTGCACCGCCCCCCCCCCGTGGCCACCTCACTCAATTTCCGACCAGAGCTGCCGTGCCGTTTCAGAGCGCCCCTCTCCTGTGAGTGTGTCAGGTGGTTCTCGCGGCCGTCCGCTCTCCCTGCCGCCTCTCCGGAGTTGTGGTAGGCCTCAAGACCAGGGCCTCGATTTTCGCACCTGCCGCCTGGTCGCTCCACTATGTGGCAGCTCTGGCTCGCTCACCAGCAGCTGTCGCCTCTCTCGCCACTCTCCATGCCCCCCCACACCGGTGCTGCGTCCCACTGCCCCGGGGGCACGAAGGTGCGTTCGCTGATGTGCCCCCACTGGGCAGCCACCAAAGGAGTCTCGTGGTCGCCATGCAGATTCAGCGTCGCGCGTCTCTGCCCGCCATGGAATCCCGGCGCCGGCCGGCCGCTGTGGACCTATGGGCGATCTCCAGGGGCCAGCGCCGCAATCGTCTCACCAGGCAGGAGCCCGGAGCAGTCACGCTCGCCGGGGGCGACAGGTACCTGCGATTTGGAGGGGTTATGTGCTAATTATGGGTCACTGAAGGGGTCTGGGACGTGGAGCCACGCGAACCTGCATCTGCTCAGGTCGCCATCTTGGCCACGCCCTCTTATTTTCAACTTTTTAACTTCACGGTTCACTAAAGTGTGCACTATATAGCTTTTAAGATATCGAATGAGACTTGTCTGCAGTACTACACTGTTTCTATATGAGGAGCAGTAATGGGGATGATGTGATCAGTGATGTCATCAATGATGTCAAGTGAGACAGCTACCACTTGATAATTCTATACTTAAAGACACTTCTGAAGTATGTCAAAAGACGTTGTCACTTTTGATCAAGTGCATACAGCACATGCTGCCTAGTGGGAAAAGACCTATTGGGAGCCTACCAAGAGCTCAGCCGGCCCACTGCTTACCGTTGGCTGACTTAACTGTCACTCTTAGCGCTTGCATCTTACAGGATGGATTTTTGTTCCATCTTGTGCGTGTCCCTCCTCTGGAACACGGTCTCTTTGCCATCCTTTGTCTGGGCTGACTTGAATCCTTTTGACTTCTTTGCACCCTCACCTAATCATTACTAGAACCCGGGGACCACCACTGAGTCATTATTAAAATAAGAGAACCCGGCCTACGCAGTTTTGATGATGTGAACCACAAAAGTTATGACATTTTATTTAACTCACAAACAAATATAAGAAAACAAAATAGTTACTTTAATGGGAAGATTGGAACTTTTCTAAAATCAAAAGGCTATCATCGTACATACTATATTCTGTTTGATAAACTTGCACTGCTCTTATGAATCGACATGAGGATGCAACTTCATTTTTTGCCTGCAATTTACAAGTCAATTTTCCTTTACATTTAGAGAACATTTTAAAATGCCCAATTTTACATTTTCTTTATTTACATGCACCTTATTAATCTGTTAAAAATATTTTTTTCTAAGCAGCTGCAGACCCCTGAGTTGGCTTCGTGGCTCCCCGGGGTTAAGAGACCACAGGTTAAGAACCGCTGTTTTAAGCAGCTACTTTTTTCTTTTTGCGTTAGTACTCAAGAGCGTGCATGCGTTTACTAGCTCACTCCCTCGTATGCTTCTAACCCAGACAAATACCTGACCCCTCAGCTCTGTGTTGTTGTCTCATCTGTTTTTTTTAAATTTATTTTTATTTGTAAAGTTTTATATAACACTAACTTGACCCGAGGGCATCAGATCACTTCACAGTGTATACATGGTAGTAATTATGTGGTTTACTCAAAACATGTTAGGGTAGACATAAAGGCAAAATAGAAGTACAGAGGCGAAACATAAGAAGGTGTAAGGATCAGTAGCTAATACATTTTTGTGCTATATAAGTTGTTTTAGCAGCGCACAGTAGCAGTACCTATTGGGATTGACATAGAGACATCCTGGCGTTATGTAGGCGAAATGTCTAAATATTTCTGAGGTAGAGACAGTTTATGCAATTGTTTTTTTTTTTTGTTGCAGAGTTTTATATAGCGCCAACTTGACCCGAACCGAATAGGGTATCCGAGCGCTTTACATAGCAGAAGTTACGTTACATGAGGACACACATTCATTTTGGTTCGGCATGGGGAGATTAAGTGATTTGCCCAGAGTCACAGGATGTTTGACGTCATTACCGAGACTCGAACCCAGATCCCCAGGTCCGAGGTCGAGCGCCCTAGCGTATAGTATCAGTACTTATTTGGGTAGACATAATGACATAGTGGCAATACATAAGAAAAATAAATGAAAGTATTCAGGTCAGTAGCTGAAATGTTATTGAGGTACTAAGAGCATAAATGGATATATAACAATTTAACAATACTTAGCTATGTTAGCATTGGGGTACGTGTGGACAAACAAAGGCCCAAAGATTAACTATGGGCGGCGGCGTGCGTAGGCGAAATATAAAAAAGTCATCAGGAACAGTAGATGATTCATTGTTGAGGTAGAACATATATATGTATGCATAATGTTTTAGCAAAGCATAGATACATTGGCACAGGTATTGCAATCTCTATGTTGAGTGCTTCTCCTGCTGCCAAACTCCTCCCCACTTTCCATCTTACTTTGTCACTCATGTGCTTCCCTCCCAGATGCTGCTCCGCACACTCCTCGTTGCTTCCCTCCCTGATGCTGCTCCGAACACTCCTCGTTGCTTCCCTCCCTAATGCTGCTTCGCACACTCCTCGTTGCTTCCCTCCCTGATGCTGCTCCGCACACTCCTCGTTGCTTCCTTCCCTGATGCTGCTTCGCACACTCCTCGTTGCTTCCCTCCCTGATGCTGCTCGGCACACTCCTCATTGCTTCCCTCCCTGATGCTGCTCCGCACACTCCTCGTTGCTTCCTGCCCTGATGCTGCTTCGCACACTCCTCGTTGCTTCCCTCCCTGATGCTGCTCGGCACACTCCTCATTGCTTCCCGCCCTGATGCTGCTCCGCACACTCCTCGTTGCTTCCTGCCCTGATGCTGCTTCGCACACTCCTCGTTGCTTCCCTCCCTGATGCGGCTCGGCACACTCCTCGTTGCCTCCCTCCCTGATGCTGCTCCGCACACTCCTCGTTGCTTCCCTCCCTGATGCTGCTCTGCACACTCCTCTTTGCTTCCCTTCTGATGCTGCTCCGCACACTCCTCATTGCTTCCCTCCCTGTTGCTGCTCCGCACACTCCTCGTTGCTTCCCTCCCTGATGCTGCTCCGCACACTCCTCGTTGCTTCCCTCCCTGATGCTGCTCCGCACACTCCCCGTTGCTTCCCTCCCTGATGCTGCTCCGCACACTCCTCGTTGCTTCCCTCCCTGATGCTGCTCCGCACACTCCTCGTTGCTTCCCTCCTTGATGCTGCTCCGCACACTCCTCGTTGCTTCCCTCCCTGATGCTGCTCCGCACACTCCTCGTTGCTTCCCTCCCTGATGCTGCTCCGCACACTCCCCGTTGCTTTCCTCCCTGATGCTGCTCCGCACACTCCCTGTTGCTTCCCTCCCTGATGCTGCTCCGCACACTCCTCGTTGCTTCCCTCCCTGATGCTGCTCTGCACACTCCTCGTTGCTTCCCTCCCTGATGCTGCTCCGCACACTCCTCGTTGCTTCCCTCCCTGATGCTGCTCTGCACACTCCTCGTTGCTTCCCTCCCTGATGCTGCTCCGCACACTCCTCGTTGCTTCCCTCCCTGATGCTGCTCCGCACACTCCTCGTTGCTTCCCTCCCTGATGCTGCTCCGCACACTCCCTGTTGCTTCCCTCCCTGATGCTGCTCCGCACACTCCTCGTTGCTTCCCTCCCTGATGCTGCTCCGCACACTCCCTGTTGCTTCCCTCCCTGATGCTGCTCCGCACACTCCCCGTTGCTTCCCTCCCTGATGCTGCTCCGCACACTCCTCGTTACCTCCCTCCCTGATGCTGCTCTGCACACTCCTCGTTGCTTCCCGCCCTGATGCTGCTTCGCACACTCCTCGTTGCTTCCCTCCCTGATGCTGCTCCGCACACTCCCCGTTGCTTCCCTCCCTGATGCTGCTCCGCACACTCCTCGTTGCTTCCCTCCCTGATGCTGCTCCGCACACTCCTCGTTGCTTCCCGCCCTGATGCTGCTCCGCACACTCCCCGTTGCTTCCCTCCCTGAGGCTGCTCCGCACACTCCTCGTTGCTTCCCTCCCTGATGCTGCTCCGAACACTCCTCGTTGCTTCCCTCCCTAATGCTGCTTTGCACACTCATCGTTGCCTCCCTCCCTGATGCTGCTCTGCACGCTCCTCTTTGCTTCCCTCCTGATGCTGCTCCGCACACTCCTCGTTGCTTCCCTCCCTGTTGCTGCTCCGCACACTCCTCGTTGCTTCTCTCCCTGATGCTGCTCCGCACACTCCTCTTTGCTTCCCTCCTGATGCTGCTCCGCACACTCCTCGTTGTTTCCCTCCCTGTTGCTGCTCCGCACACTCCTCTTTGCTTCCCTCCTGATGCTGCTCCGCACACTCCTCGTTGCTTCCCTCCCTGTTGCTGCTCCGCACACTCCTCGTTGCTTCCCTCCCTGATGCTGCTCCGCACACTCCTCTTTGCTTCCCTCCTGATGCTGCTCCGCACACTCCTCGTTGTTTCCCTCCCTGTTGCTGCTCCGCACACTCCTCGTTGCTTCCCCCTCCTGCTCCTACATTGCCCCAACCATGTAGTCTTCTATTTTCCATTTTATTATTTATTTGTTTATTTATTTAGGAGGACCAGACAGACAACTGCTGCAGGCCCCTTTGCATTAAAAAGGTGTTTTTGCAGTATGTGCATTTCATTTGGCGGCTGTATCACGTTGTAGGTGCATGCAAGCGTAATGGGGCATGCACACACACACCATGTCACGCATGTGTGCACCTACTGCATGAGACAGTCACTATGGCTGCATCATTGTGCCTTTTTTGTTTGATTTGTTTTCCATTTGAACATGCTGTACAATATCACGCTGAAGCTGCGCAGCACTGTCAAAGGGCATTAGCACAGTCAATAGGCCCCAAAGGTGAATCCCATTGGCTTTGACAATGCTTGTTTTCTCAATGAGGAACATCAACCGGTAAGTCGTTCGACCTTCAGGTGTCAATCATGTGCTGTAAATTAAGAGCCACCTGCAGCTTTTTAGCCCCTCCTCATAGCATCAGACGAGCCTTGTATTCCTGGAACAGGGGCCAGATGTACAAATGTTTTTAGCAGTCGCAAACAGAGAATCAGGCCGTTTGTGACCACTAAAACTGCTGTCAGCATGTGCCAACCCAATTTTGCCAGCCAGAAACATATTACCGACTCGCAAAATAGAGTTTGCAAGTCGTTTTTAGGAAGGGGCATGCCAAGGGCGTCCCTTCCGAATAGCGAGTCGCTGGGGCATGTATGAATGTTTTGCGCCCGCATTACGGTCTCAAAACATTTATATTTTACCACCTCTGTGAAGGAGGTGGTAACCTATTCACAAAGGCCCACGGACCATTTTTTTTCATTTTTATTTTTTAAATGCATCAATTTTCCTTTAACCCTTTGGATGCATTGGACGTTCCCGGACGTTTGACGTCACGGTGGGCGTGTGCGTCAGACGACCGGGAGCCGTCCGATCTGGGCACACGTCAAATGTTGCTGCATCGGGGGGGACTCCGCCCGCATTCAAAGGGTTAAGGAAAAATGGGCTGCATTTAAATAAATACATTGATTCGTTTAAAAAGAAATCACAGATATTGCGGTCTTCCGACCCCAGCAGGAGAAGGCCACCATTGCTGTGATTACAGGCCATTCCAAATTGAGACCTACCTCATGAATATTTATGAGGTAGGTCATTTGTGACCCAATTTTGCGAGTCACTAATTGCAAGTCACCCTAAATGTGAAAGGGCTCTTTAACAGGGGGCTGTCTCTGTTATTGTGGCACAAATCGGGTGCAAGCTCGCCACGCTGCTTAAGAAAAAAGGAAGCCTGCAAGAAATATTTGGCAAAGCCTACAAGTCTGAGTTATACGGAGAATGCAAGAAAGAGTTTTTGGCTTTGCCAATGCTTGTTTGTTTTGGTGAATCTTCCCAATGGAAGGCTGTGGCTGTTTAACCCCTTGGACGTGGCTGTAATTTTGCTGCGGTGAAGCAAAATTCCACGCGTGCGGAGATCGGATGGCTCCCGGCCGTCTAACGCACACGCCCACCGTGGCCGACGCATGCAAGGGGTTAAAGCGTGCTCCGGTGAAGTGGAAAAAAGAGTGATATTTGCTAGTCCTGATTCTCTGTCACCAACAATGGGTGTTCTAGAATGTTCCTTCAATGATCTCAGCGGGGGTTCTGAGGTGTATTATGACGTCATTCTCAGAGGGCTCCTTTAATAACTTGCACATATCATGTTGGCCTTAATTTCTGATTAGTTACTCGGTTCTCCCCGCGCTTCCCCCAGCTCTTAGTTGGAGTCAGATCATTTGGTCTGAATAGAAAGGATTGAATTCTGCTTTTCGTAAAGAACGGGATCCGTCCGCTTCCTGAGGAAGGCCGCTTTGGTGCTTTACAAAACCTAGAATATTTGTAATATTTCTGTTGGTGAACCCCAAACGGCAGAGGCGCTTCACTAGCGTTTCTTCCAGCTATCATAGAAGGGCCGGAGTTACCCAGAGCAGCACCTCGGTACTTCCTCTTAGCGCACATGCAGCACTACATTATATGTCAGTGGCAGATATACCTGTGGGCAGGTTAGGAGAGGCCCGGGCTGACACAGGACAGGGACAGAGCCCCCCCCCCCTCAACAAGCAACATGGAGTCATGGTACAGAGAAAACAATGGGCAGCTGTTCCCGGTCACAGCAGAGTTACAGGTTCAAACACACACACAACTGCAACACCCCCCCACACCACACCAGAAAATACAGGAGACATACCGGATGCATTCCTCTGCAGGACAGTGACCCCCAGCATAGGACAACGACTGCCCTAAAGGGCAGCGACCAGAATAAAGCTATTCAGGATCCAGCCCCCCCTGAAGAAAAGACCGAGACCCCCCTCAAAAAGGACTGTACCCCCTGTCCCCGCCAGTGATCTCCCCTCATGTGTTGAGGGGCTCTTCTCCCCTCCTCTGCTGGGGGTCTCCGCCTCTCCCTCCCGCCCTGCCCTCCCCCTAGTGATCTCCCTTCCTCTGTGAGGGTCTTTTCTCCCTCCTCTCACTCCCGTCCTGACACCCAAAGGACCCGCAGCGCCCCCGCATTGCTCCCTCCGTCGCTGACTCCTGGACTGAAGAAGGGCCGCAGGGTGGGGGGTAAGGGGGGCTCGGAGAAGGTGAAGAGCAGAGAGCGGTCAGTCACATTGTACACCGAGAGCCTGCGCGCCTCATAGTCCAGGAAGAGACCCACAGCCCTGGGGGGCGCACGGGGGGTCAGGCGGGTGGGAGGGGCAGTGAGAGCTTCATATTTACCATCTCTGAGCCGCACTGCCCTGAATCCATCCTTGGGTGATGCTGTGATCTCCCCCTTCCTGCCCACAGCCTCGCCACAGACCTCCAGGCCCCAGTCCGTCTTTCCACCCACCTCCACCTCCCAGTAATGCCTCCCGGAGCTCAGCCGCTCCCGACCCAGGACAGCTCCGAGTGGATCAAATATCTGGGGTGTGTCGGGCAGATCCTGTTCTCTATCTCCGGTCCTCACCCTCTGTCTGTCCTCGGAGAAGGTGTCACATTGTACACGGAGAGCCAGCGCTCCTCATAGTCCAGGAAGAGACCCACAGCCCTGGGGGGCACACGGGGGGGTCAGGGGGGTGGGAGGGGAGGTGAGAGCTTCATATTCACCATCTCTGAGATCCACAGTCCAGAATCCATTCTTTGGTGATGCTGTGATCTCCCCCTTCCTGCTCGCAGCCTCGTCACAGACCCCCAGCTCCCAGTCCGTCTTGCCCCCCACCTCCACCTCCCAGTAATGCCTCCCAGAGCTCATTAACTCCCTCCCCAGCACAGCTCCAATAGTATCGAATCTCTGGGGCGTGTCGGGCGACCCTGTGGTTCATCTCCCAGCCTCACGCTCCGTCCGTCCTCGGACAGGACGAGCCATCGATGAGCGGTGTCCGGACCCAGGGTCACGGCAGCTGCAGGAGAGAGAGAAGCAGAGGTCAGAGGTCACCGCCAATCACAGCAGAGATCAGTACTTGACATTTCAACCTCGTACAACAAACATCTAAAATAATAAACAAACACTGGCAAAGCTAACAATACTTTTCTACCCATCTGTGCCCCCACATGAGATACCAGGGCGCGGTATGAACCCTGAGCCAGACACAGAAGGTACCTGAGCGGCCTCCTCTCTCCTCATCCCCCCGACTCTGACCCTCACCAGAGCCTCACCTCTCCCCTCACTTGTGTCCTCGTGTTTTCTCTCATTCTATCCTTGCTACTATCGCTCCCCCTTCCTCCCTTCCTCACTCCTGGAGTCCGATGGATGAGTGAGTGCCTTATTCATGGGACTGCAGCTCTGAAAGTGTTTCTTGTATGCTCAGTTGCCTCCTTCTGGTAAACGTATCCGGTCCAGGGCCGGACTGGTCATTCTGGGCACCAGGCTGTCCCCCAGTAGGCTGGATGGAGTGGGGGCCGGTTTTGTGAAAGGGGGCCAGTTCTGTTGTTGGGGCCAAAACAGCCCCAACAACAGAACACAGTGACCAAAGCTTACATTAAGCCTGTCTGACTGAGGCCTGGTGAGCACAACGATTCTCATGCTGGTGCTCCGACAAGAGTCCACCGATTTCAAATCAATTTCATTTAAGGCAGCACAGGCAGGCCAGGCTACTATGATCAGGCAGCAAGCCACCGCCTTACTCATTATAATTTATTAAACACCACCTGACCTGTCACCTGACCATGATGATCATGATGATGTAGGCGCACGCAGCGTGCAGATGTCACCGAATCTGCGTTTGCACTCCGCTGTTTTTTTTAGGGTGGGGTCTGCTGCCTGGTAGTGATGCTCATGCACATTGGGAAAAAGTGTGCGTGACTCTGAGGCGAGGTTGAGGCAGGCATCTGAGAGACCAGAGGGAGACAGGGACTGGGAAAGAGAGCGGCTCAGCGGCACCCCATCATTTAATTCCCCCTGTCTACCACCCGCAGGTGAGTGCTATTTGTTCCTGGCCAGATCTGATTTATGGGTAGTGGCACTGTCTGGGCCTGGGCCCGGGGGGGGGGGGGCCTCGTGACTGGGCCTGGGCCAGAATCAAAAGCAAACGTGACCTAAGGAAGGGGCAAGGGCCTAGGCCCCGGCCCGGTTCCACAGCGTAGTGGATTTGGTTTGTTGTTGTGAATGTGAGCAGGGAGCAAGGTGGTGACTGGCCTCAGGCTCATCCTGGCTCTAGTCTAGGCAATGCTCTGATTGACGACTACTCGGAGTGGCTATCCCGGACCCCGGCCGCGGCCTGATCCTCCAACCTCCATGTAACTTAGCCAGCTATGACTCTGAGCCATCACCCCTCTGAGGTCGAAACATGCACATGCTATGCAGACCTCTGAGTCGGACCTGGTCCAGGACCTCGAGGGGTGATGACTAAGTTTGCGCTGCCACCCATCACAATTATAACTTGATTTCTCAGCCATTCCAAAATCTCACGATTTTGTTAAGATATTTGTGGCCACAATTCTGAACTGTAGACAGACATTATAGCATGCATCTTACACCTATATGCGGACATTGCCGGGTTAGGCAGTAAGTAAATATACAAACACCTAATCCATTGGTATGCAGGAATGTATGTTAATACCAGTTTTAAGACATCAGCGGGCTGTGGCTTTGCAATAAAATATTTTAGAAGTGCCTGTGCCAGCCGGCCGGCGGCGTTGACTACTCGCACACACCATTCAGGGATTAATTAATATCCCCTGCACGAGGTTATGAATCTGAATTGATGGGGTCACTAGTTGCATTGCATTCTCATTGACAAAGGCCTTCAGGCACAGTTTGACTGGCGGACTGATTGAAGCCAGCGTAGTAAGCGACCCTCGCAAGAGATGCTAGGGAACGGATCTCTGGAGGAGATCGATGTTCTGCAGCCTCCGAGTGCGTACGCGATTCCTCCTGTGTGGAAGTGTGGTCAGAGAGTGAAGAAGTATTGAGAGCTAATGAACCCAGTGCTCCCGGGGCCTGCTATAAAGGGACTGCCTGAACAATTAAGCTAAAGGTTTTGTTTTTGTGTTCACTGATGCCACTGAAAGCAATATACAACCCACAACCTTTTAGCATTGGGGTTTTCTCTGCTGTGGTCCCTTTTTTGTACACATACTTGCATATTTTTATTTGCTGTTGTTTCCAATTGGAATTTTCGGGCACATGTGCATCGCAGTTACAACTTGAGCACAACTTTTGGCACGCACAGCAAGGTATTTCGCAATCTCTGACATGCAGTCCTTGTAATATTTTTATTTAAATATTAGCGAATCATGCATGTCAACCGCAACTGCACAGCAGCTCGACATTGTTTCTATCTGCGTGCACCAACATGTAGAGGCCTTCAAAAATGCACACATTCTCAGGCACGCCAGAAGTTTTCGTGGGTCCGGGGACCACAACTATTGTGGGTCACTTCTGATTCAAGGAGCAGCTTGTAATAAAGATGACACGTAGTGTTTTATTACTCACAAACTAGTTCCTTTGTAGTGTAGCTCCTATCATCCCAATAGGCTCTGCGCATTGGAATAATACCTACAGCAGTAAAGGCCTAGGCCAGACGTTAACTAGGTCTACTACTGTCGATACTAGACTTAAAGTTTTGGGTTTGCCAGCTTAGCTCAGAGTTCACTAGAAACTTTCTCGAATGTTCAGGTAGGACTTAACTTCCCTGATTAGACAAGAAGGGATTTAGTTTCTGACAACCATAGAACATGACAACTTTGCTCTCCCCTAATCAAGAGTAAATCTCGAGAGTCGTGTGAACAAAAGGCAATTTATTTTACTCAGTCAGTACGTGCATTCTTAGTCTCATCAGAATGTAGAGAAAAGGAAGAGACGGGCGTGTTCAATAAAAAGGTGTTATTTATTGATCAGTCTCTTTTCTCATACATGAGAAATGGATCGACATTATTGCAATACTTATAGTTAAGTAAAGTGCATACATTAAAAGCAATAGTATAAAATAATACTGTAAAAACATTGATATGGTTTCTAAGCCATATGATGTTTAAAATGATTAAAATAGATTACATACATATATACATTTGACTAAACGTACTCAACTGGTGTTTCTAAATACGCCTACCCCGTGTACCTGACCTAAGCCTAATACGTGGGCGGGAATAGAAAGTTACAGTTTAAGTTAAGTTTGTTTTTGCCAAGTGACTGACTAAAGAATTCTCTGCGAGGGGTTATTCAGTTCTGTACCTGGAAGTTAGGATGAATGAGGAATGGTATCTCTTTCTCTGCTCTCGATATTCCAGGCTGCCTGCGAGGGCTACCCGGAAGCGCCGGTGCTGGATCTCTCGGCAGGAGAAAGCAGCTTCTCTCAGCGCGTCAGAAAGGCGGGGCTGCTGCCAGCGGGGTCTGCTCTGCTCTGGGCTTCGGCAAGTATGGCTGCTCCGTCTCGTCACCACGCGTGTGTTTGCATAGGGCAAGATCGGTAATATTTATACCTTTAAGGTGCCGAGATTGACGTAAGGATGGACATAGATACGTCAATAAGGATGTCATACGACTTGCTCGTTAGCACATTCTTTTACTGAAGTTCTCTGTGAAATCAAAACAATGGCCGCACGGTTTTTCCAGGTTGTCATAGGTTTGATTTGTTATGAGAACTCCGTATGCCTTATCAGGGGCTGGAGGAATATCGCTTGTCTAATTAGATCGCAAGCGTTATGACCTAATCAGATAACACGTTCCTGTGCCGTAGTGTGACTGCGTCAGATAACGGTATCTGCATCATGGGGGTTTTCTTGCCTCATGGGCTGACTGCTAGTTAACTTGTTGGTTTGTTAACCAGAATAGGGTCGGGAATAGGGGGATCGATTCAGAACCTATAGGAATACATGACACCTTCATGAGAGTGAGGCCTCAAAAAGTGCAAGCAACTGTGCATGACGCCCCAGCTTCCCTTCCTTTATGACGGTCCTGTACATTCTCCTGCTAATGAAAGGTACAGAGTGCTGACAAGGGCTCGATCTAATGTCCTACTCCCTATATTTAATTACTCACTCGGAGTGAGTGATGTATATCCGTCCCTTGCCCCTCACCCCTGTGGAGTTGCTGCCGCTTCGACTCAAGAGGTGTTGGATATTTTATTTAGAGGTATTTTGCTACAACGAAAACACAAGTTGAACAATTCAGGCAGATGCAGATCGTGTTAGTGGTGGAGGACAAACGGTAGAGTGTACATTTCTCTTAACCGGAGGTGTAAGTTTTACTGACCAATACCACAGTGGTGCCCTTCAGAGTATAATTTACACATTTATACACCTGTCCTAGAATATTCACGGTACTCGTGGGCTCTGCACTCCAGGTATATTAACAAAGAATTGCTTAGCGTATGTAAATAGTATTTCTTCAGATTAACACTTATATACCCTGTCTGCGTTCTTTTAATAATGTTGCCAAGTTAAAGAGACTGGCAAGTAGATATCTACTGGGAGCCTGTTCACTTTCCCATTGAGAACCTGCCCAGGACTGTCATACCCTGCCAGACTCTGGTGAGGGTCAGAGATGGGCCGAGGTGACAGATGAGGCTCTAGTGAGGGTCATCGACAGTGGAGGTGAGGGGAGAGGTGAGGGGAGAGGTGAGGCTCTGGTGAGGGTCAGAGATGGGGGATGAGGAGAGAGGTGAGGCTCTGGTGAGGGTCAGAGTCAGGGGGGCGGGGGCGGGGGGAGAGGAGGCCGCTCAGGTGCCTTCCGTGTCTGGCTCAGGGTTCACACCGAGCCCTGGTATCTCATGTGGGGGCACAGACGGGTAGAAAAGTATTGTTAGCTTTGCCAGTGTTTGTTTATTATTTTAGATATTTGTTGTACGAGGTTGAAATGTCAAGTGTTGATCTCTGCTGTGATTGGTGGTGACCTCTGACCTCTGCTTCTCTCTCTCCTGTAGCTGCTGAGACCCTGGATCCGGACACTGCGAGTCCCTGGCTCGTCCTGTCCGAGGACGGACAGAGCGTGAGGACGGGAGGCAGAGAGCAGGATCTGCCCCACACGGAGCAGAGATTCGATCCACTCTGAGCTGTGCTGGGGAGGGAGCGGCTGAGCTCCGGGAGGCATTACTGGGAGGTGGAGATGGGGGGCAAGATGGACTGGGGCCTTGGGATCTGTGACGAGGCTGTGGGCAGGAAGGGGCGGATCACAGCATCACCCAAGTATGGATTCTGGACAGTGCGGCTCAGAGATGGTGAATATGAAGCTCTCACTGCCCCTCCACCCTCCTGAACCCCCGTCAGCCCCCCAGGGCTGTGGGTCTCTTCCTGGACTATGAGGCGCGCAGGCTCTCGGTCTACAATGTGACTGACCGCTCTCTGCTCTTCACCGTCCCCGGGGTCCACTTCCCCCCCACCCTGCGGCCCTACTTCAGTCCAGGACTTAAGGTGGGAGGGAGCAATGTGGGGGGCGCTGCCGGTCCTACCTGTGACAGGACAGGAGTGAGAGGGGGAGACCCCCACAGATGAGGGGAGAAGAGACCCCCAGCACATGAGGGGAGATCGCTGGCGGGGACAGGGGGTACAGTCATTTTTTGAGGGGGTCTGGGTCTTTTCTGCAGGGGGGGCTGGATCCTGAATAGCTTTATTCTGGGTGCTGCCCTTTACGGGAAGTCGTTGTCCTGAGCTGGGGAGTCAGTGCCCTGCAGAGGAATGCATCCTGTATGTCTTCTGTATTTTCAGGTGGGGGGTGTTGCAGTTGTGTGTGTTTGAACCTGTAACTCTGCTGTGATCGGGAACAGCTGCCCCTTGTTTTCTCTGTACCCTGACTCCATGTCGCTTGTTGAGGGGGGGAGGGCTCTGTCCCTGTCCTGTGTCAGCCCGGGCTTCTCCTAACCTGCCCACAGGTATATCTGCCACTGACATAGAGCCTCACTTTATAATGTAGTGCCGCATGTGCCTTCTATGCGCTAAGAGGAAGTACCGAGGTGCTGCTCTGGGTAACTTTGGTCCTCCAACGATACCTGGAAGAAACGCTAGTGAAGCGCCTCCGCCGTGGGGGGTTCACCGACAGAAATATTACAAATATTCTAGGTCCTGTAAAGCACCAAAGCGGTCTTTCTCAGAGAGTGGACGGATCCCGTTCTGTATAAAAAGCAGAATTCAATCCTTTCTATTCATCAGAGCCAATGATCTGACTCCAGCTAAGAGCCGAGGGAGGCGGGGGGCAAACTGAACAACTGATCACAGATTAAGGCCAACATGTTATGTACATGTTATAAAAGGAGCCCTCTGGGAATGTGTAGTATCCTTGCACTATCCCCTTTTATTATAGAATGTTCTGGCTATGATGCTCTGTGGAATGTTGGCAGTCTGTGGGCTTAGGCTGGCAGTTGGCTTGGGGCTGAGCATCTTGCAGGATGTTCCTGTTGGGGTCTTTATGGTTTATACCATCTTATCTACCTAACTTCTAATAAACGATTTATCCACATCATCTGTCTGAGGACATCATTACTACAATATTTATGGAGACGAGGATGGGATTACAACTCGTCTATGTTAAAGTTGCGCTCGTGAAAGTACCGGTTTTTCCATGTAGACAAACGACCAAAAAATTAGTGTACTACATGCTCTAACCGGCACAAGATTTTTTTTTAAATGTCTCCTCGCAGGTTGCACTGCATTTTAAACAGCCAAAAACAAGTAAAGATAAGATCATGCTTACTTCTGCTGCTTAAGATTACCATATGTGCAAGGAAAACCACTCACAGCACGTTTTGGCAAAGGCCGTCCGATCTGATGGACACTGATGGGGTCGTTTTTTCATACTGCGCTGATGTTCCTTTAGTGGCTCCTTACCTTAAAGCATCTTATATTTGTTGATTTCTTCTTTTCGATGATAACTTCCTTGTCTTTTACGTTTTGTGGCTCTTGGTCCTTTTGTTTTGATGTTCTTGTTTCCGCTCGTCATTTTCTCTCTGCTGAAGGATTTTCTTTACTTAATTCTTTTTGAAGAGTACCTCTGGGTTGTTTTTTATGCTGAATTTTGCTTCACCCAGTACGTGGGAAGGTCACCTCGTCGCCATAAATATTGTAGTAATGATGTCCTCAGACAGATGATGTTAACATAAACGTGTTGTAATTCATCTTATGTTTTTTAATGGCTCTGAAGACATTAATCACAAGTTCGACACCAAGTAGAAGCACTGTTTACATCTCGAATTTATTTTTAGAAGTACTGTTTACATCAAGTAACATTAAACTTGAGATTGACAGTGAAACGAACTATTAATGTCTTAAACTGTTTAGTCTAGTCACATTAATAGCGAATGTGTGAAGCCGTGCCTTCTACTCTCTCAAGAAGAAGAATTTAGTGGACACTAAAAGTATTAGAAATGTTAAATTTTCATCATTAACGTTGTTTTTAATCAATATTATTTTCAACAACGTCATGCAATGTGCTCGAGATACCAACTGTCATTTTAAATCTCGACAATGAAACAACGCGAAGCTTACCTTAGCTCCTGAGCACTTTATGACGTTTTGGGAGTGTACGTCTTCTTCACGTCTGTAAGCAACGCTGTGCGCAGAGCCACTCGGCACAACGTAGGAAACGTGACACCATTTTGCATACTGAGTTTACTTGTCCATTGTCACCATGGGAACTATCTTTCTACGAGAAACATGTTAAAAAATTTTTGGTTGAAATCCTTCAACAAGGACAGTAAAAGACATGTTATTTTACGCACTGGCGAAATGGTTATTCCTGTCTTGCAGTGAATTTTTAGAAAGAAGAAAACTTTCTGTTTAAGTCGAAAATATTACGGCTACGACCTTCATAGATCGACGAGTTGCATCGGTAACCTCGGGTGAGAGACCGCTCACCGGAGCATATACTAACTCTTATTGTATTTTGCTGGCAAAATTTATAATAGAGAAAGTATTTTGTTGCGGTATTGTGTGTGTGTCTGGCTGAGATCTTATCTAGTAGTTTTGGATTGTAGCGTTTTTGCTGTTTCTATGCAGTTCTTTCCGTGTGTGTTTGACTGAGGTTTTTTTTCGTGTGAGTCTGACTGGCTGTTATCCTAAATGTCAGCGTTTTGTGTTCCATTGCAGTTCTTTTTGGTGCTGACACGAATTAGTAGCATTTTGTGTTTCAATGAAGTTTTACACGCATTTAGTGTAGGAGCGGGTTTTAGTCCCGTGATCCTTAGGAATGGGTTTTGGATTTAGTATCATATTTAGACAGTCCCATTTTCTTCTTTGACATTACTCTAGTTGAGAGGTGTATGTTTTTTTTTGTATAGGAATGGGTTTTAGTCCCATTACCCTGTAACACGCTAGCTTTTAAAAATTGAAATTATTAGTTTTGTTAGAGGGGGTTTTTGTCCCACCTTTGTGTTTTTAGGGGGTGTCAGTCCCACCTTAATAGTGTTACACTAGGGTTTGAGTCCCATAGTGTCTTTTAAAAGAGAAGTGGCGTTTTTGACTACGTCACAGTCTTCTCATGTGAGAAGCACTTTAGAGTGGGTTCTAGTCCCATTACTCTAGTCTATAAAAATGTTAGGTTTTGGGTTTTGAGTCCCATTTGTTTAACGGTCCTCAGTTTTTTTAGGGCTAGATATGAGTCTTATTCCCTTCATCGTCTATTTTACATATTTAGGTAGGAATTTGTTTTTTTTTAGTTCATATCTTCTTAATTCTCTGTAGTCTTTATCCATTTTAGAAAGCAATTTATTCCTATTAGAGGGATTACTTTATTAGTCTTACCTTATTGGTTTCGTTATTATACACGTGGGTTTGTAGTCCCATGGTGTCTTTTACTACAGAAGTGCCCCACTTTCTTGGGTTTTGGTGAGCTCATTGATTAAAAAATGCTCAATATTTACATATTCTAACATTGTTCTAAATTAGAGGAGGAGAAGGATGGTAAGGTTTATTCTATCTATTCACTTTCCTTCTTCTTTTACAATTTTTGTATTTCTGTTTTCCCTCTCGTGATGTTAATTTTAATTACATCCCTGGGTTACAGATTTCTTTATATTTGTATTATATTTCTGTTCTTTGTTTCTTTCCCTTTAACTTTATTGTGTTCCGTTAGTAAAGGGAGAGGATAATGTAGTATCCTTGCACTATCCCCTTTTATAATAGAATGTTCTGGCTATGATGCTCTGTGGAATGTTGGCAGTCTGTGAGCTTAGGCTGGCAGTTGGCTTGGGGCTGAGCATCTTGCAGGATGTTCCTGTTGGGATCTTTATGGTTTATACCATCTTATCTACCTAACTTCTAATAAACCATTTATCCACATCATCTGTCTGAGGACATCATTACTACAGAATGACACCATAATACACCTCAGAACCCCTGCTGACATCATCAAAGGAACATTCTAGAACACCCATTGTTGGCGACAGAGAATCAGGACCAGCAGATATAACTCTTTTTTCCACTTTACCGGAGCGCGTTTTAACCCCTTGCATGCGTCGGACCCCCCCGGCCGTCCGTCTCCAAGGCAGGCATGTGCGTCGGACAGCCGGGAGCCATCCGATCTCTGCACATGTGGAATTTTGCAGCAAAATTTCGGCCGCGCCCAAGGGGTTAAACAGCCACAGCCTTTCTTGGGGAAGATTCACCAAAACAAACAAGCAGATAAAACCTGAATTTAATTTGGAGAAATCTTAGGCCGACAAGGACTTATCTTACCATGCCACAGCAGTCAGTTTAAACAATATGTATCTAAAAAACACTTCACAAGGGAGGGCTGTCGAAGACTAGTGCTACAGCTCACCATCCTTGAAGAGCATCTCCCCTGAAGTCCCGGTATCATTTGGAATGTTTAACACAGGAGAGAGTTGACGGAGGCATATTCTTTAAAGTTCTTTTAAAGGATTCTGAGTGCTATGTGAAGCAGATATATATGTCCATTTACTTCGAGGAGTTAATAATTGTCATATCACACTGCCATTGTACCAGCAGCAAATAGTTACAGACCCCTCCTACCATTTACCCAACCATGAACACGAAGCATAGGTAGCCTTCAAGGGCACTTATGAGACATTTCACTTGTGTGACAACTTGTAGGACACTTCATGACAGGCATGTGCTTTACATGTGCACGCATGTGCGCAGCCTTATGAATCTCAAAAGAACCTGGAGGGGACTACGGAGAGTAATCCCATTTAAATGGATGGATGAATGAATGAACTAATAGATGGATGGATGGATGGATGGTTGGATGGATGGATGAATAAATAGATGGATGGATGGCTGGATGAGCTTTGATGAGAGGACAAAGATGTATGTGAAGGACATTGTAAGAGTTTGGCTCAACAGCTTTATCACAGTATTCTAAGATAAAGCCCTTGCAGGTTCAAAATACAAACAGTGCACCATCATCTATTATAATCGCACGGCCTATGCACACATTGTGTTAATGTATTCAATTAAAAAATCTTTTTTTACAATCTGGCAGATCTGTGCCATCTCCCACACGTACAAAGCCAAATAAAAGCGTAGTAGCCATCTCCACTTCTTGTTAGGGCGGACACAATGCCTGCACACAAATTCTTTTAATTATGATGATTGTCACATTGCCAAGGTATTTAAAATGATCATTTGCCCTTCGAAGGGTAGACACTTCCTCTATGTCTATATGGTCACCTGCTATCAGCATATACATCGTTTTCTCCCATTTAACTAAGAATTCAGACGTGTCCCCACATATATCCCATATATGCATATCTGGGTGCATGATGCATATTAAAATATTATCTGCATTTAGCAAAATCCTGTCTTCCTTGGACGACCCTTCACCAAAACAACTGATCTACACAATAGCAGCGGACCCATGCGACTGATTGTTTAATATTAATAACCTGTGTAAACAGAAGGGGCAGGAGGGGGCACCAGTGGCGACACCAGAGTTCACAGATCCACGTCACACTGCATGTACATCAGTCTGCTTCTGCTGGGACGTCATTCACACCCTGCACTGCACTCCATCACTAGCAGCAATGAAGTCCCGGATGTGCGCTGCTTTACAAGTGTTCTGTGGCGAAGTTTAGTGCTCTTGTCACTCAATGGTGCGGGTGCCTCAGTGTTCACTGTGGAAATCTAACTGTGAAGCAAACATCTGGCTGCGCCCTGAGTAGCAGCTTTCAGCAGAGCTACTACAAGGAGGAGACTTCTTGCTCAGAGGGAAAGTACATGTGCAGGTTACACGACTGATGCACCAAAGATGCTCGACTCCCAGATCAATGGGAGGCCACGAATGATTTACAGTAGACATGAGAGAAGACAGAGAATGAAAGTATGACTGGCTTTGAACAAGGATCTGACGAGCAGCGCAATGTGTGGAGAAGAGAAGACAGCCCGTCTATTAAATATGTTTCTCAATAGAATCAACCATTCTTGAGCTGAGTGAGAGTGGCGAGTAAAGTATGTGTAGGACTCTGTGCCCGTAAGTGACCCATTGCGGTTCAGTGAGGTTGTCTTGCCTGTGAAGGGAGACAGATCATCAGCAACGGGTACCACTGCTGCCTTTCATCTGCCAGTCGACCAGCACCCACTCTTGAACAACAATTCAGTGATCCACCCTATCCCATGCAGTTTGCCACTGGCTGTAGTCTGAGATTGGGAATGGCTGTTGTAATATCCTCCAGCAATTTCCCTTAAAACTTGATATCACGTCACGTGTATTTTTAGGGTCACTTAAGCGGTTCTTTCTGCTCTGCACCGGAGATCGCTCCAAACTAAACCTCCTGGTATTTTATTTAAATAATGTATTGCATTGCTCTCGGGCACGTCTGCATGCTGCTGCAATGTTCGCTTTATGTGCCAGGTTAGGTAAGGGGTTAAGCAAGTGATTCGCTGCCATCACTGGAATTGGAAACTGTAGCTGGCCTGGTCTCTCTCCTTGTAACGTATTAGACTCAAATGACTGCATATACATACAGCAAATGTGAACACGTGTCTCTGTTGCGCCTTGAACCGGCCACGACTTTTACTTCACATGTTGCAATGCCAGCGAGATTCCACCTAGAGGGCGCAGTTCCAACACTGCCTTTCCTTTCGAAGGCGTGGATTGCTTCCCGGCGCCCCTTCCAAAAAGCCTGGGTACCGGGCCTGCTGGGTACATCATGCAGCGTTTATCTGCTAACTCAGTTTAACAAATTTGATAGCCAACCCCAGGTCTCGATCTCCAGATGGATAATTTGGAAAGAATAATTCCAGTTTTTTCTATCAATCCAATGGTCTTTGAATATGAATGAGAGTGGAGGAAAGTCAGCCTTGAAGACTGGAGGGTGGGACTTCCTTTCTGGAGGCTTGGTCCCGGGCTGAAAGTGTAAACAGACTTCTACTTTAGATAAAAGCCAGCTTATAACAGCACATTGTCTGGCAGGGTATGACAGTCCTGGGCAGGTTCTCAATGGGAAAGTGAAGAGGCTCCCAGTAGATATCTACTTGCCAGTGTCTTTAACTTGGCAACATTATTAAAAGAACGCAGACAGGGTCTATAAGTGTTAATCTGAAGAAATACTATTTACATACGCTAAGCAATTATTTGTTTTTATACCTGAAGTGCAGAGCCCACGAGTACCATGAATAAGTAGATATCTACTGGGAGCCTGTTCACTTTCCCATTGAGAACCTGCCCAGGACTGTCATACCCTGCCAGACTCCGGTGAGGGTCAGAGACAGGGGGGGCGAGGAGAGAGGTGAGGCTCTGGTGAGGGTCAGAGACAGGGGGGGCGAGGAGAGAGGTGAGGCTCTGGTGAGGGTCAGAGACAGTGGGGGGGAGGGGAGAGGTGAGGCTCTGGTGAGGGTCAGAGACAGGGGGGGCGAGGGGAGAGGTGAGGCTCTGGTGAGGGTCAGAGACAGTGGGGGGGAGGGGAGAGGTGAGGCTCTGGTGAGGGTCAGAGACGGGGGGCGAGGGGAGAGGTGAGGCTCTGGTGAGGGTCAGAGACGGGGGGGCGAGGGGAGAGGTGAGGCTCTGGTGAGGGTCAGAGACAGGGGGTGAGGGGAGAGGTGAGGCTCTGGTGAGGGTCAGAGACGGGGGGGCGAGGGGAGAGGTGAGGCTCTGGTGAGGGTCAGAGACAGTGGGGGGGAGGGGAGAGGTGAGGCTCTGGTGAGGGTCAGAGACGGGGGGGCGAGGGGAGAGGTGAGGCTCTGGTGAGGGTCAGAGACAGGGGGGCAAGGGGAGAGGAGGCGCTAGCACAGGGTTCACACCGAGCCCTGGTATCTCATGTGGGGGCACAGACGGGTAGAAAAGTATTGCTAGCTTTGCCAGTGTTTGTTTATTATTTTAGATATTTGTTGTACGAGGTTGAAATGTGAGATGAAACCATTTACCCAACCGTGAACATGAAGCATAGGTTGCCATCAAGGGCACTTATGTGACTTGCATTGCTGCTAGTGATGGAGTGCAGTGCAGGGTGTGAATGACGTCCCAGCAGAAGCAGACTGATGTACATGCAGTCTGACGTGGATCTGTGAACTCTGGTGTCGCCACTCGTGCCCCCTCCTGCCCCTTCTGTTTACACAGGTTATTAGTAATAAACTTCGCCGCAGTACACTTGTAAAGCACATGCCTATCATAAAGTATCCTACAAGTTGTCACACAAGTGAAATGTCACATAAGGGCCCTTGATGGCAACCCATGCTTCGTGTTGACGGTTGGGTAAATGGTTGGAGGGGTCTGTAACTATTTGCTGCTGATACAATGGCAGTGGGATACGCCAATTATTAACTCCTCAAAGTAATTGGACAGACGTATCTGCTTCACATAACTCAGAATACTTTAAAAGAACGTTAAAGAATATGCATCCGTCAACTCTCTCCTGTGTTAAACATTCAAAATGATGCTGGGACTTCAGGGGAGATGCTCTTCAAGGATGGTGAGCTGTAGCGCTAGTCTTGAACAGGCCTCTCTTGTGAAGTGTTTTTTAGACACATATTGTTCATACTGACTTCTGAGACATGGTAAGATAAGTCCTTGTCGGCCTAAGATTTCTCCAAATTAAATTCAGGTTTGATCTGCTTGTTTGTTTTGGTGAATCTTCCCCAAGAAAGGCTGTGGTTGTTTAACCCCTTGGGCGCGGCCGGAATTTTGCAGCACAATTCCACACGTGCAGAGATCGGATGGCTGCCGGCTGTCCGACGCACACACCCGCCGTGGAGTCGGATGGCCGGGGGCCGTTCGACACATGATAGGGGTTAAAGCGCGCTCCGGTGAAGTGGAAAAAAGAGTTATATTTGCTGGTCCTGATTCTCTGTCACCAACAATGGGCGTTCTAGAATGTTCCTTTGATGATGTCACCGGGGGTTCTGAGGTGTATTATGGGGTCATTCCCAGAGGGCTCCTTTAATAACATGTACATAACATGTTGACCTTAATCTGTGATTAGTTGTTCAGTTTGCCCCGCGCCTCCCTCGGCTCTTGGCTGGAGTCAGATCGTTGGGTCTGATGCATAGAAAGGATTGAATTCTGCTTTTTGTACAGAACGGGATCCGTCCGCTCTCTGAGGAAGACCGGGTTGCTGCTTTACAAAACCTAGAATATTTGTAATATTTCTGTCGGTGAACCCCCCACGGCGGAGGCGCTTCACTAGCGTTTCTTCCAGGTATCGTTGGAGGGCCGAAGTTACCCAGAGCAGCACCTCGGTACTTCCTCTTAGCGCATAGATGGCACATGCAGCACTACATTATATGTCAGTGGCAGATATACCTGTGGGCAGGTTAGGAGGGGCCCAGGCTGACACACAGGACAGTGACAGAGACCCCCACATACAAGCAACATGGAGTCAGGGTACAGAGAAAACAATGGGCAGCTGTTCCCGGTCACAGCAGAGTTACAGGTTCAAACACACACAACTGCAACACCCCCCCACACCACACCAGAAAATACAGGAGACATACAGGATGCATTCTCTTTAAAGTCTATTTGAGACCCCTGCTGAAGATCATCAAGCGTTATAACATCAAAGTCATCAATTACGCTGATGACACCCAACTCATTCTCTCCCTGGAGGGAGAACAGTCCATCTCAGCAGAAGGGTTCCACAGGTGTTTAGGAGACATGACACAATGGCTGAGGGAGAATTCTTTACAATTTAACATTGCTAAAACTGAACTGATGCATTTCAAAACGCATAAGAACAGGGAAGGGCCGCCCACAAATCTGTGGCCACCAGAGTTCCCCAACCCCGGCTTGTTCGCAACCTAGGGGTCACATTTGATTGTGACCTCTCCCTGGAGGTGCATGTGGGGAAAGTGGTGAGCTGCTGTCTGGGGATTATGTGCTCCTTGAGGAAGATCTTTCCCCTCTGACCACATCAAGCCCGCGCCCTAATTGCACGCAGTACCATACTTAGTCGGGTAGACTATTGTAACGCTTTACTCCTTGGGTCCCCCAAATTCCTGTTAGATAGGCTTCAGTGGGTTCAATCTGCCGCTGCTAAGTTGGTACTAGGCTGGTCAAGGCGGACCTCAGCCTCCGGAGCACTTACATTTAAATCTCTGGGGCATATTACCAACAACTAGCGATAATTTTTGTCTCTAACTTGTTTAGAGACAAAAATTATCGCCGCACATCGGCGATTTTTATCGCAGATAAACCTTGCTATTAGCAAGGTTTATCGCAAATGCGATAAAAAACGGCCGCAATGCATGAATATCGCTGAAAAGTCAGCGATATTCATGCATTATCGAGCAAATGCTCTTAGCCATGTTATCCACCTCCCATTGGATAACATGGTGAAGAACTGCTCAGGGCAGGTGTTAGCTTTTGGAGATATTCGCGCTTAGCGCGAATATCTCCAAAAGTTGGTAATAGGAGATAGCGATGTTAGCGACTGTTTCCAGTCGCTAACATCTTGGCACGCCCACTTTGCATGTCATTAGTGATAAATATCACTGACATGCAAAGTGGGGCCCAAGATGGTCGCTATCTCCTACTAGCTGTCGCTAACTGGTGTTAGCAACAGCTTGGTAATAGGGAGATAATTTTATCTCCGCTTTCTTGGCTTTTAAAGCCAAAAAAGCGGAGATAAACCTCCTTGATAATATGCCCCTCTGTGTCTAGTATTTAAAGCCCTGCATGGAAAAGGTCCAACTTCCTTTCAGCAAATGTTTGAGTGGTACGTTCCGGGCAGAGAGCTTCGCTCTTCGAAAGGAATGTTAGTAAAAGTACCACGCTTCAACAAAGTCAGGGCAGGGGGTAGAAGATTTGGGGTGGCCGCAGCTAGGCTGTGGAACACTCTACCTCTTGCACTGCGGCAACACAGGGAGCTGCTTGTGTTCAGAAAGAACCTTAAAACCTGGCTATTCCGTATGAACTAGGCCTGCGCTTTGATCCCATCCTGTGCTGATATGGTCTCAGAGTTACCAGCGCCAAGATGCCTGTCAGGTGGTAGTGCGCTTTAGAAATTGTATAAATAAATAAATTCCTCTGCAGGACAGTGACCCCCCAGCACAGAACAACAACTGCCCTAAAGGGCAGCACCCAGAATAAAGCTATTCAGGATCCAGCCCCCCCTTCCCCTTAGAAAAGACCCAGACCCCCTCAAAACAGGACTGTACCCCCTGTCCCCACCAGTGATCTCCCCTCATGTGCTGGGGGGGCTCTTCTCCCCTCATCTGGGGGGTCTCCCCCATCTCACTCCCACCCTGTCACCGGCAGGACCCGCAGCCCCCTGCATTCCCCCCTCCCTTGTTGCATCCTGGATTGAGTTAGGGCCGCAGGGTAGGGGGGAAGGTCTGTCACATTGTACACCGAGAGCCTGCATCTCATAGTCCAAGAAGAGACCCACAGCCCTGGGGTTCACACGGGGGTGGGAGGGTGGGAGGGGGAGGGGGGTGAGAGCTTCTCTGGGGCGTGTCCGGCAGACCCTGTTTTTTGTCTCCCAGCCTCACGCTCCTTCAGTCCACAGACAGGATGAGCCATTAATGACCAGATCCAGGGTCACCGCAGCTGCAGGAGAGAGAGAAGCAGAGGTCAGAGGTCACCACCAATCACAGCAGAGAGTAGTACTTGACATTTCAACGTCGAACACAAAACGTCTAAAATAATAAACAAACACTGGCAAAGCTAACAACACTTTTCTTTTCTGTGCCCACACGTGAGATACCAGGGTGCGGTGTAAAGCCTGTGCCGGTCTTGGAAAGTGGGAGTCTTGATACCTGCACGGCCTCCTCTCCCCTCGCCCCCTGTCTCTGACCCTCACCAGAGCCTCACCTCTCCCCTCGTTAGTTTGGAGCGATCTCCGGTGCAGAGTAGAAAGTACCGCTTAAGTGACCCTAAAAATAAACGTGACGTGATAGAAAGTTTTAAGGGAAATTGGTTGAGGATTTTATGCATTACAACAGCCATTCCCAATCTCAGACTACAGCCAGTGTCAAACTGCATGGGATAGGCTGGATCACTGAATTGTTGTTCAAGAGTGGGTGCTGGTCGACGGGCAGATGAAAGGCAGCAGTGGTACCTGTTGCTGATGATCTGTCTCCCTTCACAGGCAAAACAACCTCACTGAACCGCAATGGGTCACTTATGGGCACAGAGTCCTACACATACTTTACTTGCCACTCTCACTCAGCTCAAGAATGGTTGATGCTATTGAGAAACAAATTTAATAGACAGGCTGTCTTCTCTTCTCCACACATTGCGCTGCTCGTCAGATCCTTGTTCAAAGCCAGTCATACTTTAATTTTCTGTTTTCTTTCATGTCTACTGTAATTCATTCGTGGCCTCCCATTGATCTGGGAGCCGAGCATCTTTGGTGCATCTGTCGTGTAACCTGCACATGTACTTTCCCTCTGAGCAAGAAGTCTCCTCCTTGTAGTAGCTCTGCTGAAAGCTGCTACTCAGGGCGCAGCCAGATGTTTGCTTCACAGTCAGATTTCCACAGTGAACACTGAGGCACCCGCACCATTGAGTGACAAGAGCACTAAACTTCGCCACAGAACACTTGTAAAGCAGCGCACATCCGAGACTTCATTGCTGCTAGTGATGGAGTGCAGTGCAGGGTGTGAATGACGTCCCAGCAGAAGCAGACTGATGTACATGCAGTGTGACGTGGATCTGTGAACTCTGGTGTCGCCACTGGTGCCCCCTCCTGCCCCTTCTGTTTACACAGGTTATTAATATTTAACAATCAGTCGCATGGGTCCGCTGCTAATGTGTAGATCAGTTGTTTTGGTGAAGGGTCATCCAAGGAAGACAGGATTTTGCTAAATGCAGATAATATTTTAATATGCATCATGCACCCAGATATGCATATATGGGATATATGTGGGGACACGTCTGAATTCTTAGTTAAATGGGAGAAAATTATGTATATGCTGATAGCAGGTGACCATATAGACGTAGAGGAAGTGTCTACCCTTCGAAGGGCAAATGATCATTTTAAATACCTTGGCAATGTGACAATCATCATAATTGAAAGAATTTGTGCGCAGGCATTGTGTTCACCCTAACAAGAAGTGGAGATGGCTACTACGCTTTTATTTGGCTTTGTACGTGTGGGAGATGGACAGGTCTGCCGGATTGTAAAAAAAGTGTGCATAGGCCGTGCGATTAGAATATATGATGGTGCACTGTTTGTATTTTGAACCTGCAAGGGCTTTATCTTAGATATACTATGATAAAGCTGTTGGGCCAAACTCTTACAATGTCCTTCGCATACATCTTTGTCCTTTCATCAAAGCTCATTCATCCATCCATCCATCTACTCATTCATCCATCCATCCTTTTATCCATCCATTTAAATGGGATTACTCTCCGTAGTCCCCTCCAGATTCTTTTGAGATTCATAAGGCTGCGCACATGCGATGCACATGTAAAGCACATGCCTGTCATAAAGTATGCTATAAGTTGTCACACAAGTGAAATGTCACATTAGTGCCCTTGATGGCAACCTATGCTTCATGTTCACGGTTGGGTAAATGGTTGGAGGGTGTCATGTTGTCCCTTTAAGTAATTCTTTGGAATTGTTTTCATTTAACATTCTGTGTTGTTGCAGGATTCCTTTCTGGCTTCTGTGGAGAGAGTAGCTTGGGAAGAAGTCCTGCGTAGGTTGTGTCCTACCTTGCTCCTGTGCTTCCTTCTAACAAATCTACTTTTCCACTATACCAGTGTGGCGTCAACTTTACAATTTTGGCGACGATGTCTAAGAAGCACTATGAAACCCTCGAACCCTGATTTAAAAGCCAAGAAGAATTCTTCATTTTATCCTAATTTACAAGGAAGAAGAGTTCTGCTGAACAAAAGGAGAAATCTACATTTATTTTATTTTCATCTCATTTGTAGAAGAGGACCTTCTTTTGATATCTAAAGTAAGACTGCTTTAACATTATTTTATCGCTGCCTCTGTGAAGCCCTTGTGATTAATCAAACTTTTATTATTTATTCTCACTCAAGGACTTTCGTTTTCATAGCGCATTTGTGTTTAATTAACTTTGCCTGTTTCAACTTCCTTGCGCATTTAGTTTTTGTTGACCCCTGGAGTCGTTGCTCATGTGTTCTGCTGTGTTTCTGAGGATTAAAGCTGCGCATTGAATTGCCGATGCATCTTTTAAATAAAAAGTGAAGCGGTTACCTGCGCGCTCTGTTTCTGCCTGGTTACCGAAGCGCGAGTGCATCTTCAGTCTGCATTCCTTACGCGTGGACCGACTCTTCATGTTGAATGATGCTGGCACATTACGCACGCTACACACGGCGCAAAGTGATGATGTAAGACGCCGGTGGCCATTTTGAGATCTCCATGACAACGAGACTACGAGTGAAGATATCGAGTGACTATTCTGATGTAATTTACACGTTTTCCATCGTGTGACTCGTACAGAAGGGTGTTCTTCACTACATTTGGAGGTATTTTCTTCATTTTAAGATTCGAGGATTATTTTTTTTTTCTCGAACCATTACTTAATTGTAAGATTTGACTTTATAATTCATTCTTCAGCATGGCTACACAAAACTTTACATTTCAGTCACCACAAGCTTTCTGGCCTTGTGGAATTGAACCTTGTATGAAGTGGCTTCAATGAAAGGCTTTTTTTTAAACTTTATTGATACCATCGACGAAGAAGGAAAAATGAAACCAGAAAGAAAGTAAAAACTATTTTCACATTCCCTTGGTGCTGGGGGGTTGAAAGTTTATGAGGAAATGTCAAAAAGTGCTGATGGTGGGGATTCAAATGTATTTATTGATATTTTAAATGATTTTGATAATCACTTTTCTCCTAAAGTGTGTATAGGTTTTGCCAGGTACAAATTTTTTCGCAGGAAACAACAGCCTGGGGAAACTATTGATGTGTATGTGGCCGAACTGAAAAAGATAGCTGAGGACTGTAAGTTTGATCACCTTCAGGAACAGTTTATAAGGGATCAGGTAGCTATGCATGCCTCGGATCCTTCAATCCAAGATAGACTTTGGATTAATGGAGGCTCAGATCTTAAAGATGTTCTGGCCATCGTTAGGAATGTCGAACTCTCTGGTCGCAACGCAAAAGCTATTAAAGTTAATGAAAAAGCTTCTACTGATCCAAAAGATGTCTCTGAACAAACTATTTCTAAAGTTCAAGGTAAACCTAGTTATAAACAGAAATATCAAATTAAACCCAAGCCTAGTGATGTAAAAACTATGATAAGCTCAGATGTTTTAGGTGTCAAGAAAGTTTTGCACTGTTCTGTTGAAGATGAATGTATTAAAAAGGTTATGCATTGCTCAATGGAAGATGAATGTGTCCAAAAAACACTTGAGAAAGTTTATATTTTCAATATTAATGATTCTTATAAGAGAAATATTTTCAAAAACACATTTGCAATATGTTAATTGGTGGAGTTCCTATTAATATTTATGCTGTTCTCCTTACACCATAGTTAATGAGGGAGTTTGGAATTCTGATTTTGCACGTCATCTGGGAAATGATTTCTACACTTCAGACATTTCTCCTGAAAGTTTTCAGGAGAAAAGATTAATATGATTGGTTTTAAACCTTTGAAATTTAGATTTAAGGGCAGGGAATCACTTGGGAAGCTTTATGTTGCTAAAGATGGTCCTTCTGTTCTTGGATGAAGAGATCAGAAGGATTTGGATATTATATAGGATCCCAATAGTCCTGAACCTGTCTTAGTAGTTAATGATGGTGTGGAAATAGGAGATGCTATGCTTAAAATATTTCCTAATGATACTGTTATGCGTGAGAAACGTGTTTGCTCCAAACCTAAATGGTTACAAGATTTTGTTTGTTGATTCTTTTTTTTTTTTTTGTTTTATAAGGAAGAAGATGTGTCATGTTGTCCCTTTAAGTAATTCTTTGGAATTGTTTTCATTTAACATTCTGTGTTGTCGCAGGATTCCTTTCTGGCTTCTGTGGAGAGAGTTGCTTGGGAAGAAGTCCTGCGTAGGTTGTGTCCTACCTTGCTTCTGTGCTTCCTTCTAATAAATCTACTTTTCCACTATACCAGTGTGGAGTCAACTTTACAAGGGGTCTGTAACTATTTGCTGCTGATACAATGGCAGTGGGATATGCCAATTATTAACTCCTTAAAGTAAATGGACAGACGTATCTGCTTCACATAACACTCAGAATACTTTAAAAGAATGTTAAAGAATATGCACCCGTCAACTCTCTCCTGTGTTAAACACTCAAAATGATCCTGGGACTTCAGGGGAGATGCTCTTCAAGGATGGCGAGCTGTAGCGCTAGTCTTCAACAGGCCTCCCTTGTGAAGTGTTTTTTAGACACATATTGTTCATACTGACTTCTGAGACATGGTAAGATAAGTCCTTGTCGGCCTAAGATTTCTCCAAATTAAATTCAGGTTTGATCTGCTTGTTTGTATCGGTGAATCTTCCCCAAGAAAGGCTGTGGCTGTTTAACCCCTTGGGCGCGGGCGAAATTTTGCAGCAAAATTCCGCACGTGCGGAGATCGGATGGCTCCCGGCTGTCCGAAGCACACGCCCGCTGTGGAGTCGGACGGCCGGGGGCCGTCCGACACATGATAGGGGTTAAAGCGCGCTCCGGTGAAGTGGAAAAAAGAGTTATATCTGCTGGTCCTGATTCTCTGTCACCAACAATGGGTGTTCTAGAATGTTCCTTCAATGATCTCAGCGGGGGTTCTGAGGTGTATTATGGGGTAATTCTCAGAGGGCTCCTTTAATAACATGCACATATCATGTTGACCTTAATCTGTGATTAGTTGTTCAGTTCGCCTCGCGCCTCCCTCGGCTCTTAGCAGGAGTCAGATCGTTGGGTCTGATGAATAGAAAGGATTGAATTCTGCTTTTTCTACAGAACGGGATCTGTCCACTCTCTGAGGAAGACCGGGTTGCTGCTTTACAAAACCTAGAATATTTGTAATATTTCTGTCGGTGAACCCCCCACGGCGGAGGCGCTTCACTAGCGTTTCTTCCCGGTATCGTTGGAGGGCCGAAGTTACCCAGAGCAGCACCTCAGTACTTCCTCTTAGCGCATAGAAGGCACATGCGGCGCTACATTATAAAGTGAGGCACTATGTCAGTGGCAGATATACCTGTGGGCAGGTTAGGAGAAATCCGGGCTGACACACAGGACAGTGACACAGACCCCCCACATACAAGCATCATGGAGTCAGGGTACAGAGAAAATAATGGGCAGCTGTCCCCGGTCACAGCAGAGTTACATGTTCAAACACACACAACTGCAACACCCCCCACCAGAAAATACAGGAGACAGACAGGTTGCATTCCTATAGAGGACAGTGACCCCCCAGCACAGGACAGCGCCTTCCCTAAAGGGCAGCGCCCAGACTAATGTTATTCATGGTCCAGCCACCCCTGCAGAAAAGACCCAGACCCCCTCAAAAAAGGACTGCACCCCCTGTCCCGCCAGTGATCTCCCCTCATGTGCAAGTGCGTTGGAACCTACCTCCACGGACAATGGATCTGAGGAACGGGAAAAAGATACCCCAGGAGGAACCGGGGATGTCAGGAGCTCAAACATTGTAATCAATTTAAGCTCATATACCCCCACTGAGATGGAAGAACATGTCCTGAATAAAGGTTTGGGATTCGTAGCTACGAACAAAGGGGATCCTTTCCTTGCCCAGATCGAAATGGGAAAATTCTATCGCAAGATTAGATTGCACTACCTCTTTGCAAATAAATCTGATCAAAAACTGGTGAATTCAACAGATGATAGTAACACCAGGTTAAAAAAAACCTCTACATTTAACCCTACGACAGCAGGTCTCCCACCGAAGGTAGCTGACTTCGAAGAAGCAGTGGATCATGAGATCAGGGCGCTGTATCAACAACAACAGCGTCCTTTTGATAATATGTCAAAAAGAGAACAAGAGGCAGTAAGATCACTTGCTAATAATGAGGGAGTGACAGTGAAGCCAGCTGATAAAGGGACACAGGTACTTACCGTCAGGAGTGCCTGCGACAGCTTAATAACACCAGAGCCTACCGGAAACTTACTAGTGACCCCACCGAGAGACTAACCACAGTGATTGGGCGCATAGTAGAAGAGGCGTTGTCTGAGGGATGGGTCACCCTGAAAGAAGCCCAATATTTGTGCACCATGAATCCCAAAATGCCTTACTTCTATACACTACCAAAAGTGCATAAGGCACAAAGACCTCCCCCAGGTCGCCCAATAATATCGGGCATAGGTTCACTTTTAGAACCTTTATCAACCTTCGTTGATGTCTTTTTGCAACCCTTAGTGAGGGATATGCCCACATATGTGAAGGACACTAAAGATGTACTAAGGATTATACCTGACATCGAATTTAATAAAGATCTTGACATCTTAGTGTCCTTCGATGTTGAAAGTCTGTACACGTCTATCCCTCAAACTGAGACGTTAGAGGTTATAGAAGGATTGTTATCAGAGAGAGATCTGAATTCCATTACACCGGTCAGACTCATCATGACCTTGGCCACTGTGGCCATGACGGAATTTTTTTTTCAATTTGAAGATACCATCTACTTGCAGGTTAGCGGGACCAGCATGGGCAGCGTTTTTGCTCCCAGTCTCGCTAACCTGTATGTGCACAAATTTGAGGGCGACCACATTTTCGCAGACACTAATTCACATCTTGGTAGTCTGCGACTGTGGAAAAGATATATAGATGATGTCCTGGTAGTGTGGCGTGGGACAGTCGAGGACTTACAACTTTTTTTCACTTGGTTGAATGGGAGAAATCGGTTCCTTAAGTTCACCATGGAATTTGATAAGCATCAATTGGCCTTCCTGGACCTATTGATTAAATCCACCCCTACTGGCCTCCAGTCTGAACTATACCGCAAACCTCTAGCGAAAAATGCGCTTTTGGATTATAGAAGCTGTCATCCCAAGGCTCTAAGAGATAATTTGCCCTATGGGCAATTTCTTCGGATTCAGAGGAATTGCTCCACTAAATCTGCTTTCGAGGCCCATTCTCGGACTCTGGCAGCAAATCTAGCAGAGAAACACTATCCTAAATATCTGATTCGTGCTTCCAAGAAAAGAGCCTCTAATAACAATAGAGAGAGTCTGCTAGAGTCTGCTAGAAAACTTACCCCCGAAGCCCAAACAAGAACGTATCACGTGCGTTAACACCTTTTGCACAAAATCTAATCAATTCCAGATGATCGTAAGGAAACACTGGAGAATCCTGAACACAGGCACTGACATACTACCACCTCCTTTGTTTGCCTTTAAAAGGGGAAAGAGTCTGAGAGACCAACTAATTCACACCAGACCCAAAAATAACATCTCACGATCTGTGGGGACCCTTTGGGATATGCCAGCTGTCAACGGTCATTACCCCTGTGGCAGCTGTGCTGCCTGCCCGCAAACCACCAAGACCCTGAACATCGATATAGGCACAGATCGGCCATGGCAGTTGAGAAGGTTTACCAATTGTAACAGTACGAACCTCATTTATCTTATCTCCTGCCCCTGCAATAAAAAATATGTAGGGATGACATCCCAAAAAATTAAACTGAGGATCTCTGAGCATAAGAGTACAGTTAGATGTTCTAAACAAGCAACAAAACTAACTAGTCACTTCTTAGCAATGGGACATCTACCTACTGACCTCCGGTGGACAGTTCTGGATCAACCATTGATTCCACCAGGGGCTGATATCTCAACCTTTCTGTTCCGGTGTGAACAGAAATGGGTGTTCAGGCTGCAGACAGACAGATTTGGGCTGAACGAAGACATCCCTTGGATGTCACTTTAAATTGTCTTCTAGCACTGAACTGCTGTCGCATTACATGAGATCTGAGAACTTAGACATGAACACACAGAGACATATGACTATTGCCACTACCCCCTTGGGGTGAGCCAGTTATAGGCTCCCTCCCATTATGGGATTGCATGGATTAAAGCATTGTAAAGTCTGAAACTGGGTGTATGAGTATATTCGCGTTTGAGTGATGTGCTTTGGTGAATATGCAAAGGATCTAAACTCATATCAGCGCTGCCCTTTAAGCGTTGTTTTCTTTGGATCATGGTCTTACAAGGTCCGAAACTAGGTGTAAGAGCATATTCACCTTGTAGTTTTCTACACAAAATATTTGTAATCCATGTCAGCGTTGCCCTCAAGCTGGCTTTCGCAGTATATTTACTCTTGAGTTATGTGCTGTTGTGAGGAGACTAAACGTTCATACTCATACCAGCGCTACGCTTATAGCGTGTTTTCTGCGTTAAAAACTACAACGCCGGCTAGCAGAACTACATTACCCGGCTCTCTTAGCGCGGCGCTGAGTAATGATGTCACACACCATGGCGACGCCGCCCACGTGAACAATGAAAATGGTGCGTCCTCTTCGCGTCGGTACCTCCCCAACAGACAGCCCAGAGGGACGTCCGGGGTACCGACGGAGAGGTCAGTACTAAGCGTGCAGCGTGTGAGTTTGGTTCGTTTGTTTGTTTGTTGGGTTCATAACATGTTCGTTAAAATGACCGACTGGCGTTTTCATTAACAGAGCATTTAAGAAGTCTAGCTTCTGCGAGTACACCGATTGAATTGCTAAGTTACTGGACCCTAAAATTACTGTGACTGAAAAACCTAAATTCTAATTACATTTGTAATGTAACTGAAGCGAGTGCGTATGTAAAACCTCACTTTGCCTGAATAACTTGAATTCCAATTTCCTTTAAAATGTAACCACAGCGAGTGAATTGGCAAGCCATCCTTAATTACGCTACTTAGATTATAAACAGAAGCAAATGATTCTGTTATACACTACCAACCCCGCTCCTAAGGGCTCCTATAGGCTGCATTTCAACTTAGCAAACTGTCACAAGAAACAGCTTTTGGTGACAATTTGGCCACTTTGTGAAATATGGAGAGCACTCTATACCGATTGGTTGGCTGTATTAGACAGTGAAATTATTACAGTTTAACAGTGTTGTATTTCTTGATTGTAAATACATGTTTATTCCCCCGCCAGAGCGGTGCTCCATGTACCTGAGCTGAAGCCAGGTGAGGTGGAGCTATACCTTCCTGCCAATAAGGTGAGTGAGCAGGAAAATGCTATGACAAGGTTAAATGTCAATAGTGGCTGTCATCAGACTAGCCTAAGGTTGAAATCATATTATCTGTATGATTTTGGCTTATACTAATAATGCCATGTATGTTCTCTTTTTTTTCTTTCGTATGTATCTGGTACTCCACCTTGGATGATTGCACCATGAAGTTTGGAAGATGGTAACTGATCACGTTTAAGGTGATATTAAATTCACGTTGTTTTAGCAGTAGCATATAATGGTCCTGAAGAAGCAGCGGGAGACCACCTGGCTCCAACAGTCTGCAGAAACATGTCGACCTAAGATACTCCCTAGTAGTTATTTTGTTATACTACTATTGCACTGATTTTTATGGTTTGGGATTGAAGGGGTATAGAATAAATGTTGTTTTCCCCAATCACTACCCAATTTTATTACTCATTCACTAATTCACTATTTTTGTTGCACTGCTATTCAGTCTTCCACAGACACCCAGTCCTCTTAAGTTTGTTATAGATTAGGCTAAAAAAATCTCAGCCAATCTACTGTGGAAATGTGACGGTCCCCAAATGATGAAGGGCGGTCTCGTGAGTTGACTGATGGGAACTCGTACATTCAGATGATGTCCCACTGAGTAGATTTTCCTATCCAGATACATACTTAAGTTTCATATAATTTGTGTTTTGACTTACTGCTATCTAGTGTTGGTGTTATTGATTAATTAGGGGTTATAGCAGTTTGTAAGTCGGTAAACCTCCCCTAGGGCCCTTCTCTCTCAGTGTTTTTGTTGGTCTCTTCTCCCCTCATCTGCTGGGGTCTCCCCCATCTCACTCCTGTCCTGTCACCGTCCGGACCCGCAGCGCCCCCGCATTCCACCCTCCCACCTTAAGTCCTGGACTGAAGTAGGGCCGCAGGGTGGAGGGGCAGTGAGAGCTTCATATTCACCATCTCTGAGCCGCACCGTCCAGAATCCATACTTGGGTGATGCTGTGATCTCCCCCTTCCTGCCCACAGCCTCGTCACAGACCCCCAGGCCGCAGTCCATCTTGCCCCCCACCTCCACCTCCAAGTAAGGCCTCCCGGGAGCTCAGCCGCTCCCTCCCCAGCACAGCTCCTAGTGGATCGAATCTCTGGTCCGTGTGGGGCAGATCCTGGTCTCTGTCTCCCGTCCTCACGCTCCGTCCGTCCTCGGACAGGACAAGCCAAGGACTCGCAGTGTCTGGATCCAGGGTCACCGCAGCTACAGGAGAGAGAGAAGCAGAGGTCAGACGTCACCACCAATCACAGTAGAGATCAGTACTTGACATGTCAACCTCGTGCAACAAATATCTAAAATATTAAACAAACACTGGCAAAGCTAACAATACTTTTCTACCCGTATGTGTCCCACATGAGATACCAGGGCGCGGTGTGAACCTTGTGCCAGACACGGACGGTACCTGAGCGGCCTCCTCTCTCCTCATCCCCCCGACTCTGACCCTCACCAGAGCCTCACCTCTCCCCTCGGCCCCCCGACTCTGACCCTCACCAGAGCCTCACCTCTCCCCTCGGCCCCCTGTCTCTGACCCTCACCAGAGCCTCACCTCTCCCCTCACCCCTGTCTCCGACACTCACCAGAGCCTCACCTCTCTCATCGTCCCCCTGTCTGTCTCGAACTCATGGCCTCACCTCTCTCCTCACTTGTGTCCTCGTGTTTTCACTCACTCTATCCTTGCTACTATTGCTCCCTTTCCCTTCTTTCCTCACTCCTGGAGTCCGGTGGATGAGTGAGTGCCTTATTCATGGACAATAATAGGCAGAAAGCGCCTATAAGGGGTTTTGTATCAAAGAGATTCAATGAGTAACTGTTCTCAAATTATTCTGGAGGTGGGTCTCATAAGAACATCCACCGCAGTGTCCTACGACAACAACAATTAATTCAATTCAAGAGCACAAAAACACGGGAATATCTTATTTGCTTGAAAATATAAATGTCTTTATATATCAATAATTCTTTAAAAGGAGTACAGTTAGAAAAGCAAATCAGCAACAAATCATGAAAAGAGGTAAAATCAAATAAATCCAACAATTCATGAAAAACATCTATTCCAACGAGATTGATAATGACATATTCCTTGGTAAAAATAATGGTCACTAAAGATCAACAAATATCTTAGAAATAGATGATGGAGTCGGCGTTTCGGTCTCGGTGGCGTCAATCCGTCAGACCATCTTCAGGACAGTAGATATTGCATATAAATAGGACCCTTCTATCATCAGTATTTAAACGATAAAGCCTTATCGTGAGTGTGTAGTCACATCCGCATACAGAAATGTCGGGATTAACACTGCTCCAAAAATCAAAAGAGTCAGATAAATGACGATGATTGAATATACCAATCAGTGGCATCAGTTTCGGGGGAAAGGGATTCAATCTTCCGCTCACCACTTATAGGAAATATTTCTATTAGTCGAGACGTTACACGAAAGCTGGTGTCAGTCAAAGAATCATACATAATGAACTACTACAAGGAGGGAGACTTCTTGCTCAGCGGGATAATACATATGCAGGTTACACGACTGATGCACCAAAGATGCCCAGCTTCCAGATAAATGGGAGGCCACGAATGATTTACAGTAGAAAGAAGACAGACATGAAAGTATGACTGTCTGGCTTGGATGAGAGGACAACGATGTATGCAAAGGACATTGTAAGAGTTTGGCCCAACAGCTTTATCACAGTATATCTAAGATAAAGCCCTTGCAGGTTCAAAATATAAACAGTGCACCATCATATATTATAATCGCACGGCCTATGCACACATTGTGTTAATGCATTCAATTTAAAAATCTGGGTTTACAATCCGACAGATCTGTTCCATCTCCCACCTGTACAAAGCCAAATAAAAGCGTAGTAGCCATCTCCACTTCTTGTTAGGGCGGACACAATGCCTGTGCGCAAATTCTTTTAATTATGCTGATTGTCACATTGCCAATGTATTTAAAATGATCATTTGCCCTTCAAAGGGTAAAGACTTCCTCTATGTCTATATGGCCACCTGCTATCAGCATATACATCGTTTTCTCCATTTTAACTAAGAATTCAGACGTGTCCCCACATATATCCTGTATATGCATATCTGGGCAAAGATGGTTCAGGGTCTTCCATGATGCATATTAAAATATTATCCGCATTTAGCAAAATCCTGTCTTCCTTGAATGACCCTTCACCAAAACAACTGAACTACACAATAGCACCGGACCCATGCGACTGATTGTTTAATATTAATAACCTCTGTAAACAGAAAGGGCAGGATGGGGCACCAGTGGCGACACCAGAGTTCACAGATCCACGTCACACTGCATGTACCCCAGTCTGCTTCTGCTGGGACGTCATTCAGACCCGGCCCCAGGTCCAGACAGTGCCACCACCCATGATTCAGATCTGGCCAGGAACAAATAGCACTCACCTGCGGGCAGCAGACAGGGCAAATTAAATTATGGGGTGCCTCTGAGCCGCTCTCTTTCCCAGTCCCTGTCTCCCTCTGGTCTCCCAGATGCCTGCCTCGACCTCACCTCGTAGTCACGTGCAAATTCTCCCAATGCTCATGAGCATCACTACCAGGCAGCAGACCCCACCCAAAAAAAAACAGCAGCGCGCGGAGGCGGTGACATCTGCTTGCTGCGTGCATCTACATCATCATGGTCAGGTGACAGGTCAGGTGGTGTTTAATAAATTATAATGAGTATGGCGGCAGCCTGCTGCCTGATCATAGCAGCCTGACCTGCCTGTGCTGCCTTAAATGAAATTGATTTGAACTCGGTGGACACGTGGAGAAGTGTGGCTCAGGGGTTAGAGGCAGCAGACCCAGAAGCTGAGATCGGTCCTGGACCAGGGTTCAATTCCCCGCCTCGGCGGGGTCTTGGGCTAAAAATTCCACGGACTCGATAATTCTCGCCCCGGTGCCTACTCGACTCACGGGTTCACACTCTGCGACTCTGGGCAATAGCTTGCTTAATCTCCACAACGGCCCCTCGCGCCGGGATGCCTGGCTTTCACCTTGTGGATACCCTGCCGGGGTTATCTCACAGGGGAATACCAGGATGGGTTCCCTAAGCAAGCGCCGTGAGACCCCTTTGCGGGGGTGATACGTGCGCTATATAAGAAACCACGTTACGTGTCGGAGCACCAGCATGAGAATCGTTGTGCTCACCGGGCCTCAGTCAGACAGGTGGCCTGATTCTGCTTAATGTAAGTTTTGGTCACTGTGTTCTGTTGTTGGGGCTGATTTGGACCAACCGTGACCCACGGTCGGACCAAATTGGCCCCAACAGCAGAACCGGCCCCCTGACACAAAACTGGCCCCAACCCCATTCAGCCTACTGGGGGATTGCCCGGTGCCCGGAATGACCAGTCCGGCCCTGGACCGGATACGTTCACCAGGAAGAGGGAACTGAACACACAAGAGACACCTTCAGAGCTGCTGTCCCATGAATAAGGCGCTCACTCTTCCATCGGACTCCAGGAGTGAGGAAGGGAGGGCGAGATATAAGCAAGGATAGAGTGGGTTAAAACACAAGGACACAAGTGAGGAGAGAGGTTAGGCCATGGGTCCAAGACAGACAGACAGGGGGACGAGGACTGAGGAGAGACCCTGCGGCGGCTCTGGGGAAACAGAGGGGGGCTGAGGGGAGAGGTGAGGCTCTGGTGAGGGCCAGGGACGGGGAGAGAGGTGAGGCTCTGGTGAGGGCCAGAGACAGTGGGCATGGAGAGAGGTGAGGCTCTGGTGAGGGCCAGGGACGGGGAGAGAGGTGAGGCTCTGGTGAGGGCCAGGGACAGGGGGGCATGGAGAGAGGTGAGGCTCTGGTGAGGGCCAGAGACAGTGGGCATGGAGAGAGGTGAGGCTCTGGTGAGGGCCAGGGACGGGGAGAGAGGTGAGGCTCTGGTGAGGGCCAGGGACAGGGGGGCATGGAGAGAGGTGAGGCTCTGGTGAGGGCCAGGGACAGTGGGCATGGAGAGAGGTGAGGCTCTGGTGAGGGCCAGGGACAGGGGGGTGTGGAGAGAGGTGAGGCTCTGGTGAGGGACAGAGACGGGGAGAGGTGAGGCTCTGGTGAGGGACAGAGACGGGGAGAGGTGAGGCTCTGGAGAGGGCCAGGGACAGGGGGGCGTGGAGAGAGGAGGCCGCACAGGTATCAAGAGTTCCACTTTCCGTGTCTGGAACAGGCTTCCCACCGCACCCTGGTATCTCACGTGTGGGCACGGACGGGCAGAAAAGTATTGTTAGCTTTGCCAGTGATTGTTTATTATTTTAGATGTTTTTTGTACGAGGTTGAAATGTCAAGTACTGCTCTCTGCTGTGATTGGCGGTGACCTCTGACCTCTGCTTCTCTCTCTCCTGCTGCTGCGGTGACCCTGGATCTGGCTCATCCTGTCTGAGGATGGAAGGAGCGTGAGGCTGGGAGACAACCAGGGTCTGCCGGACACGCCCTAGAGAAGCTCTCACCCCCCCCACCCTCCAGAACCCCCGTGTGTCCCCCAGGGCTGTGGGTCTCTTCCTGGACTATGAGACGCAGGCTCTCGGTGTACAATGTGACTGACCTTCCCCCCACCCTGCGGCCCTACCTCAATCCAGGAAGCAACGAGGGAGGGAGGAATGCGGAGGCGCTGCGGGTCCTGCCGGTGATAGGGTGGGAGTGAGAGGAGGGAGACCCCCCTGATGAGGGGAGAAGAGTCCCCCAGCACATGAGGGGAGATCACTGGTGGGGACAGGGGGTAAAGTCCTTTTTTTGGGGGGGTCTGGGTCTTTTCTGCAGGGGGGGCTGAATCCTGAATCGCTTTATTCTGGGCGCTGCCCTTTAGGGCAGTCGTTGTCCTGTGCTGGGGGGGTCACTGTCCTCCAGATGAATGCATCCTGTATGTCTCCTGTATTTTCTGGTGGGGGGTGTTGCAGTTGTGTGTTTCTGAACCTGTAACTCTGCTGTGACCGGGAACAGCTGCCCATTGTTTTCTCTGTACCCTGACTCTGTGTTGCTTGTATGTGGGGGTCTCTGTCACTGTCCTGTGTGTCAGCCCAGGCCTTTCCTAACCTGACCACAGGTATATCTGCCACTGACATAGTGCCTCACTTTATAATGTAGCGCTGCATGTGCCTTCTATGCGCTAAGAGGAAGTACCGAGATGCTGCTCTGGGTAACTTCGGCGCTTCTATGATACCTGGAGAAAACACTAGTGAAGCGCCTCCGCCTTGGGGGGTATTCACCAACAGAAATATTACAAATATTCTACGTCCTGTAAAGCACCAACCCGGTCTTCCTCAGGAAGCCGACGGATCCCGTTCTGTACCAAAAGCAGAATCCAATCCTTTCTATTCATCAGACCCAAGGATCTGACTCCCGCTAAGAGCCGAGGAAGGCGCAGGGAGAACCAAGCAACTAATCACAGATTAATGCCACTTTTATATGTGTTTGTTCGTTAAAGGGGCCGCCTGTGAATGACGTCATAATACACCTCAGAGCCCAGCTGACATCATCAAAGGAACATTCTAATACGCCCATTGTTGGTGCCAGTTAGAGATGCAGAACCGGTAAATATAGCTCTTTCTTCCACTCCACCGGAGCGCGCTTTAAACAGCCACAGCCTTCTTGGGGAAGATTCACCAAAACAAACAAGCACTGGCAAAGCCAAAAGCTTTTTCTTGCATTCTTCGTATAACTCAGACTTGTAGGCTTTGCCATATATTTCTTGCAGGCTTACTTTTTTCCCGTGCAGTGTGGCGAGCTTGCACCCGATTTGTGCCACTATAATAGAGGCAGAAACCTGTTAAGGAGCCTTTTCACATTTAAGCCCACATGTACGACCATTTCCTTTTGTGAGTCTCTAATTGCAAGTTTTTGCGACTTTGCAATTAGCGACTCACAAAATTGGGTCACAAATGACCTACCTCATAAATATTCATGAGGTAGGTCTCAATTTGGAATGGCCCGTAATCACATCAATGGTGGCCTGCTGGGGTCAGCAGACCATCATATCTGTGATTGCTTTTTGAATGAAGCAATTTTTTAAATTTAAATGCAGCCCATTTTTCCTTAACTCTGCGGCAACATTTGATGCGTGCGCAGATCGGACTGCTCCCGGCCCTCCGACGCCCACGTCCACCATGATGTCTGACGTCCGGGGGCCGTCCCATGCATCCAAAGGGTTAAAGGAAAATGGATGTATTAAAAAAAAAAAATGTAAAACAATTGTCCGTTGACCCTTGCGATTAGGTTACCACCTCCTTTACAGAGTCTGTAAAATATAAAGGTTTTGAGACTGTAATGCGAACGCAAAACATTCAATTATGCCCCTGCTACTCGCGATTAGGAACGAACGCCCTTGGCATGCCCATTCCTAAAACTGAGTTGCAAACTCTATTTTTCGAGCCAGTAATAGGTTTCAGGCTTCCAAAATTGGGTTGGCACATGCTGACAGCAGTTTTAGTGGTCACAAATGGCCCGGTCTCCGTTTGCGACTGCTAAAAAAGTTTGTACATCTGGCCCCCTGTTCCAGGACTGCGAGGCTCGTCTGATGCTATGAGCAAGGGCTGAACAGCCGCAGGTGGCTCTTTATTTACAGCACGTGATTGACATGTGAAGGTCCAAAGACTTACCAGTTGATGTCCCTCATTAAAAAAACAACCATTGTCAAAGCCAATAGGATTCACCTTTGGGGCCTATTGACTGTGCTAATGCCCTATGACAGTGCTGCGCAGCTTCAGCGTGATATTGTACAGCATGGTCAAATGGAAAACAAATCAAACAAAAAAGGCACAATGATGCAGCCATAGCGACTGTCTCATGCAGTAGGTGCACACATGCGTGACATGGTGTGTGTGTGCATGCCTCACTACGCTTGCCTGCACGTACAATATGATACAGCCGCCAAATGAAATGCACATTCTGCAAAAACGCTTTTTTAATGCAAAGGCCCCTGCAAAAGTTTTCTGTCTGGTCCTCCTAAATAAATAAACAAATAAATAATACAATGGAAAGTAGAAGACTGCAGGGTTGGGGCAATGTAGGAGCAGGAGGGGGAAGCAACGAGGAGTGTGCGGAGCAGCATCAGGGAGGGAAGCAACGAGGAGTGCGCGGAGCAGCATCAGGGAGGGAAGCAATGAGGAGTGTGCGGAGCAGCATCAGGGAGGGAAGCAACGAGGAGTGCGCGGAGCAGCGTCAGGGAGGGAAGCAACGAGGAGTGTGCGGAGCAGCATCAGAGAGGGAAGCAACGAGGAGTGTGCGGAGCAGCATCAGGGAGGGAAGCAACGGGGAGTGTGGGGAGCAGCATCAGGGAGGAAAGCAATGAGGAGTGTGCGGAGCAGCATCAGGGAGGGAAGCAACGAGGAGTGTGCGGAGCAGCATCAGGGAGGGAAGCAACGAGGAGTGTGCGGAGCAGCATCAGGGAGGGAAGCAACGAGGAGTGTGCGGAGCAGCATCAGGGAGTGAAGCAACGAGAAGTGCGCGGAGCAGCATCAGGGAGGGAAGCAACGAGGAGTGCGCGGAGCAGCATCAGGGAGGGAAGCAACGAGGAGTGCGCGGAGCAGCATCAGGGAGGGAAGCAACGAGGAGTGTGCGGAGCAGCATCAGGGAGGGAAGCAACGAGGAGTGCGCGGAGCAGCATCAGGGAGGGAAGCAACGAGGAGTGTGCGGAGCAGCATCAGGGAGGGAAGCAACGAGGAGTGTGCGGAGCAGCATCAGGGAGGGAAGCAACGAGGATTGTGCGGAGCAGCATCAGGGAGGGAAGCAACGAGGAGTGCGCGGAGCAGCATCAGGGAGGGAAGCAACGAGGAGTGTGCGGAGCAGCATCAGGGAGGGAAGCAACGAGGAGTGTGCGGAGCAGCATCAGGGAGGGAACCAACGAGGAGTGCGCGGAGCAGCATCAGAGAGGGAAGCAACGAGGAGTGTGTGGAGCAGTGTGGAGCAGTGTCAGGGAGGGAAGCAACGAGGAGTGCGCGGAGCAGCATCAGAGAGGGAAGCAACGAGGAGTGCGCGGTGAAGCGTCAGGGAGAGAAGCAACGAGGAGTGTGCGGAGCAGCATCAGGGAGGGAAGCAACGAGGAGCGTGCAGAGCAGCATCAGGGAGGGAAGCAACGAGGAGTGTGCGGAGCAGCATCAGGGAGGGAAGCAACGAGGAGTGTGCGGAGCAGCATCAGGGAGGGAAGCAATGAGGAGTGTGCGGAGCAGCATCAGAGAGGGAAGCAACGAGGAGTGTGTGGAGCAGTGTCAGGGAGGGAAGCAACGAGGAGTGCGCGGAGCAGCATCAGAGAGGGAAGCAACGAGGAGTGTGCGGAGCAGCATCAGGGAGGGAAGCAACGAGGAGTGTGCGGAGCAGCATCAGGGAGGGAAGCACATGAGCGAGAAAGTAACATGGAAAGTGGGGAGGAGTTTGGCACCAGGAGAAGCACTCAACAGAGAGATTGCAATACCTGTGCCAATGTATCTATGCTTTGCTAAAATATTATACATATATATATATTGTGTTCGACCTCAACAATGAATCATCTACTGTTCCGCAGCCCATAGTTAATCTTTGGTCCTATGTTTGTTTACTTACTCCACACGAACTCCAATGCTAATGTATGTAAGTATTGCTAAATTGTTATATATCCATTTATGCTCTTAGTACCTCAGTAATGTTTCAGCTACTGACCCCAATACTTTAATTTATTTTGCCTACGTATTGCCACTATGTCATTATGTCTACCCAAATAAATACTGATACTATACGCTGGGAAAACAATTTCATAAACTGTCTCTACCTCAGAAATGTCTAGACATTTCGCCTACATAACGTCAGGATGTCTTTATGCCTCCCCCAATAGGCACTGCTACTGGGCGCTGCTAATACAACTTATATACTACAAAAATGTATTAGCTACTGATCCTTACACCTTCTTATGTTTCGCCTATGTACTTCCATTTCGCCTCTATGTCTACACTAACATGTTTCAAGTAAACCACATAATTACTACCATGTATACATGAAGTCGGGTCAAGTTAGGGTTATACAAAACTCTACAAATAAAAATAAATAAAAAAACAGATGAGACAACAACACAGAGCTGGGTGGGTCAGGTATTTGGGTTGGTTAAAAGCATACGTGGGAGTGAGCAAGTAAACGCATGCACGCTCTTGAGTACTAACGCAAAAAGAAAAAAGTAGCTGCTTAAAACAGCGGTTCTTGACCTGTGGTCTCTTAACCCCGTGGAGCCACGAAGCCTACTCAGGGGTCTGCAGCTGCTTAGAAAAAAATATTTTTAACAGATTAATAAGGTGCATGTAAATAAAGAAAATGTAAAATTGGACATTTTAAAATGTTCTCTACATGTAAAGGAAAATTGACTTGTAATTTGAAGGCAAAAAATGAAGTTGCATCCTCATGTCGAGTCATAAGAGCAGTGCAAGTTTATCAAACAGATTATAGTGTGGACGATGATAGCCTTTTGATTTTAGAAAAGCTCCAATCTTCCCATTAAAGTAACTATTTTGTTTTCTTATATTTGTTTGTGAATTAAATAAAATGTCATAACTTTTGTGGTTCACATCATCAAAACTGCGTAGGCCGGGTTCTCTTATTTCAATAATGACTCAGTGGGGGTCCCTGGGTTCTAGTAACGATTAGGTGAGGGTGGAAAGAAATCAAAAGGATTCAAGTCAGCCAAGCCAAAGGGTGGTAAAGAAACCGTGTTCCAGAGGAGGGACACACACAAGATGGAACAAAAATCCATCCTGTAAGATGCAAGCGCTAAGAGTGACAGTTAAGTCAGCCAACGGTAAGCAGTGGGCCGGCTGAGCTCTTGGTATGCTCCCAATAGGTCTTTTCCCACTAGGCAGCATGTGCTGTATGCACTTGATCAAAAGTGACAACGTCTTTTGACATACTTCAGAAGTGTCTTTAAGTATAGAATTATCAAGTGGTAGCTGTCTCACTTGACATCATTGATGACATCACTGATCACATCATCCCCATTACTGCTCCTCATGTAGAAACAGTGTAGTACTGCAGACAAGTCTCATTCGATATCTTAAAAGCTATATAGTGCACACTTTAGTGAACCGTGAAGTTAAAAAGTTGAAAATAAGAGGGCGTGGCCAAGATGGCGACCTAAGCAGATGCAGGTTCGCGTGGCTCCACGTCCCAGACCCCTTCAGTGACCCATAATTAGCACATAACCCCTCCGAATCGCAGGTACCTGTCGCCCCCGGCGAGCGTGACTGCTCCGGGCTCCTGCCTGGCGAGACGATTGCGGCGCTGGCCCCTGGAGATCGCCCATAGGTCCACAGCGGCCGGCCGGCACCGGGATTCCATGGTGGGCAGAGACACGCGACGCTGAATCTGCATGGCGACCATGAGACTCCTTTGGTGGCTGCCCGGTGGGGGCACATCAGCGAACGCACCTTCGTGCCCCCGGGGCAGTGGGACGCAGCACCGGTGCGGGGGGCATGGAGAGTGGCGAGAGAGGCGACAGCTGCTGGTGAGCGAGCCAGAGCTACCACATAGTGGAGCGACCAGGCGGCAGGCGCGAAAATCGAGGCCCTGGTCTTGAGGCCTACCACAACTCCGGAGAGGCGGCAGGGAGAGCGGACGGCCGCGAGACCCACCTGACACACTCACAGGAGAGGGGCGCTCCGAAACGGCACGGCAGCTCTGGTCGGAAATTGAGTGAGGTGGCCACAAGGGGGGGCGGTGCAGCGGGCCTGGGCAGACACCGAGGCGTTCGCCCTGAAAATCGAGCCCCGAGATTTGGGGCCTGCCCGAGCCTGCGCAGACCGCCCAGAGCACGGCGGCTGCGGCGCCCACTGTGGACGAGGGGGCACACCAGCATAGGGGCCTGCTCCCCCCACAGCTGCGGAGGCAACCACCAGCGAGGGCCCGGGACTTTATCGTGGCCCCCCAACTCAGCATTCCTCTGGAGATACCGAGGCCTGCAAATGAGGAGGAGCAAAGGCTGGATCATAGCCACAGGTGGGCTTCCTCCACACTTCCCCTACGTCTTGAGACTGGGAAAGGTCGACGCAGCTGAGGTGCGGGCCCGGGAACATCGTCCTCACGGGCTGAGCCCGACTGCAGTGGTGGCCAGTGAAGGACCGAGGCCCCGGCATAGGAGGTGAGAGCAAGCGCGCCAGTCGGCGTGGGGGAGGCGGAGCCACGGCGGCGCGCCATCTAGGCCCGAAAACCATGCCCAGCATGAGGCATTTATCGGCGGTGCGAAGTGGAGGCACAAGGTGAAGGGACAGGGCAACCGGCAACGCGTCCGCCCAAGAGATAAGAAGCGCTACAGCAACCGGGTGAAGACAAGGGTGGTGACGGGCGCCTGCCACACACAGGGCTCCCCGGCTGAGAGGTGGTTCTGCTGAAGGGAACAGGGCCCCCTGAGGCTAGAGAATTGAGGACCGGGTCTCCTAGATCTGGACAGTGGGGGCGTCATGGCCAACTCGAATCGTAGGGGGGGCGCACAATCCCAAAAATGCTAGCCAAGGGCCCTCCCAAAGGGAGAGAAAAGCCCGCCCACTCCGACGACCTCACGGGACCCCCCTGGACAGGATGATGGCTAAGGCCTTTTTGGAAACACTCTTTAAATCCCTGAGAGACGATTTCCAGACACTCAAGCAAGACATGGCTGGGGAATATAGGGAGCTGCGGCAGGACATGGAAGGCCTGGGGGAACGAGTGGTGGCTGTGGAGGAAGAGATAAATGAGTCAGACAAAAGAGTCAGATAAATGACGATGATTGAATATACCAATCAGTGGCATCGGTTTCGGGGGAAAGGGATTCAATCTTCCGCTCACCACTTATATGAAATATTTCTTTTCGTCGAGACGTTACACGAAAGCTGGTGTCCGTCAAAGAATCATACATAATGAACTACTACAAGGAGGGAGACTTCTTGCTCAGCGGGATAATACATTTGCAGGTTACACGACTGATGCACCAAAGATGCTCGGCTTCCAGATAAATGGGAGGCCACGAATGATTTACAGTAGAAAGAAGACAGACATGAAAGTATGACTGTCTGGCTTTGATGAGAGGACAACGATGTATGGAAAGGACATTGTAAGAGTTTGGCCCAACAGCGTTATCGCAGTATATCAAAGATAAAGCCCTTGCAGGTTCAAAATACAAACAGTGCACCGTCATATATTATAATTGCAGGGCCTATGCACACATTGTGTTAATGCATTCAATTTAAAAATCTCGGTTTACAATCCGACAGATCTGTTCCATCTCCCACCTGTACAAAGCCAAATAAAAGCGTAGCAGCCATCTCCACTTCTTGTTAGGGAGGACACAATGCCTGCGCGCAAATTCTTTTAATTATGCTGATTGTCACATTGCCAAGGTATTTAAAATGATCATTTGCCCTTCGGAGGGTAGAGACGTCATCTATGTATATATGGTCTCCTGCTATTAGCATGTACATTGTTTTCTCCCATTTAACTAAGAATTCAGACGTGTCCCCACATATATCCTGTATATGCATATCTGGGCAAAGATGGTTCAGGGTCTTCCATGATGCATATTAAAATATTATCCGCATTTAGCAAAATCCTGTCTTCTTTGGATGACTCTTCACCAAAACAACTGATCTACATAATAGCAGCGGACCCATGCGACTGAGTGTTTAATATTAGGCCACAAATGTTTTACAGTAGACATGAAAGAAGACAGACATGAAAGAAGGACTGTCTGGCTTTGAACAAGGATCAGACAAGCAGAGCAATGTGTGGAGAAGAGAAGACAGCCCGTCTATTAAATGTGTTTCTCAATAGAATCAACCATTCATGAGCTGAGTGAGAGTGGTGAGTAAAGTATGTGTAGGACTCTGTGCCCGTAAGTGACCCATTGAGGTTCAATGAGGTTGTTTTGCCTGTAAAAGGGAGACAGGTAATCAGCAACGGGTAGAACTGCTGCCTTTCATCTGACCGTCGACCAGCACCGACTCTTGAACAACAATTCAGTGATCCATTCTTTCTCATGCAGTTTGCCACTGGTTATAGTCTGAGATTGGGAATGGCTGTTGTAATCATAATATCCTCAACCAATTTCCCTTAAAACTCGATATCACGTCACGTGTATTTTTAGGGTCACTTAAGCGGTACTTTCTGCTCTGCACCGAAGATCGCTCCAAACTAAACCTACTGGTATTTTATTTAAATAATGTATTGCATCGCTCTTGGGCACGTCTGCATGCTGCTGCAATGTTGGTTTTATGTGGCAGGTTAGGTATGGGGTTTAGCAAGTGATTCGCTGCCATCCCTGGAATTGGAAACTGTAGCTGGCCTGGTCTCTCTCCCCATGACGTATTAGACTCAAATGACTGCATATACATACAGCAAATGTGAACACGTGTGTCTGTTGCGCCTTGAACCGGCCACGACTTTTACTTCACGTGTTGCAATGCCAGCGAGATGCACACTAGAGGGCGCAGTTCCAACACCGCCTTTCATCTCGAAGGCGTGGAATGCTTCCCAGTGTCCCCTCCAAAAAGCCTGGGTGCCAGGCCTGCTGGGTACATCATGCAGCGTTCATCTGATAACTGTCAGTTTAACAACTTTTATAGCCAACCCCAGGTCTCGATCTCCAGACGGATAATTTAGAAAGAATAATTCCAGTTTTTCTATAAATGCAATGGTCTTTGAATATGAATGAGAGTGGAGGAAAGTCAGCCTTGAAGACTGGAGGGTGGGACTTCCTTTCTGGAGGCTTGGTCTCTGGTTGAAAGTGTAAACAGACTTCTTCTTTAGAGAAAAGCCAGCTTATAACAGCACATTGTCTGGCAGAGGAGGACAGTCCTGGCAGGTTCTCAATGGGAAAGTGAACAGGCTCCCCGTAGATATCTACTTGCCAGTGTCTTTAACTTGGCAACATTATTAAAAGAACGCAGACAGGGTATATAAGTGTTAATCTGAAGAAATACTATTTACATACGCTAAGTAATTATTTGTTAATATACCTGGAGTGCAGAGCCCACGAGTACCATGAATATTCCAGGACTGGTGTAAAAATGAGTAAATTATACCCTGAAGGGTACCACTGTGGTATTGGTCAGTACACTTACACCTCCGGTTAAGAGAAATGTACACTCCACCGTTTGTCCTCCACCACTAACACATTCTGCCTGAATTGTTCGACTTGTGTTTTCGTTGTAGCAAAATTCCTTTAAATAAAATATCCAACACCTCTTGAGTCGAAGAGGCAGCAACTCCACAGGGGTGAGGGGCAAGGGACGGATATACATCACTCACTCCGAGTGAGTAATTAAATATAGGGAGTAGGACATTAGATCGAGCCCTTGTCAGTGCTCTGTACCTTTCATTAGCAGGAGAATGCACAGAACCATCATAAAGGAAGGGAAGCTGGGGCTTCATGCACAGTTCCTCGCACTTTTTGAGGCCTCACTCTCATGAAGAAGCTAGTTTGTGAGTAATAAAATACTACTTGTCATCTTTATTACAAGCTGCTCCTTGAATCAGAAGTGCCCCACAATAGTTGTGGTCCCCGGACCAACAAGAACTTCTGGCATGCCTGAGAATGTGTGCATTTTTGAAGCCTCTACATGTTGGTGCGCGCAGATAGAAACAATGCCGAGCTGCTGTGCAGTTGCGATTGACATGCATGATTCGCTAATATTTAAATACAAATATTACAAGGACTGCATGTCAGAGATTGCGAAATACCTTGCTCTGCGTGCCAGAAGTTCTGCTCAAATTGTAACTACGATGCGCATGTGCCGAAAATTTCAATTGAAACAACAGCAAATAAAAATGTGTAATTATGTGTACAAAAAAGCGACCAGGGCGTATAAAACACCAATGCCAAAAGGTTTTGGGTTGTATATTGCTTTCAGTGGCATCAGTGAACACAAAAACAAAACCTTTAGCTTAATTGTTCAGTCCCTTTATAGCAGGCCTGGGAGCCCTGGGTTCATTAGCTCTCAATACTTCGTCACTCTCTGAGCACACTTCCACCCAGGAGGAATCGTGTTAGCACTTAATAAGAACGCATTGCAACTAGTGACCCCATCAATTCAGATTCATAACCTCGTGCAGGGGATATTAATTAATCCCTGAATGGTGTGTGCGAGTAGTGAACGCTGCCGGCCGGCACAGGTACTTCTAAAATATTTTATTGCAAAGCCACAGCCCGCTGATGTCTTAAATCTGGTATTAACATACATTCCTGCAAACCAATGGATTTGGCGCGTTGTATATTCATTTACTGCGTAACCCCGCAATGCCAGCATATAGATGTAAGATGCATGTTATTATTTCTGTATGCAGTTCAGAATTGAGGCCATAAATATTGAAATGAAATCGTGAGACGTAGGATTGCCCGGGAAATCAAGTTATAATTGTGACGGGCAGCAGCGCAATCTTAGCCATCTCCCCTTGAGGTCCTGGACCGGGTCCGACTCCGAGGTCTGCATAGCATGTGCATATTTCGACCTCAGAGGGGTGATGGCTCAGAGTCATAGCTGGCTGAGTTACATGGATGTTGGAGGATCGGGCGGCGGCCGGGGTCTGGGATAGCCACTTCGAGGAGTCGTCAATAAGAGCATGGCCTAGACTAGAGCCAGGATGAGCCTGAGGCCAGCCACCACCTTGCTCCCTGCTCACATTCACAACAACAAACCGAAGCCACTGCGCTGCGGAACCGGGTTGGTGCCTAGACCCTTGCCCCTTCCTTAGGCCCCTTTTGCTTTTGATTCTGGCCCCGGCCCGGTCGCGACGCCCCCCGGCCCCAGGCCCAGACAGTGCCACCACCCATAAATCAGATCAGGCCAGGAACAAATAGCACTCACCTACGGGTGGCAGACAGGGGGAATTAAATTATGGGGTGCTGCTGAGCGGTTCTCTTTCCCAGTCCCTATCTCCCTCTGGTCTCTCAGATGCCTGCCTCGACCTCACCTCAGAGTCACGCTCACTTTTCCCCAATGTGCCTGAGCATCACTACCAGGCAGCAGACTCCACCATAAAAAAAACAGCGGCTCGCGGAGGCGGTAACATCTGCACGCTGCGTGCATCTACATCATCATGATAATCATGGTCAGGTGACAGGTCAGGTGGTGTTTAATAAATTATAATGAGTATGGCGCAAGTCTGTTGCCTGATCATAGTAGCCTGGCCTGCCTGTGCTGCCTTAAATGAAACTGATTTGAAATCGGCGGTCACGCGTCGGAGCACCAGCATGAGAATCGTTGTACTCACCGGTCCTCAGTCAGACAGGCGGCCTGATTGTGCCTAATGTAAGTTTTGGTCACTGTGCTCTGTTGTTGGGGCTGATTTGGCCCCAACAACAGAACCGGCCCCCTGTCACAAAACTTGCCCCCACCCCATTCAGCCTACTGGGGGATCGCCCGGTGCCCGGAATGACTAGTCCGGCCCTGGACCGGATGCGTTCACCAGGAAGAGGGAACTGAGCATACAAGAGACACCTTCAGAGCTGCTGTCCCATGAATGAGGCACTCACTCATCCATCGGACTCCAGGAGTGAGGAAGGGAGGGAGAGGGAGCGATAGTAGCAAGGATAGAATGAGAGAAAACATGAGGACACAAGTGATGTGAGAGGTGAGGCCGTGGGTCCGAGACAGACAGACAGGGGGACGATGAGAGATGAGAGGCCTTGCGGCGGCTCTGATGAGGGTCAGAGACAGGGGGGGCAAGGAGAGAGGTGAGGCTCTGGTGAGGGTCAGAGACAGAGGAACAAGGGGAGAGGAGGCTGCGCATGTATCAAGTGTTCCACTTTCCAGGTCTGGCACAGGCTTCACACCGCACCCTGGTATCTCATGTATGGGCACAGAAAAGAAAAGTATTGTTAGCGTTGCCAGTGTTTATTATTTTAGATGTTTGTTGTATGATGTTGAAAATTCATGTACTGCTCTCTGCTGTGATTGGTGGTGACCTCTGACCTCTGCTTCTCTCTCTCGCGCAGCTGCGGTGACCCTGGATCTGGCCATTGATGGCTCATCCTGTCTGAGGACGGAAGGAGCGTGAGGATGAGAGACAAAAACCAGGGTCTGCCGGACACGCCCCAGAGAAGCTCTCACCCCCCCTCCCACCCTCCTGATCCCCCCTGTGATCCCCAGGGCTGTGGGTCTCTTCCTGGACTATGAGACGCAGGCTCTCGGTGTACAATGTGACTGACCTTCCCCCCTACCCTGCGGCCCTACCTCAATCCAGGATGCAACAAGGGAGGGAGGAATGTGGGGGCGCTGCGGGTCCTGCCGGTGACAGGGTGGGAGTGAGAGGGGGAGACCCCCAGCAGATGAGGGGAGATCACTGGCAGGGACAGGGGGTACAGTCCTGTTTTGAGGGGGGTTGGGGTATTTTCTGTGGGGAAGGGGGGGGGGCTGGATCCTGAATAACTTTATTCTGGGCGCTGCCCTTTAGGGCAGGCGCAGTCCTGTGCTGGGGGGTCACCGTCCATGCTTCCTGTATGCCTTCTGTATTATCAGGTGGGGGGTTTCAGTTGTGTGTGTTTGAAACTGTAACTCCGCTGTGACCGGGGACAGCTGCCCATTGTTTTCTCTGTACCCTGACTCCATGTTGCTTGTATGTGGGGGTCTCTGTCACTGTCCTGTGTCAGCCCGGGCCTCTCCTAACCTGCCCACAGGTATATCTGCCTTTGACATAGTGCCTCACTTTATAATGTAGCGCTGCATGTGCCAACTATGCGCTAAGAGGAAGTACCGAGGTGCTGCTCTGGGTTACTTCGGCCCTTCTATGATACCTAGAAGAAGCGCTAGTGAAGCAGCTCTGCCTTGGGAGGTTCACCGACAGAAATATTACAAATATTCTAGGTCCTGTAAAGCACCAACCCGGTCTTCCTTAGGGAGTGGACGGATCCCGTTCCGTACAAAAAGCAGAATTCAATCCTTTCTATTCATCAGATTCATCAGACTCAGCTAAGAGTCGAGGGAGGCGCGGGGCGAACCGAACAACTAATCACAAATTAATGCCACTGTGATACGTCTATGTTTATTAAAGAATCCCTCTGAGAATGACGTCATAATACACCTCAGAACCCCCGCTGACATCATCAAAGGAGCATTCTAGAACGCCCATTGTTGGTGCCAGATAGAGATGCAGAACCGGTAAATAAAACTCTTTTTTCCACTTCACCGGAGCGCGCTTTAAACAGCCACAGCCTTCCTTGGGGAAGATTCAATTATTAGTAAAATCACATCAGCTAGATGCCCTATTCATGACGGAGACCTGGACTCACCTCGACTGTGAGATCGATCTGGGCTGGGCCTGGCTTCCTGGCAAATCGCGACCATTGATATGGACCCGATTAACGGAGTGGAGTTGCTTGGCCTGTCCATAAATAATTACTCTGGGGTTATCTTCACTGGAGTCATCTGTTATAGACCATCTGGGACCTTTAACGCTCAGCAACAACATTCACTGCTAACCACCCTTACTAACATGGCAGCCTCCCACAACAAATTGATAGTCCTAGGGGACTTCAATTTGTGGCTGAACGGCTCCTTGGACGGTGGGCTGCGCAATCTTCTCCACTCTTGTGAAAGTATCGGCCTCCACCAGCATGTCATGGAAGCCACTCACAAGGATGGACACCGACTTGATCTTATTTTTTCGGTCCCCCAATTATTATACTTGGGAGAAATTTTGCCCATGGATTGGACAGATCATTTCCTACTCAAATTTTATGTTAATAGCAGTGGGGTTTCAACCCAGGCACCATGTGTTACTACTGAATTTTTGTGTAGGGACTGGAAAGCCCTTGCGCGGCTTGGATGGCCTGACTTGGTATTTAAGGTCGGGGACTGCTATTCCTTGGATAATCAGGCTGATGAGAATTACGCTTCAATGTGCCTTAGGATCACCACGATGGTAGATTCCCACGCCCCACTAAAAAAACGTAGTTACAAGGGCAGAGCCTCGGCTCCTTGGTTTAATGAATCTTTAAGGGCCTTAAAACTAGCCTGTAAACAGGCTGAGAGGAAATGGAGGCAAGGCTATAAAGATTCTAGCAGACTGCTTTGGAAAGCTAAACTCGCTGAATATAAGACCCTGATTCACAAATCCAAAGCTGACTACTTCTGCTCTACAATTTGCAGCGCCGCAAATAGCTCTAGTAGCATCTTTAATATTCTGAACAGTTTAACTAGCCCTGACTGCTCTAAAAAGTCGATACCCCCCACGCAGGCACTCTGCGATAACTTGGCTACGTTTTTTAAGGAAAAAATTGATCCCAATTTTTAATGATCTCAGTACAGCCACTGAATCGAGTAGCTCCCTTGGTCCAGGGGTTGGGGGCGCAGAGGGTGGGGATGAGTGCCCTGGCTGGCAGCCTGCTGATTTACTCTTGGAGTTTCCCCCCGTTACGGAGGAGGACTTCGGCAGGCTTGCACAGGGGATTTCATCAGACTCACCCCTGACGTGCGGAGATCGGATGGCTTCCGGCCATCTGACGCACACACCCACTGTGGCCGACGCATGTAAGGGGTTAAAGCGTGCTCCGGTGAAGTGGAAAAAAGAGTTATATTTGCTGGACCTGCATCTCTGTCACAAACAATGGGTGTTCTAGAATGTTCCTTCAATGATCTCAGCGGGGGTTCTGAGGTGTATTATGACGTCATTCTCAGAGGGCTCCTTTAATAACTTGCACATATCATGTTGGCCTTAATCTGTGATTAGTTGTTCGGTTCGCCCCGCACCTCCCTCGGCTCTTAGCAGGAGTCAGATCGTTGGGTCTGATGAATAGAAAGGATTGAATTCTGCTTTTTGTAGAGAACGGGATATGTCCGCTCTCTGAGGAAGAACGCTTTGGTGCTTTACAGGACCTAGAATATTTGTAATATTTCTGTCGGTGAACCCCCCACGGCGGAGGTGCTTCACTAGCGTTTCTTCCAGGTATTATAGAAGGGCCGAAGTTACCCAGAGCAGCACCTCGGTACTTACTCTTAGACCTTAGAAGGCACATTTGGCGCTACATTATAAAGTGAGGCTCTATGTCAGTGGCAGATATACCTGTGGGCAGGTTAGGAGAGGCCCGGGCTGACACACAGGACAGGGACAGAGACCCCCACATACAAGCAACATGGAGTCAGGGTACAGAGAAAAAAATGGGTAGCTGTCCGGACCCAAGGTCACTCCAGCTGCAGGAGAGAGAGAAGCAGAGATTAGAGGTCACCACCAATCACAGCAGAGATCAGTACTTGACATTTCAACCTCGTACAAAAAACATCTAAAATAATAAACAAACACTGGCAAAGCTAACAATACTTTTCTACACATCTGTGCCCCCACATAAGATACCAGGGCGTGGTGTGAACCCTGTGCCAGACACAGAAGGTACCTGAGGGTATACAACGTTTACCACGCAATTTTTACAACGCAGTACCATTACAACAAAACTTTTACAACGCAAAAACTTTTACAACGCATACCGTTACCACGCATGTTTTTACAACGCAGATACTTTTACAACGCATACCATTACAACGTAAGTATTGGTAAGTATATAATTATTTTTTAAATGTTATATGTTTGGGTTTTTGGGTAAAAGGGTATTTTTAGGGTTCAGGGTCAGTTTTCAGTTTTTGGGTAAAGGGGTATTTTTAGGGTTCAGGGCCAGTTTGGGGTTTTTGGGGTACAGGGGTATTTTTTATAAATAAAATAAAATTACATTTAAATTAAATTAAATACATAAAAAAATTACATTAAATTATATTACAATATTTTTAATTATTTTAAATTAAAAAAAATTATTATATACTTACCAATACTTACGTTGTAATGGTATGCGTTGTAAAGGTATATGCGTTGTAAAATCTTGCGTGGTAACGGTATGCGTTGTAAAAGTATTTGCGTTGTAAAACTTTTGTTGTAATGGTATGCGTGGTAAAACTATGCGTTGTAACGTCATATATCCGTACCTGAGCAGCCTCCTCTCTCCTCATCCCCCCTGTCTCTGACCCTCACCAGAGCCTCACCTCTCACCTCTCCCCTTGTCTCTGACCCTCACCAGAGCCGCCGCATGGCCTCTCCTCTCTCCTCATCCCTCTGTCTGTCTCGGACTCGTGGCCTCACCTCTCTCCTTATTTGTGTCCTCGTGTTTTCTCTCATTCTATCCTTGCTGCTATCGCTCCCTCTCCCTCCCTTCCTCACTCATGGAGTCCGATGGATGGTGAGTGCCTTATTCATGGGACAGCAGCTCTGAAGGTGTCTCTTGTGTGCTCAGTTCCCTCTTCCTGGTGAACGTATCCGGTCCAGGGCCGGAATGGTCATTCCGGGCACCGGGTAATCCCATGGTAGGCTGGATGGAGTAAGGGAAGGTTTTGTGACAGGGGGCCGGTTCTGTTGTTGGGGCCAAATCAGCCCCAACAACAGAGCACAATGACCAAAACTTACATTACGCACAATCAGGCCGCCTGTCTGACTGAGGCCTGGTGAGCACAACGATTCTCATGCTGGTGCTCCGACGCGTGACCACCGATTTCAAAGCAATTTCATTTAAGGCAGCACAGGCAGGCCAGGCTACTATGATCAGGCGGCAGGCTGCCGCCATACTCATTATAATTTATTAAACACCACCTGACCTGTCACCTGACCATGATGATCATGATGATGTAGACAAGCGCCGTGCGCAGATGTCACCGCCTCTGTGTTTGCACTCTGCTATCTTTTTTTTAGGGTGGGGTCTGCTGCCTGGTAGTGATGCTCATGCGCTTTGGGAAAAAGTGAGCGTGACTCTGAGGTGAGGTCGAGGCAGGCATCTGAGAGGCCAGAGGGAGACAGGGACTGGGAAAGAGAACCGCTCAGCGGCACCCCATAATTTAATTCCCCCTATTTGCCACCCGCAGGTGAGTGCGATTTGTTCCTGGCCAGATCTGATTTATGGGTAGTGGCACTGTCTGGGCCTGGGCCCGGGGGGGGGGGGCGTCGTGACTGGGCCGGGGCCAGAATCAAAAGCAAACGTGACCTAAGGAAGGGGCAAGGGCCTAGGCCCCGGCCCGGTTCCACAGCGTAGTGGATTTGGTTTGTTGTTGTGAATGTGAGCAGGAAGCAAGGTGGTGACTGGCCTCAGGCTCATCCTGGCTCTAGTCTAGTCAATGCTCTGATTGACGACTACTCGGAGTGGCTATCCCGGACCCCGGCCGCGGCCTGATCCTCCAACCTCCATGTTACTTAGCCAGCTATGACTCTGAGCCATCACCCCTCTGCGGTCGAAACATGCACATGCTATGCAGACCTCGAAGTCGGACCCGGTCCAGGACCTCGAGGGGTGATGACTAAGTTTGCGCTGCCACCCATCACAATTATAACTTGATTTCTCAGCCATTCCAAAATCTCACGATTTTGTTAAGATATTTGTGGCCACAATTCTGAACTGTAGACTGACATTATAGCATGCATCTTACATCTATATGCGGACATTGCCGGGTTACGCAGTAAATAAATATACAAACACCTAATCCATTGCTATGCAGGAATGTATGTTAATACTAGATTTAAGACATCAGCGGGCTGTGGCTTTGCAATAAAATATTTTAGAAGTGCCTGTGTCGTCCGGCAGCGTTGACTACTCGCACACACCATTCAGGGTATAATTAATATCCCCTCCACGAGGTTATGAATCTGAATTGATGGGGTCACTAGTTGCAATGCGTTCTTATTGATAAAGGCCTTCAGGCACAGTTTGACAGGCGGACTGATTGAAGCCAGCGTAGTAAGCGACCCTCGCAAGAGATGCAGGGAAACGGATCTCCGGAGGAGATCGATGTTCTGCAGCCTCTGAGTGCTCACGCGATTCCTCCTGGGTGGAAGTGTGGTCAGAGAGGGAAGAAGTATTGAGAGATAATGAACCCAGGGCTCCCGGGCCTGCTATAAAGGGACTGCCTGAACAATTAAGCTAAAGGTTTTGTTTTTGTGGTCACTGACGCCACTGAAAGCAATATACAACCCACAACCTTTTGGCATTGGGGTTTTCTCTGCTGTGGTCCCTTTTTTGTACACATACTTGCATATTTTTATTTGCTGTTGTTTCCAATTGGAATTTTCTGCACATGTGCATCGCAGTTACAACTTGAGCACAACTTCTGGCACGCACAGCAAGGTATTTCGCAATCTCTGACATGCAGTCCTTGTAATATTTTTATTTAAATATTAGCGAATCATGCATGTCAACCGCAACTGCACAGCAGCTTGTGCACCAACATGTAGAGGCCTTCAAAAATGCACACATTCTCAGGCACGCCAGAAGTTTTCGTGGGTCCGGGGACCACAACTATTGTGGGTCACTTCTGATTCAAGGAGCAGCTTGTAATAAAGATGACACGTAGTGTTTTATTAGTCACAAACTAGTTCCTTCATGAGAGCGAGGCCTCAAAAAGTGCAAGGAACTGTGCATGAAGCCCCAGCTTCCCTTCCTTTATGACGGTTCTGTGCATTCTCCGGCTAATGAAAGGTACAGAGCGCTGACGAGGGCTCGATCTAATGTCCTACTCCCTATATTTAATTACTCACTCGGAGTGAGTGATGTATATCCGTCCCTTGCCCCTCACCCCTGTGGAGTTGCTGCCGCTTCGACTCAAGAGGTGTTGGATATTTTATTTAAAGGTATTTTGCTACAACGAAAACACAAGCTGAAAAATTCAGGCAGATGCAGAACGTGTTAGTGGTGGAGGACAAACGGTGGAGTGTACATTTCTCTTAACCGGAGGTGTAAGTGTACTGACCAATACCACAGTGGTACCCTTCAGAGTATAATTTACTAATTGTTACACCAGTCCTAGAATATTCATGGTACTCGTGGGCTCTGTACTTCAGGTATATTAACAAATAATTGCTTAGTGTATGTAAATAGTATTTCTTCAGATTAACACTTATAGACCTTGTCTGCGTTCTTTTAATAATGTTGCCAAGTTAAAGACACTGGCAAGTAGATATCTACTGGGAGCCTGTTCACTTTCCCATTGAGAACCTGCCCAGGACTGTCATACCCTGCCAGACTCTGGTGAGGGTCAGAGACAGGAGGGCGAGGAGAGAGGTGAGGCTCTGGTGAGGGTCAGAGACAGGGGGGGGCGAGGGGAGAGGTGAGGCTCTGGTGAGGGTCAGAGACAGGGGGGGCGAGGGGAGAGGTGAGGCTCTGGTGAGGATCAGAGATGGGCCGAGGTGACAGATGAGGCTCTAGTGAGGGTCATCGACAGTGGAGGTGAGGGGAGAGGTGAGGCTCTGGTGAGGGTCAGAGATGGGGGATGAGGAGAGAGGTGAGGCTCTGGTGAGGGTCAGAGTCAGGGGGGCGGGGGGAGAGGGGGCCGCTCAGGTACCTTCCGTGTCTGGCACAGGGTTCACACGGCGCCCTGGTATCTCATGTGGGGGCACAGACGGGTAGAAAAGTATTGTTAGCTTTGCCAGTGTTTGTTTATTATTTTAGATATTTGTTGTACGAGGTTGAAATGTCAAGTGTTGATCTCTGCTGTGATTGGTGGTGACCTCTGACCTCTGCTTCTCTCTCTCCTGTAGCTGCGAGTCCCTGGCTCGTCCTGTCCGAGGACGGACAGAGCGTGAGGACGGGAGACAGAGAGCAGGATCTGCCCCACACGGAGCAGAGATTCGATCCACTCGGAGCTGTCCTGGGTCGGGAGCGGCTGAGCTCCGGGAGGCATTACTGGGAGGTGGCGGTGGGGGGCAAGACGGACTGGACCCTGGGGGTGTGTGACGAGGCTTTGGCCAGGAAGGGGGAGATCACAGCATCACCCAAGTATGGATTCTGGACAGTGCGGCTCAGAGATGGTGAATATGAAGCTCTCACTGCCCCTCCACCCTCCTGAACCCCCGTCAGCCCCCCAGGGCTGTGGGTCTCTTCCTGGACTATGAGGCGCGCAGGCTCTCGCTGTACAATGTGACCGACAGCTCTCTGCTCTTCACCGTCCCTGGGGTCCACTTCCCCCCCACCCTGCGGCCCTACTTCAGTCCAGGACTTAAGGTGGGAGGGAGCAATGTGGGGGGCGCTGTGGGTCCTACCTGTGACAGGACAGGAGTGAGAGGGGGAGACCCCCACAGATGAGGGGAGAAGAGCCCCCCAGCACATGAGGGGAGATCGCTGGCGGGGACAGGGGGTACAGTCATTTTTTGAGGGGGTCTGGGTCTTTTCTCCTGAATAGCTTTATTCTGGGTGCTGCCCTTTTTCGGGAAGTCGTTGTCCTGAGCTGGGGAGTCAGTGCCCTGCTGAGGAATGCATCCTGTATGTCTTCTGTATTTTCAGGTGGGGGGTGTTGCAGTTGTGTGTGTTTGAACCTGTAACTCTGCTGTGATCGGGAACAGCTGCCCCTTGTTTTCTCTGTACCCTGACTCCATGTCGCTTGTTGAGGGGGGGAGGGCTCTGTCCCTGTCCTGTGTCAGCCCGGGCTTCTCCTAACCTGCCCACAGGTATATCTGCCACTGACATAGAGCCTCACTTTATAATGTAGCGCCACATGTGCCTTCATCCCTGGGTTACAGATTTCTTTATATTTGTATTATATTTCTGTTCTTTGTTTCTTTCCCTTTAACTTTATTGTGTTCCGTTAGTAAAGGGAGAGGATAATGTAGTATCCTTGCACTATCCCCTTTTATTATAGAATGTTCTGGCTATGATGCTCTGTGGAATGTTGGCAGTCTGTGAGCTTAGGCTGGCAGTTGGCTTGGGGCTGAGCATCTTGCAGGATGTTCCTGTTGGGATCTTTATGGTTTATACCATCTTATCTACCTAACTTCTAATAAACCATTTATCCACATCATCTGTATGAGGACATCATTACTACAGAATGACACCATAATACACCTCAGAACCACTGCTGACATCATCAAAGGAACATTCTAGAACACCCATTGTTGGCGACAGAGAATCAGGACCAGCAGATATAACTCTTTTTTCCACTTTACCGGAGCGCGTTTTAACCCCTTGCATGCGTCGGACGCCCCCGGCCGTCCGTCTCCAAGGCGGGCATGTGCGTCGGACAGCCGGGAGCCATCCGATCTCTGCACATGTGGAATTTTGCAGCAAAATTTCGGCCGCGCCCAAGGGGTTAAACAGCCACAGCCTTTCTTGGGGAAGATTCACCAAAACAAACAAGCAGATAAAACCTGAATTTAATTTGGAGAAATCTTAGGCCGACAAGGACTTATCTTACCATGTCTCAGCAGTCAGTATGAACAACATGTATCTAAAAAACACTTCACAAGGGAGGGCTGTCGAAGACTAGTGCTACAGCTCACCATCCTTGAAGAGCATCTCCCCTGAAGTCCCAGTATCATTTGGAATGTTTAACACAGGAGAGAGTTGACGGATGCATATTCTTTAAAGTTCTTTTAAAGGATTCTGAGTGCTATGTGAAGCAGATATGTATGTCCATTTACTTCGAGGAGTTAATAATTGTCATATCACACCGCCATTGTACCAGCAGCAAATAGTTACAGACCCCTCCTACCATTTACCCAACAGTGAACACGAAGCATAGGTTGCCTTCAAGGGCACTTATGAGACATTTCACTTGTGTGACAACTTGTAGGACACTTCATGACAGGCATGTGCTTTACATGTGCATCACATGTGCGCAGCCTTATGAATCTCAAAAAAACCTGGAGGGGACTACGGAGAGTAATCCCATTTAAATGGATGGATGAACTAATAGATGGATGGATGGATGGATGGTTGGATGGATGGATGAATAAATAGATGGATGGATGGATGAGCTTTGATGAGAGGACAAAGATGTATGCGAAGGACATTGTAAGAGTTTGGCCCAACAGCTTTATCGCAGTATATCTAAGATAAAGCCCTTGCAGGTTCAAAATACAAACAGTGCACCATCATATATTATAATCGCACGGCCTATGCACACATTGTGTTAATGTATTCAATTAAAAAATCTTTTTTTACAATCCGGCAGATCTGTTCCATCTCCCACACGTACAAAGCCAAATAAAAGCGTAGCAGCCATCTCCACTTCTTGTAAGGGCGGACACAATGCCTGCACACACATTCTTTTAATTATGATGATTGTCACATTGCCAAGGTATTTAAAATGATCATTTGCCCTTCGAAGGGTAGACACTTCCTCTACGTCTATATGGTCACCTGCTATCAGCATGTACATCGTTTTCTTCCATTTAACTAAGAATTCAGACGTGTCCCCACATATATCCCGTAAATGCATATCTGGGAAAAGATCCTTCAGGGTCTTCCATGATGCATATTAAAATATTATCTGCATTTAGCAAAATCCTGTCTTCCTTGGATGACCCTTCACCAAAACAACTGATCTACACAATAGCGCCGGACCCATGCGACTGATTGTTTAATATTAATAACCTTTGTAAACAGAAGGGGCAGGAGGGGGCACCAGTGGCGACACCAGAGTTCACAGATCCACGTCACACTGCATGTACATCAGTCTGTTTCTGCTGGGACGTCATTCACACCCTGCACTGCACGCCATCACTAGCAGCAATGAAAGTCCCGGATGTGCGCTGCTTTACAAGTGTTCTGTGGCGAAGTTTAGTGCTCTTGTCACTCAATGGTGCGGGTGCCTCAGTGTTCACTGTGGAAATCTGACTGTGAAGCAAACATCTGGCTGCAGCCTGAGTAGGAGCTCTCAGCAGAGCTACTACAAGGAGGGAGACTTCTTGCTCAGAGGGAAAGTACATGTGCAGGTTACACGACTGATGCACCAAAGATGCTCGGCTCCCAGATAAATGGGAGGACACGAATGATTTACAGTAGACATGAAAGAAGACAGACATGAAAGAAGGACTGTCTGGCTTTGAACAAGGATCTGACGAGCAGCGCAATGTGTGGAGAAGAGAAGACAGCCCGTCTATTAAATATGTTTCTCAATAGAATCAACCATTCTTGAGCTGAGGGAGAGTGGCGAGTAAAGTATGTGTAGGACTATGTGCCCGTAAGTGACCCATTACGGTTCAGTGAGGTTGTTTTGCCCGTGAAGGGAGACAGATCATCAGCAACGGGTACCACTGCTGCCTTTCATCTGCCCGACGACCAGCACCCACTCTTGAACAACAATTCAGTGATCCACCCTATCCCATGCAGTTTGCCACTGGCTGTAGTCTGAGATTGGGAATGGCTGTTGTAATATCCTCCAGCAATTTCCCTTAAAACTTGATATCACGTCACGTGTATTTTTAGGGTCACTTAAGCGGTTCTTTCTGCTCTGCACCGGAGATCGCTCCAAACGAAACCTCCTGGTATTTTATTTAATAAATGTATTGCGTTGCTCTCGGGCACGTCTGCATGCTGCTGCAATGTTCGCTTTATGTGGCAGGTTAGGTAAGGGGTAAAGCAAGTGATTCGCTGCCATCCCTGGAATTGGAAACTGTAGCTGGCCTGGTCTCTCTCCTTGTAACGTATTAGACTCAAATGACTGCATATACATACAGCAAATGTGAACACGTGTCTCTGTTGCGCCTTGAACCGGCCACGACTTTTACTTCACATGTTGCAATGCCAGCGAGATTCCACCTAGAGGGCGCAGTTCCAACACCGCCTTTCATCTCGAAGGCGTGGAATGCTTCCCGGCGCCCCTTCCAAAAAGCCTGGGTACCAGGCCTGTTCGGTACATCATGCAGCGTTTATCTGCTAACTCAGTTTAACAAATTTGATAGCCAACCCCAGGTCTCGATCTCCAGATGGATAATTTGGAAAGAATAATTCCAGTTTTTCTATAAATCCAATGGTCTTTGAATATGAATGAGAGTGGAGGAATGTCAGCCTTGAAGACTGGAGGGTGGGACTTCCTTTCTGGAGGCTTGGTCTCTGGTTGAAAGTGTAAACAGACTTCTTCTTTAGAGAAAAGCCAGCTTATAACAGCACATTGTCTGGCAGAGGATGACAGTCCTGGGCAGGTTCTCAATGGGAAAGTGAACAGGCTCCAGTAGATATCTACTTGCCAGTGTCTTTAACTTGGCAACATTATTAAAAGAACGCAGACAGGGTCTATAAGTGTTAATCTGAAGAAATACTATTTACATACGCTAAGCAATTATTTGTTTTTATACCTGAAGTGCAGAGCCCACGAGTACCATGAATATTCTAGGACTGGTGTAAAAATGAGTAAATTATACTCTGAAGGGTACCACTGTGGTATTGGTCAGTACACTTACACCTCCGGTTAAGAGAAATGTACACTCTACCGTTTGTCCTCCACCACTAACACGTTCTGCATCTGCCTGAATTGTTCAACTTGTGTTTTCGTTGTAGCAAAATACCTTTATATTAAAATCCAACACCTCTTGAGTCGAAGAGGCAGCAACTGCACAGGGGTGAGGGGCAAGGATATACATTACTCAATCCGAGTGAGTAATTAAATATAGGGAGTAGGACATTAGATCAAGAGCCCTTGTCAGTGCTCTATACCTTTCATTAGCCGAAGAATGCACAGAACCGTCATAAAGGAAGGGAAGCTGGGGCTTCATGCACAGTTGCTTGCACTTTTTGGGGCCTCACTCCCATGAAGAAACTAGTTTGTGAGTAATAAAATACTACGTGTCATCTTTATTACAAGTTGCTCCTTGAATCAGAAGTGCCTCACAATAGTTGTGGTCCCCGGACCCACGAAAACTTCTGGCATGCCTAAGAATGTGTGCATTTTTTAAGGCCGCTACATGTTGGTGTACACAGATAGAAACAATGCAGAGCTGCTGTGCGGTTGCGGTTAACATGCATGATTCGCTAATATTTAAATAAAAATATTACAAGGACTGCATGTCAGAGATTGCGAAATACCTTGCTGTGCGTGACAGAACTTTTGCTCAAGTTGTAACTATGATGCACACGTGCAGAAACTTTCAATTGGAAACAACAGCAAATAAAAATATGCAAGTATGTGTACAAAAAAGCGACCACAGCAGAGAAAACACCAATGCCAAAAGGTTTTGGGTTGTATATTGCTTTCAGTGGCGTCAGTGAACACCAAAACAAAACCTTTAACTTAATTGTTCAGACAGTCCCTTTATAGCAGGCCCTGGACCCCTGGGTTCATTGGCTCTCAATACTTCTTCACTCTCTGACCACACTTCCACCCAGGAGGAATCGCGTTAGCACTCAGAGGCTGCAGAACATCGATCTCCTCCAGAGATCCGTTTCCTAGCATCTCTTGCGAGGGTCGCTTACTACGCTGGCTTCAATCAGTCCGCCTGTCAAACTGTGCCTGAAGGCCTTTATCAATAAGAAAGCATTGCAACTAGTGACCCCATCAATTCAGATTCAGAACCTCGTAGAGGGGATATTAATTAATCCCTGAATGGTGTGTGCGAGTAGTCAATGCTGCTGGCCGGCACAGGCACTTCTAAAATATTTTATTGCAAAGCCACAGCCCGCTGATGTCTTAAATCTGGTATTAACATACATTCCTGCATATCAATGGCTTTGGCGCGTTGTATATTTATTTACTGCGTAACCCCGCAATGCCCGCATATAGATGTAAGATGCATGTTAATATTTCTGTATGCAGTTCAGAATTGTGGCCATAAATATCAAAATGAAATCGTGAGACTTGGAATTGGTCGGGAAATCAAGTTATAATCGTGGAGGGGGGCAGAGCAACCTTAGCCATCACCCCTCGAGGTCCTGGACTGGGTCCGACTCCGAGGTCTGCATAGCGTGTGCATGTTTCGACCTCAGAGGGGTGATGGCTCAGAGTCATAGCTGGCTAAGTTACATGGAGGTTGGAGAATCGTGCGGCGGCCGGGGTCTGGGATTGCGGCTCCAAGGAGTCGTCAATCAGAGCATTGCCTAGACTAGAGACAGGCTGAACCTGCGGCCAGCCACGACATTTTTCCCTGCTCAGATTCACAACAACAACCCAAAGCCACTGCGCTGCAGAACCGGGCTGGGGCCTCGGCCCTTGCCCCTTCCTTAGGTCCCGCTTGCTTTTGATTCCGGTCCCAGTCCGGTCGCGACACCCCCCGGTCCCAGACCCAGACAGTGCCAACACTCATAAATCAGATCTGGCCAGGAACAAATCGTACTCACCTGCGGGCGGCAGATAGGGGGAATTAAATTATGGGGTGCCGCTGAGCCGCTCTCTTTTCCAGTCCCTGTCTCCCTCTGGCCTCTCAGATGCCTGCCTCGACCTCGCCTCAGAGTCATGCGCACTTTTTCCCAATGCGCATGAGCATCACTACCCGGCAGCAGACCCCACCGTAAAAAAAACAGCAGCTCCCGCGGAGGCGGTGACATCTGCTTGCTGCGTGCATCTACATCATCATGGTCAGGGACAGGTCAGGTGGTGTTTAATAAATTTTAATGAGTATGGCGGCAGCCTGTTGCCTGATCATAGTAGCCTGGCCTGCCTGTGCTGCCTTAAATGAAATTGATTTGAAATCGGTGGACACGCGTCGGAGCACCAGCATGAGAATCGTTGTGCTCACCAGGCCTCAGTCAGACAGGTGGCCTGATTCTGCTTAATGTAAGTTTTGGTCATTGTGCTCTGTTGTTGGGGCTGATTTGGCCCCAACAACAGAACCGGCCCCCTGTCACAAAACCTGCCCCCAACCCATTCATCCTACTGGGGGACTGCCCGGTGCCCGGAATGACCAGTCCGGCCCTGGACCTGATGCGTTCACCAGGAAGAGGGAACTGAGCACACAAGAGACACCTTCAGAGCTACTGTCCAATGAATAAGGCACTCACCATCCATCGGACTCCAGGAGTGAGGAAGGGAGGGAGAGGGAGTGATAGTAGCAAGGATAGAATGAGAGAAAACACGAGGGCACAAGTGAGGAGAGAGGTGAGGCCACAAGTCCGAGACAGACAGAGGGTTGAGGAAAGAGGAGAGTCCATGCGGCGGCTCTGGTGAGGGTCAGAGACAAGGGGAGAGGTGAGAGGTGAGGCTCTGGTGAGGGTCAGAGACAGGGGGCGGGGGAGAGGAGGCCGCACAGGTATCAAGAGTCCCACTTTCCAGGTCTGGCTCAGGTTTCACACCGCACCCTGGTATCTCACGTGTGGGCACAGAAAAGAAAAGTATTGTTAGCGTTGCCAGTGTTTATTATTTTAGATGTTAGTTGTATGATGTTGAAAATTCAAGTACTGCTCTCTGCTGTGATTGGTGGTGACCTCTGACCTCTGCTTCTCTCTCTCCCGCAGCTGCGGTGACCCTGGATCTGGGCATCAAAGGCTCATCCTGTCTGAGGACGGAAGGAGCGTGAGCATGGGAGACAAAAACCAGGGTCTGCCGGACACGCCCCAGAGAAGCTCTCACCCCCCTCACCCTCCCACCCTCTCGACCTGGACTATGAGACGCAGGCTCTCGGTGTACAATGTGACTGACCTTTCCCCCCTACCCTGCGGCCCTACCTCAATCCAGGATGCAACAAGGGAGGGAGGAATGTGGGGGTGCTGCGGGTCCTGCCGATGACAGGACAGGAGTCAGCACATGAGGGGAGATCACTGGCAGGGACAGGGGGTACAGTCCTGTTTTGAGGGGGGTTGGGGTGTTTTCTGTGGGGAAGGGGGGGGGGGCTGGATCCTGAATAACTTTATTCTGGGCGCTGCCCTTTAGGGCAGGCGCAGTCCTGTGCTGGGGGGTCACCGTCCTGCTCTAGGTATGCTTCCTGTATGTCTCCTGTATTTTCAGGTGGGGTGTGTTGGAGTTGTGTGTGTTTGAACCTGTAACTCCGCTGTGACCGGGGACAGCTGCCCATTGTTTTCTCTGTACCCTGAATCCATGTTGCTTGTATGTGGGGGTCTCTGTCACTGTCCTGTGTGTCAGCCCGGGCCTCTCCTAACCTGCCCACAGGTATATCTGCCTTTGACATAGTGCCTCACTTTATAATGTAGCGCTGCATGTGCCAACTATGCGCTAAGAGGAAGTACCGAGGTGCTGCTCTGGGTTACTTCGGCCCTTCTATGATACCTAGAAGAAGCGCTAGTGAAGCAGCTCTGCCTTGGGAGGTTCACCGACAGAAATATTACAAATATTCTAGGTCCTGTAAAGCACCAAAGCGGTCTTCCTCAGGGAGTGGACGGATCCCGTTCCGTACAAAAAGCAGAATTCAATCCTTTCTATTCATCAGATTCATCAGACTCAGCTAAGAGTCGAGGGAGGCGGGGGGCGAACCGAACAACTAATCACAAATTAATGCCACTGTGATACGTCTATGTTTATTAAAGAATCCCTCTGAGAATGACGTCATAATACACCTCACAACCCCCGCTGACATCATCAAAGGAGCATTCTAGAACGCCCATTGTTGGTGCCAGATAGAGATGCAGAACCGGTAAATATAACTCTTTTTTCCACCTCACCGGAGCGCGCTTTAAACAGCCACAGCCTTCCTTGGGGAAGATTCAATTATTAGTAGAATCACATCAGCTAGATGCCCTATTCATGACGGAGACCTGGACTCACCTCGACTGTGAGATCGATCTGGGCTGGGCCTGGCTTCCTGGCAAATCGCGACCATTGATATGGACCCGATTAACGGAGTGGAGTTGCTTGGCCTGTCCATAAATAATTACTCTGGGGTTATCTTCACTGGAGTCATCTGTTATAGACCATCTGGGACATTTAACGCTCAGCAACAACATTCACTGCTAACCACCCTTACTAACATGGCAGCCTCCCACAACAAATTGATAGTCCTAGGGGACTTCGATTTGTGGCTGAACGGCTCCTTGGACGGTGGGCTGCGCAATCTTCTCCACTCTTGTGAAAGTATCGGCCTCCACCAGCATGTCATGGAAGCCACTCACAAGGATGGACACCGACTTGATCTTATTTTTTCGGTCCCCCAATTATTATACTTGGGAGAAATTTTGCCCATGGATTGGACAGATCATTTCCTACTCAAATTTTATGTTAATAGCAGTGGGGTTTCAACCCAGGCACCAGGTGTTACTACTGAATTTTTGTGTAGGGACTGGAAAGCCCTTCCACGGCTTGGATCGCCTGACTTGGTATTTAAGGTCGGGGACTGCTTTTCCTTGGATAATCAGGCTGATGAGAATTACGCTTCAATGTGCCTTAGGATCACCACGATGGTAGATTCCCACGCCCCACTAAAAAAACGTAGTTACAAGGGCAGAGCCTCGGCTCCTCGGTTTAATGAATCTTTAAGGGCCTTAAAACTAGCCTGTAAACAGGCTGAGAGGAAATGGAGGCAAGGCTATAAAGATTCTAGCAGACTGCTTTGGAAAGCTAAACTCGCTGAATATAAGACCCTGATTCACAAATCCAAAGCTGACTACTTCTGCTCTACAATTTGCAGCGCCGCAAATAGCTCTAGTAGCATCTTTAATATTCTGAACAGTTTAACTAGCCCTGACTGCTCTAAAAAGTCGATACCCCCCACGCAGGCACTCTGCGATAACTTGGCTACGTTTTTTAAGGAAAAAATTGATCCCAATTTTTAACGATCTCAGTACAGCCACTGAATCGAGTAGCTCCCTTGGTCCAGGGGTTGTGGGCGCAGAGGGTGGGGATGAGTGCCCTGGCTGGCAGCCTGCTGATTTACTCTTGGAGTTTCCCCCCGTTACGGAGGAGGACTTCGGCAGGCTTGCACAGGGTATTTCATCAGACTCACCCCTGACGTGCGGAGATCGGATGGCTCCCGGCCATCTGACGCACACACCCACTGTGGCCGACGCATGTAAGGGGTTAAAGCGTGCTCCGGTCAAGTGGAAAAAAGAGTTATATTTGCTGGTCCTGCATCTCTGTCACAAACAATGGGTGTTCTAGAATGTTCCTTCAATGACCTCAGCGGGGGTTCTGAGGTGTATTATGACGTCATTCTCAGAGGGCTCCTTTGATAACTTGCACATATCATGTTGGCCTTAATTTGTGATTAGTTGTTCGGTTCGCCCCGCACCTCCCTCGGCTCTTAGCTGGAGTCAGATCGTTGGGTCTGATGAATAGAAAGGATTAAATTCTGCTTTTTGTAGAGAACGGGATATGTCCGCTCTCTGAGGAAGACCGCTTTGGTGCTTTACAGGACCTAGAATATTTGTAATATTTCTTTCGGTAAACCTCCCACGGCGGAGGTGCTTCACTAGCGTTTCTTCCAGGTATCATAGAAGGGCCGAAGTTACCCAGAGCAGCACCTCGGTACTTACTCTTAGACCTTAGAAGGCACATTTGGCGCTACATTATAAAGTGAGGAAACGGAAATGGGCCTTGGCTCATAACCAGTCAGGCTAAACCAAATCACCTATAAATAACAATACGTGTGCCAGGACTGATGGTTTCTTTAAAGGAAATAATTTGATAATGGTCTTCATGAATAAAACATAAACACCTGCTTAAACAATTGCATCATTTAATGATGTGACTTAGTCTTTTTCTTTTTCACAATTTTTTGAAGAAAAAATATATTTGCTGTGTGAGAAAAACACTTTACACAATCAATGCTATATACAAATATATACAAAATGTACAACACAATGACAAGTGAACAATTTGCACTTACACCACATACATGCCTCATACACACTTCACATTCAAACTCAACGAATATCCCTAGGGACACCACAATGCAATTGAGAAAAATTAAGATACAACAAAAAATAAATTTAAATACTGAGAATAAATTGCATCACAAATGTTTGTAGTAATTTGGCAATTTACAAATAACAATCAGTATCAATCAAAAATGATCACTTCTTGGTGCAGGTGACCTGGGACTAGGTCGACGCGTTTGGAACCCTCAAAATGGTGGGGTTCTCATCAGGACCAACAAAACTCTACAAAACACGCAGTGGAGCAACTTTCAGCGGCGAATGCACAAAAAGTGGTTCATGTCAACCGTTTGACAAACAGGAATTTAAGACAAATTGTATATCGGGAGCCAGCAATATTAAACGAGTCCCGTCCCTGTTTCCCCACAGGTAACGTTGAAGAAGGTATGAAAGGCATGGATCGTAACTAATTATCCACTGCACTGCTAGGATCGGTGTGAGAACAAGAACATTGGAAACCCTGATCACCTTACAGAGGGGTGAGTCTCTGAGAATAGGAGATGCGAATGCTGAGTGGTACTAACCGGGTTTTTACAACTGAATGACTGGTGTTTTTTGATGAACCCATTAGGTTACACTGAATTCATTTTAATTTCAGATCCCAACACAGCCATACCACGCATGGGATTGGTTTCAGAAGACTTAAGGTAGGGAAGGTCTCTTTTGGGCAGGCACTTAAGATGAGATTTTTCAGTAGTTTTCTCCAACAAATTGGTTTTGTTTTTGTGTTTTGTAGAGTTTTGTTGGTCCTGATGAGAACATGTATGAGGCATGTATGTGGTGTAAGTGCAAATTGTTCACTTGTCATTGTGTTGTACATTTTGTATATATTTGTATATAGTATTGATTGTGTAAAGTGTTTTTCTCACACAGCAAATATATTTTTTCTTCAAAAAATTGTGAAAAAGAAAAAGACTAAGTCACATCATTAAATGATGCAATTGTTTAAGCAGGTGTTTATGTTTTATTCATGAAGACCATTATCAAATTATTTCCTTTAAAGAAACTATCAGTCCTGGCACACGTTTTGTTATTTATACGTTATAAAGTGAGGCACTATGTCAGTGGCAGATATACCTGTGGGCAGGTTAGGAGAGGCCCGGGCTGACACAGGACAGTGACAGAGACCCCCACATACAAGCAACATGGAGTCAGGGTACAGAGAAAAAAATGGGTAGCTGTCCGGACCCAGGGTCACTCCAGCTGCAGGAGAGAGAGAAGCAGAGATTAGAGGTCACCCCCAATCACAGCAGAGATCAGTACTTGACATTTCAACCTCGTACAAAAAACATCTAAAATAATAAACAAACACTGGCAAAGCTAACAATGCTTTTCTACCCATCTGTGCCCCCACATAAGATACCAGGGCAAGGTGTGAACCCTGTGCCAGACACAGAAGGTACCTGAGCAGCCTCCTCTCTCCTCATCCCACCTGTCTCTGACCCCCACCAGAGCCGCCGCAGGGCCTCTCCTCTCTCATCATCCCCCTGTCTGTCTGTCTTTGACCCATGGCCTCACCTCTCTCCTCACTTGTGTCCTCGTGTTTTCTCTCATTCTATCCTTGCTACTATCGCTCCCTCTTCCTCCCTTCCTCACTCCTGGAGTCCGATGGATAGTGAGTGCCTTATTCATGGGACAGCAGCTCTGAAGGTGTATCTTGTATGCTCAGTTCCCTCTTCCTGGTGAACGTATCCGGTCCAGGGCCGGAATGGTCATTCCGGCCACCGGGTAATCCCCCGGTAGGCGGGATCGAGTGGGGGACGGTTTTGTGACAGGGGGCCGGTTCTGTTATTGGGGCCAAATCAGCCCCAACAACAGAGCACAATGACCAAAACTTACATTACGAACAATCAGGCCGCCTGTCTGACTGAGGCCTGGTGAGCACAACGATTCTCATTTTTTTTTTTTATTTAAATTTGTTTTTATTGTTGCAGTAAAGTATCTCAGTACAGCATGAACAGTCCGCCGACGTGGCCTCAACATTCAGCCACGAACAGCTATGTGCGCAACATTTTCTTGCTATATAGAACTGGTACACATAAACATGACTTCGATGAGTCAGTGCATTATAATCACGTAAAGGCTCCTGCAGGCTGAGCGGTGATGGGACGGTATCGCCATAGGGGCGATGAAGAAGATCAAACGGGCACTCGCATGCCATAACAGCACTGGATCTGGATCTGTACTGTGCACATAACAGTGTTACCAGTGAACAGGGGGGTAACAGAACTGTGGGAGGGAAGCATGTAGGCGCTAGCAGGGTCTAAGTAGGGGGAGGATGGCAGCGGGTGTTGAGGCGGGGTGGGGGGGGGAGAAGCCCACGGATGGCCGGACATGCAAGAGGTTGCCCAGGACGTAGGGGGTTATCGGGGTCCGACTCTGGGGTGACTCACTTCAGGTGAAGGCTACTGGTCTTCTTGGGTGGGGGGAGGGGAAGGGTCAGGCGGGTCACCAGCCTGCGTGGACTGGCGGAAGCTGTGAAGGAGCATGGCCCATTCCATGGAGATGGGAAGTTTGCACGCGCCCTTGGCTTCTTCCTCCCTTAAAGCGTCTTCTTCCGCTGCCGCCCATTTGCTAACCGCCCCCTTCCATTGTGCTATGGGGGGACCCTCTGGGGATCGCCAGCGCATGGTTATACATCTATTGGCTAGTAGGAGCGCTAAGGACACGAAGCGCCGTCGCACCGGTTCACGCTTAGAGATGTGGAGGATGCCTAATGCACTGGTCTCCCAGGTGGCTAGTGTAGTGAGACCCGTGAGTTCCCGTAGTGTGTTGTGTACCCCCTGCCAGAAAGGCTGAAGATTGGGACAGTCCCAGAACATGTGACGGAAGTTCGCAGCTGGGATACAGCATCTGGGGCACAGGAAAGGCGTGGAGGGGTAGAACTTCTGTAATCGCGCTGGGGTGAGATATGCCCTGTGCAATATATAATATTGAATATTTTTGAAGCGGGCGTTCCTAGAGACGCGTTTAGGGGCCTCGAGAGCTTTAGTCCACTCCGAGTCGTGCAAAATACGGCCTATGTCCTCTTCCCAAGTGGCTCGTAGGGTCGCCAGGGGGGTGTATGAGAGTTCCCGGATGGATTTGTAGAGCCATGTGACCAGGTGGCGACCCACCCCCATATGTAGAATAGTATGTATTACTGGATGCGTGTCTGGCTCGCCATTTTGAAGATTGAAATGGGGACGGTATCCGTCGAGTAATTGCCTATACCTAAGGAATTGGCCTGGGGAGAGCCCGTACTCTGCGATCAGGCGGTCCAGCGGTTTCAGTTGACCCTCCTCGAAGAGTGATTCCAGATCTGTGATACCACAGCGGGACCAGTCGGCGAGTAGTGGGGCCGCAAAGTAGGACTCCTGCTTGGGGCCGCCTATTAGCGGCAGCAGCGGGGAGTATGGGGGCCTAGCGGAGGACAGCCGGTGTATCCGCAGCATACATCGGCGCGCTATCGTCACCTGAAGGGGGTAAGTGCGCCGTGGCTTGGTGCCCGGAAGGAGCAGACGGGTGAGTTCCGGGGTTGTGATTCTACCAGTAGGAGTAACCGTTTCCTGAGGGTAACGGTCCGCTGTCCAGTAGGACAGCCACTGGAGCTGTGCTGCGAGGAAATATGCCTCGAAGGATGGAGCTCCGAGTCCCCCCTGTGTTGTGGGGAGTTGAAGAGTTTTCAGGGCGACTCTGTGGCGGCCGGCTCCCCAGATGAGAGTTCCCAAGAGGGAATCAATGTCGCGAAAGAAGGACCTGGGTGGTATCACCGGCAGGTTTGTGAAATGGTAGAGGAGCCGGGGGAGCATCACCATTTTAGCAAGGGCTATCCGTCCAATCGGGGCCAGTGGTAATTTATTCCAGAAGGCGACCGTCGGGCGCAGACTCTCGAGTACCGCGCGGTGATTGCCTTCAAGGATGTCCGTCGGAGAATGGTATAAGCGGACGCCAAGGTATCGGGGAGCTTCCGTGGACCATGAAAGACTATGTGGTCCGAGGTCGATGTCTCGGGGGGGTAGGTCCGGGTGTAGGGGGTAAACCACGGACTTGTCCCAGTTGACTTGTAGACCCGAGGCAGTTGCAAAGTCCGCCAATGTGGCCCCTATGGGGGTTAGGTCCATTTCAATGTCCCGGACATATATGAGGAGATCATCCGCGTACATGGACACACAATGGGTCCCATCTGCAAGCGGTACTCCCCAGTTCACGCCCTCCCGACGCAGTCGAACCGCCAGCGGCTCGACCGCTAGCGCGAACAAGAGGGGCGACTAGGGGCAACCTTGTCTTGTGCCTCGTCGGACTGCAAACGCCGGTGAGATACGTTTCCCGATACGAACTCGAGTAGTGAGGTCGGTGTATAGGAGGCGGGTATATGCCATGAGCGTCGGGCCGAGATTAAGGCGACGCAGGACCGAAAACAGGTAGGGCCAGGTGAGGGTGTCAAACGCCTTCTCCAGGTCCATAATGAGGCAGGCAGCGCGGGGAAATCTGTCGCGTACCTGATCTTGGATATGGAAGACTCGGCGAAGGTTCTGGGAGGTATTCCTCCCGGGGACGAAGCCGCATTGGTCGGGGTGGACCAGCGGGCGTATGATCTGCGCATAACGTTCAGCTAGGATCTTCCCCAGTATCTTACAATCAGCCGACAGGAGGGTGATAGGCCGGTATGACCCCATGTGAAGCGGATCTCTGTGGGGCTTAAGAAAGGTGACAATCACGGATTCCCGTAGCGACTGGGGTAGTTTCCCCAGGTGGAGTGACGCCCCGAACATCCGTGACAGACGGGGAACCACTAGGGGAGAGAATGTAGCGTAGTATTCTAGTGGGAAGCCGTCCAGTCCCGGTGCTTTATTTCGGGACATGGCACGCATCGCCTGGGTGATGTCAGAGGGAATTATCTTGGCGTCTAATGTGCGCTTGTCGGAATCCGATATCGTGGGCAGCGTTAGAGGGTCTAAAAACTGATCCGCGGTAAACAGGGTACAGCATGCCGGGGCTTCGTACACTCGTGTATAATGGCGTTGGAATGCTAGGAGAATCTCATCTTGTGATTGCACCAGTATACCCTCCGGGTTGAGAATGTCCGTGATCGGCTTGATTTCGGTGTCCTGCTTCGCCATCCAGGCCAGAAGCGCCCCGGTTTTGTCTCTGTCTTTGTGCACCCGAGAGGCGTATGCCCTGAAATTATACTTACGGAGGTCAGCGCAGGCAGTTTGATATTCCGTTTTGGCCTCCGCCGTGAGTACGGCGTGTTCCTCCGAGTCGTCAGGCCGTTTGGTGAGAGCAGCTAGAGCCTGTTCCGTCGTTAAGAGCGATCGTTCTAAGGTGCGGCGGACCCCCACTATCTGTTTGATGCATTCCCCTCTCGCCACCACTTTATACGCGTCCCACTCCACTAGTACCGATGACGCTGTGTTCTCGTTGTGTATAAAGTAGTCGCGTATGCAGGTTTTGTGCGCGTCCTGAAAGACCGGGTCCGCCAGGCAGTCTCTGGGGAGGCGCCAGGTGGGGACCGGTGGATGTGGGGGGCGCCAGGTAAGCCGTATTATGTGGGCATCATGATCTGAGAGGATACGTCCCAGGTAATCTGTAGATGTAACCTTAGGGAGGATCGGAGCAGAGCAGAGGAAACGGTCTAGGCGGACCCGAAGGTTGTGTGGAATCGAGTGGAAGGAGTAGATGCGAGCCAGTGGGTGTAGGTGTCGCCATGCATCAGTGAGCGCCCAGTGTGTGGTCCATGCTTTGAAGAGGGCCGCCTGCCGGGGGGCCGGGGAGTGCGTGGGGGGAGGATGTGAGCGGTCCAGCGAGGGGTCTAGTGTGCAGTTAAAGTCGCCTCCCAGCACCCATGGGACTGTGGTGAACTGGGCCAGGACGCCCGTAAGGTGATCCCAGAACCGGTCCTGATCTGTATTAGGGGCGTATATGCTGCCCAGAAGTACCCCTTGCCCATCAAGAATTCCCTCCAGTAGCGCATATCTGCCCTCTCTATCTACTACTCGCCGGAGCGCCCGGAAAGGAGTACCAGGTCTCACCCAAATTAATGCGCCGCGTGCAAACGCTGAATATTGTGTGGCGCAGATGGTCCCTCGCCATTTGGCCTGTAGGCGAATGAGTTCAGTAGCGTTAATGTGCGTCTCTTGTAAGAACGTAATGTTGGCCGCCATGCGCCGTATGTAGGAGTATACAGAGTAGCGCTTGCTGGGCGTGTGTAGGCCCCGTACATTTAGTGTAAGGATACTAACGTCAGAGTGGGGGACAGCCATTTCTAGGGTGACGTGGTCGGGGGAGGGGCACCTCTACAGTTCCCGTGTGCCGCCCATGTGTGCGTGTCGTGTGTGTTCCTGCGCGCCAAGCTTCCTTAAACGTGGGGGGGGGACTGGGGGAATTAACAACAACTAGAACCTTGGGTGGGCAACTGTCCCAATTCTGAGGATACGTCACTGGGGGTGGCATATCCAAACTAGTGTCCCACTAGGGGAGAAAACCAACAGAAATTCGCGGGGGTGGCAGCATGTGTCGCTGCTGGGCCTGTGCGCGGGTCGGGCTCTAGCAGGAGAAGTGTGTATCGCTCGCTGGAGCTCGCAATTATCTAGTAGAGTAGTCTAGGCTTCTAGATGTCGCGCATTACAACAGGCAATCATGGAAAGGATATGTCAGTTGACAGTTCAGGTGTTCACGAAGAGGTGGTAGGCTGGCTGGCTAGGGCAGCGTCCAATGTGTGTGTCACCACGAGGGGGGAAGAGATTGGGCCAATTCCCGACATAGTTCCATCACTGTCCCGGTCTTTCTCTGGAGTGAATAGGTGCGGCTGACCCTCCAGGTCCGAAGCCGGGGGCGACGAGTGCAGTCCGGTCGCCGCCCGTAGGGCGTCTCGCCGCTCCTGTATGATTTCTGCGAGGTCGGGTGAGCCCACCTGGGAGGACGCCCGGCTCTTGGAGTGTCCAGATCGCCCATGGCTCGCGCCCCGTCTCCTGGGTCGTCTGGAGTCATTGTTGCGTGTCTTCTGGGGTCCGGGTTTAGGGATCAGTGGGCAATGAAATTCAGTCCAATCCTGCGCGTCCGCCGCCGTATCGAAGAAGAGGGCTTTCCCTTTGTGGATTACCTTGAGGCGGGCGGGGAACAGTAGGGAATATTGAAGATTGTTTGCGCGGAGGCGTCTTTTGACTTCCAGAAACGTGGATCGTCGCTGTTGGACCTCTCGGGCATAGTCCGGGAACACCATGACGTGCTGGTCTTCCACCCGCAGGGGGCCCGCCGTCCGGGCCGCGCGGAGCACTGCATCCCGGTCTCGGAAGTGTAGGAACTTGGCCAGCATGGGCCGTGGGGGAAGACCAGGTTTGGGCGCCCGGGCTGGGACCCTGTGGGCCCTCTCGATGGAGAAGAACGGCGATCGGTCGCAGTCTGGGGTGAACGATTTAGTCCAGGATTCCATGTATGTCAGGGGGTCCGAGTTTTCAATCCCCTCCGGCAGGCCCAGGACACGAATGTTACAGCGTCTCGAGCGCCCCTCCAAATCCACTGTTCGTTCCTCCAGGGTCGTCACGCGGCGCAGGATCTCCTGCATGTCTGCCTCCTGCGATTTCACCGCTGGTCGTAGTTCAGTCACAATCCGCTCACCCTCTTTCACCCTGTCTGCCAGTTTACGGTGTTCATCCCGAATTAGGCTGATGTCTGTCGTCAGGGTGCCCAATCTTTCCTCCATCGAGAGGCGAGACATTTCTATTGCTGCCAACACCTGGTCCAGCTTCGCTGATAGCGTAGGGTCGGCTTGCGACGTGTTGGTTTGCGTCCATGCTCTCGTCTGTGGCATCTTCTCGGCGGCCGTTTCCGGGACCGCCGTCATCTGTGTGGCTCTCGGCTTCCCCATGGGTGCTGCTAGGAGGGAGAGGGGGGGTTCCCCCTGGTCGTTGCGTGTCCCGGGGGAGATAGGTCGTCGCCACGCAGTGTTACCGGGTGGCGGCAGTCGGGTGTTGGTCAGTTCCCTCGGTCCTTTCCAGGCCCAAGGCGAGGTCTGTTCCTCCTCGGGGAGCCCCCACCAGGGGCGTCAGGGGAGGTTTGTGGTTGCCAGGAGCCGGCCGCTCTGACCACGTGAGGATCCTCTCTGCTCCGTGGGGTGAGGTCGTGTGCTCCGGGCACAGCAGGTCAACGTGGCTGGGTCAGGGGGCAGTTTAACATCAGCCGGTCTCTCCTGTCCCCTCAGGGTCTGGGGCGGCCTCCCCTCGTCTCAGGGGACGAGCGCTAGATCAGGGCGACAAAGGCGTGCGGGTCTCCCTCGGCGTGTGGCCCAGCGTCAGTAGCAGCCGGTAGGGCCAGAGGACAGATGGTGAAAGTTCGAGGGGGTCCCAGTGGTGAGGCTCGCGCTGTTCGCGGTGTTCAGGCCTCTGCGGGCGCCATCTTAGGGTCAGGCGCTTGGGTCCGATGGTCGTTGCGGGGCTGCGGGGGCACCCTGAGTCCCCGAGTTAGCCAGCGGTGTGATTCTTATCAATTTGCTGAGCCCCCGAGGTCGCAGGGGGGGCTATAGGCACCAAGTGTCTCGGGGGAAGGGGGGGGGGAGAGAGGCGGCCACTCACCGCCGCTGTGCTGGTACGTTTGCCGGCCCTGGAATGGCCCACCACCACGCTGGCAGCACGTTCGTCGGTCCTCCGCGCCTCGCGGCGGCGGAGCGGGTGATGTCGGAGAATGTTCAGGCACCCGGTGAGGTCGCAGCGTCAGTGCGGTGGAGCCCTGGTGCGGCGGCCGCCATCTTGCGCACCGGGGTGGTGGATCAGGAGAAGGTGCCGTCTGGTGTGCACCCCGGGGGGGTCGGTCTCGCTGTTGCGCCGGGATCTCCCGCCGGCGGTCGCCGGTCCCGCCTCCTGGAGTCTTCGGTCACTGGGTCGGCTCCTGGCGGCGTACGCTCCCGCCGGACGGAGCCGCGCCCGCCATCTTGAATTGAGGCGCCCGGCTCCGATTTCGGAGAATCGGCCTGTGTCGCCCGTCCGCCGCTGTCAGAGGTCGTTGGAGCGGCACCCCAATGCACGTGCGGAGTCCCAGGTGCTTTTCCAGTAGGCTGAGGCTCCCGGCGATCTCGGGATCTGGGCTGGATGCTAGCCCGATCGCGGAGCCTCAGCAGGACACAGCCGCCATCGTGGCCTGCTAAGCCACGCCCCCCAGCACAACGATTCTCATGCTGGTGCTCCGACGCGTGACCACCGATTTCAAAGCAATTTCATTTAAGGCAGCACAGGCAGGATAGGCTACTATGATCAGGCGTCAGGCTGCCACCATACTCATTATAATTTATTAAACACCACCTGACCTGTCACCTGACCATGATAATCATGATGATGTAGACAAGCGCCGTGCGCAGACGTCACCGCCTCCGCGTTTGCACGCTGCTGTTTTTTTTTAGGGTGGGGTCTGCTGCCTGGTAGTGATGCTCATGCGCTTTGGGAAAAAGTGCGCGTGACTCTGAGGCGAGGTCGAGGCAGGCATCTGAGAGACCAGAGGGAGACAGGGACTGGGAAAGAGAATCGCTCAGCGGCACCCCATAATTTAATTCCTCCTGTTTGCCACCCGCAGGTGAGTGCTATTTGTTCCTGGCCAGATCTGATTTATGGGTAGTGGCACTGTCTGGGCCTGGGGCCGGGGGGGGGGGCGTCGTGACTGGGCCGGGGCCAGAATCAAAAGCAAATGTGACCTAAGGAAGGGGCAAGGGCCGAGGCCCCGGCCCGGTTCCACAGCGCAGTGGATTTGGTTTGTTGTTGTGAATGTGAGCAGGGAGCAAGGTGGTGACTGGCCTCAGGCTCATCCTGGATCTAGTCTAGTCAATGCTCTGATTGACGACTACTCGGAGTGGCTATCCCGGACCCCGGCCGCGGCCTGATCCTCCAACCTCCATGTAACTTAGCCAGCTATGACTCTGAGCCATCACCCCTCTGAGGTCGAAACATGCACATGCTATGCAGACCTCGGAGTCGGACCCGGTCCAGGACCTCGAGGGGTGATGACTAAGTTTGCGCTGCCACCCATCACAATTATAACTTGATTTCTCAGCCATTCCAAAATCTCACGATTTTGTTTAGATATTTGTGGCCACAATTCTGAACTGTAGACAGACATTATAGCATGCATCTTACACCTATATGCGGACATTGCCGGGTTACGTAGTAAATAAATATACAAACACCTAATCCATTGGTATGCAGGAATGTATGTTAATACCAGATTTAAGACATCAGCGGGCTGTGGCTTTGCAATAAAATATTTTAGAAGTGCCTGTGCCGGCCAGCAGCGTTGACTACTCGCACACACCATTCAGGGTATAATTAATATCCCCTGCACGAGGTTATGAATCTGAATTGATGAGGTCACTCGTTGCAATGCGTTCTTATTGATAAAGGAATTCAGGCACAGTTTGACAGGCGGACTGATTGAAGCCAGCGTAGTAAGCGACCCTCGCAAGAGACACTAGGAAACTGATCTCTGGAGGAGATCGATGTTCTGCAGCCTCTGAGTGCTAACGCGATTCCTCCAGGGTGGAAGTGTGGTCAGAGAGTGAAGAAGTATTGAGAGCCAATGAACCCAGGGCTCCCGGGCCTGCTATAAAGGAACTGTCTGAACAATTAGGCTAAAGGTTTTGTTTTTGTGTTCACTGATGCCACTGAAAGAAATATACAACCCACAACCTTTTGGCATTGGTGTTTTATATGCCCTGGTCGCTTTTTTGAGCAAATATTTAACAAGGACCCCCTGAATATATGGAAATACAGTTCCTAGACCAGGGAAAACAAATGAATGATATGTATCAATCTAGGCAACAAACATAAATACAAATAGGAAGGGACTGAGCTACAACCTTTGTTTTTTGTTAAAAGAGAGTACAATTTTATTCAAAGTTTATCAAGACACATAGTATCAAGTTACACATTCAATATCTACAATTAACACACATGACATAATAAAATCAAGAAAACACAATGCATCAATAAAAATGAAGTTTGGAAAAGAATTTCGTTTAGACCCGCCGACCGGAAACAAAAGCGTGAAAATCACAACAATATTTATTTGATTGAAGATGTAGCGAAAATACAATCCTCCTGATGTGGGGATCTTGTAAAGGGTAATTTCCTTTTTGTTTATGTTGCAGTAGAGTTCGTTGAATAAGATTAAAATAACTCCCTGTCCGATAGATATCAACAGGGCTCCTGGCTTCCGGCGGCGGGACGCGGGATTCTGTGGTCGTTTCGTGAGCGCTCAAATTCTTTTCCAAACTTCAGGATACGTAAAACCTAAAACATTAACACCTGAAACCATCAGATAGAATTAACTTCATCTGGAAAATCATCATGGACGAAAATTGAAATAGAAATTATCGTGGCTGCTCCAGAAGAAGGCGCTGGTCCGCCGAAACGCGCGTAGAGATATAATTTGCCACATTCCTCTTTTACCTTGTTTCTATTTTATGTACATCCATATATACAAACTGGATTTTTCATTTTTATTGATGCATTGTATTTTCTTGATTTTATTATGTCATGTGTGTTAATTGTAGATATTGAATGTGTAACTTGATACTATGTGTCTTGATAAACTTTGAATAAAATTGTACTCTCTTTTAACAAAAAACAAAGGTTGTAGCTCAGTCCCTTCCTATTTGTATTTATGTTTGTTGCCTAGATTGATACATATCATTCACTGGTCGCTTTTTTGTACACATACTTGCACATTTTTATTTGCTGTTCTTTCCAATTGAAATTTTCGGCACATGTGCATCGCAGTTACAACTTGAGCACAACTTCTGTCACGCACAGCAAGGTATTTCGCAATCTCTGACATGCAGTCCTTGTAATATTTTTATTTAAATATTAGCGAATCATGCATGTCAACCGCAACTGCACAGCAGCTCGGCATTGTTTTTATCTGCGTGCACCAACATGTAGAGGCCTTCAAACATGCACACATTCTCAGGCATGCCAGAAGTTGTCGTGGGTCCGGGGACCACAACTATTGTGAGGCACTTCTGATTCAAGGAGCAGCTTGTAATAAAGATGACACGTAGTGTTTTATTACTCACAAACTAGTTTCTTCATGAGAGTGAGGCCTCAAAAAGTGCCAGGAACTGTGCATGACGCCCCAGCTTCCCTTCCTTTATGATGGTTCTGTACATTCTCCTGCTAATGAAAGGTACAGAGCCCTGGCAAGGGTTCTTGATCTAATGTCCTACTCCATATATTTAATTACTCACTCGGAGTGAGTAATGTATATCCTTGCCCCTCACCCCTGTGGAGTTGCTGCCTCTTCGACTCAAGAGGTGTTGGATATTTTATTTAAAGGTATTTTGCTACAACGAAAACACATGCTGAACAATTCAGGCAGATGCAGAACGTGTTAGTGGTGGAGGACAAACGGTAGAGTGTACATTTCTCTTATCCGGAGGAGTAAGTGTACTGACCAATACCACAGTGGTACCCTTCAGAGTATAATTTACTCATTTTTACACCAGTCCTAGAATATTCACGGTACTCGTGGGCTCTGCACTCCAGGTATATTAACAAATAATTGCTTAGCGTATGTAAATAGTATTTCTTCAGATTAACACTTATATACCCTGTCTGCGTTCTTTTAATAATGTTGCCAAGTTAAAGACACTGGCAAGTAGATATCTACGGGAGCCTGTTCACTTTCCCATTGAGAACCTGCCAGGACTGTCCTCCTCTGCCAGACAATGTGCTGTTATAAGCTGGCTTTTCTCTGAAGAAGAAGTCTGTTTACACTTTCAAGCAGAGACCAAGCCTCCAGAAAGGAAGTCCCACCCTCCAGTCTTCAAGGCTGACTTTCCTTCACTCTCATTCATATTAAAAAACACTGGATTTATAGAAAAAACTGGACTTATTCTTTCCAAATTATCCTTCTGGAGATCAAGACCTGGGGTTGGCTATAAAATGTGTTAAACTAACAGATAGCAGATAAACGCTGCATGATGTACCGGGCAGGCCTGGTACCCAGGCTTTTTGGAAGGGACGCCGGGAAGCATTCCACGCCTTCAAGACGAAAGGCGTGTTGGAACTGCGCCCTCTAGTGGGCGTCTCCCTGGCATTGCAACACTTGAAATAAAAGTCGTGGCCAGTTCAAGGCGCAACAGAGACACGTGTTCACATTTGCTGTATGTATATGCAGTCATTTGAGTCTAATACATCACGGGGTGACAGACCAGGCCAGCTATAGTTTCCAATTCCAGTGATGCCAGCGAATCACTTGCTAAACCCCTTACTTAACCTGCCACATAAAACGAACATTCCAGCAGCATGCAGATGTGCTAGAGAGCGATGCAATACATTTATTAAATAAAATACCGGTTGGTTTAGTTTGGAGCGATCTTCGGTGCAGGGCAGAAAGTACCGCTTAAGTGACCCTAATAATACACGTGACGTGATATCAAGTTTTAAGGGCAATTGGTTGAGGATATTATGATTACAACAGCCATTCCCAATCTCAGACTACAGCCAGTGGATAACTGCATGGGATAGGGTGGATCACTGAATTGTTGTTCAAGAGTGGGTGCTGGTCGACGGGCAGATGAAAGGCAGCAGTGGTACCCGCTGATGATGATCTGTCTCCCTTCACAGGCAAAACAACCTCATTGAACCTCAATGGGTCACTTACGGGTACATAGTCCTACACATACTCAAGAATGGTCTTGATTCTATTGAGAAACTAATTTAATAGACGGGCTGTCTTCTCTTCTCCACACATTGCTCTGCTTGTCAGATCCTTGTTCAAAGCCAGACAGTCACACTTTCATGTCTGTCTTCTTTTATGTCTACTGTAAATCATTTGTGGCCTAATATTAAACAATCAGTCGCATGGGTCCGCTGCTATTGTGTAGATCAGTTGTTTTGGTGAAGAGTCATCCAAAGAAGACAGGATTTTGCTAAATGCAGATAATATTTTAATATGCATCATGGAAGACCCTGAACAATCTTTGCCCAGATATGCATATATCGGATATATGTGGGGACAAGTCAGAATTCTTAGTTAAAGGGGAGAAAACAATGTATATGCTAATAGCAGGTGACCATCTATACATAGAGGAAGTCTTTACCCTCCGAAGGGCAAATGATCATTTTAAATACCTTGTCAATGTGACAATCCTCATAATTAAAAGAATGTGTGTGCAGGCATTGTGTCCGCCCTAACAAGAAGTGGAGATGGCTACTACGCTTTTATTTGGCTTTGTAAGTGTGGGAGATGGAACAGATCTGCCGGATTGTAAACCCAGATTTTTAAATTGAATGCATTAGCACAATGTGTGCATAGGCCGTGCGATTATAATATATGAGGGTGCACTGTTTGTATTTTCAACCTGCAAGGGTTTTTCTTAGATATACTGTGATAAAGCTGTTGAGCCAAACTCTTACAATGTCCTTTGCATACATCGTTGTCCTCTCATCAAAGCCAGACAGTCATACTTTCATGTCTGTCTTCTTTCATGTCTACTGTTAATCATTCGTGGCCTCCCATTTATCTGGAAGTCGAGCATCTTTGGTGCATCAGTCGTGTAACCTGCACATGTAATATCCCTTTGAGCAAGAAGTCTCCCTCCTTGTTGTAGTTCGTTACGTATGATTCTTTGACTGACACCAGCTTTCGTGTAACGTCTCGACGAATAGAAATATTTCCTATAAGTGGTGAGCGGAAGATTGAATCCCTTTCCCCCGAAACTGATGCCACTGATTGGTATATTCAATCATCGTCATTTATCTGGCTCTTTTGATTTGTGGATCAGTGTTAATCCCGCCATTTCTGTATGCGGATGTGACTACACACTCACGATAAGGCTTTATTGTGGTAATATTGATTATAGAAGGGTACTATTTATATGCAATATCTACTGTCCTGAAGACGGTCTGACGGATTGACGCCACCGAGACCGAAACGTCGACTCCATCATCTATTTCTGAGATATTTTTTGATATTTAGTGACCATTATTCTTACCGAAGAATATGTTATTATCAATCTTGTTGGAATAGATGTTTTTCATGAATTGTTGGATTAATTTGATTTGACCTCTTTTCATGATTTGTTGCTGATTTGATTTTCCAATTGTCCAAATTATCCGTCTGGAGATCGAGACCTGGGGTTGGCTATAAAATGTGTTAAACTGAGAGATAGCAGATAAACGCTGCATGATGTACCCAGCAGGCCTGGTACCGAGGGTTTTTGGAAGAGACGACGGGAAGCATTCCAAGCCTTCGAGATGAAAGGCGGTGTTGGAACTGCGCCTCAAGCGTGCATCTCGCTGCCATTGCAACACTTGAAGTAAAACTCATGGCCGGTTCATGGCGCAACAGAGACACATGTTCGCATTTGCTGTATGTATATGCAGTCATTTGAGTCTAATAAGTTATGGGGAGAGAGACCAGGCCAGCTACATTTTTCAATTCCAGCGATGGCAGCGAATCACTTGCTAAACCCTTTACCTAACCTGCCATATAAAGAGAACATTGCAGCAGCATGCAGACGTGCCCGAGAGCAATGCAATAAATTATTTAAATAAAATACTGGTTGGTTTATTTGCAACTTTTTAACTTCACGGTTCACTAAAGTGTGCACTATATAGCTTTTAACATATCGAATGAGACGTGTCTCCAGTACTACACTGTTTCTATATGAGGAGCAGTAATGGGGATGATGTGATCAGTGATGTCATCAATGATGTCAAGTGAGACAGCTACCACTTGATAATTCTATACTTAAAGACACTTCTGAAGTTTGTCAAAAGACGTTGTCACTTTTGATCGAGTGTGTGCTTGTGTGTACAGCACATGCTGCCTGGTGGGAAAAGACCTATTGGGAGCTTACCAAGAACTCAGAGTGGACTTACAGCCCGCCCACTGCTTACTGTTGGCTGACTGAACTGTCACTCTTAGCTCTTGCTTCTAAATGGATGGATGTTTGCTCCATCTTGTGTGTGTCTCCTCTGGAACACGGCCTCTTTGCCACCCTTTGGCTCGGTTGATTTAAATCCTTTTGACTTCTTTGCACCCTCACCTAATCGTTACTAAAACCCAGGGACCCCCACTGAGTCATTATTGAAATAAGAGAACCCGGCCTACGCAGTTTTGATGATGTGAACCACAAAAGTTATGACATTTTATTTAATTAACAAACACATATAAGAAAACAAAATTGTTACTTTAATGGGAAGATTGGAGCTTTTCTAAAATCAAAAGGCTATCATCGTCCATACTATATTCTGTTTGATAAACTTGCACTGCTCTTATGACTCGACATGAGGATGCAACTTCATTTTTTGCCTGCAATTTACAAGTCAATATTCCTTTACATGTAGAGAACACTTTAAAATGTCCAATTTTACATTTCCTTATTTATATGCAGCTTATTAATCTGTTAGAAATATTTTTTCCAAGCAGCTGCAGAGCCCTGAGTAGGCTTCCTGGCTCCCCGGGGTTAAGAGACCACAGGTCAAGAACCGCTCTTTTACGGAGCTACTTTTTTCTTTTTGCGTTAGTACTCAAGAGCGTGCATGCGTTTACTTGCTCACTCCCTCGCATGCTTCTAACCCAGCCAAATACCTGACCCCCCCAGCTCTGTGTTGTTGTCTCATCTGTTTTTTTATTTATTTTTATTTGTAGAGTTTTATATAACACTAACTTAACCCAACTTGATGTATACATGGTAGTAATTATGTGGTTTACTTGAAACATGTTAGGGTAGACATAAAGGCAAAATGGAAGTACATAGGCGAAACATGAGAAGGTGTAAGGATCAGTAGCTGATACATGTTTGTGGTATATAAGTTGTTTTAGCAGCGCATAGGAGCAGTACCTATTGGGGAAGGCATAAAGACATCCTGGCGTTATGTAAGCGAAATGTCTAGACATTTCTGCGGTAGAGACAGTTTATGAAATTGTGTTCACAGAGTATAGTATCAGTACTTATTTGAGTAGACATAATGACATAGTGGCAATACGTAGGCGAAATAAATGAAAGTATTCGAGTCAGTAGCTGAAACATTATTGAGATACTAAGAACATAAATGGATATATAACAATTTAACAATACTTAGCTACATTAGCATTGGGATACGTGTGGAGTAAGTAAACAAGCATAGGACCAATGCAAGAAAGAGCTTTTGGCTTTGCCAGTGCTTGTTTGTTTTGGTGAGTCTTCCCCAAGGAAGGCTGTGGCTGTTTAAAGCGCGCTCCGGTGGAGTGGAAAAAAGAGTTATATTTACTGGTCCCGTGTCTCTAACTGGCACCAACAATGGGCGTTCTAGAATGTTCCTTTGACGATCTCAGCTGGGTTCTGAGGTGTATTATGACGTCATTCACAGGCGGCCCCTTTAACGAACAAGCACATATCAAAGTGGCATTAATCTGTGGTTAGTTGCATGGTTCTCCCCCCGCCTCCCTCTGCTCTTAGCTGGAGTCAGATCGTTGGGTCTGATAAATAGAAAGGATTGAATTCGGCTTTTGGTACAGAACGGGATCCGTCCGCTCCCTGAGGAAGACCGGGTTGGTCCTTTACAGGACCTAGAATATTTGTAACATTTCTGTTGCTGAACCCCCCACGGCAGAGGCGCTTCACTAGCGCTTCTACCAGGTGTCATAGAAGGGCCGAAGTTACCCAGAGCAGCACCACGGTACTTCCTCTTAGAGCATAGAAGGCACACGCAGCGCTACATTATAAAGTGAGGCACTATTTCAAAGGCAGATATACCTGTGGTCAGGTTACGAAAGGGCCGGGCTGACACACAGGACAGTGACAGAGACCCCCACATACATGCAACATGGAGTCAGGGTACAGAGAAAACAATGGGCAGCTGTTACCTGGTCTCAGCAGAGTTACAGGTTCAAAAATACACAACTCCAACACCCCCCACCTGAAAATACAGGAGACATACAGGAAGCATACCTAGAGCAGGACGGTGACCCCCCAGCACAGGACAACACCTGCCCTAAAAGGCAGCGCCCAGAATAAAGCTATTCAGGATCCAGCCCCCCTGCAGAAAAGACCCAGACCCCCCTCAAAAAAGGACTGTACCCCCTGTCCCCACCAGTGATCTCCCCTCATGTGCTGGGGGACTCTTCTTCCCTCATCTGCTGGGGGTCTCCCCCCTCTCACTCCCACCCTGTCACCGGCAGGACCCGCTGCGCCCCCGCATTCCTCCCTCCCTTGTTGCATCCTAGATTGAGGTAGGGCCGCAGGGTGGGAGGGAAGGTCAGTCACATTGTACACCGAGAGCCTGCGTCTCATAGTTCAGGAAGAGACCCACAGTCCTGGGGTTCACAGGGGGGATCAGGAGGGTGGGAGGGGAGGTGAGAGCTTCTCTGGGGCGTGTCCGGCAGACCCTGGTTTTTGTCTCCCAGCCTCACGCTCCTTCCGTCCTCAGACAGGATGAGCCTTCGATGGCCAGATCCAGGGTCACCGCAGCTCCTGGAGAGAGTGAAGCAGAGGTCAGAGGTCACCACAAATCACAGCAGAGAGTAGTACTTGACATTTCAACGTCGAACACAAAACGTCTAAAATAATAAACAAACAGTGGCAAAGCTAACAATACTTTTCTGCCCGTCTGTGCCCACACGTGAGATACCGGGGCGCGGTGTGAACCCTGTGCCAGACCGGGAAAGTGGGACTCTTGATACCTGTGCGGCCTCCTCTCTTCACGCCCACTGTCCGTGGCCCTCACGAGAGCCTCACCTCTCTCTACGCGCCCCTGTCCCTGGCCCTCAACCGGGCCTTCACCTCTTTCCAAGCCCCCCCCTGTCTGTCTGTCTTGGACCCATGGCCTCACCTCTCTCCTCACTTGTGTCCCCGTGTTTTCTCTCACTCTATCCTTGCTACTATCGCTCCCTCGCCCTCCTCTCCTCACTCCTGGAGTCCGATGGAAGAGTGAGCGCCTTATTCATGGGACTGCAGCTCTGAAGGTGTCTCTTGTGTGTTCAGTTCCCTCTTCCTGGTGAACGTATCCGGTCCAGGGCCGGACTGCTCATTCCGGGCACCGGGAATCCCCCAGTAGGCTGAATGGGGTGGGGGACGGTTTTGTGACAAGGGGCCGGTTCTGCTGTTGGGGCCAATTTGGTCCAACCGTGGGTCACGGTTGGACCAAATCAGCCCCAAGAACAGAACACAGTGACCAAAACTTACAATAAGCACAATCTGTCTGACTGAGGCCCGGTGAGCACAACGATTCTCATGCTGGTGCTCCGAAGCGTGACCGCCGATTTCAAATCAATTTAATTTAAGGCAGCACTGGCAGAGCAGGCTACTATGATCAGGCAGCAGGCTGCCGCCATACTCATTCTAATTTATTAAACACCACCTGACCTGTCACCTGACCATGATGATGTAGATGCACTCAGCAAGCAGATGTCACCGCCTCCGCGCGCTGCTGTTTTTTTAGGGTGGAGTCTGCTGGTAGTGATGCTCATGCGCATTGGGAAAAAGTGCGCGTGACTCCGAGGTGAGGTTGAGGCAGGCATCTGAGAGACCAGAGGGAGACAGGGACTGGGAAAGAGAGCGGCTCAGCGGCACCACTTAAATTAATTTGCCCTGTCTTCCGCCCGCAGGTGAGTGCTATTTGTTCCTGGCCAGATCTGATTTATGGGTGGTGGCACTGTCTGGGCCTGGGCAGGGTGTGAATGATGTCCCAGCAGAAACAGACTGATGTACATGCAGTGTGAAATTATTAATATTAAAAAATCAGTCGCATGGGTCCGCTGCTATTGTGTAGATCAGTTGTTTTGGTGAAGGGTCATTCAAGGAAGACAGGATTTTGCTAAATGCGGATAATATTTTAATATGCATCATGGAAGACCCTGAACGATCTTTGCCCAGATATGCATATACGGGATCTATGTGGGGACACGTCTGAATTCTTAGTTAAAATGGAGAAAACGATGTACATGCTGATAGCAGGTGACCATATAGACATAGAGGAAGTCTCTACCCTTCGAAGGGCAAATGATCATTTTAAATACCTTGGCAATGTGACAATCAGCATAATTAAAAGAATTTGCGCACAGGCATTGTGTCCGCCCTAACAAGAAGTGGAGATGGCTACTACGCTTTTATTTGGCTTTGTACAGGTGGGAGATGGAACAGATCTGCCGGATTGTAAAAAAAGATTTTTTAATTGAATACATTAACACAATGTGTGCATAGGCCGTGCGATTATAATAGATGATGGTGCACTGTTTGTATTTTGAACCTGCAAGGGCTATATCTTAGATATACTGTGATAACGCTGTTGGGCCAAACTCTTACAATGTCCTTTGCATACATCGTTGTCCTCTCATCAAAGCCAGACAGTCATACTTTCATGTCTGTCTTCTTTCATGTCTACTGTAAATCATTCGTGGCCTCCCATTTAACTGGAAGTCGAGCATCTTTGGTGCATCAGTCGTGTAACCTACATATGTATTATCCCGCTGAGCAAGAAGTCTCCTTCCTTGTAGTAGTTCGTTACGTATGATTCTTTGACTGAAACCAGCTTTCGTGTAACGTCTCGACTAATAGAAATATTTCCTATAAGTGGTGAGCGGAAGATTGAATCCCTTTCCCCCGAAACTGATGCCACTGATTGGTATATTCAACCATCGTCATTTATCTGGCTCTTTTGATTTTTGTATCAGTGTTAATCTCGCCATTTCTATATGCGGATGTGACTACTCACTCACGATAAGGCTTTATCGTGGTAATATTGATTATAGAAGGGTCCTATTTATATGCAATATCTACGGTCCTGAAGATGGTCTGACGGATTGACGCCACCGAGACCGAAACGCCGACTCCATCATCTATTTCTGAGATATTTGTTGATCTTTAGTGACCATTATTTTTACCAAGGAATATGTCATTATCAATCTCGTTGGAATAGATGTTTTTCATGAATTGTTGGATTTATTTGATTTTACCTCTTTTTATGATTTGTTGCTGATTTGCTTTTCTAATTGTACTCCTTTTTAATGAATTATTGATATATTAACAAATTTATATTTTCAAACAATTAAGATACCCCAGTGTTTTTTTGCTCTTGAATTGAATTCATTGTTGTTGTCGTAGGACACTTGGGTGGATGTTCTTATGAGACTCACCTTCAGAATAATTTGAGAACAGTTACTCATTGAATCTCTTTAAAACAAAACCCCTCATAGGCGCTTTCTACCTATTATTGTCAATGAATAAGGCACTCACTCATCCACCGGATTCCAGGAGTTAGGAAAGGAGGGAGAGGGAGCGATAGTAGCAAGGATAGAGTGAGTGAAAACACGGACACAAGTGAGGAGAGAGGTGAGGCCATGAGTTCGAGACAGACAGGGGAACGATGAGTGAGGAGAGGCCCTGCGGCGGCTCTGGTGATGGTCAGAGACGGGGGGCAAGGGGAGAGGTGAGGCTCTGGTGAGGGTCAGAGACGGGGTGAGGGGAGAGGTGAGGCTCTGGTGAGGGGCAGAGATGGGGGACGAGGGATGAGGTGAGGCTCTGGTGAGGGTCAGAGACAGGGGGGGCGAGGGGAGAGGTGAGGCTCTGGTGAGGGTCAGAGACGGGGGGAGGGGAGAGGTGAGGCTCTGGTGAGGGTCAGAGACAGGGGGGGGCGAGGGGAGAGGTGAGGCTCTGGTGAGGGTCAGAGACAGGGGGGGGCGAGGGGAGAGGTGATTCTCTGGTGAGGGTCAGAGACAGGGGGGCGAGGGGAGAGGTGAGGGCTCTGGTGAGGGTCAGAGTCAGGGGGGCGGGGGGAGAGGAGGCCGCTCAGGTTCCTTCCGTGTCTGGCACAGGGTTCACACGGCGCCCTGGTATCTCATGTGGGGGCACAGACGGGTAGAAAAGTATTGTTAGCTTTGCCAGTGCTTGTTTATTATTTTAGATATTTGTTGTACGAGGTTGAAATGTCAAGTGTTGATCTCTGCTGTGATTGGTGGTGACCTCTGACCTCTGCTTCTCTCTCTCCTGTAGCTGCGGTGACCCTGGATCCGGACACTGCGAGTCCCTGGCTCGTCCTGTCCGAGGACAGACAGAGCGCGAGGACGGGAGACAGACACCAGGATCTGCCCCACACGGAGCAGAGATTCGATCCACTCGGAGCTGTCCTGGGTGGGGAGCGGCTGAGCTCCGGGAGGCATTACTGGGAGGTGGAGATGGGGGGCAAGATGGACTGGGGCCTTGGGATCTGTGACGAGGCTGTGGGCAGGAAGGGGCGGATCACAGAATCACCCAAGTATGGATTCTGGACAGTGCGGCTCAGAGATGGTGAATATGACGCTCTCACTGCCCCTCCACCCTCCTGAACCCCCGTCAGCCCCCCAGGGCTGTGGGTCTCTTCCTGGACTATGAGGCGCGCAGGCTCTCGCTGTACAATGTGACTGACCGCTCTCTGCTCTTCACCGTCCCTGGGGTCCACTTCCCCCCCACCCTGCGGCCCTACTTCAGTCCAGGACTTAAGGTGGGAGGGAGCAATGTGGGGGGCGCTGCCGGTCCTACCTGTGACAGGACAGGAGTGAGAGGGGGAGACCCCCACAGATGAGGGGAGAAGAGCCCCCCAGCACATGAGGGGAGATCGCTGGCGGGGACAGGGGGTACAGTCATTTTTTGAGGGGGTCTGGGTCTTTTCTGCAGGGGGGGCTGGATCCTGAATAGCTTTATTCTGGGTGCTGCCCTTTACGGGAAGTCGTTGTCCTGAGCTGGGGAGTCAGTGCCCTGCTGAGGAATGCATCCTGTATGTCTTCTGTATTTTCAGGTGGGGGGTGTTGCAGTTGTGTGTGTTTGAACCTGTAACTCTGCTGTGACCGGGGACAGCTGCCCCTTGTTTTCTCTGTACCCTGACTCCATGTCGCTTGTTGAGGGGGGGAGGGCTCTGTCCCTGTCCTGTGTCAGCCCGGGCTTCTCCTAACCTGCCCACAGGTATATCTGCCACTGGCATAGTGCCTCACTTTATAATGTAGTGCCGCATGTGCCTTCTATGCGCTAAGAGGAAGTACCGAGGTGCTGCTCTGGGTAACTTTGGCCCTCCAACGATACCTGGAAGAAACGCTAGTGAAGCGCCTCCGCTGTGGGGGGTTCACCGACAGAAATATTACAAATATTCTAGGTCCTGTAAAGCACCAAAGCGGTCTTTCTCAGAGAGTGGACGGATCCCGTTCTGTATAAAAAGCAGAATTCAATCCTTTCTATTCATCAGAGCCAATGATCTGACTCCAGCTAAGAGCCGAGGGAGGCACGGGGCAAACTGAACAACTAATCACAGATTAAGGCCAACATGTTATGTACATGTTATAAAAGGAGCCCTCTGGGAATGTGTAGTATCCTTGCACTATCCCCTTTTATTATAGAATGTTCTGGCTATGATGCTCTGTGGAATGTTGGCAGTCTGTGGGCTTAGGCTGGCAGTTGGCTTGGGGCTGAGCATCTTGCAGGATGTTCCTGTTGGGGTCTTTATGGTTTATACCATCTTATCTACCTAACTTCTAATAAACGATTTATCCACATCATCTGTCTGAGGGGGTGTCAGTCCCACCTTAATAGTGTTACACTAGGGTTTGAGTCCCATAGTGTCTCTTAAAAGAGAAGTGGCGTTTTTGACTACGTCACAGTCTTCTCTTGTGAGAAGCACTTTAGAGTGGGTTCTAGTCCCATTACTCTAGTCTATAAAAATTTTAGGTTTTGGGTTTTGAGTCCCATTTGTTTAACGGTCCTCAGTTTTTTGAGGGCTAGATATGAGTCTTATTCCCTTCATCGTCTATTTTACACATTTAGGTAGGAATTTGTTTTTTTTTAGTTCATATCTTCTTAATTCTCTGTAGTCTTTATCCATTTTAGAAAGCAATTTATTCCTATTAGAGGGATTACTTTATTAGTCTTACCTTATTGGTTTCGTTATTATACACGTGGGTTTGTAGTCCCATGGTGTCTTTTACTACAGAAGTGCCCCAAAAAAAAATTGTCTTCTTGTCTGTAGCACTTTCTTGGGTTTTGGTGAGCTCATTGATTAAAAATGCTCAATATTTACATATTCTAACATTGTTCTAAATTAGAGGAGGAGAAGGATGGTAAGGTTTATTCTATCTATTCACTTTCCTTCTTCTTTTACAATTTTTGTATTTCTGTTTTCCCTCTCGTGATGTTAATTTTAATTACATCCCTGGGTTACAGATTTCTTTATATTTGTATTATATTTCTGTTCTTTGTTTCTTTCCCTTTAACTTTATTGTGTTCCGTTAGTAAAGGGAGAGGATAATGTAGTATCCTTGCACTATCCCCTTTTATATAGAATGTTCTGGCTATGATGCTCTGTGGAATGTTGGCAGTCTCTGAGCTTAGGCTGGCAGTTGGCTTGGGGCTGAGCATCTTGCAGGATGTTCCTGTTGGGATCTTTATGGTTTATACCATCTTATCTACCTAACTTCTAATAAACCATTTATCCACATCATCTGTCTGAGGACATCATTACTACAGAATGACACCATAATACACCTCAGAACCCCTGCTGACATCATCAAAGGAACATTCTAGAACACCCATTGTTGGCGACAGAGAATCAGGACCAGCAGATATAACTCTTTTTTCCACTTTACCGGAGCGCGTTTTAACCCCTTGCATGCGTCGGACGCCCCCGGCCGTCCGTCTCCAAGGCGGGCATGTGCGTCGGACAGCCGGGAGCCATCCGATCTCTGCACATGTGGAATTTTGCAGCAAAATTTCGGCCGCGCCCAAGGGGTTAAACAGCCACAGCCTTTCTTGGGGAAGATTCACCAAAACAAACAAGCAGATAAAACCTGAATTTAATTTGGAGAAATCTTAGGCCGACAAGGACTTATCTTACCATGTCTCAGCAGTCAGTATGAACAACATGTATCTAAAAAACACTTCACAAGGGAGGGCTGTCGAAGACTAGTGCTACAGCTCACCATCCTTGAAGAGCATCTCCCCTGAAGTCCCGGTATCATTTGGAATGTTTAACACAGGAGAGAGTTGACGGATGCATATTCTTTAAAGTTCTTTTAAAGGATTCTGAGTGCTATGTGAAGCAGATATGTATGTCCATTTACTTCGAGGAGTTAATAATTGGCGTATCCCACTGCCATTGTATCAGCAGCAAATAGTTACAGACCCCTCCAACCATTTACCCAACCGTGAACACGAAGCATAGGTTGCCTTCAAGGGCACTTATGAGACATTTCACTTGTGTGACAACTTGTAGGACACTTCATGACAGGCATGTGCTTTACTTGTGCACGCATGTGCGCAGCCTTATGAATCTCAAAAGAACCTGGAGGGGACTACGGAGAGTAATCCCATTTAAATGGATGGATGAATGAATGAACTAATAGATGGATGGATGGATGGATGGTTGGATGGATGGATGAATAAATAGATGGATGGATGGCTGGATGAGCTTTGATGAGAGGACAAAGATGTATGCGAAGGACATTGTAAGAGTTTGGCCCAACAGCTTTATCGCAGTATATCTAAGATAAAGCCCTTGCAGGTTCAAAATACAAACAGTGCACCATCATATATTATAATCGCACGGCCTATGCACACATTGTGGTAATGCATTCAATTTAAAAATCTGGGTTTACAATCCGGCAGATCTGTTCCATCTCCCACCTGTACAAAGCCAAATAAAAGCGTAGTAGCCATCTCCACTTCTTGTTAGGGCGGACACAATGCCTGTGCGCAAATTCTTTTAATTATGAGGATTGTCACATTGCCAAGGTATTTAAAATGATCATTTGCCCTTCGGAGGGTAAAGACTTCCTCTACGTCTATATGGTCACCTGCTATCAGCATATACATCGTTTTCTTCCATTTAACTAAGAATTCAGACGTGTCCCCACATATATCCCGTAAATGCATATCTGGGTGCATGATGCATATTAAATATTAAATATTATCTGCATTTAGCAAAATCCTGTCTTCCTTGGATGACCCTTCACCAAAACAACTGATCTACACAATAGCAGCGGACCCATGCGACTGATTGTTAAATATTAATAACCTGTGTAAACAGAAGGGGCAGGAGGGGGCACCAGTGGCGACACCAGAGTTCACAGATCCACGTCACACTGCATGTACATCAGTCTGCTTCTGCTGGGACGTCATTCACACCCTGCACTGCACTCCTTCACTAGCAGCAATGAAAATCCCGGATGTGCGCTGCTTTACAAGTGTTCTGTGGTGAAGTTTAGTGCTCTTGTCGCTCAACGGTGCGGGTGCCTCAGTGTTCACTGTGGAAATCTGACTGTGAAGGAAACATCTGGCTGCGGCCTGAGTAGGAGCTCTCAGCAGAGCTACTACAAGGAGGGAGACTTCTTGCTCAGAGGGAAAGTACATGTGCAGGTTACACGACTGATGCACCAAAGATGCTCGACTCCCAGATAAATGGGAGGACACGAATGATTTACAGTAGACATGAAAGAAGACAGAAAATGAAAGAAGACAGAAAATGAAAGTATGACTGGCTTTGAACAAGGATCTGACGAGCAGCGCAATGTGTGGAGAAGAGAAGACAGCCCGTCTATTAAATATGTTTCTCAATAGAATCAACCACTCTTGAGCTGAGTGAGAGTGGCGAGTAAAGTATGTGTAGGACTATGTGCCCGTAAGTGACCCATTACGGTTCAGTGAGGTTGTTTTGCCTGTGAAGGGAGACAGATCATCAGCAACGGGTACCACTGCTGCCTTTCATCTGCCAGTCGACCAGCACCCACTCTTGAACAACAATTCAGTGATCCACCCTATCCCATGCAGTTTGCCACTGGCTGTAGTCTGAGATTGGGAATGGCTGTTGTAATATCCTCCAGCAATTTCCCTTAAAACTTGATATCACGTCACGTGTATTTTTAGGGTCACTTAAGCGGTTCTTTCTGCTCTGCACCGGAGATCGCTCCAAACTAAACCTCCCGGTATCTTATTTAAATAATGTATTGCATTGCCCTCGGGCACGTCTGCATGCTGCTGCAATGTTCGCTATATGTGCCAGGTTAGGTAAGGGGTTAAGCAAGTGATTCGCTGCCATCCCTGGAATTGGAAAATGTAGCTGGCCTGGTCTCTCTCCCCGTGACGGATTAGACTCAAATGACTGCATATACATACAGCACATGTGAACACGTGTCTCTGTTGCGCCTTGAACCGGCCACGACTTTTACTTCACATGTTGCAATGCCAGCGAGATTCCACCTAGAGGGCGCAGTTCCAACACCGCCTTTCCTCTCGAAGGCGTGGATTGCTTCCCAGTCTCCCCTCCAAAAAGCCTGGGTACCAGGCCTGTTCGGTACATCATGCAGCATTTATCTGCTAACTCAGTTTAACAAATTTGATAGCCAACCCCAGGTCTCGATCTCCAGATGGATAATTTGGAAAGAATAATTCCAGTTTTTTCTATAAATCCAATGGTCTTTGAATATGAATGAGAGTGGAGGAAAGTCAGCCTTGAAGACTGGAGGGTGGGACTTCCTTTCTGGAGGCTTGGTCTCTGGTTGAAAGTGTAAACAGACTTCTTCTTTAGAGAAAAGCCAGCTCATAACAGCACATTGTCTGGCAGAGGAGGACAATCCTGGGCAGGTTCTCAATGGGAAAGTGAACAGGCTCCCCGTAGATATCTACTTGCCAGTGTCTTTAACTTGGCAACATTATTAAAAGAACGCAGACAGGGTCTATAAGTGTTAATCTGAAGAAATACTATTTACATACGCTAAGCAATTATTTGTTTTTATACCTGAAGTGCAGAGCCCACGAGTACCATGAATATTCTAGGACTGGTGTAAAAATGAGTAAATTATACTCTGAAGGGTACCACTGTGGTATTGGTCAGTACACTTACACCTTCGGTTAAGAGAAATGTACACTCTCCCGTTTGTCCTCCACCACTAACACGTTCTGCATCTGCCTGAATTGTTCAGCTCGTGTTTTCTTTGTAGCAAAATACCTCTAAATAAAATATCCAACACCTCTTGAGTCGAAGAGGCAGCAACTCCACAGGGGTGAGGGGCAAGGGACGGATATACATCACTCACTCCGAGTGAGTTATTAAATATAGGGAGTAGGACATTAGATCAAGAGCCCTCGTCAGCGCTCTGTACCTTTCATTAGCAGGAGAATGCACAGGACCGTCATAAAGGAAGAAAAGCTGGGGCTTCATGCACAGTTCCTCGCACTTTTTGAGGCCTCACGCTCATGAAGAAACTAGTTTGTGAGTAATAAAATACTACATGTCATCTTTATTACAAGCTGCTCCTTGAATCAGAAGTGACCCACAATAGCTATGGTCCCCGGACCCACAAAAACTTCTGGTATGCCTGAGAATGTGTGCATTTTTGAAGCCTCTACATGTTGTAACTACGATGCACACGTGCAGAAAATTTCAATTGGAAACAACAGCAAATAAAAATATGCAAGTATGTGTACAAAAAAGCGACCACAGCGTATAAAACACCAATGCCAAAATGTTTTGGGTTGTATATTGCTTTCAGTGGCATCAGTGAACAAAAACAAAACCTTTAGCTTAATTGTTCAGTCCCTTTATAGCAGGCCCGGGAGCCCTAGGTTCGTTAACTCTCAATACTTCTTCACTCTCTGACCACACTTCCACCCAGGAGGAATCGCGTTAGCACTCAGAGGCTGCAGAACATCGATCTCCTCCAGAGATCCGTTTCCTAGCATCTCTTGCGAGGGTCGCTTACTACGCTGGCTTCAATCAGTCCGCCTGTGAAACTGTGCCTGAAGGCCTCTATCAATAAGAACGTATTGCAACTAGTGACCCCATCAATTCAGATTCATAACCTTGTGCAGGGGATATTAATTATACCCTGAATGGTGTGTGCGAGTAGTCAACGCTGCTGGCCGGCACTTCTAAAATATTTTATTGCAAAGCCACAGCCTGCTGATGTCTTAAAACTGGTATTAACATATATTCCTTCATACCAATGGGTTTGGTGTTTGTATATTTATTTACTGCGTAACCCCGCAATTTCCGTATATAGATGTAAGATGCATGCTATAATGTCTGTCTACAGTTCAGGATTGTGGCCATAAATATCTAAACAAAATCGTGAGATTTGGGAATGCTGGGAAATCAAGTTATGATCGTGACGGGCGGCAGCGCAAACTTAGCCATTACCCCTCGAGGTCCTGGACCGGGTCCGACTCCGAGGTCCGCATAGCATGTGCATGTTTCGACCTCAGAGGGGTGATGGCTCAGAGTCATAGCTGGCTAAGTTACATGGAGGTTGGAGGATCAGGTCGCGGCCGGGGTCCGGGATAGCCACTCCAAGGAGTCGTCAATCAGAGCATGGCCGAGACTAGAGCCAGGCTGAGCCTGAGGCCAGCCACCACCTTGCTCCCTGCTCACATTCACAACAGCAAACCAAAGCCACTGCGCTGTGGAACCGGGCCGGGGCCTAGGCCCTTGCCCCTTCCTTAGGTCACATTTGCTTTTGATTCTGCCCCGTCCCGGTCGCAATGACCCCCAGGCCCAGGTCCAGACAGTGCCACCAACCATAAATCAGATCTGGCCAGAAACAAATTGCACTCACCTGCGGGTGGCAGACAGGGGGAAATAATTATGGGGTGCCGTAAAGATGATGAGCCCCACACTACTTGGTTGCTAGTCCCAACCCCCGTCCTGAAGAAGACCCCACTGCAAGGGTGCAATAAGTCCTGCTTCTTTTGAGGGTCGAAACGTCGACAACACTTTCTTATTTCGCAGCCCCATCGCAAAATAATGACATAATATGTACTCATGGGGCATGTGTTGTGAATAACTTATGTGATTTAATATCCTTGTATTATTTTCATACAGATGCAAATGTATCAGATCCTGTTCTGATTTTGATGTCACCTTCCCAATTTGCACTATCCTCACTCTTCACTTACCCTTGTTCTTGGGCACTATCCAACCACTTAAGATTCTAGAATTTGATAAATTGTTTGATACCATATTCTGGCTTCATCTACCGTGTGATTAAAACATTGTAGATTCATTTAGTGCATATATTATTTGTGTTTATTTTCTGATAAAATAATTTGTTTGATTCATTAACATATTTTCACTGGGACCCCCCCTCTTTGCAATACCTCTACATCATCATGGTCAGGTGACAGGTCAGGTGGTGTTTAATACATTATAATGAGTATGGTGGCAGCCTGACGCCTGATCATAGTAGCCTGGCCTGCCTGTGCTGCCTTAAATGAAATTGATTTGAAATCGGCGGTCACGCGTCGGAGCACCAGCATGAGAATCGTTGTACTCACCAGGCCTCAGTAAGACAGGCGGCCTGATTCTGCTTAATGTAAGTTTTGGTCACTGTGTTCTGTTATTGGGGTTGATTTGGCCCCAACAACAGAACCGGACCCCTGTCACAAAACTTGCCCCCACCCCATTCAGCCTCCTGGGGGATCGCCCGGTGCCCGGAATGACCAGTCCGGCCCTGGACCGGATACGTTGCCCAGGAAGAGGGAACTGAGCACACAAGAGACACCTTCAGAGCTGCTGTCCCATGAATAAGGCACTCACCATCCATCGGACTCCAGGAGTGAAGAAGGGAGGGAGAGGGAGCGATAGTAGCAAGGATAGAATGAGAGAAAACACGAGGACACAAGTGAGGAGAGAGGTGAGGCCGTGGGTTCAAGACAGACAGAGGGATGATGAGAGAGGAGAGGCCCTGCGGCGGCTCTGGTGAGGGTCAGAGACAGGGGGGGGGGATGAGGGGAAAGGAGGCCGCGCAGGTATCAAGAGTCCCACTTTCCAGGTCTGGCACAGGTTTAACACCGCGCCCTGGTATCTCACGTGTAGGCACAGAAAAGAAAAGTGTTGTTAGCTTTGCCATTGTTTGTTTATTATTTTAGATGTTTGTTGTACAAGGTTGAAATGTCAAGTACTGCTCTCTGCTGTGATTGGTGGTGACATCTGACCTCTGCTTCTCTCTCTCCTGCAGCTGCGGTGACCCTGGATCCGGCCATTGATGGCTCATCCTGTCTGAGGACGGAAGGAGCGTGAGGATGAGAGACAAAAACTAGGGTCTGCCGGACACGCCCCAGAGAAGCTCTCACCCCCGCCTCCCACCCTCCTGACCCCCCTGTGAACCCCATGGCTGTGGGTCTCTTACTGGACTATGAGACGCAGGCTCTCGGTGTACAATGTGACTGACCTTTCCCCCTACCCTGCGGCCCAACCTCAATCCAGGAAGCAACAAGGGAGGGAGGAATGTGGGGGCGCTGCGGGTCCTGCCAGTGACAGGGTGGGAGTGAGAGGGGGGGACCCCCCAGATGAGGGGAGAAGAGCCCCCCCAGCACATGAGGGGAGATCACTGGCAGGGACAGGGGGTACAGTCCTGTTTTGAGGAGGGTTGGGGTCTTTTCTGTGGGGAAGGGGGGGCTCGATCCTGAATAGCTTTTCAGTGACCTTTAGGGCAGGTGTTGTCCTGTGCTGGGGGTCACTGTCCTGCAGAGGAATGCATCCTGTATGTTTTCTGTATTTTCAGGTGGGGGGTGTGTTGCAGTTGTGTGTGTTTGAACATGTAACTCTGCTGTGACCCGGGACAGCTGCCCATTGTTTTCTCTGTACCCTGAATCCATGTTGCTTGTTTGTGGGGTCACTGTCCTGCTACAGGGATGCATCCTGTATGTCTCCGTATTTTCTGGTGGGGGATTTTGCAGTCATGTGTGTCAGAGGAAACAGCTGCCCATTGTTTTCTCTGTATCCTGACTCCATGTTGCTTGTTGAGGGACAGTGGCGTAGCTAAAGGGGCAAGGGGGGCGGTCCGCCCCAGGCGGCACTATTTTGGGGTCAACCGGGCGACACTTGTGGCCAATTGCGGTGGCGTTCAGACCCCAAATAAATTATAAAGGCCGCCGCCACGGGCCACCAGTGCCACATGCGCGACCCAGTTTGAAAGTGGAAGCAGCGCGCACCTGCCTTGCTTGTGTGTACTAACTGCGCCCCCAGCAGTGCTACCAAAATTGCCAAAAGTCTCGCGTTTGTATTTGCGTGGCTGTCGGTCCATCCAGCCTCCAGGGTCATCAATCTTGTGGCGTGCCAGCGCTACCAATGACAGCCCTGGGTGACATTTTGGCCAGCCCTTGCGATGAGAGCGTAGCAATGAGTGACGCGTCGCGGCTTCACTGCTACGCTCTCGTGAGGAGTCAATTCTGAACTGGGGCAGAGGCTACATCACAAGTGCGAACCTCAACTCACCAGATTCATCCAAACGCTGCTCCAAGTTTCCTGTCTTGTGTATGAATTAAAAGGCACAAAGCGAGTTTACTTTTAATAGTTAAGGTGACAGTACTGTAACAGTCTCGCCTTCCAAAGACGTTCTTGCAGCACAGCTTCAGTCCGCCCAAATTAAGCAGCGGGCACCTGGAAATTGGCCTCTATCACACTGCAACAAGGCCCCAGACGGGTCCAACGGGGATTGCCCGGTGCCCGCTATGGCCAGTCCGGGCCGGACTCTGCCTCTTTCTCACGGATCTGACGGCGAATACTGCCTGCGCTCAGCGTGCGGTGAATGCTGCCGCAGAGACTAGAGCTTAAACGGGGCGCACACGACTGTACGTTGACGAAAGACTACCGCTGAGCCCGCCAACTTTTCTCAAATGTCCCCACGTCCCGGCCCGCCACGGAAGACTCGCACGCGTCAGGCCCTTCAGTGGCAGCGCTGCTTTGGTGACTGCTGGCTCTGGAGTCTGGCTGCTGCAGCTGCAGCCAGGAGAAGAGACTGAGGAAACAAACTTCGAACCAACCCCCCCTGCCTGCCATAGAGACCCTGGAGCGAGCGAGTGAGGTACGAGGCGAGCAGCAGGAGCTGGCTGCTAAATGTGTGTGGCTGAGCGGCTCATCACCTACGCCACAAATCCACTTTCCTATTAAGCGCTGCATTAACTTATCCCCAGGCACACGTAATAATGCCAGATAATAATGCTTACTCCTGATGAAGCCCTAGAGCTCCCGTCAAGTGACAGCCCCAGGGGTTGCAGCACATTTTTGACTGCCCGTGTGTCCTTGGCGGAACTTAAAGCAATTCTTGATGCAGAGACTTTTCCCACTGTACCGCAAAAGCAGGATTCTGGAGGTGTTAATGTGTGGCAAGAATCTTTGTGCATGTGGGCATTTTGTTGCGGTGGTGATGTCTACTGTCGTTCTCTTTTATTGACTTTCTGGAATCAGCAGTTTACATTTATCAGAGTGGCTTATCACAGAATCAAATAAATGATAAAAATAAAAACAAATATCTGAGGCATCTTGACAAAGACCACTTTTTCTCTGACTAGTTGCAAAGTGAACTTACATTCATTGATTCTTTGACAATTAAACATCAACATAATTGCTCAAATAAGGACTTCAGAGATTTGCAAAGTAATATGCAATTTCATTTTCTTCGCAAAATGAATTACTCGTATTATTTAGCAACATAAAACACGCTCCTTCACTCCTGCTGCTATCGCTAGAGAAGGACAAATACTAGAAGAGTATCCGTGGTTGGAATAAATGATTTGTCAGTTCGTTAAATAAATCATAACAGCCCCGTATTTTCTGCTGTGCAATTCTGCACGTTCAGGAGAAATGTAATCTACTGAGATCACTGCAGAAATCTACAGGTTACTGAATGGCCTTGAATGGTCTATCCAGGACACCCTTGAACCGTGTCATGTATGTGCATGTAATGATCGAGGTAACTATTGGCGGCGAACTACGTGTCTCTTGGACCTCTTTCAAGTGCTCGCCGCCATCCTTTTTCCTCAGCCCCCCCGCCCCCACCCCCTTCACGACGTCAGTCTGAGGGATAGCCCCGGGCGCCACAAGCTCTAGCTATGCCTCTGTTGAGGGGGGGGGGAAGGGTTGGCTCTGTCCCTGTTCTGTGTTAGCCCGGGCCTTTCCTAACGTGCCCACAGGTATATCTGCCTTTGACATAGTGCCTCACTTTATAATGTAGCGCCGCATGTGCCTTCTACGCGCTAAGAGGAAGTACCGAGGTGCTGCTCTGGGTAACTTCGGCCCTTCAATGATACCTGGAAGAGACGCTAGTGAAGCGCCTCCGCCGTGGGGGGTTCACCGACAGAAATATTACAAATATTGTAGTTCCTGTAAAGCACCAACCCGGTCTTCCTCAGAGAGTGGACGGATCCCGTTCTGTACCAAAAGCAGAATTCAATCCTTTCTATTCATCAGAGCCAACGATCTGACTCCAACTAAGAGCCGAGGGAGGTGCGGGGAGAGCCGAGCAACTAATGACTCTTATTTCACTTCACTGGAGCGCGCTTTAAACAGCAAAGCCAAAAGCTCTTTCTTGCATTCTCCATATAACTCAGACTTGTAGGCTTTGCCAAATATTTCTTGCAGGCTTACTTTTTTCCCGTGCAGTGTGGCGAGCTTGCACCCGACTTGTGCCATAATAACAGCTTTTCACATTTAGGGCCACATGTACGACCATTTCCTTTTGTGAGTCTCCAATTGCAATTTTTTGCAGCTTGCAATGGCGACTCGCAAAATTGGGTCACAAATGACCTACCTCATAAATATTCATGAGGTAATCACAGCAATGGTGGCCTGCTGGGGTCAGCAGACCACCATACCGGTGATTGCTTTTTGAATGAAGCAATTTTTTTATTTAAAATGCAGCCCATTTTTCCTTAACCCTTTGAATACGGGCGGAATATCCCCGCAATGCGGTAAAATATGACGCATGCGCAGATCTGACGGCTCCTGGCCGTCCGACGCGCACGCCCACCGTGATGTCGGACGGCCCCCGGACGTTCAAAGGGTTAAAAGAAAATGGATGTATTTAAAAAATAAAAATTTAAATCAATGGTCCGTGGGCCCTTGCGAATGGGTTACCACCTCCTTCACAGAGTCTTTAAAATATAAATGTTTTGAGACCATAATGCGGGCGCAAAACATTCAATTATGCCCCTGCGACTCGCTATTAGGAAGGGACGCCCTTGGCATGCCCCTTCCTAAAAACTGACTTGCAAACTCTATTTTTCGAGTCGATAATAGGTTTCTGGCTTGCAAAATTGGGTTGGCACATGCTGACAGCAGTTTTAGTGGTCACAAATGGCCCGGTCTCTGTTTGCGACTGCTAAAAAGTTTGTACATCTGACCCCCTGTTCCATGACTGCGAGGCTCGTCTGATGCTATGAGGAGGGGCTGCACAGCCGCAGGTGGCTCTTTATTTACAGCACGTGATTGACATGTGAAGGTCGAAAGACTTACCGGTTGATGTCCCTCATTGAGAAAACAAGCATTGTCAAAGCCAATAGGATTCACCTTTGGGGCCTATTGACTGTGTCAATGCCCTTTGACAGTGCTGCGCAGCTTCAGCGTGATATTGTACAGCATTGTCAAATGGAAAACAAATCAAACAAAAAAGGCACAATGATGCAGCCATAGTGACTGTCTCATGCAGTAGGTGTACACATGCATGACATGGTGTGTGTGTGCACTCCTCACTACGCTTGCATGCACCTACAACATGATACAGCCGCCAAATGACATGCACATACTGCAAAAACGCTTTTTTAATGCAAAGGGGCCTGCAACAGTTTTCTGTCTGGTCCTCCTAAATAAATAAACAAATAAATAATAAAATGGAAAACAGAAGACTGCAGGGTTGGGGCAATGTAGGAGCGGGAAGCAACGAGGAGTGTGGGGAGCAGCATCAGGAGGGAAGCAACGAGGAGTGTGCGGAGCAGCATCAGGGAGGGAAGCAACGAGGAGTGTGCGGAGCAGCATCAAGGAGGAAAGCAACGAGGAGTGTGCGGAGCAGCGTCAGGGAGGGAAGCAACGAGGAGTGTGCGGAGCAGCATCAGAGCGGGAAGCAACGAGGAGTGTGCGGAGCAGCATCAGGGAGGGAAGCAACGAGGAGTGTGCGGAGCAGCATCAGGGAGGGAAGCAAAGAGGAGTGTGCGGAGCAGCGTCAGGGAGGGAAGCAACGAGGAGTGTGCAGAGCGCCGTCAGGGAGGGAAGCAACGAGGAGTGTGCGGAGCAGCATCAGGAGGGAAGCAACGAGGAGTGTGCGGAGCAGCATCAAGGAGGGAAGCAACGAGGAGTGTGCGGAGCAGCATCAGGGAGGGAAGCAACGAGGAGTGTGCGGAGCAGCATCAGGGAGGGAAGCAACGAGGAGTGTGCGGAGCAGCATCAGGGAGGGAAGCAACGAGGAGTGTGCGGAGCAGCATCAGGAGGGAAGCAACGAGGAGTGAGCGGAGCAGCATCAGGGAGGGAAGCAACGAGGAGTGTGCGGAGCAGCATCAGGGAGGGAAGCAACGAGGAGTGTGCGGAGCAGCGTCAAGGAGGGAAGCAACGAGGAGTGTGCGGAGCAGCATCAGGGAGGGAAGCAACGAGGAGTGTGCGGAGCAGCATCAAGGAGGGAAGCAATGAGGAGTGTGCAGAGCAGCATCAGGGAGGGAAGCAACAGGGAGTGTGCGGAGCAGCATCAGAGAGGGAAGCAGCGAGGAGTGTGCGGAGCAGCATCAGGGAGGGAAGCAACGAGGAGTGTGCGGAGCAGCATCAGGGAGGGAAGCAACGAGGAGTGTGCGGAGCAGCATCAGGGAGGGAAGCAACGAGGAGTGTGCGGAGCAGCATCAAGGAGGAAAGCAACGAGGAGTGTGCGGAGCAGCGTCAGGGAGGGAAGCAACGAGGAGTGTGCAGAGCAGCGTCAGGGAGGGAAGCAACGAGGAGTGTGCGGAGCAGCATCAGGACGGAAGCAACGAGGAGTGTGCGGAGCAGCATCAAGGAGGGAAGCAACGAGGAGTGTGCGGAGCAGCATCAGGGAGGGAAGCAACGAGGAGTGTGCGGAGCAGCATCAGGGAGGGAAGCAACGAGAAGTGTGCGGAGCAGCGTCAAGGAGGGAAGCAACGAGGAGTGTGCGGAGCAGCATCAGGGAGGGAAGCAACGAGGAGTGTGCGGAGCAGCATCAAGGAGGGAAGCAATGAGGAGTGTGCAGAGCAGCATCAGGGAGGGAAGCAACAGGGAGTGTGCGGAGCAGCATCAGAGAGGGAAGCAGCGAGGAGTGTGCGGAGCAGCATCAGGCAGGGAAGCAACGAGGAGTGTGCGGAGCAGCATCAGGGAGGGAAGCACATGAGCGACAAAGTAACATGGGAAGTGGGGAGGAGTTTGACAGCAGGAGAAGCACTCAACAGAGAGATTGCAATACCTGTGCCAATGTATCTATGCTTTGCTAAAATATTATACATACATATATATATATTGTATTCTACCTCAATAATGAATCATCTACTGTTCCTGAAGCCTTTTTTATATTTCACCTACACGCGCCTCAGCCCATAGTTTATCTTTGGTCCTATGCTTGTTTACTTACTCCACAAGTATCCCAATACTAATGTATCTAAGTATTGTTAAATTGTTATATATCCATATATGCTCTTAGTATCTCAATAACGTTTCAGCTACTGACCCGAATACTTTCATTTATTTTGCCTACGTATTGCCACTATGTCAGTATGTCTATCCAAATAAGTACTGATACTATACGCTGGGAAAACAATTTCATAACTGTCTCTACCTCAGAAATGTCTAGACATTTTGCCTCAATAACGCCAGGATGTCTTTATGCCTACACCAATAGGTACTGCTACTGTGCGCTGCTAAAACAACTTATATGCCACAAAAATGTATCAGCTACTGATCCTTACACCTTCTTATGTTTTGCCTATGTACTTCCATTTTGCCTTTATGTCTACCTTAATATGTTTTAAGTAAATCACATGATTACTACCATGTATACATCAAGTCGGGTCAAGTAAGTGTTATATAAATCTCTACAAATAAAAATAAATTAAAAAACAGATGAGACAACAACACAGAGCGGGGGGGTCAGATATTTGACTGGGTTAGAAGCATATGTGGGAGTGAGCTAGTAAACGCATAGACGCTCTTGAATTCTTACGCGAAAAGAGAAAGACAGCTCCGTAAAACAGTTGTTCTTAACCTGTGGTCTGTGAACCCCGGGGGGGGGGGGGGGGGGCGCACAACGCCGACTCAGGGGTTCCACAGACGCTTAGAAAAGAAAATCATTATAACAGATTATTAAGGTGCATATAAATAAAGAAAATGTAAAATTGGACATTTTAAAACGTTCTCTAAGTGTAAAGGAATATTGACTTGTAAATTGCAGGCAAAAAATTAAGTTGAATCCTCATGTCGAGTCATAAGATCAGTGTAAGTTTATCAAACAGAATATAGTATGGACGATGCTAGCCTTTTGATTTTACAAAAGCTCCAATCTTCCCACTAAAATAACAATTTTGTTTTCTTATATTTGTTTGTGTATTAAATAAAATGTCATCATTTTTGTGGTTCACTTCATCAAAACTGCCTAGGTCGGGTTCTCCTATTCCAATAATGACTCAGTGGGGGTCCCTGGGTTTTAGTAATGATTAGATAAGGGTGCAAAGAAGTCAAAAGGATTCAAGTCAGCCAAGCCAAAGGATGGCAAAGAGGCCGTGTTCCAGAAGAGGACCACCCCCAAGATGGAACAAAAAGCCATCGTGTAAGAATCAAGAACTAAGAGTGACAGTAAAGTCAGCTAATGGTGAGCAGTGGGCGGGCTGTAAGTCCACTCTGCGCTCTTGGTAAGCTCCCAATAGGACTTTTCCCACTAGGCAGCTTGTGCTGTACGCACAAGTACACACTTTAGAAAAAGTGACAACGCCTTAAACATACTTCAGCAGTGTCTTTAACTATAGAATTATCAAGTGTTCAATCAATCAATCAATCAATCAAGAGTATTTGTAAAGCGCGCTACTCACCCGCTAGGGTCTCAAGGCGCTGAGGGGGGCTGCTACTGCTCGAAAAGCGAGGTCTTGAGTTGCTTTCTGAAGGAGAGATGGTCCTGGGTGAGTCGTTGGTGGGTGGGGAGGGTGTTCCAGGTCTTGGTCGCCAGGTAGGTGAAGGATCTTCCTCCGGTGGTGGTTCTGCGGATCCGTGGGAAGGTGGCGAGGGTGAGGCTGGCGGAGCCGAGCTGGCGGGTTGGCGTGTAGAACGTGAGGCGGTTGTTGAGGTATTTGGGGCCCAAGTCGTGGAGAGCCTTGTGTGCGTGGGTGAGGAGTCTGAACGTGATCCTCTTGCTGACGGGGAGCCAGTGCAGGTCCCTCAGGTGGGCAGAGATGTGGCTGTGTCGGGGGATGTCCAAGACGAGTCGTGCTGAGGCGTTCTGGATGCGCTGGAGTCTTTTCTGTAGTTTGGCGGTGGTCTCAGCGTAGAGGGCGTTCCCATAGTCCAGACGGCTGGTGACGAGGGCCTGGGTGACCGTTTTCCTGGTTCCAGTGGGGATCCAGCGGAAGATCTTACGGAGCATGCGGAGTGTGTTGAAGCAGGAAGAGGTAACGGCGTTAACTTGCCTTGCCATCGTGAGGGAGGAGTCAAGGATGAAGCCCAGGTTGCGTGCGTGGTCCGTGGGCTTGGGTGGGGTGCCCAGAGCAGGGGGCCACCAGGAGTCGTCCCAGGCTGAGATGGATGGGCCGAGGATGAGGACTTCCGTCTTGTCTGAGTTCAGTTTCAGGCGGCTGAGCTTCATCCAGTCTGAGATGTCTTTCATTCCGTCCTGGAAGCTGGCTCTGGCGGAGGTGGGGTCGTTGGTGAGGGAGAGGATCATTTGGGTATCGTTTGCGTAGGAGATGATGTTGAGGTTTTACTTGCGTGCGATGGCTGCGAGGGGGCTCATGTAGACGTTGAAGAGGGTGGGGCTGAGCGAGGAGCCTTGAGGTACGCCGCAGATGATCTTGGTGGCTTCTGCGAGGAAGGGCGGGAGACGGACTCTTTGGGTTCTGTTGGAGAGGAAGGAGGTGGCCCATTCCAGGGCCTTTCCTTGGATCCCGGCGTGGCGGAGGCGGGTTGTCAGGGTGCGGTGGCAGACCGTGTCGAACGCAGCCAAAAGGTCGAGCAGGATGAGGGCGGTAGTTTCTCCGTTGTCCAGCAGGGTCCGGATGTCGTCGGTGGCCGCGATGAGGGCGGTCTCGGTGCTGTGGTTCGCTCGGAATCCGGACTGCGATGGGTCGAGGGAGCCGTTCGTCGCCAGGAAGGCTGTCAGCTGTTTGTTGACGGTTTTCGCGATTACTTTTGAAGGGAAGGGGAGGAGCGAGATGGGGTGGAAGTTCTTGAGGTCTGAGGGGTCTGCGGTGGGTTTCTTCAGGAGGGCGCTGATCTCTGCGTGCTTCCAGCACACCGAGAAGGTGGCGGATATGAAGGAGTTGTTGATGATGTTCCGAAGTTTGGGTGCGATGATGGAGTCGGCTTTGTTGAAGATGTGGTGTGGGCAGGGATCGGCTGGGGAGCCCGAGTGGATGGTGTTCATCGTGTGGGTGGTATCTTCCGTGCTGACTTGAGTCCAGGCGGACAGGGTGGTGGTGGGAGGTGTAGGTTCAGTGGTGAGGTACGAGTTCTGAGCGCCGAAGCTGTCGTGTATGTCGACGATCTTACGGTGAAAAAAGGTGGCCAGAGAGTTGCAGAGGTCTTGAGAAGGCGTGATGTCGTTGTTGCTGGCGTTGGGGTTGGAGAGCTCTTTCACGACGTTGAAGAGTTCCTTGCTGTTGTGGGTGTTGTTGTCCAGTCGTTCCCTGAAGGATGACGTTTTGGTGGTGCGGATCAGCTGGTGGTGTTTGCGGGTGGTGTTCTTGAGGGCTATCATGTTATCCGTTGACTGGTTGTGGCGCCAGGCTTTCTCGAGGTCACGGCAGGATTTCTTGAAGTCTTTGAGATCGTTGGTGAACCACGCGGCTTTCTTGCTGTTGAGGTTGCTGGGAGGGTTTTTCAGTGGAGCAAGGGTGTCGGCGCAGTCTGTGATCCACTGTGTGAGGTTGCGGGCTCCTTCGTTGGGGTCCGTGGTGTTGGTGGGACAGTTTAGGCTCAAGGAGGTGGTGAGTCGGTCGGTGGTGATCTTACTCCAGCATCTTCGGGGGGTTTGTTGAGGGCGGTGGTGGGTCGTTGTTTTCCTGGAGTTGAAGTGTACGCAGCTGTGGTCGGTCCATTGGAGCTCGGTGGTGTGGCTGAAGGAGATGTGGTTGCTGGAGGAGAAGACGGGGTCGAGCGCGTGGCCGGCGTAATGGGTGGGGATGTTGACAGTTGCTTGAATCCGAGGTTGGCGAGGTTGTCTAGTAGGGCGGTGGTGTTGTTGTCCTGGTCGTTCTCCAGGTGGAAGTTGAGGTCTCCTAGGAGGATATAGTCGGGGGAGGCGAGGGCGAGCGGGCTGATGAAGTCTGCGATGGCCTCGCTGAAGTGTGAGCGTGGTCCCGGGGCTCTGTAGATGAGGGTTCCTCTGAGGGTGGTCTTGGGGTTAGTGTGAATCTGGAAGTGTAGGTGCTCTGCGGTGGCGAGGGTGTCGTCGGTGTTGGTCGTGATGCGGATAGTGTTTCTGTGGGCGATGGCGATGCCTCCTCCGGTCTGGTTGATGCGGTCCCTCCGGATGATCTTGTAGCCGTCCGGGATGGCAATGGCGATGTCAGGGGCTGAGGAGGCGTTCATCCATGTTTCCGTGAAGAAGGCGACGTCTGGTGCCGTTTTGTCCAGAAGGTCCCATAGTTCGACAGCGTGCCTGTGGATGGAGCGGGTGTTGAGCAGGATGCACTTGATGTGGTTGTTGTTGGTGGCTGTTTTGGCTGGCGCGGTACAGGACAGAGTGCAGGTGAAGTAGCAGGCGTGGCAGATGAAGGCTCCGTGGGTGCGTTTCGGGGTGGCTTGGTAGCAGGCTGGATGTCGGCCGGTGTTGAGTGCGTGGAGGGTGGCAGCGTCGTAGCTCAGTCGGGTTGGCTGGCTCTGGCAGGGTCCAGGGGTTTTGGCGCTGGGCGTGGTCCAGGCATGGAGCAGGCGTAGACGGGCTTGCCTTTGGCGCACCTTCGGTGCGCAATCTGCGCGCCCGCTGCACGTGGCCGTTGCTCGTACGCGTGGTTCCGCCATTTATGGCGAAGTGGGAGGGAGGAGCAGCTGGGAGGCGGGAGCAGGGTGGCGAATGGGGAGCGGGAGACAGGAGAAGGGGCGGGGCCGCAGGAGAGCAGTAGCGGGGAGCAGAGGGGGGGTTTGAAAGAGCGTGAAAGCGGAACGGGGGAGAGTGAGGGCAAGCCTGGGCAAGCCCGGAGAGCGAGGGCAAGCCTGGGCAAGCCTGGAGAGCGAGGGCAAGCCTGGAGAACAGGGGCCCTATGAAGAAGCGGCAGCAAGAGGGCCAAGCAGGCAGCGGCAGCAGAATCCGGGCACACGGGGCCGTGCGATAGTGGAGTGACCGGGTCACGGGTCACAGCTGTCTCACTTGACATCATTGATGACATCACTGATCACCTCACCCCCAGCTACTGCTCCTCATATAGAAACAGTGTAGTACTGGACACAAGTCTCAATCAGTATGGTAAAAGCTACATAGTGCACACTTCAGTGAACAGTGAAGTTTTACGTGTAGGCACAACTTCATTAAAGCAAGTCAGAGACTTTGTGCAACAAGTGTGATAAGTGAGAGAAATTAATTAATCATCAGTTCAGGGTGGGGACACTACCACTCAATGCCTTCACTGCAAGGTGGCGAGGGGGACAAGGCTCTGTCTGCCCCTTCTGTCCCACTCAGCGGGAAGGCATTGGGCATATACTATTTGCCTGCCCTGAATATAAGGTTCCTAGGATATCTTGGTTAAAACCCATTTGTGTTCAGTTAGGTCTCAAAACAGGTTGTGAGTCTGTCAGGATCCTTCGAACTGACAATTCCCAGGCTGTGGCTATAGCTGTGGCTATGTTCCTCCACTGGATGTGGATCATCCTGGCTCGTAAAATGAGCCTACAGTGACATTTTAGTGGCTCTTTTAAAATGTTTTTTTCACGGGCTCATGTCACCTGAGATTATAGAATGTGCTTAATTATGAATTTATAAAATTATAATTTTATAATAATATAAATGGTTTTTTAAAATAATATCTGTAAAATGAAATGAATTGTATATATATATATATATGTATATGAATTGTATATTTAGTTTTTTAACCTGTTTTAATTAATAACTGAACATTTGCTTTTATGCATTTAATCTATGTGTTTACATTTTTGATGGATGGCCTATAATTGATGCGGCGCATTGTGATTGTTATTAGCTGCTATTGGGGGGTTATTTTAACATTTTTACTATGGAATATGCTTAGCTGTTGTAAACGTCTTTTATGATTTAATAATCGAAATAAAGACTCTTGAATTGAATTGAGAGAAATTAAGGCTTCTCCTTCATTGATTTCTCACGGGTACCCCTCCTATGACACTGCGTGCCGTGCATGTGCCTGTCTGCCTCGCCCACTCGCTAGAGATGACGAAACCCAAAAATTCCACTTGGGAAACATTGAATGCACATTTTTCTAGTTTCACAAACAATCTTTTGTCTCTCAATTTCTGTAGAACTCCTCTAACTTGATCTTGATGCTTTTCCTTGTCTGTGGAGTAGATAAGAATATCATCTATGTATACTATTGCACATTGATCTATGTACTCTTTCAGGATGTCGTTGATGAAATGTTGAAAGGCCGCTGGGGCGTTGCAGAGACCGTAAGGCATGACTTGGTATTCGAACAATCCAAATCTGGTTCTGAAAGTTGTCTTCCATTCGTCACCTTCTCACATTCTATTCAGGTGGTAAGCTCCTCTCAGATCTAGTTTTGTGTAGATTTGGGCTCCTTTCACTTGGTCCAATAAAACCGAAATAAGAGGTAACGGATACCGATTCTTTTTGGTGATTCTGTTTATGGCTCTATAATCTATGCAGCTTCTCAAATCCCCTTCCTTTTTGGGCACAAAAAACAAGGGCGACGAGACAGGGGATTGTGAGCGTCGAATGAACCCATTTGCTAAGTACTTGTCCAAGTACTTTTTAAGGTGATGGTGTTCCTTTTCAGTAAATGCGTACACTCGACTGCAGGGTAGATTTGAGCCAGGTTATATCTTGATTTTACAGTCATAGATTCTGTGTGGAGGAAGTTGTTCTGCTTCCACCTCATTAAACACATCTTCGAAATCCTTGTAGTCTTCTGGAATCTCTTGAGCATTGATAACACATATCGAACCTTCGGTTTGACACAAGGAGTGAGCTGGATTTAACTCTTGGGTCTTCTCCTTACCTCCAAAACAATTTTCCAGACAGTAATTGGAATTCATTTTAATTGGCCTAGTACTCCAGTTAATTGTTGGATTGTGCTCTGTGAGCCAGGGAAGACCAAGTATTAATTCAAACTGGGGGGCATCGATCAAATTGAATTGGATTTTTTTCTTCATGACCATCTCTAGAAGTAAGGTGAATTACTTCTGTATGACTTACAATAGGACCAGATGATAAATTTGTCCCATCTACGGCTCTAACAGGTTCACTTTTACATTTTTTAATTGCTTGTATTTCCACCTTATTTGCAAATTTTAAATCGCTAAAGTTTCCTGTGGCTCCCGAATCTATCATTACCGAGACTCCGGTCAAAGTTATGTGCCTGAACTTAATCTCCACAGATAAAATCAAATGAGGTGCTGCAGACTGCAAGGTGTTGGCCACTCTATGTTCTTCGGGAGTCTTTTCTTGAATCGCACCCGCCTGTTCAACTCCTCCAACATGTGGTGCTATTAGTTTTCCTTCGGCTTGAAACTTGTCTTTGGTTTCTTGGGACAATTTCTGACAAAATGGCCTCCAGCTCCACAATATATACACAGATTACTTGTTCGCCTTTTTTCTTTTTCTTCCTTCTACAAGGGACCAGGTATGGTTCCAATCTGCATAGGCTCTGTGCCCGATTGTCCTTCATTAGTTCGACTATTTTCGGATCTAACTCGGTCAAACCTGGGAACCACCGGCCTAAAATCTTTTCTTTTTTCGCCTTTCCTTCCTCCTTGTCAAAAATCGATTTCCAAAACTAAATCTACCAATGCTGAAATTTCGGTGGGCCTATTGGGTATTCCAGCCAACACATCTTTTAGTTCATCTTTCAAACCGCGATAGAAAACTGCCGCTCTCTTGCTCTCAGGCCAGTCTGTTTCTACCACAAGTTTATTGAACTGCGCCAGGTTGGATACCAAGTCCCGATTCTCTTGTTTCAAGTCAAGTAATTTGTTGTCAACAGCCTGTGATATTCTTCACCTGTCAAAAATTCGAAGAAACTCCTGTTTGAATTCTTCGTAATTCCGCAATATTGGGTCGTCTCTGGTAATTAGGGCAATGACCATGATGCTGCTTCCCCACTTAGGTAACACAACGCAAACGCAACTTTAGACTGCGCATCTGGGAAAATTGAAGGGCGGCACATGTAATGTAGTGAACATTGTGTAATAAATATTTGCGCCTTTTGTGGGTCTCCACTAAATCGCTCTGGGGCAGCTAAAGGTATAACTGGGGACAAGGAATGGATTACCTGAGTGGTCATTCTATTAGTGCCCTCTGATATGGGATTTTGTGCATCTTGTCCCGAACTAAAAGGTTGTCTTAGTCTTTGTGCTGGTTATGCAGTTTCTTTTCTCGAATTAACCATTTCTAATCTAAGGTTTTGATTTTCCTCTCTGACTGCGCTTAACTCCTTTTGAATGGTGTCTAAGATTACTCCTAAACCTTGTAGATCTATTCCCTCCGCCATCTCTGTTCGGGTGCAAGGTGCAACTTGGGCACTTCACTCTGTCAGACTCTGAGAAAACTCCTCTGGTATCTGCACAGGAACAGAGATGCTAGATCCCGAATCCCACTAGACAACAATCCAGAGATCGACTGCACGAGTCTCTAAATTGTTACCATTGGGGGAAGGGGGAATTGGATAAAATAACAAACAAAGAAGAGACTGTCTTGGCTGGTTCCTCTCGTCTAGCCCGACCCGCAGACCGCTACTGAATTTGAATCTGAAGGGGAAGAAATACAATTAATTCCTGTTTTTTCCCTACTCCTTTCTACTTCTATTCTTTTATTCTTACCTACCATTAACTTCCAAGAGTTAGACCCCTCTTCTGTATCTTTTTCCTTAGCACTGGTTTATGGCTGTCGGTGATCCAATTAGTCCTTTCCTGCAATTCACAATAATCTTTTGATTAACTCTCATGTAAAAAATTCCTCAACCACTCTTTTTTTAAGTACTCCTCTTATTATCTATCTTACTCACTTAGTTTTGGACTCTTTCTTCTTGGGCCTCTTGTATTCTAAGTAGCTTTTTCCTGTGGCCAAACGCTTCCTGTTTACAATTACACAAATGACAGTTTATAACTTATTCTTCCTCTATCTATCAGCTAAATTCTATTGTATTTACTCTTGACTTACTTGCTGGCTAAGCTGGTTTGTTTTTAACTCTTCCTTGGTGTTTTCTAATTTCTGCTTCTTCTCTATTTCTTTTCTTTTAGGTACTCTCAACTTAATTTATACTATGCAGTTGTCGTAAAGATTCTCAAAAACACGATTTCTCTATGGTAAGTATATGCTCAGATCGTTCTCTTAACATATATTGCAATAAACGTTATTTATCAATATAGCTTCTAGAGTTTTCCTTGTCACTTATCTCTGTAATTCTGTTTCTTCTCTTTTCAGATCCTCCTCTCGTCCCTCAGTAATTCGATGCGTGACTCTTTTAGACGCTTCTCAAGGTAAGCCTCGCGTCACTCAGTAATTCGGTACTGGGCTCTTCTTGACGCTCCTCAAGATAAGCCTCTTGTCGGCTACTGCTCTGTTTGCCCCCTCATTTATCTCCTGAACAAAATACTCAGAACTTGAGAACCAAACGTTCTCCCTTAAGGGCTACCTGTTTTAGTATTTGCGCCACTCTGGAAGCACTCTGAATATATAACTTTCTCCTCAAAATAAGACTATGAATCACGAAACGCCTCCTCACTCGGTCAAATCCTTGGTGAAGTGCGCAGATTCTATCAAGCGCGCACCTCACCTGGATTCGACAGCAAAAGAGTCTAAACACTAGACCGCTAACCCCTACTCGAGATCAGCGGTCATTTTGGTGTTCCGATTTCGCACCATTTCCAACCAGGAAGCCTTCGCTGATCGTAATCTTCTGCGAAGGCTCCCTTTGTGCAAGACTATTGCTATTTGAGGTTTTGGGGTCCGGACAGACCGTGGGTTGCAGTATAACCCTATTATGTTTGTAGGTTTAGGATTATATTCATTACATTGCATTAAAGGTGAGTGTTGGATAGTGTAGGGGTAAACATTACTATTCTAACTCCAGTGAGTGCAACAGTAGGGTAAGTGTTGGATAGTGGAGGGGTAAAAATTACTATTCTAACTCCAGTGGGTGCAACAGTAGGGTAAGTGTTGGATAGTGTAGGGGCACTATGCGTTGTAATGGTATTCGTTGTAATGACATGCGATGTAATGCCTGCATTATAGTGACATGGGTTGTAAAGGATGTTGCGCTGTAAAGACTGCGTTGTAAATGCAGTGCGATGTAATGACTGCATTGTAAATACAGTGCGATGTAATGACTGCATTGTATTGACATGCGTTGTAAAGGATGTTGTGCTGTAATGACTGTTTTGTAAATGTAGTGCGATGTAATGACTGTGTTGTAAATGCAGTGCGATGTAATGACTGCGTTGTAAAGGTAGTTTCCTAAAAGTCACCAGCCGCCACAGATGATGAAGACCAAGCCCATCACCTGGTTTTAAGGTGATAAAGTTGTGGAAGTTGTTACTTCATTTAAGTACCTGGACATGACATTTAACAGAAATTTAACCTGGGATCCGCATCTGGATGCTATAGAATCTCGAGCTCTCTCAACAGTAGAGACCCTAATGAAGATGCATAAAGTTCTGTGAACCTTCCCTGTCCCCGCTATATACAGCTTACATGGTAATGGTGCCCCCACAATGTCTATATGGGGTGGAACCTTTGTGTCTGAATGCAAACTATAACTGGGAAAAGAGAGAAGGGAATTGTTTAAAAAAATGCTTGGCCCTCCAAAAGGAGTAATGGTTCAGGCAGTAACAATGGCATCTAATCAACAATCCTGGCATTTTCTGCCACGTAAATTAACCTGGCATTTCTGGTATAAGCTGCTATGGGCTCCTGATTCAAAATTATCCACCTTGTGTGCTTCTGACATCTGCGTTAGAGAGCTGCAATGGGCAAAAGAGTCAAGAGCCCGATTGTTGGACAAGGCAGAAATCTTGAATATTGGAGATTTTAAGGTGGAAGAGTCCTTGTTCTTTTAAAAAAAAAGAATGAAATGAAATCTGTGCGAGGGAGTTGAGGCCAGCAGATCTATGTTATTTTACCTCAAATCCACCTGCTATTCAATTGAGTCATGGCAGGCTAATTCAGTTTACCCATACTTAATAGAATTAACCAATCCATTAATGCGTATCTTGTATTCAAATGTCGTACAGCTTTTAGACTTTTGTATATAGGTGCAGGGGCGGCTCTAGGCTCATGGCGGCCCTTGGCAGGGAGCGTAGGTAGGGGGCCCCGGAAGAGGGGGTCCGGGCGGGGCGGTCCCCCTGATTTACGCCTGTACCAGCGGGCCAGCAGTGGGTAGGGAAAAAAAGAAGCCAATCAGGAACCAGCAGGAACGCAGGCGCGGAGGCCAGTGAAAAGGGGGGCGTCAGGGTGCTTGGAAGTGGAACAGAGCGGAGGCCGCCAAATCTCTGCCAGGGGCCGCCACGCAAATATGTATCCATCCTGAGAGGATTATTAAATTGAGGATATATATTGGCGTGGTGGTCCCTGGGGTTTGGCGGCCCTGTGCAGGTGCACAGCTTGCACATGCCTAAGGCCGCCCCTGATAGGCAGAGTTTTAAGTCTGTGTACAGTGACAATCAGAGTCAAGCAGAGGACAGAGACGGCTGAGCACAATCACTCCCATATTGATCATCGTGTTGAGGATTGAAAAATTTAAATTTAGAATCCTGCTTTGACTCTAGTCTAGATAAACCAGTGATCCAAATTGAGGTGATTCTGTTTATATACTTTTTAAGCTGTATTGAGCAGCAAGATTTTGGAAGCAAATTCAGACGAGTTGAATGCCATCGATTGACTGACTCCAATTTTATAACAGAAAACACCTGAGAAAACCAGAAATGCTTAGAACACCTGAGAAAACCAGAAACGTTTAGAACACCAGAGAAAACCAGAAACGCTTAGAACACCTGCGAAAACCAGAAACGTTTAGAAAATCAGAGAAAACCAGAAACGCTTAGAACACCTGAGAAAACCAGAAACGTTTAGAACTCCAGAGAAAACCAGAAACGCGTAGAACACCTGAGAAAACCAGAAATGTTTAGAACACCAGAGAAAACCAGAAACGTTTAGAACACCAGAAAAAAACAGAGAAATGTAACATGGATAGACATCCCTGACGGCATTGAGATTTGGCTGCACTTAAGCACCCTTTGATTTGTGAAAAAGCTTACAAAGTAAAAGGTAAATCATAAACTAACACCATGGGTGTGAAGGCAGGAAGCCCAGCAACAACATTTCCAGAGGGTGTTCTTGATTAAAGTTTCTTACGGGACAGTAACCCCAAAGGGGGGGGGGCATGGACAAAGGTCATTATGGATCCCTAGATCAAGGATAGTAAAACAAGAAAGGAGTGAATATAATTGAGAGTAAGAGTGATGATGGAGCAAGTTTTCGCACGTAAAGCGACTTACTTTGACTCAACCCTCTCAAATTAATGTCTAAAAATGCTAACCAATATGTTTTGTCTTACTAATATTGCACCACACAACATTTCTAGCATCTGAGGGAAGCTTGTCTATATGCTTCTATTAATCGTAATAGGCTTGCACTAAAATGGCCGCTGCTACGTGGGATTTTCCATTGCGCATGCGTCTGTCACACTCATGTGACATGAAGTACTCTTTGCTTGAGAGGGAAACTTTTGCTTGTGTGCACTAGAACTAAGATGGCTTCTCTATGTTTTCACGTGTTAGGAGCTTGCATTGCTGCTTTTACTAATCTGTTCGTTCTGCCTAATACCTAATTCTGTAGTTAAAATAAAGTAATGGGAATAGAGTAGAGATAAGTGGTATACCGTGCATTCATTTATTTGTGTTCTAAAACTGTTTCTTTTCTATTTTCACTATTAGCTCGTGTTTGGGCCTTTGATATGTTGTAACTCCATTTTGAAACCCACACCGCGCATGTACCAAGAGTCCAAGAGTCCTCGAGTCATGGGATTAAATGATGGCCAAGTCTTGACTTGCTAGAAGATGTGCCTGGGAGCCTGAACTCTCAACCCCACAAGAGGAAGCTGGACCGTACAAACAAAAATACAATGTTATTGATAAAGATACATTCACTGCCGAGTGGAATAAAAGTGCATGGGAAAATAAAATTATGGGAGGAAACGTAAATTTGAATAATGAGTCAAATGACTTCATTCTGGTATGCTGTGATGACCTCTCTTCATCTTTTGCCCAATCAAATTGTGGGAACACACGTATTTGCAACATTCGGGTGTGGTACACTGCCCTGGAAAATGGTATAACTAAGGTAGGTTTAGCTAGTTAGATTGCCCGACTTGTCAGAATAGCTGACCTGTCACTGCCCCAACGCACTCAATAGGGGATCGAGAGCAGAGTTGCTGGCGGAGCACTATGTCGGAAGATTCGTAACCCAATCGGGGTTCTGGGAAGGAGTTCGATAACCCAATCGGGGTCCGACTGTTAGCTGCAGAGAGGGGTGCGACGCTGGTGTTACACTTTAGCTGTGGGTGCCAGTCTTAACATGTAGTGGTCCTGTCCTGATCGAATTTGTTCCGTACCTGTCCTGATTCTGGTCTGCACCTGTTCTATCCTGCTGGCACCTGCGCTATCAGGGTTTTCTGTTCTTTAACCAGCCTGTGGCCAAGGTTGGTCTTCACACCATTCTCCGTAAATATAAAGTCTGTGAGGGTTCATCATTATATTGTTTCCCTTTTTCTTACCCTCCCTATGTTCAAATTCTTAATGACATTTCTTATCAAATCTTTGCATATCTTGTTTTAATCATTATTTTTCTAACTGAACAAGCTTTATTTGAATTGGTCTGGACTCTGATATTTACAAATGTACATAGATAAAGTGTTTAAACCTTTCCAGAGTCTGTGGTTATTTAAAGCAAATGCATATTGTTGATGTCATACTATCTATTATTCTAACATCCCTTGATCCCTTAGGACTTTAGGTACCAGCAAAAAGGATTGGTTAGACAAATGGTATAAGTCCTAAAAAGGAAACTTGGTAGAGTAAGTGTATATATTAAAGTGGGATCACCTGTTCAAAGTGTGTATGTTTTTTTTATGGGCCCATGTGAGTATGGTAAAACGAGCAGGTGAACCGACGCTCTATCAGTGATGGGTAAATTGGTCATAATTACCCATAATAGACTAATCCCATATGGTCTGAGAGTAAGAATGGGTGAAGTTAAAATTAAAAGAACACCTGAAGAACAAAGTGATATGAGTAGAAGGGCCCAATCGAGCCGTTACACTGAGTTCCGTTTAGTACATAGAAAGGCCCAACCGAACATAGACGTAAGAAAGGTGAACGTAAAGAGGTTGTTACTGGACTTCTTTTTGGACACCGCAGCTTGGCACAAATTGATACAGCTGCTAAGATACCATCAGTAAAGTCAACCACTTGGTATAATCAAATGATAGAAAGCAATATAGCCCTAGGAAATGTTAAATAACAGATATGATTCCAATAATTAAACCAATAGATGAACCTATAGAAAAATAAATTATAACAAAATAAAGAAAAGGTCTAAGCCCAGAGATATATCCGAAATCAACTTCAATTTTGAATTAAAATGGTTTAATAAGGAAACTGTATTACAGAATCCCAGCGGTAGTGGATTGAGAGGAACTGAAAGTGATAAAACAGACCTGCAGCATAGAAATCAACTGTAAAAATCCTGATTGTACACTGAGGAAAGGGGGACCGGATCCTTGTTCAGGAAAAAAACACCCTCATTCTCATAACCAAAACCTATCAAAGTCTTCACCAGAATGTTAGGAGCTCTGCGGCACTGCGGCACTGCCAGAGAATCAAAATGCTAGTACCTCAGGGGGTTTGGCCCAATCTCAAGGAGATTGCTTACAACATTGTTAGAAATGGAGTTTCTGGTTGGCTAGGTTATGCACCTAAGCCAGGTAGAACCCACTATTCTAGTCAGGGCAAGTAAGTTACACAACGAAGATAACCTGTCCGCAGAGCAGTTAGGCTTATCACCAGAGGCAATGTGTAAAACGTTTGTGCAACAGACTCACTCCAGCAACACAATAAATACACCACAAAAGAGACTCCACACAGGATTGCATGAAAATATATATATATGTAGTATATTGTGCATAAACATAGATCAAAATGACATGAATCATAACTCTTGTACATGTCCGGCAATTACTGAAATAGTACTTGTTATTCTGTCAGTGACATACAATATGATATCAGGGCATGAAATGCAACAGTTTATGGCGTAAAATCATGGATCATCACATGAGTGCAAGAACGAAAACCAGGTTATGAATTACCAAATGGCACCAAAAAAATCATAGGGCGCAACGCTCCTGTGCTTATATTATCCCAGTATACGGTAATTTACACAACATGTAGGTTTCAGGCACACCTGAACATCTACTACAGGAATTATGTATGCTAATTTGTAGAAGATATTACACTCTGGGGGCCTCCGTCACAGTCTCACCTCAAGAATCCCCAACAAGGTCAGCAGGGCCCCAGGTATGTGCCTAAACTGTGGCGGGGACACCCACACAGCACAATTTTGGCAGGGAGACTTCACTGTGCCCCGCATGAAAAATGGGTAATGAAGCTGCCCATGATCCCGCAGAGGAGCTGCTGACCAAGGCAGTCTTCTAAAATAATGATAAGATGAGTCCTTTGAATAGCGCTGCAGTCCTTCTGATGGAGGTTCAGTCCCAGTTCCAATAGTGCTCCCAAATCATGGGGTCAGAGCCCCTGTACTCATACTCACAAATGTCTTTGATGAAAGGGGTGACTGCAAAGGAGCCATTTCAAGTCTTACTAAAAGACCTTTCAACCCAGCCTTGGCTCCAACCATCAGTATGAGGTCAATCACCCCTTTCTGTGAGGGCAGGAAACAGCCTATACAAATGTAAAGTGTGAACGGCCCTCTCTCTCCCAGCCCAGGAAGGATATCAGTATGCAGATGTAACCCTGTCACATCCAACCCTTCCTGTGTGATGGCTGGCTGAAAATTATGTACAAAGTGTAGCTTTTAACCCGGCCCAGACATGGATTGGAGTCACAACGCAAAGCACTAGAGTTATAAGCAGAGAGAAATGTAACTTTCTAAAAAAGGCATTTCTAAAATAGTAATGTAAAATCCAACTACACCAGTGAGCAGGATCATACACTACCATTCTCAACATACCAAACATGGTAACGCTACTCCTTTCAGATCAGGAATTACCACTTAAACACATATAAGGGAATTCCTAATGATAGCCTATGAGAGGAGTTGGCCTCACGGAAGTGAGAAACAAAATAGGGTAGGCTGATTGTCACTAGCAGGACATGCCACACAATAGGGGCACATGTCCTACCTTTTACTTACATAGCCCCCTGCCAATAGGGCTCCCTAGGGCCAGGGGTGATATATGTCTAATAGAAGGGGAGTTTAAGGCTTGGCAACTAGTTTTAAATGCCAAAAAAAAAAAAGTGGCAGTAAACAGCATGTAGGGGGGCGAAAAGGAACCCGACTGCGAGATGGACGCTTTCTAACGAGGCTCCTCTGGCTGAGCCAAAAATCCTTTCAACATCTGCTGATTAGAGGGATGTCCTATGGCACACACCCTAGGCCGGTTTGGCTGTATTCACTGACACTGGAGACTGGCTGTGAGGAGAGAGGGGCCGAGGCCTACTAACAACGAGGTGCAGCATACTACTTCTCCAGTATTGGGGTGTCTTTCATAGATTCACATGCCTGAATCATTCCCCTTCGTTGGAGTGGGAGTCCCATCGGACTCCCACTCCGACGATGGGGAGTGATTCAGGCATGTGAATCTATGAAAGACACCAATACTGGAGAACCACAGATTACAGGTAAGTAACTATTGTTCATTCTGCTGATCCTTGTCCTCTGGCGATTGCTGAGAGAGTGTTTGAGGGCCCGTGTTGGTCCTGCCAGGACTGTGTGTGGCCTCCACCTACCGCTCCTTGAGTAGGCGGTGCCAACTGGGAGGCCGTTATGTAGTGTCAGCAACTGACCCCAGAGATGCACTCTGCATGCTGTTCTGTGTGGTGTGGGGCCTGCCCGCTGAGCTGTGGGCCTGACATGAGGAAAACCTGCAGCTATTCCCCGGATCCCCAGACTAGCCTACAGCGCTGAGGGCACATGTGGGCAACACTGCTTAAGACTGGTGTGGGAGTTCGCTGGACGCCGACCTGCGGCTAGAGGCACAACTTGAAGTAATGAGCCTGGGACAGCGGTGAGTGCGACTGCTCATGCCATTGTCAGCATACATGATTCAACGCTGCATGACTGGGATCCAGACCCATAGGCCTCTTCGTCGTTTTGGCTGAGAGTTGCCTGGCCTCTTGGGTTACACGACGAGGGTGCACCCTGGTTAGAAGGGTGTGCCAGGGCGTGGCAGGGTCTGAAGGACACTGCAGTGCCTATCACAGACCATAGTTCCCTCCACCTCCTGTTCCTGAAACACCTGGTCTGTCCTGTTCCTTTTGACAGATTACCCCTGGCCGGTATTTCCTACTGTCCTGCGACCCGAGGGGCGCGCCTTCTGGGATTGCTGTAGCACAGATCATGAGCAAACAGGATGTCAAACAATCAAAGCTACAAGACAGTATAATAAACGCAATACCAAAGTGTTCTGGAGGTTTTGATTTTGCCTGCTACTGTGTATTCACTTTCCAATCCTCAAAGTGTGAAATTAATGAAATAATAAAGTTGCATGGGTTAACATTTGAAACAAAAAGTAATCTTGGTTGTGAAATGACCTTTATTTAGATCAATCCATAAGATTTGAAATTCTTTAAAGTTTTTTTATAAGGTAAGATCATCCATTCAAATTTAAACATCAATATACATCATTCCCGATGCATTTCGGGCAACGTGGTGCCCTTTGTCAGGTGAGACATCTGTAGGTAGAACCAACAAGCATTTGCAATGCAATAGGGCTCGCATTTATGAGAGTTTGAGCTATTGGCATTGTAAATGACCATGCCTTTTATTAATGTGCTGTGTTTAAAACAGATAAATAAAAGGCATTGTCCTTTACAATGCCAATAGCTTAAACTCTCACAAATGCGAGACCTATTGCATTGCAAATGCGTGATATAAAAATAGAAAAGTGTTAGGAGAGAGCGTGTCCTCCGTACAATAACAGGCAGGACAAAGGTACTTGAGAAAATAGTGCTCGGAGGCTGTAATTAAAGCCTACCGAGCAACAACACACACAACAGGGGGTGTCACTACGAGAGGTTGCAAAATGAGACAAGGCGGTACTAAGGAGGGACTACTAAGCCTTTTGATCAATGAACAGCCAAAGTTTAAAGTGGGCAATGACACAAGCCAATGAAAAATGTGGGCGGCGCTTCAAGTCCCTACCTCAATACAGAATGCCTCAGAGCAGCGCATGAGCTGCCCAGGCTCGACCTAAAAAGGGACACCTGATTCAGGCCCTGAAGCCAAGAAAGCCATGGGGGATACCAGACACTAAAAATAGGGAAAGTCGGTCAGAGGTATCACGGGGGGCTACATCTGGTGTGAACAGTCCTGGATTCTGGTAATCGTGTTCAGCATTCATATCTACTGGTCATATAATACACAAAGCTAACCCTCCCACCACTAGATAACTGAAGATTTATATAAAGCAAGTGATCTGACTATGCTAGAAGACACTCTCAAATGTTGTCAAGACACCAGTTTAGGGCATAAAATGGGCAGCATGAACTAGCCACCTCATTCTACGAGTCTTTCAACAGGCCAGGTGGTGGCTATCCATATGCCTGAAAGAAACTGGGCATAAGCAAAGACCCATACCATGTTTGTCTGACTGTAGATTGGCCAGACGGAATGTTCTATTTTGAGTTCAGGGTTGGACAGGACGTATGGTCCTACCTGTTGGATAGCTTAATTTGTTAATGGACCTGTTGGAAACTCTGTTCTGTGACCTGTTGACTGTTGGACTTGGCCCTTCTGGCAGGTTCACCCCTGAACTTTTTGCTTTTTGCGTGTGACCTGGGGATGGTGATTCTTGGTTTCAGAGCACTTTCCCTGTGTCCCAGTGGAAAGTGCGTGTGCACTCTGAGTGCGTGTGGTGAGATAGACCTGCCCTCCCATAGGAATGCATAGGGAATGTATGTGTCCCTGGTAGTTCCTGATGCGTGGGGTGTGCAGGCTCGAAACTGGTATGTGCGGACTTGTGTGATTGAATGCTGCGCAATGATGCGTGCAGCGTGTTTGTGTCTAATATGGAAGTGCCACTTCTAGAAGTGTGCCTGTCTTTGCAGTGAATGTGCTGGTGTGTGATTGGCTGGAGCTGGCTGGGGTGCCAGGCTCCATGAGTCATGATGGGTCTGCCCGTGGTGAGTGTTTAGATTAGCATGTGTGATGTGAGGGAGTGGTGCGCCTGGGACCTGAATAGGGCTGGGCTTTCCCCACACAATGCTGGCTCCGCCCCCTGTGGTGCGACTGATGACCCTAGCCTGCCTAGTGAATGGAAAGGGTAGCTAGGGAAAACAAAGTACTCCCAAACCAGCTGCAACTGGTTTCTCCCCCACCCTGCACCCTGAGACAAAGGATATTAATGTCTAAAAGGGGGCTGTGTCCCCTTGCAATCTGTTCTCTTCCTGGATCCTTTTCCCGAGGGGGGCTGCTGCTGGGCGCCAGGAGGACCGCCATGGGGATTGCCTCCCTGCCTAGGAGGACCCTGTGAGCTGGCTCTGGGCCCAGCCTTGCCCCCCACCTCCTGAAGAACTTGTTGTTACCCTTGGGGCCGCTGGGGAGCGCTTTGCCCTGACCCCTGGAACCTTATAGCGCTGGGGAGCGTTTTGCCCTGGCCCCTGGAACCTTGTAGCGCTGGGGAGCGCTTTGCCCTGACCCCCGGAACCTTGTAGCGCTGGGGAGCGCTGTAATTGTCTTCTAAGTGCCTGAGGGCGCTTTATTTGCAAAGGCCGGTGCCTACCTGGCATTCTTTCCGCAGTATCCTTGAACCGAGCGGCGCGGGTGCCACCCCGTTCATTGCCGCACTTTTTAGTCGGTGCCCACCAGGCATTGCCCCACTGGATTGCCACCCCGAGCAAGTGCCCACCTCGCCTTATTACTAATTTACGCCGAGAGCCTTCCCCAGATTGAGCCCGAGATTGTCCCCGCCGCCGCCCGGCCCGCAGCAGGAAGTCAGGCAGGCCGGGGGCGGGACCGAGGGACAACCGGAAGTCACCGTACTTCCCCCTGGGTCTTCCAGGTGGAGGGAGATCCCCGGAGTGCTGCAGGGAGAAAGGCTCCCGTGTGAGAAGGAGAGGCAGCTGCAGGTGCAGGCGGGAATCCGGGTTCTGAAGAGAGACCCGCGCTGCCTAAAGGTGGTCCCGCCGAGAGGAAAGCCCCGCAGCCCCGACGGAGGAAGCAGGGAGCTCCGCCCTGGTTCCCTGCGTGATATTCTCCTAAGGTGGTTAGGGTTGCGGAGGTGGTACTTACCTGTTACCAGTGGTTACTGGTTGTGTGCTTTATTTTCTATTTTGTGCTACAGTGATTATTATTATATGTGCTATGTGCTAATTGTTATCCCTACAAAGTGCTAATTCTACCAAGTGCTAGTACTAAAAGTGTTTATTCCTGACAGTGGCGCCTGTGGCCCTGTCCCATGTACCTTATCCCCTGTAAATTCTGCCCGTGCCTATGGCACATTGTAAAGTGTGTGTTTATTATCTGATGTGTTTTGTACAATGCAAAGGCTATTTTTATATATAACCTTGTGTGGAGTTTTCTTTGTGGTGGGCCTTGGGTGTTGTTGCTGGGGTGCGTGCGCAAACACTTAACTGACATTGTCTCCAAGTTTAGCCTTACTGCTCGTGTCACGTTACCAAGGGGGTGAGCAGGGGTTATCTTGGCGTGTAACTACCTTGCCCTGACGTAGGAATGGTGTTCTCTGACTGACTTTGGCGCAAGCCCTGGCCGGCCAGGGATCCCATTTCTAACATTGACCAAAGGTCAGAATCTCATTAGGCCTGGCTCAACATTTCATCCTTCTGAGGATGATAAAATGAGAACTGGTAGTTGTTAGAAATGGGATTTCTGGTTGGCTGAGGCTTTGCCAAAGCCAGGCATAAACCACCACTCTAGTTAGGGCAAGGGAGTTACACTCCAAAGATAACCCCTGCTCACCACCTTGGCAATGTGACACGAGCAGTCAGGCTTATCCCGGAAGCAATGTGTAAAGCATTTGCACACGCACCCACCAGCAACAACATCCCAGGCCCCCCACAAAAGGAACTCCACACAAGGTTATATATCAAAAATAGCCTTTGTATTATCAAAACACATCAGATACTAATCACACTATATACATTGTGCCGACTGGCATGGGCAATATTTACAAGGGATTATTTACACCTGAAAGGGCCACATGAACCACTGTCAGGATCAGCACTTGGTAAAGGAATAGTACAATAGATAAATCTGAAAAAGTAAGATAGGCCATAAAACGTACAACCAGTAAACACTGCAACAGTCTGTGACATGAAATCGATCATGCACAGCATCCCACCACTCTAACTACATTAGACCCTAGCCACCTAAGTACACATTACACAAGGTGCGTAAATCACACAGGGGAAGTATAATCTCCCTAGCACAATCCTAAACAGGTAAAACAACCTCCTATGCATAAACCATATCTAGAAGTATCAAAACAAGGTGCGCAAAATATACTATACACAATACATTTCCTAGCACCCAAAAAGCAATTAGCACATAAATCACAATAGCGCATAAAACCACATTAGGGCCTGTGCCCTATAAATGTAACCATCCCCCTGGCCAACTGGCCATCTAAAATAGGGGGCTTCAAATGCCCTATGTCCAGAGAGTCAGGACTGCTGCCTAGGCAGCGAAGGTCAAGGCTGCGCCACTGCGCCAAAACCTAAACGTTGCAGCTGCCCACTACTTGCTGGGCCGCTGAGAACAAGAACTAGAACCTAAACGCTGCAGCTGGCACTAAGTGCTGCGCAGCTGTGGAAGGCCAAGCTAGGGGCGAAGGAGTGCGCCTCACTCCTGAGTCCAAAAGAACACATGTCCCTGAAAGGAAAAAGTCCTAAACGGTACAGCTGCCCACTACTTGCTGGGCAGCTGTAAACGCAAAACTGCGGCTTGGGCCCTCACTGATCCTCAGGAACCACTTTGTCGCAGGTTGGAGCCATCTAGGCTCTGGAACTCAGCATGTCCTCCAAGGAACTGCGGTGACCAGGACAAAATGGGCCGTGGCACAGCGGTGCCCTCTGGGCCCTGCTGGGGCACTGAAAATAAGGTATGTCCATTGGAACACTCTGGCTCCTAAAATGATTATCTAGCACGTTGGAGCCCTCAGGTTCTGGTAACCATCAGCAATGCGGGGGAGCCCTCGTGGGGCCTGGAACTGCCCCTGGGCCACTCTGGCGACTTTTAAAAATACATGCCCCAATCGGTGGAGTGCAATGGCTCTGGGGGGAAACACGGGCCCCCGGGACCTCAGTATCCCCATGGGGCCCTTGAAACAACAGGAGAGCCATCGGGGGAGCGGCCCACTGCAATTCGGGCCGCTCTGGGGCCCCTTTACTGTAATTGGCCCATTGCTAAAGCCACGCGGCTCTGAAACAAAAGAGGCCGTCTTCAGCCGGCCCGCCACTGTGGCCCGGGGTGCACATGTGGCCTCCCCCCGCCCTAGTCATTCCAACTTACCGGCTCTCGGCGGGGGAAAGGCTCCTCGTTTTAGATGCAGTGGGGGCAGGCACCGGCAATGTGCCTTATGCCCCACCCACAGGAAATCGGCTACGGCGCTGGCGGGGCTCTCTATCCTCATGGGAGCCCCGCCGTCTCCATGCGCCAGTCTTCACCCGGTCCCCCATGTCGGGACTGGGACTTAGTGTGGAGCCGCAAGGCTCCGGGCCAACTCCTTCTCACAGGGAGGCAAGCCTTCCCCTGGGCCCCAGCAGCAGCACGCCCCTGGTTATTTCAAGTTAAGCACAAGAACATTTTCATGGGGTCACAGCCCCTCTTTTATACACATATTTCCTTTGTCTCCAAAGGTGCAGGCAAGGGGTGAACTAGATGCAACTAGTTCTTGAGCACTTTGTTTTGCTCAGCCCCTCTACCTAATCACAGGATGGGTCAGGGACATCAGACACACCACAGGGGGTGAAGCCAGCATTGTGGAGGGAAGGCCCAGCCCTATTCAGGTCCCAGGTGCACTCCTCCCTCCCATCAACATGCAGATCTCGCCATTCACCACCGGGGCAGACCCATCCTGACTCCTGGAGCCAGACACACCAGCCAGCTCCAGCCAATCACAAGCCAGACAGTCCAATCACATTCACTGCACAGACATGTCAACTTCTAGAAGTGGCACTTCCACACTAAACACATTAAATCCGCACATACCAAACTCGCCCCTGCACTCCCCACACATCAGTAACTACCATGGACACACATATTTCCCATGCATTCCTATGGGAGGTGTGGAAAAGTACATTTTGCCATGTTCTGTGTCCCTACGTGTTCCCCATCCTATGTTATATGTGCATGATCGATATGCATATGTATCCCTTATGATTGATTAAAGACGCAATTCCAGTTGTGTCCAACTCTAGTATGCCAGTTTCCAGTTCTCGTGAAAGCTACGAGTATTAGGCCTATGTAAACCTATGTTGCCACGTTTTACAGTGTGCACGTTAATTCAGAATAAAGTCCCCGTTTCTAGGCCTCAAAAGGGCCCGGACACCAGATTCAGCTCCTGTCTCCTGAACCCTCTCCGAGGAGCGATACAGCCCCCACCTGCATCCCTGACCCTTCACTTACTTCCTGCCTCACAGTGCCCGGCTCGGCCTGGCTCTGCCTGCCTGTCTGCCAAGAGTATGTTATGCTTCTAGTTATCAGTCCAGTTCTCCTTCTCTGCATTCCTAAGCTACTGAATCGCATCAATAGTTTCAGTCATAGTCTAGCCTTTATGTCTCCAAGTAAGAGAAATACTGTATTAATGGTCATCGAATATTCCTCGCCCCGCAATACATGTAGAATAATGCATGCACCAGTCTTAGAGTCAAGTAGCCTTTACCCTGATAACTTTTGGATTCTATCAACATGTTCTCTAAACACCAGATACCAGATAGGCTTTAGGTACATGTCGCTCTGACTCCGCAGACTTTAGTCTCCTCTTCTAGCGCAGAAGTCATAGCCCCAGTTCTCTCTAGTAACACGTCATTGCCCACTTGCGCGCACCACTAGGTTAGAGGTCCCGGCTCCTCAGGTAGCCCCCTCCATGTTTCCGCCCCATTCATGACACTTCTGTTACGTTCATACCACATGTCTATGTATACGCCCTGTACATGCCTCTTGTTACACCTACTTTATGCCTTATCTTTCGCGACTGCTACGAACCCCGCCCACTGCTACGCCTACTGTATTGAATGTAATGTAATTTGCTTTGATATATATACTAATGTATTGTTACTAAAAGTTAGCTGTTGTCCCGATCCTGCCCCCGGCAGCTGCCATCCTTTTCCCGTGCAGGTTGTCCTGTTCCTGTCCCTTATGCTTTATTAAAACCTGCAAAACTCAAGATACCTCGAATCCTGACTCTTATTTATTGAGCTATCTGTTTGTACGAGTATCCTGAAAAATAGAACCGGTATTTAATTATTTATTTACCACAGAGGGCAGGCCAATCTCCCCACACACACTCAGAGAGTGCACGCACTTTACACTGCGCCACAGTGCTAAAGTGCGCAGAGACCAGAAATCACCATAATTATGTCATATTAAAAGGCAAAAAGTTCAGGGGTAAACCTGACAAAAGGGCCAAGTCCAACAGTAGTGAATAGTAATTCGGTTATAAACTTTGTGTATAAATCGGACATCTTGGAAGGGATTGTTCATTATAAGATTCACCACTATTATTAGTATTTAAAGAGTCACTCTGGTGGGGTCTCCGATCTAAATAAATGTTTCTTCACCAGAGACTGACCCTCTCTGTAGTGTTACTGTGGCAACACAGATGCACTTCCCCATGATGTTCCATAATGCAGTTCCGCGTAGCAAACTGCTCTCACTTTCGATGCTCGCTTATTTGGAAGATAACCAATGAGGTGTTGTTTTGTGAATAGAACTTGCCACAAAGACGACCATCTCTCCATACTGCTCAGCATGCCACACTACAGGCCACTTCTGGTGATCAAATCCACCGAATGGATCATGGGCTTGAAATTAGAACAACAGTTAACAGAATGGCTGGGAAGGTGGATTTTAAGAACCAGTAGTGGACTGAGATGGTGAACACACTACATTCAGCACTGCAGCTGGGGTGTAACCTGTTTTGGAGTTCCGAACAAAGCACATCATACAACAGGTTGCGGGTTCAGTTTCTACATTTACCAATGAACTTCGACTGCAAACCTGAGCAAGGGTGTTACAACCAAAAGTGAAAAGTTAGAAAGAGTCAAAACAGGGAGCCATCTGAGACCAGAAAAGCACCATTTTCTGCGACCCAGTACAGCTGTTTTTTCAAATACATCAAAACAAACAAGCAATCGTAAGGGCTAGTAAATCAGAGGACTAACGCGCAATACTTTCAGGGAATGCACGTTCGTAATGGATGGTAAGTGAACCTGACGCGTTCTGTTATGTAGAGAAAAGACTGGTTGTGTATGACGGATTGAGCAGGGATGAGGCCAAACACAATCGCAAGGGGCCCAAATAAGCACTCCCGGGGGCTGAAATTATGAATGTAATAATTGCCATAAAGGTGAAACTTAAACATAACGCAGTCTCTTAGGCCTGCACAGTGAGTGGTAGAGCTGGCAGGAACAGAGAGACCAGTGTGAAAGTGTTCCCAGAGAGACCCAGGGAACAAAGGTCCTGGGGGGGGGGAATTGACCAAAGAGTGGCTGAACGTGAAAAAACCTCTTGGGGGCCGTCTTGATGCCTGCCCAAAAGCCCGGGATGGCATGTAGTTGACAATAAGGAATACCTGGTGACTAGCAATTGGAGCAAGGCCGGGGAATGGCTTCGGAGTGGGAACCTTGTAGGCAGAGGTCTGGCCGGGCAGTGTGGCTGGCAGAATTGCGCTGTGTAAGCTCAAGGGGCAGGGGAGGATGCTGAGAGGGGGCCCATAAGCGTGAACGGGAAAAAGGCTAATGATTAGCTGTGACCGTGCATTCCACATGAGTGTAGTAAAGGAAAAGGGGAATAAATGCCCGCAGAAATGCGCAACTGATCGCCAGAGAGAAATGCGCACAGGTGACAGCTTACTGAATAACGTGACGTGGAAACTGAGGAATATGTCCACCCGACAGAAAGGAGCAACGAGGGGATAGCTTTTAAAACAAGCATTGGACGCGCGGCCGGGCCGCAAAATGAAATAATATATATATTTTTTTAAACGTGAGTTGTGCGCATGAGCGACAAAAAAAAGTGCTGTGCACGTCGCACGCGTGTTTGTGCGCGTGATGGAGAACCGGGTTTTTATGGACCCAGCGGTGCCAGGGGAAAACACCTGAAATCTCCGGATTCACCTGTCTCAGAGTTACAGAAACGCGGCAAACTTCTTGGTGACGTCAAGGTACAAATTTATTGGCTGCAACCAGTAACAGAGGTCCACGAAGTACAGTGGTTGTATATTCGTAGGAGACTGATCAATCTTACAAAGCCAGCCATCCCTTTTTATACAAAATATTATGCTTCAGGCAAACATTCCTTATTTACAGTAAACCAATCCCATGTGTACATGACAAAAGCATTGCATGACAAGCCCACATTTCATTGTCCAGTCCACCATCAACAACCCGGCAAGGCCCAAGACTCTTCATCAGATAAATCGGCTGGACCCCCAATAAAAACGGGCACCTCCTCATCGTAAAACAGGTCATAAAGAATGGAGCAGAGACAGGTGTGTGTAAGATTAGACATGGTTGTGTGCAATAAAGGGTGTATGGTAGGCTGTGCCTTGGTCCCTAATCTCGATTGGCCACTGGGAAAGGAACTGGCTGAACAGGTTTGGCTTCGGGCAGTGGAGTCAGCTTGCCCGGTCACACTGAAGTCAGCTAAAGGTGTACGTGTCCCAAAGACTCGGTCGGCCTTAGTCATCGGCCTATGTGAGGGCAACCACAAAATGGCTGCCGTACACAAAATGGAACCCGAGGGTTCAGAACGGAGTCTCTAGTTTCACGGTGATCTCGTCACTCGAACATGACGAAAATACTCGTATATAGTATACTCGTCATTCTCGGTCTGCTGATATCAAAATCGTCATGATTCGACGATGCTAATGACACGGGTCCAGAATTCACAGAACCACAGAGAGGGTGAGCTGATCGCCGCTTTTGGAAACCCTTCCAAAAGCGGCTTCTAAATATTTCGCCCGAGAACAACGCATGCGCTGGATCAGGCCGAGGCCTAAAAAGGCAGAGTTTATATACGGGACAAGCCCTGTCTGGCTGTCAATGAGTGTCATGTTGAAAGAAATCTTATATTCGTATGCGTAAGATTTAAAGATGATATCAGGAAAAATGGTGAGTTAACCTTGGTGCTTGAACTGAGAGCGGCGTATAGAATACCAAGGTGTCTTGAAACGGATAGTGGACATGATTGGGGATAAATTACAATGTGAACTTAAAAACTGAATCATGAAACTATGACTCTTATGGAAGCGTAGCATTGATGTACAGGTATCCTTGATGTATCTGTGAAGAACGGTGACAATAGATCATAACTAAATTTCGAGCGGAGAGCCTGAAATGTTTAATAAGCGAAAAAGCATTCGCTAAATAGTACTTACATAAAAGGCGAAAAGTGTAAAGTTTACTACGGCAGCCAGCCAGCCTGACGAGTGAAGTGTAAGTCGGGTGTAAAGGGCACCGTACGGGAAACTGAAAAGTTATTCCTGGAAGTGACCGGACGTGACATGCGTGGAGAAGTCATGTGACATGCAAGTGAACTTGCTAGAACAAGATGCGCCAAGAGGGACAGAAATTAACTTTTGAAAGTCAAACATAAAAACAGCTCAAAACCGCATGTTGGTGGTAACCAAATACTCGACCATGAGTCAAAGTTACAGAAATATCATCATGAAACATTGGACACTGTTAACGTTGGAAGTTCAATGGTATCTTCACTAATCAACCGATTTTTGCCTATATCAGAGGACGTAATTTGAAAGAACTGTTGACTAAACCAGCAGACAATGCCATTGTCACAATCTACAAAGGCCTACAATCATGTCACAATTCTAGTAATTGCCATAATATCATACCAGGTTCCACCATGACTCATCTGATGAAAGGCACTAATATTAAGCTCAAGGTCAATGCTACAAGCAACACAGCAAACGTGATTTATCTGGTTAAATGCCCCTGTGGTTTGTGTTATGTTGGAAAAACCGCAAGGAAAAATTAGAACATGCATTCTAGAACATAAAAGTAATATCAGGACAAAAAACTTGAAATCTACCGTGGCAACACACTTTCTTTACAAAAAACACAACCTTTCTCAATTAAAATTTTTGATTTTGTAAGTAGTGGAGATGAAAGAAGGCATTGTCAATAAAAACTGACTTTTACAGAGAAAGAATCATTGGATCCGTTTCCTGAACATGATACAACCCATTGTATTGAACGACTGGTTGGAATTTTTGTGCTATAATTATCATAGCCTATATATCTCATCACATTACGTCAGGTTTATTTATGTTTTATATTTTTCATGCATTTGTTCATATCCATATGCTTTTTGGTTCAGTGCTTTACCCACTGTGCATTTACAGCGGTATTACCCACTCCATACACTTTGTTCGGTTCATATTGTGCTTTTGCACTAGCTATCACCTCCACTACAAGATGGCACCTGTTAGACGGGGACCCAGAGGGTCGGCCGAGTACTGGGGGAGAGGCCTCCGATGAGGGCCGTCTCCGGCGATCCTACAGACAGGTCACTTCCCTCCCCACAGATAGACACCACACAAGGATGAGAACAACACTCTTTATATAGGGTTCTTGCGGCAAGGGTATCAGCGATACAGGAGATTCAGGACTCGAGGGCCCTCTCAATTCTAGTCTCTGTAGGGAAAGGGGGTAGCGGGACAGTCTTGGTACCGGATCGGTACAGGAGGTGGCAGGAGGGAAGCTCACAATCCTCGAGCTTAAGAGTCTGCAAGGTCGGGCCGTGGCAGCGCCAGCCGGCTAGGAGGAAGTCTACAACGAAGGGGCCGCGGCAGCGCCGGCAGGCCAAGGCGATGGTTCAAGCTGCAGAAGGCCGCGGCAGGGCCAGCAGGCCAAGACGATGGTTCACGTTGCGAAGGGCCGCGGCAGCGCCAGCAGGCCAAGGTGATGGTTCACGAGGTAGAGGGCCGCGGCAGCGCCAGCAGGCCAAGACGAAGGGTTCACAGGGCAGGGCTGCGGCAGCGCCAGCAGTCCGTCAAGGATGAGTTCTTCTCGGTGTCTCTCGACTCCAGGATACAACTGCCTTCCTGGTCTGGCGCTGCCCCAGTTATAGGTCTGGTCCCCTTTGATGTCCGGACCCTCGCGCCTGGAGGTCGGGAGGTCCGGAATGAGGGAGTCCAGACACCCAGCAGGGGGGTGGAGCCAGCGCCCAGGGCGGCCGGGGGTGATCGACACCTAGTGGAGGAGAGCCGTTGACGACTCCTTCTTCCATTGACCTGCCAAGTGGTCTCTCTACCTCCTGGGTGGAGGTTGGTGCCTCGATGTCGGGGCCAGGCCAGTCCCAGGGTTAGGGTCGAGTTGAGGCCACGCGGCCTCGTGCTGTAGTGTCCAAAGATGGCGGCTGGGCCGGGGCCATGGTGCGGATGGGGACCAGGGCCAGCCGGTACGGGAGTGTTCAGGAGCTGGAGTCCCGTTGTGGGCGGGTTGTGGATTACTTCGGGGGGTTGCCGGGGTGGCTCTTGCTGGGGATTCAGGGAGAGCCGGGGTCCGGGCCCCGTTGTGCGGAGGGGGGACGGCCCAGCCACGAGGCCTGTCCAACATGCGTCCCCCCCAGCTGAAGGCAGGGAGAGTCAGCCATCCTCCTGAGGACTCTCCTCGCCGAGGCGGAAAAAGCGTGACAGGCCGTCTGCGTTGGCGTGGTCTTGGCCTGGACGATGTTCCACGGTGAAGTCCATCCCCTGCAGGGAGATAGACCAGCGCAACAGTTTCGGGTTTTCCCCCCGCATTTGCATCAGCCATTGCAGGGGTCGGTGGTCTGTTTGTACCTGGAAGTGGGTGCCGAAGAGGTAGGGCCGGAGCTTCTTGAGGGCCCAGACTACGGCGAAGGCCTCCCTCTCGATGGTGCTCCATCGCTGTTCTCTGGCCAGCAGCCGCCGGCTGATGAAGGCCACTGGTTGATCGACTCCCTCGGTGTTGAGTTGGGAGAGGACGGCCCCCACGCCATGATCGGAGGCGTCCGTCTGTACAATGAATTCCCGGCCGTAGTCGGGAGCCTGGAGCACGGGGGCAGTGCACATGGCGGCCTTCAGCTTCTCGAAGGCCGATTGGCAGTCCGGAGTCCAGTGGACTGCTTTGAGGCTCTTCTTGGATGTGAGCTCCGTGAGGGGCCCCACGATGCTGCCATAGTCCTTCACAAAGCGCCGGTAGTACCCGGTGAGTCCTAGGAAGGCCCGGACCTCGGTTTGGGTCGTAGGGGGTTGCCAGGCCTGGATGGCAGCGATCTTGAGCTGGAGGGGGGCCACCAGCCCGCTTCCCACTTGGTGTCCCAGGTAGGTCACGGACCCTTGGCCAACCTGGCATTTGCTGGCCTTGATGGTGAGCCCGGCCTGCCGGAGGGCGTGTAGAACTTCCCGCAGGTGGCGGAGGTGGTCGGTCCAGTGGTGGCTGTACACAGCGATGTCGTCCAGGTAGGCGGCGCTGAATTCTTCGAGGCCCGCCAGTACCTGGTTCACCAGTCGTTGAAATGTTGCCGGAGCGTTCTTCATGCCGAATGGCATCACCTTAAAGTGGTAGTGACCGTCCGGGGTAGAGAAGGCGGATCGTTCTTGGGCCCTAGGGGTGAGGCCGATTTGCCAGTAGCCTGCTGTTAAATCGAAGATGCTCAGGTAGCGGGCGGCCCCCATACGGTCAATTAGCTCATCTGCCCGGGGGATAGGGTGAGCGTCGGTCCTGGTAACGGCATTCAGTCCCCGGTAGTCCACACAGAACCGGAGTTCAGGGGCAACGCCCGGGGCGGCAGCCTTGGGGACCAGGACGACTGGGCTGGCCCAGGGGCTGTCAGAGGATTCGATCACTCCTAGGGCCAGCATCTTGGATACCTCGGTCTGGATGCAGGCGCGCACCCGATCTGGTACGCGGTACGCCCTGTGTCGAATAGGGGGGCTGTCCCCGGTGTCCACATCGTGAAGGCACCAGGGGGTGACCCCGGGGGTGAGAGAGAATAGGGTTGCGAACCGTTTCAGGAGGGCTTGACAGTCTTGGCGCTGCTCCGGGGACAAGGCCTCAGAGAGTCTGACCCCTTCCACCGAGCCATCCTGCTCGAGGGTCCTCAGCAGGTCAGGAAGCGGCTCGGAGTCTTCTTCTGTCCCATTATCGGTAGCCATCAGGAGGCTGAGTTCTGAGCGTACAAAATGGGGCTTGAGTCTGTTGGCGTGGAGGACCCGTAGGGGGTTCCGGGCGGTTTCCATGTCGATTAAATAGGTGACGGGCCCTTTGCGTTCGATCACCTTGAAGGGCCAGGACCATTTGTCCTGTAGGGCACAGGGTTCAACCGGGGACATCACCCAGACCTGTTGTCCCGGTTCGAACTCAATGGAGGAAGCGTGCTGATCATACCATTTCTTCATGTCCTCCTGACTGGCTTCAAGGTTTGCTTTGGCGATCTCCCTGAATCGCCGGGTCTGGTTGCGAAGGGCCAGGAGGTACTTGTATATGTCAGGGGGAGCTTTCTGGGGGGGCCTTTCCCAACCTTCCTTGACTAGGCTGAGGGGACCCCGGACGGGGTGTCCGTACAGGAGTTCAAATGGGCTGAAGCCTAGGGATTTCTGAGGAACTTCTCGATAGGCAAACAGGAGGCACGGGAGTAGCACATCCCACTGGCGACGGAGGGGTTCTTCTAGGCCCATGATCATTCCTTTGAGGGTGCGGTTAAACCGCTCGACCAATCCATTTCCTTGCGGGTGATAGGGGGTCGTGAATTTGTAGGTGACCCCGCACTGTTGCCAGAGAGACTTCATGTATTTTGAGATGAAGTTCGTGCCCCTGTCGCTGACGACCTCCCTTGGGAAACCCACCCGGGAGAAGATCCCCATCAGGGCCCGGCCTACCACGGGGGCTGTCACGGTTCGAAGAGGGATGGCCTCGGGATAGCGGGTGGCGTGGTCCACCAGGACCAGGATGAACCGGTGTCCTTGGGCGGTTCGGGGGTCCAGGGGCCCCACAATGTCTATTCCCACCCGTTCGAACGGGGTGGTGACGACGGGAAAGGGCTGTAAGCGTGCTTTGGTTTTTCGGCCACTTTTCCCGCTGGCCTGGCAGGTGGGGCAGGCCCTGCAGTGGTTGGTGACATCCTTTCGCATTTGGGGCCAGTAAAAGTGGGTCACCAGGCGGTCGTACGTTTTGTCCTGTCCCAGGTGTCCGGCAAGGGGGACATCGTGGGCTAAGTTCAGGAGGAAATCTCTGAAGCGAAGGGGCACCACCAGCACCCGACTGGCCCCCAGTTCTGCAATCCTTTGCTCGCTGTAGAGCAGGTCATTGTCCCAGTAGATCCAGTGTGGCCCCGAGGTATCCCCTGCGCTCTGGGCAAGGGCTTGCCGCCGGAGTCCCTCGAGGGAGGGACAGGTTTTTTGTTCTTGTCGGAATTGTTCCTGGGTGGGGCCCCCCTCCTGACGCCACTGTGCCAGGTCAGGGAGGCTCTGAAGCCGGTCGGGTCCTTCTTCGGTTTGGGTCGGGAGACTTACTTCGGGGGCGGCCTCCTCTGGGATGATCGCGGGAGGAGGCTCCGGCCACTCGGGCTCTTCTGGACTGGGGACCGCACGGGCGGTCATGGACCGGGTCGTGACGCAGACCCATTCGGGAAGGCCCAGCATCCCCAGGTGTTCTCTCCGTTCGACTGCTGCCCAGGGAGAACTTTCGAGGTCGTTCCCTAGGAGGCAATCCACGGGGGCATCATCGCGGACAGTCACTTTTAGCATCCCGGATACTCCCCTTCATTCGAAGGGGACGCAGGCCATGCGACACAGACTTTCTGAGTTGTCGGCTGATCGGACAGGGCAAAGAATGTTCGGCAAGATTTGGTCTGGGGTCACCAGGTGACAGCGGACTGCGGTTACACTGGCCCCGGTGTCGCGGAGGGCTTCAGCCCGGCGGCCATTAATGTTGACCCACTGGCTGTACTTCTGCGTGTTGGCGGGAAGGGGGGCCCGCGGGATCATGTCTCTTTCCCCTAAGCAAACCAGGGACATGGCGGCCGGTTCCCACTCAGGCTGGTCGGTCTCGTACTCTTCTTGGTCTTCCGGGATTGGTTCTTCCCCCAGGGCGGCAGCCGCGACCTGGCGGGGTAGTGTTCTGGTTCTTTGGAAAGTTGGGATCATTGGCGTAGTGGCCGGGTCGTTGGCATCGGTGGCAAATAATGTTGGCCCGGAAGCCGGGTCGCATCGGAGGGCTCCCTCTGCCGGCCGGGGGCGGGGGGTTGCTCGTGGGAGTCATCGGGCCGGTGTCTCTACCACGACCCTGGCCTCCTTCTCCCCCACGGGGGCGATGGGGCCCTTGGTAAGTTCTGTGCGATTCGCTGGGCCCGTTTCGGCCAACTCGGGTGCTTTCCCATCGGTCAGCTTCGGCGGCGAGTTGTCGAGGTTCCGTCAGTTTACTGTCCAGGAGGTGTTGCCGCAGTTCGATGAAGCAGTTGTTAGAAAGGTGCTCCCATACGATGAGGTCAAAAAGTTGCTTGTAGGTGGTCACTTTGCTGCCCTTGATCCACCCCTCGAAGGCTCGGCTAAAGAAGTTCACGTACTCCACCCAAGTTGTACCCGGGATCCGCTTGCAGTCGCGGAGCCGCTGGCGGTACATCTCGGGTGTGAGTCCGTATCGAGTGAGGAGGGTGGCCTTCATGTGGTCGTAGGATGTCATCAGATGGTCCGGGAGTTGCAGCAGGGCGTCTCGTCCTTCGTTGACGAACCTCCCCCATAACCCGGCTCCCCAGTCGCTCCTGGGAATCCGGTGGGAGGTCATGGCTACCTCGTAGGCTTTAAACCACTGCTGGATATCATCGTTCTTGTAGTACTCCCGGATGACATCTTTGGGGATGTGGACCTTGGGATCGGTAGTGGCATGCGGGTTCGGGCGCTCGGGGACCCCGAGCTCTTTGTTCTGTTTCTGAATCTCTAGTTCCTTGAGGTTGCGCTCATGTTCGTAGGCTAGCTTCTTTTCTTCTAGCTCTCTCTGCCTCTGCTTCTCTTCTCGCTCCTCTCGGAGCCGTAAGTGTTCCAGCGTTATTTTTTGTTCCGCCAGTTTGAGCTCTCCGTCTAAGCGAAGTCGCGCCAGTTCCAATTCATGGAGTCTGCTTTTTTCTCGTTCTCGGACCTCCTCTGGGGAGAGACCCGATCTTCTTTCTTCCATCGGCGTGGGGCTTGTTTCGGGGTTTCGTGTTTGGGGTACGGTCGTACCCGTCTCTGCCCAAGATTCCAGGGCTCGTTTGAAGTCCTCTTTCGTGCTCAGTCCTGTGGTTGGAAGGCCAAGTTCTATGCAAAATTGTTTCAGTTCTCGGTGGTTGTATTCTTCCAACTTTTCCATCTGGAATTTTTCCGTTGTTCCGCTCTCTTTTGTTGTCATGGTGGTTGTGTGTCGTGGGGCGAGTGACCCTCTGTACGATTATGCGTCGGTTCGGATCGCGCCGCTGGCCACCAATGTTAGACGGGGACCCAGAGGGTCGGCCGAGTACTGGGGGAGAGGCCTCCGATGAGGGCCGTCTCCGGCGATCGTACAGACAGGTCACTTCCCTCCCCACAGATAGACACCACACAAGGATGAGAACAACACTCTTTATATAGGGTTCTTGCGGCAAGGGTATCAGCGATACAGGAGATTCAGGACTCAAGGGCCCTCTCAATTCTAGTCTCTGTAGGGAAAGGGGGTAGCGGGACAGTCTTGGTACCGGATCGGTACAGGAGGTGGCAGGAGGGAAGCTCACAATCCTCGAGCTTAAGAGTCTGCAAGGTCGGGCCGTGGCAGCGCCAGCCGGCTAGGAGGAAGTCTACAACGAAGGGGCCGCGGCAGCGCCGGCAGGCCAAGGCGATGGTTCAAGCTGCAGAAGGCTGCGGCAGCGCCAGCAGGCCAAGACGATGGTTCACGTTGCGAAGGGCCGCGGCAGCGCCAGCAGGCCAAGGTGATGGTTCACGAGGTAGAGGGCCGCGGCAGCGCCAGCAGGCCAAGACGAAGGGTTCACAGGGCAGGGCTGCGGCAGCGCCAGCAGTCCGTCAAGGATGAGTTCTTCTCGGTGTCTCTCGACTCCAGGATACAACTGCCTTCCTGGTCTGGCGCTGCCCCAGTTATAGGTCTGGTCCCCTTTGATGTCCGGACCCTCGCGCCTGGAGGTCCGGAATGAGGGAGTCCAGACACCCAGCAGGGGGGTGGAGCCAGCGCCCAGGGCGGCCGGGGGTGATCGACACCTGGTGGAGGAGAGCCATTGACGACTCCTTCTTCCATTGACCTGCCAAGTGGTCTCTCTACCTCCTGGGTGGAGGTTGGTGCCTCGATGTCGGGGCCGGGCCAGTCCCAGGGTTAGGGTCGAGTTGAGGCCACGCGGCCTCGTGCTGTAGTGTCCAAAGATGGCGGCTGGGCCGGGGCCATGGTGCGGATGGGGACCAGGGCCAGCCGGTACGGGAGTGTTCAGGAGCTGGAGTCCCGTTGTGGGCGGGTTGTGGATTACTTCGGGGGGTTGCCGGGGTGGCTCTTGCTGGGGATTCAGGGAGAGCCGGGGTCCGGGCCCCGTTGTGCGGAGGGGGGACGGCCCAGCCACGAGGCCTGTCCAACAGCACCCGTCTTTGTTAGTTGGTTCACTTGCATGTCACATGACTTCTCCACTCATGCAACTTCCGGGAATAACTTTTCAGTTTCCCGCATGGCGCCCTTTACACCCGACTTACACTTCACTCGTCAGACCGGCTGGCTGCCGTAGTAAAGTTTACACCTTTCGCCTTTCATTTAAGTACTGTTTAGCAAATGCTTTTTCGCTTTTTAAACATTTCAGGCCCTCTGCTTGAAATTTACCTATGATCTTTTGCCACCATTCTTCACAGATACATCAAGGATACCTGTACATTAATGCTACAATTCCGTAAGAGTCTTAGTTTCACGATTCAGTTTTTAAGTTCACGTTGTAATTTATCCCCAATCATGTCCACCAGTCACGAGTGTGTCGCTGTCACACTTCATGGCTCATTCGTCACCTCTGCATGATACTTACGAGTCCACGATTATTTTCTTCCTTTGCGCGTTTATTTCTATCCGTTTCAAGACACCTTGGTATTGTATATGCCGCTCTCAGCTCAAGCAATGTGGCTAACTCACCATTTTTCACGATATCGTTTTTTTACCTTACGCATGTGGATATAAGGTTTCTTTCAACATGACACTCATTTTTCAGCCCGACAGGGCTTGTCCAGTTTATAAGCTCTACCTTTTTGGTTCTACCTACAGATGTGGCCCCTGACGAAGAGCACCACATTGCCAGAAATGCATCAGGAATGATGTATATTGATGTTCAAATTTGAATGGATGATCTTACCCTATACAAATTTTTAAAGAAGTTCAAATCTTATGGATTGATGTGAATAAACGTCATTTAACAACCGACGACATCGGCAAGATTACTTTTTGTTTCAAATGCTAACCCACTAAGTGGGGCAAATAGCTGTGCATAGTGGGACATCGCCTATTCAGGAGATGCAACTTTATTACTTCAAACAATTAAAGCTCGCCTTTGAGAGCAGGCCCCTCAATTGGGCACAAGACGCAATCTGAGGTCTCCCCGGAGTGATCGGAGCAGGACAGTCACCAAGACATTGATATGAAAGAGCTCCTAGTGGATGTAAAGTCAAGCCTGAAGTTTGCTTATGCTAAGCTAGACATCCTCACCAGCCACCTAGATCATGTGTAACAACGTGAGTACAAGCTTGAAGCTAGGCTGGATCATCTGGAAAATCACATTTCAGACGTTGACGATGCACAAGCAGATTTTAAAGAGCAACTAATAATTAAGGATGGACAGGGCACTCAAACTGATAATGGCCAAAAGCGAAGTCCATGAAGCATGCTCCCGGTGCAACAACCTGCAGATCAAGAGATTCCCAGAGTCAACTTCAATCAACAAATTGGAGGACTTTGTGGTGACTATGCTGCATGAACTTTTTGGGGAAGGCCTGTCCATGGTCTTCATTGTCGAGCATGCACACCGCACGGTGGGTCTGCAGCCCCCGTGGGCGCATCGGCTAACCCCATAGTTTGGTGTCTACCAAGACTGCGAAGTGGCCCTGCAGCGCGCATGCGAGCATGGTTCCATCCAGTATCAATAAAATAGCCTTTCATTATACCCTGATTTCACAGTGTCAGTGCAAGCTGCCCACCGGGAGTTTATGCCCGCCAGATTCTTCAGAAATCAGCAATCCCCTATGCATTAATGTACCCGGCCAAATTGCATATCACTTTGGATGGCAAACTTCTTTTTTCGCAGATGCTAAATCCGCCCAGTAAATTTGCTAAGCACGCCACCAAGCGACTCGCCTCAGGGCTCACCACCAGCGGCTTACAAGAACCCACTGAGTGAAAATGATCGATAAAAATATCTTTAAAACTTTCTGCCCTGTTTAATCCGAGCATCCATACTTGCTCCCTCTCCTTAACTACTGTTCCTGTTTCATGTGTGCTTATTACCTGTCGGGGGTGAAGCCTGGGTTTGCCTTTAACCCTGTTTTTGACATGCTTTTCCAGTGGGATTCACTTGCAATTCACTTGCACCTGGTTACCCCTTATGTTAGCCCCGCCTTGGCCACACAGCCGTGGTCATCATAGTTCTTTGCCTAGACACTCTCTGCTACCAGGGAAAATTTCCATTCAAGTCATTAAGTTGCAGGGGAAATGTTGGGGAGGGGGGTGGGATGGGTTTTCTAAACCAGGTTTCTGGGTTGGTGTGGATGGGGTTGTTTGTTTTGAATGTTTGCATTTGTCATGTTTTTATTTTCCTTATGAGGATCCTTGAGTGCACTGCACATACCTATTCCATTTGCATTATCCATGGTGCATCACAGGGGCTAGCCTAACACTTCATTCACCATCCAGAAGTACCATGACCACCACCACTTGCATCACGTGAAATATACACAGCATTAATGACCACAGAAAGGCACCGTCTGGTCCACGCTTACCTCATTAGGCACAGAGTTCACATCTTCTTCTTGCAGGAAACCCATCTAAGGAGCTCGACTTCCCTGGGGCTGCGCTCCCGTTGGTGTGGGGAAACACGCACTTCTCTTTATGTCAACTATGCCAGAAGTCTCACCATTATCCTGTGTAAGGGGTTTCGGACGGTCGCAGCTGTCAAAAACCCCCATAGATAGCGAAGGGCGCTATCTCATTTTAGCTGGATTATTGCATAGGCAACCTGTAATCCTAGCTAGCATCTACTGTCTGAATGCGGATGATCACAGGTTTTTCTCTGGGATTTGGAGACTAATTTTGAATCTTGGCCCTCGAGCACTAATCTGGGGCAGAGATTTCAATGTAGCTCCTGATGACCGGCTAGACCGCTCTGGCATCTCTAGGTACCTGCACCATAATGCATCACAGACACTTCTTACAATCATACACGATAACTACTTACACAATGTCTGAAGACACACACACGTAAACACCTTGGAGGGTACATGCGTATCAGCGCACCTTAATTAGTTGGTCCAGGATAGATTCCTGGCTAATTTTTAGAGATGTCCAGACGTTGACTACCAAGGTGGCCCATCTCCCTCACACTCTATCTGACCATGCCTCAGTCTTTTTGGAATTACAGTTCCCCCAGGTGCTGCCTCGTGCGTTCACCTGGTGTCTACCACCGGATGTGCTGTGTGATGTGGCGTTCAAGGAGGAGGCTCACAGAGATATAGTGGACTTCTTTTCCAATAACATGGGCTCCATTGAGTCACTTTCTATGATATGGGAGGCCCTCAAGGTGGCCATTTGGGGAGCAGGTATTTCTAAGCAATCTCGAGTTCTGAAGGCCGTTTGAGGCTGTCTCTGTCAACTCGAGGAGGACATTCAGGTGAGGGAATATTTTAATTCCAAAGATGCCACCATACTGGCCCACATTCATGAATGGTTATGAGTTCCATGAAGAAGCTGTTTGGGAAATCCACGACTTACACCGGAACGCGCAATCTCAGCAATTCAGGGATGGTGACCGCCTGGACAAGTCACTTGCAAGCATGCTGGGCAGACAGCAAACTTCAACATATGTGGTGAAACTACTTGATGGAAAGTCTAACCCGGCCTCCTGCCTTTTGGACCTTTTACGGGTAACGCCCTCCTATTATTCCTCCTTACAGCAAGCAAACCCCTGTTATGGGACCAGATGAGCTAGCTGCATATTGTGACACAATACAACTGGTATAGCTTTATTGTACTCACCAAGCCTACTTAGATTCGGCAATTACTACAGAGGGAATATAACAGGTTATCATGAGCCTGACCTGGGACAAGGCACCCAGGATCGATAGTCTGACCACTGTCTTTTACAAGGAGTTCACTTCCTTGCTGGCCCCACAACTTCTGGCCATGTTTAAGGACTCTTTAGACGTAGGAACCTTGCCGTGTTCCCTGAGCGAGGCGGTAATAATAACACTCTCTAAACTGGACAAGTTGGCAAACCAATGCGACTTCTATAGGCCCCTTTCCTTAATCAATGCAGATAACAAAATCTATGCTAAGTTCCTCACAATTTACTTGCTGTCGCTGCTGCCAACTATAGTTTGGCCCGATCAATCGGGGTTCATCCTGTTGAAAATTAGTACGGTTTGGTGAACATTATCTGCGCCATCTTGCCTCTTCCCCTGATGCCACACTTTTGTCGTGCGCACCCGCCATTTTAAGATGCCCTGATCAGAACGAACCCTTTTTGCATGCCGCTGGCCCCTGACATAGCCCTTCGCCCTCACTAAGCCTGCACGCTGATCAACCCCCTGCTTGCACCTGTCTTGAATCATAAACCCCTCTTCGGCGCTGCTCTGCCCCAGGCCCTCATCCTGTTCCCAGCGCGACACCTCCCTTCTTCCCTTTCATGATCCCCGGCCCTTAGACGCAAACCCCCCCTTTTCCCCGTGTGCCCGTTTGTCTTCCCCGTTCCCAGGCCGACACCCAGCTCTGCCGATGCCATTCCTTGCCCCTCCCCGTACAATAGAAAGCTTCCCCCATCAAAGGATCCCCGGGTTGATCAAAGCCCCCACTCCATGAGATCCGATCAAACCCCCCACATTCCGTGAATCGGCGGAATATCCAGCTGCGCGATACTCATCACCTGTTGTGACTAGGGTGGGGACTTCAACTGTAAATGTGTGTGGGAACGGGCCCAAAGGGGAGTTCCGGGAATGTCTTTTCCATACATCAAAGCTTTAACATGAATATGTAATCTGCAATAAAGTCATAAAACAGTGTATAAGAGGCCAGGCCTCAGAAATGTAGCTAGAGCACCTCAGAACGATACCTTCTGCCCGTTTTGTTGTGTTCTCCTCCGGAGAGAATAAAACCCTTGTTTCCTGCCTTCCAGTCTCCAGCGCCTGCCTCTTCATTGATTAAATAACTAGAGGGTCACAGAGGCTATACCGCCGGGCAAATACCGATTGTCCCCGACCCGACTCAGGTTTAACAATTGGCGTCCCAAGCGTGGGGCCCATCAGCGACTCATGGATCCAGTGGGAGAGGTCCCGACGACAGAGTGAACGACTGCAACGATCGGGAGAGCTCTTGCCCAATAGACCCTCGTCTGGCAGCCGATCATCCGAACTTCACTAGTTCCGAACAGACCTCTCTCGAGTGATCTACGGTCCTGACTGGGAACCATTAGGAGTGCCGTGAGAAATACGAGAAAAAGAGGACGAACGGGCGCTGGATTCGGAAGACAAGAAACTGTCCACATGGTCCGGGTAAGGTCGTGTAATCACGACAAGTTGCGAAATGATTGCTTGATTGTTTGATTGCTTGATTATTTATAAAATACTAGTATTACTCTTTGTTTGACCTATTTGGAGATTCACTGTCTGCACACGGAGAAACAGTAGGCTCCTTCTCTTTTGCAAACGGTGAAGGATAGGTAACGTAACCGTCGCGCCTATCTTTCTCCCCCACTGACTCTATTATTTCTTAACGGTTTTTGGGAGACTCCCCACTCCCTCACTGATTAACTGGGTTCTTTAAACCCCGAACTGCTGTTCACAGATTGTCTTCTGGAGATTCTCTGTCTGCAAACCGGAAACAACAGCATCCTCTTTGCGGTTAGTGAAAGGGTAGAGGACGCAGACTTTTGCGCCCTACTTACTGTCCCCATTGTCCTTTTTCTAACCTATTTATTTATTTATTAATTGCTTGATTGTTCCGCGTTCTTGGTTACTCTTTTTTATTTTTTGTTCATGAGGTATTCACTGCCTGCAAACAACGTAGAATAGGAATATTCTGTCTAGTCTTTGCACCTAGTGATAAGATAGGCACTGCTGACTTATTAGTCCCTCGTTACGAGCCGTCATGTCTGTCTTCTCCCCATTGATTGATAATTGGTTTAGCCCGGACCGTGTATTAGAGGTGGACCATATAGCTCCACTAGAAGGCACCCCTAATAAGGACATGTTCATAAACTATGGATTAGTTACCATAGCCTATAATAAATTGTGGCACAGGTATACCAAAGAAAGTCAAGACAAACAGTGGCCACTGGCAGGATCCTTTGACCTTGATAAAATAGAAACGTTAGAAATAGCCCTTCGAAATAATAAGACAACGCCTATTATGCTCGACAGTCTCGGTATGTGGCGCAGAGAGGCTATGCAGCGACAGAGAAAAGACGAGGACAAACCAAGTAGAGAAATATACCGACAGGACAACCCCAGGACACCGCTACCCACAAGTTATCCCCCGACACTACGCAAAAGACGACCAGACTTAGGGCCAGACCAATGCGCTTTTTGTAGATATGTCGGACACTGGAAAGCCCAATGCCCGACTCTACTGAGCGTGAGTAAAGGCAAAGGGCCGAGAGGAACGACAGATCGGCAGTATGAGAAAAAGCGCGAGACAAAGAAGAACCCGACTTACATAGACAGACCAGATAGAACCACCACGTTTGATTATGCCCGATGGCACAGATTTCGCCAGGACAATTTCAGCGGCATGCTCAAGTTCTCCTAGGTCGGGCAACGTCAAGACGGGAACCCAGCCTCGCTTTAAATTCACAGACGGACAGAGATAATTATGACCAATAACTGTTTTATATTCGTCTTGGGTCTTTGTATGTCGTACTTGTACTGTCCCCCCGTCTGAGTTTGTGTGTATGTAATGTACGAATCTGCGTCATCCCTCTACACGTGTTTCCGTGTTACTCAACCTCTGTTGAGCAGAAACTTAGCATAAAAGCAACCTGGAAAGAAAGAAATGGTACAACAAAACCCGTAGACCATTGATGAACTTGAACTTTTAATTTAACACAGCAAACAAGAAATAATAACGGTAAACTGTAGAAAATGAAAGTCAAACAGAACATTCGCCCCCCCCCCATTCTGGAACCTTCCAAAGTAGGGCAGGGTTACGGCTACGCCCAACCAGCGACAACCCATATAAGGCGGGCCCCGCTGCCAACTCTTGGTCAGGAAATCTTAACATATGGGGAAGCCGGAGGAGAGGCGGGAGCCAGCAGCCTGGGCAGTTGTAGGTAGTCCCGCCACATGTCTCCTCGGCCAGCCGCAACGGGCCTGGATAGACTTAAGTAGTCCCGCCACATGTCCAGAGAAAAACGAGGCACCTCTTCCTTTTCCCTTCCGTAACAGCCGCAGCAGCTCTGGACGGCGGGATGTCCTGCACGTACCTCCACAACAATTTGTCCAAGTTGGGCTGGGAGGGAGAGGCGACGCGGACGAGCCTCCCCCACCTCCACCGATAGGAGGTCTCCCAGCCCCCGGCCCAACGCCGAACACCCCCAGTCAGGCGATGGTGCCGATACTTGCACAGCACCGAACACACCATGGTGGCACCCCAGTATTTGCGCAGCACCGAACGTGCAATGGTGGCCATGTTTTCGGAACACCGAACCTGCAATGACTGCACCGATACTCGTGCCGCGCCGAATGCGCGCCACAGGTGGCCATACTCCCACAGCACTGAGCACAAGACTTGGGGAACACCGGATGTGGAGAGACCTTCATGCGGGGCGATGAAAAAGAGCAGCATGGAGTGCACCGGGAGAAGGAGACGGCGCGAACGAGTCTCCCTCGCCCCCCCAGGTGGGGGCATCACAGCTGCACCCCAGCTGAACGTCCCACTTTCACACAGCAGGGACCTCTTCCTTTCACTCCGAAGGATCTCTTCCACTCTTGCAAACTCGACGAGAGTGGCCCCTGTAGGGCCTCAAAATGGCATCTGGGTCCGCTGGAAGGCGGGTCCCGGCCGCTAGAGTAACTTTGACCAGCAATATAACTCGGACACTTGCCCACTGGGGCACGAGCCCCCATCTCCGACGGCATCTCCGCAGCCTTGAAGATTGTACAAAGGTCCCCGGCGGAGCCTTCGGCCTCTGCAGGCTTCCGGTAAGGGACGGCTGCCTTGATCGCCAACGAAATAAACATGACATTGCCACTCCTTCTGTTAGCATGAATTCTAGAACTGCCGAAAAGGACTCTGGTCCAACTGCCAGTAATGGGAAACATTTCCCCCTGATGCTACTTCCGGACTGAACCGACCCCGCCCAAAATGGCGCCGGTATCAAGAGGGACTTGCGAACACCTCGTGGTGTTCCTTCGCACTAATATAAACTTGATGTTCTGAGACTTTATCACTCGACGAACAGTGTGAAAGGGTCCCGCTAAAAATGTTGATTGCAAATGTACGGTATTATATTTTTATAGCTGATGTATCACCTCATTTACGACGCACACATACGGTATGCATATAGGAAATCTGATTGCAACTATTATGATTATGCTTCTAAATTATGAAAATAAATGCCCCCGAACCCCCAGCCAATTAATAGACGTTTTAGTTTCTTACAAATGAATGAATAAAACTTTTCAATGTATTTATTGCCGCAAGACGACACCCCCACTGTACGCGCTTTAGCCATTTTCCGTGTCCGACCAAATGCGACTGCACCCTCATCATCCACGTACTGAAATGATTCTGAAAAATAAAGGTTTTCGAAACTATGGACGGGTATTACATGCTTTATTTTAAAAATGTGGGATCGGTGGGAAAGTTCTTTTCTGTGCACCCTACTCTGCTCTCTCTTTAAGGTTGAAAGAAGATGGTTGCCCAGCCCTGGAGGACGGATCGGATCGGATCGACAACACGACACTCTGCCTTCAAAGTACGCGACTGACTCATGAACACTCGCGTGGAGGAAGACCTTGACTTCCAAGGATGGGTAAAACGAACGGTGTAAATGAGGGAATGTAAAAGAAGGGTGAAATGAAATGATGTAAATGTTATAAAGTACAACGTTCCAAGGTATTAGGGAACGGAGCTGACCCAAGAACCGAAGAACCTTAGAACGCCACAGCGTTGAAGGAGGTTTAAGGACCCCGATAGTGAGATATATCTTTTGACTAGATACCTCGCACTAGGCACCTCTGGTTTCCTTTTTACGTTTTCCTACACCCGACCTATAAGGGCACACTGCCCCTCTCCCCTCCCGACCCCAGAAACCATACCCCCGGGACTCTGCCCCGAGGAGGAAAGACGAGTAAGAGGTAAGTAAAGGACTTATGAATCCATGTATTTGAATATGCGCGAATGCTGTCCCCCCCCACCCCCTTTTTCCCTCCCTCTGCAGGTTACATCAGAGATTACAGCCGAGGTGTGGCGAAGACCTGAAGCCTGGCTATGTCTAATGCACGAAACAGACCAACGCTGTAAGGTGGCACCTAAGCACGCCTGCAAACTACTCACGTAGCAAACAAGCCTGTAGAACTAGTATGATCTGATGAAAAGTGATCACTCTTAACCCAGGCTGCACGAATGAACCTATGTCACGGATGAATCAACACTATGAGAGAATGTGTGTGTGCGACTGAGGCGTTGACCCAACTGGTCGAAGGACCGAGAATGCGAGAAAGTGCGACAAAATGGTACCTCCTTTCTTTTTTCTTTTTTCTCAAAGCACGTCCCCTCTACCCTAACTAATGCTCTAAACTGCATAATTACAAGATTCTAACGCAGACCCGTGAATGTCCTTTACTGTGTAATGCACTAAATAGCCTTCCTTAAATACACTGCCACTCTCGGTCGCACGTGTACTATTTAGCCTGCCGTTGCACTCTCTCTCTCTCTCTCTCTCTCTCTCTCTCTCTCTCTCTCTCTCTCTCTCTCTCTCTCTCTCTCTCTCTCCCTCTCTTTCACACTCCCACTCTTCCGAAACGATTAGCCCCGAAATTGACAGACTGCCACCCCTAGCACACCACCCAATTGGCTTCAAATACCGCCGGTATTTGCTCAAAACTTGTCTTTAATAAAATCGCCCTAATACTGTGTCACCACCTCTCCTTTCCGGAAATAATTTTGATGAAATCGAGAATTGGTCAAAAAGGAAAGGACAGGTAAGCTGACTGAGGTTCCCTAAATCTGACCCGAAATAAGGGAACTACATGTCAGCGGCTACTACTATGGAATAAAAATGCCTCAGATAGCGCGCCCCTCCCCGTCCCAAATTGTCGCGATACCCAAACCCATAAAGGTAACGGAAACCTCCCATCTTCTCAGGACGCTCCCAGTATTGTGTTCAGTTGCCCCCATCAACGTTTTCTATGTCCCTAGGTGTCTTCCGATGAGACCCCTGTCTTCTCTAATTTAGTAATCCGGCCGCGAGAGGCTGCATAGGGACCAGAATGATGTTTTGCAAAGTTAAAGATTAGACCGGAGCAAAGAAAACCATTACACTGTACCATGCCGAAAGCGAAAATGTTTAGTTGAAAAGCAGGATGCATTGATAGAAAATAAATGTTTAGCCTATGATCGTCCCTCAGAAAAATACTTGTTTAGTACCATGTCGATAGCACACAGCACCCTTGGTAAATGTAAAACCCTAGAGAACGGCATATCTTTGTCAGGCTCGCCTTACAATGGTGGGTCTCCATCGGATGAACTGTCGAAACTGTAATAAATAATTGTGAAGGAAAGTCATAGTAAACCCAACAGGCCCGTCATCGGTCATTTATATGTTAATTGTGAACCCTAATATAACGGACATTTTTCGTTTCTGCCTGGAGCTGGGAGAGAAATAGACCTTTGTGACTACCTTCCTCTGCAAATTCTCTAAAAAACTGTCTTTCCAAACTCCTTTAAGGGTACGGCTGTTGGAGGAGAGAAGGACCGGATGTGGGAGCACGAGGCCTGACTGCAGACTAAGGAACACCTGCGACATTAGCCAAGGCGAGACCACGACAGAAAAGAGCTGCAGGACGAGGCACTGTTTTCGACAGCATGAGAAGAAAGGGCCGACCTGATGCCCCTGCTCGATGTCCAGTGTTTGCCGACAAGTCCCCGCTCTCTGAATTCCGTCACACGCCCGCCTATCTGAAGTCTCTCGTTCCCCTAGTTTGTTCCTAATTTGGCCTTGCTCCATCCTCCTTTTTCTCCGACCTACCCTATGGACTGTTTTGTACGCTCTTCTTCCATCTGAACTTTCTGACAATCACCTCAAAGGACACAGGGCGAAAAGAACCTTTCCGACCAGAAAACGCGAGGAAAGGGTCGTGCCCTGCAACGCAGAACTTAGAATAGAGCTGGACTTGTAGCTCCACCGCCGGTGCTCCACAGCGCCAACGAAAGACAACAAAGAATAATGAGAACTCGTTAACTTCGAACATTTGACATCCTCAATCACCGTTTCTGCTATGCCTCATTTCTCTCCCAGCCGCCATTGTATTGATCATGCTCCAATCCGAATCTGATATATGTAATAACCTACCAGTTCACGTTATGAAATGTACTTGCTGCTCTCGCTACAGAATCGTTTTCGTATTACATTCCTATGACTTTCCTGCTAAACAAATTAATCAAAGTTTATCAAATAGGCCCACCTCCTAAAAACTAGAAATCTTAAAATGTATTGTTTACAACTCTTTTCATCTAGGGTTCCTACCGTTTTCTTTCTCATGCCCACCACAATAGAACCGAGTAGAAAATGAACCAGCAAGATGTCTTGAATATGTTAAAGGGAGGACTGTTGAAAATTAGTACGGTTTGGTGAACATTATCTGCGCCATCTTGCCTCTTCCCCTGATGCCACACTTTTGTCGTGCGCACCCGCCATTTTAAGATGCCCTGATCAGAACGAACCCTTTTTGCATGCCGCTGGCCCCTGACATAGCCCTTCGCCCTCACTAAGCCTGCACGCTGATCAACCCCCTGCTTGCACCTGTCTTGAATCATAAACCCCTCTTCGGCGCTGCTCTGCCCCAGGCCCTCATCCTGTTCCCAGCGCGACACCTCCCTTCTTCCCTTTCATGATCCCCGGCCCTTAGACGCAAACCCCCCCTTTTCCCCGTGTGCCCGTTTGTCTTCCCCGTTCCCAGGCCGACACCCAGCTCTGCCGATGCCATTCCTTGCCCCTCCCCGTACAATAGAAAGCTTCCCCCATCAAAGGATCCCCGGGTTGATCAAAGCCCCCACTCCATGAGATCCGATCAAACCCCCCACATTCCGTGAATCGGCGGAATATCCAGCTGCGCGATACTCATCACCTGTTGTGACTAGGGTAGGGACTTCAACTGTAAATGTGTGTGGGAACGGGCCCAAAGGGGAGTTCCGGGAATGTCTTTTCCATACATCAAAGCTTTAACATGAATATGTAATCTGCAATAAAGTCATAAAACAGTGTATAAGAGGCCAGGCCTCAGAAATGTAGCTAGAGCACCTCAGAACGATACCTTCTGCCCGTTTTGTTGTGTTCTCCTCCGGAGAGAATAAAACCCTTGTTTCCTGCCTTCCAGTCTCCAGCGCCTGCCTCTTCATTGATTAAATAACTAGAGGGTCACAGAGGCTATACCGCCGGGCAAATACCGATTGTCCCCGACCCGACTCAGGTTTAACAATCCCAGGAGGCTCCATGTCGCACAACCTGAGCACCGCCTTCCCACACATGCATCACTTAAACCTCCAGATCTTCACTACTGCTGCCCTTCTAATGCCACTAACATCTGCCATGATAAGTCATAAAGCAATGGTCTCTTAAAAAATGTTTTTAAATTCATTTTAATCAATTGTTGTTTATGATTTTATGATTATATGTATACATGAATGGAGAAGGTAGACAGGGAGAGGTTTATTGCGAGTGTTGTTTTTAGAGTAACACTTGTCACAATGTTGGCCTTTGACACTGTGGACGCCTGCAGGCAGGGCGTGTATGCAGGTTTTAGTAGTCGCTCATATAGCAGGCAGGGAGTTCGCTATTATTTTGGCAGGAGGTGCGGTAGCGTCAGGGCCAGAAAATAGAGGGGATGACTGCACCCCAATCTGATGACCTTTTATTACCCAGATCTACCCTTTGCAGGCAGTGATTATGCCTCTTCCTGAGCGAGATGAGGGGTCATCCTTTCGAGCGCTTCAAGCTCAGGGAGCCATGAGACCCCTGTGGACGCAGCATCAAGACTCAGCTTGACCATGTGGATGAGCCAAGCACCTCATCCTGTTTATCTCAATGGAGTATCGGGATTGTGCCCCCGGGGGTCTGGCCCTTCAGAAATATGAGAGAGACTGGTTCAAATCTGTCATCCTACAACGCTACAGTATTGCCGGATTAGCTCATTTATACCACAATCTTAAAAGTTGTGCTGAACTCTTGAGAACTGCACTGCACTGATATGAACTGGTAAGACTTGGCGGATCTTATCTGCATTTTGTCTTCTTTCCGTTCCCTTGTATGAACCTGTTTTGCTTTATATTCCATTCATAGCTCAGTATTATTAATTTAAGCATCTAATACGAAGGGTGCTGTTGCCCCACCCCCATATTTATCAGAACAATTAGACTGGAAGAGATGTAAAGATGCTTTCACAAGCAAATAACAAGCATTGGCATAGACAACAGGCCGCGCCTTTGGGACCTTATAAGTGTTTATCCATGCAACAATTGATGTTGCAGTAAGATGATTGTGCTGAATCACTCAATACTTATACGGTCCCAAAAGCGAGAACTATTGGCTATGCCAATGCTTGTTTTCCTTGGGGTCGGCCTCAATTCTCTGGCTTTCCATCAAAGGTAAACAAAGACACCCTTAGTTAACCCTGATTACCTCTGAAGATTCCTCTTGGGTAGTGGGGGAGGTCAGGCAAAGGTCACGACCTGTGATTTATGTCATACACAACCTGATAGGAGCAACTTCCTACACGTGCCAAACCTATCCTGTAAAGATGAAAACCTGGTATGTGATGGAAAAATGTGTGCAATTCTTAAAGCTGACATTTGGAGACAAAATGATGACAGTTGCACCTACAAATGTAAAGCTGATATTTGAATGATAATCACTACTGCTGCCTGTGACCCTGATCCGTAAGAATGGCACATTCCGTCTACTGTTGGAACGTGTATGTTCTTCTTAAGCTGAGTGTGTGCTTCACGAGACGGTCATTTTTGTGTATTTTTCTACCTTATTCCTTCCAGTGACCATACAATTGGACTCCGTTTCGAAATCGCACTTTCTGAATTTACTACATCTCTATGGGGTTGTAGGCATTCTGTAGTGGGGTTGTGCTGTGCAATCTGCCCCATTTTAGTAACATTTTCTCAAATCTCTCTTGAAAGAGATGGACCGCCAACAATCCTTTGGAGCGCGCCTTGATTAGAACTCCGTGAACTCACTGAAATGCTTCACACATGCCCTTGCATGACTTTTTAGAATATTGATCCTGACGGAAGTAGGGCTTGCTGGCATTGGACCAAAGACCAAAGGAGATGAGCCTGCCCTATATATTTTGATTAAAGGCTCGTATAGAGTCCAACAATTTCCATCAACACAGCTTTGAGCTCACTACTATTCAGGGCCGCAACATTAAATTCATCACCCAGAAATTGGAAAAATGTATCATTTTATTTTCATTATCAGGATATAAATGTTACTCAAAAGATATACAAAAACATCATCATCCAAATGTACACAAATAACGATAATTCAATCACTATAGACATGAATAAGACGCCCCACAGCATCCATTCATCTTTCATTCATCATCACAGAATCATTCAAGTAAACTAACATCACACATTCCATCAATCACATCCAGTTAACACAATATAAAAGCCTCGGTACATATCGTACACTAATACACTGAGGTTGTCCTGCCGTGTCCTCTCAGCAGTTTGCTGGGGAACCAAGATGTTAATAGCTGGACAAAAGGTAACCACGCCGACGCGCGTTTCAGTACCAGGCCCGATCTACGGCCGCACCTTCATCAGGGCATGTATACGATGGGGAGCAAAGGGGCAACAGAATATCAGGACAGCGGCCACTCTGTGATAGACAGAAAACAGAACTTTTAGAATCATAAATGGCTACCAACTTTTTTACTCTTGTAAGGGTAATTCTGCAGTACTACATTTAATAAATAATGGCATTGAAACAAATTCCACAATATCAAGTTCATAGGTTCGTCTTCTTAAAGTCATAATTTTTTTATTATATTGTATGATTCAGAGAGTGCATGCAGTGAGCTCAAAGTGCGTAAAGCCAGGATACCAAAGGATTTTTAACAACATCATAAAATATACTATTGGCCCAACATGGCCAATGAACACTGGAATCCCTTGAAGTGAAATACTCAGTTCATTCATTCACACAGTCATTGGGTCAAAAAAGAACATGTGTAGCAGTAGAAGGGAGGGGAGGAGAAGATATTCACAATAACAGGACTACTGTTTATCTAATAAGTCACAAGTGCAGTTAAATTCCCTGAGAATATATCATGCATGCTCAAAGTTTTAGGCTCACCACTAGGAGGCCCTCTCAACATTTACCTCAAATCCGAGTGGTGTAGGAAGCTGTCTCACACACTTCTTGGAAAGGTGTTTACGGGGGTTACGTTTTTCTCCATGGTGGTGCTCGATTCAACAAGGATACACACGATCAATCCCAACTTAGGGGAGGTGTTACATCCTGGTGAGGAATTCCAGAAGACTTGGATAGGTTACAGATGATAAGTTTATTCTTCTTAGATGGTTAGATAGATTTTCCAGTATATATGTAATCAAAGCCCCACCAGGAGCATCCTCTCTGCTGCTTAGCCCAGGATCCAACTGACAGTCCACTCACAGCATACCAAACCTTCCAATGACATCACATTCACTCTAACATTCCACTCACACTGGCTGAACAGCAGAGGCAGAGAAACAGGGAAGATGTAAGGTAAAAACCTAGGATATAACAGGAGGCTCTGCTGAAAAAGAACGTAGTTCAATGACCATCCTACCAGTTAGATGAATATCGGAGGTCAGGACAAATGGGGAGAGGGCACCCATCCTCGACGTGAGACTTACTTATAAACCAGGAAAAGATGGTAGCAGGGGACAGCTTCGTGTGCACAGTTTCAAGGTGCAAAATTGGATTAATTGGTCGGTCTGAAAAGAGATAGAGGATATATCAAGGGCCAGAGTCGCACCAAAATTCTAGGTTTAGTTATCCAGTATTTTTACGCAGGGATAACTTCAATTAATGAATGCTTACCCTCCAGGTGTAGTCCACAAGTGGAGAACGCTGCTCCCAGTAAATTTGTTTCACGGCTTAGGAGAATAGATAACCGGCATAGACGGACATCAGTGGTTCGGGCGTTTTGAGGCTCTAAGAATAACAAAGAAGAAATAGTGTGCTGAAAGATGGCTAAAACTGGTCGATGGATTCAGAGCTACTTCTAAAGCCACCCCCACTCGATTTCAATACCGGGCATGGCGGCAATCCCAGGGCGGTTAAATCACCCCTACATTTAAAGCATGGAGAGTGGCGAAACCCAGGCCTCGGGTAAATTATCGAAGCCCGACACTACACAGACTAAATTCTTTTTTTAAATAAAATATCCCCAGAGGGCGTAATGGGGGCCCAGGGTGGCAGTGGGCTTACCTGGAACACAAACACGAAGAGCTCCTATCCTGCTTCAGAACAGTCCCTCCGAGCGTGGACACAACAGTTCAGCTGTTCGCAGAACCCGAGTCCGAACTCCCGCGGTTTTAAAAGCATAGGAGCTAGAAGTTGGGAGCAGGTATTCACGCTCAACCCCTCACAAAGGTCACCAGTCTTCTGGTTCCTGGGCTTCCAGGGACAACAGGCAGCATTTGGTTCAAATGTTGCCCAACTGCTTCCGGATCCTCAGGCCCTGGAGAACCAACCTGCCAATAAAACAGGGAGTGGAGCAATGGGAGATGGACGACCACGGCCATGAAGGGAAGTGGGGTTTGGTAGATTAAGCTGCGGAATGTACCATGGTATGGAATGCGGATTATGTGGTTCCCCACCCATGCACCATCTTTGGGGGAGTGAGGCACTGAATGTCTTGGTCAAGATTAATTGAAGACATGTCCTGGGCAAGTTTAGGTGAACGCAGCTCCCACGCGCGCACTGCTTAGTATACAATAACGTATCCAAGAGTGCTAAGACAAGCGGTGTTCCTGTTACTCACATTGCAAGGATGAAAGGCAGGGCTGAGCAGTCTGAATTCGTGCCTGAGGCCTGGAGGTCACAGTGCCCATCAGCAGTGGACGTTTAATGAGCCATCTTGTTGGTATCTTTCCTTTGCCACTCTGCCTCCGACCCTGCCTTCTCTGTAACAGACCATTGCTCTGAACCCTGTGCATTCACCATATTGATGACGTTCTTTGACAGGATCTGATTAGCAGTTGCACTGAATATGTAGCGGTTGCAGTGGATCTCTGCATAGTGCCCTGCTTCTGGTGTCACCATATTCCTCCCCGTGGAGTTCCTTCCTTTTACCACTTAGGACGTAATGGAAAATCCTGCCACGGACTCCTTGGGCTTGAGGTGCAGGCAGTGCGGAAACAGCCGCTGCTGAGGAAGAGAATGGCATCTGTGGCTGCTCAGCATGTGTCTGCCTTTGGCGACTGCAGCTAGTACTTTATGACGTCATCAAATGTCAAATTGTTATTTTGTCCGGGATTCGTTCCACCGAAGCTGCTTCGATTAGTGTGGCCTTTTGTGCCACTGCCTTGGGCAGCTGATTAAAGTCCCTGCATGCTGGCAACTGCTGTCTGATCCCACCGCCGTTCACCTTAAGGAAAGCGGAGTGCACTGCAACAGAGGTCTGTTCTACATACAACGGGGGCGCGAGTGTGAGGAGGATCGCACGTGCCAAAGCACCATCTGCAGGACAGTTTCTGGGGGAAGCTGGATTTGCTTGGATGAGTGATCACACCGCGCCACAAAGAAAAAAAACAAGTGTGCGTGCCTCGCGCGGCAGCGAGGGGAGAGAGGAGGGGGCCTGCGCGATTCCCTTGCTGGAGCAAGCAGCAAGGTGCAATAATTGATAGCATATGGCGCCGGCTGCTTGCTCCCACCAGGGAATCGCCAAACGTGCACGCATTGCCATTGAAGGCAATGGAACAAGTTCAAGTTTTTGGCTGAAAAGCCAAAGCAATTGCTAAAGGTCTTTTGCTTAATCAGGGCATGCGCGCTGCGTAGGCAAGACCTAAAAAGGAGAAATCTCTGCTGGTGCACAATCTTGGTTAGAAGGTAGTTCCTTTTTGCAATCATTACCTATTCAACAGGTTAAGGCTCAAATACACCAGGAAGGCTTTGCAGGAGCACATTTAACTGTTTGGAGGAGTATGACACTGTACTTACAACTTTTGATTTTATTTATCTAGGGTCGTAATTTTTAGAGAGGCAAATTATTTTTACAAAGAGCATCGAGACCAGGCGAGCCTACAGATCATTTTGTTGCACTTTTAAGGGTATATTGGCTGTCACGTGGAGCTATTGTGATCTCAAGGATGAGATAACTCACAACCAATTAATTGAAAAGTTGCAGAATTATAGGGATATTATCAATTGAAATTTTTGAGAATTGACTACTTCATCTGATGCTTTACATTGTAAAGAAATTAGGATTCATCTCGGCAAACATTTGCATCAAGACAATATAGAAACTATTCAAATCAAACCGATACTGAAAAGTAGAATGACAGTGTGTGTTGCAAGAGATGTGGCAGTTGGAATAATTTCAGTTTGCAAAGCAATGTCCTGCACTGTACCAGACCTGTTTCAAATGTTATCATAAAGGACATTTTACCAGATGTTGATCGTCAAGGATACAGAACATGGTGATATCTAACATGGATGAGCAGGATGTATTTAATAGTGGTACTGATGTAGTTCATTGCATTGAAGTAAAGTAAAAGTATAAAGACAGTGGGGCATATTACCAAGCTATAGCGATAATTATCGCTAAGCTTGGTTAGCGGTAGAATAATATCGCCGTGCTCCGACGTTTTTTACCGCTGAGATACCTTGATATTATCAAGGTTTATCTCAAAAGCGGTAAAAATCGTGGGAAATGCATGAATATCGCTGTAAAATCAGCGATATTCATGCATTATCGTGACAATGCTCCTAGCCATGTTATCCACCTTCCATTGGATAACATGGCTAAGAACTGCTCTGGGCAGGCGTTAGCTTTTGGAGATATTCCCGCTTAGCGCGATTATTTCCAAAAGTTGGTAATAGGGGATAGCGATGTTAGTGACTGTTTCCAGTCGCTAACATCTTGGCACGCCCACTTTGCATGTCATTAGTGATAATTATCGCTGACATGCAAAGTGGACCCCAAGATGATCGCTATCTCCTACTAGCTGTCGCTAACTGGTGTTAGCGACAGCTAGGTAATAGGGCGATGAAATTATCGCCGCTTTAGCGGGAAAAATTCCCACTAAAGCGGCAATAAGGCCCTTGGTAATATGCCCCAGTGGTTTTTAGAGGTACATTTGCTAAATGGAGTAAAATGAGACCCCCATTACTGTACCATGTTCATTAATGGAGTAGAGGTTTCAACGACGCTGGATCACCTTTTACGCTCCTAGGTTCTGATATTACTGCCATTATCTTTTTTTTAAATTCTGATAAAACGATTTGCCTATGCTGGGGAACAAATAGAGATTATAGGTGAATTTTAAGCTATCATGCAAATCGAAAGGGAAACGTGCTTCCGGTAACATTTATGATACTGGACAAGGGTCAAATTTATTAGGGTTGGGTTCCCAGGGAAACCTACACATTTTGTTTTACCCAAATCAGCCCGATCAGGGAGAATAGAACTCAATTCCTATGACACGAGGAGTTTTCTGGAGGAAGAGTTTTCTGGAGGAAGATGGTATTAAACATATAAAAACTGCCCTCTTTCATCCCACAAATGATGGCTTGGTGGAACAGTTAAATTGAACCCTAAAAGGGCAGTTACAATTGGACTTTATCAACAAGTTCGAGTGGAAGTAAATGTTGAACGGTATGTTGCGGGCAGTAAGCACCACTCCTAATAATAGCATTTGAGAAACACTATTCGTGTCTTTGAGGGGACGTGTCCTAGGCATCACGTGAAACAGAGAATTGATGGGTTTGTCAACATCTCTTCCAGCAGCAAGCATCTATTGTGCCCTTTCCTATGAGTCTTTACACCTCTCCCCAGGAGGGAAGAAGGCTGTATTTTGGCCAGCAACTGTACATGCACACTAGAAAACGTGGACAACAAAGTGGTACCTTTTTAAGTTGTCTTATACTCAAACGTTACATTAAAATACAATTTGGGCATCAAGTTGGGATTAATGTAACTATTCTTTTCATAGTTTGAAGTATCAACTTTAGTGATCCCAATCTGAAGTTAACTCTGCTTATTTGTCAGTGTGTAACCCTGTACTTGGCAATGGGATTACTATCCTTCCCACAGTAAAAGTGACGATTTGGGGATTTTACAATTAGGACATATGAAAATACATGTCCGACTTTTTAATATATAGTACCCTGTTTATAGCTCAACAGGACTAAGCATGGGCGGATTTTGCGAATCTGGCGTACGCGAATTTGCGTATTCACGGATTCGCAATCCGCAAAATCCGCGAATTTGCGGATTTTAGTGTTTTTTGTGTTCGCAAGGGTTTGCGAGGATTTGTGTACCAGTTCGCAATTGCGAACTTACTTGTCGGCTCGCAACGGCCGTGACTATGTTGTTTCTACGTCTGGTTCATCATCACAGGTTCACAGCACCCTCTGTTTCACCACTGCCACCCTCTGGTACACCCATGCCACCCTCTGGTACATCCTCACTGCCACCCTCTGGTTGGTTTATCACTGTATATTATGGGGGTGAAAAAAAAGCAAGCACACCTGCCCTGCTTCAACTGCCATGAATTAATTTGGGGTTGATTAATGTGTCACTGATTTTTAAACTTCCAGTCTGGCTGGCACCTGCTTCCTTCCTTATCTGTAATTTGCTTTCTGTTGCAGTGCAATTTTTTTTCACAGGACCTTTATGGCCTACTTGTAGCTATTCTATGAGCCTGCTGTTTGGGTCAGACCAGGGTCATAGAATAGTTGCAAATAGGCAACTGAACTCTGGAGGGGCCCCTCAGGAAGCACTAGAGTGAATGGTTACTAATGTTAAGATTGAACTTTTGCACCTGCTGATTGCTTTCAGTTTTGCAAAAATCGTTTTTCTGCAATTTCGCGTGATTTGCGGGGCGCGAATCCGTGCGAGATCGATTACGGAAGCCGCGAATTCGTGCGAATACACTATTTGTTTTTTTGCGGCGAGTTTGTTCGCGTAATTTTTTGCGTGTTCGCAAGCCGCTTGTAGCGCTACGTTTGCGAAGTTACCCTAGCGGTCATACATGGGCTCGGCCATCTTGTTTGCGTGACGTAATTCCGTTTCCGGCCGCTATGTGTAATCTCGCAAAGTGTGCGGCTCGCTAGTACAATTTTGCGTGTGTTCGCGAGGAAAATCACGCGCGAACTTACCCACGCGGTCGTGAACGGGCGCGGCCATCTTGTTTCTCATTCATTGCTATGGTTCTGGGCATGCTCTCTGTATCCTTTCTTAATCTCTGCCATCCTTTGCTTGTATGAAGTTTTCTTATCTATCCCTCTATTTTTCTAGCTCTATATTTTTGTGTTTTCTGCTACTTTTTGTTAATTTTAAACTACTTTTTTAAACGCTTTTCTTTTCTTCTTCCCTGTTCTATTTCTTCTTTCTTATTTTGCTTCCTTTCTGCCCAGACCATGTCAAAGGGAGCCGGGAAGAAGCCCGCAAAGGGGAAGGGTCCTGCACCCCATGCCCGGCTCCCGTGCGGGCGTTTGAGGGGGGAGACAGTTGTAGCTCGGGAGATTTTTAGTGCGGAGGAGGTGGCCGCACTAGTATTTCACGTCCAGCGCCGCCTCCCCAAGACCATCATGGGAGGCGGCAAGATCGCTACCGGCTACGGCATCCGGGAGCGCCGGAAGCGGTGGGAGAAGGTGTGCCGGGCCATGTTTCAACACTTTGGGGTCCGGCGCACCTATAACCAGGCCACCCACCACTGGACGGATGTCATGGACCGGGAACGCGACTTGCTGGACGTGCTCGGCGTAGAGATCCCCGGGCTTGGTGAGTAGTAGTAGCTATTTCTAGCTATTTCATCACTACTCTGTTTTATCCCGATCTGTGTGTTATTATATTACAAATTTTTGTTTTTTACCAAGAGCAATAATGCTGCCGATTACATTGTAGGTAAATTATATTTCAAAATCTTCTATGCATTTCAGGTGCACTGCTCTCCTTCTCAGTAGCCTTGCTACTATGCTTATTTGTTTTGTATTTTGTGTTCATTTCATTGGCCTGAGAAATTATGTATGAGTGTAGTGTAAAGAACTGCGTAATGCTAGACACTAAGGGTCAGATTTTCAATTACCGGCGCTTCCCTGCAAAGTAGCAGGGAATCGCCAGTAATTGTGCGCCATGCCACCAACACCCATGGGCCCAAAACGTCACAGAAGCCTTACGCATCTGTGCCATAAAGGCGGTGCATTGCTGGAGTTGCGTGCCAATGATGGCGCAGCTCCAGCAATGCTCTGGGGTGCCCTATCTCACCAATGCTGCATCAAGCCGTACGTCGGCTTCAAGCAGGCGCAGGGGTGAGTCACGCATCATTGTCCTAAAAGTGACTGATTGACATCTTGTAGATTTCCCTAAGCCACTTTTAGGATTCGTTCCTGCGCAGGAACGCCCTCCCTTGCGCCGGAACGCCCCCTGATGGCGCAGGGCTTTACAACGTGATGCATCTCCCATATGCGTCACTTTGTTAATATACGCCGCACCATGGCGCCTCTTTTGTTCTGCCGCTGCGTCACAAAAGTCACGCAACAATGGAGCAAAAGAGCAGCAAGGCTCTTCTAAATCAGCCCCTACAGACTCAAGTCCAGTCCTTCCTTTAGACACATGGCTATAAGAAGAAATAGTGGTGGTGGTCGGTGGATTGATAGTTTGAGTATTCACTGATCTGCAAGCACGATGGACTTTGTCTGTCATTTCGCGTGCTGCGGACTGCTGCCTGCCAGGCCTAGGCAAACCTTTTTAGTAGTTTGTTTAGTGAGTTACATAGGAACTTTCATCCGCAAATCAAGCAATACTAATAACGTAGTATACCACATGAGATCGGTCAATATATCCCGTGGAATAGTTGTCTATTTGCTATTTCGCCAAAATATTTTGTTATTGTTCTTTTGAAATGTTTGATTTGGTTGACAAATATCATCCATGTTTTCTGGTCTTTCTTTCTTTCATGTTGTACATCAGCTCCCCCCAAGGGCAAGAGGACACAGGAGGAGGAGGAGGGTGCTGTTCAGGATGCAGGCCAGGATCGGGCAGGCGAGGGCTCCTTTGCTGGCCCCAGTAAGTTTTAATTTTGATATAGAGTACCTATTTTTTCCTAGCGTTCCTCATTTGATTTTTTCTAAATCGTCTTTGATCTTCTTGTAGACTGGATCTAAATTCTTATCCTGCCTCGACTATAACTCCCTGTGGTATTACTCGATTATTCTTATTAGTCTCTCTGTGTAGCTAACTAAGATTGCACATTTGGCAATTCCATTGGACTCCCATTCTAGTCAGCAATAGCTCTATGCACTCAGTTCAGTCCTCTGGGATTGTCCATAATGTCTTTTCAAGTCTTCTAAATGTTTATGCTTTGACAATTGCCAACAATAAAAAGGTGAATGACCACCAAGAAAGAATAAGATACTACTTTACTTTTGGTTTGGATAGTAGGACAATCCATTCTACTACTGTTGCTGGGACAAATCTGCACAAACAGAACTATGGACACTAAATAATGCATTGCTTAGCTTATCAATTATAATAGGTGCTGTTAGACTTTCCACATACCGCAGTGATAACAGACTTTGTAGTTGAACCCCCAATCTCCTTACTGACTAGATAGTGTGGCAGAGTCATTTAGCTCCCAAAGTCACCGATGATTGATCTCCAATGATGATTAGATTATCCAACGCAGGACAAGAGTACGGAGTCAGAGTCAAGAAGTGTCAGAGGCACGGACTCATGCTTGCAAAAATTCCAAAACCTTTAGCTCATCCACTCTAGTCTGGAGGACCAAAAACCACAGAGTCTATTTAAGTTTAAAAGCTTTATTCAAAGTAAACACAATTATTAAAATCAACTTTGTCATAAAACTAAACGTTTAACTGAAAATGGAAAAGTGCTTAGTGCTGACGATTAATTGGACACATTTCTTATGGTCGAGCCGAGCTCTCACCTGGTTTGAACTTGATCCTGCTCGTTTTCTTAGAAGTCAAGCTTCTGTTAGGAGAAAAAGTGTTGCGTGTTAAAAATAAAAAGCAGTGGTATCCGTGTATATCCCCCCAGCATTACATTCGACGGCGCTTCCGGCGCTGGGTCAATTTCTTGTTGACCTTCCGGAGGGCGACATGATCATTGGGGGAGACTTCAATGCCATAACAGACCCGCTGCTTGACACCTTTCCTGTGCGGGAGCGCCAGAGAGGGACCTCCACGCTGCCTGGTTTTCTGGCTGCACTGGGCCTGACAGATGTTTGGCGTCAATTGAACCCCACAGCAACTCAGTACACACACTACTCCTCTTCATACAACAGTCTATCCCGTATTGACTACCTTTTCTTTTTGGGAGTGGGACTGGGTTTGGTAGACAAATTAGAAATCCTGCCCAGGGGTATATCTGATCACTCTCCATTATCCCTCCACCTCACCAATAAAGAGAAGAAGCGCGCAAGGCTCTATCCGATATATCCCAACTATTTGCAAGTCCCTGGTATTAGGAAGAAACTCCAACAGGCGTCGACTCACTACTTTACAGAAAATGTAGAATCGGTATCCTCTCCTTCGATACTGTGGGAGGCATATAAAACAGTCCTGCGCGGCGCAGCTATAGCGACTATCACGGGACACAAGAGAGACTCCAGACGTGAACTCACCCAACTAGAACTGGCGTTACACACCGCAAACACTGCACACATGTCGGACCCCACCCCTGACACAGCACATGAGCTACACCTCAAACAGCAGCAGCACCTGGCCCATCTTACGACGGTCACCAAAGGGCACTTGGCGAACACCGCACACAGGGTATATGATGTAGGAGATAAGGCCGGGAAAATGTTGGCCTGGCTGGACAGAAGGGGGGGTTGCAATCGAGGTATTCAGAGATTATGTACACGGGAGGGCAAATTGCTGACGCACCCTGAACACATAGTAGACACCTTGGCACGCCACTATCAGGGAATCTACACCCCAGACCGGATGGTCACGGACCGGGAGGCATTAGCATCGCTCGACCACATTACTGTCCCCACGCTTTCGCAAGAAGCTCAACAGGAACTGGACGCGGACTTAACAGACACCGAAGTCCAATTAGCAATACAGTCGTTGCAATCAGGCAAGGCGCTGGGTCCTAATGGGATACCCATAGAATGGTATAAAACGTCGGCCTCATTGCTGAGCGCACCCCTACTAAATATGTATAGGGAAAGTTTAGACAAAGCCGAACTCCCTCTAGACCAACGCACGGCCACGATAGTGGCCATTCCTAAGCCAGACAAACCACCGACACTGTGCACCTCGTACCGACCCATCTCCCTGCTTAACGCAGAAGTGAAGATCCTGGCTAAACTCCTGGCTAGTCGTCTAACCAACCACCTACACACCCTAATACATCCCGACCAATCAGGTTTCATGCCGCACAGGAGTACTGCACTGAATCTGCGGAGGGTGCACGGGGTCATGGCGCGGACGCATCTCCTTTCAGAACAAGCTGTCATCTTATCCCTGGATGCCAAAATGGCATTTGATCTGGTCGAATGGAGATACCTATTTGCGGTCCTCGCCCGTATGGGCTTCGGCCCGAAATATATAGCATGGGTGCGGTTGTTGTATGAGTCACCGATGGCGCAAGTAGTGGCCAACGGCCACATCTCACGGCCTTTTCCCCTGGGGCGCGGCACCAGACAGGGATGCCCGCTCTCCCCCCTACTCTTCGCGCTGGTATTGGAACCATTGGCTATTCTGCTCAGAGCGACACCGCTGTTTCGGGGCATCACATGGAGGGACGGGTGGGAAGATAAGGTTTCCCTGTATGCAGATGATATGCTAATCTACATGACCGATCCGAATGAGGGTGTTCCTGCCCTATTGGCACTGTGCGACGAGCACGGGAAAGCATCAGGTTACACCCTGAATTGGTCAAAATCTATACTGTTTGTACTCAAGGGCCCGGAGCCGCTCCTACGAGCTGACTGCCCCCTGCAATTGGCTTCTGACTCGTTTAAATACCTAGGTATTCACATCACCACTACTGCTGCGGACTTCTACACCGCAAACTTGGTGCCACCTTTGGCGCGACTACGCACGGACGTTAAGTATTGGGCCACCCTGCCGCTGACCCTACTGGGACGGGCAGCATTATATAAAATGATGGCTCTCCCTCGATTTCTCTATGTGTTAGAAAACACCCCTCATGTGGTAGCCCCGCGCTACTTCCAGCAAGTTGCGGCGTTGGTAGCTGCTCTGTTATGGGGCAATGGGCCAGCCCGTATAGCACAGGACAAACTGGTGAAAGGCTGGTATGAGGGGGGGATTGCGTTACCCAATCTCCAATTGTATTATTGGGCCTCCCAACTGAAGGTCGTTAATCATTGGATCCACATCTCACGGGATGACCCCGCATATAAGGCAGACTGGTCGCAGTTAGGGACGGACGGCATGCTCTCAGTATTGTATAATCATTCACAGGTTCGGAGATTGATTGGACCGACGTTCCATACGGCGACTCTATGGTATACAGCACAATCCCGACTAGGGTGGAAAGGGAAAATCACCAGGATGACGCCATTGTGGGACGCTAAATCATTGGGGAACTTAAGATCTAGCAAGGGCTTTACGCAATGGGATCAAATAGGGATTTCAGTAGTAGGCGACCTTTGGGATAAGGGTTCGGTGGTTCCCTTCTCGCAGCTACAGCAACAGTATGGTATGGGACCCACTGAATCATTCAGATATGTGCAAATACGACATGCCCTTCTGCGCGCCATTCCACCTGACACCTCGCTCCCGGAATCATCCCCCCTAGAGGACAGGTTACTAACAGACTTTATGGAACAGAAGGCAACATCCCTCACATACAAAAAACTGGTTAATAACCTGGCAGACCCCGCGCAGAAGCTTAGAGAGAGGTGGGTCGGGGAACTGGGAGACATGGATGACACGGAATGGAATGCGGCACTAGCGTCACCAAGAGAAGTGGGCATCTCGGCTAGGTTTAGGCTGGTCCAACTTAAGATCCTCCACCGCACCTATTACACCAGAACACTTCTACACAAGATACACAGGGCACCACACCCCTTCTGTCTAAGAGGGTGCGGGGAGGAGGGAACTTTACTACACACCATATGGGATTGCCCTTTGATCCAGGAATTTTGGCGACAGATAATGCGCACAGTCTCCCAAACAGTTGAGGTGTCACTCCTGCCTGAGCCCCGCAGGTGCCTGCTGAACATTTGGGACTCCACTGACCTGGGTAGATATGGACAACTATGGGTCACGTTGGCTGTGACAGTGGCCAAAAGAGACATTGCTCAAAAGTGGGGTGCTCAAGATTTACCTACCATAGCTGGCTGGATTCGAAATATGGACCTTCTAATGGTGAGAGAACGGGTGGTATACGTGATGCGGGCATGCCCCCGTAAATGGAATAAGGTCTGGATGCCATGGAATAAATATAGGGGCGAACCGTGTGCAGCCCTACCTGAGGATGAGGACCTAGACTCAGAGGAGGATGAGGACTAGAGAGTGAGGGCGGGGTTATGTTACTCTGATTTGTGGAGGGATGGAGCGTGATCACAACATTGCCTTAAACATTGTACGGGATGTGTATAGTGGATGACCACTGTTTTTGAAAGGGTACAACATTGTATTGAAGTGGTGACATTAGTTAGGTTCTTTTTCTTATTTTGTGGACTTAGTTTCTTATCTTAGTCGCACTTACTGGCAACCAACTGCTGTACTAAACGAGGGCATATTGCGAAATGGGGGAGGGCATGGATTATTGCTCAGTGAGTTTATATGCGATAAAGTCGTGATTACTTTTTACTTGCCCTTCTAGTGCAAATGTACTCAGACAACGGACTGCACTGTGATTTATACATATATGAGGTGCACTTTGCGATGCATGTGCAACAGATGGGAAACAATGTTGATGTGAATAACTTCTTTGCAAATGTGACAATAAAGTTTTATTAAAAAAAAAAAAATAAAAAAAAAAATAAAAAGCAAGCATTCATCAGTTGTGCCAAAAAGTGCAGCAAGACAACAGCCTTCCCTGGAAAAAGGGACATTTTTACTGTAGAGTAGAGAGTCACAAATTATTACATTGTATTCTGTTTTTTTCTCATTTCTTTATTCCTCATAGACCAAATATTATATAGTAGTGAGTGGTGTATTCTAACATTCTTAAATGTACTTTGTAGGTGGAACATCTGGTGGCGGGGCCAGCGCGGAGGTGGTGGTATTGGACGAGGGGAACAACTCTGGGGAGGAGGCGGTGCAAGTGCCGGACGTGCCTGTGAGGGTTCTCACGGTGGTGGCGGGCAACGGTAAGCTATATATTCCTTACTTATTGAGATTGAAGACTGCATAGTGTGCTTTCTGCACGGGTGTATTATAAATCAACCAGGTAGTAGCCTCCTCTAAATGTACTTTGACTTAGCTGTGAAGTTTTTGGCGAGAAGAATCCCAATAAGATCTGAGATGAACTTGATGGATGGGATGAACGAAAAGAGAAAGAAGGGTGTAAGTAAGTGTGGAAGGACGAGAAATTTAATGATGACTGGCAAAGAAGAATGATATGTGTTTGCTTGGTCCCCGAGGTGGCTGGGAAGGAAAGAATATGGTATGGTGCATGGCTGGGTGAATTATGAAGCAAGGATGGGTGGAAGGAGAACAGCCTGGGTGGGTGAAACGGAAACTGTATTTGTGCATATACTTTGAATGGATGGATGCCTGGATCATGGTGGTATCTGACTCTTAGATAGCATATGTGTATCTAGAGAGAGTAGACGGTCACTGGATGAACTAAGTGTTACTTTGAAGAGCATGTAACACCGCACCTGCACGTCCGTTCCAGTGTTGGAAAGGCAAGGAAAAGAAGTTGTAATTTTGTCCAAATACTACCATGAATAGTAGCAGTAGTTTGTATTGCAACTGCAAGCACAGCATATATCCGGTTATTACGGTGGACACTCCCTACCTCTCTTAATAACTTTAGTTTAGTAGTAGTACGTCATTCATGTGTGGGTGTATCACTGTTCACTCAATAATAAGCAAAGCACCTAAAGTCATCCCATATGTCATCAAATACATCCCATGTGAAGTGATAGATAATCAGATTATTTAGCTTCTTCATTTTCCTTTTCTAGTACTCATTTGCACTGTAGGGTGAAAGCTAAATTAATTAAGAAGTAGCCCTTTTAACAGAGTATTCTCAGTGCCACCCGTAATAGAAAAGTAAGAGCTTCACCACCCGCATGTACTGGACCGGTACAGTAACGCAAGTCTGTCTCACTCATCGTGGTGTGCGTCTGTTTTTCTCAAGTGCAAGGTCACTGCGCTAGCATTATGCCGGCTTGCATAAGATAACATACCAATTTTCCTAAACAAGAGAGAAGAAGAAGAATAAGACTGGAGTACTGTCATAGTCGACTGTAATGGAAGCCCATAGTGCTCGTAGAATTTGTTCCTTAAACTCCCACTAATGTTAGAGCAAGGATGAAGAAGTGGGAGGTTAGATAGATACTGTCCTCAATAGTTATGTACTGTGCTTTCAATTTGCTACTTGTACTGTGACACAACTTTCTGCTCAATCATTTTGTGTTAATCTTAAGGCGCATTGGTTACAGAATATGTCTTTATTTCTTCATATAGTTGCTCCTTCCAAATCAAACAGACCATCAAGGAGGGAGCAGGCTCAAATTGCCCGGCAACGGAGGCTGGATGCCACTGTCGCCGAATATCGGCGGCTGGTGGCCCTGGAGGAGGAGGAGACGCAGTCTACCGGTACAACAACAACATCCACTGGGACAGCTGCATCCTCCTCCGTGCCCCCACGGGCTGCCAGCCAGCGCAGTGCTCCAGAGGTACGGAGCCGAGCTACCAAAGCCAACCGCCACCGCCGAGCAGCAAAGACATCAGCTGCCCCCCACAGGAGTTGCAAGGCACGCCAGCGCTGCTTATGCCTCAGAGTGTCCTACCTGGAGCAGGAGGTGCATACCTATAAGAACTTGGTGGAGGGCCTCCGCTTCGACCATGCCACCCTCCGCAAGGAGTATGATGCCCTGGCCGCTAAAGTCAACAGCACCCTCCCGTAGTGTAGTGTCCCTTGCCCCTTTTTCAGAGACTTTTGGTGGGTGGTAATTGGGAGTTGGGTTCTTTTTGGGACTTTTGAAGGACAATCGTTGGGGTTAGGGAGAGTCTTGCGGGAGATTATTTTGTTAGGGCTACAAAAATATTTTTTTTGAAACTTTATCTCACCATACCTGTTTTTTACTGCTTTTGAGTCTGGTGGGTGGGGGTTTAACAGTAAGTTTGTTTTCCTGAAGAGCCCTAGGACTTTAGTAGTACTACCGTCAATCTCTCGTCTATTCCTAATACTCCATTATACTACCTCTAAGCATGGGCGGATTTTGCCAATCTGGCGTACGCGAATTTGCGTATTTACGGATTCGCAATCCGCAAAATCCGCGAACTCTCGTGAATTTGCGGATTTTAGTGTTTTTTGTGTTCGCAAGGGGTCGCGAGGATTTGTGTACCAGTTCGCAATTACGAACTTACTTGTCGGCTCGCAACGGCCGCGACTATGTTGTTTCTACGTCTGGTTCATCATCACAGGTTCACAGCACCCTCTCTTTCACCACTGCCACGCTCTGGTACACCCATGCCACCCTCTGGTACATCCTCACTGCCACCCTCTGGTTGGTTTATCACTGTAGATTATGGGGTGAAAAAAAGCAAGCACACCTGCCCTGCTTCAACTGCCATGAATTAATTTGGGGTTGATTAATGTGTCACTGATTTTTAAAATTCCAGTCTGGCTGGCACCTGCTTCCTTCCTTATCTGTAATTTGCTTTCTGTTGCAGTGCAATTTTTTTTCACAGGACCCTTATGGCCTACTTGTAGCTATTCTATGAGCCTGCTGTTTGGGTCAGAGCAGGGTCATAGAATAGTTGCAAATAGGCAACTGAACTCTGGAGGGGCCCCTCAGGAAGCACTAGAGTGAATGGTTACTAATGTTAGGATTGAACTTTTGCACCTGCTGATTGCTTTCAGTTTTGCAAAAATCGTTTTTCTGCAATTTCGCGCGATTTGCGGGGCGCGAATCCGTGCGAGATCGATTTCGGAAGCCGCGAATTCGTGCGAATACACTATTTGGTTTTTTTGCAGCGAGTTTGTTCGCGTGATTTTTTGCGTGTTCGCAAGCCGCTTGTAGCGCTACGTTTGCGAAGTTACCCTAGCGGTCGTACATGGGCTCGGCCCTCTTGTTTGCGTGACGTAATTCCGTTTCCGGCCGCTATGTGTAATCTCGCAAAGTGTGCGGCTCGCTAGTACAATTTCGCGTGTGATCGCGAGGAAAATCTCGCGCAAACTTACCCACGCGGTCGTGAACGGGCGCGGCCATCTTGTTTCTCATTCATTGCTATGGTTCTGGGCATGCTCTCTGTATCTTTTCTTAATCTCTGCCATCCTTTGATTGTTTAAAGTTTTTTTTGATCTATTTTACTTCTTATCTATCCCTCTATTTTTCTAGCTCTATAATTTTTGTGTTTTCTGCTACTTTTTGTTAATTTTAAACTACTTTTTTAAACGCTTTTCTTTTCTTCTTCCCCGTTCAATTTCTTCTTTCTTCTTTTGCTTCCTTTCTGCCCAGACTATGGCAAAGGGAGCCGGGAAGAAGCCCGCAAAGGGGAAGGGTCCCGCACCCCGTGCCTGGCTGCATGCGGGTGTTTGAGGGGGGAGACAGTTGTAGCTCGGGAGATTTTTAGTGCGGAGGAGGTGGCCGCACTAGTATTTCACGTCCAGCGCCGCCTCCCTAAGACCATCATGGGAGGCGGCAAGATCGCTACCGGCTACGGCATCCGGGAGCGCAGGGAGCGGGGGGAGAAGGTGTGCCGGGCCATGTTTCAACACTCTGGGGTCCGGCGCACCTATAACCAGGCCACCCACCGCTGGACGGATGTCATGGACCGGGAACGCGACTTGCAGGACGTGCTCGGCGTAGAGATCCCTGGGCTTGGTGAGTAGTAGTAGCTATTTCATCACTACTCTGTTTTATCCCGCTCTGTGTGTTATTATATTGCACATTTTTGTTTTTTACCAAGAGCAATAATGCTGCCGATTACATTGTAGGTAAATTATATTTCAAAATCTTCTATGCATTTCAGGTGCACTGCTCTCCTTGTCAGTAGCCTTGCTACTATGCTTATTTATTTTGTGTTCATTTCATTGGCCTGAGAAATTATGTATGAGTGTAGTGTAAAGAACTGCGTAATGCTAGACACTAAGGGTCAGATTTTCAATTACCGGCGCATCCCTGCAAAGTAGCAGGGATGCACCAGTAATTGTGCGCCATGCCACCACCACCCATGGGCCCAAAACGTCACAGAAGCCTTACGCATCTGTGTCGTAAAGGCAGCGCCTTGCTGGAGTTGCGTGCCAACGATGGCGCAGCTCCAGCAATGCTCTGGGGTGCCCTATCTCCCCAATGCTGCATCAAGCCGTACGTCGGCTTCAAGCAGGCGCAGGGTTTGAGTCACGCATCATTGTCCGAAAAGTGACTGATTGACATCTTGTAGATTTCCCTCAGCCACTTTTAGGATTCGTTCCTGCGCAGGAACGCCCTCCCTTGCGCCGGAACGCCCCCTGATGGCGCAGGGCTTTACAACGTGATGCATCTCCCATATGCGTCACTTTGTTAATATACGCCGCACAATGGCGCCTCTTTTGTTCTGCCGCTGCGTCACAAAAGTCACGCAACAACGGAGCAAAAGAGCCGCAAGGGGCTTCTATATCAGCCCCTACAGAGTCAAGTCCTTCCTTTAGACACATGGCTATAAGAAGAAATAGTGGTGGTGGTCGGTGGATTGATAGTTTGAGTATTCACTGATCTGCAAGCACGATGGACTTTGTCTGTCACTTCGCGTGCTGCGGACTGCTGCCTGCCAGGCCTAGGCAAACCTTTTTAGTAGTTTGTTTAGTGAGTTACATAGGAACTTTCACCCGCAAATCAAGCAATACTAATAACGTAGTATACCACATGAGATCGGTCAATATATCCCGTGGAATAGTTGTCTATTTGCTATTTCGCCAAAATATTTTCTTATTGTTCTTTTGAAATGTTTGATTTGGTTGATGTTAGACTTGGGCCTTAGGGCAGGTTCACCCCTAATCTTTTTGCCTTTATTTGTGACCCTGTGTAGTGATTTTTGGGTCTAGGCGCACTTTTTCCCTGTGTCCCAGAGTGAAAGTGCGTGCGTGTAGTATGGCTGGCCTGCTCTCCCATAGGAATGCATGGGGAGTGTGTGTGCCCTGGTAGTTCCTGATGTGTGGGGAGTGCAGGCTCGAGTTTAGTATGTATGAACTCGTGAGAGCGAATGCTGCGCAATGGTATGTGCGGCTTGTGTGTGTCTAGAAGGGAAGTGCTACTTCTGGACATTGATGTATGTGTGCAGTGAGGATAGTGGAGCGTGATTGGCTGGAGCTGGCTGGCATGCCAGGCTCCAGGAAGTCTGGATGGGTCTGCCCGGTGGTGAGTGTGAGATCAGCATGAGTGATGTGTGGGAGGAGTAGATCTGTGTCCTGGATGGGCTGGGTTTTCCCCACACAATGCTGGCTCCGCCCCCCTGTGGTTTGTCTAATGACCCTAGCCTCCCCAGTGAATGAAAGGGGTGGTTGGGCCATCAAGGGTACTCCCAAGCCAGCTGCAACTGGTTTCCCCCCACCCTGCACCTCCTAACAAAGGATTTCTCTGTATAAATATGGGGCTGTGTCCCCACAGAAAATGTTCTCTTCTAGGATCCTTGCCAGAGGGGGCTGTTGCTGCTGCTGGGGCCAGGAGGACCGCCACTTGGCTTGTCTCCCTGCCTGGAGACCCAGTGTGCTGGCTCTGGCCCTGCCTTGCCCCTCTGCCTGCCTCCAGACCCTGCTGGAGCTTTGCTGTGCCTGGAAGCACTCTTATTTTGATTTATAGCGCTAGGAGCGCTTTATTTCCCTTTTAGCGCTGAGCGCGCTCCTCCTTTGCTCCCAGAGCGCTTGGGAGCGCTTTATTGACATTGCCGATCGCGCTTTCCCGCCCCGCATTTTGCGTGGGGAAAGCAGGGGCCGCCCTGCGTGTTGCCGCCGGTTCGCGGCTGCCCACGCCGCACCTGTGGCTGTAGTTATTGCCCTTTTTGGGCTGTGCCCCTTTATTTGAATTTGCGAGTGCCCACCTCGCTTTATATTTATTTTTGAAGGCCGGTGCCCACCCGGCATTGCCCAGCAGATCACCGCCACAGCCCCGGGACCGAGCGAGTGCAGCCGCTGACGTCACCCGGAGAGCCGCGCTGTGATTGGTTACAGCTGCCGGAGGCTCGCCGGGTGACTCGCGACGTGATTGGCTGCCTGCCGGAGAAGCAGGAAGCAGCCTGCCGAGGCCCCGTTGGGAAAGGAGAAAAGCCGGCCGTGTTTCCCGCCTCCCGCTGCACCAGTGGAGATCCGGTGAGTGCGGGGGCGGGTTCGTTGTTGTTCTGCGAGCGGCCCCGTTGGGAGAGGGCCGCTCCACCGCAAGGGGCATTTCTTTGTTCTGAGTCCCCCGTGAGGGACTCCAACGAGTGGGGCAATTGATCTTTGTTGAGCCTGCGAGGCTCCCGCCCTATGTTAATTTGAGAGCCCCGAGGCTCTGAGGGGCAATTCTGTTTGTGAGCCGGCGAGGCTCAGACCCAGCCCCATCGTTCTCCGAGCCCAGAGAGGCTCACAGCCATAGTTGTTCTACGAGCCCAGCGAGGCTCATCGCCCACATCGAGTTAGAGCCCTGAGAGGCTCTGGGGGCATTTTCATTGATTTAGAGCGCCGAGCTCTTTTGTGCCTATTTGTCCACGAGCCCTGAGAGGCTCTTGGGGGGCCCAGTTTGTTGGTTGTAGCCCCGAGGCTCCCACGCTGTGTCTCCCCACCATTGTTCTTGAGCCCACATGGCTCCAACGTTTGCCTACCTGCTATTCATAACTGTCCAGCACTTAGTGGACAGTTGCTACGTTTAGGCTTTTGTGTGCTGCCTGCGCAGCCTTCCCTGACATTGAGACTCAGGGCACTCAGCCCCTTTCGAGGCCAGTTGGCCTGAGGGACCTTTCTAGTGTTGTGCCATGTGCACCCTGCGCAATTTATGATTACTGCTCATTTGAATTGTGCGCAAATGTTCTACCTGCACCTCTGAATGTGTTTTAATGTTACATGTGCAATTCTTGTTTATTATTACCTTTGCTAAAAGTGACCTGCTTAGGTAATTCTTTATGTGTTTATCCCCTTTGCTAAAAGTGACCTGCTTAGAGGATTGTTGGTGTCATTACCTTTGCTAAAAGTGACCTGCTTAGGTAATGCCTTGTTCTTTTATTCCCCTTTGCTAAAAGTAACCTGCTTAGAGGAATGTTGATGTTTGATTGCCTTTGCTAAATGTTACTTGCCTAGGTGATTATTTTAGGTTTCCTTCCCCCTGCGTGATTTCCCTACAGAGACTAGGGTGGCGTAGGAGGTGATAGGTTTTCCTTCCATAGGTCCTAGCTCCCTGCGTGATTTCCCTACAGAGACTAGGGTGGCGTAGGAGGTATTTTCTCTTTACCAGTAGTTACTGGTTGTATGCTACATTTACTACTTCTGTGTTACAGTCATATGTTGATGTGCTAAAGTGTTATACCTACCAGTATTATTTCTAACAAGTGCATACCCCTGACAGTGGTCCAGGTGGCCCTGTCCTGTACATAATCCCTTGTAAATCTTGCCCGTGCCTGTTGGCACATTGTAAAGTGTGTGTGTTATCTAATGTGTTTTTATTATTATAATACAAAGGCTATTTTTGATATAACCTTGTGTGGAGTTTCCTTTGTGGTGGGCCTTTGGTTGTTGTCGCTGGGGTGCGCGCGCAAACGCTTTACACATCGCCTCTGAGATTAGCCTTGCTGCTCGCGCCACGTTACCTAGAGGGTGAGCGGGGGTTATCTTGGTGTGTGACTCCCTAGCCCTGACCTTAGAAATGGTGATCCCTGACTGACCTCGACGCGAGTCTTGGCCGGCCAGGGTCCCGTTTCTAACATTGGTGGCTAGCGGTGCGGATTGGACTTGCGTTTGCGTTGTACCACAGTGGCGACAGGCCACACTTCAAAACTCTGCAATTTTAGATAACCACATTTTTGGGATTATTGTTTTTTAGGGAAGTTCAGTTTTGCTTCTCCTGAAAGGTGTCATTTGTATTTTGTCCAGTACCTTGTTCCCCGCCCTGCTCCCAGAGTTTGGTACCTGTGTCGCTAGTGGTCAGGTTGAGATAATCAGGGGTGGTAGAAACTGCCTTACCAGTCCGAGGGGAGGGTTGTGTGTGAATGAGTGTGTGTTACGCTGGACAGTGGAGTGCAAGTTCTGAGATAGGAATCTTGCTGAATTTTGTTGATTGTATACTCCTGTTAAGCTCAGACCCCCAGGTTCCCTGTGTCAAACTCTTCTTGAGAACGTCCGCCAAAATGGAGCCTGTTTTTGATCTCTGTTGTCTTTTTAGGTACAGTAGGTCAGAGCTGGTCAGATTCTGTGAAGAGGGAGGCATGGAGGTGAGTGTGTTGGATACTCAGTCCCAGCTTAGGGACAGCCTGATCCAATGGCAAAAGGGTCAGTGGGATCTTGAGTACAGTGAGAGAGAGAGGGCCCGGGCCGCACGTCATGAGGATGGTGAGTCTGTGGAGAGCCCTGAAGAATGTGAGTGGTATGATGATGACAGTGGATGGATGTCAGCAGATGGTGAGGACCCCATAGATAGGGAGTCCCTTGCTGGGTCCAGTGTCAGCGCCCCATCCCTTGCCCTGTCCCCAGAGGAGTGGTTGGATAGGAAGGAAGAGAGGGCCTTGTTCAGGGAGAGTAGGTTCTCCCCTGAGTGTAATTGTAATTGTCTGGATTCCCCATGGAGGGTGGAGTCCAGTGGTGGCAGCTTTTTAAATATAAGTGTAGACCGTCCCACTCCCAGTTCCCCGAGTATGGTACCTGTTTCCCTAGAAGAGGAGTATAGGTTGCAGTTCAGGGACAGTAGGAAACTGTCTCACCAGTCTTGGGAGGAGTTTACAGAGGACTGTCAGTGTGCACTGATTGAGTGGTTAGAGGTTCCCACGGAACATGATTTTGACAAACTGTTTTGTCTAATTCTCAAGGAAAAGGTGCTCAGTCATTGTCGGCCGGAGTTGCGGCAACAACTGTTGGGGTTGACCTTTGATCCTTGGGAGCTTGCAAAGGAAGCAGACCGATGGGACAGTGCGAAAGGTTCTTTTGAGTCACTAGTGAGTGATTCCAACAATAGTGGGTCAGGTTTTCTCCAACCCAGTGTGGTGGAGGAGGGTGAGAGTAGCCCAGCTAGGTCCTTGGTTAGTGAGAAGGGTGTAGGGGCTGACTGCCTGTCTCAGTGGAGCGGGAGTGAGTGTGTGACCGAGAGTCCCCAGATGCCCGAAGCCCTGTCACAGAGCCTGGATGGTTTCTTTAGGGAACACCAGGAAAGGAACCTAGACTTGCCTGTTAGTTCACTTGAGGGAGATCTCCTAGTGTGTAGAGAACCTGGAGCATCTGTAAGCGGAGCTTCCACGGCTCTAGAAGCTGGCAGTACCGCTCCAGGAGGGAGAGTACAGAAGTCCAGTGAAAGGAGTGATTTGGGGATCGGATGTGAGTCCCCAGAAGTCCTGGAGTGCCAGGCATTGGTTCCACCGAAGGTTTTAGACCAGAGGTTGGATGGCCAGGTTCAGGATCAGCCTGACCTGAAGGGTGGGACTACTGTAATCAGTGTCCTGACCAGTTCTTTCTCCAGAAGTACCGCCCCGGTTGGGAGGGAGCAGGACTCTGGAAGGGGGTGCAGAGGGTGGGAGAGCCCACCTCTGACCCCGGTACCACCTGAGGGGTTAAACCCTAGGTTGGGAGAATGTTGTTTAGAGGGGACCCCTCGCAGGAGGAGGAGGAACCCTAGGAGAAGAGGTAAGGGGAGGAGAGCCTTCCCTGAGACTCCTGGTCCGCCTGAGGTTGTAGACCCTAGGCTGGAGAACCAGTGGCAGTCTAGCCCTGTCTTGCAGACAGGAAGAGTGGAAAATGGCTGTTATGTGCCAGGGGTTACTACCCCCCACTTTGTGAGTAGGCAGGATCCAGTGGTACCTGGATGGCCTAGGGCCTGGTCCTGGCCGAGGGCAGCTGGAGAGTACCAGTGGGGTACCCCAGTTAGTCCCTACAGTAGTTTTAGAAGGAACCCTAGGGGTTCACCGTGGCGTAAAACAGGAGGGTGTCCCTGCAGTTGTGGGCCCGCGTCCTTGTTTTATCGCCCCAAGCAGGGAAGCCCCTCACGGTGGTGATTGGTCTGCCCTGCGTTTTGGCTGGAAGGGGGTCGTGTTAGACTTGGGCCTTAGGGCAGGTTCACCCCTAATCTTTTTGCCTTTATTTGTGACCCTGTGTAGTGATTTTTGGGTCTAGGCGCACTTTTTCCCTGTGTCCCAGAGTGAAAGTGCGTGCGTGTAGTATGGCTGGCCTGCTCTCCCATAGGAATGCATGGGGAGTGTGTGTGCCCTGGTAGTTCCTGATGTGTGGGGAGTGCAGGCTCGAGTTTAGTATGTATGAACTCGTGAGAGCGAATGCTGCGCAATGGTATGTGCGGCTTGTGTGTGTCTAGAAGGGAAGTGCTACTTCTGGACATTGATGTATGTGTGCAGTGAGGATAGTGGAGCGTGATTGGCTGGAGCTGGCTGGCATGCCAGGCTCCAGGAAGTCTGGATGGGTCTGCCCGGTGGTGAGTGTGAGATCAGCATGAGTGATGTGTGGGAGGAGTAGATCTGTGTCCTGGATGGGCTGGGTTTTCCCCACACAATGCTGGCTCCGCCCCCCTGTGGTTTGTCTAATGACCCTAGCCTCCCCAGTGAATGAAAGGGGTGGTTGGGCCATCAAGGGTACTCCCAAGCCAGCTGCAACTGGTTTCCCCCCACCCTGCACCTCCTAACAAAGGATTTCTCTGTATAAATATGGGGCTGTGTCCCCACAGAAAATGTTCTCTTCTAGGATCCTTGCCAGAGGGGGCTGTTGCTGCTGCTGGGGCCAGGAGGACCGCCACTTGGCTTGTCTCCCTGCCTGGAGACCCAGTGTGCTGGCTCTGGCCCTGCCTTGCCCCTCTGCCTGCCTCCAGACCCTGCTGGAGCTTTGCTGTGCCTGGAAGCACTCTTATTTTGATTTATAGCGCTAGGAGCGCTTTATTTCCCTTTTAGCGCTGAGCGCGCTCCTCCTTTGCTCCCAGAGCGCTTGGGAGCGCTTTATTGACATTGCCGATCGCGCTTTCCCGCCCCGCATTTTGCGTGGGGAAAGCAGGGGCCGCCCTGCGTGTTGCCGCCGGTTCGCGGCTGCCCACGCCGCACCTGTGGCTGTAGTTATTGCCCTTTTTGGGCTGTGCCCCTTTATTTGAATTTGCGAGTGCCCACCTCGCTTTATATTTATTTTTGAAGGCCGGTGCCCACCCGGCATTGCCCAGCAGATCACCGCCACAGCCCCGGGACCGAGCGAGTGCAGCCGCTGACGTCACCCGGAGAGCCGCGCTGTGATTGGTTACAGCTGCCGGAGGCTCGCCGGGTGACTCGCGACGTGATTGGCTGCCTGCCGGAGAAGCAGGAAGCAGCCTGCCGAGGCCCCGTTGGGAAAGGAGAAAAGCCGGCCGTGTTTCCCGCCTCCCGCTGCACCAGTGGAGATCCGGTGAGTGCGGGGGCGGGTTCGTTGTTGTTCTGCGAGCGGCCCCGTTGGGAGAGGGCCGCTCCACCGCAAGGGGCATTTCTTTGTTCTGAGTCCCCCGTGAGGGACTCCAACGAGTGGGGCAATTGATCTTTGTTGAGCCTGCGAGGCTCCCGCCCTATGTTAATTTGAGAGCCCCGAGGCTCTGAGGGGCAATTCTGTTTGTGAGCCGGCGAGGCTCAGACCCAGCCCCATCGTTCTCCGAGCCCAGAGAGGCTCACAGCCATAGTTGTTCTACGAGCCCAGCGAGGCTCATCGCCCACATCGAGTTAGAGCCCTGAGAGGCTCTGGGGGCATTTTCATTGATTTAGAGCGCCGAGCTCTTTTGTGCCTATTTGTCCACGAGCCCTGAGAGGCTCTTGGGGGGCCCAGTTTGTTGGTTGTAGCCCCGAGGCTCCCACGCTGTGTCTCCCCACCATTGTTCTTGAGCCCACATGGCTCCAACGTTTGCCTACCTGCTATTCATAACTGTCCAGCACTTAGTGGACAGTTGCTACGTTTAGGCTTTTGTGTGCTGCCTGCGCAGCCTTCCCTGACATTGAGACTCAGGGCACTCAGCCCCTTTCGAGGCCAGTTGGCCTGAGGGACCTTTCTAGTGTTGTGCCATGTGCACCCTGCGCAATTTATGATTACTGCTCATTTGAATTGTGCGCAAATGTTCTACCTGCACCTCTGAATGTGTTTTAATGTTACATGTGCAATTCTTGTTTATTATTACCTTTGCTAAAAGTGACCTGCTTAGGTAATTCTTTATGTGTTTATCCCCTTTGCTAAAAGTGACCTGCTTAGAGGATTGTTGGTGTCATTACCTTTGCTAAAAGTGACCTGCTTAGGTAATGCCTTGTTCTTTTATTCCCCTTTGCTAAAAGTAACCTGCTTAGAGGAATGTTGATGTTTGATTGCCTTTGCTAAATGTTACTTGCCTAGGTGATTATTTTAGGTTTCCTTCCCCCTGCGTGATTTCCCTACAGAGACTAGGGTGGCGTAGGAGGTGATAGGTTTTCCTTCCATAGGTCCTAGCTCCCTGCGTGATTTCCCTACAGAGACTAGGGTGGCGTAGGAGGTATTTTCTCTTTACCAGTAGTTACTGGTTGTATGCTACATTTACTACTTCTGTGTTACAGTCATATGTTGATGTGCTAAAGTGTTATACCTACCAGTATTATTTCTAACAAGTGCATACCCCTGACAGTGGTCCAGGTGGCCCTGTCCTGTACATAATCCCTTGTAAATCTTGCCCGTGCCTGTTGGCACATTGTAAAGTGTGTGTGTTATCTAATGTGTTTTTATTATTATAATACAAAGGCTATTTTTGATATAACCTTGTGTGGAGTTTCCTTTGTGGTGGGCCTTTGGTTGTTGTCGCTGGGGTGCGCGCGCAAACGCTTTACACATCGCCTCTGAGATTAGCCTTGCTGCTCGCGCCACGTTACCTAGAGGGTGAGCGGGGGTTATCTTGGTGTGTGACTCCCTAGCCCTGACCTTAGAAATGGTGATCCCTGACTGACCTCGACGCGAGTCTTGGCCGGCCAGGGTCCCGTTTCTAACAGTTGACAAATATCATCATGTTTTCTGGTCTTTCTTTCTTTCATTTTGTACATCAGCTCCCCCCAAGGGCAAGAGGACACAGGAGGAGTAGGAGGATGCTGTTCAGGATGCAGGCCAGGATCGGGCAGGCGAGGGCTCCTTTGCTGGCCCCAGTAAGTTTTAATTTTAATATAGAGCACCTATTTTTTCCTAGTGTTTAGTGTTCCTCATTCGATTTTTTCTAAATCGTCTTTGATCTTCTTGTAGACTGGATCTAAATTCTTATCCTGCCTCGACTATGACTCCCTGTGGTATTACTCGATTATTCTTATTAGTCTCTCTGTGTAGCTAACTAAGATTGCACATTTGGCAATTCCATTGGACTCCCATTCTAGTCAGCAATAGCTCTATGCACTGAGTGCAGTCCTCTGGGATTGTCCATAATGTCTTTTCAAGTCTTCTAAATGTTTATGCTTTGACAATTGCCAACAATAAAAAGGTGAATGACCACCAAGAAAGAATAAGATACTACTTTACTTTTGGTTTGGATAGTAGGATAATCCATTCTACTACTGTTGAAGGGACAAATCTGCACAAACAGAACTATGGACACGAAATAATGCATTGCTTAGCTTATCAATTATAATAGGAGCTGTTAGACTTTCCACATACCTCAGTGATAACAGACTTTGTAGTTGAACCCCTAATCTCCTTAATGACTAGATTGTGTGGCAGAGTCATTTAGCTCCCAAAGTCACCGATGATTGATCCCCAATGATGATTAGAATATCCAACGCAGGACAAGAGTACGGAGTCAGAGTCAAGAAGTGTCAGAGGCACGGACTCATGCTTGCAAAAATTCCAAAACCTTTAGCTCATCCACTCTAGTCTGGAGGACCAAAAACCACAGAGTCTATTTAAGTTTAAAAGCTTTATTCAAAGTAAACACATTTATTAAAATCAACTTTGTCATAAAACTAAACGTTTAACTGAAAATGGAAAAGTGCTTAGTGCTGACGATTAATTGGACACATTTCTTGTGGTCGAGCCGAGCTCTCACCTGGTTTGAACTTGATCCTGCTCGTGTTCTTAGAAGTCAAGCTTCTGTTAGGAGAAAAAGTGTTGCGTGTTAAAAATAAAAAGCAAGCATTCATCAGTTGTGCCAAAAAGTGCAGCAAGACAACAGCCTTCCCTGGAAAAAGGGACATTTTTACTTAGACAGTCACAAATTATTACATTGTATTCTGTTTTTTTCACATTTCTTTATTCCTCATAGACCAAATATTATATAGTAGTGAGTGGTGTATTCTAACATTCTTAAATGTACTTTGTAGGTGGAACATCTGGTGGCGGGGCCAGCGCGGAGGTGGTGTTATTGGACGAGGGGAACAACTCTGGGGATGAGGCGGTGCAAGTGCCGGACATGCCTGTGAGGGTTCACACGGTGGTGGCGGGCAGCGGTAAGCAATATATTCCTTACTTATTGAGATTGAAGACTGCATAGTGTGCTTCCTGCACGGGTGTATTATAAATCAACCAGGTAGTAGCCTCCTCTAAATGTACTCCGACTTAGCTGTGAAGTTTTTGGCGAGAAGAATCCCAATAAGATCTGAGATGAACTTGATGGATGGGATGAACGAAAAGCGAAAGAAGGGTGTAAGTAAGTGTGGAAGGACGAGAAATTTAATGATGACTGTCAAAGAAGAATGATATGTGTTTGCTTGGTCCCCGAGGTGGCTGGGAAGGAAAGAATATGGTATGGTGCATGGCTGGGTGAATGATGAAGCAAGGATGGGTGGAAGGAGAACAGCCTGGGTGGGTGAAACAGAAACTGTATGTGTGCATATACTTTGAATGGATGGATGCCTGGATCATGGTATTATCTGACTCTTAGATAGCAAATGTGTATCTAGAGAGAGTAGACGGTCACTGGATGAACTAAGTGTTACTTTGAAGAGCATGTAACACCGCACCCGCACGTCCGTTCCAGTGTAGGAAAGGCAAGGAAAATAAGTTGTAATTTTGTCCAAATATTACCATGAATAGTAGCAGTAGTTTGTATTGCAACTGCAAGCACAGCATATATCCGGTTATTTCGGTGGACACTCCCTACCTCTCTTAATAACTTTAGTTTAGTAGTAGTACGTCATTCATGTGTGGGTGTATCACTGTTCACTCAATAATAAGCAAAGCAGCTAAAGTCATCCCATATGTCATCAAATACATCCCATGTGAAGTGATAGATAATCAGATTATTTAGCTTCTTCATTTTCCTTTTCTAGTACTCATTTGCACTGTAGGGTGAAAGCTAAATTAATTAAGAAGTAGCCCTTTTAACAGAGTATTCTCAGTGCCACCCGTAATAGAAAAGTAAGAGCTTCACCACCTGCATGTACTGGACCGGTACAGTAACGCAAGTCTGTCTCACTCATCATGGTGTGCGTCTGTTTTTCTCGGGTGCAAGTTCACTGCGCTGGCATTATGCCGGCTTGCATAAGATAACATACCAATTTTCCTAAACAAGAGAGAAGAAGAAGAATAAGACTGGAGTACTGTCATAGTCGACTGTAATGGAAGTCCATAGTGCTCGTAGAATTTGTTCCTTAAACTCCCACTAATGTTAGAGCAAGGATGAAGAAGTGGGAGGTTAGATAGATACTGTCCTCAATAGTTATGTACTGTGCTTTCAATTTGCTACTTGTACTGTGACACAACTTTCTGCTCAATCATTTTGTGTTAATCTTAAGGCGCATTGGTTACAGACTATGTCTTTCTTTCTTCATATAGTTGCTCCTTCCAAATCAAACAGACCATCAAGGAGGGAGCATGCTCAAATTGCCCGGCAACGGAGGCTGGATGCCACTGTCGCCGAATATCGGCGGCTGGTGGCCCTGGAGGAGGAGGAGACGCAGTCTACCGGTACAACAACAACATCCACTGGGACAGCTGCATCCTCCTCCGTGCCCCCACGGGCTGCCAGCCAGCGCAGTGCTCCAGCGGTACGGAGCCGCGCTACCAAAGCCAACCGCCACCGCCGAGCAGCAAAGACAGCAGCTGCCCCCCACTGGAGTTGCAAGGCACGCCAGCGCCGCTTATGCCTCAGAGTGTCCTACCTGGAGCAGGAGGTGCATACCTATAAGAACTTGGTGGAGGGCCTCCGCTTCGACCATGCCACCCTCCGCAAGGAGTATGATGCCCTGGCCGCTAAAGTCAACAGCACCCTCCCGTAGTGTAGTGTCCCTTGCCCCTTTTTAGAGACTTTGGGGGGTGGGAATTGGGAGTTGGGTTCTTTTTGGGACTTTTGAAGGACAATCGTTGGGGTTAGGGAGGGTCTTGCGGGAGATTATTTTGTTAGGGCTACAAAAATATACTTTTTGAAACTTTATCTGACCATACCTGTTTTTTACTGCTTTTGAGTCTGGTGGGTGGGGGTTTAAAAGTAAGTTTGTTTTCCTGAAGAGCCCTAGGACTTTAGAAGTACTACCGTCAATCTCTCGTCTATTCCTAATACTCATTATACTACCTCCCACCAAACGCTTATCTTACCTGTAATTTGCATTTGAAAGTAGGGCTAGGCCCAGGGCTGGCTCCACGGGAAATGGCGATTAAGGTTGGCTATCCTAGGCGGATGAAATGTCCTCATTGCGGTGGTACTAGTGGTGTGACACAGTGGCAGTTGCACGCCTATAGAAAAAAAGAAAATGAAACCTGGTTTGTCCTTACTGTAGCATTACAACGGTATGATAGAGAATATAGCAGGTGACAGTACACTAGAACAGTGCCACACAGAGCCTAAGAAATGGTAAAGTATAGAAAGTATAACTAGTACTTGCGTTGAATTTCTTTGACATTGGCTACTACTACAAGAAATAGTACTGAAGCTGAGTAAGTCTAGAATCTATCCTCGGATTCCTTCACCAGCCTGTTGCTATGACCTTATCCTCCCCAGCAAGTGTGTGGAATTATTGATATCATTTAGTCACACATCAAGCAAAACCACACAGCCCGGGGTAAGAGGGTTAGGGTTTGGAAAATGGATGGGAATGGGGGTTTCTTTTTGGGTAGGTTTTGTTGAGAGAAAAAAAAAAGCACAGCATGGACAAACAATAATTGAAGATAAAAAAATCTTTGGGTACAAAGCTAACCATAAATCTTTTAAGTGACATAAAGGAAGTGCATGCCCTACTGCATGCATTGTTACTGAAAAGTAAGTAGTACTAGAATGCGACAGTACAGGGCTGCAGCGTTTTCACTTGCCTATCTCTGCACTCAGACAAACACTTCTTACATTAAATTAGGTTTAAAAATTAGCCGAAGTAAAACGTATAGAATGGCTGTAGGGATCAATTTAGAAGCAGAGTGAGATCCAAGAAATGCAGTCACACTCATAGAAGAAAACAATGGATACTGTATCTGTATGTTGTTGTAGTTGTCCTGTTGAATTTGGTAAGTAAGTTGCATGCAGCAAACAATTCCTCTTATTAGCGGCACTCGTCCATTCCAACTGACGCTTCGTCCATCAATGTTGGTGACCAGAAGACACCCTGTCCACTGCCTGCCTGGTGGATGCTGAATTGCGGCTCGCTAATGTGAAGCCTGACTCCATCCTTTTGTCCCCATTGCACAGACTGAAACCCGGCCTGTAATTATTGAACGAAAAACAAGAAGTGCTATTACAACACCACTGATGAATAAATATAAGGTATGTGTGCTGTGTAGTGCAAAAAGTCACACTTTGATTTTCCTAATAGACAGCACAATATTTTTGAAAGTGCGTACTCTGTCTGAGTCACCTTTTCAAGGATAAATAAGTATGGGCAAATTAATTTAGCGGATCTTTCCCCTCAAGCTAGGTGTACTGTAAACTGTGTTTTAGAACAAAATTAGACCTTCCCAGCAGTGCTCCCACCCAGACCCTTACTAAAGCCAGTCGCAAAAATGTAGAAGACCCCCAATCAGATCTCAAAAAACGAGCCCTAGCAGAAAACTGGTGACAAAACGTACTTTGAAAGTAAAAGTAGGCCGAAATACCCCCTTACCCACCGTGGATTGTATTCAAACCACTTGCAAGCAAGCAAAAGTATCCATAGCCAGCATCGCTCCAAGACTCGAAAACCCCCCCACCCAAACACATGCAATAGAAATACTGCTAACCCTGACGAGCCCTAAGTTAAGAATAGTGGCAAAGGCTTTCTTTAACTATGCCAAATCCCCCCTTTCCCACCATACTACTGCTTTTGAGTCTGGTGGGTGGTGGTTTAACAGTAAGTTTGTTTTCCTGAAACTTAAGTCTGTGTCATTTTCTTCCTTTAAGTGTAAATGGCTAAATGTTTTCAACACTAAGTGCCTCTCACAGAGTAAGTGATCCCCCCTTTCCCACCATGGATTTTCTTCAAATCGCTTGCAACAAAAATTACACATTCCCACGAGTGCTCTAAAACCCCAGAACTCAGTTGCAAAAATCAAGAACACCCGAAACACATGCAATCCTGCAGCTAGGGCTAACCCTAACGAACCCTAAGTTACAAAAAGTGGCAAAACATTTTTCCTCATGGATGTTGTTTAAACCAGTTTTATCCGGTATTAGACCTTCCCAGCAATGGCCCCATAGCCGTCAACCCAGGCGAAAACAAGTAGAAGACCCCCAAACAGCCAAAAAGCAAAAGTACAAAAATGTGGACTTAGTCACTTTTCTGAAAATTTGCAAAATCACTCAGCGCGCGCTCTGCAGCTAGGCCCTAACTCCCCTCTGCGTCCATGGATTTCCTTCAAACCTCTTGCTATCTAAACTATCCATACCCAGTAGTGCTCCCAGACCCCGAAACCCACCCACAAACACCAGGAAGCCCCCCAAACAGGCCCCCGAAAACGCTACATTGAGCGAAAAGTCAAAAAGTGCCAAAACATTTTTCCTCATGGATGTTGTTTAAACCAGTTTTATCCGGTATTAGACCTTCCCAGCAATGGCCCCAGAGCCGTCAACCCAGGCGAAAACAAGTAGAAGACCCCCAAACAGCCAAAAAGCAAAAGTACAAAAATGTGGACTTAGTCACTTATCTGAAAATTTGCAAAATCACTCAGCGCGCGCTCTGCAGCTAGGCCCTAACTCCCCTCTGCCTCCATGGATTTCCTTCAAACCTCTTGCTATCTAAACTATCCATACCCAGTAGTGCTCCCAGCAAAAGTACAGGTGATTAAAGTTTTAATTATATTAACTTGTGCAAAACAAAGAAAGACAGAAACACAGGAAAAGTGAGTAAGTACAAAAAAGAACATTTCTGAATTCATTGGCTCATTTTCAGGCCTCGGTGTCAGGGAAGAAGAGTTCGTCCTCATACTCTGCGAATTCAGGCAGGAGTAGGTCAGTGTCACCTAACACAAAAGAAATTCCCTCATCTAAGTTGCTGTCCTCCTCGTCTTCTTCCGTCGTGCGATCTGGTACTTTGAAATCTGGTGGTATGAGGTGCTCATTCATCTTGATCTTTGTCAATATCTCCACATTTTTGGGCGAGAGGCGGGTCCGTTTGCAAGTTACAATGCCACCAGCAGCACTGAAAACACGTTCAGAAGACACGCTTGCGAGTGGGCAAGACAAGTAATGTATAGCCAGGCGGGTGATCTCTGGCCACAATTCTTTTTTCCCATGCCAATATGCCAATGGGTCAGCATTAACATAGACCTCTGTTGAGTCATTCAGATAGTCCTGCACCATCGACTCAAAGTTCTCCATGGTTCCTCCACTTTGCTGAATTTTCGCTCAGACCTTTTTAGAACCATAACCAATCTCAGCTAGCCAATCCTCTTCATCACCCGATATTTCTGTTGTGTCTGGTGCAGACGATGCGGTTGCTTGTGTCTTTAACGGCTGAGAGGTCACTTCTGCCACAGCCACAGGTGCAGAAGTGGAGTCTTTTGACTGGGGATGGCCTGCTGATGCTGATATACTGCCTTTTCCTTCAATTTGCTTCCGTTCTCTTTCAAACCTGATGGTTGACCTGGCTACCCAACGTTTGTACTTTGTAACATCTTCATCACTAAAAGGAAATAATGCAGAGCCTGCCAGCGCCTTTTGGTAGCGTGGATGCAGAATAGTAGCACAAATGTAATGCTGTTTTGAGTGGCTCTTTTGAAGACGTTCATCGCCAAGTAGGCGCTCTAATAATTTCTCCGCCAAACCAAAAGCTTCTTGCTTTCATCATCTTTTTGAAACTTTGAAGACACCGCCTTCAGTTTGTGCTCCAGCATGCGCAACAATGGGATAGCTTTTCCCAAATTACAGTCCTCCCTGCTGACTGCACGCGTGAAGACCTCAAAAGGACGAAGCATGTCTGTCAGGCTTTTAACTAGCTCCCATTGCGCCGCATTTAACCTTAGGTCCTCCTTCACAGCTGTACCCATTGTTAAGAAATACTGATCGAGTACCGTAAACTGCTCATACAGACGCTCAAGCATGTAGAAGGTTGAGTTCCAACGTGATGGCACCTCCTGGATGAGTGCTTTCACTGGCATTCGACGTTCATGGAGCAGGCTCCTCAGATGCTTCCGGGCCTTAAAAGAATGGCTGAAATGGTTGCACATTTTTCGGCAGGTGACCACTAACTGACATGCTGGACTGTCTTTATCCAAGAATTTTTTAACAACCATGTTTATACAGTGCGCCAAACACGGCACTCTGAAATAGTCACCCAGTTCCATGGCCTTAACTACATTGGCGCCATTATCCGTGGAAACATAACCAATCCCGCGTTTTTTTGGAGACAGCCAGTGAAAGACCTTTGTGTTGAACTCATTCAAAATGTTTTGTGCTGTATGACGTTCCTCCAAGCCAAACATGGCTCGTGTTGCATGTTTCCGAGCAGCTTTAAAAACTTGGTCCAGATCAGCACCTGCATTTAGCTTTGCTTTAACCCCTGAAAAAGAGACCCAGTGTGCAGTGATGCACATGTAATCAGTGCCTGCGCCACTGGTCCACATGTCTGTTGTCAGATGTATAGTGTGAACAGCACTCTTCTGCAAAGCTGCCCCAATCACCTCCAGCACATCTTCATGTAGTGCTGGAACCGCACCTCGGGCAAAATAGTACCGGCTAGGAACCTTCCAATTAGGGCAGAGCGCTGCCACTAATTAGAGAAAACCAACACCTTCTACAAAAGAAAAAGGGAGAAGATCCAGCGCTAGCATTTTAGCCAGCTTAGTGTTATACAGACGCACCATTGGGTGGTTGCGGTCATATGGCGCGTCTGAAAATAACATTGTTGTAATGTTGCCCTGGACCATTTTACGGGATGATGATGATGAGGACTTCTTCGACCCAGTTACGCTCGCTGATGAACTTTTTCGTATTGGTGTCTCACTCTGTCCCACACTCTTAGTGTAGCTCCCAGGGGTACTGGGTGTAAGTGAAGTGTGTGACACTTCTTCCTCCTCGTCATCATCAGATGGAACATCAATGTTTTCTCGACTTGCAATTCGGGCTTCCTTGATCTCCTTTAGGTGCGCCAACCATTGGACAGTGTGCTGTCTCTTAAGATGACCTCTCTGGCCTCCAGTCCCATAGTTGGTACCAAGCTTACCACGACTAACTGCAAGCTTACAAATGCTACAAATGGCTAGGTTTTCACTTTTTGGGGAAACACTAAAGAAGTCCCAAACTGCGGACGTGAAATGTCTGTGGGGGCCGGATGAGGCGATACTGGTGGTGGTCGTGCTGCTAATGCCAGATGAAGTGGAGGATGTGTATTGCTGAACTTTACTAGGTTGTGCACTTTCACCACCACTAATTGAGGTCGAGGTGGATGGAGGTCCCTTCTGGCGAGTAAGAAATATGGAAGCGGTAGGTTGTGGTGTACTAGTTAACATCAATGATTGTGGTGTTCCCATTGCCTCCTCGTCGACTTCATCATCACGCTCAGCAGCTTGTCGGGCTAGGGTCAAAATGTCTGTTTGCTGCATGCCCGCTGGGGCTTCAGTGACGTTAGTGATGATGACTGCGTCATCATCGTGAGAGTCTTCAGCTGCAGGAGTATACGCCACTTCTTGTTGAGCGTCATCACACTCCATAACTATGAGAGTTTCGACGACCTTCCTTTTACGCTTAGCTACCTTTGTCAGATCATGGTGTGCCTCCTCAACCTCACTCTCAGACGGCAGTGGTGCTGGTTCCCAAGTAAGATCCATATCATCAGAAGGAGGTGGGCTTGAAGAAGATGTAGACACCAACACCCTTGATCTTTTCCTTGCTCTGGATGTGGAAGACAATGAATGATCATCAGGAGGAGTGGCTTCCTCGAATGATACCTCGGCTTGATTGTCGATTTCCAGATGTGCCCCTACTTCTGGAGGAACAACTATTGTGGCCACTTGTTGTGCCCCTCCATGCACCTCTGCTTGCTCCTCTCCTTGTGCCGCCTCTCCTTCCACATGTACTTGGGCTTGTACTTGCACATGTGATTCTTGTTGCGGCTGTGGTTGTTCAACACTCGTCAGATGAGTTACAACAACCTGTGTTGATTGAGGGACATTGCTGCTGCTTTCTTGCGATGAGCCAACATCACTGGTCGATGGTGATTGAACAACTATACTGGCTGTCTCTGCAGCACTCAAGGTCTTGGACCTAAGTTGGCGTGGTGGTGGTGGCACTGAGCCCAATGGAGCGGAGGTGCTGCTCCCAGCTTGGTCCCCAGCAGACCCCTGCTGCTGCTGCAGGCGTACTTTTATCCACAAAAATGTGGCGGTCGACATCACACCAGTCTCCTTGGTAGGTGGCGCCACTTCCTTCTTCTGCTCCTTACTGGCAACTTTCTTGCTAGAGGAGCTACGGGCAACTTTTTTTGGGGCCATCTTCTTCAGATGTCACTCTGAACAGCAGGCCGCAGTTGCACAAGTTGCAGAGTTGTCTGTGGCCACACGTGACGTTGTGATGCACACACCGCAGCAGGACTTCTTCCTGGCACTGGTGGTTCTCTTGTGCACCTACAAGCAATGGAAGACAGAGGAACATCAGTTATACACCCCAAAAAGTCAAAAAAACACACAAAAATCAGCACAATCCCAGCCCATCCATAGCCTCAATGGTGTTTAAATTCAAGAAGACACCCCACAGAAAGACTAGGCCCATGCACCACTCACTACCCCTGGGCAAAAGGCCCCACCAGCAGCCCCAAAAAAACGACAAAAAAACACAAAATTCAGCACAATCCCAGCCCATCCATGGCCTCACTGATGTTTAAATTCAAGAAGACACCCCACAGAAAGACTAGGCCCATGCACCACTCACTACCCCTGGGCAAAAAGCCCCACCAGCAGCCCCAAACAAACGACAAAAACCACAAAATTCAGCACAATCCCAGCCCATCCATGGCCTCAATGATGTTTAAATTCAAGAAGACACCACACAGAAAGACTAGGCCCATTCAACACTCACCACCCCTGGGCAAAGGGCCCCACCAGCAGCCCCAAAAAATGAGATAAAACACAAAATTCAGCACAATCCCAGCCCATCCATGGCCTCAATGGTGTTTAAATTCAAGAAGACACCCCACAGAAAGACTAGGCCCATGCACCACTCACTACCCCTGAGCATAATGGATGAAAAGTAGGCAAAATAAGTGCAGGCCTCAGACACTGCCTCTCTTCAAAATGGCCCCTTGCACCCCAAGCACATGTTGCCTGTACCAGCACTCAAGATGGCCACCACCACCAACCACATGGCCAGTCCACAACAACAGTACACCCCAAAAAAAAACGAAAAACACACAATAATCACCACAATCCAATGCCATCCAGGATGTTTACATTAAAGAGAGTGAGACCCCACAGGCAGACTCAGTCCATGCACCACTACCCCTGGGCAAAAGGCCCCACCAGCAGCCCCAAAAAAATCGACAAAAACCACAAAATTCAGCACAATCCCAGCCCATCCATGGCCTCAATGATGTTTAAATTCAAGAAGACACCCCACAGAAAGACTAGGCCCATGCAACACTCACCACCCCTGGGCAAAGGGCCCCACCAGCAGCCCCAAAAAAACGACAAAAACCACAAAATTCAGCACAATCCCAGCCCATCCATGGCCTCAATGGTGTTTAAATTCAAGAAGACACCCCACAGAAAGACTAGGCCCATGCACCACTCACTACCCCTGGGCATAATGGATGAAAAGTAGGCAAAACAAGTGTAGGCCTCAGACACTGCCTCTCTTCAAAATGTCCCCTTGCACCCCAAGCACATGTTGCCTGTACCAGCACTCAAGATGGCCACCACCACCAACCACAAGGCCAGTCCACATCAACAGTACACCCCAAAAAAAACGAAAAACACACAAAAATCACCACAATCCAATGCCATCCAGGATGTTTACATTAAAGAGAGTGAGACCCCACAGGCAGACTCAGTCCATGCAATACTACCCCTGAGCAAAAGGCCCCACCAGCAGCCCCATAAAATCGACAAAAAACACAAAATTAAGCACAATCCCAGCCCATCCATGGCCTCAATGATGTTTAAATTCAACAAAACAGTTGTATCATGCACCCATAACCAACCCTGGTCCTACTGGATACTGTGGCTACCCACAATATATTTTATTTAATGTTCTGAAAAAGTTCCAAAATTGTAGTTGCAGCAACTGTAATGCCCCAAACAAACTTACTTGTGAAAGTTGATTTCTAATCCAAAAGTGATCCAAATAAAGTCAAAAAGGCCTCAATTCCAAATATCCAGCAGCACCCACAAAAAGTAATCCTTCCAGGTCAAGGTCCAAATGAAAGTGACCAGCACATGAAGAAAGCACTGGGAGGAGCCTGCTGGACAGGAACAGGAAGTTGGAGACTGTGGGGCACTTCCTTCCTCCACCCCCCCAAAAATGGACTCCTTGCAAAAAAAAGTGCATGCAAATCTCAACCTGAGGAGTGATTCTGATAAAAATCATCATTTTCTGGAGGTTTATGCTGTTTGCTGGTGGATTTCTTGTGCAGAATTGCAAAATCTCTATTTCGCGAGTGCGAGATTGTTCCTGTCCGCCGCACCTACGTGTTTGCAATTGCGAACTCTCGCGAGGCGTGCTGTGCAAGGCGGCAAGCCGCGATTACGTATTTGCGGGCGCCAAACTCCCGTGGGATCCCGCAGCAAGATCCAAAATGGCGCAGCACTCGCAAAATATCGAGAAAAACAACTCGGCAAACGCTGAATGACGGAAAGTGAACTCCGTGCGCCACGCCGCGCGCCGCAATATTGTATCAACAAGCAAAAAAATCCGCCGCGTGCGGGTTTGCGGATCTTCGGCAAATTTGCGAGAGTTCGTGGATTGCGAATTTACCGAAAATCCGCAAAATCCGTGAGCGGAACGGATTTTACGCCCATGCTTAAACAGTACTACGTAGGAGTGACTTATACATTTTAAAAAGGAAGGTCTGGACTTTTGTCATTAGTTTTAAACTGCTCTATCAATCTGCAGTGACAGGCTCGGAGACGTGGTTTTCTTTGCTATACTCGTGGTGGCACAATAATTGCTGCAGCCCATGAGGGACACTACCATATACTAAGGATTTATAAGTAAGGTAAATGATTTCAATTGGGTATCGGCCAATCAAAAATATAGTTTGAAGAGTCAGAGCCCTGGCACTGAGTCTGACATTAGTTGGCAGACCTCAGAGCACTCTCAGAGAAGAGAAGCCAGCAGCATCAGTCCAAAACTTTGGGGGTGGTCACACAAAAAGAGGCCTTTCCTTACTGTGATCCATTATTTAGGGCAGTTATCCTTGATGTAGATGGGGCAATGTGACTGCCTGGATGCATTAGTGTTTTGGACACCCATTGAAAGAGAGTCTTCAAAGTGACGGCATTTGATCAGGGTTAGGACTTCAGATTTAGTGATCTTCGCCTGAAGTCCTGATTTGGCACTGTATTATTCTAGTTCAGATCAGATTAGGGGAGGGGAACTGGTTGGGTTCATTATTCTGAGCATGGTGTTGTTGGCAAACATCGTCACTTTGAATATATCCGCACCTCAGTGCCCTTGTGCTTACGAAGGCTATATGCAAATGTCTCTATTGCGAGGATGTACTGGAGTGGGGACAGTGGGCACCCCTGTTGTGTGCCCCTTTGGTCCACCAGTGGTCGAGATAATGCACCGTTGACCTTAACTCGAGCCATTAGCAGGGATTCTTACACGCTTGTTGGATACAAAGTACAAGATATTTTTTGTGTTGTTACCAAATCGGTGTCCTGCAATGTAGCCGGATCAATCCCAATTAATCAGATTCCGGGGTTCAACTTGTGCGGCAAGATGTGAGTGAACAATATGGCATCTAGGTTTAAAAGTGAAATAGGTCGATAGAACCCACATTGTAAACAATCTTTTCTAAATAACCGATTATAATGTCACCAGCATTGAGTCTTTTACCATTTTTATATCTCCAAAGTCATGGAAGAGTCTTGCTAAGACTGGGGCTTGCGGTCAGCAGGAGACTTTCCTGAAGGAGGAAGCTACCTCCCCATTTTCAGTCTGAGAATCCCCCCAATGACCTCAATCTCTATGAGAGAATCTAGTTTTTAGGATTCGCCTGCACAGCGCTTGCACTGTGCTTTTGAAATCTATTATTTTTAATATAAATTTTAAGAGGGGCTAACATCCCACTCTTACTTGTGATTTGTTTGTGTACTTGTCACTTACTTTTCCTCCATTTCTATTGGTTGTAGCATATTATTTCCCGTTGTTGTGTTTCTTATCAGCCGAAGTACTCATTTTCATCTGTAGTTGTTGAACTTTGTTTTATGGTTTCTTTTAGGGTTACCCCGGCCCAGTGCTTGTGTTGCTGAGCGCTGTCTACGTTGTAAACCGTTTAATATGTAGCGCTATCTCGCCCCCAAGATATTTGTGCTCTTAATGTTATTTTGGATCATTTTGCAGGCTCCCTCCTGGCGCAGCCAAGGAGATTTTCTGAAAATCGAACTCCAGTTTTCGGCTTTTCTCAACTTACTTTCTTTTTTAACGTTTTTTTTTCGTACATCACGATCTCGCCGAAAGTATTTAAGCGCTTAGTCTTCATTTTTGCTCGTTTTGCAGGCTCTCTCCTATCACGTCTTACTGTAGCTACAGATTCAACCTCCCTGAGTCCCATAACTGCTTTTGTGCTTTCCATTTGTTTTCTGTTTTGACTTAGAGCCTGATTTAGGTCTCGGCGTACAGGGTACTCTGTCAGAACAGTTTTGCATATCTCGGCCGCCGAAATATAAATCACGTAGGACATAATGGGATTTATATTTCAGTGGACGGGATATCCGGCAGCATTGTGATGGAGTAACCCGTCCCCGAGATCTAAATCTGCCCCATCTCTCCCCCTGGGGGTAAGACTTCACTTTGCGGCCTGTTTATCATGGCACAATCTCACCCTGAAGGTATTCAATCAATTTATGTTTATTGTGGATCTTATGCAGGCTCGCTCCCATCGCTGCTTGTCTTAGCCACAGATTGAAATAAACAAGAGAAATCCAACATTTAGTGGGAAAAGGAGAGTGATCAATGGATATTGAAGCACTCAGTGTTTGTGAAAATACCCCTCACACACCAAAAGGCCCCTTGGTGTCATGCTTCATCATCGGGGTCTTCGCACCCCTCTATCGGGATGCGGCGTGCTGCGACCGACGACTACGAGGGAGCACTTACAAAGTTGGCTATGTGTGGTGTACAGTGTGTGGGTTGTGTTACAAGTGAGTAGGGAGTGTTGTGAAAAGTTTTAAAAGGTACCTGGCACTAGAGCGGAAAAGAAAAAAAGTTTTATTCTGTGCTCTGGCTGGTACCGTTAAAAAGAAAGTGCAGGGCGAGGTCAATCTGTTGTATTAATGAACAGGACCTCTGATGTGCTTATGTGTCGACATGTTTCGGAGACAGGCTCCTTCTTCAGGACAGGGGCACAAACTCCCTTCCCTACTCACGTCTTTTGTTACGTAAAACTGTGTATTTACAGAAAAGTGAATTTTACTTTAAATAGGCTAAGTGTGCCTACAGCGGTCTGCTACAAGCACAATGACCTGTAGAAAGACAAAAAAAGAGAGATTTGCCTAATGGTTACCCATGTAACGGGTAGTTCATGCAGGTGCAGTCACCTGGAACCTCACCATTTGCTTAGCGATAAGCTTCCATAAAAAAGACTCACTACACATACAACATAAAACATATAGAGCACTAGGATTTTTTGTAAACCTGAAATTCGTACTTGTGAAGCTTGGTTGTGGGCTTCATGAGCAAGATAGGAGCGTCGGGGTGTTGCTCCAATGGCAATCTGCAGTAGAGGATGAAGTGGCCATTACTAATCATTCTTTAACACTTACTTCTGTGGATGGTTAGAGATGATCGTGGCGGAATGGTACTCCTTTGGTGTTATACTCACATAGTAAGGACGCTCAGATCGCCGCCTTACCCCGTCCGCTGCTCCGCTGGTTGTGGAGTTGGTAGCGGTTTAGGCTATTTATAGGCTTTTTCGTTAATTGGGCGGAAAGGAAACTCATCCCATGTTTGGGTATTCCGCTGTGTGGCCATACAGGGCGCCTGTATGTTCCAGATGCGCTGACATGGGATAAGTGTCTGCAGGCGCTGGAGGTATTTCGCTGCGCATGCGCGTTAGCCTGCCACTGTTCAGCGGCGCATGCGCTGTTGGGAGTGTCTCGTTTTGTGCGCACGCGCATTTGACACACGCATCTCTTGTGCGCTGTCTCCAGTGCGCTTGTGACCATGAGCCCGGTATCCAGTGACTGTCAGATGTGATGAAGTCACAGACGTTCTCATTGTCTGGGTATCACACACGGACAACGATGGCAGATATAAATAAATGAATGAAATAAATTAAGAGTCAGACAGAGTGGGACAATGTCCATTTCTTCATTTGTAGTTGTAGTTCGGCGGACACAGTTGTGTGGACTGGGAACCAGTTGTAGTTCGGTTTTTCGCTGGGTTCGTTCATTGGGTGGTCTTTTACGTGGATAATTGACTCCACGGGACATCGTCGTTGAGCCCGTTCAGATGGGTCCCCAGACGGAACACCCATCGCTGTTCTTTCTGAAAAAGGCCCACCTCAGAGGGTAATTGTTCGATGATAGTCCATTTTAAATCATTCACACAGTGTTCGGATGTCAAGTAATGTGTGGCCATTTTTGTGGTGCTTTTTTTACACCGTACATTACTCTTGTGTTCGTTCATTCTTGTCTTTACGGCTCGTGTAGTCATGCCTACATACTCGAGGTTGCACGGGCACGTGATGAGGTAGATCACGTTTTTGGAGTTACAATTTGTGAACCTTCTTTGTTCCCATGTGGTGCCGTTGCTGAAGCTGAGTCTCGTGCTTTTGTCAGTCAGATGGCAGCTACTGCAGTTACCACATGGAAAGTGTCCCTTAACACTTATGGTTGGTTGTGTGGACGCAGTCACTGGTTTTGGTCGGGTGTGTACCAACATGTCTTTGAGGTTGCGCCCCCTTCGGTGTGCAAACATCGGTTTTTCTAAGTTCAATCCTCCACATGTTAGTATCCGCCAGTGTTTATTAACCAGTTTCGACACCTCATTGGATACTGTGTTAAAAGTCGTAACACATATTGGTCGTTTATTTTCAGTGGGGTCCTTTGATCGGTCTTCCAACAGCGACTCTCTATTGTTGTTTCTTGCCCTTTTGAAAGCTTTGCTGACAATCCTATTTGGATATTCTCGTAGTTTGAGTTTCTCCTTGAGTTCACCAGCTTGTCTCTTGAATTCGGACAGGTCTGTACAGTTGCGCCTGAGGCGTAAAAACTGTCCATAAGGTAGGTTTTCTCGTAGGTGTCGAGGGTGAAAACTGTCATACCTTAGTAGACAGTTTCTCGAGGTGGGTTTAAAGTGAGTAGTTGTTTTTAACACCCCTGCCTCCGCGTAGATATTGAGATCCAGAAACACCAATGTTTGATTTGAAATGGTGATCGTGAATTTCAGGAAGGGGTTTTGATTGTTGAGCCATTTCAAAAAATTCTCAGCGGACAGGCTGTCGCCTTCCCAGACGACCAGGATGTCATCGATGTACCTTTTCCAGCATTTTATTTTCGATCTGTATGGGTTTTGGTCATGGAGAATCTTACTTGTCTCGAGGTGGTGCACATAGAGACCAGCCAGGCTTGGAGCAAATGTGCTTCCCATGCTGGTCCCATGGCACTGTTGGTAGATCGTATTTTTATACTGGAAAAAGTTTTTCTGCAGAGCCAGAGAGATGCACTCCAATACCAAACCACGTGGTGTTTGGTACCTCCATTGTGTTGAAAAAAGCACTTCTTCAATGATTATCAACGTTTCATCGTGGGGGAGGCTGGTGTAGAGGCTCTCCACATCCAACGATATCAGTAGTTGGGTTTTGGGGTCAAATGTAGTTTCTTGAAGTAGTTGTAACACGGCCTTGGTGTCCTTTAAATAGGTGTTGGTAGATTGTACTAACGGTCTGAGGAAAGCGTCCGCGAATTTGGACAGTGGCTCTAGAATGGAGCCAATACCCGAGACTATTGGGCGGCCTGGTGGTTGGATAAGATTCTTGTGGATCTTGGGAATGCTGTAAAAGTACGGGATACGAGGTTTTTTCTGTTCCAGAAACTCTCCTTCCTTTTTGCTCAGCCAATCATGCGCTAAGCCTTCCTCGATCATTGCTCCAATTTTGATCCTGAGGTTCTCTGTTGGATCTTGATGTAAGACCATATAGTTGCGTCTGTCTGACAAGAGTCGTAGACATTCGGTGTCATAGTATTCGGTGGATTGCAACACTATGGCACCTCCCTTGTCCGCTGGCTTGATGACGATGCTGGTATCATCCGATAGGGTTTTCAAGGCAAGTTGTTCTTCCTTGGTCGTATTGTGGAACGTGCGTGTGGCAGAAGCATCCAGTTGGTTGACCCCTGTCATCACTGCTTTTTCAAAAGCCAGCAGTTCAATAGGGAGTGCTGAGTCTGGAGGGGTAAAGGTAGACTTCGGTCTCAAACCTGTGTCCGTTGTTAATGCCTGAGTTGGTTTGTCTGCAAAAAATGCCTGTAGTTTTAGTTTGCGGATAAACTCTTTCATCTCAAGGTTCATTTTAAACATATCTGGTTTTTGTGTTGGTACAAATCCCAAGCCTTTATTCAGTACCTGTCGCTGAATATCCGTTAAACGCTTGGATGATAGATTTACCACTAGGTCCCTCTCTGGTTGCTGGTTGATGCTTGGTTGGGCAGGGAGCCTGTCATGCTCCTGGTTTGCCGGGGGTTCCCCTGTTCTGCCGCCTCCCAGGTGACATTGTTGCCTTTCCGGTTTCTCCCCCGTGTCCCTGGGCGGGAGCCTAAAAAAGGTTGTGGACCAAAGAAGGCGCCGTTGAAGTCTTGGTTCCATTGTGGAAAACCTTGGGCATCAGTTGGATGGTTGAACTGGAAAGGTTGGAATGGCGGTGGTCCCATGTATTGTGGGTACTGGGGTGGGTAACCTCTCCACCCTCGTTGTTGAACATGGCCTGACCTTCGGCGAAGACGAAATAGACAGAATCCTGGCTGCAGTAAACCCCTTTGAAGGCCTTAGCAATCCGGAAACTGGCCCAAATATTGATGACTGGAACGAACTGGTGAAATTAAGACGCAACCAGATAAAGGCAGCCATGCATGGTCTAATAATGACGGAATATTTAAGAAACAAGATGGGCCCACCAGGCTTAATCGTGAAAAATGAACCCTTCATTTTTCAGACGGACATGCAATTCAAAAAGGAGTGGTCATTAATTTCATGGCATTGTACCAGGGACTGGTTGGTTCTTATTATTAAAACAGCCACCAGGATCAGCAAAGATCTGAGAATTGACATTGGCAAAATTGAGGTGAAACTTAACTCGTATATGTCAACCGAAGATCTAAAGAGCAGGCTAGACGAACTCAATCAGCAAATGACCGAATTTGAATTTTCCCTGAAACAGAGCAAACTAAGCAAATTGGGCAAGGACAAAGACAAATTTACACCCGAAGGTACCTACCCATACACAAAAGCCGACTATGTATCTACACGAAACGATACAGACAGCGATGGGTCAGACAACAGTTCTGCCAGTTCAAATTCCAGCGGAGGCAGACGAAATCGGCAAAACAGAGGAGGATGGAGGCAGAGGCGACAGCAGTTCCCGAGACAACGAGGGTGGAGAGGTTACCCACCCCAGTACCCACAATACATGGGACCACCGCCATTCCAACCTTTCCAGTTCAACCATCCAACTGATGCCCAAGGTTTTCCACAATGGAACCAAGACTTCAACGGCGCCTTCTTTGGTCCACAACCTTTTTTAGGCTCCCGCCCAGGGACACGGGGGAGAAACCGGAAAGGCAACAATGTCACCTGGGAGGCGGCAGAACAGGGGAACCCCCGGCAAACCAGGAGCATGACAGGCTCCCTGCCCAACCAAGCATCAACCAGCAACCAGAGAGGGACCTAGTGGTAAATCTATCATCCAAGCGTTTAACGGATATTCAGCGACAGGTACTGAATAAAGGCTTGGGATTTGTACCAACACAAAAACCAGATATGTTTAAAATGAACCTTGAGATGAAAGAGTTTATCCGCAAACTAAAACTACAGGCATTTTTTGCAGACAAACCAACTCAGGCATTAACAACGGACACAGGTTTGAGACCGAAGTCTACCTTTACCCCTCCAGACTCAGCACTCCCTATTGAACTGCTGGCTTTTGAAAAAGCAGTGATGACAGGGGTCAACCAACTGGATGCTTCTGCCACACGCACGTTCCACAATACGACCAAGGAAGAACAACTTGCCTTGAAAACCCTATCGGATGATACCAGCATCGTCATCAAGCCAGCGGACAAGGGAGGTGCCATAGTGTTGCAATCCACCGAATACTATGACACCGAATGTCTACGACTCTTGTCAGACAGACGCAACTATATGGTCTTACATCAAGATCCAACAGAGAACCTCAGGATCAAAATTGGAGCAATGATCGAGGAAGGCTTAGCGCATGATTGGCTGAGCAAAAAGGAAGGAGAGTTTCTGGAACAGAAAAAACCTCGTATCCCGTACTTTTACAGCATTCCCAAGATCCACAAGAATCTTATCCAACCACCAGGCCGCCCAATAGTCTCGGGTATTGGCTCCATTCTAGAGCCACTGTCCAAATTCGCGGACGCTTTCCTCAGACCGTTAGTACAATCTACCAACACCTATTTAAAGGACACCAAGGCCGTGTTACAACTACTTCAAGAAACTACATTTGACCCCAAAACCCAACTACTGATATCGTTGGATGTGGAGAGCCTCTACACCAGCCTCCCCCACGATGAAACGTTGATAATCATTGAAGAAGTGCTTTTTTCAACACAATGGAGGTACCAAACACCACGTGGTTTGGTATTGGAGTGCATCTCTCTGGCTCTGCAGAAAAACTTTTTCCAGTATAAAAATACGATCTACCAACAGTGCCATGGGACCAGCATGGGAAGCACATTTGCTCCAAGCCTGGCTGGTCTCTATGTGCACCACCTCGAGACAAGTAAGATTCTCCATGACCAAAACCCATACAGATCGAAAATAAAATGCTGGAAAAGGTACATCGATGACATCCTGGTCGTCTGGGAAGGCGACAGCCTGTCCGCTGAGAATTTTTTGAAATGGCTCAACAATCAAAACCCCTTCCTGAAATTCACGATCACCATTTCAAATCAAACATTGGTGTTTCTGGATCTCAATATCTACGCGGAGGCAGGGGTGTTAAAAACAACTACTCACTTTAAACCCACCTCGAGAAACTGTCTACTAAGGTATGACAGTTTTCACCCTCGACACCTACGAGAAAACCTACCTTATGGACAGTTTTTACGCCTCAGGCGCAACTGTACAGACCTGTCCGAATTCAAGAGACAAGCTGGTGAACTCAAGGAGAAACTCAAACTACGAGAATATCCAAATAGGATTGTCAGCAAAGCTTTCAAAAGGGCAAGAAACAACAATAGAGAGTCGCTGTTGGAAGACCGATCAAAGGACCCCACTGAAAATAAACGACCAATATGTGTTACGACTTTTAACACAGTATCCAATGAGGTGTCGAAACTGGTTAATAAACACTGGCGGATACTAACATGTGGAGGATTGAACTTAGAAAAACCGATGTTTGCACACCGAAGGGGGCGCAACCTCAAAGACATGTTGGTACACACCCGACCAAAACCAGTGACTGCGTCCACACAACCAACCATAAGTGTTAAGGGACACTTTCCATGTGGTAACTGCAGTAGCTGCCATCTGACTGACAAAAGCACGAGACTCAGCTTCAGCAACGGCACCACATGGGAACAAAGAAGGTTCACAAATTGTAACTCCAAAAACGTGATCTACCTCATCACGTGCCCGTGCAACCTCGAGTATGTAGGCATGACTACACGAGCCGTAAAGACAAGAATGAACGAACACAAGAGTAATGTACGGTGTAAAAAAAGCACCACAAAAATGGCCACACATTACTTGACATCCGAACACTGTGTGAATGATTTAAAATGGACTATCATCGAACAATTACCCTCTGAGGTGGGCCTTTTTCAGAAAGAACAGCGATGGGTGTTCCGTCTGGGGACCCATCTGAACGGGCTCAACGACGATGTCCCGTGGAGTCAATTATCCACGTAAAAGACCACCCAATGAACGAACCCAGCGAAAAACCGAACTACAACTGGTTCCCAGTCCACACAACTGTGTCCGCCGAACTACAACTACAAATGAAGAAATGGACATTGTCCCACTCTGTCTGACTCTTAATTTATTTCATTCATTTATTTATATCTGCCATCGTTGTCCGTGTGTGATACCCAGACAATGAGAACGTCTGTGACTTCATCACATCTGACAGTCACTGGATACCGGGCTCATGGTCACAAGCGCACTGGAGACAGCGCACAAGAGATGCGTGTGTCAAATGCGCGTGCGCACAAAACGAGACACTCCCAACAGCGCATGCGCCGCTGAACAGTGGCAGGCTAACGCGCATGCGCAGCGAAATACCTCCAGCGCCTGCAGACACTTATCCCATGTCAGCGCATCTGGAACATACAGGCGCCCTGTATGGCCACACAGCGGAATACCCAAACATGGGATGAGTTTCCTTTCCGCCCAATTAACGAAAAAGCCTATAAATAGCCTAAACCGCTACCAACTCCACAACCAGCGGAGCAGCGGACGGGGTAAGGCGGCGATCTGAGCGTCCTTACTATGTGAGTATAACACCAAAGGAGTACCATTCCGCCACGATCATCTCTAACCATCCACAGAAGTAAGTGTTAAAGAATGATTAGTAATGGCCACTTCATCCTCTACTGCAGATTGCCATTGGAGCAACACCCCGACGCTCCTATCTTGCTCATGAAGCCCACAACCAAGCTTCACAAGTACGAATTTCAGGTTTACAAAAAATCCTAGTGCTCTATATGTTTTATGTTGTATGTGTAGTGAGTCTTTTTTATGGAAGCTTATCGCTAAGCAAATGGTGAGGTTCCAGGTGACTGCACCTGCATGAACTACCCGTTACATGGGTAACCATTAGGCAAATCTCTCTTTTTTTGTCTTTCTACAGGTCATTGTGCTTGTAGCAGACCGCTGTAGGCACACTTAGCCTATTTAAAGTAAAATTCACTTTTCTGTAAATACACAGTTTTACGTAACAAAAGACGTGAGTAGGGAAGGGAGTTTGTGCCCCTGTCCTGAAGAAGGAGCCTGTCTCCGAAACATGTCGACACATAAGCACATCAGAGGTCCTGTTCATTAATACAACAGATTGACCTCGCCCTGCACTTTCTTTTTAACGGTACCAGCCAGAGCACAGAATAAAACTTTTTTTCTTTTCCGCTCTAGTGCCAGGTACCTTTTAAAACTTTTCACAACACTCCCTACTCACTTGTAACACAACCCACACACTGTACACCACACATAGCCAACTTTGTAAGTGCTCCCTCGTAGTCGTCGGTCGCAGCACGCCGCATCCCGATAGAGGGGTGCGAAGACCCCGATGATGAAGCATGACACCAAGGGGCCTTTTGGTGTGTGAGGGGTATTTTCACAAACACTGAGTGCTTCAATATCCATTGATCACTCTCCTTTTCCCACTAAATGTTGGATTTCTCTTGTTTATTTGAATACCCAGTGGAGCATAAATCCAACGATTAGCTCTACCTCCCCCTCTTGTTTTTGATATAGCCACAGATTGAACATTCTTGAGCCCCATAACTGTTTTTATAATCCCATGTGGGTTCTGCTTCTACTTACTTTCCCTTTGGATGTATGAGTTCACTTTGTGGCCCCTTTATTATATAGCGCAATCTTGCCCTGAAGGTGCTTATTTTTGATCGTTTTCAGGCTCACTCCCGTCACAGCTTGTTGTAGCTACAGATTCAACCTCCCTGAGCTCCAGAACTGCTTTTGTCCTTTCCCATTTGTGTTCTGTTTCCACTTAATCTTCCCCTTGGTTATGGTATGTTGTTATCCTAAAAAAGTTATGGAGCACAGCGTATACCCAAGGGTGTCTTGGCGCTAGCATATCAGAGAGCGTATGTGAGGAAAGGCAGAGATTACTGTTTGAACGGCAGGTTTTAAGAAGCTTTCTAAACATCTGAAGAGAGGAAGCCGATCTAATGTGTAGAGTCAAGAGATTCCACAGTTAGTTGCTCCGACAAGGAAGCTGATTCCACCCCATTTGTTATTTTTTTGTATCTGAAGGTATTAGCTTTGTAGACTCTCAATGATCTCAGATTCCTATTGGGAATGTACCAAGAAATGCCTTGACTCAGAAATGCTGATCCAGAATCGTGCAGGGCCTTAAATGTAAAGCAAATTACTTCAAATTTGATCCAATTCCCAACAGTCAGCCAGTGTAAATCTTTGATGGCTTGGGGGAGAGAATGATGTTTGGGGAGGCCGAGAAGTACCCTAGCAGCAGAGTTCAGCAGTAGCTGAAGTTTCTTGATATGTTGTGCCTGAAGACGGATGCATAAGCCTTTAGAATCAACATGGATATCACTGTCTTCCTAGAGTTAATGGGGAGAAAGTTCAGAATTCTCTTTAGGATTCTGAGAGTATTATAAGAGGACGATAAGACGGCATTAATTTGATTGTCATCTCGAATCACCCCAAGACTCTTGTCTTTGGGAGCAGGCGAGGGAAGCATACCCATTTCTGATGGCCAGGTGGTGGTGGACCACAAATTGGGATTATTTCCCAGGAGGATCACCTCTGTTTTTTCAAAGTTTAATTGGAGACAGAGTTTGCTCATCCATGAACTAACTTCTCTCATACAGTTGTGACTTTGGAGGCTGGTATAATTAGGATCATTTGTGACGGATAAAACAATCTGTGGATCATTTGCAAATGACATGCGGGAAAAACCAAAGGATTGAATCGGGGTTACGACATGACTTTATATTGGCCGTTCGACTTCCGCACCGTGTAGATTTTATGAGGAGGCTGAAAGGGATTACTTGACATAACACATGCATAGTGATATATTTATTGTCACAGAGAATTTTTTTTAATGAAACTCTACTTTTTGGCAACAACAACCTCTATCAACTGCCTTCTTTTTAATGTTTTTCTTGTGTAGGGCAATCTCGCCCTGAAAGTAATTAAGCACTTAGGGCCAGATGTAGGAAGCCTAATACCGGTCGGTAACAGCCGAAATTACCGAGTTTCGGCCGTTACTGACCGGTAATAGGCATTTGGGATGTAGGGACCTAATTTAAGGATTCGGTAATTTACCAAATCGGTAATTTAAGGAATCGGTAAATTACCGAATTCTTAAATACGATTCGGTAAATTACCGAATCCTTAATGTAGGAAGTACTCAAGTGAGTGCTTTTCACTTGTAAGGATTCGTTATTTACCACCACCTACAAGTTGCTGGTAAATAAAGAAATCCGTTAAAAAAGCAATTATGTGCTTTTTTATCAGTGCCATGTGGCAGACATACATGCCCTTAGGGCATGTATGTGTGCCACATGTGCACCCATGCACTATACAGGGGTGCAACATGGTGTCAATTTGACATCCTGCCACCCTTGTAGGCCTACCCCCTATTACCGATTCGGTATTTACCGAATCGGTAATTCTCATTCATTCCTATGGGCCTCCAGGCTCATAGCAATGAATGGGGAATACCGATTCGGTAAATACCGAATCGGTATTTACCGAAATTTACTGATTTGGTAAAATTTACCAAATCATTATCTACATATCATTTACCGATTCTAAAATACCGAATCAGTAAAATTCGGTATTTTAGAATCGGTAAATGATATTTACCTACATCTGGCCCTAAATGTTTTATTTTGATCGTTTTGCAGTCTTTCTATTGTCGCTGCTTGCCTTATCCACAGATTCAACCTCCCTGAGCCTCTTAACCGCTTTTGTGCTTTCCCATTTGGTTTCTTTGTTGACTTAATCTCCACCTGGGGGTTCGGCTTCACTTTGCGGCCGGTTTATTATACAGCACGATCTCGCCCTGAAAGCATTCAACCCATTTATGTTTAATTTGGATCTTTTTGCCAGTTCTCTCCTGTCGCTGCTTGCTGTAGCTACTGATTGAATATCCTCAAGCCCCATGACTGCTTTTGTTCTTTACCATTCGGGTTCTGTTTCTACTTAATCTCCCCCTGCGTTTACAAGTTGAGTTTGCAGCCCATTTATTGGTGGCTACCCATATTTCCTGTTTGTTGTGTCACTGCTTCACGCACAACACTATTTTCCAGGGTAAAATAACATAAAATACATCATTTACTTGCCTTCCTTTTAAATAGCGCAAAATCAATGTAATTGTGTTTATAAAACTTTTACTACATCATTATATACTTTTGCAAAAAAACACACTTTAATGACACAAAGTAGGTAATCTCAAAAAGGTAACCCACGGTTGCTGAGGTTCTCTGACAAAATCCCACCCGTAACTGCTGCCCAAAGGACATTTATAATGTTAACTCCCACAACTTGGATTGTGGCTTTCAACACTTCTTTTTTAAAGCACATAGGGGCACATGCATCAATGTTCCAGTATTGCGATTCGTAATTTGCGAATTTTAAGGAATCGCATTTTGCGAATCGCAAAACGGGATGCATCATTTTTTTAAATATAATTTAAAGAATCGCAAAAAATCGAATTTGTTTGCGAATTCGCAAAAGAAAGCGATTTTTTGTGCAAATTCTTATTTTGCGAATTCGCAAAAAATTCGCAATTTTGCGAAATCGCATTTTGATGCATTGGATTGAGGACACACCCAGGAAGCCGTCAGACTAATTGAATGCACCTGAGACCTAGTTTGAACTAGGGAGTGGCAGTTGGTCAGTACAGCTTTGTTTGCTGAACCTGGAGGACTGTTTTGTGAGAGCTGCAGAGGGAGAAATGGAATCAGAAGTTGGAAGTCAAGACCTTCATGCCAGAAAAAGAAAGATGAAGTTTAGTGAGCAGGAGTTGCAGATATTAATAGAGGAGGTTGCTGAGAGGCAGGAAGAGCTTTTTGGAAAATTGTCTTTGAAGGTCCCAGAAGTAGTGAAAAGAAAACATTGGCTGGCCATTCAAGCCAAGGTAAATGCTGTTGGGGTTGCCCACCGAGACATCACCAACCTGAAAAAAAGGTGGTATGACTTACGCTCTCGCGCAAAAGAAAGGATTGCGACAAGGATAAAAAGTGCCAATAAAACTGGTGGTGGCTCTCCCAAGGACACACCTACTGCCCCCTTGAGGATTTGGTTGAGGGGACGCTTGTGACTGAAGCTGTGATTGGAGTTATTCAGATTGACACCTCTGAGCATGCAGGCACTTCCCAAGGTATGTGTACATTGTACATAGCTTATTATTTATTTTTAAGATGTCCTTGGTGTGCAAGATGTGATTAGACACAGTATTGAAGCTCATGTTTAAAACAGTTTAAGAATAGGACACTTTGCTCTTCCTTATGGCTGACAAAAAGGTATTTTATTGAAGGAAGCAGTGCATCGTGGGAAATGTAGTTTTTCACACAATTTTCTAAATGATGTACTTTAATCAAAATTTAAGATAAGAAATGAAACATCACATAAGGATCATTTAATATGCTAGCATTCATACATTTTATTTGTAAAGAAATGTGCATTAAAATGAACATTAACACATGTTACTTCACATCAAACATATACTGAATGCACTTTATCATTTGTAGATCATGAGAAGGAAACAGAAATATATGTCTCAGAAGAAAACAACAAGGATTCTGAGAACACATGTAAGCCACAGTCCAAAATATCTTCTACACCTGTGCACACATTGCAAGTCAGGAAGAGAGTGCGCCAGATTCTGAACACAGACACTGAGGATGAAAATAATGTCACTGAAGTAAAGATAGGAGAAGTATGTTCGGAGGTGACACTCCTGCGACAGGACTTCCGGAACCTATCCGACAGGGTTACCTCTGCAGAGACGCGGATGGGCGAGGCGGAAGACTCGATCACTACCCTACGCAAGGACATGGCGGAGCTGCAGGCATCCCATCGCCAACTTCTATGGAAGGTAGACGACGCCGAAAATAGAGCGTGATGGAACAACCTCCGCTTTGTTGGCTTTAGGGAAGGAATTGAGAAAACTGATATGGTATCCTTCCTACGCACGTGGCTCACGGAAACTTTCCAGACGGTGCAATTCTCCCCCTGCTTCATTATTGAGAGGGCGCACAGGGCCCTCCTAGTGAGACCTCCGGAGGGAGCAAGACCACGACCAGTCATAGCGCGCTTTCTTAATTTCGCTGACAGGGACCTTATCCTGAGAGAGGCGAGGAAACTGGGTGAGATCCGTCTGGAAAATGCACATATCATGGTCTTTCCGGACTATAGTCAAGAGGTGCAGGAACAACGCCGCACTTTCGACTCTGTGAAGGCGAAACTCAGAGACTTAAAGATCACATACATGCTCCTCTTCCCAGCAAAACTTAAGGTTATATACAAGGAGCAGTCGCTTTTCTTCACCCATCCGGAGGATGCTTGGCAATGGCTGGAGGAACGCCCGATCCTCAACAGCAGGGAAAGAGTTGGCCGAGATCCGCCAGAAAGATCCCTACGGAGTGCAACCCAATGGGAACTACTTAAAGCACAAAGGCTGAGAACATCGAGGAGGTCTAGGAGGCAAATCCCGACATTTTGAACGCATAGCATGTGCATTGGAGAACATCACTCATGGAATGGAAGGCCAGAGAATTGCAAATTGCAATAGACACATGAGGTCAATGATGAGCATGCACACATATGCCAGGGCATTAAATAGAGTTACTACCAGCAATGCACGAGTAATGAAACATACTATTTCCATTCAAAAGGACATCCGGCAATGTTGTGGTGCACTCTGTGATGGTATGCTGTCCATGAGAAGTGCTGCAACTGAGATGCAGCCTAAAGATAACCTTAACAAATTTGAAGAAGGGGGGGCAAACATAGATAATGAAGTCAGCAATGACAAAATTAAACCTAAAGATTTGCCTGACCGCCGTAGTGCAAGAGGTCAAGATATGAGTGCAGGAAAATCCAAAAATTCTGAGAATGTCAAAACCAGAGCTTTAGGTTTGCGTGGTAGAAAGAAATAATTTTCATTGTTAATTAGATAATGTTGCTATGATTTCATGTTATTGTTAAAAAGTACACCATCACTGATTGAAAGTTGTTTTCTTTCTTTTTTCTCATTAAATTACAAGCATTATTATATTTGGAAGTGCCATGCTCTAACATCTTTTGTCAAATGTAAAAAATAAATTGACAAAGTCCTTACATTAAACTCACCTTTGGTTAAAAATAGTGTTGAGTGATTTCTGCCCTTCTTCTCCTCCCCTCTACTGCGTCAGGTCCATGTAATCCTGGCCGGGGTTGGTGAGGCTGGTTGTCAATATTTGGCAGCATATCCTCCGTATCAAGTTCAAGGCCTCTCCTAGTAGCTATGTTGTGCAGGATAGCGCATGTTGCAACAATTTTGCAGCAGACATCTGGACGGTATTGCAATGCTCCACCAGTCATATGCAATATGCGAAACCTAGACTTCATGACACCAAAAGTCCTCTCTATGATACTGCGGGTTGAGATATGGGCAGGTTGTATTGCTGTTCTTTGTGGGTATTTGGAGTGAGATAAGGTGAGAGTATGTATGACCTCACACCATATGCACTGTCACCTAAGTCAAAAAAAACAATTTGGAAATGAATATCAATTGCATGCAAGAGCATGACATTTACAAACTTTTCATATTGAAAGATTGCATCTACCTAGTAAATATCCATCTCCAAATTCTCCAGCAAGCAAGCGAGCATGGATGGCACTGTGTTTAAAAATGTAGGAGTCATGAGCACTCCCTGGATAACTGGCAACTAAGTCAGTGATGATTCCTTTAGCATTGCAGACTGTTTGAATATTTAAGGAATGATAATTTTTCCTGTTTCTGAAAATATATTCATTAGCAGAAGGGGGACAAATGGGAACATGAGTTCCATCGACACATCCTATTACATGTGGGAAATGTGCCATGTTGTAGAAGTCTAATTTAGTCTGCAGCAACTCCTGCTGAGTTGTAGGAAATTTTATGTGATGGTTTATTCTATGTAGCATTGCATTTAGAAAGTCTCTAAAAAATCTAGACAATGCACTCTGTGACACCCCCCCCCCCCAGCAACAGAAATGACACCTTGAAAGGAGCCAGAGGCTAGTAGATGAAGACAACATAGCACCTGTACATGGGTGGGTATAGCTTGAGTCCTAGCTGTTTGCCTCTGCAATATGGGGTCTAGTTCTGCTATCAGTTCTAAAATTGAGTCTACATTAAGCCTATACTTATCATATATGTCTGCCTGTGTCTGCCCAAATAAAGTGATGCGCAATCTAAAGATTTTTTCACTCAGTATTCTTCGCCTCCTCCCTGCTGCTCTCAAACGCCACCTACGTGCCATCACAATCACTGCTGCCATCCTGGAAGAGTTCCTGAGGGTCTGTGAGACCCCTTTTGTAGTTGCCTAATCAATTGCACATGTTTCTGTTTGTGAAAAAAAATAGCACCTGCTCACACTTCTTCTTAAATTAGGAATTCTTAATAGCGATTTCTATGGAATTCGCAAATAGCGATTTTTCATGCATACCGGTTTTCGCTATATATTTGAGAATTCCTTATTTTACAGAATTTGTGACAACTCGCAATCCCAATTGCGAGTAAATAAAGAATCGTAAACTAAATAGCGATTCCTTAACTTGGAAAAAAATGATGCATACCAAAAACAGAAATTGCATTCGCAAACGGCTATTGTGAGAAGTTGGCCTGATGTGCAGTGCTCACTATTCTAGTGATCACTATATATCAGTCCAAACAACCCTCATTGATGATTGGTTGTAAGTCAACCTTATAGACCAGCTATCCTAGTAGCATGGATACGAGCAGTCTAAGGCTAAGACTCTAGAGGGCGTGTTAAGCCAGCTGTTTTACCATCACATTACCCCTTGAACACCCAGTGAAAGGACACCACACAAGTGTTATGAAAATAAACAATGTATTTATTAGAATCACAACAACCCTGTACTCTTTATGAGGACAGGGTGCTAGGCACACAACAAAACTCTTACGAAAATACTTAAGTTAGCACGTTATACACAAATGCCCGAGGGGCACGGAAAACCATATACTCTAAAAGTGGAATGCGCATTACTAGCAGGTAAGTAACAAGTCTAATAGGCTTTGGAATCGCTAGGACTGGACTACTGAACCTTTAGATTACTAGCAGGAGGCCTAGGGAACTCGGGTGCAGAGTGTGCACTCTCACGCGGGATGCGGGACAAAGTCTATGGGAGCTAGAATTCACAAAGTTAGTGTTCACGGGCGAACCCGACCTGGTAGGGAGAAAACGACAGTGGATCCTGACCCTTGGATAGTGAGGCTATGCTGGGACACCGAAGTGCCGAAGTTACCTAGCCCAGGGGCTGCAGCTGCATAGGTCTCAAAAGACGTCGGGAATCCTCGTTGCCGGACCAGGAGCCTGGAAGAAAGGAGTTGCTGGCAGGCGACCAGTGAAGAAAGTTCGATGGATCCAAGCCTGGATCGAAGAAGGATGACACCTGAAAGCAGAGGGGACCAAGTTCGTGACTACTAGCCAGTAGTCAGTGGGCACCAGGAGGGCACCGGATGGTAGTCACCTCGACTAGGTGAGTGGGCGACGCTGGCTCTGCAGATCTCACGGACCAGGAGGCGTTGTCGGCGACCAGGATGGAGAGGCGAGCTGTCCCACGATGGATGAAGCTGTCGGCGTCGAAGTTACCCAGGATTGGGCAACAAGCCTTGGCTAATTCAAGCCCACGCGGTGGACTCAAAATGGCGTCTTGAGTGGACCAGGAGGGTCCGGGGTGCTCCTCTTCTGGAAGGGAGCAAGGGCCAGTCTGGAGCAACCAGACCAGCAGCAGTGATGTCGTCGGGCGTCGTCAGGAAGGCCACAAGCCAGCGGGCTAGTAGCCAAACAACGCGGTGAGCAGCAAAAAAGCAGAAGGGCCCAACGCCGATCGTGGAGATGCTGGGGGGCTGCTCTTCGGTGCTGGAGCTGCTCAGGGTTGGGGCTTCTCGGACCCCAAAGCACTCACCAGGAAATTACTCGGTGGGCTTGCTGTGCAGAAGTCGTGCAGTCTTGGCGATGGCCGGTCCCTCGAGGTCTCGTCGCACCCACGGTTCTCAGCTGGGCTGTAGAGGTGGGTAGAGGTCAGAGGTGCCAGGGAAGCCGGTTCTCGTCGAGCTGGGCAGTCGGATTCCGGAGGAAGGACTTGCAGCAGACCGCAGTGTTCTTAGATGGTGCCTGCGGATGCAGGGTGACTACTCCTTAGCCACAAGGGAGAATCTTGAAGAAGGAAATCTTGAAGTCCTTTCGTAGAAAGTCGTGTCTTGATTCCAAAGATGATCTGATTTGGAAGGGGGCCAGTCTCTACCTTTATCTTGGAAAAGGGGGCTGGCACGCGACTAAGTCCTGCCCTATGGGTGGGACCAGGAGGGGGGTGGTTACACCCACTTCCTTGGTGGGCTTTTCCCCAGCACAGGGTCTGGAGTGTCCCTGGAACTGGTTTGAGCCAGCCTATGCACAGTGAGCACCGGGGTGCCACGTGCAGTCACCTTCCTCTGAAGCCCTGCCTACCTACAATACACAAAACCCTGTCTGGGACGGTGCTGGCACCGCCCCTGGCAGGAAACCCTTTGTCCTTATCTCCTGCTCTGGGAGGACTCCCAGCAGCAGGAAGGCAGACTTGTGTCTCGGTGGCAGCATCCATTTTGTGGATGCTAAGGCTCTGTCTGACTTTTAACCGGGTTATAGGTTACATGCATGTCGTGTCCCTCTAGAAGGGTGGAATGCTAACCCCGTCGCCAGAATTGGCGAGGGGTTAGTATTCCAATTCGTATGACACCTTACTCGACATGTTTTGATAAAGCGATACCACAGTTGGCATATAACCGCGAGGATTATAATGCACTTAAGAGTATATGGTATGCGATATCATGGAAACGGCTAAGGGATGGATCCCGAAAGCCGCAGACAGGCTCAGCTCATGCCAGAGCACCATCTCACACGATTCCAAGCACTCTGCCTTCAGGATTGTTAAGGCCTGCCATAGGAGTGACTGATAGGAGATCTGTGTGTTCATTTTAGGGTTAGATATAGGTATACTATATCTAAAGCAAAGGGTGAGTACACCACCTTGCCCCAGCTGTCGTGCAGCCAGTTGTGTCAGATTTGGATGGCCAGCCAGGGGTGGCATAATACATGCTGCAGCCCCTGGTAGGCCCTGGGTACACCTATGCCCTGGGTACCTAAGGTACACTGTACAGGGACTGATAAGGTGGCTCAGTATCCAATTTAGATATGTACCTAAGGTACATGGAATCCATTTTACAGAGAGAGCAGTGGGCCTGAGGTCCTGAATAGCAGGGCCTCAGGTCAACTAAGTCAGAAAACCAGCAAAACACCAGGCAAAAAGTTGGGGGCAACCATAGTCAGGGATCTACCTTCCTACATAACCCCCCCACCAAACGAAAGGAGATAAGGCTATCCTTGTCCAGGTAAGCCTATATTGCCTAAGTGGCCATTTAAGGAAGTACCAGCACTGGCATCGTTACCCCCTATGTCATGGTCCACTAAGCAATCCCTCACCCTAAGGGTGTCTGAGGGTCTCCACCATAGGGAATCTCTACCTGTGGTGTGTTTTGTCAAAGAAAAAGGCTGGTGCTGAAATGGAGTACTGAAGTGAGGCTCCACTAACTTTGGGCTCAGCTTCCTCCAATCATCATCCACCATAGAGGCCTTTCTTTCCAAGACTGAGTTGTTTTGGGCTCTCAGGGTCAACCTCTGGCTACCTACAGCTGGAGGTTGGGTCCCTCTGTTTGGCTTACTGGAGGGACAGGTCAGGTCTGGGGCCCTCAGGTCCCAAGTTTGGCTGTGCCCAACAGTGTCCATCTGTGGGAGGTCCCTAACTAATTTTAAGGGGGATCCCTCAGGAGTGTGTCTTATTTTCACTTGGCTAGGTCTACTAGCTTCAGTGCCCTTAATCTGCTGATTGGGGAATTCTTTTGGACAGGGGGCCCTTTGGGGTCCAACACTGGCCTCCCTGACCTCTACAGCCCTGGGCTGACTGAGGCAGGGTAGAGAGGGGCAGGTTACCTGCTCCAGACTGGGTCCCACCTTGGAAGGGTCCACTGACATCAGGGGTTCTGCCAGGCTAGGCCTGACTACCTCTGTGGCAGTTTCTTCACAAGGGGTCAGATCAGTTCCCTGAGGAGGCTGATCCTTTCCTAAAGTCTGGTGGGAGGGAGATTTCTCTTCCTCCTCAATACTCTCTGTCTGAGTGGTGTGATCCATAGTTTCAGGCTTCACAACACTGTCATCTGTCTGAGTTTGAGCTGTGGCCATCACAACTCTCCCAACCTTTTCAGGAGGGGGCTCAGTTTGGGTGTGGGCTGTGACCATCACAGCCTTGACAACTTGTTCTGGGAAGGGAGTTGTCTGAGATTGGGTTGTGACTGGCACAACCCTCCTGACCTGTTCAGGGAGGATATCTTGGACTGGGGCTGTGGCTACCACTGCCCCACTAACCTTACCATGGATGTTTACCATTCTAGAATGGGTTTCTTGCTCTACTTCAGCCCAGGCTGAGAGCTCTAAATCATTCCCCAGTAGGCAATCTACAGGCAAGTTTGGTGACACTGCCACTCTCTTAGCGCACTCCCTGGCAGCGCTCTGTTACAGGCAGTTCCTTAGGATTTTAAACATCCCGTTTTTTGCATCTTGGTTATTTTTGTTAGCGCAAACTTTTTCCCCTGGTTTTAGAATTACTTGGCCTCGCTTACCTCCACGCTGCCACCCTCACTTGCACCATAATATTGGAAGCACCGCATTTCGCGGGTCCCTCGCCAGTGTCTCGACGGCGGCCATATTGCTTGAGGGGTGAGTTTTAGCGCGGTCTAGTCCTCACTTAGGAGGCGCGACCATTTAAATTGGAGGCAAATCTTAGGCGCGCTCTCAATTTTGCTTAGCGCACTCCCTGGCAGCGCTCTGTTACAGGCAGTTCCTTAGGATTTTAAACATCCCGTTTTTTGCATCTTGGTTATTTTTGTTAGCGCAAACTTTTTCCCCTGGTTTTAGAATTACTTGGCCTCGCTTACCTCCACGCTGCCACCCTCACTTGCACCATAATATTGGAAGCACCGCATTTCGCGGGTCCCTCGCCAGTGTCTCGACGGCGGCCATATTGCTTGAGGGGTGAGTTTTAGCGCGGTCTAGTCCTCACTTAGGAGGCGCGACCATTTAAATTGGAGGCAAATCTTAGGCGCGCTCTCAATTTTGCTTAGCGCACTCCCTGGCAGCGCTCTGTTACAGGCAGTTCCTTAGGATTTTAAACATCCCGTTTTTTGCATCTTGGTTATTTTTGTTAGCGCAAACTTTTTCCCCTGGTTTTAGAATTACTTGGCCTCGCTTACCTCCACGCTGCCACCCTCACTTGCACCATAATATTGGAAGCACCGCATTTCGCGGGTCCCTCGCCAGTGTCTCGACGGCGGCCATATTGCTTGAGGGGTGAGTTTTAGCGCGGTCTAGTCCTCACTTAGGAGGCGCGACCACTTAAATTGGAGCCATGCTTACGCGCAGCGTAATCGCGCAGCAGGATCGCCTGACTTACGCCGGAGTTACGCCTGAGTTCAGCCCGTCTGCGCCCGTCCGCGCTGAGGACGGGCTGCAGGCCGGGCTGGACTCGGCTGCTACCCCTCTCTCTCCCTCCGAGGCTAGCAGACAATACTCTAGGGTCAACCTCCTTTCTCTTAAACCGCGCTTGCTGTCTTGTGCCCATCGTCTTTCACCAGAAGGGATTCTATATGCCCGATGTTGCAGGGCCTGTCTCTCCTCCTTTAATTTTGTTTCCAATGATTCGACCACGTTTTCGCCCCTTCCTACCTGTCCACCCACCTCTTTAAGAAATGGCTTTCTCATTAATGCGCGCTCACTGGTCAAGCACAATGTGGCTTTTCACGACTTCGTTGATGCTCGACAACCGGATTGGGTGTTCATTACTGAGACCTGGACATCCGACACCTCTGGCCATGACTTGTTGATGGCCATTCCCGATGGCTATTCTCTGCACAGGCAGGATAGACTGCTCCGCAGAGGTGGAGGGATTGCTATTCTTGTGAGATCCTCTCTCCCATGTAGCATTAAGCCTTTATCCGGGCCTCAAGATCGCTTTGAAGCCTTCTATTTCTGTATCATCTGCGCCCCGTCGGCATCTTTTACAGGGATCTTGATATATAGGCCTCCTGGCCTTAGATCGGGCTTCCCTGCGGACCTACTGAGAATCCTGGAACCCTATTTTGGTAAGCCGTGTCTTACCATCTTGGGTGATTTAAATTTCCATCTTGAGGACACTAATTCAAATGACACTACATCTCTGGTTGAGTCACTTGGAGCTTGTGACCTTCAGCAACTCGTGAGCAGTCCTACTCACACGGCTGGTCATATATTGGATGGGGTGTTTTCCAATGATCCTAGACTATCGACTGGCCTTCCTCTTCCACTGGTCTGGACTGATCACTTCGCTGTCCCGTTGCAATTTATTCTCCCTGCCCCGAGTTCTGCTAATCAGACGACTTCCTCACATACACTCAGGAGAAACTTAAGGAATGTTACGGACAAGGCTCTTGTTCCCTTTGTCTCTTCCACTGATTCTCTTGCTGGTAAGGATGCAGGTGAGGCAGCTTCTGATCTAACGAACTCCATAGTCAGTGCTGTTGATAGGCTGGCCCCTGCTTCGTTGCGATATGTAGCAAGGCAAAAGCCTACTGCTCCCTGGTTTTCCAGCCAGCTGAGACTTTTGAGGCAGGGATGTAGGTGTACCGAGAGAAGGTGGAGGAAATCATGGGATTCTAGGGATCGAGAGGCTCACAAGTCTGCACTACGGGAGTATAAATTGAGAGTGGTAAAGGAGAAGCAGGAATACTTTGCTAATCTGACCAGCTCTCTTTCATCTCCTGGGGAACTGTTTAAAATCGCTGATTCATTATGCTCCCTCCAACTCCCTGATCCTGTAGTCCATTCACAGGAACTGTGCAACAAGATCTCTGTTTTTTTCCATAAAAAGATTCTTGATATCCATGCCTCTTTGGATGTCGAACGCCTTCTATTGGATCAGAGTATCTCTATGGAGCTGTCTAGTCTTGATTCTTTCAGTAGGGATTCTGCTATTCCATCTCTATCGGAATTCCCCCCCTTGTCGTTGGAGGAACTGAATCTCCTGCTGGATAGAACCAAATCTTCTTCTCCTATGGATCCTCTACCTCTTATAAAGCTTAAAGAGTGTAGAAGCAGTCTTCTTCCTTCCATGCTCATGGTTATGAACAAATCCATTTCCCAGGGCTCTTTTCCAACGGTATGGAAGAAGGCCATCGTAAAGCCTCTCCTCAAAAAACCATCCCTTGACCCTGGCCTTTTAAAAAACTTTAGGCCAATCTCCCTTCTTCCGGCACCTGCAAAGATATTGGAAGCACACCTAAATTCTCATTTGTCCGCCTTTCTTGATCAATCCGGATATTTAGATAACACACAGCATGGCTTCAGGAAACACCACAGCACAGAGTCCGCTCTGACTCTTGTGGCCGACAAGATCCGTCGGAAAGTGGACTCTGGCCAATCCACTGTCTTGGTTTTACTTGATCTCTCGGCCGCATTCGATACCCTGTCTCCCGCCATTTTAACATCTCGGCTTAGGGAGGCAGGGGTCGAGGGATCGGCTTTGAGTCTTCTGAACTCTTTTCTTTTAGAAAGAGAGCAGAGAGTGATGCTTGGGAACTACCTCTCCCCTGCCAAGTCTTTGCAATGTGGGGTGCCACAAGGGTCGGCCTTGAGCCCGACCCTGTTCAACATCTACGTGGCCCCCCTTGCTAGACTTATAAGATCGCAGGGGATGGAGGTAGTATCCTACGCTGATGACACTCAAATCATGGTGTCTCTGGCTCATTCCTCTGTGGTAACATCTGCCTTGAGCTTCAGGGTATGCATGCAGTTGGTGGCAGACTGGATGACTGTTAATTCCCTGAGGCTCAATGGCGAAAAAACAGAGGTACTGGTTTTTGGAAAGAACCAGGATGTCTGGTCGAGCGAGTGGTGGCCTTCGTCTCTTGGCACCTGCCCCTCTCCCTCCCAATCAGCCAGAAATCTAGGTGTGATATTTGACACCTCACTCTCTATGTCCCTTCAAGTAAACAGGACCGTGGCCACTTGCTGGGGTGTGATTAGGACTCTAAATAGAATCCGTGAATATCTTTCTCCCCAAGCTCGGAAACAAATTGCAGTCGCTCTTGTTGGCTCCAGGCTGGATTATTGCAATTCCCTGTACATGGAGTCCAACAAGAGCCTTGTGCATCGACTGCAAATTGTGCAGAACGCGGCTGCACGTTTTGTATTGGCCCTTCCTAAGGTGGCTTCTGCGACTAAAGCCAGGAAAGATCTTCACTGGCTTCCAGTGCAGCACAGAATTTCTTTTAAAATTCTTTGCATGACCTACAGAGCATTGGCGGAGGGATCAATGAGTGGGATTAGTTCCTTGCTCGCTCGCTATGTTCCAGTTAGAGGCCTTCGATCCGCTGAATTGCTCCAACTTGTCGTGCCACGGGTCAGGCTGGCAAGATGGGGAGCTAGGGCCTTTTCAGTTGTGGCCCCTCAGCTCTGGAATTCGATTCCCATTGAGCTTAAGAGGTTGCCATCTATTGAGTTGTTCAAAAAGGAGCTAAAGACATGGTTCTTTAGGAAGTCTTATCTCTAACTGAACGTTCCCTGGAGTGATAAGCTGTGTTTCTGATGTTAGGCGCCTTGACGCCCATGGGGCAAAGTATGCGCAGAATAAAAACATTTTCATTCATTCATTCATTCTTGTGGCCAGTGACACCTCCCCAGCTCAGATTGACCACTGCCATGGGATGATCTCTCTGTACTCCATCAATATTGGTCACCTGGTATGTGGCACCAGGTAAAAGTTGCCTTGAGGGGACTAGACTCTCAGTCACCATAGTGATGCTAGCCCCTGTATCTCTATAGGCCTCAACTTTTATCCCATTGATGAGGGGCTCCTGTCTGTACTTGCCCAAAGTGTTGGGACAAGTTGTGAAGTTGGCAAACCCCATGCCAGTCTCACAGACAAGAGTATCTAAGTTTGGGGACCTGGTTAGGCCAGAGTCCCCAGGAACTCCCAAAGTAAATGCACCCAAATTCTTGGGGGCACTCCCACCACCTGGGGGATTACTACTAGTAGTAACAGGAGGTTTGGGAATGTTACTTGTGGGTATGTTTTCCTTATTGTTATTCTTTGGGCAACTGCTGTCAATTTTTAAATGACCCACCTGTTTACAGGGATAACAATAAGGTTTCTTCTGGTTATTGGAAGTATTCTGGGACCCACCCCCCTCAGAGGATTTTTGGGGCCCTGATGTGGTCTGATCTGTAGATTTATTCCCACCCTTCTCTTGAGGCTTGGTTGATTCCTTTTTCTGGTCACCACCTTGGTTCTTGGGCCTAATCCTGGTTCTGACCCATTTGTCTGCCCTCTTACCCAATTCTTGTGGAGAGGTCAGATCAGAGTCTACCAGGTGCTGGTGTAATAACTGGTTCTGACAATTATTTAAGGCTTGCTCTCTCATAATAAGATTATATAATCCTGTGAAGTCAGTAACCTTGCTACCCAGTAGCCAGCCTTCCAAAGCCTTAGTGGCACAATCAACAAAGTCAGACCAGTCCTGAGACTGAGTTTTCTGGGTGTCTCTGAACAGCAACCTGTACTGCTCAGTGGTTAAGCCAAACCCATCAACCAGTGCATTTTTCAGGACCTGGTAATTGTTAGCATCCTCCACTCTTGTAGTGAGGAGCTTATCTCTACCTTTGCCATCAAAGGAGAGCCACAGTATAGCTGCCCACTGACTTTGGGGGATGCCCTGCACAGTGCAGGCCCTCTCCAAAGCAGCCATCCATTTCTGGATGTCATCCCCTTGTTTAAAGGGGGGCACTATTTTTGTCAGGTGTTTAGTATCTAAACCCTTCTCTCTATCTCTTGGGAGATTGCTGCCACCAGTGGGTGCTAACCCACTCATCTGCTGCTCTCTAGCAAAGGCAAGCTTCTCTTTGGCCAGGGCAAGTTCTTCCCTTTCAATCCTCAGTTCAGCTTGTCTCATTCTAGCCTCATGCTCCCTTCTCTGAGGGGAAGTGAATCTCCTCTGTGGAGGATTCCTTCTCCCCTGAGAAGAGGCATTAGAGTGCAGAGATCTATTGGAGTCCCTAGAAAGAGATCTATCTCTCCTAACTCCAAGGTTAGGCCCACTTAGGGTTAGTACTGGGGGTCCCCCAGATCCTAGCCCAAGTAAGTCTAAGTTGGCCCTGGTTAGCCTTCTGACTACCTCAAGACCTTTGTCTACCTCCTCCCCAGAGAGTTCCTCCTGATCCTCCTCCTCCTCAACTGCAGTAGCAGTGTTGGGGAGGTCTGGATCCCCAGAGGTTCCCTCTAAGGCTGGCATGTTCTCATGTAACTGAGAAATCTTCCTGGCATCATATGTCTCTAAGAGACCTATCAGAAAGGGAATGGTGGGGTTAGACCCCTGCTTCAGTTTCCTGGAGACACAGATCTGTCTCATCTCCTGGAAACTGAGAGCTGCATATCTTGAAGTGACCTGTGGAGGGTCAACACTGACCAGGGGAGTCTCAGTAGATTCTCCCTGGGTAGACATGCTTTTCTAGTGAGGTGTAAGTGGTGCACTTACCTACACTATTTGTTTGCCTACTGATCCCTTGCTAGAGTTGTAGTTTAGGGTGTGCTAGGCCCTAGGAGCTACAACAGCTGGTTCAGTAGAACTCAGAGTATTCTAAGCTAAGTTATATGTACCTTTAGTACTTATGTGATCTTTCACAAGATATTCTTAGGGCATGTGTGGTAAAACAACAGCAAGCTCAAATCCCAACCGCTGCTCACCAATGTGAGAAGTTGGCCTGATGTGCAGTGCTCACTATTCTAGTGATCACTATATCAGTCCAAACAACCCTCATTGATGATTGGTTGTAAGTCAACCTTATAGACCAGCTATCCTAGTAGCATGGATACGAGCAGTCTAAGGCTAAGACTCTAGAGGGCGTGTTAAGCCAGCTGTTTTACCATCACATTACCCCTTAAACACCCAGTGAAAGGACACCACACAAGTGTTATGAAAATAAACAATGTATTTATTAGAATCACAACAACCCTGTACTCTTTATGAGGACAGGGTGCTAGGCACACAACAAAACTCTTACGAAAATACTTAAGTTAGCACGTTATACACAAATGCCCGAGGGGCACGGAAAACCATATACTCTAAAAGTGGAATGCGAATTACTAGCAGGTAAGTAACAAGTCTAATAGGCTTTGGAATCGCTAGGACTGGACTACTGAACCTTTAGATTACTAGCAGGAGGCCTAGGGAACTCGGGTGCAGAGTGTGCACTCTCACGCGGGATGCGGGACAAAGTCTATGGGAGCTAGAATTCACAAAGTTAGTGTTCACGGGCGAACCCGACCTGGTAGGGAGAAAACGTCAGTGGATCCTGACCCTTGGATAGTGAGGCTATGCTGGGACACCGAAGTGCCGAAGTTACCTAGCCCCGGGGCTGCAGCTGCATAGGTCTCAAAAGACGTCGGGAATCCTCGTTGCCGGACCAGGAGCCTGGAAGAAAGGAGTTGCTGGCAGGCGACCAGTGAAGAAAGTTCGATGGATCCAAGCCTGGATCGAAGAAGGATGACACCTGAAAGCAGAGGGGACCAAGTTCGTGACTACTAGCCAGTAGTCAGTGGGCACCAGGAGGGCACCGGATGGTAGTCACCTCGACTAGGTGAGTGGGCGACGCTGGCTCTGCAGATCTCACGGACCAGGAGGCGTTGTCGGCGACCAGGATGGAGAGGCGAGCTGTCCCACGATGGATGAAGCTGTCGGCGTCGAAGTTACCCAGGATTGGGCAACAAGCCTTGGCTAATTCAAGCCCATGCGGTGGACTCAAAATGGCGTCTTGAGTGGACCAGGAGGGTCCGGGGTGCTCCTCTTCTGGAAGGGAGCAAGGGCCAGTCTGGAGCAACCAGACCAGCAGCAGTGATGTCGTCGGGCGTCGTCAGGAAGGCCACAAGCCAGCGGGCTAGTAGCCAAACAACGCGGTGAGCAGCAAAAAAGCAGAAGGACCCCACGCCGATCGTGGAGATGCTGGGGGGCTGCTCTTCGGTGCTGGAGCTGCTCAGGGTTGGGGCTTCTCGGACCCCAAAGCACTCACCAGGAAATTACTCGGTGGGCTTGCTGTGCAGAAGTCGTGCAGTCTTGGCGATGGCCGGTCCCTCGAGGTCTCGTCGCCCCCACGGTTCTCAGCTGGGCTGTAGAGGTGGGTAGAGGTCAGAGGTGCCAGGGAAGCCGGTTCTCGTCGAGCTGGGCAGTCGGATTCCGGAGGAAGGACTTGCAGCAGACCGCAGTGTTCTTAGATGGTGCCTGCGGATGCAGGGTGACTACTCCTTAGCCACAAGGGAGAATCTTGAAGAAGGAAATCTTGAAGTCCTTTCGTAGAAAGTCGTGTCTTGATTCCAAAGATGATCTGATTTGGAAGGGGGCCAGTCTCTACCTTTATCTGGGAAAAGGGGGCTGGCACGCGACTAAGTCCTGCCCTATGGGTGGGACCAGGAGGGGGGTGGTTACACCCACTTCCTTGGCGGGCTTTTCCCCAGCACAGGGTCTGGAGTGTCCCTGGAACTGGTTTGAGCCAGCCTATGCACAGTGAGCACCGGGGTGCCACGTGCAGTCACCTTCCTCTGTAGACCTGCCTACCTATAATACACAAAACCCTGTCTGGGACGGTGCTGGCACCGCCCCTGGCAGGAAACCCTTTGTCCTTATCTCCTGCTCTGGGAGGACTCCCAGCAGCAGGAGGGCAGACTTGTGTCTCGGTGGCAGCATCCATTTTGTGGATGCTAAGGCTCTGTCTGACTTTTAACCGGGTTATAGGTTACATGCATGTCGTGTCCCTCTAGAAGGGTGGAATGCTAACCCCGTCGCCAGAATTGGCGAGGGGTTAGTATTCCAATTCGTATGACACCTTACTCGACATGTTTTGATAAAGCGATACCACAGTTGGCATATAACCGCAAGGATTATAATGCACTTAAGAGTATATGGTATGCGATATCATGGAAACGGCTAAGGGATGGATCCCGAAAGCCGCAGACAGGCTCAGCTCATGCCAGAGCACCATCTCACACGATTCCAAGCACTCTGCCTTCAGGATTGTTAAGGCCTGCCATAGGAGTGACTGATAGGAGATCTGTGTGTTCATTTTAGGGTTAGATATAGGTATACTATATCTAAAGCAAGGGGTGATTACACCACCTTGCCCCAGCTGTCGTGCAGCCAGTTGTGTCAGATTTGGATGGCCAGCCAGGGGTGGCATAATACATGCTGCAGCACCTGGTAGGCCCTGGGTACACCTATGCCCTGGGTACCTAAGGTACACTGTACAGGGACTGATAAGGTGGCTCAGTATCCAATTTAGATATGTACCTAAGGTACATGGAATCCATTTTACAGAGAGAGCAGTGGGCCTGGGGTCCTGAATAGCAGGGCCTCAGGTCAACTAAGTCAGAAAACCAGCAAAACACCAGGCAAAAAGTTGGGGGCAACCATAGTCAGGGATCTACCTTCCTACGGCTATATTTAGCGATTCGCTCTATTTGCGAATGCAATTTCTGTTGATGCATGTGGCTGATAGCGCCTTTAATTCAAAGTGGTAGACAGTATTTTTGTACTGGCGTCAGTTTAACATTTGTTAAAGTAGAGCTATTTACACCATTCAAAGGCCATTTAGTGTTAACACTTGTGTAACTTTTATTACGTTTGATAGGATATCTTCCTAGGAAACAGTCTTCCAAAACGTTACACTAGCAGCAATGCTTGCATTTCACTTTGAAGTGAAAGCCGAAAGGATATGGCGTTGATAGTATGTTTTTCAGATCCGCTTGCACAGTGTTTGTTCTGTGCTTGTGAAATCTACTGTATTTAATGTACAGCTGATTGGTCCATGTGCTCGCCACCTTACATTTCCTCTTATTCTATTGGTTGTAGCGTTTTATTTACTGTTTTTCCTCTGTATTTCTCTTATCGGTATCCCATGGCCCAGTTACTCATTCTCATCTGCTTTGGTGGGTGGAACTTCTTTTCTTTTGCTTGAGGCTCCACAGCGTTTACTGTTTTGTTATCTTTCCCTGGCTGCATGCATTTTGAGGGTGCCTAACACATTTATCGCGTCATTTCAGCACGCATTTCTTTTACATTCTTGCCTCCAATGCCTTGGAGCTAATAATCAAGCATCACAGCAGGTCTGAGAAGCTTCTGTTGCTGTGTGGAAATGTTCTCTGTATGGCACACTGTTGCTCACTATCCTCTTCACGTTAAAATGATTTACTTACAAACTTTACACTATAATATTGAGCAATCAAATATCTTCTTCCTGGTTCACCCACCAGTGGAAATGTACCTCACATACAACTAATTACCCATCATCATCAGCCATATCTTACTGCAAAAGGCTTAAATACAAACACATTACTCTAAAGATAATTCCACGTTCTCTTCACTAGAGCATGTCCCACCAGAGCACAGTCCAATCAGTGACAGCCTTTCAATCCGCCTTTCATAAGCTCGTCGCCATGAATTTAAATAATAGTCCCTCCATCGAATGTAAACCTTTTGGTGAGTGAGTCAGAAGTCTATCAATCAAGGCGACTGTGCCTCTGTTTGGCAAGGGTTTAGCTTACTATTTCAATGAGTTTAGTGCACTTGTGGCATACCATAACATTTTCCAAAATATGGGGCTCTAGCCAATTTAATCCTAAAATTGTTCTGGTAATAAATGTGCTCTATCTTTATACTCTAGATTCATTGAATTTCATTTAATAACCTTGTATTGCCATTTATTCTCACTACCCGTGGGTTCCTTACTCATTCTCTGCGTGGCCACAAGCGGTTTCATGATCTTGTAAGGAGCTTTCATCAACCCTGTTTACATGCCACAGAGAATTCCCATGTTCGGTTTGTATGTTTTGTAGGCGTCTGTTTATAATGAAATGATTAACAGATAAGTCAAATGAAAACAATACTGCAAATTAAGAATATACTCCAAATTACAGTTTCCAAACAAAATACATTTTCCACCATTTACGTTTGATTTACTTATGGGTCTCCACATGGTATGCATTTGATGCATTTGCCTCAGAATCCAGGATCTGCTGCATAATCTGCAGGTTTTTTTTTTATTATTTCAAAAGTTTTTATTTAGAAGATTCCAATACAGTATAGAAGAGTTTTCAATACAGTAACAAAAAAATTGTTTCCAAAGTCCCTAAAAATATAGCAACGCTGTTTGCCACGCAGTGGAAAACCCATCACAAATGTTGAGCGGTCATCTTGCAGTTGCTTATTGCTGTATTTGGTGTTAAGCTGGTATTATTGAGGTCAAACCTTTGCCCATACAGTGGTAACGTGTACAAATGACCCAATGATGAAGTCATACTTTTTAAAAATGTGCTGTGTTACACCACATACTTTGCCTGTTCTTGTCGCGTAATTGAGCCCACCCTGCTTCATACTTTGGTTCTGCCCTGCCACATACCTCCAGTGGCCCTGTCTTTGGCATTGCCGCCACTTCTTGCCTTAACTTGTCCTCCACTCTTTCATCCCTCTCTCGTCTTATCTGTTCTTGTTCTTCTCTTACCCTTTCCTGATTAAATCAGTTTGTTTCCTCATCTCTCAGTTTCACTCTTTCTTCTCTCCTCCTCTGTTCTCAACACTCCGTTCTCACCCCACCTCGTGTCATCCTCCTCTCCTTCTTGTATCCTCACTCTCCCTCTCTCATTATCTCTCACTCTCCCCTCACCACTCCTGCCCTTCTCTCCCTGTCCTCACACCTCTCCATATCACTCGCCCGTTGAATCACCTCTCCCTCATGTTTCATGTTCCTCTGTCCTTCCTCACTCTCCCCTCTCATCTTTCCTCTTATCTCCCCTCTCCTCACTCTCCCCTCTCATCTTTCCTCTTATCTCCCCTCTCCCCTCTCCCCTTTCCTCTTATCTCCCCTCCCCTCACTCTCCCCTCTCCATCTTTCCTCTTATCTCCCCTCTCCCCCTCTCCCCTTTCCTCTTATCTCCCCTCTCCTCACTCTCCCCTCTCATCTTTCCTCTTATCTCCCTCTCCTCACTCTCCCCTCTCATCTTCCCTCTTATCTCTCCTCTCCTCACTCCCCTCTCATCTTTCCTCTTATCTCCCCTCTCCTCACTCTCCCCTCTCATATTTCCTCTAATCTCCCCTCTCCTCACTCTCCCCTCTCATCTTTCCTCTTATCTCCCCTCTCCTCACTCTCCCCTCTCATCTTCCCTCTTATCTCCCCTCTCCTCACTCCCCTCTCATCTTTCCTCTTATCTCCCCTCTCCTCACTCTCCCCTCTCATATTTCCTCTAATCTCCCCCTCTCCTCACTCTCCCCTCTCATCTTCCCTCTTATCTCCCCTCTCCTCACTCCCCTCTCATCTTTCCTCTTATCTCCCCTCTCCTCACTCTCCCCTCTCTTCTTCCCTCTTATCTCCCCCTCTCCTCACTCTCCCCTCTCATATTTCCTCTAATCTCCCCCTCTCCTCACTCTCCCCTCTCATCTTTCCTCTTATCTCCCCTCTCCTCACTCTCCCCTCTCATCTTTCCTCTTATCTCCCCTCTCCCTACTCTCCCCTCTCATCTTCCCTCTTATCTCCCCCTCTCCTCACTCTCCCCTCTCTCCTTACTCTCCCCTCTCCTCACTCTCCCCTCTCATCTTTCCTCTTATCTCCCCTCTCCTCACTCTCCCCTCTCATCTTTCCTCTTATCTCCCCTCTCCCTACTCTCCCCTCTCATCTTTCCTCTTATCTCCCCTCTCCCTACTCTCCCCTCTCATCTTCCCTCTTATCTCCCCCTCTCCTCACTCTCCCCTCTCCTCACTCTCCCCTCTCATCTTTCCTCTTATCTCCCCTCTCCCTACTCTCCTCTCTCATCTTTCCTCTTATCTCCCCTCTCCTCCTCTCCTCTTATCTCCCCTCTCCTCACTCCTCCCTCTCATCTTTCCTCTTATCTCCCCTCTCCTCATCCTCCCCTCTCATCTGTCCTCTTATCTCCCCTCTCCTCACTCTCCCCTCTCATATTTCCTCTGATCTCCCCTCTCCTCACTCTCCCCTCTCATCTTTCTTCTTACTCTCCCTCTCCTCACTCTCCCCTCTCATCTTCCCTCTTATCTCCCCTCCCCCTCTCCCCTTTCCTCTTATCTCCCCTCTCCTCACTCTCCCCTCTCATATTTCCTCTGATCTCCCCTCTCCTCACTCCTCCCTCTCATCTTTCCTCTTATCTCCCCTCTCCTCACTCTCCCCTCTCATATTTCCTCTGATCTCCCCTCTCCTCACTCTCCCCTCTCATCTTCCCTCTTATCTCCCCTCTCCTCACTCTCCCCTCTCATCTTCCCTCTTATCTCTCCTCTCCTTACTCTCCTCTCTCATCTTTCCTCTTATCTCCCCTCTCCTCACTCTCCCCTCTCATCTTTCCTCTTATCTCCCCTCTCCTCACTCTCCCCTCTCATCTTCCCTCTTATCTCTCCTCTCCTCACTCTCCCCTCTCATCTTTCCTCTTATCTCTCCTCTCCTCACTCTCCTCTCTCATCTTTCCTCTTATCTCCCCTCCTCACTCTCCCCTCTCATCTTCCCTCTTATCTCTCCTCTCCTCACTCTCCCCTCTCATCTTTCCTCTTATCTCTCCTCTCCCTACTCTCCCCTCTCATCTTTCCTCTTATCTCTCCTCTCCTTACTCTCCCTCTCATCTTCCCTCTTAATCTCTCCTCTCCTCACTCTCCCCTCTCATCTTTCCTCTTATCTCTCCTCTCCTCACTCTCCTCTCTCATCTTTCCTCTTATCTCCCCTCCTCACTCTCCCCTCTCATCTTCCCTCTTATCTCTCTCTCCTCACTCTCCCCTCTCATCTTTCCTCTTATCTCCCCTCTCCTCATCCTCCCCTCTCATCTGTCCTCTTATCTCCCCTCTCCTCACTCTCCCCTCTCATATTTCCTCTGATCTCCCCTCTCCTCACTCTCCTCTCATCTTTCTTCTTACTCTCCCTCTCCTCACTCTCCCCTCTCATCTTCCCTCTTATCTCCCCTCTCCCCTCTCCCCTTTCCTCTTATCTCCCCTCTCCTCACTCTCCCCTCTCATATTTCCTCTGATCTCCTCTCTCCTCACTCTCCCCTCTCATCTTCCCTCTTATCTCCCCTCTCCCCTCTCCCCTTTCCTCTTATCTCCCCTCTCCTCACTCTCCCCTCTCATATTTCCTCTGATCTCCCCTCTCCTCACTCTCCCCCTCTCATATTTCCTCTGATCTCCCCTCTCCTCACTCTCCCCTCTCATCTTCCCTCTTATCTCCCCTCTCCTCACTCTCCCCTCTCATCTTCCCTCTTATCTCTCCTCTCCTTACTCTCCTCTCTCATCTTTCCTCTTATCTCCCCTCTCCTCACTCTCCCCCTCTCATCTTTCCTCTTATCTCCCCTCTCCTCACTCTCCCCTCTCATCTTCCCTCTTATCTCTCCTCTCCTCACTCTCCCCTCTCATCTTTCCTCTATCTCTCCTCTCCTCACTCTCCTCTCTCATCTTTCCTCTTATCTCCCCTCCTCACTCTCCCCTCTCATCTTCCCTCTTATCTCTCCTCTCCTTACTCTCCCCTCTCATCTTTCCTCTTATCTCTCCTCTCCTTACTCTCCCCTCTCATCTTTCCTCTTATCTCTCCTCTCCTTACTCTCCCCTCTCATCTTCCCTCTTATCTCTCCTCTCCTCACTCTCCCCTCTCATCTTTCCTCTTATCTCTCCTCTCTCCTCACTCTCCTCTCTCATCTTTCCTCTTATCTCCCCTCCTCACTCTCCCCTCTCATCTTCCCTCTTATCTCTCCTCTCCTCCCTCTCCCCTCTCATCTTTCCTCTTATCTCCCCGCTCCTCCCTCTCCTCTCATCTTTCCTCTGATCTCCTCTCTCCTCACTCTCCCCTCTCATCTTTCCTCTTATCTCCCCTCTCCTCACTCTCCCCTCTCATCTTTCCTCTGATCTCCTCTCTCCTCACTCTCCCCTCTCATCTTTCCTCTTATCTCTCCTCTCCTTACTCTCTCTCCTTACTCTCCCCTCTCCTCACTCTCCCCTCTCATCTTCCCTCTTATCTCCCCCTCTCCTCACTCTCCTCTCTCATCTTCCTCTTATCTCCCCTCTCCTCACTCTCCCCTCTCATCTTTCCTCGTATCTCCCCTCTCCTCACTCTCCCCTCTCATCTTTCCTCTTATCTCCCCTCTCCTCACTCTCCCCTCTCATATTTCCTCTAATCTCCCCTCTCCTCACTCTCCCCTCTCATCTTTCCTCTTATCTCCCCTCTCCTCACTCTCCCTCTCATCTTCCCTCTTATCTCCCCTCTCCTCACTCCCCTCTCATCTTTCCTCTTATCTCCCCTCTCCTCACTCTCCCCTCTCATCTTCCCTCTTATCTCCCCTCTCCTCACTCCCCTCTCATCTTTCCTCTTATCTCCTCTCCTCACTCTCCCCTCTCATCTTTCCTCTTATCTCCCCTCTCCTCACTCTCCCCTCTCATCTTCCCTCTTATCTCCCCTCTCCTCACTCCCCTCTCATATTTCCTCTAATCTCCCCCTCTCCTCACTCTCCCCTCTCATCTTCCCTCTTATCTCCCCTCTCCTCACTCCCCTCTCATCTTTCCTCTTATCTCCCCTCTCCTCACTCTCCCCTCTCATCTTCCCTCTTATCTCCCCTCTCCTCACTCCCCTCTCATCTTTCCTCTTATCTCCCCTCTCCTCACTCTCCCCTCTCATCTTCCCTCTTATCTCCCCTCTCCTCACTCCCCTCTCATATTTCCTCTAATCTCCCCCTCTCCTCACTCTCCCCTCTCATCTTCCCTCTTATCTCCCCTCTCCTCACTCCCCTCTCATCTTTCCTCTTATCTCCCCTCTCCTCACTCTCCCCTCTCATCTTCCCTCTTATCTCCCCTCTCCTCACTCCCCTCTCATCTTTCCTCTTATCTCCCCTCTCCTCATTCTCCCCTCTCTTCTTCCCTCTTATCTCCCCTCTCCTCACTCTCCCCTCTCATATTTCCTCTAATCTCCCCCTCTCCTCACTCTCCCCTCTCATCTTTCCTCTTATCTCCCCTCTCCTCACTCTCCCCTCTCATCTTTCCTCTTATCTCCCCTCTCCCTACTCTCCCCTCTCATCTTCCCTCTTATCTCCCCCTCTCCTCACTCTCCCCTCTCCTTACTCTCCCCTCTCCTCACTCTCCCCTCTCATCTTTCCTCTTATCTCCCCTCTCCTCACTCTCCCCTCTCATCTTTCCTCTTATCTCCCCTCTCCCTACTCTCCTCTCTCATCTTTCCTCTTATCTCCCCTCTCCTCACTCTCCCCTCTCATCTCTCCTCTTATCTCCCCTCTCCTCACTCCTCCCTCTCATCTTTCCTCTTATCTCCCCTCTCCTCACTCCTCCCTCTCATCTTTCCTCTTATCTCCCCTCTCCTCATCCTCCCCTCTCATCTGTCCTCTTATCTCCCCTCTCCTCACTCTCCCCTCTCATATTTCCTCTGATCTCCCCTCTCCTCACTCTCCCCTCTCATCTTTCTTCTTACTCTCCCTCTCCTCACTCTCCCCTCTCATCTTCCCTCTTATCTCCCCTCTCCCCTCTCCCCTTTCCTCTTATCTCCCCTCTCCTCACTCTCCCCTCTCATATTTCCTCTGATCTCCCCTCTCCTCACTCCTCCCTCTCATCTTTCCTCTTATCTCCCCTCTCCTCACTCTCCCCTCTCATATTTCCTCTGATCTCCCCTCTCCTCACTCTCCCCTCTCATCTTCCCTCTTATCTCCCCTCTCCTCACTCTCCCCTCTCATCTTCCCTCTTATCTCCCCTCTCCTCACTCTCCCCTCTCATCTTCCCTCTTATCTCTCCTCTCCTTACTCTCCTCTCTCATCTTTCCTCTTATCTCCCCTCTCCTCACTCTCCCCTCTCATCTTCCCTCTTATCTCTCCTCTCCTCACTCTCCTCTCTCATCTTTCCTCTTATCTCCCCTCCTCACTCTCCCCTCTCATCTTCCCTCTTATCTCTCCTCTCCTTACTCTCCCCTCTCATCTTTCCTCTTATCTCTCCTCTCCTTACTCTCCCCTCTCCTTACTCTCCCCTCTCCTCACTCTCCCCTCTCATCTTCCCTCTTATCTCCCCCTCTCCTCACTCTCCCCTCTCATCTTCCTCTTATCTCCCCTCTCCTCCCTCTCCCCTCTCATCTTTCCTCTTATCTCCCTCTCCTCCCTCTCCCCTCTCATCTTTCCTCTTATCTCCCCGCTCCTCCCTCTCCTCTCATCTTCCTCTGATCTCCTCTCTCCTCACTCTCCCCTCTCATCTTTCCTCTTATCTCCCCTCTCCTCACTCTCCCCTCTCATCTTTCCTCTGATCTCCTCTCTCCCTCACTCTCCCCTCTCATCTTTCCTCTTATCTCTCCTCTCCTTACTCTCCCCTCTCCTTACTCTCCCCTCTCCTCCACTCTCCCCTCTCATCTTCCCTCTTATCTCCCCCTCTCCTCACTCTCCCCTCTCATCTTCCTCTTATCTCCCCCTCTCCTCCACTCTCCTCTCTCATCTTCCTCTTATCTCCCCTCTCCTCACTCTCCCCTCTCATCTTTCCTCTTATCTCCCCTCTCCTCACTCTCCCCTCTCATCTTTCCTCTTATCTCCCCTCTCCCTACTCTCCCCTCTCATCTTCCCTCTTATCTCCCCCTCTCCTCACTCTCCCCTCTCCTTACTCTCCCCTCTCATCTTTCCTCTTATCTCTCCTCTCCTCACTCTCCCCTCTCATCTTTCCTCTTATCTCCCCTCTCCTCACTCTCCCCTCTCATCTTTCCTCTTATCTCCCCTCTCCTCACTCTCCCCTCTCATCTCTCCTCTTATCTCCCCTCTCCTCACTCCTCCCTCTCATCTTTCCTCTTATCTCCCCTCTCCTCATCCTCCCCTCTCATCTGTCCTCTTATCTCCCCTCTCCTCACTCTCCCCTCTCATATTTCCTCTGATCTCCCCTCTCCTCACTCTCCTCTCTCATCTTTCTTCTTACTCTCCCTCTCCTCACTCTCCCCTCTCATCTTCCCTCTTATCTCCCCTCTCCCCTCTCCCCCTTTCCTCTTATCTCCCCTCTCCTCACTCTCCCCTCTCATATTTCCTCTGATCTCCCCTCTCCTCACTCCTCCCTCTCATCTTTCCTCTTATCTCCCCTCTCCTACTCTCCCCTCTCATATTTCCTCTGATCTCCCCTCTCCTCACTCTCCCCTCTCATCTTCCCTCTTATCTCCCCTCTCCTCACTCTCCCCTCTCATCTTCCCTCTTATCTCCCCTCTCCTCACTCTCCCCTCTCATCTTCCCTCTTATCTCCCCTCTCCTCACTCTCCCCTCTCATCTTCCCTCTTATCTCTCCTCTCCTTACTCTCCTCTCTCATCTTTCCTCTTATCTCCCCTCTCCTCACTCTCCCCTCTCATCTTTCCTCTTATCTCCCCTCTCCTCACTCTCCCCTCTCATCTTTCCTCTTATCTCCCCTCCTCACTCTCCCCTCTCATCTTTCCCTCTTATCTCTCCTCTCCTTACTCTCCCCTCTCCTTACTCTCCCCTCTCCTCACTCTCCCCTCTCATCTTCCTCTTATCTCCCCTCTCCTCACTCTCCCCTCTCATCTTCCTCTTATCTCCCCTCTCCTCCCTCTCCCCTCTCATCTTTCCTCTTATCTCCCATCTCCTCCCTCTCCCCTCTCATCTTTCCTCTTATCTCTCCTCTCCTTACTCTCCCCTCTCCTTACTCTCCCCTCTCCTCACTCTCCCCTCTCATCTTCCCTCTTATCTCCCCCTCTCCTCACTCTCCCCTCTCATCTTCCTCTTATCTCCCCTCTCCTCCCTCTCCCCTCTCATCTTTCCTCTTATCTCCCCGCTCCTCCCTCTCCTCTCATCTTTCCTCTGATCTCCTCTCTCCTCACTCCTCCCTCTCATCTTTCCTCTTATCTCCCCTCTCCTCACTCTCCCCTCTCATCTTTCCTCTGATCTCCTCTCTCCTCACTCTCCCCTCTCATCTTTCCTCTTATCTCTCCTCTCCTTACTCTCCCCTCTCCTTACTCTCCCCTCTCCTCACTCTCCCCTCTCATCTTCCCTCTTATCTCCCCCTCTCCTCACTCTCCCCTCTCATCTTTCCTCTTATCTCTCCTCTCCTTACTCTCCCCTCTCCTTACTCTCCCCTCTCCTCACTCTCCCCTCTCATCTTCCCTCTTATCTCCCCCTCTCCTCACTCTCCCCTCTCATCTTTCCTCTTACTCTCCCCTCTCCTCACTCTCCCCTCTCATCTTTCCTCTTATCTCCCCTCTCCTCACTCTCCCCTCTCATCTTTCCTCTTATCTCCCCTCTCCTCACTCTCCCCTCTCATATTTCCTCTGATCTCCCCTCTCCTCACTCTCCCCTCTCATCTTTCCTCTTATCTCCCCTCCCCTCACTCTTCCCTCTCATCTTTCCTCTTATCTCCCCTCTCCTCACTCTCCCCTCTCATCTTTCCTCTTATCTTCCCCTCTCCTCACTCTCCCCTCTCATCTTTCCTCTTATCTCCCCTCTCCTCACTCTCCCCTCTCATCTCTTCTCTATCTCTCCTCTCCTCACTCTCCCCTCTCATCTCTTCTCTATCTCTCCTCTCCTCACTCTCCCCCTCTCATCTTTTCTCTATCTCTCCACACATCTCTCTCTTTCCCTAGCTGTATATCTTCCTCATCGCTCTTCCTCTCACTCTCGCTTTATTTTATTCTGACTCACTTTATTATCTGAGAGGTGCATTTTACACACATGCAACAGACCCCATTTAGGTGGGGATGCAGGATTGTCCAAGACAGAGAATGGCTGTAATGTATCTTACCTCTAGTGTAATATAATCAACGGGGAAAATACATTACCCCGGATTTTATGGGAGCGCAAAAATGGAGGAGGTGAAACATGAGAGGCTGATAAACCTGAGGAAACAGAAGAACTGAGGAGAGAGACTCAGACAGGAGGCGTCCATAGGAAGAGAGAGCTGAGCACACAAGAGGCACCTTCAGAGAGCTCCAGTCCCATGAATAAGACACTCACTCACTCACTCACTCACTCACTCATCCATCGGACTCCAGGAGGGAGAAGAAGCGATGGAAGCAAGGATATAAAACACGAGGACACAAGTGAGGTGAGAGCTCAGGGACAGGGGAACGAGGAGAGAGGGGAGGCCCTGCGGACAGCCCTGGTGAGGGTCAGAGGCAGGGGGCAGCAAGTGGAGGCAGCTCAGTGTCGAGGTATCTCTTGTCCATAGGACAGAAAGTGAGGCTTGTTAGCTTTGCCAATGATTTAGATGTTTTGTTTGAAGTTGAAATGTCAACTAATGGAAATAAGGGCAACATGTACGACCATCAGGTGTTATGACTCGCAAATTGCGATTTTTATGGACTCGCAATTTGTGTGTCACAAAACCTGATGTAAAACAGTGTCTCAGAAACTGTGTACGATTCCCAAATGGGTCGCAAGGGACCGGTCACATTAATATTCATGAGGCAGGTCACAATTTACCACCCATTGGGAATGGCCAGCACCCTCAGCAATGGTGACCAGCTGGGGTCAGAAGACCACACAATCTGTGACTGCTTTTTAGCTCGATCCTATAGCGGCACGCGCATGTGCTGCTCGCTTTGCAAGGTATGCAGTAATGGAGTATGGAGTGGAAGCTCTGTGGACGCTCCGCCCACTCTCCGCCCATGTTTTAATTGGCAAGAATCTTCGTGTCACAATTTATCAATGACAATGGCCTGTATGAATCGCAATGAAGCTGGGACTTCCTGGGTATGAGAAGCGATGTTATGAGTGCCTCTCATAGATGGAGGAAGGGTACCAGTTTCTAGCACATCCTCATAGACCCCCTTAAGTATTGAGCCATCAAATCTATATAGGTTTTATAAAATTCAACTGGAAGCGCATCCAAAGCCAGGGGCCTTACCGGACTGCGTCTGCATTATGGTTTCCCGGATCTCATCAAGTTCTAAGGGGGCACTAAGGAATTCCCTTTGAGAGTCCCCTAACCAGCCAAATGCCACATCCCCCAAAAAACTGTCCAGTTCAAAAGTGTCTCTTCGTTGTGAGGTGTACTATGCGGTGAAATGTGCAGTGAACGTGGCTAAAATGCCAGCAGTATCCTGACACATAATGTCCCCGGGCCCAGTAATTTCAAGAACATAATTAGTAAAGCATGGTTGTCGAATTGTTTCCGCAAGGACTTTCCGAGGCCTTTACCCTCTCCATACCTATGGGCCACCCAATGTTTCCCCCTAAATTTCGTCTCACGATTTGCAGTGGTGGTATAATGTGATACTTTATCGCGAAGAATATGTTTGAGGTCACTATCTCCCCCCATGGCCAGTTGCTGCTCCAATGCCTTAAGCTACGCATCAAACTTCCGAAGTGTGCCCTGTATGTCTCGGAGGACACCTGAGCTTTTGGAGATACAGAAGCCACGAATCGTTATCTTAAACGCCTCCAATAGTGTTGCCACACTATTCACAGAGCCCTTGTTGCGCTGGAAGAAGCCCTGAATTTCCTCACCCATTTCACTTTGAAATACTGAGTCTAACAATGTTAGGGGCTGTAGACGCCAGCTGCTACGTGCCGCATTGTACCCTGGGGGAGCTATCGTAAGTTTGACGGGGGAATGATCGGAGTATGTACGGGCTAAATGTGTGACATCTTTTATCAATGGGCCTAACCCTCTGGATACTAAACAGTAGTCTAAGCATGCCCAAGAAGCGGTTAGTGTGGTGTAATGAGTACCTTCCAATTCAAGGGGATAAAGATGACGCCATGCGTCAAGTATTCCAGTGTCTATTCCTAGTCTGCTCAGGACATCGTATGATCTATTATAATGATGTGGAGAGGGATTCGACCTGTCCACTGTTGGGTTTAGAGCCTCGTTAAAGTCCCCTCCCCATATTATGTGGGTTGAACCTATTTCTACAATCATGCCCCACAGTGAAGTAAAGAACTCAGGGTTATCTACATTAGGACCGTAGCAGCAGACCAGAGTTACTGAGTCCACACTCAGCTGCCCACATATAATTGAGTATCTTCCATTACAGTCAATAGGAGAGCCAGCCAAACTGAACAGAGTCCATTTCTTGATAAGTATAGCAGTTCCTCTGGCATATGAGGAGTATGACGCAAACACCCTATAATCTGCCCACTTGGTGGCAAGGGTGATAGGATGCAGTAGATTAGTGTGTGTTTCTTGGAGCATAGCAATGTTGATTTGTTGCTGATCCACGTAAGCCAATATTTGGCGACACTTTCTTGGGTCCCCCAATCCCCAAACATTCCAAGTGAGTATCTTTATATTTCGGTAAATTTTTATATTTATTTTTAATTTATTTATATTTTTATATTTCGGTCAATTCCAAGTGAGTATCCTTTATACTACGGTCAGTTTATAAATCAGCCATTATCCCTGTTGGTGTGAAGGAGAGAACCACAGCGATCCATGTAATCTGTGAAGCCTATTGCCAAACACCTGTGTTTCTGTCTACCATGTCGTATCTGCATATCATCTGTAAACATTAAACCCACACCCATACCTCCCCCTTCCACTGAAGCATCTCAATTATGCCAGATATCGTAGCCCCACCCCCACCCAAACGCCCCAAAAAAGTTTAAACAAGCAGCACTTAAGAGTGCAGTAGAACTCAAATGTAAGGGGGTGTCCACAAGGGGGATCTCCCAGGGGCATGCACGTAGACGCCACCCTCAAAGTTTACTGAAGTGATGACAGTGCCTCTGAGAAGGTGGGGGTTCTTGGCTTGGCATTTCTATTTTCCCCAGTATTACGTTCTGTAAGTCCACAGAGAATATTATTCTGGCGCTGCAGGCATATATGACGTTAATCCCGGGGCATTCCAGTATTGCAGCCTCCCAAATCCTACGAAAACTCGTTGGCATTGCTTTAGTCAGAACATCATTCGGCAGTTGGTGACGTTGGTCTGGATGATGTATCCGGGGAGTTAGAGGGGCGTTGCTGACGTTTGAGTCATTTTAGAAATTCTTCCGCCTGTTGTGGTTTAGTGAAAAATGTTTGCTTGCCTTGATGTGTGATTCGCAGGCGAGCGGGATATATTAAAGCATAGTCAATTTAGGCTTGTCGCAACTTTTGCTTGGCAGGGAGAAATTTGCGCCTATCTTCCTGCCCTGAGGCTGTAAATTTGGGATATATGGTGAACATGTTGTCTTCAAAACTGAGCTGACATTTTTCCCGATCCATCTTTAGTGTGACTTCACGATCCCTGTAATTCAAGAGTCTTGCTATGATAGGTCTGGGTGCACTACCTGGAGGAGGCCAAGGCCCCAATGATCGATGCGCCCTTTCAACAATAAAATCATATGAAAGTGTCTCAGCTCCTTTTGTGGCAAGTAGCAGTTTCTCCACATAATCTTCCATCTTCCCATTGTTTGTGCTTTCTGGAATACCTAATATGCTTATATTATTGCGTCTATTTCTGGTTTCAATATCTTCCTTTTTTGCTGCAATAAGCTTTAAAAGTTAATCAATCTGTGTCACATTTGCTTGACCATGAGATGTAGTAACCTCCAGATCCGAGATTCGATACTCTGATCCCTTTAAGCCCTCTTCGTGGTTATCGAATTTATGGAGTATGGCATCCATTCGCATTGTCATGGAGACCATTTTGTCAGCTATTACACTGAGTCCTTGCCTGACCTCCAGCCTTATGGCTTTTACGCCCTCATCTGCTGGTGAAGATGATTGCCGGGCTAGCTCTTCACTACTCCCAGTCTTCTTGTTGTAGTCGGGTGCTCTTATTGGCATCAAACGTTAGTCTCGGTTGCCGGGCGTCGGCTTCCCCATGCTGTAGGCTTCGTGGCAGGCTGCCTCTGATTATGTAACAAGTGTAAGTTCTAGAAGTTCTTTGCCCAATGCCTGATTATCCTATACTTAGAGCAGTAGATATTGGCAGGGACGCTGATAGCTATACGATGACTCACTTGATTCAATCTCCACTAACAGCCATAGGCAGCGATGCAATGTCCCCTTTTTCTTTTTCCTCTCCACCTCCCTTATGGCCCCCAGCAGAGCATATTCCAGAGAGAGGCTGAAGCATTTAGGTCAATAAATGCAGAAAGATCAATATCGCATAACAATGTGCAAGGGCAGCTCCACGGATTCAGTTCAAGCTCTTCACCACCAGGCGCTACAGGGTGCTGTCTAAACCTTTCCCGCCTCAGGGGCTAAAGCAGGCGATTAACACACCTGGATGTCAGCGCCAATCAGCAGAGCATGCCACAATAAAGCGCAGATTCCCTGTCATGTGTCAATGAGCCGTGAAAGCAGACTCGTGGGCAAGACACAGCAGCTGTACCGGATAAAGACTGCTTCCGTCGTGAGTCGTGCCTGCGGTATTTGATGACAGATGGAGGTAGTATAGACGTGTGCGTCCCCAGCCGATATTGCCCCCAGCTTAAAACCTTCCTTTTTCCTCCGTCTGCTTAAAATCTTCCTTCTTTCCATGATCAGTTGAGGTGGACAAGGTGTCATGATAAGCGCTGGGATGCCCTTGGGTAGCCATGCGCTATGTAAGTGTTTCTTCATTCATGCATTCATTCATTCATTCATTCATTTGTTGTGCTTCACGGCCGCAAATTCAAATTACTTAGCTTTCTGCATAAGTATAATTCCAGCTTAGTAGCGTCGATCGTGCCACTGCGCGATTTTGCTCATAGCCGAGCAGCTAGCCGTGCGATCGCATTACGTATGGCGCCTCCGGCTACCAAGGGTCCGAGTAGCAGCTGTCTTGGACAGCGTGAAGCTGCTCTTCACTATGTCAACTGCCGCAGTGGGCAAGCTTGCACTATGTCACACTGTTAATTAAGAGCGCCGACTCAGCACATATATGCGGGCGTCACCAGTAGTCTTGTTCATCCGTCCACCCATCCATAATTTAATGGCTTTTTTCTGCACTTTACAATCCGGCTCGCATGTTAGTTTCCCATATGCGTGTCTCAACGCCATTCTTCTCTTCCCGGTTCTCATTTATTTTTTTATCCAACGCACTCTCTCTTTCTCCCTTACTTAGCTGCCTTCCTGCACGCTGCACATGCCTCATCACCGTGTCAACCTTCTCTTCTCCATGCATCCCATATACTGGGAGTTCAGCAGTCCATCATTATGTATTAGTTAGAGTCAGTAAATAGGTTGATATCATGCCAATAAAATAGGGCAATTAAACAACAAGGGTTTGCCTTGAGCGCAGTAAGGCTACGCCACTGTAATGATCAACAAAACAAAATGCCGGTACTGCTCAATATTTCCTATAATTCAGCAGAACAATGAAGACACAACTGTCCTGCACGGACCACACGTTCAGTCCTGATTTAATCTTAAACAATTTATTTATTCCTATTTTTATTTGTTTCTTTTCAAAATTATGGTGTGAAGAACAATTATATAAGCCATAAGAGTATAGTATATTACAAGGGGAGCTCCTATGTACAAATTCTATACGAGAGTATGTACAAGAGGACAGTGAATAGATGAGAGGGGAGAGTGAGGAGAGGGGAGAGTAAGGAGAGGGGAGAGTGAGGAGAGGGGGAGATAAGAGGGAAGATGAGAGGGGAGAGTAGGGAGAGGGGAGATAAGAGGAAAGATGAGAGGGGAGAGTGAGGAGAGGGGAGATAAGAGGAAAGATGAGAGGGGAGAGTGAGGAGAGGGGAGATAAGAGGAAAGATGAGAGGGGAGAGTGAGGAGAGGGGAGATAAGAGTATAGTATATTACAAGGGGAGCTCCTATGTACAAATTCTATTCGAGAGTATGTACAAGAGGACAGTGAATAGAAATAGAATTCTTGTGGAAGAAGAAGAGACGTACCTTCAACTTAGATTCATCCCACTAGCAATCTGTGTCACAATCATAACATACATATATAGTACAATAGAAAGGAAAAAGAAAGAAGAAAGAATAAGTCAGTGTGTAAGTGTCCCTCACCTATTTGTTTATGTTTTTTTGGGGTCAGGCGGGGCAACTATCACAGAGTCAATTATTAACTTATTTAGTTATTAAACAAAAGGCCAAGTTCGTTGGAACCTTCCCAAGACAGGGAAGTGGCTTCTTGGACAGCCACGTGTATACTCGCACATGGGCCTTGCTCAGCTGGGGTGGTGTCTTCATCCTTTGATATTCAGCCACTGCAATGTAATTGAGAGAAACTCCACTATCCAGCACAAACTTGGCAAAGTGAGGACCGATTTTGATGTCAAACCGTTGGAATCTCTTTAAGTGGTCGAGATCCGCTACCAGGCATATATATTTGTCGCTGTCCTGCGAGATGGGTGACAGCGATCTGGACTCTCTTGACGAGGAACGCCGAGATTGGTAGTTCCGGCGGGAGTGACAGCTGGAGTGTGACGACCCGGTGGACGAATCTCGGCGATCTTGCACAGCTTTAGCCTGATGGCGACTGCTTGATGGACGAAACTGTCTGGTGTGTTCTCGTTGATCATCTTTCCGGGAAGTTCCACAGACACTTTCAAAATGATTATCCCTTCTACACTTCCAGCACCTGGAGTTCTGGACTTTTTCGTTCCGTCCAGAGGTGTCAGGGACAACACCCGAAGACCCCGGAGTTCAACCTGTCTTGGTACACAAACAAACAGAAACACGGGCTTCTCGATGGTGGCGTCAAAGACCAAAGGTTTATTACTGCAGGGACACAGAAGTCACAGAAACTACACATGGGCAGTATCTAGGAGCCTGTTCGATTTGTACAAAGAGGGTTGCTCCTTATATACTAAATATTGGGCTTCAGGCAAATTCTTTACATGTTACCACGGTTCTAAACATTCGTGTCTTAAACAATAAATATTTGGTGTTGCACAGGAATCGTCAACAGTATCTGATGTTAAAACATTACAAATGAGGGGTTCCCACTAGTCCATCATAATCCCATGTCAATTCTTCATTCAAGACCCGGACCGCCTCATCGTAAATTTCGTTACCTCCCCCTAATAAAGGCCCAGAAGGAAAGGAGCAGAGCCAGGTGTAGAAGATAGAAAGACAGGATAAGAAATGTTTGTGGGTCGTAAATGGGCACGGTTACCAGTTTCGGCCGTCTAATCATGATCAGGCCAACGAACACAAGAACCAGTATAGCAGGACTGGCCTCAGGCTGGGGAGGCAGTTCTTGCCGAGTCATGCTGCCACAGCGTTGCTGGCCTAAGGTGCACGTGTCACTAGCAAGGTGAATCGCCGGTTAAGGCCTACGTGTCCTTAACTATAGAAGAAGTCATTGCGTGACCATTGACTATGTGAGGGCAAGGAATACAAAATGGCTTCCGTGTTCTAAGATGGATGCCATGGGTAAATCACAAATGTGTTGGTAACAGGAGTGCTCTTGCTCGTAGCATAGCGAAAACACCAGGGTATACTAAATGGCTCATTTGCGGTTCACTGATACCAAAATTATGTATTTACGACAATGTTACAAGCACGCGTAAAATCGTCACGGAACCTCAGACCCTCCTTTTGCCCTTACATAGGCAATTACTCAGTCTATATCAGAATCAGAGTCTAATTCTATGCTCATTAGGTCAGTAACACGTTGTTGCATCATCATCCTGTCTCGTGCCTTTTCTCCTAATGCAGGTGGTTTTCTGAAACAGGTTGCAGCACAGAGGCTACACAGAGCGGGACCGCATTGGATAATAAGACAGCACGAGAACAGAAATACTAGGATGACACCAATGACCATCAGAACCTTCCATCCCCACGCTGATACCAGAGTCCAAAACCACTCCATGAAGGACCAGTTTCCCTTATCTACGTGTATAGAGTCGGAAATTTTATGTAGCTTAGAGATTGCTTCATAGACTGTTGGAGCATTATTTGGAATAAAGACACAGCAGCTCGATTGGATCAATCTGCATACCCCACCTCGATCTGCAAGTATTACGTCTAGAACCATACGGTTCTGCAACGTCATGAGACGATCCGCCTGAAGCTCAGCTGTTAAGTTACTAAGGGCACCAGCAGTTTCTGTAATAGTAGATTCAACTACCCGTGTTAGTTGACGAAGATTTCTACTATTGGCCATAGGCCCCCAAAACGGAAGGAAACCTTTGAAAAAGTCTCCAGCTTCTTGACCAGCGGTATCTTCCTTGCTGAAGACACCTCTTGCTACTCTGGTTTTGTGATAATCTGAAGAAGCAGTGTATGTCGGGGGTAACAATAGAGCAATATAACATGAACCTGAAAAGTCAGCAGGCAGCCATGTATATGCTCTGTCCTGACAAATGAAGTAGGTACCCCTAGCAGTCAGAAAGGCAGGGGAGGAGTTAGACGGAAATACGTAAGTCTCAACGCACTCACTCCTCCCTAGCTGAGCTCTCGGATTTCTCCCATTCCCTTGCAAACAGACCTGACCTCGGTGAGGCACGACCCAAACTGAAGTGGAGCTTTTACGCTTGCTTTCTCCCAAACTAATGCGATACTCTGTAGAGTTCCAACTCAAATACACCCGTAATTCATCTCTAGGGTAAGATGGAGTATTATTGACGTCTTTAATCATATCAATAATTCCCTGGACTAAAGCTTTGTTGGCTGAGTTGTATTTAGTGGACCGTGGTGGACGCGGAGGATAGGTTTCAAGGGCATATGAAAAAATGGTCTGAAAGGCATGAAATGATCCATTATAGCTGAAAGGCAAGACTAGATAGGGAATGCCTTTATCCATAGTGTGAGGTATCAAGCCGCACACCCAGCAGTCTGTAGTATTAACTACCAGTTGGTGTTGATGCAAGAGCTGTACAAATGTATTGTTAATAAATTCTGAGCGTCGAGCTTGTTCGTGTTGTGGAAAAGTAAATTTTGCCATGTTCTGTGTCCCTACGCCTCATCCATCATATGTTATGTGTGCATGACCAATATGCATATGTTATTCCCCATGTCCGATTAATGACGCAATTCCAGTTGTGTCCACCTCTAGTATGTTAGTTTCCAGTCCTCGTGAATACTACGAATATCAGGCCTACGTAAAGTAATGTTGCCACGTTTCCCAGTGTGCACGTTATTCCATTATAAAGTCCCCGTTTCCAGGCCTCAAAAGGGCCCGGACATCAGATTCAGCTTCTGTTTCCTGAAAGCCTCGCTGAGGAGCGATACAGCCCCCACCTGTATCCTCGACCCTTCACTTACTTCCTGCCTCGCAGTGCCCGGTGCAGCTTGGCTCTGCCTCTGAGTCTGCCAAAAGTATGTTATAGTTCCAGTTATCAGTTCAGTCCTCCTCTTCTGCATTCCCAAAGCTACTGAACTGCATCAATAGTTTCCGTCATTGTCTAGCCTTCTCGTCTCCATGTTAGAGAAATACTGTATTTAATGGTCATTTAATATTCTTCATCACGCACTACATGTAGAATAATGCATGGTCCAGTCTTAGAATCAAGATAGCCTCTCCCCTCATGACTTCTAGTTCATATCAACATGTTCCCTAAACATCAGATACCAGATAGGGTTTAGGTACATGTCGCTCCGACCCTCCAGACTTTAGTCTCTGCTCCTAACACAGAGTTCGTAGCCCCCAGCTTCTCCTAGTAACACGTCATTGCCAAGTTTACGCGCACCACCAGGTTAGAGGTCTCGGCTCCTTAGGTAGCCCCCTCCTATGTTTCCGCCCATTCATGACATATTCTGTTACGTTTGCATCACATGTCTATGTATACTCCCAGTTACACCTCTTTTTACTGTTATCTTTCGCGACTGCTACGCGTCACGCCTTCTGCTCCACCCACTGCTACGCCTACTGCAATGTAATACTATGTGTTCGCGCTATGTATATATGCCTGTGTTTTGTTATTGAATGTTAGCGCGCTCATCCCAGACCTAGCCCCAGCAGCTGCTGGGCCTCTTTTCCCCTGCTGGGCCTCTTTTCCCCTGCTGGGCCCCAGTTGTCCTGCTGGGCCCTGTCATTCTGTTCCTATGCAGGTTGTCCTGATCCTGTCCTTATGCTGTAATAAACCTGCAGAAACTCCTACTACCTCGAATCTTGACTCTTATTTATTGAGCTATCTGTTATGCTATAAGTCTAGTCAAAAATAGGGTATTATTTATTTATTTACCACATAATGGCGCCCGAATAGGGACTTGCCCTTTCCCCACGCGTCGGTGAAGCCACGCCGACCCCCTGACCCTCTGCAGTCGTGACGGAACTCTTCTGCGCAGTGGCAGATATTTCTGCTCAAGTATCCCTCAGGCCCACGGAGGAGACGGAGGAGGCGGTCCAGCATCCGAACGAGACGGTGGAGGAACGCGGCGAGTCCCGACCAGAGCCCAAGCCGAGAGTCCAAGGTCCGAGGTATCCGGAGGCCCACCTGTAACTGAAGTCCGAAGTCCGAAGTTCGTCGTCCGTCGTCCAGTCCCGTCCGAGGCCTTCCGTTCCGTGCTGCCCGGTGAGTACCATTGCTGGGGTAGTATCTAGACAGGACCAATCTAAATTGACTCCTGGTCCGTGGGTTGGTGGTGCCCAGACTCACAAACGAAGTGTTCACCTAGGTGGATACGGGTCCTGATGCGTCCCTTTGTGGGACCGGTATGTTCCGTGCTGTTACAGCAGTGCATCCAGTAACTCTAGTCTGTTCCGTTCTCGAGAAAATCTGTTCTGTTTCTATTCTCAGTATTCCAGGTAATATTCTGTCCGAACTGTTATTTATAATGTTCTTTATGTATTTTACTGTTGTGGTATGAGTGCGATGTGATTTCGTGTTTTTATTGTGTATTGTATTGTGTCCAGATTATAGTTCAGTCATGCCTATATTTTCCAAGTTACGTCAGTTAAAAACTAGAAAGGGTCTGCTGGAAGCAGCAGTTCCTGTCCCGCCTAGGGACAGTCCAGGTCATTTTATGTATCAGAAACATGGCATAAGTGCCATATTATATCTAGATTTATGGGTAGAGTATACCAAACAGTTAGAAGAAAAGTATAGATGGCCCGTATCGGGTACATGGGATGCCGAATGTATCATGCGAGTAGAAGAAGCATTATGGAAAAAGAAAGCCAGACAGTCACAGAAAGATGCCATTGAGTTATGGCGTAAAGAAGCGCATAGAAGAACGGAAAAGGAAGTCAGAAAGTCAGAGTTAAGTAGAGAATCCCAGGAACGAGCCCAAGAAAGAGAATTAATCGAGATAGGTGAACAAGTCAAAGCCGAACAGTCAGACAGACAGAGGCATGCCCTTATTAAGGGTATGTATCCTCTTCTTGCCGAAGGTGTACCAAAAGCGACCCCAGAGGCATCCAGTAATTTCCCGCCACCATTAGTTCCGACCAAGCTACGTCACAAACCGACCGCAGCTGATATTTTTATTTCGTCCTATTTGGACGACACAGTCCCCGAATATGCCAATCCTGTTCGCGCTCCGCCAGTCCCTGTAAACCAGGTAATTCCCGCTCCTCCAGACACCGGAGTACCTGTTACGGTACCCCCGGTCCAGCCTATAGTTCCACTTCCCACTCTGCCAGGACGTAGAGCCTCAGTAGACGACTCCAGTCTAGGGGCCGCAGGAGGAGCTACTCCTCAAACCCCGCCGCCACACAAGCGTTTATCAGCACTCGAATTACATGCTCAAGCATCACAGCGTACTCCTAAAAGTAATAAGTCTGTCACAGAAATCAGGCAAGCCCTTAACGAATGTGTCTATGATCCAGTTCCAGGCGAATATACTATGGTTTTATATTCCTTACGTGTAAGGAGAGTGACCGAGTATCTAGTCACCTTACCGAATATGAAAGAAGATCTAGACAGAATATATCGTTTCATCCGTACAGGGGATGATCCAGAAAGTATTGGCGAGATTATGTCTCAAAGGAAAGCCGAGATCCAGCTCATGATATTAAAGTTCCTGATCAATTGTCTAATAAGAGAACAAGATTACCCGTCTAAAGATTCTGCCGAAATGAGAATCCTGACAAGGTGGAGTGATAATATAGCCGAGGGTAAGCACAAGACCGTCAGTGCCATGGAGAGTATGTACAAGAAAATTCGTAAAGAAATAATAAGGTTACACGACCAGCGTAAAGCAGCACAAGTAAGCGAGAAAGAAAGTATCTCTGATCCTGAAGAGGAAGAGAACGAGAATCCCGCCAGAATAGCGTATGTAGGAAAATCTAGATTTCCAGATCGCCATTTACGCCTAGAACACAAGTCTATTTTTCAACATTCAGCACCAGAACAAGGTTCTCTAGAACAAGTATTTCAAGCTACCGATCACATTCTGAAATCACGAGTCGGTTACAGTGAATTAAGTACTATGCATGAACAAGAACTAGCCCGATCAGCAGTCCGATGGATTACTGATTCTACCACTTTTCCAGACGAAATAGTGGCACAAATGTTTCTGAAACTGCCCCCAGCCGAGCAACGACTGGTGGGTATGTATATGATCCAGCACCTCATCACTCTGTATGAGGGTCAACATTCTGATCCAGGTCCGTTACACGATGTCCTGAACGAGTTACTCCAGTATAAATGGAAAGGTTTAGGTACCGATTTAATTAGTGTCATTCTAGAACAGCGCCACAAATATAGAACGTTCTTGAACCCGCATTTTGTTCATGTCTCACCCCCAGAAAGTAAGCCATTCTACATAGACAGACAGAATCCGTTACGAGAAGTCCACCCAGTCCAAGGGGCGGGTGGCGTAATGCAACGAGTGTTTGTATACACTCCAATTTCAAAGATGGAACTTCTTGAAATGAAGAAATTAATTCCCTGTCATGACAAAGATCCAGCAGGGTTCCATAGAGAATTAAAAGACATGCTCCGTATGGGAGAATACACTTACCCAGATATCATTAAAATGTTAAAGGTCCTGTTACCCGCAGGGGTGTATGAAAAGTTAAAGGAAAAAGAATGGGAGGTGGGAGAGAAAAAGATCGATTGGACAGCTCTAGAAGCTGAAGACAAGGCACGAGTACCAGGTACCGGTCTCGGAGATAAATGTAAAGAATTACCAGAATTATTGATTCAAGTTTTACCCAGATTATTGACAACTAGGAAAGAAGACTGGGATGCAATCTCAGCCTGTAAACAGAAACAAGATGAAGATATTAGTGATTTTTATTCTAGATTTGAAAAATGTTTCAGTATTAACAGTGGTCTCAAGACAAGTAGTGAGTCATACCCTCATCTTTTCGTTACCAAATTAGTCGAGAATTCAAGTCCACAAATTAAAAACCGAGTTCTGAAAGTCGAAAGCACCTGGCAAGCAAATACTCCGTCCCAGATGCTCCAGATGCTCCAGTATCACCAGAATAGAATCAGAGAAGAGCAAGAACACGAGAGAAAACGTATGAAGGACACGAAAATGAAAGTGCTAGTTGCACAATCTATTCCTCAAGACAGTCAGAAGAGGGGTCCGAATCAAGCCAGTCATCCTGCAGCTCCCGTTAAAGGGAACTGCAATTATTGTAAACAGCCAGGTCATTTTATAAACGAGTGTGCAGTTCTGAAACACAACATAGCTACTGGTAAGACTAAAGAAAGACCACGTCCGCCGAGACAAGAACAAGTTTCACAGACTCCTCAGTCACAGAATGCACAACAGACAGTTACAGTACCGCAGCCTATTGCTGCAACACAGCATGTCACATCGCAGATGTATCAGTATGCACAGTCTGAGTACCCAGAGTACCAGTCATATTCATGAAACAGCCTAGAGAGGGAGGTAGGCTTGCCTCTCATCGAGATACCTGTAGATCAAGAAGGCCCCTATGTTCACAGTCAAGTATTAGGGAAAGACAGAAAGTTTTTGATTGATACAGGGGCAAGTAGGACCACAATTAGTCACGCCGAAGTTCCAGGGGCTCCGCTCTCAGGCTCAAGAAATGTTTCCCTTGGATTTTCAGGAAAACCCATCGTTAACGAGATATCAAAGCCAGTCACTCTAGAGGTAGGTCCATTGTCCCGAACTACTGATCTGTTACTTACTAAGTCATGTCCAGAAAACCTATTAGGCATCAAGACACTGAAAGAGTTAGGTGCAGTTATTTGCTGTTCCCCAGAGGGAATACGTCTGTTCCTACGTGACTTTAAGGGTCACTATGTATTACGAGATTTTGATTCGAGATTGTCTAATGTTCCGCAGCACTTATGGGCGCAAGGTCCAACTGATGTAGGTTATATGCAAATCACACCCCATCGTGTGACTCTTAAACCAGGTGTAGTGTTACCACGAATCAGACAGTACAGATTGCCACCTGAGGCTGTAGCAGCCTTATCCAAAATTATTGACGAGCTCATGGCTCAAGGAGTAGTTGTAGAAACTGACTCCAATGTATGTAATTCTCCGATCATTCCAGTCATGAAACGTACTGATCCAAATGCACCCCCAGTATATCGATTAGTGATTGATTTACGAGAACTTAATAAATGTATTATTCCTCAGTACCCAGTTGTCCCAGATATTTCTTCCCTGTTAACAGCCATTGATTCCGAAGCCACGTTTTTCACTGTCATAGACCTCAAGAATGCATTTTTTAGTGTTCCAATTCATCCAGACAGTCAGTTTCTTTTCGGATTTTGTTTAAATGGAAGGAGCTATATGTTTACACGCGCTCCTCAAGGTTTCACAGAAAGCCCTAGTATTTACAGTCAAGCACTCAAGAGACAGCTAGACAATATTCACATGCCAACTGACACTGCCCTGCTCCAGTATGTCGATGATCTACTGATCACTGCCCGTTCTGAACGTGCTTGCGAGCGAGCATCCCTTACAGTTCTGTATTTTCTTGCCGAGATGGGGCACAAGGTGTCACCTTCGAAGCTTCAATTCTGTGTCCAGCAAGTGGTATACTTAGGACACTTGCTGTCCAAGAGGGGTAGGCAGTTGACACCCGACCGTATCCAGTTAATAGCGAGTCTTCCCCAGCCCAGAACCCAGAAGGAGGTACGTGCCTTCATCGGCCTTACTTCTTATTGTAGACAATGGATTCCCCAGTATGCATTTCTAGCCAAGCCACTGATACAGTTAACGACACAGGAGGCAGCCGTAGCGACTGTCCTCCCTTGGACATCTGACCATACACTTAGTTTTAACGAGTTAAAGAAAGCCCTATGTCAAGCTCCAGTTCTAGCTACACCGAACTACAGTAAGCCTTTTACACTTTTCGTTACTGAACGCGAAGGTACAGCATTATCTGTTCTCACACAAGATCAAGCAGGACAATACAAGCCCTGTGCTTATTTTTCGAGCACACTAGATCCAGTCGCCCAGGCGTTGCCTGCGTGCCTCAAGTCAGTTGCAGCCACAGCTCTAGCTATCAGACAAAGTGATTCCATAGTTTTAGGACACTCCCTGACAGTACAAGTCCCACATTCAGTAGAAGTTCTTTTAAACCGAACACAAACTCAGCACTTGACAATTGCACGTTTAACAGGTTATGAATTGACACTGTTCCAGCCACACATAGAAATTAGACGCTGCAACGTCCTGAATCCTGCTACACTGTTGCCATCAGTTAATTCAAATCCAGACCCACATGATTGTGTAGAAGTAGTTAACATTACGACTAAGCCAAGACAAGATCTGACAGATATTCCGTTACCAGATCCTGACCTGACACTTTATGTGGATGGTTCATGTATGAGAACTAGTACAGGAGAACTAGTCGCCACGTATGCAGTGACTACTGACACTGAAGTTATTGAGACACACCGTATTGATACCCTGTCCGCTCAAGCAGCAGAGCTAGTCGCTCTGACACAAGCCTGTATACATGCCAAGAACCTGAAGGTTAATGTTTACACAGATTCACGTTACGCATTCGGAGTTGTACACGACTTCGGAGTGCTCTGGCAGGAAAGAGGTTTCATGACTTCTCATGGAACCAAGATTCAGCATGGTCTCCTTATTCAAGCCCTGTTAGATGCCATACATTTACCGACATCCATTGCTATCATGAAATGCAAAGCACATACGAAAGTTACTGACATTATTTCTCAAGGTAATGATCTAGCAGACCGCACAGCCAAGCTTACAGCACAGACTCCAGACATTCCAGTTAATCAGACACATACTCCAGATCCGATTACATGCATGACAGTTAAGGACCCTACACAAGATGTCATAGATATACAGTTACATGCTACCCCCGATGAAATCAAGAAATGGTCTGAACAAGGAGGGGTCCAGACAGATCAAGGATGGTTAACGAAGGGTAGAGCCACATGGTTTCTCCCCGATTCTATGGTTCAAGTCATTATCAATACCGCACATAGTCCAGCACATTTAGGAGAAAAAGCTATGTTAGACAGTATCCAGAATATTTGGTTCAACAAGCATTTACGAGCTGCAGCCAAGCAGAAAGTCCGTACCTGTATGATATGTTGCCAGTTCAATCCAGGTAAAAGTGTCCCGGTGGAACAAGGTGGATTCCAGCCCCCTGACCACCCTTTTGAGGTCCTCCAGATGGATTATATTCAGATGGAGCGATGTCGAGGTTTCAAGTATGTCCTTGTAGTTGTATGCGCTTTGTCCAGGTGGACAGAAGCATACCCAGTCCCAGATTACACAGCCGCGACCACTGCCAAGCAGTTGGTTCGTGAATTTTTCCCTAGATATGGACTCCCTAGAGTCGTATATTCTGATAACGGCCAGCCATTTTCATCTGAACTCATGAAACACGTTTCCCTGTTGTTAGGGTACCAGTGGAAGTTTCATTGTGTACGCCATCCTGAAGCAGCCGGTCTCGTAGAGAGACATAATCAGACTCTGAAAATCCGCATTGCAAAGGTCTGTAAGGACAAAGGTGTAGACTGGCTAGTAGCTCTGCCAGTCGCTTTGTTTTATATGCGCATGATCGCACATTCCAGATCAGGTCTGTCCCCGTATGAGGTCGTATTCGGCCGCCCCCCTAACATGTGGGGTACTCCTAGACCCCGAAGTATTACCGATGTTTCATGTAATATGCTGACAGATTACCTAGCTTCCTTGATGTCTGCCCTCAACTCATGTCGTTCACAGGTTGCCGCCGCATTTCCAGACAATACCGAGGTGGCACCGCACGAGATCGTTCCAGGCTCCCTAGTGATGATCAGGAATTTCGACAGATCAAGTCCGCTGGAACCACGTTGGAAGGAGCCACGTCAGGTCCTCTTGACCACCCGAACTGCCGTCAAGTTGGAAGGCAGGAAGGGGTGGGTCCATCTTTCTCATGTAAAACTTTTCAATGGATTGAAATCAGTCTCCAAAAACATTTCCAAGGATTTCCAGGATTCGAAAGATTGCCAGAACATTGTTTTAAAGGACTGTCCCGCACAAGACATTATTACAACCCCTCCCTTGTTAGAGAAAACTCCGCAGCAGGAGTATAAGCTCAAATTAAGGTCTAGTAAAATAAGTCAGTCAGTTTGATTGTATAAGTCCTCCCCTAGGTGAAACGGTTAGATTGTTTCTGACATGTATAAAATAGACCCCCATAGTGAGAGAGTCAGTCGAAGTTCACTTCAATGTATCGTTTTTCTAAGTTTCATATTGTTTCTCAGCATAATGATTTCCTGCACCAGCTATGCGTTCTATCTGTATTTACCAGTTCCTCATGTAAATATGTCTGCTAATGCTACAGTAGAGCACACGTTTAGTGATCTGCCTCCTCACGAATATTCTTACCGCCTCGCTATGCGCAACAACACATTTATCCGTATGTTACATTATTCACACCAGACCAACAATGCTACTAATTGTTGGGTGTGTGGTCGACTCCCCCCTTTCCAGACACCGAAGGGAGTTCTGCCACTTTTTCCTTATCCATTCTCACATAATGGTTCGTGTGGAGCATGGTCCACGTTAACGTCATCCTCAACAGATATGTCTTTTCTTAACAGTACATGTTTTCCAGACAAGAAAGGTCTCCCCCACAGAACAGGTTTAGATCTAGAAAACGAAGTATATAATTTAGGTAATTATTCGTCGAATTTCATGGTCCTGAATGTTCAGTCTGATACTACTCCAGACTTACCTGCTATTTCAGTACTACCAGTCAAAGGCGAATTATGTGTCCGTAATCATGGTTCTGTACACGTAGGACATAGTGATTGTACTACTGTTATCCAGTATAGTGACAGTGGGAAATCTAATTTTAAAGCTTCACGTCATTCGTATTTTATTTGTGGTCAAACTGCATATGTCCGTCTGCCCCTCGATTGGGAGGGAACCTGTTACATTGCCTTCCTACTGCCACCTGTTTTCCTAGCCCCATCTGATTATCACAGAAACACACATCTAGTACACATTAGACATAGAAGGGAGTCCCCAATTGTCGATTATACTGAAACTACACTAGAACAGTATACAGATTTCAATAAAGGTTTCTTCTTCTTTGTAGGACCTGTCCAGAATAGTAAACTGATCCGTAGGTTAACAAGAACCCTTGAAGCTGTAGTTAATGAGACTGCCTCTGCTCTAGGTAACCTAACCGAAGAACAATCTGCTATGAGATTTGTCGTTTTGCAAAATCGTCTCGTCCTTGACGTCATACTGGCCGATAGGGGCGGGGCCTGTAGAGTCATCGGATCTAGTTGCTGCATTTTCATTCCAAATAACGCGCCGTCTGTTTATTCAGCTATAACCAGACTCCATAAAATTGCCCATCTGTTACATCAAGATCCAGGCACCTGGACATGGTCCGGTTGGTTCTGGAATATAATTTCCGCCTGGGGATGGAAAGTCCTGTCCTTTCTAGGTATTGCAGTAGCGATTATATTTAGCTGCTGCCTCTGTATACAATGTGGCCCTGCGATTTGCAGCATGTGTGCTACCTCTTGTATTCCTAGTCCCAAGCCCCGTTCTAAATCCCGTTCCAAGACAATTCGAGATGAGCAAATGGTACTGTATGAAATGATAGACGGTATCATGAATATTGATGTTCCTGATGGAAACGTAGTGACAAGGAGGGAATGTGGAAAAGTAAATTTTGCCATGTTCTGTGTCCCTACGCCTCATCCATCATATGTTATGTGTGCATGACCAATATGCATATGTTATTCCCCATGTCCGATTAATGACGCAATTCCAGTTGTGTCCACCTCTAGTATGTTAGTTTCCAGTCCTCGTGAATACTACGAATATCAGGCCTACGTAAAGTAATGTTGCCACGTTTCCCAGTGTGCACGTTATTCCATTATAAAGTCCCCGTTTCCAGGCCTCATAAGGGCCCGGACATCAGATTCAGCTTCTGTTTCCTGAAAGCCTCGCTGAGGAGCGATACAGCCCCCACCTGTATCCTCGACCCTTCACTTACTTCCTGCCTCGCAGTGCCCGGTGCAGCTTGGCTCTGCCTCTGAGTCTGCCAAAAGTATGTTATAGTTCCAGTTATCAGTTCAGTCCTCCTCTTCTGCATTCCCAAAGCTACTGAACTGCATCAATAGTTTCCGTCATTGTCTAGCCTTCTCGTCTCCATGTTAGAGAAATACTGTATTTAATGGTCATTTAATATTCTTCATCACGCACTACATGTAGAATAATGCATGGTCCAGTCTTAGAATCAAGATAGCCTCTCCCCTCATGACTTCTAGTTCATATCAACATGTTCCCTAAACATCAGATACCAGATAGGGTTTAGGTACATGTCGCTCCGACCCTCCAGACTTTAGTCTCTGCTCCTAACACAGAGTTCGTAGCCCCCAGCTTCTCCTAGTAACACGTCATTGCCAAGTTTACGCGCACCACCAGGTTAGAGGTCTCGGCTCCTTAGGTAGCCCCCTCCTATGTTTCCGCCCATTCATGACATATTCTGTTACGTTTGCATCACATGTCTATGTATACTCCCAGTTACACCTCTTTTTACTGTTATCTTTCGCGACTGCTACGCGTCACGCCTTCTGCTCCACCCACTGCTACGCCTACTGCAATGTAATACTATGTGTTCGCGCTATGTATATATGCCTGTGTTTTGTTATTGAATGTTAGCGCGCTCATCCCAGACCTAGCCCCAGCAGCTGCTGGGCCTCTTTTCCCCTGCTGGGCCTCTTTTCCCCTGCTGGGCCCCAGTTGTCCTGCTGGGCCCTGTCATTCTGTTCCTATGCAGGTTGTCCTGATCCTGTCCTTATGCTGTAATAAACCTGCAGAAACTCCTACTACCTCGAATCTTGACTCTTATTTATTGAGCTATCTGTTATGCTATAAGTCTAGTCAAAAATAGGGTATTATTTATTTATTTACCACAGTGTTCAGGAAATGAGTGAAAAGAGTGCATAGAAGAAACCGTAGAAGTAGTAGGATCAAGGGGAGGTACTGTAGTTACTGGCATAAAAATCAAATGTACACCAAAGACGATTCCACCCACCAGCGTTATCAAAACAATCAAAAATGTAACTGCACATTGTATTAGAAAGCATTTGCTGTGTAGTATTCTGTACAGTCTATTTCTGCGAATATAAATTACATTTTCTCGTTGTAGCTCAGGAAGCTCCATCTTCTACGACCGTTCGCGACCACTGATGATGTGTACGTAGATGAAAATGCCTCTATCAGCCCTGGGAGTTCCCAGAACCAACAGAAAGATCGACCTTGTGTCAGACCCCCGCAGATTCAACTAGGCACACAGACACGACCCTATGGCTACCCAGACGGCAAGGCAATTTTAAAACAAAAAGAAACAATACAAAGTATTAGCAAACTTCCTGGCTGGAGGCAGTGTGTAGAAAATGCAAATCTGTAAATAGGCAGTTTCCTGCTTTATTTGTCCATATTGCGAGAACGTAAGTTGTATCTCAGTTTTGCAGGAGCTGTTTGATCTGGAAACAATGCATTTTCAGCTGACGTTGCAATGTTCACGTTCGCAGATGGCAAATGTTCTTTTGGTGCAGATGGCAAATGTTCTTTTGGTGTGGAGGACAAATGTTCAGGGTTCAAAAGAGCAGTTTCAGGAGGAGAGTCAGAATTTGGTGAATCCGTGATTAGTTCTGCATCGCTGAAAGGTATGAACCTGGGGACTTGTTCCGTTTCAGAGGCACCGATTCCTTTCTTTACCCAGTTGTCGTAAGGAAGTGGCAGAGGCACACGTTTAGCATGTGTCGTATGGATCCAATGTTTTCTTCCAGCCACACGAATAGCAGTTCTCGTTGCTAGCAGGACTTGGAATGGGCCAATAAATCTGGGCTGAAGATTTTTCGTTCTTGCAAAATTTCGGATGACCACCTGATCACCCGGTTTCAGCTGATGGCCTGGACTCTCCGGTGGCTTTGGCAATGCATCGAAAACCTGTTGGTGAATAAGACTCAATTTAGCAGTCAAGTCGAAAAGGTAATCAATTAACATTGGGTATTCCAGCTGCTTAAATTCTTTCGGTCTAGGTACCCCCCAAACATTTGCAGGACGACCGAAAACTATTTCGTAAGGACTAAGCCCTACTCTAGAATGTACAGTTGCTCTTGTTGATAGCAAAGCCAAAGGCAATGCGTCTGGCCAGGACAAACCCGTGGATGCTTGTATCTTAGCGAGTTTCAGTTTAAGGGTGCCATTGTAACCCTCGACTAAACCCGCGGACTGGGGATGATTCGCACTATGAAATTTTTGTCTAATCCCTAGGCCAGCACACACACTCTGCATAACTTTCCCTACGAACTCACTTCCGTTATCTGACCATACAATCCGTGGCATTCCGTATCTGGGGAAGTATTCTTTAAGAAGAATTTTGGCAGTGGATAAGGCAGTATTGTCCTTCAGTGGGTATGCTTCGATCCATCTGGAGAAAGCACAAACTACCACTAGGACATATTTCAGGTTATTGCAACGATTCATGTGAATAAAGTCTAGCTGGATCACCTCAAAGGGGCAGGAAGGAGGAGCGAAGTGACCTGCAGGTGTGGGGATTCCCTTGCCAGGATTATGCATCAAGCATACCATACAATTTCTCACCACTCTCTCTGCACACTTACTAATCCCGTCATTCTTCCAGACCGGAGCCAACATCTTACAAATCCCTTTTGAACTGATGTGCGCTGTTCCATGTGCCATCGTTACTACTGCAAGCACATACGCATCAGGCAACATCCAACGCTGTTGTTCCGACAAATCAATCCAACACCCACTCGAGTCCAATTTACCCGTGCTCTCTCTCCATGCAAGTTTTTCCTCCTCAGTCGCCTCTTTCTGAATTTCCTTCACGCTTTCCACTGTGTTCTCACACATTCCAGACTCAGAAATCCATCTTGCAGACGTTGCAACATACATTCTACTCATCATATTTCTAGCTGTCTGTTTTGCAATCTCATCAGCAAAAGCATTCCCACGACCAACATCATCCGTGATTGCTTTATGAGCACTGCATTTCACAATCGCAACTTCAGTCGGTAAGGTTAGAGATTCCAACAAGTCATTAACCAGCTGACCATGTTGAATCTTAGTCCCATGGGACGTAATGAAACCTCTTTCTTTCCACAAACGGCCAAAACTATGGGCCACGCCGAACGCGTACTGACTATCTGTGAACACATTCACTCTCTTTCCCTTAGCTAAAACGCACGCTCTTGTTAGCGCGATCAATTCTGCAGCCTGGGCAGAATTCTGACTCACTCTTGCAGTCTCCACAATCGTACTCAAAGTCGTTACTGCATAGGCAGCAGTCACATCACTATTCTCCAATTTGAAGCAAGACCCATCGACATACAACGTGCCATCTGGATCTGATAACGGAGTGTTTTTTAGATCGATTCGTCCTTTTGTTTCTTCCTCAGTTTTGAAACAACAGTCGTGTGGTTCGGAATCACTCGACTCTTGGCTAGTCGGCAACAATGTTGCTGGATTCAATACATTGCATCTTTTGATCTGAATATGACTAGCTAACAGTGTCAGTTCATAACCTGATAATCTAGCACTGGTAAGGTGTTGCGTCTTGGTTCGGTTCATGAGTGTATCCACCGCATGAGGAACCATAACTACTAGCATGTTGTTCATTACTAAACCAGCAGATTGTCGAATGGAAGCTGCAGCTGCGGCTGTAGCTCTCAAGCAACTAGGCAACGCTCTAGCTACTGGATCTAATGTTGATGAAAAATACGCACAAGGGCGTTGTTTATCACCAAATTTCTGCGTCAACACACTCAATGCACAACCTTCTCTCTCGTGGACATAGAGCGTGAATGGCTTACTGTAATCGGGTGTACCCAATACAGGTGCTGAACACAGTGCATTTCGTAACTCAGAAAAACTCTGCTGACATTCAGCAGACCATGGTACTGGACTCGGAACATTTTTCCTAGTCAAAGCTACCAATGGTTTTGCTAAAAGAGAAAAATTTGGGATCCATTGCCTACAATATGAGGTAATACCTAAAAAGGCACGTACTTCTCTCTGCGTGCTAGGAACATTCATCTGTGTAATTGCTTTTATTCTCTCTGGGGTCAACTTCCTTCCCTCCTTTGACAAGAGATGACCTAGGTAGGTCACTTCTTGGCAGCAGTATTGCATTTTTGAAGGTGACACCTTGTGATTCAAATCTGACAAGTGATGCAATAAAGAAATCGTAGCTGTTTTGCAAGTTTCCTTGTCATCGGCAGCCACTAGAAGATCATCGACATACTGTACTAAAGCAGAACCACGAGGAAGTACGAAGGAATCTAACTGGCTTTTTAATGCTTGACTGTAAATGGATGGGCTTTCACAATAACCTTGTGGAGCGCGTTTAAATCTAAAACTTCGTCCTCCTAGAGAGAAACCGAAGATATCTCTGCTTTCCTCGGCTATCGGAATGCTGAAAAAGGCATTTTTCAAGTCGACAACTGAAAACCATGCTGCTGTAGCAGGAATCAACGTTAACAATGCAGTAATGTCTGGTACCACAGGAAACTGTGGGATCACAATTTTATTAACCTCTCTAAGATCAATTACGAACCTATATACTGGAGGCTTTGTAGGGTCAGTTCGTTTCAAAATAGGCAGTACAGGACTATTACAGACATTACCTCTAGTTTCTTCTATAACGTCTTTCTTGATCAGGTCTTGTACTATCAGTAGGAGCGCACGCTCACCTTCACTAGAGATTCTGTATTGTGGAATTCGTGGAAGTTTGACATTTGCTTTCAAAGTTACTACATAGGGTGGAATTTCCAATAGACCTACATCATTAGGACCAGTCGCCCAAAGAGTATCAGGGAGTGAACGCAGCTCTGGTGGGAGCGCATCCATCGACAAGTACATCGGGGAGATGATTCTTTCACCCAACGTAAGCTGTACTCCTGCTGGAGAACAGTACAATGTCGCGTACAGGCGTTTTAACAAGTCTAAACCAAGCAGATTTTCGTTACAACCTGTCGTCAAAATCAGGGGTGCTTTCAATTGACGGGGTCCAACAGAAATAGACAAAGGACCAGAAACAGGGTTGTGAACAGGGGCGCCCGAAAAACCTACTGAAACATTTGTTGAGCCAGACAAAGGTGCGCCAGGGAGTTTCGCATGTATGATAGAACTTTTTGCTGCACCAGTATCCAACAGAAACGGTTCGACTATACCTGATGTTGCTACTGCGACATAAGGCCCACTCTGATCTACTGGTACTGATACTACTCCCTCTCTTTGTCCATGGCTGTCCTAGTATTCACTTTGCTGAACTTCCTCACTGGCTTCATAATAGTCTTCAACATGATACTGTGGAGACCTATTCTGTTGGGCAGATTGTCCATTTCGCTGGTCGAAATAATTAGAAGGGCGATCACTCGTCTGCGGAGGCATAGCACCTCGTCCTCGACCTCTAGAGTTTTGCATAGAACTACCACGACCTCTCTGAGCTGCCGCATCATTATTTTGCATTCGAACTGGACATTCACTTTTGTAATGACCTTCCTTTTTGCAGTAAGCACATTGATTCCATTGGTATTGTGGCCTTTGGAAATTATAATCCGTTCTTTGAAATGACCCTTGCTGCATATTAGTCTGATTCGTGCGAGGCGGGTAAGCTTGCTGTAAAAGTACTTTAGTTTTTAAATCTTTCGTCTTTTTATCTGATTTTTCCTTCTCTTCTTTATCCCTATTTTCATAGTACTGAGCAGTCGCAAGTATTTGCGCAGTCGTAGAGACAGCCCACGCACTTTCAGAATTCTTTAATTTACTACTAAGTTCTGGCAACAGATTGTGCACAAATTTGTCAACAAATAATCTCTGGCCTCCTTCTGTGCTCATATCCTGACCACTATGATCCACGAAAGTCTCCTCGAATCTTGTGAAAAAGTCGGAGACTCTTTCGTCTTTCTTTTGTTTGCACGCGGACAATTTGTCCCAGTTAACGCGTAATGCAGGCATCAAGGTTTTCATTAAATCGATTATTCTACCAGGCAAGTTCGCAATTAAAGGTTCTGGTTTGGAACCACCGATTTGTTGAACATCCGCTGCAATTATAGCTGCCCAGTCACCACCTAGGGCAACTGGATGATTTTCTTCACGAATTCTAGCCCAAATTGGTTGCGGTACTACATTACCAAATAGCAGATCTATGTCAGCAAGATTCAATACACAAGCGTCAACTGTTTGAGCCAACTCTTTGTAGTACCCTGCAGGATTTTTACGCGGATCTGGCAAAGCCTGTTTCACTGCTAACACTTCAGCTCGCTTCCATGGAATATGTATCCATACTCTCTGGAATTGGGCCGGAGCGGCTGCAATACCAAGGTTTGCATTAGCTTGCACAGCTTCACGCCAAATTGGTGGAACCTCTCTCATTGGATATTGACGATTTTGTTTCGTACTACGTTTCCCTAACTCTCTTGGTGAGCGAAGGGATGAGTCGGATCTATAACTTAGAACCAGTTCCATCGCTTCTTTTATATTTTGTCCAACTATCATACCTGTAGCAAACTCTTTCTGAACATTAATTAATTCTCCTAGATTTGATTCAGGGTCATCCTCTTCCAATTCCTCACGTAGAAGGAAACACATTTCATCGAACACATATCGTTGTGTCGGTTCGTTCCATTGCATAAATGTATCTAATACATCGTGTATATTATATCTTCTAACTTTCGAAACCCATCTAAGAGCAGTGGAATCTAATATTCCTCTTTCTTCAGTACTGGGAAGCTGACTACGTCTCTGCACAGAGTCAGAGGTAGGAGTCTTAATCAGAGTTTTATAGAAGGGAGACAGAATATTAGAGACAGAATCAGTGATTCTTCGACGAACAGAAAGCGGAGTCATAATATTAGCAGAGGCAGTGAATAGAGTAGCAGTTGGAACAGATAGATCGGGAACAGTAGGAGTAGCAGGTAAAATAGCTTGTGAAGTAGCAGGTGTGAGCGACACAGGCATAGGTAAAGAAGTCGGCAACCCTAGAAAAGGGGTTGTCGAAGGAACATTAATATTGACCACAGGAGGTACAGGAACTTGATTCAGGGGAGCGGGAACAGGGATACCAGGTTGTCCAGCAACCGGTAATTGAACATTCGGTACAGGTGGAGCTGTAGCACCTTGTGCATACGGTGGGGGTGATCGTAACAAGTAAGACAACAGGGGATCCTTTTCAGGGTCCTCTACTATCTTAGCTGTATTCGATGGCAAAGCAGGATAGCACTTGTCTATCGCTAAATTGCGCTCTCTATCGGCCACCTCCATCGCTTTCTCAGACTCGTTGAGTTGCAGCTGCTTAGCAGACTGTTCTAAAGTCAACTCTTGCTCTTTCTGTTCTTTCTTCAATTTTTTAATTTCTCTCTGTTTAGATTCTTTTCGCCAATAACGGAAAGAATCAAACATTGCCGGCCGGGCTTTCTTCTTAAACAACCTTCTTTCTAGATTATCGAGAACTTCAGGTTCAAAACTACCATGTAGTGGCCAACTAAGGACACCGTCTTTCTCTGTGTAGCGGATCCATATCTCGTTATAAGAGATAGGGCCCACACCAAATTTGCAATATAGATCATAAAGGGGAGTTCCAATCGGAGGAACCAAACACGAGTCCTCCAACTGGGAATCACTGTTGCAACTAAAACAAGACAACATACAATTTTTCCGACTTACCATTTTATAATCCGGAACACAAAACAAACAAGACACAAACAGAAAAGATGCGCACTCGAACCAAGAACTTAGGCCTATCAGAACTGACAAATGTATCGATACCTGAACTGAACAGAATGATTATCGTAACCAGAATAACCAGTGATAATCTTACAGAACTGAACTGAACTGAGAACTAAAAGGATTATCCAAACAGGAGCAATCCTCACAAAATATTTAACTAGCAACCACTGAATACTTAACTGAGGCACTGAAGACGTCACCAAGGAGAAACCCGTCACGTTTCGCCGTACTGAGGACTGCACCTCGGGTCCAAGACAGGGCGACGGTCAAGGCAACGGACCACTGCAGCCGTCTGAACGGGAACCCTCGTGGAAGAGAACGTCAGGGCCACTTTTGCGATATGCCGGGATCGATGAAGTGGGGCGCCTCCCTCTGAAATCTTCACACGAAGCTCCTCGAACTCTTCAGGCTTTTGGACCGGTACCGAACGACGTCGCCCCGAGTTGGGCGCCAAATGGAGTTCTGGACTTTTTCGTTCCGTCCAGAGGTGTCAGGGACAACACCCGAAGACCCCGGAGTTCAACCTGTCTTGGTACACAAACAAACAGAAACACGGGCTTCTCGATGGTGGCGTCAAAGACCAAAGGTTTATTACTGCAGGGACACAGAAGTCACAGAAACTACACATGGGCAGTATCTAGGAGCCTGTTCGATTTGTACAAAGAGGGTTGCTCCTTATATACTAAATATTGGGCTTCAGGCAAATTCTTTACATGTTACCACGGTTCTAAACATTCGTGTCTTAAACAATAAATATTTGGTGTTGCACAGGAATCGTCAACAGTATCTGATGTTAAAACATTACAAATGAGGGGTTCCCACTAGTCCATCATAATCCCATGTCAATTCTTCATTCAAGACCCGGACCGCCTCATCGTAAATTTCGTTACCTCCCCCTAATAAAGGCCCAGAAGGAAAGGAGCAGAGCCAGGTGTAGAAGATAGAAAGACAGGATAAGAAATGTTTGTGGGTCGTAAATGGGCACGGTTACCAGTTTCGGCCGTCTAATCATGATCAGGCCAACGAACACAAGAACCAGTATAGCAGGACTGGCCTCAGGCTGGGGAGGCAGTTTGTTGGACTTTGGCCCTTAGGGCAGGTTCACCCCTAGACTTTTTGCTTGAAATGGTGACCTGGAGATGGTGATTTTTGGATTCTGCGCACTTTCACTGTGTCCCAGTGGAAAGTGCGTGCGCACTCTGAGTGCATGTGCTGAGCTAGGCCTGCCCGCCCATAGGAATGCATGGGGAATGTATGTGTCCCTGGTAGTTCCTGATGCGTGGGGTGTACAGGCTTGAGTCTGGTATGTGTGAACTCGTAAGAGTGAATGCTGCGAGATGGTGTATGCAGCATGTATGTGTCTAGTAGCGAAGCGCCATTTCTAGACATGGCTGTACGTGTGCTGTGAGGGTGCTGGCGTGTGATTGGCTGGAGCTGGCTGGCATGCCAGGCTCCAGGAAGTCTGGATGGGTCTGCCCGGTGGTGAGTGGGAGATTAGCATGAGTAATGTGTGGGAGGAGTGTACCTGTGTCCTGGATGGGCTGGGTTTTCCCCACACAATGCTGGCTCCGCCCCCCTGTGGTGTGTCTAATGACCCAAGCCCTGCCAGTGAATAGAGAGGGTGGTTGAGGTAAACAGAGTACTCAAGAACCAGCTGCGACTGGTTCCGCCCCCACTCTGCACCCTCAGACAAAGGAATGCACTGTATAAAAATGGGGCTGTGTCCCCACTGAAGTTGTTCTTTTCCAGGATCCTGAGGGGGCTGTTGCTGCTGTCGCTGGGCCAGAGGACCGCCACTTGGACTGTCTCCCTGCCTGGAGACCCAGTGTGCTGGCTCTGGGCCCAGCCTTGCCCCCTGCCTGCCTACAAGGACTTTGGGGCCTGAACTTTGCCTCTAGCGCTTGGAAGCGCTTCCTTGTGGCCCTTAGCGCTTGAGAGCGCTTTCTCTTACCCCTGAAGCGTTGGAAGCGCTTTATTTGCGGCCCTAGCGCTTAGAAGCGCTTTGCTCATCAGCTGAGCGCTGGGAGCGCTGTCGTTGTCCTTCCGCGGCTGCCCACGCCGCTTTTGCTGATTGTGGAGTCCCCTGGCAGGTGCCCACCCTGCCCGGGACATTGCCGCTGTTTTTGATTTATAATTTACTACGAGGGAGGCCACCCCTCGGTAAATTCATCCCACCGCTGCCACCAATGTTGGAAATGGGATCCCCGGCTGGCCAGCCGGGGATCCCATTTCCAACATTGGCGGCAAGCGGTGGGATAAGGATTTGTGTTTGCCTTGTACCTTAGTAGCGGCTGGCTGCACCACAAAACTCTGCATTTTAGAAGACCACATTTTAAGGGGATTGTTTTTTTGGAAGTTTCATATTTTCTTCTCCTGAAGGTATCATTGTGCAATTGTGTCCAGTGCATTTGTTCCCCTGCCCCGCGCCCAGAGTCTGGTACCTGTGTCACTTGTGGTCAGGTTGAGAAGTCAGGGGTGGTAGAAACTGCCTTACTAGTCCGAGGGGGGGGTTGTGTGTGGATGAATGGTGTGTGGCACTAGGCAAGTGAGTGTGAGTTCTCTGGGGTAGAGAGCTTGCTGATACCTTGTGAATTGTGTACTCCTGTGTTAGCTCAGACCCCTAGGTTCCCTGTGTGATCTCTTCTTTTAGAACGTCCGCCAGAATGGAGCCTGCTTTTGATTTCTGTGTTCTGTTTAGATACAGTATGGGAGAGTTGGTAAGGTTCTGTGAAGAGAGAGACATAGGGGTGGATGAGTTAGACACTCAGTCCGAACTTAGGAGCAGCCTGATCCTATGGCAAAAGTGTCAGTGGGACCTTGAGCGCAGTGAGGAAAGGGCCCGGGCTTCACACCAGGAGGGTGGTGGGTCTGTGGGGAGCCCTGAAGATTCAGAAGAGGAGGAAGAAAATGATAGCACAGGGACGCCAGCAGATAGTGAGGACCCCATAGATAGGGAGTCCCTTGCTGGGTCCAGCATAGGAGGCAGCGCCTCATCCCTTTCCCTGTCCCCAGAGGAGCTGGAAGATAGGAGGAGAGAAAGGGAGCACCAGCTGGCTTTAGAGAGGCTCAGGTTGGAGCATGCCCAGGCTATGGCACAGCTGGGCATTAGAAAGCAACAGCTAGAGACCGAGAGGGTCTTAGCGCAGGAAAGGATAGAGGAGGCTGAGAGGGCCTCCACCAGAGGCGAAGTAGCTCTGGAGGGTAGACTATCCCCTGCGCGCAGTGTTGAGTTTCTGGATCCCCCAGGGAGGGTTGGGTCCAGTGGTGGCAGCTATTTAGATTCCAGTGTAGGAAATCCCAGTCCCAGTTCCCCCAGTCTGGTACCTGTTTCCCAAGAGGAGGAGTATAGGTTGAAATTCAGGGGCAGTAGGAAGCTGCCTCACCAGTCGTGGGAGAAGTTTGAGGATGAATGTTGTGGAGCACTGTGGGCTTGGGTAGAGGTTCACACTGACTCTGATTTTGAAGTCTTGTTTGATCTTATTGTCAAAGAGCAGGTGCTCAGTGGTTGTTCGCCAGAGTTGCGCCAACACCTGTTGCAAGTTGGATTTACTGATACAGAGTTACTGGCAAGGGAAGCCGACCGCTGGGAAAGGGCCAGAGGTTCTCTAGAGTCATTGGTGAGTGACTCCAAAAGTAGTGGTTCAGGGATCTTCCAGCCCAGCGTGGTGGAGGAGGCTCAGTGTAGCCCAGCTAGGTCCCAGGATAGCGAGGAGGGTGTAGGGGCTCACTGCCTGGCTCAGTGGAGCAGGAGTGAGGGGGAGACCAAGGTTCCCCAGACGCCCGAAGCCCTGCCTCAGGACTTGGATGGTTTCTTGAGGGAACACCAGGTTGGGGACCTAGGCTGTCCTGTTAGTCCACTTGAGGAAGATCTCCTAGTGAGTAGAGGACCTGGAGTGTCTGTAACCAGAGCTCCTGTGGTTCTAGAGTCTGGCAGTACCGCTCCGGTAGGGAGGGTACAGGAGTCCAGAGTGAGGAGTGATTGGGGGAGTTCCCCAGTGGCTGGACCAGTGGGTCAGGGACTACCCAGTTGGGCTAGGTTCCCGTGTAGTGACCATGGTGACACCACTTCTGGTCTGGGGGATCGTCACGCACTGTCAGGTGGACAGAGGGCGGGAGATCTGCGCCAGACAGACAGTCACACGACACATGGGCCATGTGTCAGCCTCAGGGAGATTGTGTGTGAATCCCCAGAAGTCCTGGAGTGCCAGGCAATTGTTCCACCGAAGGTTTTAGACCAGAGGTTGGAAGGCCAGGTTCAGGATCAGCCTGACCTGAAGGGTAGGACGACTGTAACCAGTGTCCTGACCGGTTCTTCTTCCAGAGGAACTTCTCCAGGTGGGAGAGGGCAGACCTCTGGAAGGGGGTGCAGAGGGTGGGAGAGCCCACCTCTGACCCCGGTGCAACCTGAGTGGATAAGTCCTGGGTTGGAATGGCGTTCTAGGGGTACCCCTCGCAGAGGGAGGAGGAACCCTAGGAGAAGAGGTAGGGGGAGGAGAGCCTTCCCCGAGACTCCTGGTCCGCCTGAGGTTGTAGGCCCTCGGCTGGAGTACCAGTGGCAGTCTAGTCCTGTCTTGCAGACAGGAAGAGTGGAAAATGGCTCCTATGTGCCAGGGGTTACTACCCCCCGCTCTGCGAATTGGCATGGACCCGTGGCACCTGGGTGGCCCAGGGCCTGGTCCTGGCCGCGGACAACTTGGGAGTACCAGTGGGGTAGCCCAGTTGGTCCAGACAGTGTGTTGAGAAGGAATCCCATGGGTTCACCGTGGCATAGAACAGGAGGGTGTCCCTGCAGTTGCGGGCCCGCGTCCGTGTTCTATCGCCCCAAGCAGGGAAGTCCATCACGGTGGTGATTGGTCTCCCCTGCGTTTTGGCTGGAAGGGGGTTATGTTGGACTTTGGCCCTTAGGGCAGGTTCACCCCTAGACTTTTTGCTTGAAATGGTGACCTGGAGATGGTGATTTTTGGATTCTGCGCACTTTCACTGTGTCCCAGTGGAAAGTGCGTGCGCACTCTGAGTGCATGTGCTGAGCTAGGCCTGCCCGCCCATAGGAATGCATGGGGAATGTATGTGTCCCTGGTAGTTCCTGATGCGTGGGGTGTACAGGCTTGAGTCTGGTATGTGTGAACTCGTAAGAGTGAATGCTGCGAGATGGTGTATGCAGCATGTATGTGTCTAGTAGCGAAGCGCCATTTCTAGACATGGCTGTACGTGTGCTGTGAGGGTGCTGGCGTGTGATTGGCTGGAGCTGGCTGGCATGCCAGGCTCCAGGAAGTCTGGATGGGTCTGCCCGGTGGTGAGTGGGAGATTAGCATGAGTAATGTGTGGGAGGAGTGTACCTGTGTCCTGGATGGGCTGGGTTTTCCCCACACAATGCTGGCTCCGCCCCCCTGTGGTGTGTCTAATGACCCAAGCCCTGCCAGTGAATAGAGAGGGTGGTTGAGGTAAACAGAGTACTCAAGAACCAGCTGCGACTGGTTCCGCCCCCACTCTGCACCCTCAGACAAAGGAATGCACTGTATAAAAATGGGGCTGTGTCCCCACTGAAGTTGTTCTTTTCCAGGATCCTGAGGGGGCTGTTGCTGCTGTCGCTGGGCCAGAGGACCGCCACTTGGACTGTCTCCCTGCCTGGAGACCCAGTGTGCTGGCTCTGGGCCCAGCCTTGCCCCCTGCCTGCCTACAAGGACTTTGGGGCCTGAACTTTGCCTCTAGCGCTTGGAAGCGCTTCCTTGTGGCCCTTAGCGCTTGAGAGCGCTTTCTCTTACCCCTGAAGCGTTGGAAGCGCTTTATTTGCGGCCCTAGCGCTTAGAAGCGCTTTGCTCATCAGCTGAGCGCTGGGAGCGCTGTCGTTGTCCTTCCGCGGCTGCCCACGCCGCTTTTGCTGATTGTGGAGTCCCCTGGCAGGTGCCCACCCTGCCCGGGACATTGCCGCTGTTTTTGATTTATAATTTACTACGAGGGAGGCCACCCCTCGGTAAATTCATCCCACCGCTGCCACCAATGTTGGAAATGGGATCCCCGGCTGGCCAGCCGGGGATCCCATTTCCAACACAGTTCTTGCCGAGTCATGCTGCCACAGCGTTGCTGGCCTAAGGTGCACGTGTCACTAGCAAGGTGAATCGCCGGTTAAGGCCTACGTGTCCTTAACTATAGAAGAAGTCATTGCGTGACCATTGACTATGTGAGGGCAAGGAATACAAAATGGCTTCCGTGTTCTAAGATGGATGCCATGGGTAAATCACAAATGTGTTGGTAACAGGAGTGCTCTTGCTCGTAGCATAGCGAAAACACCAGGGTATACTAAATGGCTCATTTGCGGTTCACTGATACCAAAATTATGTATTTACGACAATGTTACAAGCACGCGTAAAATCGTCACGGAACCTCACACCTCTGACCTAGTGCCGGGCACGTGTGCATATGAGGGAAATCATATCCGTATCTGTGACATTTGAGTTGGCGCTCCGATCTCTTTCTGGTGCGACTTGAGCTTCTGCGTCGACGACTTGAGGGATGATGCTGTCTTCTGGATCTGGAGGAGCAAGTTTGTGGCAGGGAGCGTCTATGCGTCTGTCGAGACTGAATTCTGAAGGCTTGCTCACGTTTCTCGCTTCGCCGGCCTCCATTTTCTTCGCATACTCATCAGCTTGATCATTCACTCGCGTCATTTCCTAGATCTCATCTAGTGAATAGCTTTTCCTAAGCAGTTTGCGTCGCAATGATTCTGATACTCAGCCTTCTATAATTCTCAGTCTGAGTGCATCTTCTGTGGAAAAGAATCAAAGTCACAGTATCGTGCTAAGGGTCTCAGACGTGTGATGAATACACTCATGGGTTCTCCTTTCTCCTGCGATGCCAGGTTAAACGTATATTGCTCATAGTCCACATTCTTTTTGTGTAGGAACTTACGGTTGAGCGCCTCACAGACAGCAGCATACGAGGCCACGGACGCAGCTGGCAATTCTTTTAGGATCTGGCCGACTTCTTTACCCACTAGGTACCTTAGAGCGATCAATTGTTGTTCTGCATCAGTCACGTGGGACCATTTCATGAAGTCCGTGAAGTCCTCTAACCATTCTTAGCACCGGAGACCCATACCCCCACCAGATTCGAGAGTGATGGGTTCTGGAGGATGTAAGAACGACACTCCTAGCACACCCATGGGACCGGGTTCAGCGCTCGCCTGATGAGAACCAGACATCGTGGGACTCTTTTCTGTCAATCACGCACTGGTGATTCTCGCTCTTCGAGTTGTACTTGACAAGGCTTGTTGATTATACTGGTAGCATACACCAGTGCTTGTTGTGTATTTTTTGTTTGCTCAGGTGAACACGCCACCGCTTCTTTACATCTCTCAGTGTATTCACCAATGCTTGTTCTAAGTGTTGCTGTACTGGTTGCATACACCAGTCCTCGTTGATTTTTTCACTCAGTTGAACTTGCCAATGCTTGTTTACTCCTCTCGTTGCATTCGCCAATGCTTGTTTACCTGTTCCAGTATTGGTTGCATACACCAGTGCTTGTTGAATCTTTCACTCAGTTGAACTCGCCAATGCTTGTTTACTTCTCTTGTTGCATTCGCCAGTGCTTGTTTACGTGTTCCAGTACTGGTTGCATACACCAATGCTTGTTGAATTTTCACTCAGTTGAACTCGCCAATGTTTGTTTGCTTCTCTCCTTGCAATCGCCAATGCTTATTTACGTGTTCCAGTATTGAATGCATACACCAGTGCTTGTTGAATTTTTCACTCAGTTGAACTCGCCAATGCTAGTTTACTTCTCTTGTTGCATTTGCCAATGCTTGTTTACAAAGTTCCAGTACTGGTTGCATACACCAATGCTTGTTGAATCTTCACACAGTTGAACTTGCCAATGTGTGCTTGCTTCTCTCCTTGCATTCGCCAATTGGCTTTCCAGCCCTCTGCCTGACTCTAAAATGGCCGCCGATGATCCCAGACAGGGGATTGGACGAGGTGCCTGACCACAAGATGGCTGCCGCGAGAATCTCGTTCAGGCCGGGACCAGGGCCTTCAGCAGCCGGTACAAGGAGCACTTCCCTCCAGAATCGCCGGCACCGGCAGGCACTCACTGGCTCCCCAGGCACAGCATTGATGGCACAGCAGGTGAGGGAGGCGCATTCAGGCCGCCTCGGACGACGACAGCATCACCGGGGTGGGCTCCCGGCAGGCAGGCAGAACGAAGCGCTCTAACCCCACAGCACGCTACACACACACGGTGCAGCTGGGGTGGGCTCCCAGCGGGCGCAAACACACCTCTGGACAGCTGGGGTGGGCACCCAGCGCGCGAGGACACTCGCGCAGCAACACAGCAGCGAAGTAGACAGGCGGCCCAACACACTGGGCTAGCCACGACTGCCAGGCATTCACCAATGTACCCCGACACAGTTAGCCAGTTCGCACTACCGCAGGTCCCGTGGTCACCCTCGTCGCCAGTTGTAGTGTCTTGGCAACCACAAAGACACGGACTCGGTGGGAACTGTCGGAACACCTTTAATGTACGTCAGCCTTCTTCACACTCTATGGGTTAACTGCCTCACTTGTTCCCCGACTCCTCCCTTTCCGTCCGCCTCTATCCTGTCCCCGGGCAGGTCCTAGTGCCCTATACATTTCACATTGTTACACCTGTGAGGACTGAAGCTGCCTCCTGTGAGGACTGAAGCTGCTCCTGTGAGAACTGAAACTGCTCCTGTGAGGACCGAAGCTGCTCCTGTGAGGACTGAAGCTGCTTCCTGTGAGGACTGAAGTTGCTCCTGTGAGGACTGAAGCTGACTCCTGTGAGGACTGAAGCTGCTCCTGTGAGGACTGAAGCTGCTCCTGTGAGGACTGAAGCTTCTCCTGTGAGGACTGAAGGTGCCTCCTCTGAGGACTGAAAGTGCCTCCTGTGAGGACTGAAGCTGCTCCTGTGAGGACTGAAGCTGCTCCTGTGAGGACTGAAGCTGCTCCTGTGAAGACTGAAGGTGCCTCCTCTGAGGACTGAAGGTGCCTCCTGTGAGGACTGAAGCTGCTCCTGTGAGGACTGAAGCTGCTTCCTGTGAGGACTCAAGTTGCTCCTGTGAGGACTGAAGCTGCTCCTGTGAGGACTGAAGCTGTTCCTGTGAGGACTGAAGCTGCTCCTGTGAGGACTGAAGCTGCTCCTGTGAGGACTGAAACTGCTCCTGTAGGACTGAAGCTGCTCCTGTGAGGACTGAAGCTGCCCCTGTGAGGACTGAAGCTGCTTCATGTGGGGACTGAAGCTGCCCCTGTGAGGACTGAAGCTGCCTCCTGTGGGGACTGAAGCTGCCCCTGTGGGGACTGAAGCTGCCCCTGTGAGGACTGAAGCTGCTCCTGTGAGGACTGAAGCTGCCCCTGTGAGGACTGAAGCTGCCTCCTGTGAGGGCTGAAGCTGCCCCTGTGAGGACTGAAGCTGCCTCCTGTGAGGACTGAAGCTGCTCCTGTGAGGACTGAAGCTGCCTCCTGTGGGGACTGAAGCTGCCTCCTGTGAGGGCTGAAGGTGCCTCCTGTGAGGACAGAAGCTGCCCCTGTGAGGACTGAAGTTGCCTCCTGTGAGGACTGAAGCTGCTCCTGTGAGGACTGAAGCTGCCTCCTGTGAGGACTAGAGCTGCTCCTGTGAGGACTGGAGCTGCTCCTGTGAGGACTGAAGCTGCCTCCTGTGAGGACTGAAGCTGCCTCCTGTGAGGACTAAAGCTGCCTCCTGTTAGGACTGAAGCTGCTCCTGTGAGGACTGAAGCTGCCCCCTGTGAGGACTGAAGCTGCTCCTTTGAGGACTGAAGCTGCTCCTGTGAGGTCTGAAGCTGGCTCCTGTGAGGACTGAAGCTGCCTCCTGTGAGGACTGAAGCTGCTCCTGTGAGGACTGAAGCTGCCTCCTGTGAGGACTGGAGCTGCTCCTGTGAGGACTGAAACTGCCTCCTGTGAGGACTGAAGCTGCCTCCTGTGAGGACTGAAGCTGCTTCCTGTGAGGACTCAAGTTGCTCCTGTGAGGACTAGAGCTGCTCCTGTGAGGACTGAAGCTGCTCCTGTGAGGACTGAAGCTGCTCCTGTGAGGACTAAAGCTGCTCCTGTGAGGACTGAAGCTGCTCCTGTGAGGACTGAAGCTGTTCCTGTGAGGACTGAAGCTGCTCCTGTGAGGACTGAAGCCTCTCCTGTGAGGACTGAAGGTGCTCCTGTGAGGACTAAAGCTGCTCCTGTGAGGACTGAAGCTGCTCCTGTGAGGACTGAAGCTGTTCCTGTGAGGACTGAAGCTGCTCCTGTGAGGACTGAAGCTGCTCCTGTGAGGACTGAAACTGCTCCTGTAGGACTGAAGCTGCTCCTGTGAGGACTGAAGCTGCCCCTGTGAGGACTGAAGCTGCTTCCTGTGGGGACTGAAGCTGCCCCTGTGAGGACTGAAGCTGCCTCCTGTGGGGACTGAAGCTGCCCCTGTGGGGACTGAAGCTGCCCCTGTGAGGACTGAAGCTGCTCCTGTGAGGACTGAAGCTGCCCCTGTGAGGACTGAAGCTGCCTCCTGTGAGGGCTGAAGCTGCCCCTGTGAGGACTGAAGCTGCCTCCTGTGAGGACTGAAGCTGCTCCTGTGAGGACTGAAGCTGCCTCCTGTGGGGACTGAAGCTGCCTCCTGTGAGGGCTGAAGGTGCCTCCTGTGAGGACAGAAGCTGCTCCTGTGAGGACTGAAGCTGCTCCTGTGAGGACTGAAGCTGCCTCCTGTGGGGACTGAAGCTGCCTCCTGTGAGGGCTGAAGGTGCCTCCTGTGAGGACAGAAGCTGCTCCTGTGAGGACTGAAGCTGCTCCTGTGAGGACTGAAGCTGCCTCCTGTGAGGCCTGAAGCTGCCCCTGTGAGGACTGAAGTTGCCTCCTGTGAGGACTGAAGCTGCTCCTGTGAGGACTGAAGCTGCCTCCTGTGAGGACTAGAGCTGCTCCTGTGAGGACTGGAGCTGCTCCTGTGAGGACTGAAGCTGCCTCCTGTGAGGACTGAAGCTGCCTCCTGTGAGGACTAAAGCTGCCTCCTGTTAGGACTGAAGCTGCTCCTGGGAGGACTGAAGCTGCCTCCTGTGAGGACTGAAGCTGCTCCTTTGAGGACTGAAGTTGCTCCTGTGAGGTCTGAAGCTGGCTCCTGTGAGGACTGAAGCTGCCTCCTGTTAGGACTGAAGCTGCTCCTGTGAGGACTGAAGCTGCCTCCTGTGAGGACTGGAGCTGCTCCTGTGAGGACTGAAACTGCCTCCTGTGAGGACTGAAGCTGCCTCCTGTGAGGACTGAAGCTGCTTCCTGTGAGGACTGAAGCTGCTCCTGTGAGGACTGAAGCTGCCTCCTGTGAGGACTGAAGGTGTCTCCTGTGAGGTCTGAAGCTGCTCCTGTGAGGAGTGAAGCTGCCTCCTTTGAGGACTGGAGCGGCTCCTTTGAGGACTGGAGCGGCTCCTGTGAGGACTGAAGCTGCTCCTGTGAGGACTGATGTGCCTCCTGTGAGGACTGACGCTGCTCCTGTGAGGACTGAAGCTGCTCCTGTGAGGACTGAAGCTGCTCCTGTGAGGACTGAAGCTGCCTCCTGTGAGGACTGAAGCTGCTCCTGTGAGGACTGAAGCTGCCTCCTGTGAGGACTGAAGCTGCTCCTGTGAGGACTGAAGCAGACTCCTGTGAGTACTGAAGCTGCTCCTGTGAGGACTGAAGCTGCTCCTGTGAGGACTGAAGCTGCTCCTGTAAGGACTGAAGCTGCTCCTGTGAGGACTGAAGCTGCTCCTGTGAGGACTGGAGCTGCCCCTGTGAGGACTGAAGCTGCCTCCTGTGAGGACTGAAGCTGCTTCCTGTGAGGACTGAAGTTGCTCCTGTGAGGACTGAAGCTGCTCCTGTGAGGACTGAAGCTGCTCCTGTGAGGACTGAAGCTGCTCCTGTGAGGACTGAAGGTGCCTCCTGTGAGGACTGAAGGTGCCTCCTCTGAGGACTGAAGCTGCTCCTGTGAGGACTGAAGCTGCCTCCTGTGAGGACTGAAGCTGCTTCCTGTGAGGACTGAAGTTGCTCCTGTGAGGACTGAAGCTGCTCCTGTGAGGTCTGAAGCTGCCTCCTACTGGGGCTTTAATGGAGGCGATTCAGAAGAGGGGGTGGTGATGAACAGAGTGTCTGAAGTAGGCAGACCACTCTTACCCAGTCCAAAGATCAGGGCTTGATCCATCACCGTTATTTAGCTCACTGCCCCATCTCAGCTCAGAACCTGGCTATATGCAAATTAGTCTGTTCCTGTCCCAGTGCATGATGGGAACAGGGCAGACCAAACTACCAAGCCAATTCTTCACCAGAAAGGAGACAAGCTTCCGGGGACCGGTTTCTGGCATTACAGCCGTCGTCGGCCCGGCTTGCTTGAATCCTGATGGAGCAGTGAGCAAGGGACTCATGTCTGAGTATACCCTGCCACACCTATAGTGGCCAAAAACGATACAGAAAAGGGGGTGGTGATGATTATTTACAAAGAGCTTCTTCCCTCAAAGCTCACCCGTTGGCCACCAGCTCCCGGGCAGATGTCACTCTAGATTCCCCACAGGGCTTGTTTCAGACCCTATATCACAGTATTTCTATTAACCGAGGGTCAGGTTGAAGCCTCCAGCTTTTGAGTGACAGCTCTGGCACGAGGCACAGAATCCCGTCAGAAGGAGGGCGCGGCCGGTGTTCCAAGTTCCATTACTGGTTGTATTTCTTTCAAGTTTTTATAGCCCCAGCAGCAGTCTTATCAGAAAGTCCACAGTCCACCTTGAGTCGCAGTCTTGATACCATTCACTGCAGCGACAGCAGGCGTGGCAGTAAGGGCTCTCTTCAGTGCCAAGCAGGACTCTTCCGACCCGAGAGAAGCGCCCAGAGGCCAGGTGAGAGATACTTCCATGCACTTGCATGCACTAGGACGCGCATTGTTTTATTTATTCTGCATTCTTAAATGTGAATAGACGGAGTCAGAGGTTTGCTTCTTCCAATACTTGGTCTCTGAGCAGAAACCCCTTCAGTGCTGTGTGTTCAGTCGGGATGCGCAGGGAGTGCTGGCACTTTACAGAACTTTACGGTAAACGTCGAAGCTTGCTGGCACTTTACAGCACTTTACAGTAAACGTCCAAGCTTGCGTGATGTGACGGTGCGTGTTTAGCACAGTTTAGAAGCTGCTTTCCTAAATGTCAGCGCGGTTCGAAGGTCTGTGTTCCCTTTTCATGGCTCTCCTGTGGGTGGGGTGAACATATGTGAAGTGCCAGCTGTGTGACACCCCGGAGCAGGGCGGTGTGGACTGAGGGGGCTACAAACAGTGCCCAGTGACGGTGTCCTTTCACTGCTGGGGGGTCTCAGGATCGGGGTCACGGGGCGTGACCCGGAACCACAGGCTCACACGGGGCGGAACCTCCATCTTAGTCAAGGATACATGATGCGGCATCTGATAAAGATACATTATGCGGCATCTGATAAAGATACATTGTGCAGCATCTGATAAAGATACATGATGCGGCATCTGATAAAGATACATTCTGCGGCATCTGATAAAGATACATTATGCGGCATCTGATAAAGATACATTCTGCGGCATCTGATAAAGATACATTGTGCGGCATCTGATAAAGATACATTGTGCGGCATCTGATAAAGGTACATTATGCGGCATCTGATAAAGATACATTGTGCGGCATCTGATAAAGATACATTGTGCAGCATCTGATAAAGATACATTATGCGGCATCTGATAAAGATACATTGTGCGGCATCTGATAAAGATACATTGTGCAGCATCTGATAAAGATACATTGTGCGGCATCTGATAAAGATACATTGTGCGGCATCTGATAAAGATACATGATGCGGCATCTGATAAAGATACATTATGCGGCATCTGATAAAGATACATTATGCGGCATCTGATAAAGATACATTGTGCAGCATCTGATAAAGATACATTATGCGGCATCTGATAAAGATACATTGTGCGGCATCTGATAAAGATACATTGTGCAGCATCTGATAAAGATACATTGTGCGGCATCTGATAAAGATACATTGTGCGGCATCTGATAAAGATACATGATGCGGCATCTGATAAAGATACATTATGCAGCATCTGATAAAGATACAATGTGCGGCATCTGATAAAGATACATTGTGCGGCATCTGATAAAGATACATTGTGCGGCATCTGATAAAGATACATTGTGCAGCATCTGATAAAGATACATTGTGCGGCATCTGATAAAGATACATTCTGCGGCATCTGATAAAGATACATTGTACGGCATCTGATAAAGATATATGATGCGACATCTGATAAAGATACATTGTACGGCATCTGATAAAGATACATTGTGCGGCATCTGATAAAGATACATTGTGCGGCATCTGATAAATATACATTGTGCGGCATCTGATAAAGATACATTCTGCGGCATCTGATAAAGATACATTATGCGGCATCTGATAAAGATACATTCTGCGGCATCTGATAAAGACACATTATGCGGCATCTGATAAAGATACATTGTGCGGCATCTGATAAAGATACATTGTGCAGCATCTGATAAAGATACATTGTGCGGCATCTGATAAAGATACATTGTGCGGCATCTGATAAAGGTACATTATGCGGCATCTGATAAAGATACATTCTGCGGCATCTGATTAAGATACATTGTGCGGCATCTGATAAAGCTACATTGTGCGGCATCTGATAAAGGTACATTATGCGGCATCTGATAAAGATACATTGTGCAGCATCTGATAAAGATACATTCTGCGGCATCTGATAAAGATACATTGTGCGGCATCTGATAAAGATACATGATGCAGCATCTGATAAAGATACATTATGCGGCATCTGATAAAGATACATTATGCGGCATCTGATAAAGATACATTGTGCAGCATCTGATAAAGATACATTGTGCGGCATCTGATAAAGATACATTGTGCGGCATCTGATAAAGATACATTATGCGGCATCTGATAAAGATACATTATGCGGCATCTGATAAAGATACATTGTGCAGCATCTGATAAAGATACATTGTGCGGCATCTGATAAAGATACATTCTGCGGCATCTGATAAAGATACATTGTACGGCATCTGATAAAGATACATGATGCGGCATCTGATAAAGATACATTGTACGGCATCTGATAAAGATACATGATGCGGCATCTGATAAAGGTACATTATGCGGCATCTGATAAAGATACATTGTGCAGCATCTGATAAAGATACATTGTGCGGCATCTGATAAAGATACATTGTGCGGCATCTGATAAAGATACATGATGCGGCATCTGATAAAGATACATTATGCAGCATCTGATAAAGATACATTGTGCGGCATCTGATAAAGATACATTGTGCGGCATCTGATAAAGATACATTGTGCGGCATCTGATAAAGATACATTGTGCAGCATCTGATAAAGATACATTGTGCGGCATCTGATAAAGATACATTCTGCGGCATCGGATAAAGATACATTGTACGGCATCTGATAAAGATATATGATGCGGCATCTGATAAAGATACGTTGTACGGCATCTGATAAAGATACATTGTGCGGCATCTGATAAAGATACATTGTGCGGCATCTGATAAAGATACATTGTGCGGCATCTGATAAAGATACATTCTGCGGCATCTGATAAAGATACATTATGCGGCATCTGATAAAGATACATTCTGCGGCATCTGATAAAGATACATTATGCGGCATCTGATAAAGATACATTGTGCGGCATCTGATAAAGATACATTGTGCAGCATCTGATAAAGATACATTGTGCGGCATCTGATAAAGATACATTGTGCGGCATCTGATAAAGGTACATTATGCGGCATCTGATAAAGATACATTCTGCGGCATCTGATTAAGATACATTGTGCGGCATCTGATAAAGATACATTGTGCGGCATCTGATAAAGGTACATTATGCGGCATCTGATAAAGATACATTTTGCAGCATCTGATAAAGATACATTCTGCGGCATCTGATAAAGATACATTGTGCGGCATCTGATAAAGATACATGATGCAGCATCTGATAAAGATACATTATGCGGCATCTGATAAAGATACATTATGCGGCATCTGATAAAGATACATTGTGCAGCATCTGATAAAGATACATTGTGCGGCATCTGATAAAGATACATTGTGCGGCATCTGATAAAGATACATTATGCGGCATCTGATAAAGATACATTATGCGGCATCTGATAAAGATACATTGTGCAGCATCTGATAAAGATACATTGTGCGGCATCTGATAAAGATACATTCTGCGGCATCTGATAAAGATACATTGTACGGCATCTGATAAAGATACATGATGCGGCATCTGATAAAGATACATTGTACGGCATCTGATAAAGATACATGATGCGGCATCTGATAAAGGTACATTATGCGGCATCTGATAAAGATACATTGTGCAGCATCTGATAAAGATACATTGTACGGCATCTGATAAAGATACATTGTGCGGCATCTGATAAAGATACATTGTGCGGCATCTGATGAAGATACATTGTACGGCATCTGATAAAGATACATTGTGCGGCATCTGATAAAGATACATTGTGCGGCATCTGATAAAGATACATTGTGCGGCATCTGATAAAGATACATTGTGCGGCATCTGATAAAGGTACATTATGCGGCATCTGATAAAGATACATTATGCGGCATCTGATAAAGATACATTGTGCGGCATCTGATAAAGATACATTGTGCGGCATCTGATAAAGATACATTGTGCGGCATCTGATGAAGATACATTATGCGGCATCTGATAAAGATACATTGTGCGGCATCTGATGAAGATACATTATGCGGCATCTGACGAAGATACATTGTGCGGCATCTGATAAAGATACATTGTGTGGCATCTGATAAAGATACATTGTGCAGCATCTGATAAAGATACATTGTACGGCATCTGATAAAGATACATTGTACGGCATCTGATAAAGATACATGATGCAGCATCTGATAAAGATACATTCTGCGGCATCTGATAAAGGTACATTATGCGGCATCTGATAAAGATACATTGTGCAGCATCTGATAAAGATACATTGTACGGCATCTGATAAAGATACATTGTGCGGCATCTGATAAAGATACATTGTGCGGCATCTGATGAAGATACATTGTGCGGCATCTGATAAAGATACATTGTGTGGCATCTGATAAAGATACATTGTACGGCATCTGATAAAGATACATTGTGCGGCATCTGATGAAGATACATTATGCGGCATCTGACGAAGATACATTGTGCGGCATCTGATAAAGATACATTGTGCGGCATCTGATAAAGATACATTGTGCAGCATCTGATAAAGATACATTGTGCGGCATCTGATAAAGATACATTGTGCAGCATCTGATAAAGATACATTATGCGGCATCTGATAAAGATACATTATGCGGCATCTGATAAAGATACATTGTACGGCATCTGATACAGGTACATTATGCGGCATCTGATAAAGATACATTGTGCAGCATCTGATAAAGATACATTCTGCGGCATCTGATAAAGATACATTATGCGGCATCTGACGAAGATACATTATGCGGCATCTGATAAAGATACATTATCCGGCATCTGATAAAGATACATTATGCGGCATCTGATAATGATACATTGTGCGGCATCTGATGAAGATACATTATGCGGCATCTGACGAAGATACATTATGCGGCATCTGATAAAGATACGTTATCCGGCATCTGATAAAGATACATTATGCGGCATCTGATAAAGATACATTATGCGGCATCTGATAAAGATACATTGTGCGGCATCTGATAAAGATACATTATGCGGCATCTGATAAAGATACATTGTGCAGCATCTGATAAAGATACATTGTGCGGCATCTGATAAAGATACATTATGCGGCATCTGATAAAGATACATTATGCGGCATCTGATAAATATACATGATGCGGCATCTGATAAAGATACATTCTGCGGCATCTGATAAAGATATATTCTGCGGCATCTGATAACGATACATTCTGTGGCATCTGATAAAGATACATTGTGCGGCATCTGATAAAGATACATTGTGCGGCATCTGATAAAGATACATTGTGCGGCATCTGATAAAGATACATTGTGCAGCATCTGATAAAGATACATTGTACGGCATCTGATAAAGATACATTGTGCGGCATCTGATGAAGATACATTATGCGGCATCTGACGAAGATACATTGTGCGGCATCTGATAAAGATACATTATCCGGCATCTGATAAAGATACATTATGCGGCATCTGATAAAGATACATTATGCGGCATCTGATAAAGATACATTGTGCGGCATCTGATAAAGATACATTATGCGGCATCTGATGAAGATACATTATGCGGCATCTGACGAAGATACATTATGCGGCATCTGATAAAGATACATTATCCGGCATCTGATAAAGATACATTATGCAGCATCTGATAAAGATACATTATGCGGCATCTGATAAAGATACATTGTGCGGCATCTGATAAAGATACATTATGCGGCATCTGATAAAGATACATTATGCGGCATCTGATAAAGATACATGATGCGGCATCTGATAAAGATACATTCTGCGGCATCTGATAAAGATATATTCTGCGGCATCTGATAACGATACATTCTGCGGCATCTGATAAAGATACATTGTGCGGCATCTGATAAAGATACATTGTGCGGCATCTGATAAAGATACATTGTGCGGCATCTGATAAAGATACATTGTGCGGCATCTAATAAAGATACATTGTACGGCATCTGATAAAGATACATTGTGCGGCATCTGATGAAGATACATTATGCGGCATCTGACGAAGATACATTGTGCGGCATCTGATAAAGATACATTATCCGGCATCTGATAAAGATACATTATGCGGCATCTGATAAAGATACATTGTGCGGCATCTGATAAAGATACATTATGCGGCATCTGATAAAGATACATTGTGCGGCATCTGATAAAGATACATTTTGCGGCATCTGATAAGGATACATTTTGTGGCATCTGATAAAGATACATTGTGCGGCATCTGATAAAGATACATTGTGCGGCATCTGATAAAGATACATTCTGCGGCATCTGATAAAGATACATTATGCGGCATCTGATAACGATACATTCTGCGGCATCTGATAAAGGTACATTATGCGGCATCTGATAACGATACATTCTGCGGCATCTGATAAAGGTACATTATGCGGCATCTGATAACGATACATTCTGCGGCATCTGATAAAGGTACATATGCGGCATCTGATAACGATACATTCTGCGGCATCTGATAAAGGTACATTATGCGGCATCTGATAACGATACATTCTGCGGCATCTGATAAAGATACATTCTGCGGCATCTGATAAAGGTACATTATGCGGCATCTGATAACGGTACATTCTGCGGCATCTGATAAAGATACATTCTGCGGCATCTGATAAAGGTACATTATGTGGCATCTGATAACGATACATTCTGCGGCATCTGATAAAGGTACATTATGCGGCATCTGATAACGATACATTCTGTGGCATTTGATAAAGATACATTATGCGGCATCTGATAAAGATACATTATGCGACCGCCTATGACTCGCAATGAGCGCGTGGCGCGGCCCCCCTCGAGCCCCCGGACAGGACCTGGTGATTAATATAGCCCGGTGTGAACTTTTTTTATATAATTTATATTAAAACTCCATTTCATGCCGCATCAAGATCTAGACTTATCCAGATGATTCCTCTTGACTTTGAATATAAACTTGCAGATGTCTATCGATGCGAACATTCATAGGTTCTAATTTCTCGATGTGAAAGCATCTTTAAGCTGAAGCTGTACAAAATTTTGCTAAATGTTTTCTCCTGTGAAATTTTTTCCCACTTTTCTTTCTTCTCAGACTTTGTAATATATGATATGACATAGCGAGAAACAGCAATTCAGTTATCTGCAACATATTAAATGTCCATATTTGCATTCCACATCTTCTAAATTACCGCATTGTAATCATTAATGTGCTTCGATTGTTCTGTTCTTTTAATATTATAAGTATTTTTGGGTGAATTTCGAGTGATAGTATGCCTCACTGCTGACATAAAACTGTTCAGTCTTCCTTGCGATGACTTATGGTGCAGTGAGTTAGTAATACCTTTGGCGCTTAGTGTGTACATACCCTGCGATGATGCTTGATTCAGGGGGGCCTCACTCAGACCAATGTCTTTTGTCTATTGAATTCTGTCTGGTTTCTGTTGAACAGGATTAGTGGCACCACGTTTCGTGGCTTGTGTTGAACAGGATTAGTGGCACGATGTGTCGCGCCTTGTGTTGTACAGGGTTAGTGGCACCACGTGTTGCTGGCCTTGCATATGGAAATATGCGTCACTGATCGAAGGGAGTCTGGTGCTGTGGTCGCTGCCACAGACTTGGGGTCACTGCCATTAAGGACTAAGGACACAGTTACGCATGTGGGATCATCTTATGTTATAGACAGTTAGTGGGACTACATGTCGCCTGCCTTGCATATAGAAATATGCTTCACTGATCAAAGGGAGTCTGGTGCTGTCGTCGCTGCCACAGACTTGGGGTTACTGCCATTCAGGACTCAGGACACAGTTACACATGTGAGATCAGCTTGTGTTAAAGAGGGTTAGTCGCACCACATGTCGCCGCCGTTGCATATGGAAATATGCCTCACTGATCGAAGGGTGTCTGCTGCTGTGGATGTCTCATGGAGTTGGGGTCACTGCCGTTCAGGACTCAGGACACAGTTACACATGTGGGATCGGCTTATGTTAAAGAGGGTTAGTCGCACCACATGTCGCCGCCGTTGCCTCACTGATCGAAGGGTGTCTGCTGCTGTGGATGTCTCATAGAGTTGGGGTCACTGCCGTTCAGGACTCAGGACACAGTTACACATGTGGGATCGGCTTATGTTAAAGATGGTTAGTGGCACCATGTGTCGCCGGTCTTCCACAGTGTTGGCCAGAGGTAGCCGTGAGCAAGGACCCACAGCCACGTGCATATGTTGGTGGCCCCACCGGCCTGTGTAGTGCAGGTTCAGTGGCACCACGTGTCGCTGACCTTCTAAATGCAAATATCCCTCTCTGATTGAAGGGAGTCTGGTGCTATAGTCGGTGCCACAAAGTTGGGGTCGCTGGCATTCAGGATACAGGACACAGTTACACATGTGGGATCGGGTTGTGTTGAACAGGGTTGCTTGCCACCATGTGTCGACAATCTTCCACTATGTAGGCCAGAGGCAGCGGTCAGCAAAGGCGCACAGGCACGTGATGTTGACTTGAGCTGCACAGATTGGGAGCATTTGGTCTTCTTAACCGATTATTGTCTCCTACACAATTTGCGTCACTACTAATCTTGAATTGTGAACCGTGCTAGCTCCAGTGTAGGGCGGAGGCAGCGGTCAGGATGGGTGGACAGCCACATGGCGTTGAGTTGAGCTGCACAGTTAGTGGCACCTGGAGCACTCAGTGTGTGCACACCCTACAATGATACATTGTCCCGGCGGGCCGTACAGGGAGCAATGTCTTTTGTTTAATGAATTCTGCCTTGATAAGGCCACGTGTGGATGAGTTATGGTGCAGTGAGTTAGTAGCATCTGAAGCACACAGCGTGCGTGCATCCTGTGATGATACGTGGTCCAGACGGGTCTCACTGGGAGCAACGTGTCTTGCATACTGGAGTGCGTCATCTGCAATCTCCACTGCCTCTGAATTGTGAGCCCTGCTGTCCGCAGTGTAGATCAAAGGCAGTAGTCGGTACAGACATAAGTCTGCAGTGCTGTGCCGCTGGGTTTGCAGGGGGCTTGTGTCGAGGAGGCCTGCGGTCATGACTGCAGCCCAGTGGCAGGGTGTGGGCCACCGCTCTGCAGACTCGTTGGTCTTCCCACAAGTGAACCACGCCAAGGGCCTGACCTATTTATTCATACTTGTACCCTGGATTGGCACATGTTGGACCAGCCCACTCCGATTCTGCTTCCAGGGGGGGACAACACAGCTACATGACCGAGATCTTCCCCACTGCGTGAGGTAATATGGTGGGGTCCACTGTGCACTACACTTCAAGTATCAATACTATATCTCCAAATGGAGAGGTTTGTGCTTTGCGTAGTGAGGTCTGTGCAAGGCATCACCGGTACACTTGGCATTGTGTGCATTATTATTGATGGCCGACTTGCCTTCTTCACAAATACTTGGTTGCCACATCTACCAACATTCAGCTATTGTGCTGCTGAGGGGCCATGGCATTTTGGGAAGGTCTGTTGTCCTGTTTTGTGCTGCATCGGAGGTAGTAGGGGTGGTGGTCCAGGAGGAAGGTTCTGGTGGTTGTGGCTCTGGGTGTTGTAGCCTTGTAGGGTGTCGGAGCTGCTTGATCAGTAGCTGTATCACATGTTGGTCTTTAGATGCGGCTGTCAGTTGGGTCCAATTCACGCTGTAGACAGTCGGCCTCCTTACAACAGTTAAAGGTTGATGTTAATTTCTTACTGCTAACTCGGCTTATCGCCTGTTTTTGGATCGCATTGCAGATTTGGCTGGTCATTGAAAATATGGGGAAGTCGGGCTTATGTTTTTTTTCCATGAGAATGCTTACTTTGCATATCATTAGTGTTAGTTGCGGCACTCGTTAGTGGCGATTTTGTTGGCGGAAGATAAGTGAGGAGATTTGCAGTTTTCACAGGTTGAAAATGGGACGATAATTTAAAAACACAAAAAATAGGTTTAATGAACATTATAATTAGAAATTAGCATTTAAAAAACCTTTGAAATTCACTGAAAAAACCATAGGTTTCAGGGACGTTATAGTTAGAAATTAGCATTTAAAAAAACCTTGGAAATTCACTGAAAAAAAAAATAGGTTTCAGGGATCTTATAGTTAGTTGGACATTTCGCTCATAGAAAATCATAGAAATTCCCCTGTTATAGTTAGTTGAGCTAACTATAACTTGCGCCCCCGCAATGCACTGCTGATGATGACATATATTACATCATTCATGACATGGTCAGTGACATCACTGATGACATCACTGATGACATCATCCACGTGAAAATCTGATACACCTCATCAGACCCTAATATAACACTTGATACACCCACTCTAAAATACAGACTATACTTTTCGAAACCATGAACACATCAATACCAGTTAGTACATATCCACTCAAAAATTCTTAGGTCTACACACACATACATTCATTCACCCATACAGTCCTCATACATACAGTCAGTCATCAATATAGCATTATCATATCCAGTCACATATCTATACAGACACTCACACACCGCCTCTCATTCATAGAGTTAATAACACACCTAGTCAGCAATGGAAATAATGAATCACTCTTTTATTTACTCACCTGTACAGTTATACACATTTCACCTCTCTTATTTAAACATATACTAACACATACTTACACTCTAATACAATAACTAATAACTAATACAAGCACACACTGATCCATACAGGCACTCTCACAATCACTCACTCTCACACCTAGTCATTTATATAGTCCAACACTCATATAAACTGCCTTTCACATATGCAGTTACTCACACATGAACCACTGAGGCATCCATTCACTCACCAAGACACTCATACACACACTCACCCAGCCATACAGTCCTTCACAGATAGACACTTGAACACATATACCCAGTGAATTATCCACTCACACATCTATGCACAGAGTCACACCCCCCACCCAGCCACACAGACACTCAGGCACCCATACAGATACTCAGACTGCCCAAAGATGTGTGAATAGTTGATTCACTAGATATATGAAGTTAAAACTACATGTTCTAACAGTTGTTTGGGTGAGTGAATATCTTTATGGGTGTGGTGATGAGCAAATATATTTCTCAATGGTACATGTACAACAACTAGAAAAATAAAATGCAGTGTATGTGTCAGTTGTTGTATATAAATAAGTATACATAAGGCTCAATGATTGTGTGAGTGACTGTATGGATAACTTTATACTTGTAATAATGATTTTATAATTCACTAAGTATGACTTACTATCTAAATGAATAGATGAAGTAGTGTTTTTATAAGTGTGTAGCTAAGTAAATATGTAAGTATGATCCATTGTTTGCATAAGTGAGTAGGATGACTTCATATGTGAATAGGATGTGTGCTGGTGTGTAATGTCGATTTAGGTGTATAAGTATTTTTGATAGTGTTCTATTGTTCATTGACAGCATGTATGAGTGAATCTACAGGTAAGTGATTAGATGTGTGTATACATCTATGAATCACTGAGTGGGTTTTTAGATACTTGTATTGCTGTAACAATGGATTCAAATATGATACTCTGTATTTTACAAAGAGTGATGAAAGATTTTACTAGTGTATGAAAAGGTGTATGTGATTGTCACGTGGATGATGTCATCAGTGATGTCATCAGTGATGTTATTTGAGATGTCATCAGTGATGTCACTGACCATGTCATGAATGATGTAATAAGTGACATCATCAGCAGTGGATTGCGGGTGCGCGAAATATAGTTAGTACAACTAACTATATAGGAGCAATTTCAATGGTTTTGTTTGAGTGAAATGTCCAGCTAACTATAACACCCCTGGAACGTATAGTTTTTTGAGTGAATTTTAAAGGTTTTTTAAATGCTAATTCCTAACTATATAAGGCCTGAAACCTATGTTTTTTTCAGTGAATTTCAAAGGTTTTTTAAATGCTAATTCCTAGCTATCTAAGGCCTGAAACCCATGTTTTTTTCAGTGAATTTGCAAGGTTTTTAAATGCTAATTCCTAACTATATAAGGCCTGAAACCTATGTTTTTTTCAGTGAATTTCAAAGTTTTTTTTAATGCTAATTCCTAACTATATAAGACCTGAAAGACCACCAGGAATCTCCAGTATGCGCCAGGGGACTGCATTGCAGAGAGGTGTAATGAAGCAACGACCCTTTTTACACCTCTCTGCAACGCAGCCCCCGTGCATGTTTGAAGAGGGGGAGCTCATTCCCCTTGCATACTGGGGGCCCCTGGGGGCCAACTAGCCCACCTGGAACCTCCAGTATGCGCCAGGGGGCTGCATTGCAGAGGTGTAATGAGGCTATGCCCCTTGTTACACCTCTCCGCAACGCAGCCCCTTGGCACGTTTGCAGAGGGGGAACTAATTGCCCTTGCATACTGGGAGTCCCTGGGGGCCAACTAGCCCACCAGGAGACTCCAGTATGCGCCAGGGGGCTGCATTGCAGAGAGGTGTAATGAGGCCACACCCTTATTTACACCTCTCTGCAACGCAGGCCACTGGCGCGTTTGCAGAGGGGGGACTAATTCCCCTTGCATATTGGGGGTCCCTGGGTCATATCTGCCCAAACGCCGATATTCCGAACGATTGAAAATGACTTTTCTTGAGAAACATTTGGATTTGGATTATCATGTCCTATACTTTGGAATTTTTGAAAGACTGACTTTGGGGATGCTATAAATTACTCAAGTCTATCTGAATTGTGTGGGTAAAATTGATACCTAGTCACTTTGAATAAGAATGTACTTACGTCTCGTCTAACATTTGGAAGAAATATCTAGTTATATGACAACAGGATACCGACATAACTTGAAGGAAATAAGAACGCCCTGAAGAAGTTCTGTTGTACAGAACGAAACGCGTCGGCTGGCTGTGGTACATAAACTTAAGGAAAATAAAAGCATTTGAATATACACCAAGATTCAGCGCTTCAATAAGGACTCTAAGTGGTATGATTTGATTGGACTTAATGTGCAAGTGGTGCTGTGCCAAACTTTGGAATATTCTCCACTACTCTCTACTACTTACTCTCTACTACTCCACTACTCTCTAATACTCACTCTCTGCTACTCATTCTCTACTACTCTCTACTACTCTCTCTCTACTACTCACTCCCTACTACTCACTATCTACTACTCTCTACTACTCACTCTCTACTACTCTCTACTCTCTACTACTCACTCTCTACTACTCTCTCTCTACTACTCACTCTTTACTACTCACTGTCTACTACTCTCTACTACTCACTCTCTACTTCTTACTCTCTACTACTCTCTATTACTCATTCTCTGCTACTCTCTCTATACTACTCTCTACTACTCACTCTCTACTACTCACTCTACTACTCACTCTCTACTACTCTCTACTACTCACTCTCTACTACTCTCTCTCTACTACTCCCTACTACTCACTCTACTACTCACTCTCTACTACTCTCTACTATTCTCTCTCTCTGCTACTCACTCTCTACTACTCTCTACTACTCACTCTCTACTACTCACTCTCTACTACTCTCTACTACTCACTCTTTACTACTCTCTACTACTCACTCTCTACTGCTTTCTACTACTCACTCTACTACTTACTCTACTACTCTCTACTACTCACTCGCTACTACTCACTCTCTACTACTCTCTACTACTCACTCTACTATTCACTATACTACTCTCTACTATTCACTCTCTGCTACTCTCTCTACTGCTCTCTACGACTCTCTACAACTCACTCTCTACTATCTATTACTCACTCTATACTCTCTACCTCTCTACCTCTCTCTACTTCTCTCTCTACTAGTCTCTACCTCTCTACCTCTACATCTCTACCTCTACCTCTTTACCTCTACACCTCTACCTTTCTACCTCTCTCTACACGCACACATATACACATATATATATGCATATATATGCATATGCATTTATATATATGTATGTGTAAATATATATATATATACATACATATATAAACAAATGTAATCTGCATATCTATATAAATACAAATATAAATGCATGCATACATATACATATATGCATACATAAGCATGTTATTTACATGAAAGTTTTAAAAACACTAATAAAAGCAAAGCTAAAAAGCCACCTCATTACAAACAGAATGGCTTTAACTTAAACGAGGGTGAGATCCATTGCATTTTCAATGCTTGTTTACTTTGGTTCCATCAATAAGGCATTCAGATGTGTCACACATTTGCCATGAATTCTGAATGTTAGCACTCTAGTTGCTCATTAGATCACTGTAGTAAAGCTACTGCTCACCAGGGAAGTCTGCTGCTGGTGTTCAAAGTGCATGTTTCAGTCTGCATGTCAGAATTTTTTTAATGAAATAGAAGAGGATTTGAAAAGTCACTCAAAATGTGCCCTAATTTTTCTTTCTGAAGCACTAATCATACTTTCTATGGTAAAATGAGCCCCCTCATTTTGTTCCTTTTTAAATTAAATGTTTTCAGACTTACCACTTCATTCCAATCAAGATGGCTTCTGGTGTGCCATACTTTTGTCATAAGTAAGACTGTTAGTGCTCTAGTTGTTCTTTAGAACACTCTGGGACATTCTGTCATTGGGCTATACTTGGGCTACATCTGGGTGATATTTGGGCTACATTTGGGCTCTTTTGTCTCTGGTGGCCATCTTGGGAGACTGCATGTCAGAATTTTTAATGAAATAGAAGAGGATTTGAGAAGTCACTCAAAATGTGCCCTAATTTTTCTTTCTGCAGCACTAATCATACTTTCTATGGCAAAATATACCCCCTCATTTTGTTCCTTTTTAAATTAAATGTTTTAAGAGTTACCACTTTATTCCAATCAAGATGGCTTCTGGTGTGCCATACTTTTGTCATAAGTAAGACTGTTAGCGCTCTAGTTGTTCTTTAGAACACTCTGGGACATTCTGTCATTGGGCTATACCTGGGCTACATCTGGGTGATATTTGTGCTACATTTGGGCTCTTTTGTCTCTGGTGGCCATCTTGGGAGACTGCATGTCAGACTTTTTTAATGAAATAGAAGAGGATTTGAGAAGTCACTCAAAATGTGCCCTAATTTTTCTTTCTGCAGCACTATTCATACTTTCTATGGCAAAATATACCCCCTCATTTTGTTCCTTTTTAAATTAAATGTTTTCAGACTTACCACTTCATTCCAATCAAGATGGCTTCTGGTGTGCCATACTTTTGTCATAAGTAAGACTGTTAGCGCTCTAGTTGTTCTTTAGAACATTCGGGACATTCTGTCATTGGGCTATACCTGGGCTACATCTGGGTGATATTTGGGCTACATTTGGGCTCTTTTGTCTCTGGTGGCCATCTTGGGAGACTGCATGTCAGAATCTTTTTAATGGAATAGAAGAGGATTTGACAAGTCACTCAAAATGTGCCCTAATTTTTCTTTCTGAAGAACTAATCATACTTTCTATGGCAAATTGAACCCCCCTCATTTTGTTCCTTTTTAAATTAAATGTTTTCAGACTTACCACTTCATTTCAATCAAGATGGCTTCTGGTGTGCCATACTTTTGTCATAAGTAAGACTGTTAGCGCTCTAGTTGTTCTTTAGAACACTCTGGGACATTCTGTCAATGGGCTATACTTGGGCTACATCTGGGTGATATTTGGGCTACATTTGGGCTCTTTTGTCTCTAGTGGCCATCTTGGGAGACTGCATGTCAGAATTTTTTAATGAAATAGAAGAGGAGTTGAGAAGTCACTCAAAATGTGCCCTCATTTTTCTTTCTGCAGCACTAATCATGCTCCTATGGCAAAATATACCCCCTCATTTTGTTCCTTTTTAAATTAAATGTTTTAAGAGCTACCACTTTATTCCAATTAAGATGGCTTCAGGTGTGCCATACCTTTGTAATAAGTAGGACTGTTAGCGCTCTAGTTGTGCTTTAGAACACTCTAGGAGGCTGCAGTAGAACACAAAGGAATCAGCTGACAGTCTCTGTCCTTGTTGGATGTACATGTTTTACTGAGAATGTCAGACTTCATTCTCACATGACTGAGAATGATAATGTGAATTTACAGAAAATATGGTTTCAGTTTAGCTTATAGATCCCCTTTCAAACCACTGTGGGAAAAGCATGAGATAATGGTTTTCTTTCAAACATGATTCATGATATCACAGCAGAAGGCTTTTTCACATGGTAAAATCCCCTTAGAACACACCACAATTCCTAAAATGAGTATGGTACCATCAACAAATAATTTATAATGTAACTAAAGTCCTAAAACCCTCTATTAACTACAATGCTTTTTAATGAGGTGCTATCATGTATATTGGTCCCAAGATGGCTGTCAACACTTCTTGGATGAAGTGCTGACAAGCCAATCAGATCTCACGATGAGATGTGTGGTTAGGCTCCGCCCAGATATATATGTGTTTTTGAAGTTAATGTTCATAAAAACCACTGGAGCAATTTTCACCAAATATAGAAAAGGCACTTCTGCGTACCAGTCCCTACAATTTTGCAAAGTTTGGTGTAATTCCATTCAGCGGTTCGGTCTGTAGCCTTGTCTATTCGTCCTATGGAAATTAACATGGGGAAAACATGTTTTGGGGCCCCCCTTTTTTCTTGGCCCCCACATGGCGAATCCCCCCGAAACCTCCAGGGTAGAAGCGGAGGGGAGCTGGCCTAAATTTTGGAAACTTGCATGCAAATTCCTCAACCGGCGCCAAAGTTATTCCTAATAGAATGTTGCGGATTTCCTATGGTAGCTAGGTCCTAACTATATATACCTACTGGCTATTGCCAGTAGGTATATATATATATATATATATCCACAAACACATATTTGCCCATGTAGAAACGCCAACACACCTGAAAGTTAGTCCGTTGCTTTAATTGTGGGCAGTAGGAATGTCATGCTCATTCAACCCGCAGAAGTTGCCAAACATGTTTCGGGCTTACCCCGCCCTTGATCACTGGCCATACGACTGTCCTGGCAGCCAGGGAAACTTAAATACCATTGAGACCCGCCCCTGTGGGTTTCCTATGCTTTATGGTCTTGGTAGTTTCTTGCCTTCCACGTAGTGTGTGCTGTCCGTGACAATGATATGCAAAAATTGTACGCCCCAAGTGGGTAACTGCGGGGAGAAGCCACAACATCTCTGCTCGTTGTACCCAACAATCCTGGGCTTTCAGGTCCCGCTGTTGCACCCGGGGGCTCCAGGCACTTGCAGGGCACTTGTTACAGCAGCGGGGCATCTCCGCGACGAGGCGCGCCGTTAAATAAATCCACCAACACATATTTGCCCATGTAGAAACGCCAACACACCTGAAAGTTAGTCCGTTGCTTTAATTGTGGGCAGTAGGAATGTCATGCTCATTCCCCCCGCAGAAGTTGCCAAACATGTTTCGGGCTTACCACGCCCTTGATCACTGGCAATACCACTGTCCCGGCAGCCAGGGAAACTTAAGTACCATTGAGACCCGCCCCTGTGGGTTTCCTATGCCTTATGGTCTTGGTAGTTTCTTGCCTTCCACGTGGTGTGTGCTGTCCGTGACAATGATATGCAAAAATTGTACGCCCCAAGTGGGTAACTGCGGGGAGAAGCCACAACATCTCTGCTCGTTGTACCCAACAATCCTGGGCTTTCAGGTCCCGCTGTTGCACCCGGGGGCTCCAGGCACATGCAGGGCACTTGTTACAGCAGCGGGGCATCTCCGCGACGAGGCGCGCCGCTAAATAAATCCACCAACACATATTTGCCCATGTAGAAACGCCAACACACCTGAAAGTTAGTCTGTTTCTTTAATTGTGGGCAGCACAGGTTTCAGGGCTGTTATAGTTAGTTGGACATTTCACTCATTCAAAACTAGAGAGATTTGTCTGTTATAGTTAGTTTAGCTAACTTTAACTCGCGCCCCCGTAATGCACTGCTGATGAAGTCACATATTACATCATTCATGACATGGTCAGTGACATCACTGATGACATCTCAAATTACATCACTGATGACATCATCGAGTGACTGTGTGTTTCTATAAAGTTTAAATATGTGTTATATATATGCCAAGGTGTATTGAAGAATGAGTGGGTGTATAAGTGTCTGGTTGGATGATTTAGTAAGTACATTACGGACTGTATATGTGAGTGATTAAATGTGTCTTATTGAATACATGGGTTAGTGACTGAAACAGACATTTACAGAGTTTAGTTTTTCTGTTGGAGTGTAAGCGGTTGCATGGGTTGGTGAGTAGCTAAATGAGGATCTATATGGGTTATTGATTGGTTGTCTGAGTATCTGTACGGGTGCCTGAGTGTCTGTGTGAGTGGGTGGGGGTGTGTGACTCTGTGCTTTGTTACTCTGTGCATATATGTGTGAGTGGATGATGCACTGGGTGTATGGGTTCAAGAGTGTATCTGGGCTGTATGGATGAGTAAGTGTGTGTATGGGTATGTTGGTGAATGAATAGATGCCTCAGTGGTACATGTGTGAGTAACTGCATATGTAAAAGACAGTATATGTGAATGTTTGGGTTTATAAATAACTATATGTGAGAGTGAGTGAATGTGGGAGTGGCTGTATGGATGAATCTGTGCTTGTATTAGTCATTGTATAAGAGTGTAAGTATATGCTGGTATATGTTTGAATAAGTGATGCGCATATGGGCGTTGCATATGCGACCTGTGCTACGTCATAGACACATGGTGTTGCGCCAGGTACGCCATTCCCTAATTTTTTTTGTATGTCTCAAAACTATGTCTAAATAACTTTAAAGTGTATAGGAGAGCAAGCGATAATCTAAAATATGTTAAACATTTATATATTTCTGTAATAAACTTATATTATAGTAAATATATTTTCTCAAATTTGCTTCGGGTGCGGTCTCCTTGCAAGCTGGGTGTGCGATTGCCATGTGACCTTTAAAAAAAGCATTTGATTGGTTCATAACATTTCCCATTGTAGCAGTTGGAAAACGCCACCCATTTTAGTCATTCTCTCTACAGCATTTGATGAGCCACACCTCTTTTGCTTAGAGAGCTTTTTTGAAAACATTTTGCTATGTACACATATCTTACACTACACACAACATGAAACCATCAGCTTTATCAATATTCATGGTCTGTTAAGTAACCTTCCACCTGTGATAGGCATACACCTAAAAGTTACATAACCCAAGTTTTCCCCACTGTCAGAGGTAACATGGTTGCATACGCTGTCCACAGCACAATGTAATGTGGTACGGCTCAGGGGCAGTATCATGCATAGATAATGAAGACACGGACACAGATAGATAGTGGAAGTGGGTACGGGCATGTGTGCTCGACGGATGTACGTTAGTACAACGCGATCTTTTAGATCGCGGTACTTTACAACGCTGCCTTTACAACGCAAGTTGTTACAACGATTTGCGTTGGTGTGCGTGGATTGTGGATTATTATAATTTTATATTCTAACACCAGCCCACATAACAGTAGGGAAGGTGTTGGAATATAAAATTACAATCTTCCTTATACAACAGCGCCATCCAGCGCAAGTCGTCGTAACGACTTGCATTGTAATGGCACCATTGTAAAGGTACTGCGGTGTAAACACCGCGTTGTAAACGATGTTCCCCGTGCTCGACACCTTTTTATTACCAGGGTCACATATCCAGTGATGTCTGTGCTGGATGCGTGTGGGGTGAGTGTAAACCAGCCCTCAGGGAATGGTTGCTGCTAGCATCAACTACAACAGTAACCATTGAATCAAACACAGAGATTCAATAATAAAGGAGTCAATAGTTTGTGCTGCAGTAAGGCAGGGACAGTAGAGGTAAAATAATACAGAAAAAATTCTATCGTAAAAGAACCATAATTTTTGGTATACTGAGACACAGGCAATAGACCTGAAATAATACACAAAAAGATTGTACCATAAAGGGTCCAGCAGTTCTAGTACACTTAGATAGCCACGTCAAAAGCATTCAGCATGTGCACAGCCAGCGATGATGCGTGCTGTGGGCGGGCCATACTAGGAGCAATGTCTGTTGCCATCAGCACTGCATCATCTGCAATAGCGACTCGATCTGAATTGTGAACACTGCAGTCTGCAGTGTAGGCCAGCGAGAGCGTCAACAAGGGCCCACAGCTATGTAACGGTGACTTGAACTGCCCAGTTTGTCATGCACGAAGCAACAAAAAGCGTGTGCAGAGCCTGCAATGATGCATACGCGTGGTGCGGACAGAGCGCACTGGAGTAATGTCTTTTCCTACATGACTGCATCATCAACAATAGCGACTCGATCTGAATTGTGAACACTGCTGTCTGCAGTGTAAATTGAAGGCAGTAGTCACACAGACATCCATGAACACTTTTTCTCACTTCCTCTTCACAAAATACAACATAAATTACAGAAAACTCTGCAATAAATAAATCAAAACAATTCGAATTGCGATTTCTGCTGTCCACAGTGTAGACTATTTAGTGTTCCTTTGAACTTGCAAGATGAATTTCATCATTGTAGTAAACCTATAACTCATCTAAAAAAAGTTCTGCAAGCAAGTATACTAAAAGGATATTCTGTATATTTCAATAGATGTTGTAGTTAGTTGCTTATTGGATTCTGTAATTAAACAATCACCACTTGATCTGAATTGTGAGCCCTGCTGACTGCAGTGTAGGCTAGAGGCAGTGGCCATTAACACCTCACAGCCACTTGCCATTGGATTTGGAAGCACAGAGTTGGATGCACCTGATTGGAGGGGGTACACAGAAATATTCACAGACTTTAACTTCTGACTTCCTCAGTCATAGAATCAAGACCCCATTTTACTGTTTGGACCTACTGTGCCACGGTGTACTCCACCGACTGGTGTCAACAAAGCACAATAATCATGTGCAACAGTTAGCTATGCAAGCACAGAGTCTGATGCACCTCAAAGGAGGGAGTTCTATGAAAACCAAGCAACAGGTAATATTGGACATCGTCCATTGTGGGATCAAGACACCGTTCCACTGTTGGGACCTAGAGTTAGTTGCACCTGGTAAAAGGGAGTACCTTCATCTTCACTCTCAGATACAGTTCTAACATCATCCATTGTGGGATCAAGACACCATTCCACTGTTGGGACCTAGATTTGGTTGCACCTGGTCGGAGGGGTACACAGAAATCATCACAGACTTTCACTTCTGACATCCTCAATCATAGAATCAAGACTCTGTTTCACTGTTCGGACCTGCTGTACCGCTGTGTAGTCCAGCGAGTACAGTCAATGAAGCCCAATAATCCTGTACAGCAGTTAGCTACGCAAGCACAGAGTCTGATGCACCTCAACGGAGAGATTTCTGTGAAAAGCAAGCAGCAGGTAATATTGGACATCGTCCATTGTGGGATCAAGACACCGTTCTACTGTTGGGACCTAGAGTTGGTTGCACCCGGTCGAAGGGAGTACCTTCATCTCCACTCTCAGATGCAGTTCTAATATCATCCATTGTGGGATCAAGACACCATTCCACTGTTGGGACCTAGAGTTGGTTGCACCCGGTCGAAGGGAGTACCTTCATCTCCACTCTCAGATGCAGTTCTAACATCGTCCATTGTGGGATCAAGACACCGTTCCACTGTTGGTACCTGTTCGACTACTGTGTTAGTAGTATACAGAGCACTCCACGCTTCTGGGCCTCAGGCTTGGCACTGTGTGCCTGTGTCGCGGTAGCCAGCGTTGATCTCAGGAGCCTTCCGAGCTCGCAGACCTCTGCCCAGCACCTTCCGCCGGCACATGGTGAGCCCTCTTTCACATACGGCGGTGTCAAAAGATGAACTGTGCGGCATATATGCGTTGCAGCGGCCCTTGGCGGTTTCTCGGTACCAGCACACTGAGATTATCATTCACGCAGCCACCTTCACTCATGGGGTCAACCTCGTGGCGGTGTAAGCTGCACAGACCTGGCAGACACGTTCGCCATTCCGGAACAAAACCACACCCAGAGAAACGTTCCTTTTATTCATACCCCTATGCTAGCCCACTACGCTAAGGATTGGGGGGATTAGGGGGCACGTACGCGCTATGTTTCTGTAATCTTCCCTACTGACTGTACTGCCATGGTTGCGTCCACTGTCTACTTCACTCAATAGACCATCAGTGTATGTTTTGCTTTGCATACTCAAGTCTGTCCGGCACATCCCCTCAACACTTTGCATTGTATACTTTTATAATCGAGAATCACTTGCCACCTTCGCACATTCTTTGCTCCCATCTCTCCCCGCATTCTGCATTGTGTAACAGAGGTGCCATACCATGTTTGTTTTGTGTACATGGCTAGCCATGGTTCCCACAGTACGTAGTGTTATTGTGTCTGCTAGGTTTGTCATGTTGCATGTGAGTATACAAGGTAACACGTTTATTCACGAGCAGTGGTTTTTCCCATTTACATATCGCTCTCTTAAAGAGCATACAGAAGTTTTTCTCACAAGTAAAAACTGCGACCACAATGGCAGTCATTCATTACTATCCAAGAATGTTCAACTGCACAACGCTACTAAGCTTACTGCCCCCAATTTTGCGTGCTTTCTTAAAAGCACACCAATTCCCACAATCAGACCAACATTTACACAGCTTTCTAATGGCAGTTATCTGCTTGTCAATAACATGTACTCCTACGGAATATGAGCTGGCATACTGTATGTCCTTACTCTTTCAAACCGAGTAACTTCCTGTGGCAATGTCTATTCCCGCCCACACAAAGTAACTCCCAAACTTCAACTTGGCCTTAATCCCTACTTTGAAAACAGATTTAATTAAACTAACAAAACTAAAGCGCTTTTGTTCAGAACAGAAGTGTCTCTCACTTCTACAAAAGAAATGTATCGACAGCAGATAGCACAAACTTCAAGTAAAATACAGTCCCTTTTAAATACGAACCTCCCATTACACTTTGTGAATTGTTACACAATTTTCAACACATATCACACTCAAGGTCTGGCACACTGTTTTAACACGGTCTCCTCCGGCCTTCTCACAGGCTTTCAAACTATTGGAATAACAAGAACAGTGCCCATAATTCTCGCTCTCTTTGCGGCCATCACACTGCTATTTTTGCTTGTAAAAATTGGCTGCGCTCCCTGTGGTAACAAGCATGTCCGACAGAATACGCCTCTACGTGAAGCTACATCAATATCGTGAAAAAATGGAACTCATTTTCGGCTGCCTGCCTCTATCTATTATCGGAGCCAGCTACAACAAGACATTCATTTACACATATGCAATCTGCGTGCAACCATCTTTTTATTGCAAAACTTGCCAGTTCGACTGGCGAATGGATGTATGCCTTGCCAACATCCCAACAATCACTCCCGATATCCAGCAGATAATGCAGTATCTTGAAAACCATGAACTTGATTGTTCAGACAGTGGAGAAATGACGGATGCAACGCAAAAAAGTATCGTGGCGGAATGGGATTTCTGCGCAGCTGTAAATGATCTCCTGCAACAGGCGACCTTTCACAACGTCGCAGATTGCCTGCCATTTCAAATTGCCGCTCCAACATTCGAGGAACATTACTGTCCCTTCGAGGATATGAATTGGATCGCTTCGCTTTTCTCACACGATGGCAACAATCTATGGCACTTAAATAAAGACACTTTTTATATAACTTTCAAACTCCATCCCTTTATTACACACAGCCTCTTTCTTAGACACACCTGATTTCACCATTTGTCTTCTGTGGCATTGCAACATTCTGCATTATATTCTTCATGATTATTTCTTTATTCATGCTTGCTAAAGCACTGCATCCAAGTCTTCAGACTGGTAGGGGTGAGCAGTTCGCTTCCCACTCCCTGTGTAGTATAAACGCATATTAACACCACTTACACAGGTATTCTACAGCGGCCAGTATCTTACAGAGCCCACAGCACATCACTTTACAGCAATCAGCTCACGGCTTAGGCTCACGGTTTCAACCCACGATTCATCAGACTGGTATGAATGAGGCGTTTGCTTCCCACTCCTGCTATACTCTAAACACATACTAACACCACCTGCACAGCTATGCTACAGCGGACAGTATGCTACAGCGCCCAGATCGCATCAGTTTACAGCACTCAGCTCACTCTTTAGTTGCACACTTTCATCCTGAGTGTACCGGCACCTCACCTCAGCACCATCTCACTGTGAGCAAAACGGCACTTTCACACCATTAGGGGTAAATACTTCGCTTCAGGCAGTATGCTACAGCACCCAGAGCACATTAGTTTACAGCACTCAGCTCACGGTTTAGGCGCCCGCTTTCATCCCCGAGTGTACTGGCACCTCACTTCAGCACCATCCCACTCTGGGAAAAACAGAACTTTCACACCGGTAGGAGTAAATGCTTTGCTTCACACTCCCTCTATAGCATACCCTAACTACCCCACAGAGCTCACAGCACTCCTACCCTGCTCTTTCCTACGTTTTTCACCCTTCTTCCCTTACTCGCTTAAACGTTAACACAAAATGACTTCCAATACTTCCTAGTTGCAACCATTCGCAGCCAATAAGCAGCAAGCTCGGGCTTGTAACGCCTCAGCCAATCAGATGACAGAATTCCCAAATATCGATATCTGTAAATTTCGATATTTCTCTAAAACTACTCAACGGATTTACACCAAATAAACAAAAGCCTACTTTATAGACCAAGACCCTCCTCCCTGCCATATTTGGGGTAATTCCGTTCACCCGTTCGACCTGTAGCCTTGTCTAAAGTTTCCTATGGAAATTGATTGTAGAAAACTCGTTTTAGAACCCTACTTTTTTCTTGGCCCCCCTTGACGAATCACCCCCAAACTTTCAACATAGGAGCTGATATGAACAAAGAAGTAGTTTGGATTCATCAAACAACGCGAACGTTATAAGCAAAAAAAATGCTCTTCCTATGGAAACTTGGTCCTAACTATAACTACCTACTGGCGACCGCCAGTAGGTAATATATATATATATATATATGTATATATATATATATATATATATATATATATATTCACTGAAAAAACCATAGATTTCACACCAGTTATAGTTACCTGGAAATTTTACTCACATAAAACCATTGAAATTCCCACGTTATAGTTAGTTGGACTCACTATAACTTGCGCGTGCAATGCACTGCTGATGACGTCACATATTACATCCCTCATGACATGGTCAGTGACATCACTCATGACATCACTGATGACACCATCCTTGTGATACAGTGACAGACCTCCTTTCACTGTAATGTAAGCCTTAAAACACATATTCAAAAATAGAAATTAAAATTTTAAAAAAAATGGAGATACCCATACCAGTTACAACAACCAATTCAATAATTCCGCCATCTATATACACATCCACTCATTCACCAACAGTTCTATATAATCACTCATACGTATACTCAGTCATCATATGTAGTGATACACCTATACATCCTGTTACACACCGACAGTCATTCAAAAGATACTCTCACACATACTCACACATGCAAATAAACTATTGAACATCTATTTATTTGCATATACAGCTATACACACACTACCACCTTACTTCTAAGGAACCTTACACATACTTACTCTCTTAAACAATCATCACTTATAGAAACACATATTTATTTAAACAGGAACTCTTACAATCCCTTACTCTCACATATACTCACTTATATACATCAATACTCACATATACTAGATTAAAACATATGTAGTTACTGATAAAGACACTAGTGAGACAGTCATTCACTCACTAACACACACATATACACAGTCATCCACCCATACAGTCCTGCACATATGCTGTCTTCAAAACACATACCAACAGAGAGTCAGTCACTCATGCATCTATGTTCTAAGTAATACCCCCACCAAACATAGAGACACTCATATTGATATTAAAAAAAATCTAATAACCCATATACATACACATGTAGCTACTCACCAACCCATGCAGCCACTTATACACAAAGTGAAACACTAATTCATATATTTAAATATTTAAACATTGCTCACTAATATATGTATTCACTAAGATACACTTAATAAGCCAGTTAACCAATCTTTTTTTTAAAACACCCATTTAGACACTTTTTTAAACATCTATTCTTCCATCAACTTTTACATATAAATATATAACACATATTTATTTTTTAAAAAGACACACATTCACTGGATGGTGTCATCAGCGATGTCATGAGTGATGTCACTGACCATGTCATGAGTGATATAATATGTTACGTCATCAGCAGTGCATTGCACGCGCAACTTATAGTGAGTCCAACTAACTATAAGGTGGGAATTTCAATGGTTTTATGCGAGTAAAATTTCCAGGTAACTATAACTGGTGTGAAACCTATGGTTTTTTCAGTGAATTTAATAGGTTTTTTAAATGCTAATTCCTAACTATAACTGGTGTGAAACCTATGTTTTTTTCAGTGAATTTCAATGGTTTTTTAATAGCAAATCTTTATAGGTATGAAAAGTAATATTTTTTATAACAAATTTTATATTGTATAATTCTGTATTTTTTTTTTAATTTGCCCTGGGGCGCTCCCGGGGCGCGTACCGGTGAACGTACGGGTAAGCGCAATGTTACGGCGCGCCCCGTGGCGCGTACCGGGGAGCGTCCCGTTAGCGCTAGTCCCGCGAACGAAAACAACATCGTGACGTTTCGCGTAGCCGCGTGATGCGTCATATGACGCACTGCGTAAGCGCACCCGGAAGCACGCGAGCGCATACGATCGTGCAGCGTCCTGACGCGCTTACGCTGCGCGCCCCGGGGCGCGACTACGGGCGCACCCCGGGGCACGTAGTGTAAGCGCGTCGGGTCATGTGACCTGAAAATAACACTTTCTATTGGTGCAGAACAGTTTTGGTTTCCAAATTGTTGAAAATGGCGATGTATATGCACATAAGCGGCGTTCATTTGTGTTCACTGTACCCCTTGTTGTATGCAGAACGGATATCGCGAAACACTGACTGTGTTATCCCGCCAGCATAGACCCATGCACACACGTATACGACAGCCATTTTGGGCTCCATGGCCTCTCTGCCCGTTTGTTAAACCCCCGGCACCCCTCCCTGCGCGCACTGCTCATGCATCGGCCATAAGACCCTCTCCCTCTGCGTGACCCTGCTCTAGAAATAACACTCCTGCTTGACCCACACCCCCCATTTCCTCCCAAGAACACCCTTCCCCTCTGCTGACGAGCCCCCCCCCCCAGCTGCACTTGGCCTTTCGACCCGGTCTCAAGTCCTAAGACCAAGCCTCGTGGATGTACACCCCCCTTTTTCCTGCCCAACATAACAAAACCGTGATACACCAACCGAAGTGCCCGATCTTATCGCCTGCCCAACCTTTGATCTGATCATCCCCTCCTGCCCTCGTGTCCTGTAGGAATGTCCGGCTGAGAGATCACAATCTCTTGTTACATTCAGGAGGGGAGGATGACATCTGAGCGACTGGTATGGGAATAGGCCTGAAGCTGGGATTCCAAGCATGTTTTTTCCTACTTCAAAGCGTCTTTACTGCAATAAGGAATGTTTGTGCATCATAAACATGTGTATAAAAGACGAAGCCTCAGAGACACTGGAAGAGTGGGTAGGAAAGAGAGAGCACCTCCTGAAGACACTATGCGAGTGTCTGAAATGACAGGCTCTCCTCATGAGAAATAAAACTCTGTTCTTGTTTTCCTGCTTCCAGCGCCCGTCTCTTTATTTGGTAATTGTTCAAGATGGGAGCTAAGAGGCGTCTTGCGCCAGCAGCCTGGGCATCAGGTGCGTTATGGGCTGACTTTTCCACAATTGGCGTCCCAACGCGGGGTCCATCAGCGACATAAGGTCCGGTAAGAGAGGTCCAGACGATGGGGTGAACATCTAACCGATTGGAGTATACCTGCCTTGAGAGGGCCCTTGTCCGGCTGCCGATTGAATGAACTTCACCGATTCCGAACGGACCTCTCTCAAGTGACCTACTGCCCTGACTGGAATCCCACAGGAATGCTGCGGTAAAAACATGGAGAAAGAGAACGATCGGGCGCTGGAAAAAGGGAAGGCGAAGAATTGCCCACACGGTCCGGTCCGGGTAAGGTTAAGTAGGACATCTTTACGTCCGATTGGTAGGATGGCTTTATCCATCTGATTGATTGATTGATTGTACTTGAAGTATTGGTTCTCTTTGAGACATTTTCTATTTGCAAACAGCGATGAATAGGAACGTTCCTCTCTCTTTGCAAATAGTTAAGGATAGGTAATGCAGACGTTTGTCCCCATTGTAATCCGTCATGCCTATCTTTCTCCCCACTGATTGTTTGTTATCGATTTTTATCGATTATTGCTCTTTGAGATATTCCCTGTCTACAAACAGGGAAGAATAGAAATATTCTGCCCCCCTTTGCAGATAGTGAAGGATAGGTAATGCAGATTTTTGTCCCCGTTGTAATCCGTCATGCCTGTTTTTCTCCCCACTGATTGATTGATTGTCTGGACATTTATTGTTCAAGGAATAGTTCTTTTGAGGTATTCTCTGTTTGCAAATAACGTGGAATAGAAATATTCTGTCTAGTCTTTGCAAGTAATGAAGGGTAGGTAATGCGGACCTTTGTCCCCCGTTGTAATCTGTCATGCCTATCTACTCCCCACTGATTGGTAAACTAGTTCCACCCGGACCATTTATTAGAGGTAGGTCATCCGGCTCGGCTGGAAGGCACCCCTAATAAAAAGGACAAATATAAAGAAAAATGCGGATTAGCCGCTGTATCGTGCAAGCAAATAAAAAAAAATAAATAAAAATCGTTAGGGAAAACAAAAGGAATCGAGTAAAGTCAGTAGGCCACTGATGAGTTTTTGATTTTCGCTACAAATAGGAAAACGTTAGAATTAGCTCACGATAAAACACATGATTTCGCTAGAAATAAGAAACGTTAGAAATAAGCCCGTAATAAGAAACATGAAAATGGTGAGAGAAGCCAAGCTTGACATCACGGCAGCCACGAGGCAACTAGGCTCCGCCACCCCTCACTGCTCCAAACATGTCTGTCCCACCGCCTGCCACGCCCCAATAACGGTAACATGAGATAGATACAAGTCAGCAGATACCTACCCCCATTCTGGAAACTCCCGAAGTGCAACAGGTTCGCGGCTACGCCCATCCGGAAGACGAGATCTTCGGCACGTGTAGGGCGTGTCCTGCTGCCAGCCATCGGCCGGAGGTCGTCGCGTAAGGTGGGCCAGAAAAGGAGCCGAGGCCGACGGGATCCAGGCGTCCCCTCTTCTTTCTTCAATAATGGCTACGACAACACGGGGGGGATGTCTTGCTCATGCCACCGACCCCCCCCTCGTATCTCCTGGTCCAGCCCCGGCTTGGTATGAGCTCCCCGTTCAGCCCTGAAGCGGCGCCTTGCAGACCACGGGGGGGATGTCTTGCACATGCCTCCGACCCCCCCCCTCTTAATCGCCTGGTCCGGCTTCCACAAGAGGCCTGGGGTGGAGGGACCACTACGCGAATAGCCCGGAGGCGGCACCACGCGCCAAGGTCTGACCCCAGGATGAACCAAGGGACCCGTTCCTGGGGCCGTGGCGAAGAGCGTCCGGCCGCCATCAACCGGAGGCCCGGCCCGAAACGTACTGGGCGCCCCTTCCTCTTCTTTCTTAAATAATGGCTGCGACAACACGGGGGGGTGTCTTGCACATGCCTCCGCCCCCCCCCTCTTCTTCATCGCCTGGTCCGGCCATAACAAATGTCAAGCGAGATGCCGTGGGGTGCACTGGGAGGGAGAGGCGGCGCGAACGAGCCTCTCCCACCTCCCCAGGTGGAGGCCCCCAGTGGCACCCCCAACGCTCCACTCACCCGACAAGGGTTCGTCCACTCTTGTGATGCAGTGACTGCTGGAACTCGTAAAATGGCGGTGGACCCTGCAGGAGCGGGCCCGGCGTGAAGGGATGGCCCGGTTGCTTGTTAATCAAGAAATGAGTCCCACAAACAGAAGTGTTCTCCTCGACTTTGAAGATTCTATAAGAGCCACGGGGGCCCCCGACCCCCGTAGACACCCCCGATGGGGAATGACTGCCATGATTGTCCGCGGAACGATGAAAATGTAGCCGCGAGACGTCGGCGCTCCCATGCTGGCGCCAGCCTCAGTTTGAATGACTAAAATCCTGCAGACTACAGTTCGGATCAGTTCCGGTGAAAACCTAGTATGACCCGGTAGAAAAAATTGTTGCCTCCCTCCTCCTTTGACTGATGGTTCACACCGCCGATCCTTTCTGTTGCCCTTTAACGGAACTTTTGGACTGCCGAAAAAGGCTCTGGGCCAACCACGAGTTGGTGGAGATTTTGACTATGCCTGGATCTGCCTGGCTGCACCCAAAATGGCGCCGGTACAGATGAAACTTTCAACTCCTTGTTGTACCCCGATTGCTCAGCCTTGGTGTCATGAGATATGTATGCAGTTTTTAAACACATGGATTGATATAGGATGTGAACTGATTATATGTTCGGACAATGAATTGATATGGGATGTGTACTGTCAGTTCGGACAATGAATTGATATGGGATGGGTACTGATTATGTGTTCGGACAATGAATTGATATGGGATGGGTACTGATTGAACATTCGGACAATGAATTGTTGTTAAGTTTTGACGCATCATGATTACTGAAAGTTCGAATTTCAACAGTTATGATACTCGCTCACACTGAAGTTTCGATATGATTTTATTGCACTTGTCGCACTTTTTATTATGAAATTAACGACCACCGACTCTATTAGGTTTTCCACTAATAAGTGTCCCCACATGTACAGTTCCAGCCTGCTCCGTGGCCGGCCCACGGGGTTGTAGGCCCGTATGTGTGCACCGACATTCTTATTAAAGATTTTTGGAAAAAGCAAACATAGTTGTCACGCGTAGATAGGTAAGTTTCGAATAAATGACCACTATTTCCGATATAACTAAAATACAGGTGAAATGGCTCAGCTCGATTAGTTAAGGGTTAAAAAGTATAGTACTCAGAAATATTGCAAATATGAACGGTCCAAGTTTTTGTTGTATGTGTTTTTCATTTTTGTACAGTCTAAAGCAACCGTTAAAGATCCTGGTATTTAGCCTATACTTTATATGCTACCTGTATCAGGAAAGTTGTTTTAAAATGCCCCTAAGTCGCCCCGAAGGAGTACCACCTGACCCCCCTAGTACGAACGACAACGACCCCGTACCACTGTAGGTTATCCCTCTTCCTCAAAGGAGAGCACGAGCTTGCCCCCCCACTTTACACCGACTGCCCTTTGTTCTGACCCCCCCCCCCTGCACACGGTCCGTAATACCACACTTGGGCGACCTATGCTATCTACAGGCTTCCGATAATAATTTCTCCCACACTAAACGGTCCACCTGGGCTTAAACGCCAAGTTGGCTGGGACTGCATCCCGTGGAGATAGGCCGAGTATGTAGTAAGTAAAAGCCTTTTCGGGTTTATGCGCGCTAATGTGTTTTTAAATGCTGCCCCCGCCCCCCTTCTTTTTCCCTCTTTCTGCAGGTCACATCGGAACGTCGATTAAAGTACGAAAAAAATGGTGATCTAGCGGACGAAGAGATGGGAAAAAGGGGTTTGATTATGGTGCCTACACATGACGTGCAAGCAATGACTATTTCTCTCCCTGAACTTAGCGCTTGGGAGGACAGCCTGAAGCGGAAACTACAAAATATGACTTTGCTTGGCACCCCGAATAATACAACCAAGAATGACGTGCACTAATGAATAAATTCCTACGTTCTACTAAATAGGGAAAGTTTAAGGAATATTCCGAGGTGAGGTTTACCCAAGTACCCTCCGCCTGGAGGACTAGGAATGTCGCCAATGTTTAAAATCTACTACCTCCTTTTTCACACCCTCATAGTCATGAAACTCAAAACTACCCCATTGTTCTCCCAACTGACACCCACTGTTGCCTCAGCCTGGAAAAACATTAGCCCGATCAGGTTAGTTCTTGACCAATTGCCAAAGGCGTAAGTGTGTACAACCAAAGCCACCAGTAAAGGCAGCCGACGATAAAAGAGAAGAAAAAGGTAAAAAGAGCTTAGGATGCTAAGGATGCACAGCATACAGGAAGAGATCATTATGGCCAATAACTGTTCTATGTTTTGTCTTGGATTTTTGTATATAATACATGTACTATCTCCCTCACCTGAGTATGTGTGTACGCAATGTATGGATCTACGTCATCCCTCTGCCTGTGTTCCCGTATTACTTAACCCCTGCTGTTCCGTGTTGTGTGCGCACTGAATGGCCCATTATTGTACACGTTTCTCTCTCTCTCTCTCTCTCTCTCTCTCTCACTCTCTCTCTCTCTCTCTCTCTCTCTCTCTCTCCATGTCATACGTGTACCAAATGGTTCGTTTAGAGTACGGGCGACTCTCTCTCTCTCTGAGGGTCCCCCTGTTCCCTCCTCCCTTGCGTGGTAACGTTGTGCCCCACCGACACACACCTAATTGGGTCTCTTCGAACACAAAGGTGTTCGGCAAAATTGACAGGAACTAAAACGATAGTAACTTGCCATATTACTACCTCTCCTTTCTGCAAAACGATAGAACCCGAGTTGGTAATGAAAGAAAGGACAGGTAAGACGACTGATGTCCCCTAATCTGGCCTTTTTATAGGGGGACTATAACGTCAATGGTCTTCTGTTTTTCAGTTTGTTAGAAGTGCAATTCCCAAATGCCCAGATTTCCTCACCCCTCTGCACTTACGTGCGGATGTCCAAAGCGTCCTCACTTCTCCCGATTGACCCCAGCTCCCTGTCCAAAGCGTCCTCGCTTCTCCCGATTGACCCCAGCTCCATATCAGCTGTCCCCGAAGTGTAATTGATGACTTTGATTAAAGGTCACTCCCCAAGAAAAGCATGTTTAACATCTGCCCCCCTCTCATGATGATAATGCCCCTGCTTGCAAGAGTTAGCCGACCCCGAAGGGAAATGTAAGATTGTCAGTACTTGGGTTAAAAAGAAAAAGGGCGAGTCTCTACCTAAGGACTCGATTTCGAGTTTGATATAATACACTGTTGATAAGAGTCCGACTTCTCTCCACGTACGTCATGAATGAACGCCAAATGGGCTTACGAATTCAGTGGGAATGCCCTCCTACATACTCCATAAGTGATGACTTCTGACTGTGATCGATGAACATATCCCCCACCTACTTAGGATTAGGGACGAAATTGAGATGTATAAATGTCTTCTCCTGCCAGTTTTTCTAAAACTTGTTTTGTACTCATTCAAAGATACAATCACCGGAGGAGAGGAGCTGGACGTGACGCACAGCCTGGCCACAGATCATGAAGCACGTGTGACCTCGACCAAAGGTTGGGTCGCAGAGCAACGAGACGCGGGACGAGGCACCACTCTCAAACTCGGCAGATGAAGGAATGAAGGGCTGCCTTGAAGCCCTCGATTTGCTGACCCACTCGTGCCTGAAGTCCCCGTCCCTTTTGAGCCCGACTGATGGGCCTGCCTGCTCGTCATCCTTTGCTCCTTTGGTCCCTTGGTGTGTTCAAAGATCTGATCCCACTCCGCCCTCTCTTCCCTCGATTATTCAACAACATCACCCTTTTCGCTTAACTTTTGACTCAGAAAAGAAGAGCAGCATTTAGATAGAATAAGGTTTTGCCACGGAAGAAGAAAGACACGCAGGTGCCCAGCATGAGGCACCCCTAAGAAGATCAGTTAGGAAACAGGACTGTGATCTAACCGCAGAGGACTGATCGCACCCTGCAACGCGTAAGGATGAATCCGAGCTGGATCTATAGCTCCACCGCCGGTGCTCAACAGCGCCAACAAAAGAAGACGGACTCTGTTAAAAAGACATTGTGACGAAGACCCCCCTTCCTGAACTTTCTACCCACCCCTTGACTAATTGCTTGTATCGAACTGAATTCCTCCCTCAATGTATTTAGTTCTCCACAAGTCTCATATAGCACTGACAAGACCCGAAGGTATCAGAGCACTTTTTACTGTATGTTGATGTCACCGGAGAGAAAGTCGGAACCTGATTCTATAATGTGTCGGAACCCTTTTTCTTGATTGACCCCGACTAGGTATTATGCCGATCTCTAGACTTGTATGAATAACCCAACAAATGTAAAAACATATGTACCACATTCCGCCAATCGTATCGACTGTATAGAAATGAACTAGCTTATGTAAAAAAGCGGCGACTGTTGAAAATGGCGATGTATATGCACATAAGCGGCGTTCATTTGTGTTCACTGTACCCCTTGTTGTATGCAGAACGGATATCGCGAAACACTGACTGTGTAATCCCGCCAGCATAGACCCATGCACACACGTATACAACAGCCATTTTGGGCTCCATGGCCTCTCTGCCCGTTTGTTAAACCCCTGGCACCCCTCCCTGCGCACACTGCTCACGCATCGGCCATAAGACCCTCTCCCTCTGCGTGACCCTGCTCTACAAATAACACTCCTGCTTGACCCACACCCCCCATTTCCTCCCAAGAACACCCTTCCCCTCTGCTGACGAGCCCCCCCCCCCCCAGCTGCACTTGGCCTTTCGACCCGGTCCCAAGTCCTAAGAACAAGCCTCGTGGATGTACACCCCCCTTTTTCCTGCCCAACATAACAAAACCGTGATACACCAACCGAAGTGCCCGATCTTATCGCCTGCCCAACCTTTGATCTGATCATCCCCTCCTGCCCTCGTGTCCTGTAGGAATGTCCGGCTGAGATATCACAATCTCTTGTTACATTCAGGAGGGGAGGATGACATCTGAGCGACTGGTATGGGAATAGGCCTGAAGCTTGGATTCCAAGCATGTTTTTTCCTACTTCAAAGCGTCTTTACTGCAATAAGGAATGTTTGTGCATCATAAACATGTGTATAAAAGACGAAGCCTCAGAGACACTGGAAGAGTGGGTAGGAAAGAGGGAGCACCTCCTGAAGACACTATGCGAGTGTCTGAAATGACAGGCTCTCCTCATGAGAAATAAAACTCTGTTCTTGTTTTCCTGCTTCCAGCGCCCGTTTCTTTATTTGGTAATTGTTCAAGATGGGAGCTAAGAGGCGTCTTGCGCCAGCAGCCTGGGCATCAGGTGCGTTATGGGCTGACTTTTCCACAAAATGAGTAAAGCCCGGGTCATATGACCTGAAAATAACACTTCTCATTTGTTCAGGACACTTTGTTTTTTGAAAATGATGAAGTTTCAAGTTCAAGTTTTATTTATTTGTTTTGGTACTCTACTGAGGACCACAAATTTTGTTCGATAAGATCAGTTACAAATACTATTAAATTTCATATTAATACAAAGCTAAAAAGGATTTTAAAAATTTATAAAAATTATAAAAAACCAGTTCATTGGGTGGAGATTTATATACTATGATCAAGTCCTTTACAGTGGTGATACGGCAGTTAATATATATAGGATACAGATATCGAAAATGATGAAAGACCCCACCTTCTTTCCTTATTCTGACTTTGTCCTTTGACTGAGGAAGACCTGTTTCAGCAATAGAGAGAATTATTTTGTACTTTCAAATGGCTACTGTAGCTGCAACAGCTGCAGCATCTGCACCACCACCACCTCCACCACCACCAAGAGGACCACCACAACAGTACATTGGTGGTCAGGAAGACAAGGAGGAGGAAGAGGAAGAGGAGGAGGGGAGAACATGGCTGCCTGAAGAAAATACCCCATACAAGCCAAGGCCACACATTGTATGGGAGTTTTTTTCACTCCCAGAGGGGAAGAAAAAAGTTCATGCGGCCAAGGTAACTTGTCGAATCTGTGGCGCAGAACTCTCAAGGGGCAATCCAAACAAAAAATATTCCTGTGGTAATAATACCATGATTCGACATATGACCCGGAAGCATCCTAACAACTACTCTGCTGCAGAGATCAGGGAACTGGCCAGTAACCTCCCCCAGTATTCAAGGACCTCCTCCAAAAGAAAGCAACCCACTCCATCGGGACCAGAAACAACAGAGATGATGCCTTGTATTCAACCTCGATTTGCAGATTTTAGAATCACATGTATTGAATGTGGCAAGCTCATCGCCTATGGTGAAAAGAGCGTAAAGCTCGTCGTCCTTGCTGGTGACAATCACAATTGCCCCAAAAAAAAGTAATTTTTTCCATTTTTTGTTTTTTGCTCCAGTTGAGCCATTTTCAATTCCCTTTTTTTTGTTTCTCCCCATAAAAAATACAAAAAAAATATAAAACTGTTTTGAAAAGCCAAAAAAGTACAAAATGTTCAAAAAACCATTAAAAAAATATAAAACAACAAAAAGAAGAAAAAAACCAGTTCTTTTTAGAACTACCTTTTATTTATAAAAATAAACCTATATTTTTAATGAATCTCTGTCAATTTTTTTTTCTTAGGGTACGCGTACCGGGGCGCGCCCCCCCAAAAAAAAGAAAAAAAAAATTTAATGAAGGAGTTAGCATGAGGGAAGAACACAAAGAGAGTAATGTTAAGAGAAAGAGAGCTACAGGATGAACACAGAGGGATTGCTTATTACATAGTAAAAAACAGAGAAGGTGTAATAGAGTGAAAGTGAGAAAAGTAAAATGACTAAAGGAGCGAAAGAAGGGAAGAGAGAGGAAGAAGACTAAAGTAGAGATAGTGGGAGAATGTGAGTGGGTGTTGAAAGAAAAAGAAAGGACAGTATAAAATGGAGAATGAAGGGTAGTGACGGAACCGGGATAAATGAACAACGGTGAGGGAGAGTGAGAAAAAAGCAGTGAGTGTAAGTAAAGAGGGTGAAAGAGGGTGAAAAAATTGAATTAGGATAAGACATGGGGAGTGACAAAGAGAAAAGACAGAGAGAGTAAAGAAAACAGTGCCTGAAAGGGTCTGAGTGAAACAGCAAAGAAAGGTAAGTAAGGCAGTGTGGGTGACTTATAGGGAGTCAGTGGGTGTAGGTGGGGGTGTGGGTGTGTAAGGTGTGTCTGTGGGTGTGGGTGTGGCTGTGTGGGGTGTTTGGGTGTAGGTGGGGGTGTGGGGGTGTGAGGTGTGTGTGTGGGGGGTGGTTGGGTGTGGGGGGTATGTGTATAGGATATGTGTGTATATGTGGGATGTGTGGGTGTGTCTGTGAGGTGTGTGTGTGTGTGCGGGGAGGTGTGTGTGTAGGATGTGTGGGGTGTGTCTGTAAGGTATCTATGTGTGCGTGTGTGAGTGTGTTTTGGGGGGGTGAGGTGTGTGTGTGAGTGTGGGTGTGTGGGATGTGTGGGTGTGGGTGTGGATGTGTAAGGTGTCGGTGTGGGGTGTTTGGGTATGGGTGGAGGTGTGCGTGTGTGAGGTGTGTGTGGGGAGTGTGTGGGTGTGGGGTTGTGTGTGTGTGGGTGTGTGTGGGACGTACTTGTAGGTACCTAAAACACTGACTAAGGTTAGATTTAATACGGGTAGTTGTTTCACGGATACCACTTTCTGTGGCTCCCCATCGGACCCTTACTCTTTTGGTACCTAAAACAGCCACAGAACCCAAAAGCTCTTTTCAGAGCTACCCTACCTGTAATCATTCAAAATGATTATTTTACACTATTATTTTCACTATTTTTCACCAAAGTACGCTCCCTGGTACGCTCCCCGGTGCGCGTACCGGGCGCTCCCCCCGCGGGACCCTTTTATGGCCCCCACATCAAACCTAGGAGCTCAGGGGGGGGTCTACCCTTCCCCCTTTTGGTCATTTCCCCCTTTGTTTTTTGCCACCTCTTGTGTCTCGATCCTACGGAGACACAAGATGGCGGCCGCTGCAGACTGTTTCGAATGTTTACAGACACCCGAGAGCCAATCAGCTTTCCGTGCGCAAGTCGCGTAGCGCGCCCGGTGCGCTCCCCGGTGCGCGTACCGGGGCGCGGCTATAGATATATATATTTTTTTAAACTCAAATTGCTCAAAATCCTCTGGAGCACATATCTTGAGACATAGCAAAGGCACATCAGGCTACCAGTCCCTACAATTTTGCCAAGTTTGGTGAAAATCCATTCAGCCGTTCGAGCTAAAAGTGAGTTTGACCGCCCTATGGAAATTAACATGGGGAAAACACGTTTTGGGACCCCCCTTTTATCTCGGCCCCCGATTGACGAATCCCCCCTAAACTTTCAGGGAAGGAGCGGAGAGCCGCGAGGCAAAGTTGAGAAAACATTCAGGCAGATTCCTCAACCGGCGCCAAAGTTATTCCCAATAGAATGTTGCGATTTCCCTATGGAAATCAATCCTAACTATAACTACCTACTGGCGACCGCCAGTAGGTAATATATATATTCACTGAAAAAAAACATAGGTTTCAGGCACGTTATAGTTTGGAATTTACATTTAAAAAACCTTAGAAATTCACTGAAAAAAAACATAGGTTTCAGGGGCATATTAGTTAACTCATGCGCCCGCAATGCACTGCTGATGACGTCACATATTACATCACTCATGACATGGTCAGTGATATCATTCATGACATCACTGATGACATCTCAAATGACATCACTGATGACATCATCCAATGAATGTGTGTTTTTCTGAAAGTTAAATATGTTTTATATATGTACATCTGAAGGTCGATGGAAGAATAAATGGGTATATACGTGTTTAAATGGATGATGTTTTTTCGTAAAATTCATTGTATAACTGTCTGTTTAAGTGTATCTTAGTGAATACATGGGTTAATGAGTAATGTTTAAATATGTAAATATGTGTATCAGTCTCTCACTTTGTGTATAAGTGGCTGCATGGGTTGGTTAGTAGCTACATGAGTGTCTACATGGGTTATTAGTTGTTTTTTGAGTATCAGTATGAGTGTCTGAGTGTTTGTATGGTTTGGTGGTGGGTATTACTTAGTGCATAGATGCATGAATGAGTGACTCACTGTTTGGGGATGTGTTAGTAAGTAAATTACTGTCTCAATAGTGTATTTATGAGTAACTACATATGTTTTAAACTAGTATATGTGAGTATTGGTGTATATAAGTGAGTATATGTGAGAGTGAGAGATTGGAAGAGTTCCTGTACAAATAAGTATCTGTTTCTATAAGTGATTGTTTAAGAAAATAAGTATGTGTAAGTTTCTGTAGAAGTAAGTGTGGTAGTGTGTGTATGACTGTACATGCAATTTAATGGAAGTTTGATACTTTGTTTGCTTGTGTGACTATGTCTGTGAGTAACTCTATGGATGAGTGTCATTGTGTAAGAGGATATATAGGTGTATGAGTACATATGATGCGTGAGTACATGTATGAGTGACTGTATAGGACTGTTGGTAAATGGGTGGATGTGTATGTAGATCTTGGAATTACTAAACTAGTGTGTTGTAAGTGGTATTGGTATGTCCATTGTTTTCAAAATGTTAGTTTCAATGTTTGAGAGTGTGTATCTTTTGCTCGTAATGTACATAGGGGCAAATTTAGCATCACTTTTAACATGTGAAAAGTGACACGAAAGTGGCGCAAGGGGCTTGTAAATCTGCTCTAGTGTTCTGTCGTCTTAGTTTGCTTTCCCCTGTCACGTAGATCATCCTGGGTAAATATAACGGTTTCTGTACAGCCAGTACCTTTCAACTCTACCCCAAACTGCTTCCTGCCTGTTACCATAGTAACAGTTCATGAAATACTTAAGTGAGCACACAGGTCACAAGTTTACCACACCATGTTGCTAATCCAAACAGTAACTGTGCTGGAGTTAATTGCAGCTACAGACTCTGGTAAAGAGCTGGTAAAGAGTTAGCCTCAGTATTATTCTTCTAGTTATAAACATCATTTGTACGTTTTATTGTTAAATGTTCTCTAAGCATATGATTATCACACTAAATAATAGTGAAATGTTGTTCGAAAAAGAAGATGTTTACAATCTTTTTTTAATTAAATTTTATTAGAACAAAAATAAATAACGAGAAACGTAACTTTAACATAGCAATATAATAAACAAAATGTGAGATGGATTCCAATGGTAGGAGGGTAGGTAACCTGAAAAACAAAAATGAAAATAAGTGCTTACAATTAGATCGATGCGACTGAATGAGGTTAAAGATCACAAATAACATAACACTTGGCAATATTGGTTATTAGCACGTGTGCAGTGTGCCTGGTACATCCCACCCCTCTCATAGGCCCGCGTTGAAGAGGTGTTTGTAGGGAACTGCCTACTGCGTCAGATGTACAGTAGATCTTTAAAATGATTCAGAGATGAGACAGAAATAGGTGAGAGATCACGTCATTATGCAGGACAATATCATTTATTTGCGACTCATTTAATTGAAGGCATTGTGTTTCTAGGTTGCTCTGCTTACCTTTTGTAAACACTGTGTTCAACTGAGCTTACAACTTGAATTCTGCTTTCTTTCTACACTGTAGACTGTATTAAATTCAGCCTTGATTTATTTATCTGCAGAGTGGACAGCAGCGTCCATAACTTGAAAAGAGAAAAAGAAACAATGTGAGCGAGTGGGAGAGAGAGAAAAAATGACATTGAAAGTGTTAAAGAGAGAAAGTAATAGATGGAGCAGGAGAGGTAGTGTTAATACTGGGGAAAATCTTCGTAGCTCACCTTTATGTCTATTTTGTGTGTCCAAACATGTGCCGGCTCATAGTGCACCCTCAAGTTTATTTATTTATATTATTTATTTATTTATTGACATTTTTAGAGCGCGAACAAGTACCCGCAGGCGTCTCAGTGCTAAACAAATCGCATGACTTCTGCTCGATGTTAAATGCTCCAGGAGATGTTTAGTAGAAGCTATTGATTAAAAAGCCAGGTCTTTACTTTCTTGCGGAACTGGATGAGTGAGGGGCTTAGCCTGATGTCTTGAGGCAATGTGTTCCATAATTTGGATGCCCCAACCAAGAAGCGGCGATCACCCCATGCCACTGTTTTAGAACGTGGGACCACTAACTGGTTAAGGGTGGAAGAGCGGAGCTGTCTGGAAGGTTGATAAGGTACTAGCTGGTCCTTGAGAAAATACGGTCCTTGATCATTAAGTGCCTTATACACTATACATAGTGATTTAAATTTGATCCTGTTCCGGAACGTCAACCAGTGGTTTTTTTTAATTTCATCTGAAACGGGCGCAAATTTAGGTATTCCAGAGAGCAGACGTGCTGCGGCATTTTGTATTGCCTGTAGCTTCGTCATGACCCTCACCTGTGCATTTAAGAACAATCCGTTACAATAGTCGAGAGACGATGGGACCAAAGAACTAACCAGTGTTTTAGTGGCTGCCATTGGCAGGAACGGACTAATTTTCCTGATCATGGTAAATTTGTGATGGGCAGTCATTGCTACTTTATTCGCATGATCCATAAAATTGAGGGCCTCGTCGAATGTGACTCCCAAGTTCCTAACCTTGGCTACTGGACTTGGGGGTGCGCCATATGTAGATGGCCACCAAAATGAAGACCAGGCTGGTGATAAAGGTCCGAAAATAACTACCTCCGTTTTCTCGGAGTTGAGCTTCAGGTAATTTGTTGCCATCCACTCTCCAATTCCTAGCATTCCATTTTGGAAGCGTTGAGCCACTTCACCTCCGTTACCTTTAACGGCCAGAACCAATTGCGTGTCGTCCGCGTAAGAGGTTAGGCTCATCCCATGTGCTTTGATGACATTAGCAAGGTCCGACACGTAGATATTAAATAGGGTCAGACTAAGGGATGAGCCTTGCGGAACCCCACATGGCAACGAGAGCTTTGCCGATTGATAAGGCCCCAGAGTGACGGCCTGAGTTCTATCTGCAAGAAATGATGCAAGCAGATCTCTTGCGGTGTGGCCAATGCCCATCTTTCCGACACGGTCGACCAAGATCTTATGGTCGACCGTGTCGAAGGCGGCTGATAAATCGAGCAGTACCAACACTGCTGTACCGCCCTGGTCCCGAATTGCTCTAACCTCATCTGCAGCTTTAATTAAGGCAGTTTCGGTGCCATGGTATTTTCGAAAGCCAAATTGTGTGTCGTCCAGCAATCGATGTTTCTCAATATGCTCCGATAGTTGAGAATTCATAGCTTTTTCGACGACCTTGGCTAAGAAAGGGAGGCTTGCTATTGGCCTGTAATTTTTTAATTCATTTTTATCCAGGCTTGGCTTCTTTAACAAAGGTTTCAACAGAGTATTTTTTAAAGAGTTGGGGTATGTCCCAGAGCTCAGTATGGAGTTACATACTTGTGTGATGACCGGAATAATAGAGTCCATCACTAGTGGCAGGACTGAAAAGGGACAAGGGTCAAGCGCTGAACCGGTTTTAATTGTAGAGACAATCGTTCTTATGTAGTCGATTGTCAGATCTTTAAACCTAGTAAAGGTAGGTACCGGTAATGTGCTGGAAGAAGAGAAGTTCATCTTAGTGGAGTTAGTGGTAAATGCTAGATAAATATCGTCCACTTTGGAGAAGAAAAAATTAGCCAGGGCATCACACAATAATTGTGATGGGGTGGGGTCAGATCGGGAACGTTGCCTGACAGGGTTTTAGTAATCTCGTACAGTTGTTTACTTGAGTTTTTGGCTTTCTCTATTTGATCTGAGTAATATGATTTTTTTGCCTTCACAATCATTGCTTTGTAAGCAGCTAAAGATTCTTTATAGCGGGTCCTGCTCACTGTGTCATACGTTTTTCTCCAATGCCGTTCCATATTCCTATTGTGTTATTTTTGCACTCTTAATTCGTCAGTGTACCATGGGGCTGTCGGAGTGGATCTGTTCTTAGATATAGTTTAGTGATCTGAAAGTTAGTATAGAGTTAGTAATAGCAGAGTACATACAACTGCACATGTATATTTCTGCTTTATGCCTTTGGACACTCAGGATACTGTATTACATCAACTTCCACCTCAAGGTGGTGTCTGTGCGCTCTTTTTCTCTCAGAGTACTATTCCACATGCACTCCCACTGCATAGCGGTGAGTTCTTAATCAATCAATCAATCAATCAAAGCATTTATATAGCGCACTACTCACCCGGAGGGTCTCAAGGCGCTAGGGGAGGGGGGGTCCGCTACTGCTCGAACAGCCAGGTCTTGAGCTGCTTCCAGAAGGCAAGGTGGTCCTGGGTCAGGCGGAGGTGCGTCGGGAGGGAGTTCCAAGTCTTGGCGGCCAGGTAGGAGAAGGACCTTCCTCCTGTGGTGGCTCTTCGGATGCGGGGGACGGCGGCGAGGGCGTGGCCAGTCGATCGAAGCTGGCATGTGGGAGCGTAGAAGTTGAGGCGGCTGTTGAGGTATCCTGGGCCTTGGTTGTGTAGGGCTTTGTGTGCGTGGGTGAGGAGACGGAAGGTGATTCTCTTGTTGACCGGGAGCCAGTGCAGATCTCTCAGGTGTCCGGAGATGTGGCTACGGCGGGGGATGTCCAAGATGAGTCGTGCTGAGGCGTTCTGAATCCGTTGGAGTCTCTTCTGGAGTTTGGCGGTGGTTCCGGCGTAGAGGGAGTTGCCGTAGTCCAGACGACTGGTAACTAGGGCCTGGGTGACCGTTTTCCTGGTCTCGGTGGGGATCCACCTGAAGATCTTATGTAGCATGCGCAGGATGTTGAAGCACGATGAGGAGACGCGTTGACTTGTCTGGTCATGGAGAGGGAGGAGTCCAGGATGTAGCCCAGGTTGCGTGCGTGGTCTGTTGGTTTGGGTGCGCTGCCCAGGGCGGGGGGCCACCAGGAGTCGTCCCAGGCGGAGGGTGAAGATCCCAGGATGAGGACTTCCGTCTTGTCCGAGTTCAGTTTCAGGCGGCTGTTCGTCATCCACTTGGCTACGTCTGTCATCCCTTCGTGTAGGTTGGCTTTGGCGGTGGCGGGGTCGTTGGTGATGGAAAGGATCAGCTGGGTGTCGTCGGCGTAGGAGATGATGTTGAGGTTGTGTTGGCGTGCGATGGCTGCAGGGGGCTCATGTAGACGTAGAAGAGGGTTGGGCTGAGCGAGGAGCCTTGAGGAACGCTGCAGATGACTTCGTGGCTTCTGACCTGAACGCGGGGAGGCGGACTCTCTGTGTCCTTCTGGCGAGGAACGAGATGATCCATTCCAGTGCCTTCTCCTGGATTCCGACGTTGCTGAGGCGCCGCACTAGGGTACGGTGGTAGACAGTGTCGAAGGCCGCGGAGAGGTCTAGGAGGATGAGGGCCGCTGTTTCTCCGTTGTCGAGCAGGGCTCGGATGTCATCGGTGGCTGCGATCAGGGCGGTCTCGGTGCTGTGGTTGGCCCGGAAGCCAGACTGCGAGAGGTCGAGGGATCCGTTTGTCTCGAGGAAGGCAGCCAGCTGCTTGTTGACGGTCTTCTCGATGACTTTTGCCAGAAACGGGAGCAGCAAGATGGGGCGGTAGTTCTTGAGGTCGGTGGGGTCGGCTGATGGCTTCTTTAGTAGAGCGCTGAGTTCGGCATGCTTCCAGCTCTCCGGGAAGGTAGGGGTGTCGAAGGAGGTGTTGATGATGTCCCGCAGGTGGGGTGCGATGACAGCGTCGGCCTTGTTGAAGACGTGGTGAGGGCAGGGGTCGGTCGGAGATCCAGAGTGGATGGAGTTCATCGTGCGGATGGTATCTTCAGTGCTGATGGGGGTCCAGGCGCGGAGGGTGGTGGTGGGGGGTGGTGGTTCAGTCGTGGCGTGCGTTGGTTGAGTGCTGAAGCTGTTGTGTATGTCCGTGATCTTGTTGTGGAAGTAGGAGGCAAGGGAGTTGCAGAGGTCTTGCGAAGGGGTGATGTCGTTGTTTCCGGCGTTGGGGTTGGAGAGTTCTTTAACGATGTTGAAGAGTTCCTTGCTGTTGTGTGCGTTGCTGTCCAGTCGTTCCTTGAATGTTGTTTTCTTGGTGGTGTGGATCAGTTGGTGGTGTTTTCGGGTGGCGAGCTTGAGGGCAGTCATTTTGTTCGGTGTTGGGTCTCTGCGCCAGGCTTTCTCGAGTGCTCGGCAGTTCTTCTTGGAGCTCTTGAGTTCATCAGTGAACCATGGGGCTTTCTTGCTGCCGTGTCTGCTGGGCGGGGCCTTCAGAGGGGCGAGGTCGTCTGCGCAGTTGCTGATCCACTTCGCGAGGTTGGTGGCCGCCTGGCTTGGGTTTGTTGTGCTGGAGGGAGGGTTCATGCTCAGGGAAGTCGCGAGCTGGTCGGCTGTGATCTTGTTCCAGTTTCTGCGTGCAACCTGTTGCTGGTGGTGGTGGATCGTGGTCCTGCTGAAGTGGACGCAGCTGTGGTCCGTCCAGTGGAGTCCGGTGGCGTGGCTGACGGCGATGTCCTTGCTGGATGAGAAGACGGGGTCGAGTGTGTGTCCGGCGTAGTGGGTGGGGGTGGTCACCAGCTGCTTGAGTCTGAGGTTGGCGAGGTTGTCCAGCAGGGTGGTGGTGTTGCGGTCGTTGTTGTTCTCCAGGTGGAAGTTGAGGTCCCCGAGGAGGATGTAGTCAGCGGAGGTGAGGGCGTGCGGGCTGATGAAGTCGGCGATGTCTTCGCTGAATTGTGTGCGTGGTCCCGGGGGTCTGTAGATGAGGGTGCCTCTGAGGGTGGTCTTAGGGTTGATGTGGATCTGGAAGTGAAGGTGTTAGGCGGGTGCGAGGGTGTCGTCGGTGTTGGTCATGATGCGGATGGTGTTCCTGTCGATGATGGCGATGCCTCCTCCTGTCTGGTTGATGCGGTCCCTCCGGATGATCTTGTAGCCGTCCGGGATGGCGATGGCGATGTCGGGCGCTGAGGAGGCGTTCATCCAGGTTTCCGTGAGGAAGGCGATGTCTGGGGCTGTGGTGTCGAGCAGGTTCCAGAGCTCGACGGCGTGTCTGTGGATGGAGCGGGTGTTGAGTAGAATGCGCTTGAGGAGGTTGCTGCTGGTGCTCGGCTTGGTCGGTGCTGGTGTAGTGCAGGTTCGGGTGCAGGTGTACTTGCAGGAGTGGCAGCAGAAGGGTCCGTGAGTGCGTCTCGGGGTGGCTCGGTAGCATTTGGCCGGCGTTGAGTGCGTAGAGTTCGGTGGCGTCGTAGATCCGGCGGGTGGGCTGGTGTCTGCGGGAGCCAGGGGTCGTGGCACTGGGCGCGGTCCAGGCGCGGACGGGCGCAGACGGGCTTACCTTTGGCGCACCTTCGGCGCTCATTCGGTGCTCCCACTGCGCGCGTCCGCTGCGCGGTCGCTCTGGGGGCGTCATAAGAAGGGGGACGGGAGGGCGGGTCAGCTGGGCGGCGGGAGCGGGGTGGTCAATGGGCCAGTGGTGGGCGGGGCCGCAGGGGGTCAGCGGCGGGAAAACCTGTCGGGCGGGCGGCTCAGCTGTGGCTGGGCCTCTCGGGGGGCAGGGGGGGCATCGGCGGCGGCGGTCAGGAGCTTGGCAGGCGGGAACACTGGCGTAGGCAGGAGCAGGAAGCGGCAGGAGCAAGGGGGTGACCCAGCCTGGTGAGAGGCGCAGTGGTCGCTCCCGAGTACACCTGGCTGTCCCCTTAAGAAGGGGGACGGGAGGGCGGGTCAGCTGGGCGGCGGGAGCGGGGCGGCCAATGGGCCGGTGGTGGGCGGGGCCGCAGGGGGTCAGCGGCGGGAAAACCTGTCGGGCGGACGGCTCAGCTGTGGCTGGGCCGCTCGGGGGGCAGGGGGGCGGCGGCGGTCAGGAGCTTGGCAGGCGGTTACTGCGTACCCAGCCTGTTTAACGCCATTGGCTCTCAGAGTCCAGAGGTGAGTGCCTTTTCTTGCACACCCAGACTGTTTCAACCTATCCATTCTCACTGCCCGGAGTTAATTGTATATTCCTAAGCAGTCAAGCTGCTGCACACTATCCACTCTCTCCGTCCACAGGTGACTTTTCGTTGCTTTGGAAACAAGCTTCTTTGCTCACCTTGTGCCATTGACGTGATTCGAAGAGGGTCCACCACGTGTCGAAGCAACCTTCTCAGGCGTTTTTACGATGGCCACGCATCGTCGCAGAATCCTCAAACGTTGAGCTTTGGAGGTGTTGGGGGGAATGCCAATTTCTGAAACAACCTGTTAGATAAAAAGGAGAGAGGAAGTGAGAGAGTGACTGAAAAGAATATTCGCAGCTCACCTTTCTCTCACCGGTGTGTCTTCCACCATGTGCCGGGACATACTGCACCTTGAAGCTCTACATCTAAAAGATAGTAAAAGAAAGATATTATGATTGGTAATTGTCACTATGTTAATGTGGAGTAGAATAACATCGCCCTTTCACTTACCTTCCCTTCCGCATTAAAAATACAACTATTTGTACAGTTCCAACTTTTTTAATGTACTTTGATTTATGAAGAAATATTAGAGTAGTAATGTTTTTCATCCGGTTGTGAAAATTAGTGGAGCTCAGTGATATTCGTAGTTTCAATGATCACGAGCAACAGACTTTTGACCAACTATAAAAACTTTCCTGCTATAGGAAGACAAAATACAAATGCAATAAGATACGGTATATAAGACTGCTTACGCCTAAAATGCTGCGTCCCCTTTTTGTATCCAGTCTGCTGCACCCATCTACTCCCTCCGCTGCGAACCCAGGCCTCACTGCTCACCTTTTCGCGGACAGGATACATTCTACATCATGCAGTCCCGCTCTGGCACCAAGAAGTCTCATATTTGGTGATCAGTCTTGATATCGCTATAGGAAAGGATATAATTGTGCACCCATCTTCATCGCAGGTTCCTCACCCGGTCAGTCCTTGCGGTACCACTAACTCAGTGACCAAAGAGGCCACAGACGTGGTGGTGGGCCTCTTGTTCGGTACTTCGGGCCTACATGATGCGTCTGAACCACCAGGAACGGGCCATCACAACGTTTGCGATGGGAGCAACTCTAAAATGGCGTAGAGCATGTGAGCCCCGACTTTTTTATTAGTAGGGTCACGTGTGTTGTGACGCATGTGGTGGATGGGTGTGGTGTGGGTGTATATCAGTCATGAGGGAGTGTGTGTGTGTGCTGTTTCGAAAACTAGACCTGGAACTAAGAAATCACTACAATGGAAATCTTGGCCAAGTAGCGTTGTTGTGTTTTTCTGGAAGCATAAGCAGAGTATGCTGGACTAACGTATGCCACTGCTGTGCGAGGCTGTGAAGGATGATTCCAGAGCAATGTGCATGGTTCCGTTGTGAGCTATATGAGAACTCAAGTGATTTGGGTGTCCGTGTTGTAGTGCTGCCATCACCCGGGTGTTAAACGCAAATGTGTCATTATATCTGTAAAGTCACACAACATTGCCGACATGGAAGGTACGGGGTATCACTGACCCTATAGTCATTCATAGTTGCACACATAAAAAATGGTGGACATGACGCATTTATGCGAATATGAATGTTTGTTGTACATTCAGTGGAGTGTTGTAGCTGTAGTAGTACAGGGCTTTGAAAGGTTTAGGATGTAGTTTTTGGCACATGAAGGGCAGCTAATATATATACGTATGTGGTCATTCAGGTACACTGTCGAACTTGGTGCTGGAAATCAGTGTTCGAGGCGCATCCACATCCTGTTATTGTAGAGAAATGATCAATCAATCAATCAATCAGGCCATTTATAGAGCGCACTACTCACCCGTAGGGTCTCAAGGCGCTGGGTTGGGGGGGAGTGCCGTTACTGCTCGAACAGCCAGGTCTTGAGCTTCTTCCTGAAGGAGAGGTGGTCTTGGGTCAGGCGCAGGTCGGTCGGGAGTGAGTTCCAGGTCTTGGCGGCCAGGTAGGAGAAGGACCTTCCTCCTGTTGTCGCTCTTCGGATGCGGGGGACAGCGGCGAGGGCGTGGCTGGTTGATCTGAGGAGGCGCTTGGGAGTGTAGAAGTTGATCCGGTTGTTGAGGTAGTTCGGGCCTTGGTCGTGTAGGGCTTTGTGCGCGTGGGTGAGGAGACGGAAGGTGATTCTCTTGTTGACCGGGAGCCAATGCAGATCTCTCAGGTGTCCGGAGATGTGGCTGCGTCGGGGGATGTCGAGGATGAGTCTGGCCGAGGCGTTCTGGATCCGCTGGAGTCTCTTCTGGAGCTTGGCGGTGGTTCCGGCGTAGAGGGCGTTGCCGTAGTCCAGTCGGCTGGTGACGAGGGCCTGGGTGACCGTCTTCCTCATCTCGGAGGGGATCCACCGGAAGATCTTACGTAGCATGCGTAGGATGTAATCTATGCTAGCCTGAAAATGTACTGTAAATACTGTGCTCATGTAAATTGCAGATATAGTTTTGGGTCGACTTCACGCTATATAAATATGCTAAAAAAAACAAGAAATAGCACACACTTATAAACTTACTATACACTTTCTTTGCAGTATTGTAATGATCCAGTTTGTACGTTCGTATTTGTAGAATGAGCGAGAGAAAGTTGTATAATCGAAGTTTTTGTTACTGGCAGAGGTAAGATGGTTGCACACGCTGTTTACAGTACAATATAACGTGGTAGGGTGCAGGAGCAGCATTTCACAAACATAATAAATAAACCGACACAGATAGTTGAAGTGGGTAGGGGCACGTGCTATTTTATTACGTTGCTGTTGGTAACAAGTAGAATAGTAATCATGATATCACACACATATATTCAATCATAAACGGTTTATGACTTCTGCTGTACAAAGGTAGGAACACTTTATGTGAAGTAATACACAGAAGATTCTATCATAAAGGGTTCATGAGTTGTGGTGCAATAAGGTAGGGTAGGTTTGTGTGGAACCTGGGATGATGCGTGGTTCAGGCAGACCGCATTCGTAAGAATGTCTTTTGGCTACTGAATTTTGCCCTAATAGGGTGACGTGGCGATTATTTATAATGCACTGAGTTAGTGGTACGTATGGTGCTCAGTGTTTTGCCTACTGGACTGCATCATTTGTAATCACAACTGAAATAAAAGATGAAACATGTATGGAATACATTGTCGAAATATGTATGTTTCAGGGACATTATAGTTCAAGTTGTGACCTGAGCTGTCTGCAGTGTAGACTACCATTGAGTGTGCATTTGCACTTGCAGCGTGAATTTTGTTTTTCAACTAAACCTATGATTGATATAAAAGAAGTTTTTGAAGGAAGGCTACCAAAGGGATATTGTGTAGGTTTGAGGGAAATTATACTTTGTTTGGTACTGCATACTATAAATAATGAATGAAGAGTCAGTTGAATTCTGCCTGAATACGGCCATGTGGCGATGAATTATGGTGCACTGAGTTAGTAGTACCTTTGGGACTCAGAGTGCACATAACCTGTGATGATGCGTGGTCTGGGTAGGCCGCACTGGGGTAATGTTTTGTGACTACTGAATTTTGCCTTAATAAAGCCTTGTGGCGATTATTTATGATGTACTGAATTAGTGGTCCGTCTGGTGTTTAGCGTGTGCTCATCCTACGATGATGCGTGGTCTGAACGGGCTGTACTGAAAGCATTGACTGTTGCATACTGGACTGAATGTACTTTGAGGGGAAAAAAAAAGTAACATCAATTCTTCAGCAACATAATGATCAGAATTAGATGTTTCAAATTGTGACCTATGCTGTCCACAGTGTAGACTGTCATTAAGTGTGCCTTTGCATCTGCAGCGTGAATTTTATTATTCAACTAAATCTATAACTGATATAAAAGAAGTTTATGAAGGAAGCATACTAAAGGGATATTGTATAGGTTTGATAGGTGTTGTACTTAGTTTGGTATTGTACTCTGCAAATAATCAATCAACAGTCTATTTAATTGTGAGCTCTGATGACCACAGTGTAGGCAGGAGGCAGCGGTTCGCAAGAGCCCAAGGCCACATGGGGTTGAGTAGAGCCGCACAGTGTTGGTAATTTAGTGTGTGTGCAGCCAGCGATGATAAGTGGAGCACTGAGTTAGTGGCACCTGAAACAACAAGATTCTGTGGAGCCTGCGATGATGCGAGGTCCGTGCAGGCTGTACTGATAGTAATGTTTTTGTCTTGTGAATTCTGTCTTAGTAAGGCTACGTGGCGATGATTTTTGGAGCATTGAGTTAGTAGTACCTTTGGCGCTTAGTGTGTACTTACCCTGTGATGATGCGTGGTCAGGGGAGGGGGGAGGCACAGTAATTGGAGTAATGTCTTTTGTCGATTTAATTCTGCATGAATTCTATTTAAAAGTGATAGTATGCCTCATTGCCGACATAAACCTGTTCTCTCTTCTTTGCGATGATTTATGGTGCACTGAGTTAAAAGTATATCTGGCGCTGAGCTGGTATGTAGACTGCGATTATGCATGGTCCAGGGGGGCCGCACTGGGAGCAATGTTTTTTGCCTAGTGAATTCTGCGTTAATAAGGCCATGGGGATATGACTTGTGGTGCAGTGAGTTAGTGGTACCTGAAGAATTCAGCGTGTGTGCACCTTGCGATGATTCGTAGTTCAGTCGTGTCGCTGTGGTACAATATCTCTTGCCTACTGGAATGCGTCATGTGCAATCACCATTCCACCTGAATTGTGAGCTCTCACAATATAGATAGAAGGCAGTAGTCATCACAGACATCAAGAAATTCTTCTTGTCGTATCCTTTAACAAAATCTGAGGACATAAAGTACAATAATCTCTACCTTAAAAAAATGAACACTAAATTTCATACTGTCCGTAGTATAGATTCAAAGCTGAATTGAAGTTGTGAACCCATCTGTCCACACTGTAGATTGAAAGCAGTAGTCAGCACAGATATCGACAAATGATTTTTGTCACTTATTTTAACAAAGCCTGAGGACAAAATCTAAATACATACAGTACAATTGTCTCTGCCTTAAATAAATCAAGGCTGAATTTACTACTGTTCATAGTGTAGATGCAAATCTGAATCTAAATTGTGAACCCTGCTGTTCGCAGTGTAGATTGGAGCAGTAGTTGACACAGACATCGAGGAATGCTTTTTTGTCGCATACTTTAACAAAATCTGAGGACACAGTACAATTGTCTCTGCCTTAAATAAATCGAGACTGAATTCAATGTTGTCTGTACTGCTGATGCGCAACTGGTATCAAAATGTAAACTCTACTGACCGCACTGTAGATTGAAGGCAGTAGTCAGCAGATATCGACGAAGAATTTTTGTCACTTATTTTAACAAAGTCTGAGGACATAGAGTACAATTGTCTCTGCCTTACATAAATCAAGGCTGAATTTCCTACTGTCCGTAGTGTAGATGCAAAGCTGAATTCAAGTTGTGAACTCTGCTGTTCGAAGTGTAGATCGAAGGCAGTAGTTGACGAAGACATCGAGGAATGCTTTTTTGTCGCATACTTTAACAAAATCTGAGGACACAGTACAATTGTCTCTGCCTTAAATAAATCAAGACTGAATTCAATTTTGTCTGTGGTGCTGATGCGCAACTGGTATCAAGTTGTAAACTCTACTAACCGCAATGTAGATCAAAGGCAGTAGTCAGCACAGATATCGTAGAATAATTTTTGTCACTTATTTTAACAAAGTCTGAGGACATAGAGTACAATTGTCTCTGCCTTAGGTCAATCAAGGCTAACTTCAATGCTGTGTGTAGTGTAGATCCAAAGTTGAATTCAAGTTGTGAACCCTGCTGTCCTCAGTGTAGATCGAAGGCAGTAGTCGATACAGACATATGTCTGCGATGCTGTGGCGCTGTGTTCGCAATGGGCCTGTATCAAGGAGGCACATGGTCATGGCAGCAGCCACGGGGCAGGGAGAGGACCTTCGCTGTGGCGGAGTCTCTTCTCTTTGCAGAAGTGAACCACGCCCAAGGCGTAGCCTAATTATTTATACTCTTACGCTGGAGTTGCGTGCGTTGGACCAGCCATGATTGTCGGAAGTGTATAATTAGTACCTCTATCACATATTTCTCTTTAAATATGGGTGTAATTCACGCAGTACATACACAACGTCCTTACACTAGTTAAATGTTGATGTTAATTTGTTAGTGGTAAGTGGAACTATTGCCTGTTTTTTTAGGTAGCATTGAAGATTTAGCTTTTTGTTGAAAATATGGGGAAGTGGTGAACATTATAATTAGGAATTATCATTTAAAAAAACCTTTGAAATTCACTGAAAAAAACCATAGGTTTCAGGGGTGTTATAGTTAGTTGAACATTTCACTTAGTTGTACTAACTGTAACTCTCGCACCCGCAATCGACTGGTGATGATGTCACATATTACATCATTCATTACATGGTCAGTGACATCACTGATGTGTACATTTTCTTGATTTACAAGTATTCATACAAAACAAACAGTTGCATTCTAGAACATGTAGAAAGCCCACATCGGGAAACTCTATTTTACATGCTAGAAGCTTCCACCCGACAAAACTCAAGGAGAGCTTCCCTTATGCGGAATGCCTCTGCCTTTGAATGGTGCTACGAAGGACCCCTTTTTAAGAGACTCAGTCACAGGGGTACAGTCAAGAAATACTCAAGACAGCCCAGATTCAGACTCTGCAAATCAAGAGAGAGGATCTGCTCTTTAGCCAGACTAGCAAGTTAAAGAAGACCCCACAAACAGGTACACCTAGGCTCATTACGGGCTATACAACATACCACACAAATTTGCATAGAATTCTCTACAGAAACAGGCCAATCGTCAAAAGCGACCCCCTCATTGGTTCTACCATTGCTAGAGTTCCTCCTATATCCTTCAGGAGAGCAAAGTCAACATGCAGTGAACTAGTACGGGGTTGGAAGTGGGGGTCCGTATCTCTCACCGCCGCAAACCAAATGCTGGAGGCGGGAGTCCGTGTCCCACCCCGCTGTCACCGGGTGCGAGAGCTGGACTCCTCGTTTTTATGTTAGGCTAAGTAAGGACACAATCTGAGATAGCCCTGCTCACCCCCTCAGTAGCTTGGCACAAGCAGCCAGGCTTATCTCCAAGTCACAAGTGCACAGTATGTGCAACCACACTCTCAGCAACCCAATGATGTCACTACAAACAGACACAAGTTTTTATAATAAAGAGTATAATCTTTATACAAGAAGTCATACGATATGACCAAACGGTACACACCCAACATACAATAATGTGTAGTATTTCCTCCGGTGCATTGGTAGGTTTTAATCCCAACCACTGCTTCTAACCAACGTTAAGCTGACTTCTAACCATTTCCAAAAGGTTAGGGAAGTAGTATTGCTAGAATCACACATGTTGCAAAGGAAACAAAATACTGCGATTTGTAACAATATACTCCTGAGCTGTGCAATAGAGAAACAATGCTATACGTAGTGTCACAGTCATGTACTTTGAAATAGAAGGAATAATGCAGGGGGCGTGGCTTGGTGCCCGGGGAGTATGGCGGCACCCGAGTAGAGCTCTCCGGTGTGCCCGGTAGACTCCGTGACCTCCAACGTATCTTCACTCTGCAAGAGATGGATTCCGGATCGCGAAGGTCGCGGGATAATTCTGCTACCCTCAGTAACACATTTCACGCTGTTTCAAGGGAGTTAATTGGCTCAGTAAGTCCGGTTGCGGCTCTGTTTTTGCCACGGCCGCCATTTTCTTTCTTCACACGACGTGCGTCTCCCTGCAAAGCAGTTTGGAAAATGCTTTTTCTTCATGGAATTTACCCGCTTGCTTTATAAGATTGCCCACGATTGAGCCCATGATTCCTTTCACGCTGGGGATGTCACGTTTTGAAGATTTATGTACTGTCTGACATCTACTGAGGAATGCAAATTGTATTTTGGGAGGCAGCCATTTTGTGCTTCACGAGTGCTTTGGAAGTGTTCTCTCACGTTGCTGCTTTGTTTGCCTCAACAATACAGCTCCTGCTTCTTTATGTTTCAGCATTTTCAGGCCTGAGGTATTTACATCTTTTAAGATGGAGCTTCAATGAGTAACTCTGCATATTAATTGCTGACCTCTATTTCTACATATTTCCCCTATTGTGCAGCACAATCAGGACGCTTTTATTATTTATCTCGCACAGCATGCACTTTTAATTTTCTCTACATTTTTGCTTTGGAGAGTGGACTTAATACGCTTCAATTTTTGCTATGCCCTAATGATTATTTCAAATTCTTGTGCTGGCATGCAGGCAACTTATCCATCTGTTGATAACTTGACTATTTGTTATATGGGTGCGCAGTTTCCTGCGTTATTTTTGCACTCACAGAGCTGTACCTTCTGTGTATTCGTTGGAGGAAGGTGCTATGTAGGCAACTTATGGGCAGAATCAAAGTGGCGTACTCTTCATCCTCTAAACCAAAGCACATTTTTATGAAAAATTCCAAGATATTTCCTGAGTTCTCTAACTAAAAAGACTCTCAAACATCCGTCCTTCAGTGGTCGGAGTTGACAATGGATTCCTCTTCTGTCACCAAGGAAAACCCAACACCAAGCGGCTAAAAAAGGACCCCCCCCTCCACCTAAATCAACCTCATCAGTATCTACAGAGCTTTTGCTGGAGGAAATTAGGGCTTTACGACCCTTTATGGAAGAAGCCAATGCAAAATGGCAAATTTTAACAGATAACTGGTCTCAACTTGAAAAAAGGGTCTCCTCAGTGGAACAATGTGTCTCCTCCTTAAATGAAACCTGCATCAATTTTTCTCATTTACATTTACAAGTTTTTTCGCTCCAAAGGTAAGTAGAGGACCTTGAAAATCGCAACAGACTGAACAATCTTCGCATTTACGGCCTGGGGGAGGGTGTTGAAGGGGCTGATACTCTTGCTTTTTTCAAGTCATTTCTCCCCAAGTTACTACACATTGATTAGGCCGAGTCCCCTCTCAATCTTCAACTTCACAACGACCAGGAGGAGTCATCTTATATTAGAATACACCAACTTATTGAAGGTAATATCAGTGGTCAAGGCTTCTCCGAGAATCACATGGTCTGGCTCATCTTTGTTCTACGCATAGGATTACGCCAAAGCCAATGCAAACCGCCATAAAGCTTTCCCGAACATGAGAGCGATCTCCGGTCAATAGTGGCCAGATACGGCCTTTTTCATCCATGTCTCTTCAAAGTCACTTACAACAATAGAACAACGACGTATGAAGATCCTTTTCATCTCCAAATCTTCATAAACGCTTGTAGCTCGTCTACTATGGATTCTTCGGGTCCTTCCTCTTCATCCAATACTTGAGAGTGTATTTTCCTTTACATGAATTCCTCTAGACTTTGTTTCTTTTTCATAACGATTGTTATTCCATGTTTTGAAGCTCCTAGTTTCTCGAATAGTTACAGCATTTTTCGATGTTACTAAGGCGCATTTGTCACTGCAAACATGTTTAATGTTATTGTTGTTTAATCTCATTACTGTTCTTTCCAGTAATCCCTTTTATCCTCATTGTTTTTGTCACCACAGATTGTATATCCCTGTCTTGTGATGTCCTCCTGGTTCCCCGTTCGGTTCAACCTGGATGTGTTGCCTACTTCATGTGATTCCACCCCCCTCCTCGTGTCTTCCTGATTGTGTTCCCTTGATTTCTCCTTCTGTAGGTATGTTTTTCTTCTGTATGTTTATCATGCTTATGCTTCTAATTGTTATCCTACTTCCAATCCCATACTTTCTTCTTTGTTCAGCTTTAGGTGTCGTTTTCTTCCTACCTTTTCATAGGTTTTCTCCTCCATTGTTGGTTTGTTCCTTTCCCACCTGTTTACTTTTCCTTCGCCTCTGCTCTTTCCCTTCTTTTTTCTTGTACTCACCCTTCTTTTTCACTATTTAGGTTTCATTGATATTCTATTTCTATTTGGTTCTTTTCAGTTTATAATTGATATTGTCTTTTCCCAACTCTTATTGTTCGTCATACGTTACTTTTCTCATGCTTATTATCGTAGTCCAACTTTTCTGGCAGATTCTGGTATGTTTTTGATATCCTTTACTTCTTCTAACCTATCGTGTTGTTAAAATTAGTTTCATGGAATGTTAGAGGACTTAACTCCCATATACAAAAGCAGAGAATACTAACTCATCTGGCTAAGTTAAATGCTAACATAGTATTCCTGCAAGAAACTCATCTTACAGAAGATGAGTCATTAAAATTAAAAAAAGGATGGGTGGGAGAAGTATTTTATTCCAGTGGAGATGGTAAACGTAATGGAGTTATGATGTTGTGTCGTTGATCCCTTAATTTTCAATTCATCTCACAGGACTCTGATACCGATGGCCGTTGGATTAATGTTAAATTGATGCTTAAGGATGTTCCAGTCTCTTTTTTCATTGTTTATGCCTCAACAGGCGGCGACACCTCCTTTTGGAAGAAGATCACTCTCCACATGGAAGACAATTTTATTTTGGCGGGAGACTGTAATCAGGTTTTTGATCCTTTTATAGATCAGAACTCTAAAGTGTCATTTATTCCTAACAAATCACATAAATCCTTTATTCACAAGGTCACACAACATAAAGTTTTGGATGCCTGGAGATATGTAATCCTACTAGGAGGGAATATACCTTTTATTGCCCGGTGCATCATTCCCAATCACGGCTTGAGTATTTTTTTGTATCGCATAACATCTTACAAGCACTTACACTTGTGGAAATAGGCCCTATTTTATTATCTGACCATGCTCCGGTTTTGATCGCTGTGGACATTTTACCCAAACCAAATTCTCTCAGAAGATGGCGTTTTATTAATACCCTGCTTTTGGACCCAGAATTTTCTTCTTCATTCAAAACCTTTTTTTAACAAATACTTTCTCCTAAATCATACTGATTCCCTGCCTTTTTCAACTATTTGGGAAGCTTTTAAAGCCTCTGCTAGGGATTTTATTATATCCTATGTGTCAAAGAAATGTACTGTTGCTCGCAATCGTACTCGTTCATTGTTCCAAGACATTAAGAGACTGGAGCATTCTTTTTACACTTCCAGTTCTAGAGATGTTCTTAACACCCTCATCAAAGCAAAGTTACAGTTTAATAAGAAATCAACAGATAATGCTTCATTATATTTATTAAAATCTAGCGCGAAATTCTATGGTGGTAGACATAAGGCAGGAACATTTTTAGTGAATTATTTAAAAACAAAACAGAACAAAGTGAATATTGATGCCATTTTTGATGATTTTTAATGATGAGTTTGCTTTATTTTATAAAAAACTAGCAGCCCGTCCCGACGTTGTCCGGGTATGAATTGCTGCCGGCCAGTAGTATATTTTTTTGTAGGATTTTGTTTTGATAGCATTTCTTATCTGTGACAGGCCTGTGAAACGCTCCGATTCACAGTGCACTGCTGATGCACTTAAGAGTGTGTGAACTCGAGTTTCCCTACTTTATTTTTCCTTGCAATATTATATAGCGCGAACTCGACAACATGGCATGAGCACAATTTACATTACAGAAGAACACATTCATTTGTGGTAGGCACGGGGAGACAAAGCGATTTGCCTGGAATCACAGGATGTTAAGCTGATGCTGAGATTCGAACGTAGCTCCCCAGCTCTAAAGTTCGCAATTCTAGAACTTGTGGCGGGAGGTGTGTCTAAAAGTGTATGTCGGTGCTGGCCATCAATGAGAGAGACCTGTGCATTTTTTAAATCGGTGGTGAAAAAATATGAGTATGTTGCTGGAGATGTGGACCGCCGTGCCACCAAAGGGTAAACACTCATTATTCCGCAACTTTCTTTCCGCATACCATCACTCCGCATACTTTCATTATGAAAGTACCATGACTCCGCAATGCCATTATAACGCATGGCATTACATTTTATATGCTTTTACCACGCATACATTTTACAACGAAATTTGTTGTAAATGCATGAATGGTAGAAGCATGTTTTTTTTAATGTTTGGATAAGGTAAGTATGGGTATAGGGGTATATGTGTTGGGGTACTGAGGTATATGTTTTGGGGTGTTTGGGTATTTTAAGCGTTCAGATATAGTTTTGGGTTATGGGGTACAGGGGTAGTTTTAGGATTTAGGGATAGGTATGGGTTTTGGGGTACAGGGGTATTTTTAGGGTTCAGGGCTAGGTTTGGGTTTTGGGATATAGGGGTATAGGGGTATTTTTCGGGTTCAGGGGTAGGTTTGGGTTTTGGGGTACAGGGGTATTTTAAGGGTTCAGGGCTAGGTTTGGGTTTTGGGGTACATGGGTATTTTTAGGGTTCAGGGCTTGGTTTGGGTTTTGGGGTACAGAGGTATTTTAGAGTTCAGGGGTAGGTTTGGGTTTTGGGGTACAGGGTTATTTTTCTGGTTCAGGGCTAGGTTTGGGTTTTTGGGGTACAAGGGTATTTTTAGGGTTCAGGGGTAGGTTTGGGTTTTGGGGTACAGGGGTATTTTAAGGGTTCAGGGCTAGGTTTGGGTTTTGGGGTATAGGGGTATTTTAGGGTTCAGGGGTAGGTTTGGGTTGTGGGGTACATGGGTATTTTTAGGGTTCAGGGCTAGGTTTGTGTTTTGGGGTACAGGGGTATTTTAGGGTTCAGGGGTAGGTTTGGGTTTTGGGGTACAGGGTTATTTTTCTGGTTCAGGGCTAGGTTTGTGTTTTGGGGTACAGGGGTATTTTTAGGGTTCAGGGGTAGGTTTGGGTTTTGGGGTACAGGGGTATTTTAAGGGTTCAGGGCTAGGTTTGGGTTTTGGGGTATAGGGGTATTTTAGGGTTCAGGGTAGGTTTGGGTTTTGGGGTACAGGGGTATTTTTAGGGTTCAGGGCTAGGTTTGGATTTGAGGTACAGGAGTATTTTCAGGGTTCAGGGGTAGGTTTGGGTTTTGAGGTACTGGGGCATTTATAGGTTTCAGGGCTGGGTTTGGGTTTTGGCGTACAGGGGTATTTTTAGGGTTTAGGGATAGGTTTAGGTTTTGGGGTACAGGGTATATTTATAGGGTTAAGATGGGTTAGTGTTTAAGGGTGTTGGGGTATTTTAAGGAGTAAGGGTGGGTTATGATTATGGAGTGCAGGGGTATTTAAAGGGAGCAGGGTGGACACCCGGAGCTGGAATGTACAGAACCTGGGAAGAAAAAACAATGAAATATTGGGCACAGCGCTCGCTTTTTTTTTTGTAATCCCACGCCCCGCACACGCCCACGCCACACGCCCACAGCACACGATATGAGACATGGCATGAAGGGCGGAACGTACCACATGCCCCCAGCGTTTGTCAAGCCCCCAGCACACTCCCACAGAACAACGCAGACACGCCCACAAGGGACTACTTTGCTGGCACGGTTCTTTTACCTTTTAAATGTATATGGTGGGCGTCTGCATAGCAACTGCCCTTTTCAACGCTGTATTGGGTGTTGTGATTGGTGCTGTGGTTCCTGAGATTAACCGCCTCAAAGATTTGGGTTCTCTCTTTATTATATTAGTATGGACTATATTCATCCGAAACAAATTCCACAGACCATTCACTCTCACAGTTCTTCTCACTCATACAGCAACCCCAACAGTCTTCTGCCGATCTCTCACTACTGGAAACTCTCATAACGCAACAAGAACTCTTAACTGCACTCCAACATTTGAAAAAAGACAAGGCCCCTGGGCCAGATGGATTTACTGTTGAGTTTTTTCTTCATTTCTCCAAATTATTAATGCCTAAACTACACCTTTTAATTGAATCTTTTCAATCCCTGGGACAGTCTGGTGGTACCTTCTCAGATGCCCACATATGTTTGATTCCTAAAGAAGGAAAAGATCCGAAGTATTGCAAGAATTTTAGACCCATTTCACTTGTTAATATTGATACAAAGATTTTTTCCAAATCACTAGCCCTTTGTCTAGACTCCGATCTCCCCAAGATGTTTGGCAAGGAACAGTCTGGCTTTGTGAAAGGTCGTGTCATACAAGACAACACAATACTTTTTTCAATATTTTATCCAAGGCTACGCATTTGCAACATCTTCTTGCAGCTATAGCACTAGATGCTGAAAAAAAATATTTGATAGAGTAGAATGGCGTTATTTATTTTACACACTTAAGTGGTTTGGATTTGGTCCTAATTTCATTTCCTTAATCTCCATATTTTATTCAAATCCACGTGCTGCTGTCTGTGCTAATGGGTTAATATCCTCCTTCTTTGACCTTGGTAGAGGGGTGCGTCAGGGATGTCCTCTCTCCCCTTTTCTTTTTAATTTGGCCCTCAAACCCTTCCTTTCAAGAATTCGTCAAAATGTGCACATACAAGATTTTCAAACCCCTACAACTAATGTTAAACTTGCAGCGTATGCTGATGATATTTTGCTTTTCATCTCGAATCCTACAGAGTTGATCCCAGCCTTTTTAGACGAACTTCATTCTTTTTCATTATTATCAGATTATAAATTGGAAGATATTAAATGTGAAATATTGCCCTTGACTAAGTATACCTTTAAAGCTGATTTTATTTCAACTAAGTTTACTTGAAAGTCGTCCTCCATTAAATATTTAGGCTACATTTTTACACCAACAATAAAAGAGACAGTCACACTGTGCTTGAATAATTGCAACCAAAAACTCACAGAGCTCACCAATAAATGGCATCCTCTTTATTTATCTTGGTGGGGTCGCCTAGATACTATTAAGATGATGCTTTCCCCCATAGTTTTATATACAATATCTAACATCCCAGTTTCCATTTCTACTAAAATATTTAAATCCATTAATTCAGTGTTATCCTCTTTTTTACGGAACAAGAAAACAAACGTATGTCTATCTCAAAGTTATCACGTCCTAAAGCTGAAGGTGGAGTTAATTTTCCGACCTTTACTGCTTATCACAAAGCTTTTCTTTTGCGACAAGCTTCATACTGGTTGCTTGACTCTATGGAGGATCATCCTCTTTGGACATCAATGGAGCTTTCGTTCCTTTCTCCTTTTTCATTTCAAGAATACCTCTCTTTTTCCTGCAAGCCGCAAACACTTTCTACTCCATTAATCAAGTTTACCTCAAAATTATTGAGCCCTATATTTCCTTTACTTTATGACACTCCCTAATCCTTTATGAATTCATCCATATGGCATAATAAAACGTTATTAATACGTAACAGACCTTTTTATTGGAAATCCTGGAGACAACGTGGTATAATTCGGATCCATCATTTGTTCTCAAATAAAGAATTTCTTCCATTTTTCTTGCTCAAACAGTTATACGCCTTACCTACCTCCTTCATTTCCAAATTTCAGATTCTTCGTAAAGCTGCCCTTGATGTATACACACCGTTATCCAATACCACTAATGCCACTCCCACCATTCATATACATAAAGACCTCTCCGATCTACTACACACTCAGCCCAAGGCATCTAAATGATACCTTTTCTTGCAATCTGCATGCACACTGAGATAGAAAACAAGTACTGAAGAGGCGTGGGAAAATGATTTCAGTACGGAATGGTCTCTTATTTTGTGGAATAATTTATAGACTAAAATGCGTAAATCCTCCAGATCAGCTAGTTTAACGCAAACTTTGTTTTATGTGTATAATAGACTTTTGTTATCTCCGCAATTTTTACATAAAAGATTCCCTAATAGTCCGGATACATGCTGGACTTGTACCTCTCGAATTGCAGATTTATTCCATTTGTTGTTCTCATGTCCACCAGTATATAATTTCTGGAAACAGGTCTGGCTTCAAATTAATTTAATTTTTGGCACGCATCTCCCATTCTCTAAGACACACATCTTCTTAGGCAGCATTTCTTTGGTATGGGATAATAATGCAACTAATTTCAAAATAATTGATCTATTAATAGCTGTCGCTTTCCAACAAATAACAAGAAACTGGAAAGATTTTACAAAAATCTCATTCAAGGCCTGGTGGAATGATGTGTGTCACAACCATAGACTGGATATCTTCTCCAATTTACCTTCACCCATTGCTTTCAAAAGTTTCAGTTATGGTTACCAGTTACATCATTTTTCGACACATGTGCCAAGACACACTCCTTATTGAAGCCCTTTCAACAAGACGTACTCAAACCTCCATAGTTTTTCTAACTTCCTTCTCTTTCTTTTGTAACTCATTTATTATATGTTTCTTGTTTACCTATTATGGATACTATTGTTCCTGTTTTTATTCAAGTATTCATGCTGGACTACAATTGTATTGCAATGTTTTTTGCTCAATATTTGTTGCTTAATTGCACTTATTGTACATTGGAACACCTATATTCTTAAATAAAATTATTTTGGGAAACTGAAAAGAAGGAATAATGCAATGCGTATCACCACCAGCATGCCCTGTGCAAGGAAGAAACAAAGCAGTGCGTCACGCTACAATCATGTACTGTGCACTGAAGAATAATGCAAGGCTTATCACCATCAGCATGTCCTGTGCAAGGAAGAAACAAAGCAATCTGTCACGCTACAGTCATGTATGGTGCATTGATGAAATAATGCAATGCCCCACGTTTTAATGAGGTTCTGTGTGATGATGAAATCATGCAATGCGCCACGCTTACAATCATGTACTTTGCAAGGGAAAATAACGCAGTGCGTAGCGCACCCAGCCTGTAGTTTGTCAGGCACAAATAGAGTCAGGCATCATATGACAGTTCGATAGTTCATTAGCAGCAATAATGCAAAGTGTAATACAAAAGTCTAGATGCTCTGGTAAAAATGTCCCTGACCTGGATCAATGATGACACAAAAGTACCGCTTCTCACTTCGGCCCCAGTAATGCCCCTCCTTGGCCCAGCACGGGCCTCGATCCAAGCTGAAGCAACAGGCTCACGCTGCTGCCAGGAGCGAGAGGCTGGGATAGTGTCCCTCTGAGCCTGCATCCGACCCCAGGTGGTGATCCACGTCACCTGGGGGGGCGCGACCCCACTCTCCTCCCCTCCTTCAGCGACTTGGGCCTTGATCCAGAACTCCGTCTATGGGCACGGAAAGCTCGGGCCGGCAACTCTGCACATCTGGAACTGCCGGTCTGGGCTGCTACTGTTGCACTCCAAGGACCCAATGACCTGGCCCTCCTTCCGGCGGTCTCAGTGGATACAGAGACATGCCATCAGCACTTGTGGATACTTACTTTGATTTCGGTGCACACGCTACCCAGGCACTCCTCACCAGCACCTCTGGTTGCACTGTGACATGCACTCTGCACGTCCGAGCCTCGCCTCTTCCCTGGTGCACACAATGACCAGATGATCGTCACCACTCCTCAGCTTGCACCTCAACACGCACCCTGTGTGTCTGAGTCTCACCTCTTCTCCCGGTGCATACAACGACCAGCTACTCAAGTCAAGTCAAGTCATACTTTATTCGATTAATTAAAATCATAAAAGCAGTTCCAATACATTAAAAATCAAAACAGTTCATATGTTAAAAGCAGTATTAAATCAGTTTGTTATCATAATCATAAAATACATAATATATGGGTAAAACAGCATCACATACAGAGGGATAAAAGTTAACTAAGTTAAAATCACACCTCAAAAACATTCGACAACAGTCTTTTAGTCTTAATGCGCATAGCAGCAACCAAGAAACTTGCGACCCCAAAGATTACCCTGGTACTACCCAACAATTGTCGGTATAGGAGTGCGGGCCGTACTTGTGAGAAACCGGCTTCTCTCAATATGGGGACGAGGTACTGTTTTCCGGTATCATCAAAGCGGCCACAAAACATAATAAAGTGCATTAGTAATTGGTCCGAAAAGTTATCACAGCTGCAGGGGATGGACAGATCTGATTTGCCCCATACAGGATAGTTCCCCAGGGAAAACTGAATGATATTAAATCTAAATCTGACAAGAAGATGCCGGTGGTATGGCAGGGTGACAATTTTCAGGTAGGGTTCAATTTGTGGAGTAGTCAGAAGCAAATAATTTGCTCTGACTCCAGACTTTAGGACCTCTACTTCCTCCCGTTCCTGAACAGCTAAGCCCAGGAAATTATCCTTAATCCATTTAACGTCACCTTTCTGCAGCAAATTTGGGAATGTGTATAAATCTGGCCTACCCAGTTTATTCAGAGCGTCTTTGATATATGATAACCGAGGGATTTTATTTGCTCTGTCAAGTGCCATACAATCTTTGAGAATAATGTGATTTAATGTAATTTCAGTATTGAGCCATGTATTAACCCAGCAGATCACTGGGGCCAGGTGTAACTGGTCTGTAATGTACCCCAATCCCAACTCTGTATGAATCGTCTGTCATTTGGAGTGTATGAACAAGTGTTGGGGTAGAATGGGGGACCGCTAACAGGGATCTAAGAAATTTATTCTCAACAGTCTGTAGTTTGCCTTGGGGTAAAAAGCCCCATAGGGAGGCACCATACATTGCTATTGACAGACATTTGGACTTGTATACTGTTAGCAGAGCCTCTATTGGGCATGAGCCCAGACGTTTTGCAAAGCCCAGAAGGGCTGAGGTTGATCTGTTAACAGCAATACATTTTGCTTTTAATTGAGGACACCACGTATCCCTTTCGTCAAAAATGACGCCTAAGTAGGTAAATACCGGGACCCTAGATACCTCCTCTCCGTTGCAGGCAAATCGTTTTATTTTAGCAGCTTTAGACTGTTTACCCACAACCATCACATGCAATTTTTTGTTGTTAATCTGGAGATCTAAGGAATGCATAAATTCACCAAAGGCATCCAATAGTTTCTGGAGCCCTATACCTGTGCGGGCCAGTAGCACCGCGTCATCCGCGTAGACAAGTACTGGCACTGCAGAGTCCCCTGCACGCGGAATATCTGGTGTAATTCCTACCAAAGATTTTTCAAGGGAATTAATGTAGAGGGTGAACAGGAGGGGTGCCAGTATGCAACCCTGCCTGACACTTTGTTTGGATCTAAAAGACCTGGTGCACCCACCCTCCTTATTAGTTCTAATAGAGGCTAAAAGTCCTTGATGCAGGACGGCTAGGAAGTTCACCATTTCCAACAGGATGGTCCAGAGCTTAACTCGATTGACCAGATCGAAGGCCGATGACAGATCCATAAAGGCCATATATAGGTTCTGGCATCGAGGCCTTTGACGGTTGTGTGGCGGCCTTCTCTTCCACCCCTAATGATGTTTCTCTACTGATGAGGGAAGTTATTCCGAAACCCGAGACTTGTCTCGGGCGATATCCTAAAACCCGGGACATGTATCGGGTCTAGAGATTCATCAGTCCAACAAGTACCGACTTGCACCCACCTGGGTGATCCACTAAAGCACTACAAGTACCAGAGTCCCGAGGGGCGATCCGGAGGAGGGGCTAGCGGTGTGCGAACCATTGATGACTAAACACAATACGGCTCCCTTGAGCTTTGGGCCGACGGGCTCTTGGACGACGCACCTGCGTGCCGGTTCTGGCATCGAGGCCTTTGACGGTTGTGTGGCGGCCTTCTCTTCCACCCCTAACGATCTTTCTCTACTGATGAGGGAAGTTATCCCGAAACCCGAGACATGTCTCCGGCGATATCCTAAAACCCGGGACATGTATCGGGTCTAGAGATTCATCAGTCCAACAAGTACCGACTTGCACCCACCTGGGTGATCCACTAAAGCACTACAAGTACCAGAGTCCCAAGGGGCGATCTGGAGGAGGGGCTAGCGGGGTGCGAACCATTGATGACTAAACACAATACGGCTCCCTTGAGCTTTGGGCCGACGGGCTCTTGGACGACGCTGCTGCGTGCCGGTTCTGGCATCGAGGCCTTTGACGGTTGTGTGGCGGCCTTCTCTTCCACCCCTAACGATCTTTCTCTACTGATGAGGGAAGTTATCCCGAAACCCGAGACAAGTCTCGGGCGATATCCTAAAACCCGGGACATGTATCGGGTCTAGAGATTCATCAGTCCAACAAGTACCGACTTGCACCCACCTGGGTGATCCACTAAAGCACTACAAGTACCAGAGTCCCGAGGGGCGATCCGGAGGAGGGGCTAGCGGTGTGCGAACCATTGATGACTAAACACAATACGGCTCCCTTGAGCTTTGGGCCGACGGGCTCTTGGACGACGCACCTGCGTGCCGGTTCTGGCATCGAGGCCTTTGACGGTTGTGTGGCGGCCTTCTCTTCCACCCCTAACGATCTTTCTCTACTGATGAGGGAAGTTATCCCGAAACCCGAGACATGTCTCGGGCGATATCCTAAAACCCGTGACATGTATCGGGTCTAGAGATTCATCAGTCCAACAAGTACCGACTTGCACCCACCTGGGTGATCCACTAAAGCACTACAAGTACCAGAGTCCCGAGGGGCGATCCGGAGGAGGGGCTAGCGGTGTGCGAACCATTGATGACTAAACACAATACGGCTCCCTTGAGCTTTGGGCCGACGGGCTCTTGGACGACGCACCTGCGTGCCGGTTCTGGCATCGAGGCCTTTGATGGTTGTGTGGCGGCCTTCTCTTCCACCCCTAACGATCTTTCTCTACTGATGAGGGAAGTTATCCCAAAACCCGAGACATGTCTCTGGCGATATCCTAAAACCCGGGACATGTATCGGGTCTAGAGATTCATCAGTCCAACAAGTACCGACTTGCACCCACCTAGGTGATCCACTAAAGCACTGCAAGTACCAGAGTCCCGAGGGGCGATCCGGAGGAGGGGCTAGCGGTGTGCGAACCATTGATGACTAAACGCCATATATAGGGCGCCCTCCTTCGCTTGGGTGTATTTGCTTATTATCATATGGAGATTGAGGCAATGATCAAGGGAGCCTCTTTTAAACCTGAACCCATATTGAAGGTCAGAAAGGACCCCCATCCCCTTCAGGTGATCTCCGAGTCTCTGCAGAATGACTCTGCCCAGGATCTTAACGGCAGAGTCAATCAGCGAGATCGGCCTGTAACAAGCACCCCTTTATTATTGTGGAAGTAGCCCAAGACAGGGGAAACCCTGAAGTAGCTGTAGAATTAAAGACATTAGTTAAGGTCTTTACCCAAAAGTTTAGGGGGGTCTTATATAAATCTGCGGGGACGCCATCTGCTCCAGGCACCTTGTTTCTCGTCATCTCCTCTATGGCAGTATGAACCTCAGCCTCCTTAAAACATAAAGGAGGAACTGAGTGCGAATGTGCCCAGCCTAGCTCTTCTGTAATTTCCTCCTCACTGTCATATATCTTGCTAAAATGGGCAACCCATTTCTCATCTGGGATCACACAATCCATAATCGAGTTGTCTATACCTGAGAAATACGAATGGTTAATCGTGGCCCAGAATTTACTACTGTCTCTAAGGACATCGGTTGACATGAGGTTTTCCCAGGCCTCCCTTTTAATAGCCTTTTTTCGGGTAGTCATGGCCAGTTTATAGTTTTTTCTTTGCCTAGCAACAAGCTCACGATTTCTGGGTATTTGTTTTAGTGCTTGCATTAATTCTTTGTGAGCGCTTGAGCACTTCTGATCAAACCACCTTGGATGATTTACACCATCCCCCTTCTTGCAACACTTTAGATCAAGACTAATTTGTGTACAAATGGCCACATAGGAGTCAATAATGTCTTTACCATCTGCCATACTATCTAATCAGACCGCCATTTCTTCATGTACCTTGGTCGCAAGGTCCTTCATAAAGGTGTCTGGGACCACCTTGGCCCAATTTAGTCTCCTACCCTGGTCCTTAGGAATCAAAGTATCTGCACAGGCGACCAGTGTCTCCTCTCGTGTACCCCTTTCATCCCCAAGGATCAGAGACAATACCAAGGGATTATGATCGCTAAAGGCTGAGATTACAACTTCGTAGGAGTAAGCCACTTTAACTATTCCAGCTGAAACAAAAATAAAGTCAATCACTGTATCCGCCTCTCGGCCTGTAAAAGTCGGCACCCTACTCTCCCCCCTAGCCCCGTCCATCTCAAACAGGTTCATGTTAGCAAGTAAATCTTCCAGCATTTCCCCTTGTGGTGTATATTCAAAGTGGGTAGAAATTGAACCAGGGTGGCCGTTTGGGAATCTGCTAGGCAATCCCATCTGCATGGATGTATATTAAAATCGCCCATTAGAATTACTTCGAATAAAGCATCGTCTGTTGACTTGTAATTATCTAAAAAGTCTGCCAAGAAGTGTAAATGATAATTCCGTGTGTCCTTCTCAGGAGTATTATAAAAATGTACTACTAAAAGAGTGGGATAACTAGGACTGACCCATTCTAGGAACAAGATGTTAGCGGAAGCTGTCTCCAGCTATCTGAAGGAGCCGGCCAGTTTAAGTGATATGAGGGTGTACAGTCCTCCTTTAGGTCTCCCACCAAGCCCAGGAACCGCCTTCACAGAAAAACTGCAGTACCCATCTAGACAATAAATTTCACTTGTATCCCACGTTTCCTGCAGAGCTATAATTTCGTGTTGAGTCACAAAGTGTGTTCACCTTTCATCAGTGACTTTGTTTCTCAACCCCGCCACATTCCAACTGAGTAACTTGTGGGAGAGACAGCAATTATCCTGCTTATTCTGATCAGAACCTTCCGACTGTGTGTGTGGTATGCAGTCATTAGTGTCTTAATTGGAGAGGGGAGAGAACCTGTTTGACACAATAATTCCTAAGTCATTTCCTGAAGTAGGCTGAGCTGGTGAATTATGGGAGGCTGGAGCCCGCCCCGCTGCCCTCATTGTAGCCTGATGTGTTTGGTATGAGGTGTTCTTCGTATTGGATACGCCCACAAAGAAGCGTGGGGGCATTGGTACTTTCAGGATATCGGGCTTAGAATGTAAATGGGAGGGTGGGGGATAAAAATAACCCAGAGGAAGCGGCCTAATGCCAGAACCATCAAGCTCCGAACCATCCCACAGCAGGGTATCCACAATGTTTGGCCTGTTAAAATTAACTACCACACAATCACCAGGTATACATTTCTCTCTCTTCCCCACCCACCCAACTCGTCTGGCCAGAATAATGTTCGATGCAACATCAACACTCCCCCCTACTAAACTGAGAACACCACCTTTTAGTTCTGAGTAGGAGGTCACTATCCGTTTCCTCGGAGCCACTTGTTAGGCATGGTACCCCAGTTAGGATTGCCACTAAAGGTGCAGCATCGGGGGGGAGATGTAATGTGCATGAACTTGTTTTCCAAGACCCAGCAGTATGACGCTCATATCCAATGGGTATAGGAGGCCTGCCCTCTAGAGGTTTAGTCTGTAGCCCCCCAGAATTTGGAACAGCTTTGGGCCCGTGAAGTGTGTGGCTCGTGGGATTGGCATGAGGAATGGGTGAAGGAGGGGGCTCTAGGACTGCCTCCTGTCCCCCTGTTATCTTAAGGTACTCATGCTCAACCCTTCTATGCTTGGGGTCAGAATGTTGTGCCCTCAATTCCCTTATAAACTCATCAATATGTTCACATTTCTTTATGAGGTTAGAAACACAAGAGTTCAGAGAGTCCACTATATCCTTAGCGATACTCCCAAGTGCTGGCTCCAAGCGAGATTCAAATAGGCCTTCAACCAAGTCCGCCAAATTAGTAGGGAGACAAGAGGTGGATGTTGAATCAGGTCTAGCTTTAACCTGTTTCCGAGATTTATTCCCAAAGTTATATTTTCCTTTAGAGTTTATGAGGTCAGTGTCATCAGGCTGTCCCTTGGTGCCCCGCTCTGGAACTTCCGTGTGGTCCTGTGCAGAAGGGAGTACCTGCGAGGGGATCGTTAGTATCATTTCCGGTTCTAGTGGGATGGGGTGAGCTCAAATCGGTGATGATAAACAATCCAGGTCAGGTTGTATGATGGGAGGCAAGTCAAGTCCCAGTTCTTTCTCTGCATTAGCAATTTGGACATTTAAGGCCCCTACAGCAGATGTTAAGTATGATATAATTGTCTCAGATTTAAGGGGAACTTTAGCCTTCTTACCTTCCTCACCCTTGGACTTCAGTTTGCGTTTCCCCACCTCCAGGCCCAGGGGGGATGCCCCGACCCGACCTCTTCTGGCCCCTGATGGCCACAGATGGCCCGCCCTCTGCCCGGGCTCAGCCCGGCGTCGCCCGCGCGTCCCGCGACGCGGAGGGTTGTGCCGGCTTTAAACGCCTCCTGGCGCTGCTGGCTGCGTGTGTTGGTCGGCGTCGCGCCGCTGGGGCTGCCGGGAGTTGTGGTCCCGGGGCGGCGACGACGTGATGGCTGCCTAAGAGTGACTCTCGGCGGTGCGGCGTCCGGAGCAACCAGGTATGCCCCTGAAGTGTTTTTGTTCCCCACTCCACCGAGGGCTGTGCCGGCTTTAAACGCCTCCTGGCGCTGCTGGCTGCGTGGGTTGGTCAGCTTCGCGCTGCTGGGGCTGCCGGGAGTTGTGGTCCCGGGGCGGCGACGACATGATGGCTGCCTCAGGGTGACTCTCGGCGGTGGCGGCGTCCGGAGCAACCAGGAATGCCCCTGAAGTGTTTTTGTCCCCCAGGTACTCTTCACCAACGCCTCGGCTTGCACCACAATATGCACCCAGTGCATCTGAGTCTCACTTCTTCTCTCAGGGGACACACCACGACCAGCCGCTCCTCACCAATGACTCGGCTTGCACCACGACACTCACCCTGCGCCTCCGAGACTTACTTCTTTTCCTGGTGCACACAACAACAACCAGGTGCTCCTCACCAACACCTCGGCTTGCACCCCAACACATACCCTGCATGCCAGTGACTCAGTTTACTACTGCGTGCCCACGATCACAAGGCACAATTTTGAGGGTCTCAAGAAATGGGGTGTTTTTATCACTGTCAGGACATAGCATACACCTCAGTATATGTCCTGCCTTTTAACTACACTGCACCCTTCCCAGGGGTTACCCAGGACCTACCACAGGGGTGCCCACAGGGTACTCAAAATGGAAAGTAAGGCCTGACAAGTGGTTACACTTGTGACAAGTGGTTACACTTGTCAGGAAAACATGCTAACTAAGCAGACTGCGTACAGGCCCTACACTGAAGGCCTGACTTCCCTTCTCTACACGCCTTTGCATTACTAGCCCTTACACACACAGTGCACATCACTAGGGACTTTTATTAGTAAGGCAAACATACCAATCATGGCCAACCAATTACCATCATACTTTACATAGGGAGTGGCAAAGTACCCAAAGCATCTAAATTGGCAACTCTATGTCAGGAAAACGGTCTAGGGAGAAAGCAAAATGTTTAGGGAACTATAGCCAAGAAGGCCAAGTCCTACACAACCCCCTCCCAGCCAAAAGCCAGGGTAGACCAATCATTACCTTGATGGACTTCCCTAATTTGGGCGATAGAACCAGGAAGCAGGCCCTCTACCACAGGGACACCCTCCTGTTCCTTGCCTTCTTGACCCCAGGGTTTCTTCCTGATCACTACCCCTGAGCCAACAATGCTGTTCCATGGATCCCTCTTGGCTAGGGGAACCCCTCCAGGGGTGCTGCACCTATACCACACCCACCCTGGAGTGGTACCCTGGGAAGGCTCATCGGTCAGGATTCTACCTCCAGTCATCGTACCCTCCAGCTTAAAAATGGGTTCACTCTGGTCACTTCTAGGGGACCCAGCCTCACTGGCTGGAAACTGTCCCACCGGTGTTCTTACTGGGGAATACAACCCTTTTTTAACCTTCCATTTATTTTTCTGGGTCTGCCACTTAGGAATCGCACCAACAAACTTCAGGATGGCAGGAGCTCTGGCTATAGACTCTCCATGCCCTCCTGACGCTAGGTGTTCTTCCTCACACCTCAATCAATCAATTACTTGTAAAGCGCGCTACTTACCCATGAGGGTATCAAGGCGCTGAGGGGAGGGGGGCTGCTGCTACTGCTCGACGAGCCAGGTCTTCCGGAGTCTTCTGAAGGCGAGAAGGTCTTGGGTCTGCCATATGTGGGTAGGGAGGGTGTTCCAGGTCTTGGTGGCGAGGTAGGAGAAGGATCTGCCATCGGAGGTTGTTCGTTGGATGCAGGGGACAGTGGCGAGGGTGAGGCTGGCGGAGCGGAGCGGAGCTGGTGGTGTAGAAGCTGAGTCTGCTGTTCAGATAGGCTGGTCCGGCTTTGAGGAGTGCTTTGTGTGCGTGGGTGAGGAGCTTGAAGGTGATCATATTGTCGACGAGGAGCCAGTGTAGGTCTCTCAGATGGGGGGTGATGTGGCTGCGGCGGGGGACGTTGACGATCAGTTGGGTGGAGGCGTTTTGAATGCGTTGTAGTCGTCGTAGGTGTTTGGCTGGGATTCCTGTGTAGAGTGCGTTACCATAGTCCAGTCTGCTGCTGACGAGGGACTGTGTCGCCGTTCTTCTTGTTTCGGTTATGATCCACTTGTAGATCCCGTGGAGCATGCGGAGGGTGTTGTAGCAGGAGGAGAATACGGCGTTGACCTACTTGGAAATGAAGAGGGAGGAGTCGAGGATGAATCCTAGGTTGCGCGCATGGTCGGTGGGTATTGGTGCTGTTCCCAGTGTGGTCGGCCACCAGGAGTCGTCCCAGGCTGAGGGGTTGGGTCAGAGAATGAGGACCTCCATCTTGTCCGAGTTCAGCTTCAGACGGCTGCTCCTCATCCAGTCGGCGACGGCCTTCATTCCCTCATGGAGGCTGGTTTTGGTGGTGTGAGGGAGAGGATGAGCTGGGTGTCATCGGCGAAGGAGATGCTGATGAGGTCGTGATCGCGGGCCACTTGTGCGAGGGGGCCATGTAGACGTTGAACCAAGTCGGGCTGAGGGATGAGCCCTGGGGGATGCCGCAGATGATGTCGGTGGCTTCGGATCGGAAGGGTGAGAGGCGGACGCTCTGGGTTCTGCCGGAGAGGAAGGACGTGGTCCAGTCAAGGGCCTTCTCTTGGATTCCGGCTTCTAAGAGGCGTGTCTTCAGAGTGCAATGGCAGACTGTGTCGAAGTCGGCTGATAGGTCCAGGAGGATGAGGGCTTCTGTTTCTCTGTTATCTAGTTGGTGCCTGATGTTGTATGTGACGGCGATGAGGGCTGTCTCGGTGCTGTGGTTTCGTCTGAATCCGGACTGGGACGGGTCCAGGATGTTCTTGTCTTCCAGGTGGCGGGCCAGTTGCATGTTGTCGATTTTCTCGATGACCTTTGCTGGGAACGGGATCAGGGAGATGGGCTGGAAGTTCTTGAGGTCCTTGGCGTCCGCCTTGGACTTCTTGAGGAGGGCGTTGATTTCGGCTTGCTTCCAGCTTTCCGGGAATGCCGCTGTTTGAAGGAGATGTTGATGACCTTCCGTAGTTGGGGTGAAATGGCTGTGTCTGCTTTGTTGAATACGTGGTGTGGGCATGGGGCTGACGGGGAACCTGAGTGGATGGAGTTCATGATCTTGCGTGTCTCCTTGTCGTTGACGTTGGACCAGGAGGTCAGGCGGTTGGCGCTGGTGGTGTTCACAGGGGAGGTGGAGTCTGGCGTAGTCGGGGCGGTCGTGGTGTTGAAGCAGTCGTGGATGTCAGCGATCTTGCGGTGGAAGAAGATGGCTAGTGAGTCGCACAGTTCTTGTGAGGGCGGGATGTCGTTGGCATTTGCGCTGGGGTTGGAGAGTTCCTTTACAATGCTGAAGAGCTCCTTGCGGTCATGTGCGTTGTTATCCAGGCAGTTTTTGAAGGAGGATCTCTTGGCTAATCTGATGAGGTGGTGATGTCTGCGGGTGGCATCCTTGTGGCAAGTAGGCACTAGACCTCCACCCAGGGGCTCTCCTACAGCCCCCCAGTTTCCTGGGTGGTGCTGATCCTGTAGTGTAGTTCCTATATCCCTGATAGGCTCTGCGCATTGGAATAATATAGACTTTAGATTTGACATAGGACTGAGGTCAGTATGCCTCTATCGAGTACATTAAACTTAATTACTTGTGTGTGCCAGCTAACTCAGAGGTCACTAGAAACTTCTCGAATAAACAAGAAGGGATTAGTCTCTGACAACCGCATAAACATGGCAACTTTGTTTCCCTTAGAATCTGAACAATCTCAGAATCGTGGAAACAATAGATAACAGTTTCACTCAGTCAATCGTGCATGCTTCGTTTCTACAGAGTTGCGCAGAAATGGTGACACAGGCGTTTCAATCAAAAGGATTTATTGAACAGTCTTATTTCTCATGCAAGAGATATGAACTGCCACAATCGTAAGACAGAATACAAAGTATAATACGTACAGCGTTAGCAGTAAGATAAAATAATACTGCAATAGCATGGTCTGTAGCTATGACATATATTCATAAAAATACATACATAAATAACACAGGCTAAAATACTCATCTTCGGCTTCTAAAATAATCCTACCTCGGTGTACCTAACCTAAGTGTAGCACGAGGGAAAAAGTAGGCGCTGTTTTAGCTATAGTCTAGTTTAGCCAAGAGTTGCAAAAACTTTCTCTAGGTTCTAGTCAGCTCCATACCTTAGAATAAGAGAGGTTGGAATCGCTTTTCGGGTCTCGATATCTAACAACCCACAAGGGGAGTCAGAAACACTGGAGCTGGATTTTCTGCAAGGAGGATGACAGCGCCTGGTCAGTGCGTCAGTTGGGGACTTGACTTCCTTCCAAACTTGCTGTGGCGAGCCGCGTTGTGCAAGTAGGCAGCCGAACTGTGGTTTGCCATGGTAAGTGAAGGTATATTTATATCGTGCCAGTATTGACGTACAAGCCGGGCATAAGAACCTCATGAATGAACCCCTAAGGAATAAATGTTCATGCATAATAAATGAGTTATGGGGGAAATCAATATCCAAGCAAGGGGAAGTCCTAAAGGCTTATGGGTCTGGTTTTCCAAGAGCTTGTTGTGACGTAGATGAACGGATGTAGGTGGCAATGCCTGTATTCGGTTAGAATGGATAATACCTAAATAAGGGCAATGTAAATTGTACCTATATAAGGACATACATCGGGACATCTACATATGGTATCTAAATCAACACACAACAATCCCTGGGGGTGGTGCTTACTCTTCCTCCCCCTCTTTTGAGACAAGGGGCTAGCCAGCAACCCCTCCTCACTACTCTGGGATCTCCTTGCACCACTTGGCCCTTCTTCCCTCTCTGGGGCCTCTTCAGGCCCCTAGACCCATGACGAGGGGTCCAGTTCTCATGCAGGTTCCCCCTCAGACCACTCCAAGAACCTCGGCATCGTACTCGACTCATCACTCACCATGAACTGACAGGTCAATGCCGTCACCTCCAACTGCTTCAACACCCTCCGCATCCTCCGCAAGACCTTCAAGTGGATCCCCCCTGAGTCAAGGAAGACAGTCCACCCAAGCACTCATCACTAGCAGACTGGACTATGGAAACGCACTCTACGCCGGCATCAACAAGTCCCTACTCCGCAAACTCCAGACAATACAGAACACTGCTGCCAGACTCGTCCTCTGCATCCCCTGAAACAAACATATCAGTTACCATCCTCCTTTACATAGGCAACCCTTATACTTTGACACCGATCAGCAGTGGCAAAGTTCCCAAAGAATCTAAATTGGCAACTCTATGTCCCGAAAACGGTCTAGGGGAAAGCAAAAAATTAAGGGAACTTTAGCCAAAAAGGCCAAGTCCTACATACAGAAAGCACCAAGAGTCAAGAAATGGACAGATTGGTTGAAAACACATAGGGGTTTTCAAAAGTGCACAAAATGAAAGGCCTGTAGACATGGCATAAACACCAAACCGGTAGAAACACCCCTTAGGCAAACACCTTTCGAAATTCGTGGTAGCTTCACCTGCAAGAGCGATTTTGCGGTCTACGTCTTACAGTGTAGCTGCACTAAAAATTATGTGGGGAGTATTATCAATTTAAGGATCTTGCAGCATCTGCGGGCAATAACCAATGACGACCCTAATTACCCTTTCACTAGGCATATCAATTTATGCCATGGTGGAAATGCAAAAGACCTTACGTATTTTGTAATTGACTCTATCACTAAGAACCCCACGGGTAGCAATAGACAATTGGCATTAAGGAGACTAGAATCCAGATATAATATCCTAATGAACTCCAAAATCCCGTTTGGGTTGAATGCGGATGAGGTGCTTCCCGTCCATTTATAACCCGCGTACGTCCTCTATCTTTCTCTCTCTTCTGTGAGCCCTCCGGGGTTTTTTTGTAAATAGTGTACTTAGAACATAACAGTCACACCTTTACAATTCAGCAGTAAGGTTCAATTTTAATCACTTATTTTTATTTTTTATTTAAACAGTTTTATATAGCGCTGGCAAGACCCAAGGGTGTCAGAGCGCTTTACAGGAGAAGGACAAGATCGAGTAATATAATAATAAGCTCAAACAAAAAAGGAAAGGCAAGATATGAAAACAAAAAGTAAAAGACAATAGATATAAATCAAAGGTATAGGCAGTAAGCATTAAGAACCAATCAGGGCATTGGATGACTTTGTAAGTGAGATAGGCAAGAGTCGAAGGGAGAGGGAATAGGGTTAGGTGGGGATTAGGGAGGGAGAAAGGAGAGAAGAGAACAAGAAGTGGAAAGAGGTGTGTGCAAGTGCACAGGAGGAAGGAGGAAAGAGGTGGATGTAGGGAGCTAAGCGGGGGTGGCGGGTCAGGTAAGAAGCAGAGAGGAAACATGGTAACATAAGGGGCAGGTTTGGAAACAACTGGGAGGTAGACAGGATTAAGGACCCCAATATTTGAGGAGAAGGTGTCGTTTGAGATCTTTTTTGAAGCTGAAGTATGAGGGGTTGCAGCGTAAATCTTTGGGGAGAGAGTTTCAAATGGTGGGAGCATTGCAGGGAAAAGAGCGTGCTTTTGTCGATTTCTTTTTAACCAAGGGAGGGACCAGTATGAGGGCACTGGAGCTTCCCAATTCTATGGTGCAGCCGGCTTTGTGAAGTTGTTGGGAGAGATACAGTGGGGTTTGAGGATGCAAGGCTTTATGTGTAATGCAGGCGTTCTTGTAGACGGATCTGCCATCTAGGGGAAGCCATTGGAGATATTTGAGGATGGGAGAGATGTGATCCCTCCTCTTGGAATCAGAGATAAGCCTGGCCGTTAGGTGAAAGACTGACTTGATTGGGTCTAGGTGGACTTTAGGTGTGCCTAAGAGCAAACTGTTGCCGTAGTCGAGTCTGGAGAGTACTAATGATTGAACGACAGATTTAAAGTCATCAACAGGGATGAATGGTTTGATTATTTTGAGGTGAAGAAGTGAAAAGAGAGCTCCTGTGGCAGCGTTTTTTATGTGAGGGGGAAGGCTGATGTTTTGGTCAAAGCTAATTCCGAGAGATTTGACTGAGTTAGAGGTGGAAAGGGAGCAGTTGAGAGCATTAAGGTCAGAGAGCCAGTGTTGAATGGGGAGCCGGTTATTTTTAGGGGCAAAAAGAATGACTTCACTTACCTTTTTTGTGGGTTGATTCCTAAAACCCCTTTTACACATACTTATTGGTGTTAGCCTCAAACAGCCCACTTGGTGAGTATCCAGTTGCTCTCTATCCTTTTATGCGCTAAACATGCAGTCCACTATGATCTGATACTGACGTAATGTAAAGCGCAGCTAGGAAACTGTCAAAGCAATATTTCATTGTTTATTAACTGCATGCCCGCCTTATGTATTAAACTAGCATTACTTTCACAGGAGAATGTATGGGGTCTACATACATAAAATACAAGTATGTGTAACAATATGGTAACTTAACCAATATTTTGCTCATATGCAACCCACACGCTAGGAGGAGACTGATGTTAAGTCTTTCTTTCGTTCTCAGTTTTTCTTTACATTTTATTGTTGTTTTTGTTTTAATTAACACATGATTGCACATACTGAGAAAAATATCATGTTTATGATATCAAACCTTTTTTTCTCTCACTATCATGTGGTTAAACCTTTATGTCATTCTAACTTGTGGTTGCTGTGACAACTACTTGTGGTGACTGTGCATTTAATGATGATTTTCAATGGCGCCCAAAATTGTGAGGAAAGCGGTCTACCACCGAAACGCGACAAGGCCTTCGTTTGTGAAAATAAACTACAGTGCCAGATTTCTATGGTGTCAGCATCTGTCATTTGGAGTGTATGAACAGGATTGGCCATATATATATATATATATATATATATAGTCTCTGTATTTCCTACCTTAATTTTGGGGTTTCAGAAAGAAGAGCCACACCCACAAGTTGTTTTGCGAAATATTTTTACTTGGCAGTAAAGCAGAGAAGTACAATGTGTTTCGACCCCACTTGGTCTTGATCATGTGTCACATAGCTGCCATTACGTATTTTTAAAGGCATCCTTACGTTACAATTGTAATGGAATATATACTTATCATCACAAATGCATCACAGAGCTCCAAGAGTGTCATAACTGCCAAAACCAAAACAATCAATTCAAATACATTCAAAACCTCTTCCTGAGAAAGTTTAGCATTTGATTTAGAGGGATAACTGAAATGGAATACAAATTCATTTGGATTCTCATAACTTGCATATTTCATTGCTAACAGAGAACATTCTCTAATACAAAGTGCTACATTTTATCAAACAGTGAAATTCATCAAGTGTAAACAATTTCTAAATTATTCTATGGATGCTACTCACTAATTACATAATAATCAAGAATCAAGCAGCAGTGCGGATTTAGCCATTCATGATTTTTTCACTGCAATCCCTACATGCTTTTTACAAATCTTTGTAGAGGGTGAAATCGTGAACCCCCTACAAAAAAACATATAATCAAAAGAAATACAGTCCTTAGGAATCACCTACATTTGTGCTAATTTAAAATGTAGCTACTGTTGCAAGCAACTCTGCTGAGGTCAAAAAGATTTTGAACTCCCCAGCTCATCCCATAAATGTATGATAGTTCTGCATCTGCATTTAACCTCCCTGGAATCATGCTGCTTGCCTCCAAAATCATATATGAGTCCAGTCTTCTCAGGTTGACTTGTCTATTTCCCCCTCTGGGATGTTTGGGTATTGTGTCTAAACCAATTACCTGCATGGTATTTATGAAAGTGCCTTGCTGTGTTGTGCATTTCATCATTATTAGTAATTGCTCACCAATGATCCAGGATACATTTCTTTATTGGGACAAGGGTAAACCCTATATTCCACTTTCCACACGAACAAACAACGGCATATTCTACATAATCAGTGCTGTGGGTTATACATGTTTTGATTTTCTATATTCTTTGTGTGTACTGCAGTGTAACAGATTCAATGTTATTACTGAACCTGCAGGCCTTGCAAGAACCACAGATTTTAAAATCTTTGGGTCATGGGAGCCATGTTCCTTTTTTAGGTTTTAAGAAACTGTGCACTAGCATGTCCGCAAGTGAGGTATTTCTTGGATAAGTGATCAGAGGACACTCACTAATGTTATTCTTCAAAATTGGATTGTGTTTTAAAATATCTCATCTATTGATTTAAATTTTCTGTAAATCATGTGACCCTTCGGAGTATTTAGTGATGAAACTTATTCCACTTTTGTCACTGATTTTAGATTCCAGTTTTCCAAATAGGATTTTTTCCCTGCTTACCAAGTCAGCTTTCTTTCTTGCAATATCAAGATGTTTCTTGTAATACCCTCTCACTTTGAACCTAAAAATCATTTCATCACAAGCTGTTATGCATTCATTCTCTGAGCTACCTTTAGGTTTTGCTTGGAGAAACTCCCCATAGAGGATACCTCACCTAAAGTTCAGTGCATGACTGCTACGAGCATATAGAATGGAATTCCTTGTAGTATGTTTTCAGAAAAAGTTGGACTGTAAAGAATTGATGACTACTGTTAGTCTCAGATCAATAAAATCCACTGTGTTTTTAGTGTAGGTCATTGTAAAACATAATTTTAAAATGTTGGAGTTTAGGTCATGTATAAAGTCTTGCAATTCATTTTTCTGAGCATTCCAAACACAGAAGACGTCATTGATGTACCTGAGCCAGATAACTGTCTGGCAAGACCACTGAGACATCTCTGATTCCCAGAGCGCCTTATCCTCCCACCAGCTAATCAAAAGATTGGCATAACTGGAGGAGAAAAAAGGTGCCCATAGCTGTTCCTTGTGTTTGTTTGTAGAGGACCTTTTTTCATTAAGACAGACGTTGATCATGTCCAGGAGCATATGAGTATGTGCTAAAAGATTAATGTCTCTTGCCCTTAAAAAATATTTACAAGGAGTCAAGCCATCTTCTTGGCAGATGCTCCTATATAGACATCACAGCACACCATTGTGTATGATTCTTCCCACTATAAATTCTTACATTTTGTTAAAAAGTCTTTTGTGTCTCCCACATTAGATTTTAAACCTTTCACAAAGGGAGCAAGAAAATTATCTACATATACCGAAGTATTTTCCAAAAAGACAGTTTTTGGAGAAAATTATGGGTGGACAAGTTTTATGTTTCTGAATTTTTGGATGCTTATATAATGTTGATAAGACTGGGAAATCATTTTTCATAAATTGCATCTCCTCCCAAGTTAACTGTTGAATAAAATGTAACACTTTGTATCAGAGAAGTTTTTCCGTTAGCAATGAAATACGCACATAATGAGAATCAAGATTAATTTGCATTCTATTTGAGTTATCCTTCTAAATCAAATTCTAACGTTTCTCAGTAATTTGAATTTATTGTTCTGGGGTTTTGGTAATTATGATACTCTTCTGATGATAAGTATGTCTTTCATTTCAATTGTAATATAAGGATGCTGAGTGAGATCGAAATGCATTGTGTTTCATTGCGTTACTGGCAAGTAAAAATATTTTGCTAAACAACTCATCGCTATGGTTAATCTTTCCAAAACTGAAAAATTTGGGTTAGAAATACGGAAGATATGAGAACTGCTTGACGTCTGCCGTTGAAGCACCGGTCCGCAGGCTGGGCATCCATTGGGGTCCTTTTGTTGGTTTACATATATATATATATACATGTATATATACACACATGCACAAATACACTCTCACACACAAATTTTTACTTAGCTTGTGTGGTAAAGGCATATGCACGGTAAAGGCAGCATTTAAATGCTGTTTCCAATTGTTTGCAAATGTCTTTATAACTCTTTCTCTGAGTTTGTCACAGATATCGTTTGACCTATTTACAATGTGAATGCTTCATACCATTTTTCTAATTTTTTATATACATGTGGCAGAACTTCTTCATGATAAAGTAATATACACACTGTCTAAGCAGCATCTAATTCTAATTACCTGATAATGAGAGCCAATGAGTACACCTACTTTTAAACAGACCGTTTCTTAGTATTAGTTGATAAGTGATAGCATAATAAAATGTCTGTTCTTTGTCATATGATGTAAAATATACGTAATTTTAGGAGTTGGTGAGCAGTATACGCACACTGAATTACTGTATAAAGACCGTACAATCTTCTTTGTTGTATCACTGTATCTGCATGCTTCCTCAGTAATTATTTTAATACATCATCAATATTTTGTTCTATCTCTAAGACAACTGTAAATCAATTTTTATATCTTCTCTATTTAGGATTATTCAGACACACATTCATTGCCACCTGTTGAAGTGAGAGATGTCCACAGGAGTGAGGAAAAGATTGACAACGATAATCTACACTTTTATATTAATTCTCCTTAACATCTCCCCTTCACTTCCAGGTAAGACCACAGGCGGTATATAGTCCACTTGTGCATGATTACCTGTAAAACTATCACATCAGTACCTCCTGGGTTTTCAATGGCATGACTTGTATGTAAAAGAACTGTGTTTGAGCCCTGTACGCTTGGATGCAGCCTTCTGACAAGTAAATTCTCTTAACATGTTGAAGTAAGTAAAACGACTCAAAAACACTTGCTGTGAATCAAATCTTATATTCTGATCACACCTACATCTTGTAAAATCCCATAGTAATAGGCTATGTGTTTGGTCTTATCCCTCCTCGGGTTGATTGCCACTTTATGAGTGCTTCTTCATGTCCTTATTTAGTAAGCTGCCATCCTGCAGTCCCAGCAAGGGTTTTACCAAGCTGGCAAGTCTTGAGTGTCTTGAGTCTTGAGTGCCAGAGGCACGGGTAGCTTCAAGCAGCCCACCAAGTAGTTGTGTCAGATTTTGTGCATGTGCAGGCGCTGTAGTGGTCAAAGAAATCTTCATCTTGTGTGTTAATGCAGCTTTGTCTATGCGTAAACAGATACAGCCTGAGGTTGGGTGGAAGTAATAATGGAGTTTATTGTGCCGAATGGAGTTTATTGTGCAGAATGGAGTTTATTGTGCAGAATGGAGTTTATTGTGCTGAATGGAGTTTATTGTGCAGAATGGAGTTTATTGTGCTGAATGGAGTTTATTGTGCTGAATGGAGTTTATTGTGCTGAATGGAGTCTATTGTGCAGAATGGAGTTTATTGTGCAGAATGGAGTTTATTGTGCAGAATGGAGTTTATTGTGCTGAATGGAGTTTATTGTGCAGAATGGAGTTTATTGTGCTGAATGGAGTTTATTGTGCAGAATGGAGTTTATTGTGCAGAATGGAGTTTAATGTGCAGAATGGAGTTTATTGTGCAGAATGGAGTTTATTGTGCAGAATTGAGTTTATTGTGCTGAATGGAGTTTATTGTGCTGAATGGAGTTTATTGTGCTGAATGGAGTTTATTGCGCAGAATGGAGTTTATTGCGCTGAATGGAGTTTATTGTGCAGAATGGAGTTTATTGTGCTGAATGGAGTTTAATGCGCAGAATGGAGTTTATTGCGCAGAATGGAGTTTAATGTGCAGAATGGAGTTTATTGTGCTGAATGGAGTTTATTGTGCTGAATGGAGTTTATTGTGCTGAATGGAGTTTATTGTGCTGAATGGAGTTTAATGTGCAGAATGGAGTTTATTGTGCAGAATGGAGTTTATTGTGCTGAATGGAGTTTAATGTGCAGAATGGAGTTTATTGTGCAGAATCGAGTTTATTGTGCAGAATGGAGTTTATTGTGCAGAACGGAGTTTAATGTGCAGAATGGAGTTTATTGTGCAGAATGGAGTTTATTGTGCTGAATGGAGTTTATTGTGCTGAATGGAGTTTATTGTGCTGAATGGAGTTTATTGTGCTGAATGGACTTTATTGTGCTGAATGGAGTTTATTGTGCAGAATGGAGTTTATTGTGCTGAATGGAGTTTATTGTGCTGAATGGAGTTTATTGTGCAGAATGGAGTTTATTGTGCAGAATGGAGTTTATTGTGCTGAATGGAGTTTATTGTGCAGAATGGAGTTTATTGTGCAGAATGGAGTTTATTGTGCAGAATTGAGTTTATTGTGCTGAATGGAGTTTATTGTGCACAATGGAGTTTATTGTGCTGAATGGAGTTTATTGGGCAGAATGGAGTTTATTGTGCAGAATGGAGTTTATTGTGCTGAATGGAGTTTAATGTGCAGAATGGAGTTTATTGTGCAGATTGGAGTTTATTGTGCTGAATGGAGTTTATTGTGCAGAATGGAGTTTATTGTGCAGAATGGAGTTTAATGTGCAGAATGGAGTTTATTGTGCAGAATGGAGTTTATTGTGCAGAATGGAGTTTATTGTGCTGAATGGAGTTTATTGTGCTGAATGGAGTTTATTGTGCTGAATGGAGTTTATTGTGCTGAATGGAGTTTATTGTGCAGAATGGAGTTTATTGTGCTGAATGGAGTTTATTGTGCTGAATGGAGTTTATTGTGCAGAATGGAGTTTATTGTGCAGAATGGAGTTTATTGTGCAGAATTGAGTTTATTTTGCTGAATGGAGTTTATTGTGCACAATGGAGTTTATTGTGCTGAATGGAGTTTATTGGTCAGAATGGAGTTTATTGTGCAGAATGGAGTTTATTGTGCAGAATGGAGTTTATTGTGCAGATTGGAGTTTATTGTGCTGAATGGAGTTTATTGTGCAGAATGGAGTTTATTGTGCAGAATGGAGTTTATTGTGCAGAATGGAGTTTATTGTGCAGAATGGAGTTTATTGTGCAGAATGGAGTTTATTGTGCAGAATGGAGTTTATTGTGCTGAATGGAGTTTATTGTGCTGAATGGAGTTTATTGTGCTGAATGGAGTTTATTGTGCAGAATGGAGTTTATTGTGCTGAATGGAGTTTATAGTGCTGAATGGAGTTTATTGTGCTGAATGGAGTTTATTGTGCTGAATGGAGTTTATTGTGCAGAATGGAGTTTATTGTGCTGAATGGAGTTTATTGTGCAGAATGGAGTTTATTGTGCTGAATGGAGTTTATTGTGCAGAATGGAGTTTATTGTGCAGAATGGAGTTTAATGTGCAGAATGGAGTTTATTGTGCAGAATGGAGTTTATTGTGCAGAATGGAGTTTATTGTGCTGAATGGAGTTTATTGTGCAGAATGGAGTTTATTGTGCTGAATGGAGTTTATTGTGCTGAATGGAGTTTATTGTGCAGAATGGAGTTTATTGTGCTGAATGGAGTTTATTGGGCTGAATGGAGTTTATTGTGCAGAATGGAGTTTATTGTGCTGAATGGAGTTTATTGTGCTGAATGGAGTTTATTGTGCAGAATGGAGTTTAATGTGCAGAATGGAGTTTATTGTGCAGAATGGAGTTTAATGTGCAGAATGGAGTTTATTGTGCAGAATGGAGTTTATTGTGCTGAATGGAGTTTATTGTGCAGAATGGAGTTTATTGTGCTGAATGGAGTTTATTGTGCAGAATGGAGTTTATTCTGCAGAATGGAGTTTATTGTGCAGAATGGAGTTTATTGTGCAGAATGGAGTTTATTGTGCTGAATGGAGTTTATTGTGCAGAATGGAGTTTATTGTGCAGAATGGAGTTTATTGTGCTGAATGGAGTTTATTGTGCAGAATGGAGTTTATTGTGCAGAATGGAGTTTATTGTGCTGAATGGAGTTTATTGTGCAGAATGGAGTTTAATGTGCAGAATGGAGTTTATTGTGCAGAATGGAGTTTAATGTGCAGAATGGAGTTTATTGTGCTGAATGGAGTTTATTGTGCTGAATGGAGTTTATTGTGCAGAATGGAGTTTATTGTGCTGAATGGAGTTTAATGTGCAGAATGGACGTTATTGTGCTGAATGGAGTTTATTGTGCTGAATGGAGTTTATTGTGCTGAATGGAGTTTATTGTGCAGAATGGAGTTTATTGTGCTGAATGGAGTTTATTGCGCAGAATGGAGTTTATTGCGCTGAATGGAGTTTATTGCGCAGAATGGAGTTTATTGTGCTGAATGGAGTTTAATGTGCAGAATGGAGTTTATTGTGCAGAATGGAGTTTAATGCGCAGAATGGAGTTTATTGTGCTGAAAGGAGTTTATTGTGCAGATTGGAGTTTATTGTGCAGAATGGAGTTTATTGTGCAGAATGGAGTTTATTGTGCAGAATGGAGTTTATTGTGCAGAATGGAGTTTAATGTGCAGAATGGAGTTTATTGTGCAGAATGGAGTTTATTGTGCAGAATGGAGTTTATTGTGCTGAATGGAGTTTATTGTGCTGAATGGAGTTTATTGTGCAGAATGGAGTTTGTTGTGCAGAATGGAGTTTATTGTGCAGAATGGAGTTTATTGTGCTGAATGGAGTTTATTGTGCTGAATGGGGTTTGTTGTGCTGAATGGAGTTTATTGTGCAGAATGGAGTTTATTGTGCTGATTGGAGTTTATTGTGCTGAATGGAGTTTATTGTGCTGAATGGAGTTTATTGTGCAGAATGGAGTTTATTGTGCAAAATGGAGTTTATTGTGCAGAATTGAGTTTATTGGGCAGAATGGAGTTTATTGTGCAGAATGGAGTTTATTGTGCTGAATGGAGTTTAATGTGCAGAATGGAGTTTATTGTGCAGAATGGAGTTTATTGTGCTGAATGGAGTTTATTGTGCAGAATGGAGTTTATTGTGCAGAATGGAGTTTAATGTGCAGAATGGAGTTTATTGTGCAGAATGGAGTTTTTTGTGCAGAATGGAGTTTATTGTGCTGAATGGAGTTTATTGTGCAGAATGGAGTTTATTGTGCTGAATGGAGTTTATTGTGCAGAATGGAGTTTATTGTGCAGAATGGAGTTTATTGTGCAGAATGGAGTTTATTGTGCTGAATGGAGTTTATTGTGCTGAATGGAGTTTATTGTGCAGAATGGAGTTTATTGTGCTGAATGGAGTTTATTGTGCTGAATGGAGTTTATTGTGCTGAATGGAGTTTATTGTGCAGAATGGAGTTTATTGTGCAGAATGGAGTTTATTGTGCTGAATTGAGTTTATTGTGCTGAATGGAGTTTATTGTGCACAATGGAGTTTATTGTGCTGAATGGAGTTTATTGGTCAGAATGGAGTTTATTGTGCAGAATGGAGTTTATTGTGCTGAATGGAGTTTATTGTGCAGAATGGAGTTTATTGTGCAGATTGGAGTTTATTGTGCTGAATGGAGTTTATTGTGCAGAATGGAGTTTATTGTGCAGAATGGAGTTTATTGTGCAGAATGGAGTTTATTGTGCAGAATGGAGTTTATTGTGCAGAATGGAGTTTATTGTGCAGAATGGAGTTTATTGTGCTGAATGGAGTTTATTGTGCTGAATGGAGTTTATTGTGCAGAATGGAGTTTATTGTGCAGAATGGAGTTTATTGTGCTGAATGGAGTTTATAGTGCTGAATGGAGTTTATTGTGCTGAATGGAGTTTATTGTGCTGAATGGAGTTTATTGTGCAGAATGGAGTTTATTGTGCAGAATGGAGTTTATTGTGCTGAATGGAGTTTATTGTGCAGAATGGAGTTTATTGTGCAGAATGGAGTTTATTGTGCTGAATGGAGTTTATTGTGCAGAATGGAGTTTATTGTGCAGAATGGAGTTTATTGTGCAGAATGGAGTTTATTGTGCAGAATGGAGTTTATTGTGCTGAATGGACTTTATTGTGCAGAATGGAGTTTATTGTGCTGAATGGAGTTTATTGTGCTGAATGGAGTTTATTGTGCAGAATGGAGTTTATTGTGCTGAATGGAGTTTATTGTGCAGAATGGAGTTTAATGTGCAGAATGGAGTTTATTGTGCAGAATGGAGTTTAATGTGCAGAATGGAGTTTATTGTGCTGAATGGAGTTTATTGTGCTGAATGGAGTTTATTGTGCAGAATGGAGTTTATTGTGCTGAATGGAGTTTATTGTGCAGAATGGAGTTTATTGTGCAGAATGGAGTTTATTGTGCTGAATGGAGTTTATTGTGCAGAATGGAGTTTATTGTGCTGAATGGAGTTTATTGTGCAGAATGGAGTTTATTGTGCTGAATGGAGTTTATTGTGCAGAATGGAGTTTAATGTGCAGAATGGAGATTATTGTGCAGAATGGAGTTTAATGTGCAGAATGGAGTTTATTGTGCTGAATGGAGTTCATTGTGCTGAATGGAGTTTATTGTGCAGAATGGAGTTTATTGTGCTGAATGGAGTTTAATGTGCAGAATGGAGTTTATTGTGCAGAATGGAGTTTATTGTGCAGAATGGAGTTTATTGTGCTGAATGGACTTTATTGTGCTGAATGGAGTTTATTGTGCTGAATGGAGTTTATTGTGCTGAATGGAGTTTATTGTGCTGAATGGAGTTTATTGTGCTGAATGGAGTTTAATGTGCAGAATTGAGTTTATTGTGCAGAATGGAGTTTATTGTGCTGAATGGAGTTTATTGTGCAGAATGGAGTTTATTGTGCTGAATGGAGTTTATTGCGCAGAATGGAGTTTATTGCGCTGAATGGAGTTTATTGTGCAGAATGGAGTTTATTGTGCTGAATGGAGTTTAATGTGCAGAATGGAGTTTATTGTGCAGAATGGAGTTTAATGTGCAGAATGGATTTTATTGTGCTGAATGGAGTTTATTGTGCTGAATGGAGTTTATTGTGCTGAATGGAGTTTATTGTGCTGAATGGAGTTTAATGTGCAGAATGGAGTTTATTGTGCAGAATGGAGTTTATTGTGCTGAATGGAGTTTAATGTGCAGAATGGAGTTTATTGTGCAGAATGGAGTTTATTGTGCAGAATGGAGTTTATTGTGCAGAATGGAGTTTAATGTGCAGAATGGAGTTTATTGTGCTGAATGGAGTTTATTTTGCTGAATGGAGTTTATTGTGCTGAATGGAGTTTATTGTGCAGAATGGAGTTTATTGTGCAGAATGGAGTTTATTGTGCAGAATGGAGTTTATTGTTGTAGGAGAGTAGGGTCTGCTATCCTATGGTCACCCCAAATTTTTGCTTTTTGCTTCACTGGTTTTCGACTACTGAGGCTGTGGGCCTGCTGATCAGACCCCCAGCCTGCTGTTCTCTCACTAAATTACTGACACATGTGCTATAGGCACATACCAATTGGAAATGGACTCCTTGTCAGCCCCTGTAGAATGCACTATAGGTGCACAGGGCATAGGGGCCACTAAGGCCTACCAGGGGCTGCTGCATATCTTTTGCCACCCCTGGCTGGTTCTTAAATTGACACAACTGGCTGATCACTCAGCTGGGGTAAGGTGGTGTAAACACCCCTTGCTTAGGTATAGTATATCTATATCTAAACCTATATCTGGACACATGTAAACCTGTGAGCCACTCCTATAGTAGGCCTCATCAATCCTGGAGGCTGAGTGCGTGGTTTTATGTGAGATGGGGCTCTAGCATGAGCTGAGCCTGTCTGCAGCCGTCGGGAACAAATCCCTAAGCTGTTTCAGGATAATGCCGTACCATATACTATTAAGTGCCTTATAATCCTCGCGGTTATTTAGCAACTTTGGTTTGGCTTTATCAAAACATGTCGTGTAAGGTGTCATACGCTTTGGAATACCATCCCCTCGCCAGTTCTGGCGACGGGGATGGCATTCCACCCCTCTAGAGGGGTAAGACATGTTACTTTACTTTAATGCGGTTAATTTCTCCAAAGGCCTTAAGATCCACAAAATGGATGCCTCTGCCACAGACAAATGTCTGGACCCCTGCAGTTGACTGAAACTCAACCAAATGGGTCCTGGACAAAGGGTTTCCTGTCACAGGAGGGTGTCACCGCCCTCCAGACAGGAGATAGTGTATTGTAGCAGGGAGGTTTGAAAGAAACCAGACACTGCTTGGGGCGCACAAGGCTGCCCCTTGCATAATCCGGCCAAACCGGTTCTGGGGCACTCCAGCCCTCGTGCCAGGGCGGCCTGGATCAAAGGAAGGGGGTGTATCCACCCACTTCCTGGGTCCCAACCATAGGAGGGGACCTAGCAGGTAATCACGCCCACCAGATTCGAATAAGAGTGGGAGCAGTGCCAATGCACATCAGATTTCCTGGAAGAAACATTAGAAACGAAACTCTGGACCCTTCGCCCTCCATCTCAACGTGGAAGCCCGAAGAATCTCCCTTGTGGTCAAGGAGTGACCACCCTGCAGCAGCAGGCACCATCCAGCCCTCGACGTCTACTTAGTTGCAGTTCCCGCCGGAACTCGAGCGACTGAGATCAACGAGATTAAGCCTGCCTGCCTTCTAACAGCCCGATCCACAGTCCCTGCAAAGCTGAGACCCGTGGAGGCGACCGGAAGCGTGGGGCACGCCATCTTGAATTGACCACGAGACGCTGACCGTGCAGCCCACGAGTGATCCTCGAAGCTGTGCACCGGGGTTTGAGAAGCCCCCACCCTGAGCTGCTCCTGAGCCGAAGTTCAGCCCTCCACACTTGACGAGTGCTGCGTGGGACCCTTTGGGTCTATTTGGCTCAAGGCGTTGGCCCGGTCACTTGCCAGCTGGCTAGTGGTCCCTGTGCCGACGAACTACCTAAGAAGACTTGTGAATCTGGTTGCTCCAGATCCACACCAGCTCCCCTGAAAAGGAGCCCCGACTCTGACCTTCCTGGTCCGAGTGAGAAGCAATCTTCCGATCCCGCGTGGATTGCTCTTGCCAAGGCTTGTTTGCTCCAAACCTGAAGCCGACTGCACCGACGGTGAGAGCCTGCGTGGGACAGATTGTGACCTGCTCCTGGACGTCGCAGATGCCCCAGAGCCCACGTGACAGCGGAGAGAAGCTCCTCGACGACCACCTGATTGCGCCCGACATTGCCTGGTTCCGTCCTGGTTCCACCCTGGTCACTGCTGAGTGACCCAGACTCTGTCCCCTCTGCTTTCAGGTACTCTACAACTTGAGTCCACCCTTGGACTCCACCGGACACTTCATCTTTAACCCGCCTGCAGCCCTTTCAGCTTCAAGCACCAAGAGCCTGCGAGTCAAAACCCGACGCCACTTCGACCCTGTGCACCCACTTCCTGTGGGTGAGGTAACTTTGCTCCGCCGGTGTTCCCACACTGGTGCACACCTCTAGGGTCTGTGTGTTAAGTTTTGTTCCTCTAGGTTCAGCGGAAGTGTCCTTTAACTTTAGCTTTACAACTTTTACGCACCATTGGTTAACATTGGTGCGTGCGTGCGCTTTCCGCACATCTCCCGAATCCCGAGGGCCATTCCCGACTTCAGCATTGCTTATCCTGACTGCTCCCAGCGATTCCCTAGGCCCTAGGCCTAACCACTGTTCGAGTGGCCTCTCTTATACCACTTGTTTAGTATATGGTTCGAGTGGCCCCCTGCCCTCATCCATAATTGTGCAACTTTGTATGTTTAAACAGTGCTTTTGATTTAACGCTTGTGCCCCTTTATTCATAAAGAATACTGGGGATTGTTTTTAGTAATAAACACATATATTTTTATAATATATACTTGTGTGGTGTCCTTTCATTTGGTATTACAGGATTGTATGTGGTAAAACAGCTCGCTTAACACGACCTCTTAAGTTAAGCCTTTAGGCTGCTTAGTCCATGCTACCCCTAGGATAGCTTGTCTAATAAGGTTGACTTACAACCAGACACCATAAGGGATAGTTTGGTCAGGTAGTAGGTGGTTCCAGAATTGGAAACATCCCCTACCAGGCCAACTTCTCACATTGGTGAGCAGCGGTGCGGATTTGAGCTTGCTGTTGTTTTACCATTGCAATCTTTGTATCAAATTGAAAGATCACATCAAGTACCTCTAGGTACATATAAATCAAAAGCTTAGCATATTAAGTTCTACTGAACTTAGTAGTTGTAGATTAAAGGGATTAGCACACCCTGACTACAACTCACTAGCAAGGTACAGTAGGAAAACACTTAGTGTAGGTAAGTGCACCACTTACACCTCACTAGTAACCATGTCTGACACAGGAAAAGCCTCAGGGTCTACTCCTGCGACAGTTGACCCTACCCAGGCAACTTTTGGATATGACAAGTTAACCCGTAGAGACTTGATTGCCTTGTGCAAAGCAAGAGGGTTAAAAAGGGGCAGAAGCCCCACCTGCCTAATCCTGGTAGAAATCCTAGAACAGGATGACTTAGAAAAGGCGAAGCAAGCTTCCCTAGATTCAGGAAATGGAGGGAACCCCCCTGAAACTGATCCCCCTCAGGAGGAGGAGGATGATGATGACATAGATGAGGACTCAGATGTTGAGGACTTAGAAGTTCAGGATCAGGGTAGCCAGGTTCCAGTTGGCAGGCTTAGCCAGGCCAACTTGGACCTACTGGGGAATGGAGAGGGCCAGCACCTCCCCAGAACCCACCATGTTATTCTCCCAGGCAACAGAAGAGTGAGATCCCCCTCAGGGGACTCTCATGTTTCTAGTGCCTCCAGAGAATCACAGAGAGGCATGAGTGCTTCTCAAAAGCTAGAACATAGGGCCAGAATGAGGGCTGTCAAACTCCAGATAGAGAGGGAGGAGGTAGCCTTGGCTCAAGCTAGACTTGCCTTGGCAAGAGAGCAGAAATTAAGTGGCTTAGATGTCACTGGTGGCAGCAATTTTCCAAGAGAAAAAGACAGGGCCTATGACAATAGAAACCTGACCAAAATTGTGCCCCCCTTTAAAGAAGGGGATGACATCCACAAATGGATGACTGCTCTTGAGAGAGCCTGCATGGTACAGCAGGTTCCTGAGAATCAGTGGGCTGCAATTTTGTGGTACTCCTTTTCTGAGAAAGGGAGAGACAGGCTCCTCACAGTTAGACCTGAGGATGCCAAAAACTACTCTGTTTTGAAGAGTGCTCTTATTGAAGGGTTTGGCCTAACCACTGAGCAATACAGGTTGTTGTTCAGAGACACCCAAAAAGCACAGACTCAAGACTGGACTGATTTCGTTGAGTGTGCCACTAAGGCTTTGGAGGGTTGGTTGCAGGGAAGTAAAGTTTCAGACTATACAGGATTGTACAATCTTATGATGAGAGAACAGATCCTTAATAACTGTACAAACCAGCTGTTGCATCAATACCTTATTGACTCTGATCTGACCTCTCCCCAAGAATTGGGAAAGAAGGCAGACAAATGGGTCAGAACAAGGATTAAGCAGAAACCCCAGAACCAAGGTGGTGACCAGAAGAAAACAGACCAGAAGGGTGGTAATCAGAATCAGAAAGATAAAGAAAAAGACCAGAAGTCTTCAGGCCCCCAAACTAATAGTAAGGAGGGTGGTTCCCAAAATGGTAACAAGAAGAAGAAGAACAAAGGTCCAAAGACACCTTGGTGTAATACCTGCAAATCAGTTTCACACTGGGGCAGTGAGTGCACCAAGGCAAATCCAGTTCCCACCACTACAGCTCCTAAAGCAACTGCAACCCCAAGTACAGTCAGCAGTGGTGGAACACAGGCCAAGGGTGTAGCTGGGTTGACCCTGGGTATTGAAGTAGGATCTGGCCTAGTCAGAATCCCTACACAGGCAGTTCTCCTGTATGATGTGGACATTGAGTTGCCCACTGCAGTAAGCCCCACTAACCTGGGCAAATACAGGCAGACTCCCTTAATTAATGAGAAACTGGCTCAAGCCTACAGGGACACATGTGCCAGTGTTACCATGGTGACACCTGGCTTTGTGGACCCTGGACAGATTGTACTAGGAGAGAGCTACCTAGTAACCAATGCAAGCAACTCCACTACTTCCCATAGTGTGGCAGTTGTGAACTTCTCCTGGGGAGGAGTTGATGGCCTAAAGAAAGTTGTGGTGAGTGCAGACCTACCAGTAGACTGTCTGTTAGGCAATGACCTTGAAAGCTCAGCATGGTCAGAAGTGGAGTACAGGACTCATGCAGAAATGCTAGGGATTTCAGAGCATGTCCTTGCCATGACAAGGGCTCAGGCTAAGAAGTGCCTTCCTGAACCAGTGGTGGATCTTGAGACAATAGACCAGCCACAACCCAAGAGAAGGAGCAAGAGAGGAAAGGCCCAGCCTTCCACCTTACCCCAGGTTGAGGATCAAGTTTCAGAGGGAACTGATTCTGCAGTCCAAGAGGAGACTGTCTCTGAGGAGCTTGAACCTGATCAGGTTGAGTTTCTGGGGACAGGGGGACCCTCAAGGGCAGACCTGAGGCAGGCTCAATTAGATTGCCCTTCCCTTGAACCCCTCAGACAGCAGGCTGCTGCTGAGGCTGCTGGGGATGCCCAAGGTACCCATACTGTGTATTGGGATGATGGACTCCTTTACTCAGAGGCTAGAGACCCCAAGCCTGGCATGACCAGGAGGTTGGTTATACCTCTGCAGTTTAGGGGGTTCCTTCTTACTTTGGCCCATGATATTCCCCTTGCAGGACACTTAGGCCAGAACAAGACGTGGGACAGGCTTGTCTCACACTTTCACTGGCCTCACATGTCAGAGAATGTCAAGGAGTTTTGTCGCTCCTGTGTCACTTGCCAAGCCAGTGGTAAGTCAGGTGGCACAACAAAGGCCCCCCTAATACCACTACCTGTGGTGGGGGTCCCCTTTGAGAGAGTTGGAATTGATATTGTGGGTCCAATGGACCCCCAAACAGCATCTGGGAACAGATTCATACTGGTGGTAGTGGATCATGCCACCAGGTATCCAGAGGCTATTCCCCTAAGGACCACCACAGCACCTGTGGTGGCAAAGGCCCTCATTGCAGTTTTCTCAAGAGTGGGCTTTCCTAAGGAGGTACTATCAGATAGGGGCACCAATTTTATGTCCAGCTATCTGAAAGCAATGTTGAAGGAATGTGGAGTAAACTATAAGTTTACCACCCCATATCATCCACAGTGCAATGGGCTTGTGGAGAGATTTAACAAGACCCTTAAAGGCATGATAAAAGGATTACCAGAGAAGCTCAGGCGGAAATGGGACATTCTTTTACCCTGCCTGCTCTTTGCTTACAGAGAGGTCCCACAGAAGGGGGTTGGCTACAGCCCTTTTGAACTTTTGTTTGGCCACCCTGTGAGAGGTCCATTGTGTTTGGTGAAAGAAGGATGGGAGTTACCTCTCAAACAACCCAAACTAGACATAGTGGACTATGTACTTGGTCTCCGCTCCAGGATGGCTGAGTACATGGAAAGAGCATCCAAAAACCTGGAGGCCAGCCAAGAATTGCAGAAAGCTTGGCATGACCAAAAGGCTGTGCTGGTAGAGTTCCAACCAGGACAGAAGGTATGGGTACTGGAGCCAGTGGCTCCAGCAGCACTCCAAGACAAGTGGAGTGGACCCTATCCTATTATTGCAAAGAAGGGGGAAGTCACCTACTTGGTGGACTTTGGAACACCCAGGAGCCCTCACAGGGTAATCCATGTGAATCGCTTGAAAGCATTTGTGGACAGGGAGGACATGAGCTTGCTCATGGCCACAGATGGGGAACAGGAGGAAGAGAGTGACCCTCTCCCAGACCTGCTTTCTCAGAACCCTGATGATGGTTCAGTTGATGGAGTAGCCTTGGCAGGCAGCCTCACTGACCAGCAACAGATGGACTGCAGACAAGTTTTGCAGGCCCACAGGCATTTGTTTTCACTCACACCCAGCCAGACTGACTGGTGTACCCATGTTGTGGACACTGGTGACAGTCTGCCTGTCAAGAATAAGATCTACAGGCAACCTGACCATGTCAGAGACTGCATCAAGGCTGAGGTGCAAAAGATGTTAGAGCTTGGAGTGATTGAGCCATCTGAGAGCCCATGGGCCAGCCCAGTAGTCCTAGTGCCAAAACCTCATACCCAAGATGGAAAGAGAGAAATGAGGTTTTGCGTGGATTACAGGGGTCTCAATGCTGTCACTAGGACAGATGCTCACCCCATTCCAAGAGCAGATGAGCTCATTGACAGATTGGCTTCTGCCAAGTTTCTGAGCACATTCGACCTGACAGCTGGCTACTGGCAAATCAGACTAGCTGAGGAGTCAAAGGCCAAGACAGCATTCTCTACCCCTAGTGGACATTATCAGTTTGTGGTAATGCCCTTTGGTTTGAAGAATGCACCTGCCACTTTCCAAAGGTTGGTGAACCAAGTCCTTACTGGGTTGGATGACTTTTGTGCAGCTTATCTGGATGATATTGCTGTCTTTAGCTCCACCTGGGAGGATCACCTGATCCACCTGAAGAGAGTTTTGGAGGCCCTGCAGAAGGCAGGCCTAACTATCAAGGCCACTAAGTGCCAGATAGGGCAGAGTAAGGTTGTATACCTGGGCCACCTAGTTGGTGGAGGCCAGGTTCAGCCACTGGAAAGCAAGATCCAGGCCATACAGGACTGGGCTCCTCCAGTTACCCAGACACAAGTCAGAGCCTTCTTGGGCCTGACTGGGTATTACAGGAAGTTTGTGAAGAACTATGGGTCTATAGTGACACCATTAAATGACTTGACATCCAAGAAGATGCCAAAAAAGGTTCAGTGGACAGTTAGCTGTCAGAAGGCATTTGAAGACCTGAAGAAGGCCATGTGCTCTGCACCTATCCTAAAGAGTCCTGACTAATCCAAACAGTTCATTGTACAGACAGATGCTTCTGAGTTGGGGGTGGGAGCTGTGCTCTCACAACTTAATCAAGATGGTCAAGACCAGCCTATTGCTTTCATTAGCAGGAGGCTGACCCCAAGAGAAAAACGTTGGTCAGCCATTGAGAGGGAGGCCTTTGCTGTGGTTTGGGCATTAAAGAAGTTGAGGTCCTACTTGTTTGGAACTCACTTCCTGGTGGAAACAGACCATAAGCCCCTCTTGTGGCTTAATCAGATGAAGGGTGAAAATCCCAAACTGCTCAGGTGGTCCATTTCCCTACAGGGGATGGACTTTACAGTGGAGCACCGCCCAGGGACTGACCATGGTAATGCAGATGGTCTCTCCCGGTACTTCCACTTAGAACATGAAGACTTATCTGGTCAAGGTTAATTTAATGTCCCTGCGTTTGGGGGGGGGTTGTGTAGGAGAGTAGGGTCTGCTATCCTATGGTCACCCCAAATTTTTGCTTTTTGCTTCACTGGTTTTCGACTACTGAGGCTGTGGGCCTGCTGATCAGACCCCCAGCCTGCTGTTCTCTCACTAAATTACTGACACATGTGCTATAGGCACATACCAATTGGAAATGGACTCCTTGTCAGCCCCTGTAGAATGCACTATAGGTGCACAGGGCATAGGGGCCACTAAGGCCTACCAGGGGCTGCGGCATATCTTTTGCCACCCCTGGCTGGTTCTTAAATTGACACAACTGGCTGATCACTCAGCTGGGGTAAGGTGGTGTAAACACCCCTTGCTTAGGTATAGTATATCTATATCTAAACCTATATCTGGACACATGTAAACCTGTGAGCCACTCCTATAGTAGGCCTCATCAATCCTGGAGGCTGAGTGCGTGGTTTTATGTGAGATGGGGCTCTAGCATGAGCTGAGCCTGTCTGCAGCCGTCGGGAACAAATCCCTAAGCTGTTTCAGGATAATGCCATACCATATACTATTAAGTGCCTTATAATCCTCGCGGTTATTTAGCAACTTTGGTTTGGCTTTATCAAAACATGTCGTGTAAGGTGTCATACGCTTTGGAATACCATCCCCTCGCCAGTTCTGGCGACGGGGATGGCATTCCACCCCTCTAGAGGGGTAAGACATGTTACTTTACTTTAATGCGGTTAATTTCTCCAAAGGCCTTAAGATCCACAAAATGGATGCCTCTGCCACAGACAAATGTCTGGACCCCTGCAGTTGACTGAAACTCAACCAAATGGGTCCTGGACAAAGGGTTTCCTGTCACAGGAGGGTGTCACCGCCCTCCAGACAGGAGATAGTGTATTGTAGCAGGGAGGTTTGAAAGAAACCAGACACTGCTTGGGGCGCACAAGGCTGCCCCTTGCATAATCCGGCCAAACCGGTTCTGGGGCACTCCAGCCCTCGTGCCAGGGCGGCCTGGATCAAAGGAAGGGGGTGTATCCACCCACTTCCTGGGTCCCACCCATAGGAGGGGACCTAGCAGGTAATCACGCCCACCAGATTCGAATAAGAGTGGGAGCAGTGCCAATGCACATCAGATTTCCTGGAAGAAACATTAGAAACAAAACTCTGGACCCTTCGCCCTCCATCTCAACGTGGAAGCCCGAAGAATCTCCCTTGTGGTCAAGGAGTGACCACCCTGCAGCAGCAGGCACCATCCAGCCCTCGACATCTACTTAGTTGCAGTTCCCGCCGGAACTCAAGCGACTGAGATCGACGAGATCAAGCCTGCCTGCCTTCTAACAGCCCGATCCACAGTCCCTGCAAAGCTGAGACCCGTGGAGGCGACCAGAAGCGTGGGGCACGCCATCTTGAATTGACCACGAGACGCTGACCGTGCAGCCCACGAGTGATCCTCGAAGCTGTGCACCAGGGTTTAAGAAGCCCCCACCCTGAGCTGCTCCTGAGCCGAAGTTCAGCCCTCCACACTTGACGAGTGCTGCGTGGGGCCCTTTGGCTCTATTTGGCTCAATGCGTTGGCCCGGTCACTTGCCAGCTGGCTAGTGGTCCCTGTGCCAACGAACTACCTAAGAAGACTTGTGAATCTGGTTGCTCCAGATCGACACCAGCTCCCCTGAAAAGGAGCCCCGACTCTGACCTTCCTGGTCCGAGTGAGAAGCAATCTTCCGATCCCGCGTGGATTGCTCTTGCCAAGGCTTGTTTGCTCCAAACCTGAAGCCGACGGAACCGACGGTGAGAGCCTGCGTGGGACAGATCGTGACCTGCTCCTGGACGTCGCAGATGCCCCAGAGCCCACGTGACAGCGGAGAGAAGCTCCTCGACGACCACCTGATTGCGCCCGACATTGCCTGGTTCCGTCCTGGTTCCACCCTGGTCACTGCTGAGTGACCCAGACTCTGTCCCCTCTGCTTTCAGGTACTCTACAACTTGAGTCCACCCTTGGACTCCACCGGACACTTCATCTTTAACCCGCCTGCAGCCCTTTCAGCTTCAAGCACCAAGAGCCTGCGAGTCAAAACTCGACGCCACTTCGACCCTGTGCACCCACTTCCTGTGGGTGAGGTAACTTTGCTCCGCCGGTGTTCCCACACTGGTGCACACCTCTAGGGTCTGTGTGTTAAGTTTTGTTCCTCTAGGTTCAGCGGAAGTGTCCTTTAACTTTAGCTTTACAACTTTTACGCACCATTGGTTAACATTGGTGCGTGCGTGCGCTTTCCGCACATCTCCCGAATCCCGAGGGCCATTCCCGACTTCAGCATTGCTTGTCCTGACTGCTCCCAGCGATTCCCTAGGCCCTAGGCCTAACCACTGTTCGAGTGGCCTCTCTTATACCACTTGTTTAGTATATGGTTCGAGTGGCCCCCTGCCCTCATCCATAATTGTGCAACTTTGTATGTTTAAACAGTGCTTTTGATTTAACGCTTGTGCCCCTTTATTCATAAAGAATACTGGGGATTGTTTTTAGTAATAAACACATATATTTTTATAATATATACTTGTGTGGTGTCCTTTCATTTGGTATTACAGGATTGTATGTGGTAAAACAGCTCGCTTAACACGACCTCTTAAGTTAAGCCTTTAGGCTGCTTAGTCCATGCTACCCCTAGGATAGCTTGTCTAATAAGGTTGACTTACAACCAGACACCATAAGGGATAGTTTGGTCAGGTAGTAGGTGGTTCCAGAATTGGAAACATCCCCTACCAGGCCAACTTCTCACAATTGTGCTGAATGGAGTTTATTGTGCCGAATGGAGTTTATTGTGCTGAATGGAGTTTATTGTGCAGAATGGAGTTTATTGTGCTGAATGGAGTGTATTGTGCTGAATGGAGTTTATTGGTTTATTGTGCTGAATGGAGTTTATTGGGCAGAATGGAGTTTATTGTGCAGAATGGAGTTTATTGTGCTGAATGGAGTTTAATGTGCAGAATGGAGTTTATTGTGCAGAATGGAGTTTATTGTGCAGATTGGAGTTTATTGTGCAGAATGGAGTTTATTGTGCAGAATGGAGTTTACTGTGCAGAATGGAGTTTATTGTGCAGAATGGAGTTTAATGTGCAGAATGGAGTTTATTGTGCAGAATGGAGTTTATTGTGCAGAATGGAGTTTATTGTGCTGAATGGAGTTTATTGTGCAGAATGGAGTTTGTTGTGCAGAATGGAGTTTATTGTGCAGAATGGAGTTTATTGTGCTGAATGGAGTTTATTGTGCTGAATGGGGTTTGTTGTGCTGAATGGAGTTTATTGTGCAGAATGGAGTTTATTGTGCTGATTGGAGTTTATTGTGCTGAATGGAGTTTATTGTGCAGAATGGAGTTTATTGTGCAGAATTGAGTTTATTGTGCTGAATGGAGTTTATTGTGCTGAATGGAGTTTATTGTGCAGAATGGAGTTTATTGTGCTGAATGGAGTTTAATGTGCAGAATGGAGTTTATTGTGCAGAATGGAGTTTATTGTGCAGAATGGAGTTTATTGTGCTGAATGGACTTTATTGTGCTGAATGGAGTTTATTGTGCTGAATGGAGTTTATTGTGCTGAATGGAGTTTATTGTGCTGAATGGAGTTTATTGCGCTGAATGGAGTTTATTGTGCAGAATGGAGTTTATTGTGCTGAATGGAGTTTAATGTGCAGAATGGAGTTTATTGTGCAGAATGGAGTTTAATGTGCAGAATGGAGTTTATTGTGCTGAATGGAGTTTATTGTGCTGAATGGAGTTTATTGTGCTGAATGGAGTTTATTGTGCTGAATGGAGTTTATTGTGCAGAATGGAGTTTATTGTGCAGAATGGAGTTTATTGTGCTGAATGGAGTTTAATGTGCAGAATGGAGTTTATTGTGCAGAGTGGAGTTTATTGTGCTGAATGGAGTTTATTGTGCAGAATGGAGTTTAATGTGCAGAATGGAGTTTATTGTGCAGAATGGAGTTTAATGTGCAGAATGGAGTTTATTGTGCTGAATGGAGTTTATTTTGCTGAATGGAGTTTATTGTGCTGAATGGAGTTTATTGTGCAGAATGGAGTTTATTGTGCAGAAAGGAGTTTATTGTGCAGAATGGAGTTTATTGTGCAGAATGGAGTTTATTGTGCCGAATGGAGTTTATTGTGCTGAATGGAGTTTATTGTGCAGAATGGAGTTTATTGTGCTGAATGGAGTTTATTGTGCTGAATGGAGTTTATTGGTTTATTGTGCTGAATGGAGTTTATTGGGCAGAATGGAGTTTATTGTGCAGAATGGAGTTTATTGTGCTGAATGGAGTTTAATGTGCAGAATGGAGTTTATTGTGCAGAATGGAGTTTATTGTGCAGATTGGAGTTTATTGTGCAGAATGGAGTTTATTGTGCAGAATGGAGTTTATTGTGCAGAATGGAGTTTATTGTGCAGAATGGAGTTTAATGTGCAGAATGGAGTTTATTGTGCAGAATGGAGTTTATTGTGCAGAATGGAGTTTATTGTGCTGAATGGAGTTTATTGTGCTGAATGGAGTTTGTTGTGCAGAATGGAGTTTGTTGTGCAGAATGGAGTTTATTGTGCAGAATGGAGTTTATTGTGCTGAATGGAGTTTATTGTGCTGAATGGGGTTTGTTGTGCTGAATGGAGTTTATTGTGCAGAATGGAGTTTATTGTGCTGATTGGAGTTTATTGTGCTGAATGGAGTTTATTGTGCTGAATGGAGTTTATTGTGCAGAATGGAGTTTATTGTGCAGAATGGAGTTTATTGTGCAGAATTGAGTTTATTGTGCTGAATGGAGTTTATTGTGCTGAATGGAGTTTATTGTGCTGAATGGAGTTTATTGTGCAGAATGGAGTTTATTGTGCAGAATTGAGTTTATTGTGCTGAATGGAGTTTATTGTGCACAATGGAGTTTATTGTGCTGAATGGAGTTTATTGGGCAGAATGGAGTTTATTGTGCAGAATGGAGTTTATTGTGCAGAATGGAGTTTATTGTGCAGATTGGAGTTTATTGTGCTGAATGGAGTTTATTGTGCAGAATGGAGTTTATTGTGCAGAATGGAGTTTATTGTGCAGAATGGAGTTTATTGTGCAGAATGGAGTTTAATGTGCAGAATGGAGTTTATTGTGCAGAATGGAGTTTATTGTGCTGAATGGAGTTTATTGTGCAGAATGGAGTTTATTGTGCAGAATGGAGTTTATTGTGCTGAATGGAGTTTATTGTGCTGAATGGAGTTTATTGTGCTGAATGGAGTTTATTGTGCAGAATGGAGTTTATAGTGCTGAATGGAGTTTATTGTGCTGAATGGAGTTTATTGTGCAGAATGGAGTTTATTGTGCAGAATGGAATTCATTGTGCAGAATTGAGTTTATTGTGCTGAATGGAGTTTATTGTGCAGAATAGAGTTTATTGTGCTGAATGGAGTTTATTGTGCTGAATGGAGTTTATTGTGCAGAATGGAGTTTAATGTGCAGAATGGAGTTGATTGTGCAGAATGGAGTTTATTGTGCAGAATGGAGTTTAATGTGCAGAATGGACTTTATTGTGCTGAATGGAGTTTATTGTGCAGAATGGAGTTTATTGTGCAGAATGGAGTTTATTGTGCAGAATGGAGTTTAATGTGCTGAATGGAGTTTATTGTGCAGAATGGAGTTTATTGTGCTGAATGGAGTTTATTGTGCAGAATGGAGTTTATTGTGCAGAATGGAGTTTAATGTGCAGAATGGAGTTTATTGTGCAGAATGGAGTTTATTGTGCAGAATGGAGTTTATTGTGCAGAATGGAGTTTATTGTGCTGAATGGAGTTTATTGTGCAGAATGGAGTTTATTGTGCAGAATGGAGTTTATTGTGCTGAATGGAGTTTAATGTGCAGAATGGAGTTTATTGTGCTGAATGGAGTTTATTGTGCAGAATGGAGTTTAATGTGCAGAATAGAGTTTATTGTGCTGAATGGAGTTTATTGTGCAGAATGGAGTTTATTGTGGAGAATTGAGTTTATTGTGCTGAATGGAGTTTATTGTGCAGAATGGAGTTTATTGTGCTGAATGGAGTTTATTGTGCAGAATGGAGTTTATTGTGCTGAATGGAGTTTAATGTGCAGAATGGAGTTTATTGTGCAGAATGGAGTTTATTGTGCAGAATGGAGTTTATTGTGCTGAATGGAGTTTATTGTGCAGAATGGAGTTTATTGTGCAGAATGGAGTTTAATGTGCAGAATGGAGTTTATTGTGCTGAATGGAGTTTATTGTGCAGAATGGAGTTTATTGTGCTGAATGGAGTTTATTGTGCAGAATGGAGTTTATTGTGCAGAATGGAGTTTATTGTGCAGATTGGAGTTTATTGTGCTGAATGGAGTTTATTGTGCATAATGGAGTTTATTGTGCAGAATGGAGTTTATTGTGCAGAATGGAGTTTATTGTGCTGAATGGAGTTTATTGTCCAGAATGGAGTTTATTGTGCTGAATGGAGTTTAATGTGCAGAATGGAGTTAATTGTGCTGAATGGAGTTTATTGTGCAGAATGGAGTTTAATATGCAGAATGGAGTTTATTGTGCTGAATGGAGTTTATTGTGCAGAATGGAGTTTATTGTGCTGAATGGAGTTTATTGTGCTGAATGGAGTTTATTGTGCAGAATGGAGTTTATTGTGCTGAATGGAGTTTATTGTGCAGAATGGAGTTTATTGTGCTGAATGGAGTTTATTGTGCAGAATGGAGTTTATTGTGCTGAATGGAGTTTATTGTGCAGAATGGAGTTTAATGTGCTGAATGGAGTTTATTGTGCAGAATGGAGTTTAATGTGCAGAATGGAGTTTATTGTGCTGAATGGAGTTTATTGTGCTGAATGGAGTTTATTGTGCAGAATGGAGTTTATTGTGCTGAATGGAGTTTAATGTGCAGAATGGAGTTTATTGTGCAGAATGGAGTTTATTGTGCAGAATGGAGTTTATTGTGCTGAATGGACTTTATTGTGCTGAATGGAGTGTGTTGTGATGAATGGAGTTTATTGTGCTGAATGGAGTTTATTGTGCTGAATGGAGTTTATTGTGCTGAATGGAGTTTAATGTGCAGAATGGAGTTTATTGTGCAGAATCGAGTTTATTGTGCTGAATGGAGTTTAATGTGCAGAATGGAGTTTATTGTGCAGAATGGAGATTATTGTGCTGAATGGAGTTTATTGTGCTGAATGGAGTTTATTGTGCTGAATGGAGTTTATTGTGCAGAATGGAGTTTATTGTGCTGAATGGAGTTTATTGTGCTGAATGGAGTTTATTGTGCTGAATGGAGTTTATTGTGCAGAATGGAGTTTATTGTGCTGAATGGAGTTTATTGTGCTGAATGGAGTTTATTGTGCTGAATGGAGTTTATTGTGCAGAATGGAGTTTATTGTGCTGAATGGAGTTTATTGTGCTGAATGGAGTTTATTGTGCAGAATGGAGTTTATTGTGCAGAATGGAGTTTAATGTGCAGAATGGAGTTTATTGTGCTGAATGGAGTTTATTGTGCAGAATGGAGTTTATTGTGCAGAATGGAGTTTATTGTGCAGAATGGAGTTTAATGTGCAGAATGGAGTTTATTGTGCTGAATGGAGTTTATTGTGCTGAATGGAGTTTATTGTGCAGAATGGAGTTTATTGTGCAGAATGGAGTTTATTGTGCTGAATGGAGTTTATTGTGCAGAATGGAGTTTATTGTGCAGAATGGAGTTTATTGAGCTGAATGGAGTTTAATGTGCAGAATGTAGTTTATTGTGCTGAATGGAGTTTATTGTGCAGAATGGAGTTTATTGTGCTGAATGGAGTTTATTGTGCAGAATGGAGTTTATTGTGCTGAATGGAGTTTATTGTGCTGAATGGAGTTTATTGTGCTGAATGAAGTTTATTGTGCAGAATGGAGTTTATTGTGCAGAATGGAGTTTATTGTGCTGAATGGAGTTTAATGTGCAGAATGGAGTTTATTGTGCAGAATGGAGTTTATTGTGCTGAATGGAGTTTATTGTGCTGAATGGAGTTTATTGTGCAGAATGGAGTTTATTGTGCTGAATGGAGCTTATTGTGCTGAATGGAGTTTATTGTGCAGAATGGAGTTTATTGTGCAGAATGGAGTTTATTGTGCTGAATGGAGTTTATTGTGCAGAATGGAGTTTATTGTGCAGAATTGAGTTTATTGTGCTGAATGGAGTTTATTGTGCACAATGGAGTTTATTGTGCTGAATGGAGTTTATTGGGCAGAATGGAGTTTATTGTGCAGAATGGAGTTTATTGTGCTGAATGGAGTTTAATGTGCAGAATGGAGTTTATTGTGCAGAATGGAGTTTATTGTGCAGATTGGAGTTTATTGTGCTGAATGGAGTTTATTGTGCAGAATGGAGTTTATTGTGCAGAATGGAGTTTAATGTGCAGAATGGAGTTTATTGTGCAGAATGGAGTTTATTGTGCAGAATGGAGTTTATTGTGCTGAATGGAGTTTATTGTGCTGAATGGAGTTTATTGTGCAGAATGGAGTTTATTGTGCAGAATGGAGTTTATTGTGCTGAATGGAGTTTATTGTGCTGAATGGAGTTTATTGTGCAGAATGGAGTTTATTGTGCTGAATGGAGTTTATTGTGCTGAATGGAGTTTATTGTGCAGAATTGAGTTTATTGTGCAGAATGGAGTTTATTGTGCAGAATTGAGTTTATTGTGCTGAATGGAGTTTATTGTGCACAATGGAGTTTATTGTGCTGAATGGAGTTTATTGGTCAGAATGGAGTTTATTGTGCAGAATGGAGTTTAATGTGCAGAATGGAGTTTATTGTGCAGAATGGAGTTTATTGTGCAGATTGGAGTTTATTGTGCTGAATGGAGTTTATTGTGCAGAATGGAGTTTAGTGTGCAGAATGGAGTTTATTGTGCAGAATGGAGTTTATTGTGCAGAATGGAGTTTATTGTGCTGAATGGAGTTTATTGTGCTGAATGGAGTTTATTGTGCAGAATGGAGTTTATTGTGCTGAATGGAGTTTATAGTGCTGAATGGAGTGTATTGTGCTGAATGGAGTTTATTGTGCAGAATGGAGTTTATTGTGCAGAATGGAGTTTATTGTGCTGAATGGAGTTTATTGTGCTGAATGGAGTTTATTGTGCAGAATGGAGTTTAATGTGCAGAATGGAGTTTATTGTGCAGAATGGAGTTTATTGTGCAGAATGGAGTTTATTGTGCTGAATGGAGTTTATTGTGCAGAATGGAGTTTATTGTGCTGAATGGAGTTTATTGTGCTGAATGGAGTTTATTGTGCAGAATGGAGTTTATTGTGCTGAATGGAGTTTATTGTGCAGAATGGAGTTTATTGTGCAGAATGGAGTTTATTGTGCAGAATGGAGTTTATTGTGCAGAATGGAGTTTATTGTGCAGAATGGAGTTTATTGTGCTGAATGGAGTTTATTGTGCAGAATGGAGTTTATTGTGCAGAATGGAGTTTATTGTGCTGAATGGAGTTTATTGTGAAGAATGGAGTTTAATGTGCAGAATGGAGTTTATTGTGCAGAATGGAGTTTAATGTGCAGAATGGAGTTTATTGTGCTGAATGGAGTTTACTGTGCTGAATGGAGTTTATTGTGCAGAATGGAGTTTATTGTGCTGAATGGAGTTTAATGTGCAGAATGGAGTTTATTGTGCAGAATGGAGTTTATTGTGCAGAATGGAGTTTAATGTGCAGAATGGAGTTTATTGTGCTGAATGGAGTTTATTGTGCTGAATGGAGTTTATTGTGCTAAATGGAGTTTAATGTGCAGAATGGAGTTTATTGTGCAGAATGGAGTTTATTGTGCTGAATGGAGTTTAATGTGCAGAATGGAGTTTATTGTGCAGAATGGAGTTTATTGTGCAGAATAGAGTTTATTGTGCAGAATGGAGTTTAATGTGTAGAATGGAGTTTATTGTGCTGAATGGAGTTTATTTTGCTGAATGGAGTTTATTGTGCTGAATGGAGTTTATTGTGCTGAATGGAGTTTATTGTGCAGAATGGAGTTTATTGTGCAGAATGGAGTTTATTGTGCAGAATGGAGTTTATTGTGCCGAATGGAGTTTATTGTGCCGAATGGAGTTTATTGTGCTGAATGGAGTTTATTGTGCAGAATGGAGTTTATTGTGCTGAATGGAGTTTATTGTGCTGAATGGAGTTTATTGGTTTATTGTGCTGAATGGAGTTTATTGGGCAGAATGGAGTTTATTGTGCAGAATGGAGTTTATTGTGCTGAATGGAGTTTAATGTGCAGAATGGAGTTTATTGTGCAGAATGGAGTTTATTGTGCAGATTGGAGTTTATTGTGCAGAATGGAGTTTATTGTGCAGAATGGAGTTTATTGTGCAGAATGGAGTTTATTGTGCAGAATGGAGTTTAATGTGCAGAATGGAGTTTATTGTGCAGAATGGAGTTTATTGTGCAGAATGGAGTTTATTGTGCTGAATGGAGTTTATTGTGCTGAATGGAGTTTATTGTGCTGAATGGAGTTTATTGTGCTGAATGGGGTTTGTTGTGCTGAATGGAGTTTATTGTGCAGAATTGAGTTTATTGTGCAGAATGGAGTTTATTGTGCAGAATTGAGTTTATTGTGCTGAATGGAGTTTATTGTGCACATTGGAGTTTATTGTGCTGAATGGAGTTTATTGGTCAGAATGGAGTTTATTGTGCAGAATGGAGTTTAATGTGCAGAATGGAGTTTATTGTGCAGAATGGAGTTTATTGTGCAGATTGGAGTTTATTGTGCTGAATGGAGTTTAGTGTGCAGAATGGAGTTTATTGTGCAGAATGGAGTTTATTGTGCAGAATGGAGTTTATTGTGCTGAATGGAGTTTATTGTGCTGAATGGAGTTTATTGTGCTGAATGGAGTTTATAGTGCAGATTGGAGTTTATTGTGCAGAATGGAGTTTATTGTGCAGAATGGAGTTTATTGTGCAGAATGGAGTTTATTGTGCAGAATGGAGTTTAATGTGCAGAATGGAGTTTATTGTGCAGAATGGAGTTTATTGTGCAGAATGGAGTTTATTGTGCTGAATGGAGTTTATTGTGCTGAATGGAGTTTCTTGTGCAGAATGGAGTTTATTGTGCAGAATGGAGTTTATTGTGCTGAATGGAGTTTATTGTGCAGAATGGAGTTTATTGTGCTGAATGGAGTTTATTGTGCAGAATGGAGTTTATTGTGCAGAATGGAGTTTAATGTGCAGAATGGAGTTTATTGTGCAGAATGGAGTTTATTGTGCTGAATGGAGTTTATTGTGCAGAATGGAGTTTATTGTGCTGAATGGAGTTTATTGTGCTGAATGGAGTTTATTGTGCAGAATGGAGTTTATTGTGCTGAATGGAGTTTATTGTGCTGAATGGAGTTTATTGTGCAGAATGGAGTTTATTGTGCTGAATGGAGTTTATTGTGCAGAATGGAGTTTATTGTGCAGAATGGAGTTTATTGTGCAGAATGGAGTTTATTGTGCAGAATGGAGTTTATTGTGCTGAATGGAGTTTATTGTGCAGAATGGAGTTTATTGTGCAGAATGGAGTTTATTGTGCTGAATGGAGTTTATTGTGCAGAATGGAGTTTAATGTGCTGAATGGAGTTCATTGTGCAGAATGGAGTTTAATGTGCAGAATGGAGTTTATTGTGCAGAATGGAGTTTAATGTGCAGAATGGAGTTTATTGTGCTGAATGGAGTTTACTGTGCTGAATGTTTATTGTGCAGAATGGAGTTTATTGTGCTGAATGGAGTTTATTGTGCCGAATGGAGTTTATTGTGCTGAATGGAGTTTATTGTGCAGAATGGAGTTTATTGTGCTGAATGGAGTTTATTGTGCTGAATGGAGTTTATTGGTTTATTGTGCTGAATGGAGTTTATTGGGCAGAATGGAGTTTATTGTGCAGAATGGAGTTTATTGTGCTGAATGGAGTTTAATGTGCAGAATGGAGTTTATTGTGCAGAATGGAGTTTATTGTGCAGATTGGAGTTTATTGTGCAGAATGGAGTTTATTGTGCAGAATGGAGTTTATTGTGCAGAATGGAGTTTATTGTGCAGAATGGAGTTTAATGTGCAGAATGGAGTTTATTGTGCAGAATGGAGTTTATTGTGCTGAATGGAGTTTATTGTGCTGAATGGAGTTTATTGTGCTGAATGGAGTTTATTGTGCTGAATGGGGTTTGTTGTGCTGAATGGAGTTTATTGTGCAGAATGGAGTTTATTGTGCTGATTGGAGTTTATTGTGCTGAATGGAGTTTATTGTGCAGAATGGAGTTTATTGTGCTGAATGGAGTTTGTTGTGCTGAGTGGGGTTTGTTGTGCTGAATGGAGTTTATTGTGCTGAATGGAGTTTATTGTGCACAATGGAGTTTATTGTGCTGAATGGAGTTTATTGGGCAGAATGGAGTTTATTGTGCACAATGGAGTTTATTGTGCTGAATGGAGTTTATTGGTTTATTGTGCTGAATGGAGTTTATTGGGCAGAATGGAGTTTATTGTGCAGAATGGAGTTTATTGTGCTGAATTGAGTTTAATGTGCAGAATGGAGTTTATTGTGCAGAATGGAGTTTAATGTGCAGATTGGAGTTAATTGTGCAGAATGGAGTTCATTGTGCAGAATGGAGTTTATTGTGCAGAATGGAGTTTATTGTGCAGAATGGAGTTTAATGTGCAGAATGGAGTTTATTGTGCAGAATGGAGTTTATTGTGCAGAATGGAGTTTATTGTGCTGAATGGAGTTTATTGTGCAGAATGGAGTTTATTGTGCTGAATGGAGTTTGTTGTGCTGAGTGGGGTTTGTTGTGCTGAATGGAGTTTATTGTGCAGAATGGAGTTTATTGTGCTGATTGGAGTTTATTGTGCAGAATGGAGTTTATTGTGCTGAATGGAGTTTATTGTGCAGAATGGAGTTTATTGTGCTGAATGGAGTTTATTGGGCAGAATGGAGTTTATTGTGCAGAATGGAGTTTATTGTGCTGAATGGAGTTTAATGTGCAGAATGGAGTTTATTGTGCAGAATGGAGTTTATTGTGCAGATTGGAGTTTATTGTGCTGAATGGAGTTTATTGTGCAGAATGGAGTTTATTGTGCAGAATGGAGTTTATTGTGCAGAATGGAGTTTAATGTGCAGAATGGAGTTTATTGTGCAGAATGGAGTTTATTGTGCAGAATGGAGTTTATTGTGCTGAATGGAGTTTATTGTGCAGAATGGAGTTTATTGTGCAGAATGGAGTTTATTGTGCTGAATGGAGTTTATTGTGCTGAATGGAGTTTATTGTGCTGAATGGAGTTTAATGTGCAGAATGGAGTTTATTGTGCAGAATGGAGTTTATTGTGCTGAATGGACTTTCTTGTGCTGAATGGAGTTTGTTGTGATGAATGGAGTTTATTGTGCTGAATGGAGTTTATTGTGCTGAATGGAGTTTATTGTGCTGAATGGAGTTTAATGTGCAGAATGGAGTTTATTGTGCAGAATCGAGTTTATTGTGCTGAATGGAGTTTAATGTGCAGAATGGAGTTTATTGTGCAGAATGGAGATTATTGTGCTGAATGGAGTTTATTGTGCTGAATGGAGTTTATTGTGCTGAATGGAGTTTATTGTGCAGAATGGAGTTTATTGTGCTGAATGGAGTTTATTGTGCTGAATGGAGTTTATTGTGCTGAATGGAGTTTATTGTGCAGAATGGAGTTTAATGTGCAGAATGGAGTTTATTGTGCTGAATGGAGTTTATTGTGCTGAATGGAGTTTATTGTGCTGAATGGAGTTTATTGTGCAGAATGGAGTTTATTGTGCTGAATGGAGTTTATTGTGCTGAATGGAGTTTATTGTGCAGAATGGTTTAATGTGCAGAATGGAGTTTATTGTGCTGAATGGAGTTTATTGTGCAGAATGGAGTTTATTGTGCAGAATGGAGTTTAATGTGCAGAATGGAGTTTATTGTGCTGAATGGAGTTTATTGTGCAGAATGGAGTTTATTGTGCTGAATGGAGTTTATTGTGCAGAATGGAGTTTATTGTGCTGAATGGAGTTTATTGTGCAGAATGGAGTTTATTGTGCTGAATGGAGTTTATTGTGCTGAATGGAGTTTATTGTGCTGAATGGAGTTTATTGTGCAGAATGGAGTTTATTGTGCAGAATGGAGTTTATTGTGCTGAATGGAGTTTAATGTGCAGAATGGAGTTTATTGTGCAGAATGGAGTTTATTGTGCTGAATGGAGTTTATTGTGCTGAATGGAGTTTATTGTGCAGAATGGAGTTTATTGTGCAGAATGGAGTTTATTGTGCTGAATGGAGCTTATTGTGCTGAATGGAGTTTATTGTGCAGAATGGAGTTTATTGTGCAGAATGGAGTTTATTGTGCTGAATGGAGTTTATTGTGCAGAATGGAGTTTATTGTGCAGAATGGAGTTTATTGTGCAGAATTGAGTTTATTGTGCTGAATGGAGTTTATTGTGCACAATGGAGTTTATTGTGCTGAATGGAGTTTATTGGGCAGAATGGAGTTTATTGTGCAGAATGGAGTTTATTGTGCTGAATGGAGTTTAATGTGCAGAATGGAGTTTATTGTGCAGAATGGAGTTTATTGTGCAGATTGGAGTTTATTGTGCTGAATGGAGTTTATTGTGCAGAATGGAGTTTATTGTGCAGAATGGAGTTTAATGTGCAGAATGGAGTTTATGGTGCAGAATGGAGTTTATTGTGCAGAATGGAGTTTATTGTGCTGAATGGAGTTTATAGTGCTGAATGGAGTTTATTGTGCAGAATGGAGTTTATTGTGCAGAATGGAGTTTATTGTGCTGAATGGAGTTTATTGTGCTGAATGGAGTTTATTGTGCTGAATGGAGTTTATTGTGCTGAATGGAGTTTATTGTGCTGAATGGAGTTTATTGTGCAGAATGGAGTTTATTGTGCAGACTTGAGTTTATTGTGCTGAATGGAGTTTATTGTGCACAATGGAGTTTATTGTGCTGAATGGAGTTTATTGGTCAGAATGGAGTTTATTGTGCAGAATGGAGTTTAATGTGCAGAATGGAGTTTATTGTGCAGATTGGAGTTTATTGTGCTGAATGGAGTTTATTGTGCAGAATGGAGTTTATTGTGCAGAATGGAGTTTATTGTGCAGAATGGAGTTTATTGTGCAGAATGGAGTTTATTGTGCAGAATGGAGTTTATTGTGCTGAATGGAGTTTATTGTGCAGAATGGAGTTTATTGTGCTGAATGGAGTTTATAGTGCTGAATGGAGTTTATTGTGCAGAATGGAGTTTATTGTGCAGAATGGAGTTTATTGTGCTGAATGGAGTTTATTGTGCAGAATGGAGTTTATTGTGCTGAATGGAGTTTATTGTGCAGAATGGAGTTTATTGTGCAGAATGGAGTTTAATGTGCAGAATGGAGTTTATTGTGCAGAATGGAGTTTATTGTGCAGAATGGAGTTTATTGTGCTGAATGGAGTTTATTGTGCAGAATGGAGTTTATTGTGCTGAATGGAGTTTATTGTGCTGAATGGAGTTTATTGTGCAGAATGGAGTTTATTGTGCTGAATGGAGTTTATTGTGCAGAATGGAGTTTATTGTGCAGAATGGAGTTTATTGTGCAGAATGGAGTTTATTGTGCTGAATGGAGTTTATTGTGCAGAATGGAGTTTATTGTGCAGAATGGAGTTTATTGTGCAGAATGGAGTTTAATGTGCAGAATGGAGTTTATTGTGCTGAATGGAGTTTACTGTGCTGAATGGAGTTTATTGTGCAGAATGGAGTTTACTGTGCTGAATGGAGTTTAATGTGCAGAATGGAGTTTATTGTGCAGAATGGAGTTTATTGTGCTGAATGGACTTTATTGTGCTGAATGGAGTTTATTGTGCTGAATGGAGTTTATTGTGCTGAATGGAGTTTATTGTGCTGAATGGAGTTTATTGTGCTGAATGGAGTTTAATGTGCAGAATGGAGTTTATTGTGTAGAATGGAGTTTATTGTGCTGAATGGAGTTTATTGTGCAGAATGGAGTTTATTGTGCTGAATGGAGTTTATTGCGCAGAATGGAGTTTATTGCGCTGGATGGAGTTTATTGTGCAGAATGGAGTTTATTGTGCTGAATGGAGTTTAATGTGCAGAATGGAGTTTATTGTGCAGAATGGAGTTTAATGTGCAGAATGGAGTTTATTGTGCTGAATGGAGTTTATTGTGCTGAATGGAGTTTATTGTGCTGAATGGAGTTTAATGTGCAGAATGGAGTTTATTGTGCAGAATGGAGTTTATTGTGCTGAATGGAGTTTAATGTGCAGAATGGAGTTTATTGTGCAGAATGGAGTTTATTGTGCAGAATAGAGTTTATTGTGCAAAATGGAGTTTAATGTGCAGAATGGAGTTTATTGTGCTGAATGGAGTTTATTTTGCTGAATGGAGTTTATTGTGCTGAATGGAGTTTATTGTGCTGAATGGAGTTTATTGTGCAAAATGGAGTTTATTGTGCTGAATGGAGTTTATTGTGCCGAATGGAGTTTATTGTGCTGAATGGAGTTTATTGTGCAGAATGGAGTTTATTGTGCTGAATGGAGTTTATTGTGCTGAATGGAGTTTATTGGTTTATTGTGCTGAATGGAGTTTATTGGGCAGAATGGAGTTTATTGTGCAGAATGGAGTTTATTGTGCTGAATGGAGTTTAATGTGCAGAATGGAGTTTATTGTGCAGAATGGAGTTTATTGTGCAGATTGGAGTTTATTGTGCAGAATGGAGTTTATTGTGCAGAATGGAGTTTATTGTGCAGAATGGAGTTTATTGTGCAGAATGGAGTTTAATGTGCAGAATGGAGTTTATTGTGCAGAATGGAGTTTATTGTGCAGAATGGAGTTTATTGTGCTGAATGGAGTTTATTGTGCTGAATGGAGTTTATTGTGCTGAATGGAGTTTATTGTGCTGAATGGGGTTTGTTGTGCTGAATGGAGTTTATTGTGCAGAATGGAGTTTATTGTGCTGATTGGAGTTTATTGTGCTGAATGGAGTTTATTGTGCTGAATGAAGTTTATTGTGCAGAATGGAGTTTATTGTGCAGAATGGAGTTTATTGTGCAGAATTGAGTTTATTGTGCTGAATGGAGTTTATTGTGCACAATGGAGTTTATTGTGCTGAATGGAGTTTATTGGGCAGAATGGAGTTTATTGTGCAGAATGGAGTTTATTGTGCTGAATGGAGTTTATTGGTTTATTGTGCTGAATGGAGTTTATTGGGCAGAATTGAGTTTATTGTGCAGAATGGAGTTTATTGTGCTGAATTGAGTTTAATGTGCAGAATGGAGTTTATTGTGCAGAATGGAGTTTATTGTGCAGATTGGAGTTAATTGTGCAGAATGGAGTTTATTGTGCAGAATGGAGTTTATTGTGCAGAATGGAGTTTAATGTGCAGAATGGAGTTTATTGTGCAGAATGGAGTTTATTGTGCAGAATGGAGTTTATTGTGCTGAATGGAGTTTATTGTGCAGAATGGAGTTTATTGTGCTGAATGGAGTTTATTGTGCTGAATGGGGTTTGTTGTGCTGAATGGAGTTTATTGTGCAGAATGGAGTTTATTGTGCTGATTGGAGTTTAATGTGCAGAATGGAGTTTATTGTGCAGAATGGAGTTTATTGTGCAGAATGGAGTTTATTGTGCTGAATGGAGTTTATTGTGCAGAATGGAGTTTATTGTGCTGAATGGAGTTTATTGTGCTGAATGGGGTTTGTTGTGCTGAATGGAGTTTATTGTGCAGAATGGAGTTTATTGTGCTGATTGGAGTTTATTGTGCAGAATGGAGTTTATTGTGCTGAATGGAGTTTATTGGGCAGAATGGAGTTTATTGTGCAGAATGGAGTTTATTGTGCTGAATGGAGTTTAATGTGCAGAATGGAGTTTATTGTGCAGAATGGAGTTTATTGTGCAGATTGGAGTTCATTGTGCTGAATGGAGTTTATTGTGCAGAATGGAGTTTATTGTGCAGAATGGAGTTTATTGTGCAGAATGGAGTTTATTGTGCAGAATGGAGTTTAATGTGCAGAATGGAGTTTATTGTGCTGAATGGAGTTTATTGTGCTGAATGGAGTTTATTGTGCTGAATGGAGTTTAATGTGCAGAATGGAGTTTATTGTGCAGAATGGAGTTTATTGTGCTGAATGGAGTTTAATGTGCAGAATGGAGTTTATTGTGCAGAATGGAGTTTATTGTGCAGAATAGAGTTTATTGTGCAAAATGGAGTTTAATGTGCAGAATGGAGTTTATTGTGCTGAATGGAGTTTATTTTGCTGAATGGAGTTTATTGTGCTGAATGGAGTTTATTGTGCTGAATGGAGTTTATTGTGCAGAATGGAGTTTATTGTGCTGAATGGAGTTTATTGTGCCGAATGGAGTTTATTGTGCCGAATGGAGTTTATTGTGCAGAATGGAGTTTATTGTGCTGAATGGAGTTTATTGTGCTGAATGGAGTTTATTGGTTTATTGTGCTGAATGGAGTTTATTGGGCAGAATGGAGTTTATTGTGCAGAATGGAGTTTATTGTGCTGAATGGAGTTTAATGTGCAGAATGGAGTTTATTGTGCAGAATGGAGTTTATATTGCAGATTGGAGTTTATTGTGCAGAATGGAGTTTATTGTGCAGAATGGAGTTTATTGTGCAGAATGGAGTTTATTGTGCAGAATGGAGTTTAATGTGCAGAATGGAGTTTATTGTGCAGAATGGAGTTTATTGTGCAGAATGGAGTTTATTGTGCTGAATGGAGTTTATTGTGCTGAATGGAGTTTATTGTGCTGAATGGAGTTTATTGTGCTGAATGGGGTTTGTTGTGCTGAATGGAGTTTATTGTGCAGAATGGAGTTTATTGTGCTGATTGGAGTTTATTGTGCTGAATGGAGTTTATTGTGCTGAATGGAGTTTATTGTGCAGAATGGAGTTTATTGTGCAGAATGGAGTTTATTGTGCAGAATTGAGTTTATTGTGCTGAATGGAGTTTATTGTGCACAATGGAGTTTATTGTGCTGAATGGAGTTTATTGGGCAGAATGGAGTTTATTGTGCAGAATGGAGTTTATTGTGCTGAATGGAGTTTATTGGTTTATTGTGCTGAATGGAGTTTATTGGGCAGAATGGAGTTTATTGTGCAGAATGGAGTTTATTGTGCTGAATTGAGTTTAATGTGCAGAATGGAGTTTATTGTGCAGAATGGAGTTTATTGTGCAGATTGGAGTTAATTGTGCAGAATGGAGTTTATTGTGCAGAATGGAGTTTATTGTGCAGAATGGAGTTTAATGTGCAGAATGGAGTTTATTGTGCAGAATGGAGTTTATTGTGCAGAATGGAGTTTATTGTGCTGAATGGAGTTTATTGTGCAGAATGGAGTTTATTGTGCTGAATGGAGTTTATTGTGCTGAATGGGGTTTGTTGTGCTGAATGGAGTTTATTGTGCAGAATGGAGTTTATTGTGCTGATTGGAGTTTATTGTGCAGAATGGAGTTTATTGTGCTGAATGGAGTTTATTGTGCAGAATGGAGTTTATTGTGCTGAATGGAGTTTATTGGGCAGAATGGAGTTTATTGTGCTGAATGGAGTTTAATGTGCAGAATGGAGTTTATTGTGCAGAATGGAGTTTATTGTGCAGATTGGAGTTCATTGTGCTGAATGGAGTTTATTGTGCAGAATGGAGTTTATTGTGCAGAATGGAGTTTATTGTGCAGAATGGAGTTTATTGTGCAGAATGGAGTTTAATGTGCAGAATGGAGTTTATTGTGCAGAATGGAGTTTATTGTGCTGAATGGAGTTTATTGTGCAGAATGGAGTTTATTGTGCAGAATGGAGTTTATTGTGCTGAATGGAGTTTATTGTGCTGAATGGAGTTTATTGTGCTGAATGGAGTTTATTGTGCAGAATGGAGTTTATAGTGCTGAATGGAGTTTATAGTGCTGAGTGGAGTTTATTGTGCTGAGTGGAGTTTATTGTGCAGAATGGAGTTTATTGTGCAGAATGGAGTTTATTGTGCAGAATTGAGTTTATTGTGCTGAATGGAGTTTATTGTGCAGAATAGAGTTTATTGTGCTGAATGGAGTTTATTGTGCTGAATGGAGTTTATTGTGCAGAATGGAGTTTAATGTGCAGAATGGAGTTGATTGTGCAGAATGGAGTTTATTGTGCAGAATGGAGTTTAATGTGCAGAATGGAGTTTATTGTGCTGAATGGAGTTTATTGTGCAGAATGGAGTTTATTGTGCAGAATGGAGTTTATTGTGCAGAATGGAGTTTAATGTGCTGAATGGTGTTTATTGTGCAGAATGGAGTTTATTGTCCAGAATGGAGTTTATTGTGCTGAATGGAGTTTATTGTGCAGAATGGAGTTTATTGTGCTGAATGGAGTTTATTGTGCAGAATGGAGTTTAATGTGCAGAATTGAGTTTATTGTGCTGAATGGAGTTTATTGTGCAGAATGGAGTTTATTGTGCAGAATGGAGTTTATTGTGCAGAATGGAGTTTATTGTGCAGAATGGAGTTTATTGTGCAGAATGGAGTTTAATGTGCTGAATGGTGTTTATTGTGCAGAATGGAGTTTATTGTGCAGAATGGAGTTTATTGTGCTGAATGGAGTTTATTGTGCAGAATGGAGTTTATTGTGCTGAATGGAGTTTATTGTGCAGAATGGAGTTTAATGTGCAGAATTGAGTTTATTGTGCTGAATGGAGTTTATTGTGCAGAATGGAGTTTATTGTGCAGAATGGAGTTTATTGTGCAGAATGGAGTTTATTGTGCAGAATGGAGTTTATTGTGCTGAATGGAGTTTATTGTGCAAAATGGAGTTTATTGTGCAGAATGGAGTTTATTGTGCAGAATGGAGTTTATTGTGCTGAATGGAGTTTATTGTGCAGAATGGAGTTTATTGTGCAGAATGGAGTTTATTGTGCTGAATGGAGTTTAATGTGCAGAATGGAGTTTATTGTGCTGAATGGAGTTTATTGTGCAGAATGGAGTTTAATGTGCAGAATGGAGTTTATTGTGCTGAATGGAGTTTATTGTGCAGAATGGAGTTTATTGTGCTGAATGGAGTTTATTGTGCTGAATGGGGTTTGTTGTGCTGAATGGAGTTTATTGTGCAGAATGGAGTTTATTGTGCTGATTGGAGTTTATTGTGCAGAATGGAGTTTATTGTGCTGAATGGAGTTTATTGTGCAGAATGGAGTTTATTGTGCTGAATGGAGTTTATTGGGCAGAATGGAGTTTATTGTGCAGAATGGAGTTTATTGTGCTGAATGGAGTTTAATGTGCAGAATGGAGTTTATTGTGCAGAATGGAGTTTATTGTGCAGATTGGAGTTTATTGTGCTGAATGGAGTTTATTGTGCAGAATGGAGTTTATTGTGCAGAATGGAGTTTATTGTGCAGAATGGAGTTTAATGTGCAGAATGGAGTTTATTGTGCAGAATGGAGTTTATTGTGCAGAATGGAGTTTATTGTGCAGAATGGAGTTTATTGTGCTGAATGGAGTTTATTGTGCTGAATGGAGTTTATTGTGCTGAATGGAGTTTATTGTGCAGAATGGAGTTTATAGTGCTGAATGGAGTTTATAGTGCTGAATGGAGTTTATTGTGCTGAGTGGAGTTTATTGTGCAGAATGGAGTTTATTGTGCAGAATGGAGTTTATAGTGCTGAATGGAGTTTATAGTGCTGAATGGAGTTTATTGTGCTGAGTGGAGTTTATTGTGCAGAATGGAGTTTATTGTGCAGAATGGAGTTTATTGTGCAGAATTGAGTTTATTGTGCTGAATGGAGTTTATTGTGCAGAATAGAGTTTATTGTGCTGAATGGAGTTTATTGTGCTGAATGGAGTTTATTGTGCAGAATGGAGTTTAATGTGCAGAATGGAGTTGATTGTGCAGAATGGAGTTTATTGTGCAGAATGGAGTTTAATGTGCAGAATGGAGTTTATTGTGCTGAATGGAGTTTATTGTGCTGAATGGGGTTTGTTGTGCTGAATGGAGTTTATTGTGCAGAATGGAGTTTATTGTGCTGATTGGAGTTTATTGTGCTGAATGGAGTTTATTGTGCTGAATGGAGTTTATTGTGCAGAATGGAGTTTATTGTGCAGAATGGAGTTTATTGTGCAGAATTGAGTTTATTGTGCTGAATGGAGTTTATTGTGCACAATGGAGTTTATTGTGCTGAATGGAGTTTATTGGGCAGAATGGAGTTTATTGTGCAGAATGGAGTTTATTGTGCTGAATGGAGTTTATTGGTTTATTGTGCTGAATGGAGTTTATTGGGCAGAATGGAGTTTATTGTGCAGAATGGAGTTTATTGTGCTGAATTGAGTTTAATGTGCAGAATGGAGTTTATTGTGCAGAATGGAGTTTATTGTGCAGATTGGAGTTAATTGTGCAGAATGGAGTTTATTGTGCAGAATGGAGTTTATTGTGCAGAATGGAGTTTAATGTGCAGAATGGAGTTTATTGTGCAGAATGGAGTTTATTGTGCAGAATGGAGTTTATTGTGCTGAATGGAGTTTATTGTGCAGAATGGAGTTTATTGTGCTGAATGGAGTTTATTGTGCTGAATGGGGTTTGTTGTGCTGAATGGAGTTTATTGTGCAGAATGGAGTTTATTGTGCTGATTGGAGTTTATTGTGCAGAATGGAGTTTATTGTGCTGAATGGAGTTTATTGTGCAGAATGGAGTTTATTGTGCTGAATGGAGTTTATTGGGCAGAATGGAGTTTATTGTGCTGAATGGAGTTTAATGTGCAGAATGGAGTTTATTGTGCAGAATGGAGTTTATTGTGCAGATTGGAGTTCATTGTGCTGAATGGAGTTTATTGTGCAGAATGGAGTTTATTGTGCAGAATGGAGTTTATTGTGCAGAATGGAGTTTATTGTGCAGAATGGAGTTTAATGTGCAGAATGGAGTTTATTGTGCAGAATGGAGTTTATTGTGCTGAATGGAGTTTATTGTGCAGAATGGAGTTTATTGTGCAGAATGGAGTTTATTGTGCTGAATGGAGTTTATTGTGCTGAATGGAGTTTATTGTGCTGAATGGAGTTTATTGTGCAGAATGGAGTTTATAGTGCTGAATGGAGTTTATAGTGCTGAGTGGAGTTTATTGTGCTGAGTGGAGTTTATTGTGCAGAATGGAGTTTATTGTGCAGAATGGAGTTTATTGTGCAGAATTGAGTTTATTGTGCTGAATGGAGTTTATTGTGCAGAATAGAGTTTATTGTGCTGAATGGAGTTTATTGTGCTGAATGGAGTTTATTGTGCAGAATGGAGTTTAATGTGCAGAATGGAGTTGATTGTGCAGAATGGAGTTTATTGTGCAGAATGGAGTTTAATGTGCAGAATGGAGTTTATTGTGCTGAATGGAGTTTATTGTGCAGAATGGAGTTTATTGTGCAGAATGGAGTTTATTGTGCAGAATGGAGTTTAATGTGCTGAATGGTGTTTATTGTGCAGAATGGAGTTTATTGTCCAGAATGGAGTTTATTGTGCTGAATGGAGTTTATTGTGCAGAATGGAGTTTATTGTGCTGAATGGAGTTTATTGTGCAGAATGGAGTTTAATGTGCAGAATTGAGTTTATTGTGCTGAATGGAGTTTATTGTGCAGAATGGAGTTTATTGTGCAGAATGGAGTTTATTGTGCAGAATGGAGTTTATTGTGCAGAATGGAGTTTATTGTGCAGAATGGAGTTTAATGTGCTGAATGGTGTTTATTGTGCAGAATGGAGTTTATTGTGCAGAATGGAGTTTATTGTGCTGAATGGAGTTTATTGTGCAGAATGGAGTTTATTGTGCTGAATGGAGTTTATTGTGCAGAATGGAGTTTAATGTGCAGAATTGAGTTTATTGTGCTGAATGGAGTTTATTGTGCAGAATGGAGTTTATTGTGCAGAATGGAGTTTATTGTGCAGAATGGAGTTTATTGTGCAGAATGGAGTTTATTGTGCTGAATGGAGTTTATTGTGCAAAATGGAGTTTATTGTGCAGAATGGAGTTTATTGTGCAGAATGGAGTTTATTGTGCTGAATGGAGTTTATTGTGCAGAATGGAGTTTATTGTGCAGAATGGAGTTTATTGTGCTGAATGGAGTTTAATGTGCAGAATGGAGTTTATTGTGCTGAATGGAGTTTATTGTGCAGAATGGAGTTTAATGTGCAGAATGGAGTTTATTGTGCTGAATGGAGTTTATTGTGCAGAATGGAGTTTATTGTGCTGAATGGAGTTTATTGTGCTGAATGGGGTTTGTTGTGCTGAATGGAGTTTATTGTGCAGAATGGAGTTTATTGTGCTGATTGGAGTTTATTGTGCAGAATGGAGTTTATTGTGCTGAATGGAGTTTATTGTGCAGAATGGAGTTTATTGTGCTGAATGGAGTTTATTGGGCAGAATGGAGTTTATTGTGCAGAATGGAGTTTATTGTGCTGAATGGAGTTTAATGTGCAGAATGGAGTTTATTGTGCAGAATGGAGTTTATTGTGCAGATTGGAGTTTATTGTGCTGAATGGAGTTTATTGTGCAGAATGGAGTTTATTGTGCAGAATGGAGTTTATTGTGCAGAATGGAGTTTAATGTGCAGAATGGAGTTTATTGTGCAGAATGGAGTTTATTGTGCAGAATGGAGTTTATTGTGCAGAATGGAGTTTATTGTGCTGAATGGAGTTTATTGTGCTGAATGGAGTTTATTGTGCTGAATGGAGTTTATTGTGCAGAATGGAGTTTATAGTGCTGAATGGAGTTTATAGTGCTGAATGGAGTTTATTGTGCTGAGTGGAGTTTATTGTGCAGAATGGAGTTTATTGTGCAGAATGGAGTTTATAGTGCTGAATGGAGTTTATAGTGCTGAATGGAGTTTATTGTGCTGAGTGGAGTTTATTGTGCAGAATGGAGTTTATTGTGCAGAATGGAGTTTATTGTGCAGAATTGAGTTTATTGTGCTGAATGGAGTTTATTGTGCAGAATAGAGTTTATTGTGCTGAATGGAGTTTATTGTGCTGAATGGAGTTTATTGTGCAGAATGGAGTTTAATGTGCAGAATGGAGTTGATTGTGCAGAATGGAGTTTATTGTGCAGAATGGAGTTTAATGTGCAGAATGGAGTTTATTGTGCTGAATGGAGTTTATTGTGCAGAATGGAGTTTATTGTGCAGAATGGAGTTTATTGTGCAGAATGGAGTTTAATGTGCTGAATGGTGTTTATTGTGCAGAATGGAGTTTATTGTGCAGAATGGAGTTTATTGTGCTGAATGGAGTTTATTGTGCAGAATGGAGTTTATTGTGCTGAATGGAGTTTATTGTGCAGAATGGAGTTTATTGTGCAGAATGGAGTTTAATGTGCAGAATGGAGTTTATTGTGCTGAATGGAGTTTATTGTGCAGAATGGAGTTTATTGTGCTGAATGGAGTTTATTGTGCAGAATGGAGTTTATTGTGCAGAATGGAGTTTATTGTGCAGAATGGAGTTTATTGTGCTGAATGGAGTTTATTGTGCAAAATGGAGTTTATTGTGCAGAATGGAGTTTATTGTGCAGAATGGAGTTTATTGTGCTGAATGGAGTTTATTGTGCAGAATGGAGTTTATTGTGCAGAATGGAGTTTATTGTGCTGAATGGAGTTTAATGTGCAGAATGGAGTTTATTGTGCTGAATGGAGTTTATTGTGCAGAATGGAGTTTAATGTGCAGAATGGAGTTTATTGTGCTGAATGGAGTTTATTGTGCAGAATGGAGTTTATTGTGGAGAATTGAGTTTATTGTGCTGAATGGAGTTTATTGTGCAGAATGGAGTTTATTGTGCAGAATGGAGTTTAATGTGCAGAATGGAGTTTATTGTGCTGAATGGAGTTTATTGTGCAGAATGGAGTTTATTGTGCTGAATGGAGTTTATTGTGCAGAATGGAGTTTATTGTGCAGAATAGAGTTTATTGTGCAGATTGGAGTTTATTGTGCTGAATGGAGTTTATTGTGCAGAATGGAGTTTATTGTGCAGAATGGAGTTTATTGTGCTGAATTGAGTTTATTGTGCAGAATGGAGTTTATTGTGCAGAATGGAGTTTATTGTGCTGAATGGAGTTTAATGTGCAGAATGGAGTTTATTGTGCTGAATGGAGTTTATTGTGCAGAATGGAGTTTAATATGCAGAATGGAGTTTATTGTGCTGAATGGAGTTTATTGTGCAGAATGGAGTTTATTGTAAAGAATGGAGTTTATTGTGCTGAATGGAGTTTATTATGCAGAATGGAGTTTATTGTGCTGAATGGAGTTTATTGTGCAGAATGGAGTTTATTGTGCTGAATGGAGTTTATTGTGCTGAATGGAGTTTATTGTGCAGAATGGAGTTTATTGTGCTGAATGGAGTTTATTGTGCAGAATGGAGTTTATTGTGCAGAATGGAGTTTATTGTGCTGAATGGAGTTTATTGTGCAGAATGCAGTTTAATGTGCTGAATGGAGTTTATTGTGCAGAATGGAGTTTAATGTGCTGAATGGAGTTTATTGTGCTGAATGGAGTTTATTGTGCAGAATGGAGTTTATTGTGCTGAATGGAGTTTAATGTGCAGAATGGAGTTTATTGTGCAGAATGGAGTTTATTGTGCAGAATGGAGTTTATTGTGCTGAATGGAGTTTATTGTGCTGAATGGAGTTTATTGTGCTGAATGGAGTTTATTGTGCTGAATGGAGTTTATTGTGCTGAATGGAGTTTAATGTGCAGAATGGAGTTTATTGTGCAGAATCGAGTTTATTGTGCTGAATGGAGTTTAATGTGCAGAATGTAGTTTATTGTGCAGAATGGAGTTTATTGTGCAGAATGGAGTTTAATGTGCAGAATGGAGTTTATTGTGCAGAATGGAGTTTATTGTGCAGAATGGAGATTATTGTGCTGAATGGAGTTTATTGTGCTGAATGGAGTTTATTGTGCTGAATGGAGTTTATTGTGCAGAATGGAGTTTATTGTGCTGAATGGAGTTTATTGTGCTGAATGGAGTTTATTGTGCTGAATGGAGTTTATTGTGCAGAATGAAGTTTAATGTGCAGAATGGAGTTTATTGTGCTGAATGGAGTTTATTGTGCTGAATGGAGTTTATTGTGCTGAATGGAGTTTATTGTGCTGAATGGAGTTTATTGTGCTGAATGGAGTTTATTGTGCAGAATGGAGTTTATTGTGCAGAATGGAGTTTAATGTGCAGAATGGAGTTTATTGTGCTGAATGGAGTTTATTGTGCAGAATGGAGTTTATTGTGCAGAATGGAGTTTATTGTGCAGAATGGAGTTTATTGTGATGAATGGAGTTTATTGTGCAGAATGGAGTTTATTGTGCTGAATGGAGTTTATTGTGCTGAATGGAGTTTATTGTGCAGAATGGAGTTTATTGTGCTGAATGGAGTTTATTGTGCTGAATGGAGTTTATTGTGCAGAATGGAGTTTATTGTGCAGAATGGAGTTTAATGTGCAGAATGGAGTTTATTGTGCTGAATGGAGTTTATTGTGCAGAATGGAGTTTATTGTGCAGAATGGAGTTTATTGTGCAGAATGGAGTTGAATGTGCAGAATGGAGTTTATTGTGCAGAATGGAGTTTATTGAGCTGAATGAGTTTAATGTGCAGAATGGAGTTTATTGTGCTGAATGGAGTTTATTGTGCAGAATGGAGTTCATTGTGCTGAATGGAGTTTATTGTGCAGAATGGAGTTTATTGTGCTGAATGGAGTTTATTATGCTGAATGGAGTTTATTGTGCAGAATGGAGTTTATTGTGCAGAATGGAGTTTATTGTGCTGAATGGAGTTTATTGTGCAGAATGGAGTTTAATGTGCTGAATGGAGTTTATTGTGCAGAATGGAGTTTATTGTGCTGAATGGAGTTTATTGTGCTGAATGGAGTTTATTGTGCAGAATGGAGTTTATTGTGCTGAATGGAGTTTAATGTGCAGAATGGAGTTTATTGTGCAGAATGGAGTTTATTGTGCAGAATGGAGTTTATTGTGCTGAATGGACTTTATTGTGCTGAATGGAGTTTATTGTGCTGAATGGAGTTTATTGTGCTGAATGGAGTTTATTGTGCTGAATGGAGTTTATTGTGCTGAATGGAGTTTAATGTGCAGAATGGAGTTTATTGTGCAGAATGGAGTTTATTGTGCTGAATGGAGTTTAATGTGCAGAATGGAGTTTATTGTGCAGAATGGTGTTTTTTGTGCAGAATGGAGTTTATTGTGCAGAATGGAGTTTAATGTGCAGAATGGAGTTTATTGTGCAGAATGGAGTTTATTGTGCAGAATGGAGTTTATTGTGCAGAATGGAGATTATTGTGCTGAATGGAGTTTATTGTGCAGAATGGAGTTTATTGTGCAGAATGGAGTTTAATGTGCAGAATGGAGTTTATTGTGCTGAATGGAGTTTATTGTGCAGAATGGAGTTTATTGTGCAGAATGGAGTTTATTGTGCAGAATGGAGTTTATTGTGCTGAATGGAGTTTAATGTGCTGAATGGAGTTTATTGTGCAGAATGGAGTTTATTGTGCAGAATGGAGTTTATTGTGCAGAATGGAGTTTAATGTGCTGAATGGTGTTTATTGTGCAGAATGGAGTTTATTGTCCAGAATGGAGTTTATTGTGCTGAATGGAGTTTATTGTGCAGAATGGAGTTTATTGTGCTGAATGGAGTTTATTGTGCAGAATGGAGTTTAATGTGCAGAATTGAGTTTATTGTGCTGAATGGAGTTTATTGTGCAGAATGGAGTTTATTGTGCAGAATGGAGTTTATTGTGCAGAATGGAGTTTATTGTGCAGAATGGAGTTTATTGTGCAGAATGGAGTTTATTGTGCAGAATGGAGTTTAATGTGCTGAATGGTGTTTATTGTGCAGAATGGAGTTTATTGTGCAGAATGGAGTTTATTGTGCTGAATGGAGTTTATTGTGCAGAATGGAGTTTATCGTGCTGAATGGAGTTTATTGTGCAGAATGGAGTTTAATGTGCAGAATTGAGTTTATTGTGCTGAATGGAGTTTATTGTGCAGAATGGAGTTTATTGTGCAGAATGGAGTTTATTGTGCAGAATGGAGTTTATTGTGCAGAATGGAGTTTATTGTGCTGAATGGAGTTTATTGTGCAAAATGGAGTTTATTGTGCAGAATGGAGTTTATTGTGCAGAATGGAGTTTATTGTGCTGAATGGAGTTTATTGTGCAGAATGGAGTTTATTGTGCAGAATGGAGTTTATTGTGCTGAATGGAGTTTAATGTGCAGAATGGAGTTTATTGTGCTGAATGGAGTTTATTGTGCAGAATGGAGTTTAATGTGCAGAATGGAGTTTATTGTGCTGAATGGAGTTTATTGTGCAGAATGGAGTTTATTGTGCTGAATGGAGTTTATTGTGCTGAATGGGGTTTGTTGTGCTGAATGGAGTTTATTGTGCAGAATGGAGTTTATTGTGCTGATTGGAGTTTATTGTGCAGAATGGAGTTTATTGTGCTGAATGGAGTTTATTGTGCAGAATGGAGTTTATTGTGCTGAATGGAGTTTATTGGGCAGAATGGAGTTTATTGTGCAGAATGGAGTTTATTGTGCTGAATGGAGTTTAATGTGCAGAATGGAGTTTATTGTGCAGAATGGAGTTTATTGTGCAGATTGGAGTTTATTGTGCTGAATGGAGTTTATTGTGCAGAATGGAGTTTATTGTGCAGAATGGAGTTTATTGTGCAGAATGGAGTTTAATGTGCAGAATGGAGTTTATTGTGCAGAATGGAGTTTATTGTGCAGAATGGAGTTTATTGTGCAGAATGGAGTTTATTGTGCAGAATGGAGTTTATTGTGCAGAATGGAGTTTATTGTGCTGAATGGAGTTTATTGTGCTGAATGGAGTTTATTGTGCTGAATGGAGTTTATTGTGCAGAATGGAGTTTATAGTGCTGAATGGAGTTTATTGTGCTGAGTGGAGTTTATTGTGCAGAATGGAGTTTATTGTGCAGAATGGAGTTTATAGTGCTGAATGGAGTTTATAGTGCTGAATGGAGTTTATTGTGCTGAGTGGAGTTTATTGTGCAGAATGGAGTTTATTGTGCAGAATGGAGTTTATTGTGCAGAATTGAGTTTATTGTGCTGAATGGAGTTTATTGTGCAGAATAGAGTTTATTGTGCTGAATGGAGTTTATTGTGCTGAATGGAGTTTATTGTGCAGAATGGAGTTTAATGTGCAGAATGGAGTTGATTGTGCAGAATGGAGTTTATTGTGCAGAATGGAGTTTAATGTGCAGAATGGAGTTTATTGTGCTGAATGGAGTTTATTGTGCAGAATGGAGTTTATTGTGCAGAATGGAGTTTATTGTGCAGAATGGAGTTTAATGTGCTGAATGGTGTTTATTGTGCAGAATGGAGTTTATTGTGCAGAATGGAGTTTATTGTGCTGAATGGAGTTTATTGTGCAGAATGGAGTTTATTGTGCTGAATGGAGTTTATTGTGCAGAATGGAGTTTATTGTGCAGAATGGAGTTTAATGTGCAGAATGGAGTTTATTGTGCTGAATGGAGTTTATTGTGCAGAATGGAGTTTATTGTGCTGAATGGAGTTTATTGTGCAGAATGGAGTTTATTGTGCAGAATGGAGTTTATTGTGCAGAATGGAGTTTATTGTGCTGAATGGAGTTTATTGTGCAGAATGGAGTTTATTGTGCAGAATGGAGTTTATTGTGCAGAATGGAGTTTATTGTGCTGAATGGAGTTTATTGTGCAGAATGGAGTTTATTGTGCAGAATGGAGTTTATTGTGCTGAATGGAGTTTAATGTGCAGAATGGAGTTTATTGTGCTGAATGGAGTTTATTGTGCAGAATGGAGTTTAATGTGCAGAATGGAGTTTATTGTGCTGAATGGAGTTTATTGTGCAGAATGGAGTTTATTGTGGAGAATTGAGTTTATTGTGCTGAATGGAGTTTATTGTGCAGAATGGAGTTTATTGTGCAGAATGGAGTTTAATGTGCAGAATGGAGTTTATTGTGCTGAATGGAGTTTATTGTGCAGAATGGAGTTTATTGTGCTGAATGGAGTTTATTGTGCAGAATGGAGTTTATTGTGCAGAATGGAGTTTATTGTGCAGATTGGAGTTCATTGTGCTGAATGGAGTTTATTGTGCAGAATGGAGTTTATTGTGCAGAAAGGAGTTTATTGTGCTGAATTGAGTTTATTGTGCAGAATGGAGTTTATTGTGCAGAATGGAGTTTATTGTGCTGAATGGAGTTTAATGTGCAGAATGGAGTTTATTGTGCTGAATGGAGTTTATTGTGCAGAATGGAGTTTAATATGCAGAATGGAGTTTATTGTGCTGAATGGAGTTTATTGTGCAGAATGGAGTTTATTGTAAAGAATGGAGTTTATTGTGCTGAATGGAGTTTATTATGCAGAATGGAGTTTATTGTGCTGAATGGAGTTTATTGTGCAGAATGGAGTTTATTGTGCTGAATGGAGTTTATTGTGCTGAATGGAGTTTATTGTGCAGAATGGAGTTTATTGTGCTGAATGGAGTTTATTGTGCAGAATGGAGTTTATTGTGCAGAATGGAGTTTATTGTGCTGAATGGAGTTTATTGTGCAGAATGCAGTTTAATGTGCTGAATGGAGTTTATTGTGCAGAATGGAGTTTAATGTGCTGAATGGAGTTTATTGTGCTGAATGGAGTTTATTGTGCAGAATGGAGTTTATTGTGCTGAATGGAGTTTAATGTGCAGAATGGAGTTTATTGTGCAGAATGGAGTTTATTGTGCAGAATGGAGTTTATTGTGCTGAATGGAGTTTATTGTGCTGAATGGAGTTTATTGTGCTGAATGGAGTTTATTGTGCTGAATGGAGTTTATTGTGCTGAATGGAGTTTAATGTGCAGAATGGAGTTTATTGTGCAGAATCGAGTTTATTGTGCTGAATGGAGTTTAATGTGCAGAATGTAGTTTATTGTGCAGAATGGAGTTTATTGTGCAGAATGGAGTTTAATGTGCAGAATGGAGTTTATTGTGCAGAATGGAGTTTATTGTGCAGAATGGAGATTATTGTGCTGAATGGAGTTTATTGTGCTGAATGGAGTTTATTGTGCTGAATGGAGTTTATTGTGCAGAATGGAGTTTATTGTGCTGAATGGAGTTTATTGTGCTGAATGGAGTTTATTGTGCTGAATGGAGTTTATTGTGCAGAATGGAGTTTAATGTGCAGAATGGAGTTTATTGTGCTGAATGGAGTTTATTGTGCTGAATGGAGTTTATTGTGCTGAATGGAGTTTATTGTGCTGAATGGAGTTTATTGTGCTGAATGGAGTTTATTGTGCAGAATGGAGTTTATTGTGCAGAATGGAGTTTAATGTGCAGAATGGAGTTTATTGTGCTGAATGGAGTTTATTGTGCAGAATGGAGTTTATTGTGCAGAATGGAGTTTAATGTGCAGAATGGAGTTTATTGTGATGAATGGAGTTTATTGTGCAGAATGGAGTTTATTGTGCTGAATGGAGTTTATTGTGCAGAATGGAGTTTATTGTGCTGAATGGAGTTTATTGTGCTGAATGGAGTTTATTGTGCAGAATGGAGTTTATTGTGCTGAATGGAGTTTATTGTGCAGAATGGAGTTTATTGTGCAGAATGGAGTTTAATGTGCAGAATGGAGTTTATTGTGCTGAATGGAGTTTATTGTGCAGAATGGAGTTTATTGTGCAGAATGGAGTTTAATGTGCAGAATGGAGTTTATTGTGCAGAATGGAGTTTATTGAGCTGAATGAGTTTAATGTGCAGAATGGAGTTTATTGTGCTGAATGGAGTTTATTGTGCAGAATGGAGTTCATTGTGCTGAATGGAGTTTATTGTGCAGAATGGAGTTTATTGTGCTGAATGGAGTTTATTATGCTGAATGGAGTTTATTGTGCAGAATGGAGTTTATTGTGCAGAATGGAGTTTATTGTGCTGAATGGAGTTTATTGTGCAGAATGGAGTTTAATGTGCTGAATGGAGTTTATTGTGCAGAATGGAGTTTATTGTGCTGAATGGAGTTTATTGTGCTGAATGGAGTTTATTGTGCAGAATGGAGTTTATTGTGCTGAATGGAGTTTAATGTGCAGAATGGAGTTTATTGTGCAGAATGGAGTTTATTGTGCAGAATGGAGTTTATTGTGCTGAATGGACTTTATTGTGCTGAATGGAGTTTATTGTGCTGAATGGAGTTTATTGTGCTGAATGGAGTTTATTGTGCTGAATGGAGTTTATTGTGCTGAATGGAGTTTAATGTGCAGAATGGAGTTTATTGTGCAGAATGGAGTTTATTGTGCTGAATGGAGTTTAATGTGCAGAATGGAGTTTATTGTGCAGAATGGTGTTTTTTGTGCAGAATGGAGTTTATTGTGCAGAATGGAGTTTAATGTGCAGAATGGAGTTTATTGTGCAGAATGGAGTTTATTGTGCAGAATGGAGTTTATTGTGCAGAATGGAGATTATTGTGCTGAATGGAGTTTATTGTGCAGAATGGAGTTTATTGTGCAGAATGGAGTTTAATGTGCAGAATGGAGTTTATTGTGCTGAATGGAGTTTATTGTGCAGAATGGAGTTTATTGTGCAGAATGGAGTTTATTGTGCAGAATGGAGTTTATTGTGCAGAATGGAGTTTATTGTGCTGAATGGAGTTTAATGTGCTGAATGGAGTTTATTGTGCAGAATGGAGTTTATTGTGCTGAATGGAGTTTAATGTGCAGAATGGAGTTTATTGTGCAGAATGGAGTTTATTGTGCAGAATGGAGTTTATTGTGCTGAATGGAGTTTATTGTGCAGAATGGAGTTTATTGTGCAGAATCGAGTTTAATGTGCAGAATGGAGTTTATTGTGCTGAATGGAGTTTATTGTGCAGAATGGAGTTTATTGTGCTGAATGGAGTTTATTGTGCAGAATGGAGTTTATTGTGCAGATTGGAGTTTATTGTGCAGATTGGAGTTTATTGTGCTGAATGGAGTTTATTGTGCATAATGGAGTTTATTGTGCAGAATGGAGTTTATTGTGCAGAATGGAGTTTATTGTGCTGAATTGAGTTTATTGTGCAGAATGGAGTTTATTGTGCAGAATGGAGTTTATTGTGCTGAATGGAGTTTAATGTGCAGAATGGAGTTTATTGTGCTGAATGGAGTTTATTGTGCAGAATGGAGTTTAATATGCAGAATGGACTTTATTGTGCTGAATGGAGTTTATTGTGCAGAATGGAGTTTATTGTAAAGAATGGAGTTTATTGTGCTGAATGGAGTTTATTATGCAGAATGGAGTTTATTGTGCTGAATGGAGTTTATTGTGCAGAATGGAGTTTATTGTGCTGAATGGAGTTTATTGTGCTGAATGGAGTTTATTGTGCAGAATGGAGTTTATTGTGCTGAATGGAGTTTATTGTGCAGAATGGAGTTTATTGTGCAGAATGGAGTTTATTGTGCTGAATGGAGTTTATTGTGCAGAATGGAGTTTAATGTGCTGAATGGAGTTTATTGTGCAGAATGGAGTTTAATGTGCAGAATGGAGTTTATTGTGATGAATGGAATTTATTGTGCTGAATGGAGTTTATTGTGCAGAATGGAGTTTATTGTGCTGAATGGAGTTTAATGTGCAGAATGGAGTTTATTGTGCAGAATGGAGTTTATTGTGCAGAATGGAGTTTATTGTGCTGAATGGACTTTATTGTGCTGAATGGAGTGTATTGTGCTGAATGGAGTTTATTGTGCTGAATGGAGTTTATTGTACTGAATGGAGTTTATTGTGCTGAATGGAGTTTAATGTGCAGAATGGAGTTTATTGTGCAGAATCGAGTTTATTGTGCTGAATGGAGTTTAATGTGCAGAATGTAGTTTATTGTGCAGAATGGAGTTTATTGTGCAGAATGGAGTTTATTGTGCAGAATGGAGTTTAATGTGCAGAATGGAGTTTATTGTGCAGAATGGAGTTTATTGTGCAGAATGGAGTTTATTGTGCAGAATGGAGATTATTGTGCTGAATGGAGTTTATTGTGCTGAATGGAGTTTATTGTGCAGAATGGAGTTTATTGTGCTGAATGGAGTTTATTGTGCTGAATGGAGTTTATTGTGCTGAATGGAGTTTATTGTGCAGAATGGAGTTTAATGTGCAGAATGGAGTTTATTGTGCTGAATGGAGTTTATTGTGCTGAATGGAGTTTATTGTGCTGAATGGAGTTTATTGTGCAGAATGGAGTTTATTGTGCTGAATGGAGTTTATTGTGCTGAATGGAGTTTATTGTGCAGAATGGAGTTTATTGTGCAGAATGGAGTTTAATGTGCAGAATGGAGTTTATTGTGCTGAATGGAGTTTATTGTGCAGAATGGAGTTTATTGTGCAGAATGGAGTTTAATGTGCAGAATGGAGTTTATTGTGCTGAATGGAGTTTATTGTGCAGAATGGAGTTTATTGTGCTGAATGGAGTTTATTGTGCAGAATGGAGTTTATTGTGCAGAATGGAGTTTATTGTGCTGAATGGAGTTTATTGTGCAGAATGGAGTTTATTGTGCAGAATGGAGTTTATTGAGCTGAATGGAGTTTAATGTGCAGAATGGAGTTTATTGTGCAGAATGGAGTTTATTGAGCTGAATGGAGTTTAATGTGCAGAATGGAGTTTATTGTGCTGAATGGAGTTTATTGTGCAGAATGGAGTTTATTGTGCTGAATGGAGTTTATTGTGCAGAATGGAGTTTATTGTGCTGAATGGAGTTTATTGTGCTGAATGGAGTTTATTGTGCTGAATGGAGTTTATTGTGCAGAATGGAGTTTATTGTGCAGAATGGAGTTTATTGTGCTGAATGGAGTTTATTGTGCAGAATGGAGTTTAATGTGCTGAATGGAGTTTATTGTGCAGAATGGAGTTTATTGTGCTGAATGGAGTTTATTGTGCTGAATGGAGTTTATTGTGCAGAATGGAGTTTATTGTGCTGAATGGAGTTTAATGTGCAGAATGGAGTTTATTGTGCAGAATGGAGTTTATTGTGCAGAATGGAGTTTATTGTGCTGAATGGACTTTATTGTGCTGAATGGAGTTTATTGTGCTGAATGGAGTTTATTGTGCTGAATGGAGTTTATTGTGCTGAATGGAGTTTATTGTGCTGAATGGAGTTTAATGTGCAGAATGGAGTTTATTGTGCAGAATGGAGTTTATTGTGCTGAATGGAGTTTAATGTGCAGAATGGAGTTTATTGTGCAGAATGGTGTTTTTTGTGCAGAATGGAACTTATTGTGCAGAATGGAGTTTAATGTGCAGAATGGAGTTTATTGTGCAGAATGGAGTTTATTGTGCAGAATGGAGTTTATTGTGCAGAATGGAGATTATTGTGCTGAATGGAGTTTATTGTGCTGAATGGAGTTTATTGTGCTGAATGGAGTTTATTGTGCAGAATGGAGTTTATTGTGCTGAATGGGGTTTATTGTGCTGAATGGAGTTTATTGTGCTGAATGGAGTTTATTGTGCAGAATGGAGTTTAATGTGCAGAATGGAGTTTATTGTGCTGAATGGAGTTTATTGTGCTGAATGGAGTTTATTGTGCTGAATGGAGTTTATTGTGCAGAATGGAGTTTATTGTGCTGAATGGAGTTTATTGTGCTGAATGGAGTTTATTGTGCAGAATGGAGTTTATTGTGCAGAATGGAGTTTAATGTGCAGAATGGAGTTTATTGTGCTGAATGGAGTTTATTGTGCAGAATGGAGTTTATTGTGCAGAATGGAGTTTATTGTGCAGAATGGAGTTTAATGTGCAGAATGGAGTTTATTGTGCTGAATGGAGTTTATTGTGCAGAATGGAGTTTATTGTGCAGAATGGAGTTTATTGTGCTGAATGGAGTTTATTGTGCAGAATGGAGTTTATTGTGCTGAATGGAGTTTATTGTGCAGAATGGAGTTTATTGTGCAGAATGGAGTTTATTGTGCAGAATGGAGTTTAATGTGCAGAATGGAGTTTATTGTGCAGAATGGAGTTTATTGTGCTGAAATCAAGAGCAAGGCATCAGGAGCAGACAGGGCAGGCTTCAGCAAGAAACTTTCTCTCCTTTCAAAACAGAATCTGCAATTCTAACCCCCACTGCTACTATCCACCAAACAAAAGTGCTAAGGGCCAACTTCCAAGCTCTTTGCTAATTAAAAGGCCCCAAAATGTATAAAGATATTCCTGTCTTCATCCTTTTCAATTCATTGTCTGGGTATCCTTCCTCCAGCTACAGGAATGTAGGTTATATATGTCCACTGTCTGGGAACACAGTCCTCACCAGTGATCTAATATGAAATATGGGCACTCCCCAGAGCCCCAGGAGTCAGATTTCCAACCCTTTGGTGCATGGACTTAGTTCAGTGCATCCACATTGAGATAGATAACTAATTGGAATGCAGCTCTAGTATAAACCCGTTGAGCAAGTCTGTGCAGCTAGTGTTTTAGGGTCACCATCAGTCCCTCTTGATGAGTTGCAATCCAAACAATGAGTTGTTTATGAATAACACACTCAAAGATTGCATTAATCTCTAGGCCTGGGAGGTGAACTCAGGTCAATTCACAGAATTTGCAGAGTTTTCTGCACTCCACTCTCCGTGGAGCACGCGCACAGATAAGCATAAGTAATGCGGGGATATAAACTTTACACATTGTTTGTGGCTATCACTTTTTAGTATGTAGACTAAACTAACATGTCACAACATGTGTCAGCGCAAACCAGATGTTGACATTAAGGGCCCAATTCCAATCCCGCTCGTAAAACCCTCTGTACGGCTCGTATCCGGAGGGCTTTCTGACCGACTCGTGCTCCGGGGCTTCGAGCCCCTGAGTACGATGTGAGTATGCACTGAGGTACTCGGGTCGCTTGGAGCCCCATTGAAGACAATGGGAGCCTGCTGTATATTGCACACATAGGCTGCCATTGACGAAAAAGTATGTTGTGGAAAAGGGCGCCCCCTGTCGTGGGGACATGTCAGTGCCACCACACCGTACATGCATGTTTAAGGGGGACCCTTGGGTCCTCCCCTGTGTCAGACTAGTAAGGCTACGGGTGATTGTAGCCCCTCTACGGCCCCTCCGAAGTCAGCTTCCCAGAGGTTTTACGTGTCGGAGGCTTTGACTCGATCTGGCAGTCCGAATCGTGCATCGTACTTGCTGAGTCGGAAATCAGCTCCATTGCACAGCACGGTTTGGCTATGGATGACAAGTACAGAGCGGTTCGGTACCGGATACGATTCGTTGGTTCGTCACATGTACGGCTCAGACTTTTTCCAGCCGGATTGCGTTCTGAGTCCTTCTGAGCGAGGTAGGAATCAGGTCCTAAGTTGTTTATCTTTGTGAATAATAAGCTTACACTGCAAGGGGGCATATTGTAATGGCTGTTCCTTAAAACATAAACAAAAAACATGTCAGCTTACAGAGTTGTTGGCCATGATGATATCAGTATTTTTGCAGAAGCTTAGCAAGGATGTCATGGCCCGTGGTGCAAGTAAGGAAAATAGTCACTATGACTGCTGTTTGGGGTATAAAATACAATTATCTGGGTTCAATTGGCCCGGTGCACTGAACCTTCTGCAGCAATGGTAGCTACCCTCTTGATTTGTTCATGTACTCTAAAAACTGCACACTTTCTATTAAGGATAAAGAAAAGCCGCCGCGAGCATGAAAAGAAAACAGACTAACGGAATTAGCACTGTCACAGTTTTCATGACAATCCCCGTATTGTGTTTTGATGTAAACTAGTTTTGAGATATGTATCCTAATAAAAAGCATTGAAAATTATATATTAGTTCTCCAGCACAAATATTCATATAAAACATGGCTTATAAACTTTTTTGAATAAAATCTTAAATTGTATTATGGTTACTTTTTCCCAATCAACGATGGTGTCATGTAATCACCATTCTGTCTGGGAGTTTTTGCTGCAGTAAGTGTTTTATTAGAAATGATTACATGAAAGGCTGATTTTATCCTTTATTTTTGTAGCATGTGCTGGTGAAGTATTTGGAGATAGGCACAAGAACAGATCCTGAACATACTGAGTGCCCATGGATGGTGAAATTGCTTGTGCCTCAATTCCTGTCAGATCAGGTTTTTCTAGCATCAATGTTGTTGATGATAACTTGAAAATTAAGACTAGTCCACCGCAATGAGCATATTTCAGATTGGAAGATGCAGGGCTTGGCACTAGGCCTGGTGCAACTTCAATGATCTCAGAAGTTGTTTCTCATTGTTTGATGGCATGGGGCCACCGCCAATGGTCAATCAAGTATTGTGTCTTGCTGGCAATGTATGGACCAGAAGAGGGGTCTCACGTGAGGAGCGTTCATTTTGCGAATGGATAGAAAACAGTACTCAGTCAATACCGATGGCCATTCAAAGATTAAGAGAATGCCAGGGTTTCATGGCTTTCCTTTCTGTTACATTGGATCACCAAACTCCATTGTCTTGGTTGGATTGCTTTATAATAGCATGGCCAATAATGTGAAGGATTGCATGGAATCCACCAAATAAACAGGAGAAAAGAATGGAAAAATTAAGGAATCAGAATGAAAATAGCCCTACAACTGGTCATTATGCCAGATGCAAAGTTTTGTAGAAGTTCCACTATGCTAGTGTCATTAGATGAGTTGAAGATAGTGTGCACAAAGTCAGCAAAATGGGCATAAGACTGAGTCTCGAATAGTTTTTGAATCTCTGATAGAGAACATACTGTTTGTCAATCGTTTCTGCCGCTGAGGTCAGAGGAACCACTTTTCGATTCAGAACCGCAAAGAGCTTCTTCAGGTTTTCAGAATGCATAGTATCAGTATCCATTCATGGAGATGTTTTCAAGTACCGGTCGAGGAGAGGGATGCAAGGTTACTCAACAACATCTTACTATCCCAGATCCTGTGAATAAATATTGCCGTGCTTAACTTTCATTAGTTAATATTAAATAGTCACCATTGTTCATGAGTATGTGACGGGTTGGCATGGATAAAATAGGTGAAACTGACCTGAAAATGTGCAGCTCAGACCTAGCTTCCAAAGGCTGGAGACTCAGTGTAAAGTGATGGAGTGAGTGACCCAGAGGCTTTGTTCATCCAGATGTGCCTATGAATGCAGCCTGTCTTGTGTGAGGCACAAGAAAGCAAAAGGTAATGCTGGCAAATGCTGGAGGAAAGAATGCGCATTTTTCCTTACAAATCCAAGGACTTGTATTTCTTGCACTCTTGAAAGGGATAAGCTTTAGTAGGAAGGGAGGTTACTCCACGCAGGAGCCATGGGGTATGTAGACATTTGGCAACAGAATAACAGGGCTTCTTCCATTTCTTCTGTGTTTAACAGGGTATCAGCACCTTCTTTATTTCACCTTTGTTATGTAAATTGAGGTTAGATGTGGGGTTGAAACACAGCACTTGTGTTGATAAGCTGCCAATGTACGTCTCCAGGCTGTAGCTTCTGCAGTGCCCATTTTATCTGTGTGAGTGGTCGCGACTGAGCCTGACCATGTCGTAGAAGACTTAAATCCTCTTCTAGAAGAACAACAGTGGAGTCAATATGTAACTCAGGGAATGCACTCTTTTGGAGAGCGCTTGAATAACATTATCACATAATGTTTGTTTGTATGCCTTATTTAAATGTAATTTGTAAAACTTTCCTATAAGCTTGTCTGATTCTTTCTGCATCCTCTTTCTCTGAATGTGCTTACCATTCATTGTAAATTGCATAACCTGCTTCAAATATGAAACATTTACCTTTTGCTGGCTGTGGAGCTAGAAGGAAATCATTAAAATCCATATTTTTACAAAGTTTGTACAAGTGCTCCTTCACAACTGTTAAGGTTAGAGTGTGATAGCCATCAGCAAACCTTATACACACTATATGTACTAACAGTCACATGTATATATGTCAGAGCTGGGGTCTGGGCAATTAGCTGAAGGACTAGGAGTTTTGGGAAGAAATTGTTGCATGCATATATCAGTATCAACAGGCCAAATGGCTATACTTTAAGGACGTAACTTGGCAAATTGTATGTACTATTTTGAATTGTATGATTTAATGTAGCATCTGTGGTATTTTTTCTCTACCAATTTCGATTTAAAAAAAAATTACATTGAGGAATAGAAGATGCTGTGAAATCGGTCGTGGGCCCAAATCGTAGACAAGTGGTCTGCTAGATTGTTTTAGTCAGAACAAATATTTCTCTAGGTATTAAGCATGCTCTAAAAAGAGTGCATTTACAATGACTCCGCCAAAATGTTGTTCCCCAAAGAAGTTTTTTCATCAATGCTTTCTTTACAATGCCAAGAGCTTCATATAGCATTATTTTTAATAAATGATCTAGAGTGGGTTTGTTTGTTATTGATAATAAGGTTCTTTAGTAATCGTACTGGGTTTGTGAAAAATAAAAATCTGAAGGATCCATTTTGGCAGCACAGTTAAAGTAAGGAACTTTCTTTAAGACATTCTTGTGACTAAATAAAGGTGAAGCCCTGCAGTGTTCCCACTGTGAGGAGTTATATATCTCTATTAACTGGTGCCGTGTAAATAAGGATGGCCAAAACGGTGGAATATTTATCAGCATTTAGAGATGAATCCTCATTGTAGAGGGGTGTTTTTGCCTATAGATCTAACATCACACTTTTAACTGTTTTAATGTCTCAGCCATCTGTAAAGGAACAAGGTATTTACATATCGTCCATTGAAAGCTTTAAAACATAAGGGATCCGCAACAGTTCAGTGGGGCCATTATTTGATAAGGAACCATTTCCCAAACTACGCCATCCACAAACGTATAAGCCATGATATTCATAGCAGCATGAACATCTTGTGCTCTGTGGGACGAAGAATGTGGCTGCTGTGCTGGAACCCCGGGTAAGGCACACATTGAGCAGAAATGCAATATTTGTTTAACAAAAGCAAGAGCGCCATCAGCTGCTGAGTCAAAGTTGTGGCATTGGATACCTGTCACTAAACTAATAATAATAAGCAGTAGGTGGGGTTGAGTGACTGTGGAGTCTGTGTCAAATCATTTATTTCAAAATTAGAGCCATTTCCAGAAAGTGATATTTCTTCTGTGCCATAGTTTTAGTTGATGTTGACTCAGTCAGAGGTTCATAGTAAACCATAGCAGTATTGGAATCTGTTGGAATTGTCAAGATCGCTCCAACAGGTTCCTCTTTGAAATCTGGTACTCTGTGTGTAGCTGGAGACAGACACAGCAGCCTGAAGGGTCCCCAGATTGGGAGTTAATTTATCAGCATTGCTGTACTCCACAGGGTAGCTCCTTCAGAGTAAGGAGAGGTTGTCAGGCTCTACTCTGAAGGAGTCTTGGTGTCAGAGGTGGGCTGCTGAACAGAATCCACCTCATAAAGCTTTTTTACATGTACAATGGGGATATGTTCTTGAATTAGATCACCTACTCTGGGAATCCACCCATCAGCACCTTTCTGTTCACTAATGTAGAGTCAGAAGACCTCAAATTAGACAGTCAAATGTTGGTCCAGTTTGAACTTTTGTTCTTCCGCCACTGTTCCGGGATTACCTAGGTTAGGCATGAATACTGATACTCTGAACAGCATCTTGTATGAAATGCGATCACCTAATACTACTGTAGGCAAAATATTCAATGCTCTTTGGACCTCTCTCAGATTACTTAGCCAACTTAGTCTTACACTGAACACCCTACTGATCAAGGCTTGTTTAATGTTGGAGTGCTTTAGTAACCCGTTGCTCTTTGTGTGTAAGGAATTTGAATAATACAGACATACTCCCAGAGACAACAGCATCCCTGAATGCCTTTGGGGCAAACTCAGGATCATTCTCTGAATGAAAGGTATGATCTGCGCTCATGGTTAATAAGGCTCGCAAGTCTTTGAAGCCCACTCGAGCATCAGCATTACTTTGTGGCCTAATCCATAGCAATCAGGAGCATCAATCAATCTCAACCAATATATGCTAATATCGATTAGGAGACATGGTTGGTCTGATATGATCAAGAAAAACTATGCCAAACGGCCAACTGATGATAATAAGAGGAGTCAGCGCTGGTCATAAAATGGCAGACTGTTGAAGGTTGCATTGCCATGCATAGGGCCTCATTACGATGGAAGGCCATCTGACAGCTTGTTGGTGGCGGTCCACCTGACTTCTGAGGCATCGGCATGGCTGCCATATTACAATACAGGTGGACTTACTGATGCCTGTGGCGGAAATCTGCTGAGCATCTGATATGATCAAGGAGCCCCTCAGTGTAGTGGGCAGATTGTAATCCCCAAAATGGAGGAGGTGTCATTTAAACAATCCATTTTTTAAAGGTAGTTTTGTAGCCGTGTGTGGTCATTATTGTCACCATCCGGTCCATCTCAGTCATTTATGTAGATGTCATCAATGTATGATAAATAATAAACAAAACAGCAACCCAATATTCCCTTGTGGGCTTGGGTATCTATAGTATTTATTTTATTTATTTATTTAAACAGTTTTCTATAGCGCTGGCTAGACCCGAAGGTATTAGAGCACTTTACATAACGTCAACAAAGTAACTACAATAATAACAATTACAATTTACACAAATGTAGGAGACAAAATTAACGTGGAAGAAAGGAGAGAAAAGTAGAGAGGAAAGGGGAGAGGTGGAGTTAGAAGGGAAAGAACGAGGGGGAAGAAGGAATAAGGGACAGAGAGGCAAGTCATTCCAAAGACCGCATGGGGGGGGTGACGACCAGGGAGGTAATCCCAGGCCAGTTTCCCCAATAGCTTACAAGGAGGCTCCAACGGGCATCGGTCAGGAAGATGGATAGAAAGGACATGAAGAAAATGTAAAAGGCAGAAGTAAGATGAGGGGAGGAGTGGCGAGACAGTGAGAAGGGGAGAAACTGTGCCCAAGGTCCTGCTGGGCAAGTGACGGTCAGGGGGTGAACCCTAGCCAATCTCCTCATTAGCTGAACAGAGCAGCTCCACCGGGCGTCGGACATTTTGCTCAGACTCCGCTGACAGGATAGAGGTCATGTGTACTTGTGGTCCAAAAGATTTCCAGACATCCTCTTGAGGTCAGTCCCAGTTCTGGAAGGGTTGAGTAAAGAAAAGTTCAATAAGGGGGGAAAAGAGTCTCCACTTTTGGCCATGTTGGGGTCAGGCATCTTGGAAGGGTTGAGAGAGTAAAAATGCAGTAAGGGGGATGAAGAGTCACCACCAGTTGCGGCCGGTAGTGGGAGTACCGGCCGGGCGGTGACATGGGGAGGGGGAGGGGCAGGGTGGCTGGGTGTAATCTATGGATTACGGACCTTAACAGGTAAGTAAACATATAAATAAATAATACGAATTTCGTTGTGTGTTCTGCATCGCATTTGGTGATGCAGTGCACCCAACGAAATTTGTTTTATTTATTTATATGTTTACTTACATGTTAAGGTCAGTAATCTATACATTACTACCCCCCATGCTGCCCCTCCCCCTCCCCACGTCACCGCCCGGCCGGTACTCCCATTACCGGCCACGGCTGGTCACCACTGCCGGCCATGTTGTGGTCATGCATCCTCTAACTCTTACCCACACCGTGAGAGTGTCGAGAATAAAATAACTTTACAGAGAGGGAAGGGCCAGTCTCCCATTAGTTAATTAAGAAGCACACTAGATCTCTCCGGCGTCCCAAGGCGCTCGAGGCGTGGGGCAGACCCTGTACACACACTGGGATACAACTCCCATTTCGGTGGGGAGTGCGGTGGGAGCCGCCATTTTGCCTTGTGTGGGGGGTGCTCAACTCGATCTTCGACTACCAGTGTCTCTGGGTTCCGAGCAGGCTATCAGGCCTGTCCGAGGGTTGCTTATCACACAAAGCAGACAGGCCACACCAGCGGACACAGGCGGATGGTCGCTCAACATGATTGTGTTGTGAGTAATTCAGGGATGTGCCTGCTGAGTTGCTGGTAAATTTCAGCTGCTCGTGTCCACTGGGGAAGCGGCAAGAGGAGCCCCCAATTATGCCGCAATCAGGAATAGGTTCCAAGGATCGGCTCTCTATGATGCAGTCTCCGCTCCGATATTGCTCAATGCGGGTCTGTTTCATCACAGGCACCATCTTGAGGCAGTGTCGCTGGGCGAGAATTTTAGCTGAAACCTGACGTAGGAGCGTCAGGGAGGGACTGCAGCCAGTCCAGCAGATGCACCCAAACTTCAGATGACGAGGAGATGGCTCAATCAAATTGTTAAGAAGAGTTTAGACACCGCGCGCGGATGTTAAACGCGGTTCTTCAACGGGGCAGAAGCTCAGAGCAGCCATGATGTTTCTGGCTCCTCCCAGTAGAATAAGAAAAGTTGACAACAAGGGAGTAGTTTAATGAACAGTTGACTAATCTAAATAATTTGGTGATGTCCACAAAGACATCAAAACTGAATGAATTATAGTAAATTTGAAAAATCAATAAGATCTCAAATAAACGGCAATTGTTTGTTCAACTGAGCATAGTTTTTTATGCCACTACGGTATTTCTTATAACCTGTCAGTATCACCACTGTATTTGAGCCCACATGCAATTTAGTGGATTATACCACAGCACCTTACTGTTGCATATTTATTCTTTAAAGTAGCATGACCACATGGACTGCACTAGGTCTCTCCCAGCTCACCCAGGGAAATGACTGATATGCACTATGTTGGTCCCTTGCACACATGCCAGTTAAGCAACCCACACCTGTTACACCTTAGGTTAATCCTCATCCATGCAATCAGATGTTGGTCTTTAAGACCACCTTTTTGCCAAATGTTGAGTTGGATAGCAATTTGGCATATTCCAAATGTGATACTTGGCTATATATACAGGTGTCTTACTGCTTGCCCGTTATTCAACTTTTTTTTCCATGGACGTGATCAAGCCGCATATTGTTCACAACGAAGACTGTGCAATTTGTACCACCGCATACATGTGCCGCGGCTTATAAACTGTAAGTTATAAGTTAAGTTAAGTAAGTACATTAGTAATTCCTAGCCCTTAGGGATGGTCACAAGGAGACTCTCTAATTAAAATAAATTTTTGTAATGTAATGTAAATTGATACTTGTATAGCGCACTACTCACCTGCAAGGGTCTCAAGGTGCTTGTACGAATACCGCTGTGGAACCCATCCTGGCTTTCCCTGTGAGGTGTCCACTCCTGGGCACCCCCAAGGTGGAAGCCAGGCATCCTTAGCGTTGTGGGGGCCGTTGTGGAGATTAAGCAAGCTATTGCCCAGAGTTGCAGAGTGGGACTCCATGATTGGAATAAGCACCGAGGCGAGAATTATCAGGTCTGTGGAATTTTTGAGCCCAAGACCCGCCGAGGTGGGAATTGAACCCTGGTCCCAGGCTAGACCTCTGCATCATGGTCTGCCGCTCTAACCATTGAGCCACACTTCTCCCCCCATACAGTCTATCTCAAATAGATGGTCCTATATATCTTTTATTTCAGAGGAGCCTTTTCTCTGACCTAAGTAAGTTGGAGTCGCATTACCGGTTTATGTATTCTAACACTATCTTGCAACGACGGTATCATGCAATATATCTCAATCCCACCCTCCTCTTTTTCTATGAATTTTTCCTAAGTGCATGTTGTTTTAACACAAATCCTTTTTAACTATGTTATGGTTTCTCTTCTTTCATCATCAGAGCAGTATTCTCTTACTCTGCTCTATTCAATGCAGGTGTATTTTGCTCTTTGTAGACAAATTTGTCAGCTGTATTATGGCTTTGATTCTTTTTTTGTCCAAAGCGGGGTCCTCTATTTATTTTCACTCAAAACAACACTGTCCTGAAGATGGTCTCGTGGAAGTTCACAAATTGAGACCAAAAATCGATGTACAACTCATCTCTCTCTTGGACTATCATTTATTTGTCTTGACATATAGATGTTCATTCACATATCAAATGAAGAGAGTGGGTGATTAGTACATTGACAAATTTCTAGAAGTTATTAGCTGTATAACACATTGACAATGTATTCTGCAAGATTTTGTATGTTTAATACCACATTTCTTTATATTTTTCTATGTGTTCATTTTTAATTCAATATGCTGAAGGATATATACATTTTTTTTGTAATTCATTTGAGATCCTATTGATTTTTCAAATTGACTTCAATTAAATTAGTTATTGTGTTTTTGTGGACATCTCCAAACAATTTTGATAGCCAATTGGGACCTTATTACATAAAGTGCCCCGGGGGCGCAACAGGTATTTGCGCATCTTTTGTTCGCCCCGGGACACTTTGGTATTCAGAAGGGGGCACAGACACTTGTGCGGCCCCTTCTGTAATACCAATACCTCTGGCGCATATAAAGCACCAGCACAATCTTCAAGGTGGCCTACCCTTTTCCTCTGCACCCACGAGGTATTACCGACCTGGGTGCAGAGGCAAAGAAGCCCTTAGGAGGCACACTGACAGTGTGCCACCTAAAAGGCAGCGCACTGTCAGGGCGCCTCCTGGGAGCAACCATCTGCAGGGGGTAAAGACAGTTCTATGGACCCCCCAGACATCCCCTTGCAGGTGTGGGCAGTCACTGACTGCACCTCCCTGCAAGGGGATCTCTATTCCCCTTTAAAAGTGTGGGCGCTCCTTATTTCACGTCAATGTGCTGCCCCCAGGGCACGACTTCGCGGCTGCCCTGGGGGCAGCGCATTCCCCATAATGTGCAGCATTTTCCTTCATTGCACAGGACACACCTTTTTAAAGGTGCGCCTGGCACAGTGAAGGCAAATGTGCTGCATGTGTAATGCGGCCCCTGTTTGTTAAACAGCTCCCATGTTGGCTCCTTTATTTATTCTATTATCAATCAATCAATAACGTGTTTGTTAAGCATGATTACTCACCCGTAAGGGTCTCATGGCACTGGGTGGTGCTGGGGGGTCACAGGTTCCAGTCCATCAAGAAGGGGGGTGTGTCGAAGAGCCAGGTTTTAAGGTTTCTTGCGAAGATGGAGAGCAATGTTGTCTGTCTGAGGTGGAGTGGAAGGTCGTTCCAGGCTCTGACCGCACTAAAGAAGGAGCGGCCGCCTGATCTGGTCTTTCTGGTGTAGGGGACCACAGCGTAGGGGAGCTGGGCTGATCGTAGGATCCTTTGGGGTGTGTGGAATTTGAGTCGGCTGTTCAGGTATGCAGGTCCTGTGTCTTGGAGGGCCTTGTGAGCCTGGGTTAGCATCTTGAAGGTGACTCTAGCCTCAATGGGGAGCCAGTGGAGTGTGCGCAGGTGCTGGGAGATGTGGCAGTATCTTGGCAGGTTGAGGACCAGTCTTGCGGTGACATTTTGGATGTTCTGTAGCTTGTGGGAGAGGTTTTTGTTTATTCCGGCATAGAGTGCATTGCCATAGTCGAGCCTGCTGGTGACCAGGGCGTGAGTGACGGTCTTTCTGTGTTCAAGGGGGATCCATTTGAAGGTCTTACGTAGGAGGTGAAGGGTGTGGAAGCAGGAGGATGAGACGGAGTTGATCTAGTGGTCCATTTTGAGCTCTGAGTCCAGGACGATTCCCAGGTTGCCTGCATGGTCTGTGGGGGTTGGCGAGCTTCTGAGGGCGGGGGGCCACCAGGTGTCATTCCAGGTGTCGGGGTTTGGGCCCATGAAGAGTAGTTCTGTTTTGTTGGTGTTTAGTTGTAGGCAGCTGTTTTTCATCCATTTGGCGACGGCTTCCATGCCTTCTCAAAAGTTGTGTCTGGCGGTGTTGGGTTTGTTTGATAGGGAGAGGATGAGTTGGGTGTTGTCTGTGTATGACACAATGTTGGGTCTGTAGATTCTGACGATGGGGGCGAGCGGAGCCATGTAGAAGTTGAAGAGTGTAGGGCTGAAGGAGGACCCCTGGGGTACTCTGCAGGTGGTAGGTGTAGGGTCAGAGAGGAAAGGGAGGAGTCTGACCGGCTGTGTTCTGCCAGAGAGGAAGGAGTGGATCCTGTCAAGGGCCTTGTCTTGGATCCTTGTGTATCCAAGACAGTGGAGTATGTGTGGAGTATGTGAGAGACTGTGTCGAACGCCGCTGAGAGGTCACTGTTTTTCCTTTGTCCAGTAAGGTACGGGTGTCGTCTGTTGCGGCGAGGAGGGCGGTTTCCGTGCTGTGTTTTTTTCTGAAGCCGGATTGGAAGGAGTCAAGGATGTTGTGCTATTCGATGAATGTGGTGTGTTGGCTGTTGATGGCTTTCTCAATGACTATCGCTGGGAACGGGAGCAGGGAGATGGGTCTGTAGTTTTTGAGGTCGGTGCTGTCTGATGAGGGTTTCTTCAGGAGGGTGTTGATCTCAGCGTGTTTCCAGTCATCAGGGAATGAGGTGGTTGCCATGGAGCAGTTGGTGGTGTGGCAGAGCATGGGTGCGATGGTGTCGGTGGCTCGGTTGCAAATGTGGTGGGGGCAGGGGTCCGTGGGGGTCCTGGAGTGGATTGACTTCATCGTCTTTGTTGTGTCTTCAGTGGTGAGGGCTGTCCAATTGTCGATCGCTGGCTTCAGGGTGTCAGGGTTGTTGGTGAGTGTTCAGTGTGCTGGTTGTCTTCACTGAAGTTGTCGTAGATGCTTTTGATTTTGTGGTGGAAAAAGGTGCTGAGTTTGTCAAAGAGGTCTTATGAGGGAGGGTTGAAGAGTTCTTTGCTTTGTGCGCATGAGTTGAGATCTGTCTTCAATCGCTTTTTTCCTTGTTTTTCTGATGAGTTGGTGGTGGGGGTTGGTGGCCGCTCTGAAGTTGTTGTGGGCATCTGTGGATTTGGTGTTCCTCCAGGCCTTTTTGAGGTGGCAGCAAGTGCGCCGGACTCTGGAAGTTTGGTGGTGAACCATCTAGATTTCTTGGCGTGGATGTTGTTGTTTTTCTTGAGGGGGGCTATGGTGTTGGTGCTGTCTGAGATCCATCTGTGCACGGTTCAGGCAGCGGAGTTGGGGTCATCGTTTTCCACAATGGTTGAGGTGGCGTTGCTGATTGATGAGGTTAGCTCGGCGTCAGTGATTCTGGTCCAGTTTCTTCGTGGGAGTAGATGCTGGTGTCTGTTGATGGTGGATGTTCTGAAGGTGAAGTGGACGCATCAATGGTCAGTCCATGGGAGTTTGGTGGTGCCGCTGAAGGTGATGGAGTTTCCTGTTGTAAAGAGGGGTCGAGGGTGTGTCCTGCTGAGTGTGTGGGTTTGGTCACGATCAGGAGGGATAATAATAATAATAATAATAATAATAATAATAATAATAATAATAATAATCCACATTTGTAAAGCACACAATCACCCGTAAGGGTCTCTAGGCGCTGGGGGCCGTCGGGAAGATTAAGCAAGCTATTGCCCAGAGTCACATGGTGCTGGGCTAACCTGCCGCCGGAGCCGGGGATTGAACCGTGACCTCCAGATTCCAGCGTCAGTGGCCCTGGCCGTGGCGCCACACCTCTCCCTTGCTGGGTCCAGTTGGTTGTTGAGGTGCAAGTTGAGGACTCCCAGTAGGGTGTAGTTGGTGGACGCGATGGCATGTGGGGAAATGATGTCTGTGATGGAGTTGGTGAAAAGTCCACGGGGTTCAGGGGGTCAGTAGATGAGGGTTCCTCGGAGGGTGGAGGTAGGGATGGCCAGTATCTTGAAGGAATTTGTAAGAAAGTGAGTCCACACCAGGTGAGGTGAAAGATAAGTCTTTTAATCGTCAGTTTCCCAACTCCTCACGCACCCTGCTCAGACCTCTAGCACAAGGGCGAACGTTCTATCATAGCCTTCAGAAAGGACCATACCAAGGAGGAGGGAAGGGAGGGGGGAAAAGTGAGGAGGGGCAAACTAAGTGGAAGGGACGGTAAACGGGTGGGGAGAAAAGGAAGGTAAGTTACAACACATCTCCCTTTCTACGGAAAGGAAAAAATGAACGGATTACACTTCAGTTTGAGTACAGAATAAACATTTTCTTACATATTAAGCAAGGTAAATAAGGAACAATATGCAGAAAATTCAGTTCAATACATAGTCCTTCTGCCAAGTAGGAGGCTTGACCACTCTCTTAACCCCAGGAACATTGGCACTGTTTGGCCCCACGTTTGAAACATTGTTAGGCTTGGAAGTGGTTGTTGGTGGGGAACACTTCACTAACCTGTCCATGCTCCACTTCTTGCCATCAGCAATAGTGACAACGTTCTTCCCAACCTCACTTATTCTTTGAGGACTGTAAAACTTGTTGTACCTATTGGCACTTGAGATAGTTTTTTTTACAAGAACCCATTGCCCAACTTCCCAATTTCTGGGCTTAGTTTTCCATCTAAGATCATAATCTTGTTTGTAGTCATTTTGGTGACACAGGGTCTTTTTTTGAGTGGTGGTTTTGTCCCACACAAAAGTGTTGTCCTCAAAAAGCCAACTGGGTGTGAGTTTAGACCCTGGTTTGCGCCCTCTCAGCAAACAGAACGGAGAGTACCCTGTTACACTGTTAGGTGTTGTGGCATAGGACCATAGCATGTCCTTGATAGACTGCATAATGGGTCTGTGGGAAGCTACTGCAAGTTGAAGAGCATCTTTTATCATGCGGTTACAGCATCCATTGGCACGTGGACAGTAAAGAGGCGTGGAAACATGTTTTATGGCCATACTAACCAGGAATTCTTTCATCTCCTCTGAAACAAACTGTACCCCATTGTCCGTTATAAGAGTATGGGGAATACCTTGGTGCACAGACATAATATCGACTCCAAAATATCGTTTGGACAGAATATCGAGGAAAAAATATCGTTTGGACAAAATATCGACTGGACAGAATATCGACAGCCAAAATATCGTTTTTAAGGTAAGTGCAGTAATATCGACTGTAAATAATATAGAAAGTGAAAATATGTAAGTATATACTATAGATAGTAAAATAAATTGTTTTTATTTTTAGGGTTCAGGGTCAGTTTTGGGTTTTTGGGTAAAGGGGTATTTTTAGGGTTCAGAGTCAGTTTTGGGTTTTTGGGTAAAGGGGTATTTTTAGGGTTCAGGGTCAGTTTTCAGTTTTTGGGTAAAGGGGTATTTTTAGGGTTCAGGGTCAGTTTTCAGTTTTTGGGTAAAGGGGTATTTTTAGGGTTCAGGGTCAGTTTTCAGTTTTTGGGTAAAGGGGTATTTTTAGGGTTCAGGGTCAGTTTTCAGTTTTTGGGTAAAGGGGTATTTTTAGGGTTCAGGGTCAGTTTTCAGTTTTTGGGTAAAAGGGGTATTTTTAGGGTTCAGAGTCAGTTTTCAGTTTTTGGGTAAAGGGGTATTTTTAGGGTTCAGGGTCAGTTTTCAGTTTTTGGGTATTATTTTATTATATTTTATTACTATATATATATGTTTAATAAATATGAAATAAAAAAATATTTATTTAACTTTCATTAATTATTTAATTATTATAAGTTAATTTAAGTAATTTTAAGTATATTTTAGTAATTAATTATTAATATTAATTTAATTTAACACTGTTTTTAGTAAATACGATATTTTTTACAACTATATTTTTGTAAACGATATTTTGTACTCGATATTTTTGTACTTACCTGTTTGTACATACAAACTCGATATTTTTTCTGTAGATATTTTTTCCTCGATATTTTGGGTAGTCGATATTTTGGTAGTCGATATTCTTTCAGTGATCCGAATACCTTCATTGGCAAATGTGTCAGATAGGAATACTTTAATGGCTTTGGTGTCAACCCCATTTACAAACTTAATAGTGACCCACTTTGAAAAGTAATCCACTAACACCAGGATGAATATTTCTTGTAAACCCTGAATTTGCAGGGGCCCAATGATGTCTAGGCCCAACTTTTCCCATGCCTTCATGGGAACATGCAAAGGTTCTAATGGTGCCCTCCTAGTACCTTTAACTTTGTCACTGGCTCCACAGGCATGGCATCCTTTAATTAATTCTTCAATGGTAGAGTCCATTCCTGGGAACCAGTACTCAGCACGCAGTTTGCTCTTGGTTAGACTCCTTCCTAAATGACCTTCATGTGCAAGATCACAAATCTGTTTTTTTAGAGATTCAGGAGGTATAACCTTGTCATTCTTGTATATATAGGACCCTATGATGGATAGTTCATTTCTTATGTTCCAGTAAGGTTGCAACGCACTAGGGAGTTCACCACATTTATCAGGCCATCCACTCTGAATTTTGCCTCTTACGGTATCTAGCACTTTATCACTTTTGTAAGAGGATTTCCATTCATCTTCCAACACAGCTGGGACAGACACCATGAGTACTTCAAAATCTTCCTTGTTGTTCTCGTAAAAGGTGTCTAAGGGAAGGCGTGAGAGACAATCTGCTACAAGATTGTTATTGCCTGGAACGTACTCCATGGTATAGTTATAATTTTGTAAGGACAACAGCCATTTCCCAATCCTGGGTGTGGATTTTTCAATGTCTTTGGAGGTAAACAACGAAACTAGGGGTTTGTGGTCAGTTTTGAGCTTGAATGGTATTCCCCAAAGGAAGTACTTAAAGTGATTTGTGGCCCAGAAACACGACAATGCTTCCCTTTCTACAGTTGAATAATTTAACTCTGCTTCCTTCAAAGTTCTGGATGCATAGGCTATGATGCTCTCCTTGCCATTGAGTAGTTGTGACAGCGAGGCACCTAAACCTCTTTTACTAGCATCCGTTGTAAGGAAAGTATCCTTGGTGCTGTCAAAATTGCCAATGCATGGTGCTGTGGTTATGGCTCTCTTGATGTTAGCAAATGCTTGATCATGTTCAGGAAGCCATGAGAATCTTACATCTTTTTTTAATAGATCTCTAATGGGCTGGACCACATCAGCAAAGTTCTTAACAAACTTTGACATATATTCAGCCAAACCTAGGAATGATTTGATTTCTTCCTTGTTTGTGGGTGTAGGAGCTTTTACCACTGATTCTATGAGGTCTAACTTAGGTTTAATGCCCTCACATGAGAGTGTGTGCCCTAGGAATTCCACCGAAGCTACACCAATTTTACATTTGTTTTTTTTTATAGTAAGGCCTGCCGCTTTGAGTTTATTGCAAGTTTTCCTGAGATTGAAATCATGTTCCTCCTCATTTGACCCATAAATGAGGATGTCGTCCTGGAAGCACAGGGTTTTATCAATATCTGCTAATAAGTGCTGCATAATTCTTTGGAACGCAGATGCGGCCGAAGCCAAACCAAAAGGCATCCTCAAAAATTTAAATGTGCCAAAAGGTGTGGTGAAGGCCGTCAGGGATTGAGACTCAGGGTGTAACGGCACCTGGTAGTAGGCTGACGTGAGATCTAAAACAGTAAAACATTTGGCACCATTGATGATAGACAACATTTCATTTATGTTGGGGAGAGGGAACCTATCCACCACTATACTGGCATTCAAGCTCCTGAGGTCCACACACATGCAGATGTCTGCAGTATTTTTTTTAGAAGTAATGACTATGGGGGCGACCCATTCTGAGTATTCGATAGCTTGAATGATTCCTTGTTTCTCCAACTTCTCCAATTCTTTTTTAAGGGGTTCTCTTAAAAGTAGCGGAACAGATCTGGTTTTGTGGGCAATGGGAATGGCATCTTTTTTTAGCTTAATTCTGTGTTCATAGTTGTTCAAAGCTCCTATCTGGTCTGAAAAGACTTCAGGAAACTCTTCACCAATATTACTTCCCATTAAGGATCTGTCCACTAACAGAACTTGATCTTTATTGTTGGGGTCTAGCATAATTCCCAAGCCCTTTTGGTGTCTCCACCCCAGCAAATTGCTCCCTTTTTCTGTGATGTACACTTTGCCTACTGTGTGTCTATCCTTAAATGAAATGCGCATCTTCACCATGCCTTTGAGAGGAATGACATCCTTATTGTATCCCCCTGGGCGTACATCTGGTTTCTCAAATTCATACTCATCTTGTTGGAATAACCTATTAAATGATTCTTCATCAATAAGCGTATACGGTGAACAAGAATCAGCATAGGCATTAATTCTTTTACCATCCAGCAAAATCCTACAAACAGGGTAATTCATTTCCTCCTCTACTCCTTCTTGGTCCTTTATTTGAAAGGTAAACTTATTTTCACTGCCCTGCGCTTCTTGTTCATCATATACTACATGCACATCATTCTTACTGTCTTTTGTGTTGCAACATTTTGAAAAATGACCCACTTTATTGCATATTCTACAAGTGACACTTTTTGCTGGACATTTGGGAAAATTAGCCAGATGATTGGCGTTGCCACAACGAAAACATTTATACCCAACTTTCTGAATTTTGGATTTGCTTACCACATTTCCCTTAGTGACCTTTAAAACATTTACGTCATCTTTTACTTCATTCACCTTGTTCTCTTCTTGAGAAACATATTTAGTGGTTCTCATTTCTTTAACACAGAAAGCTGTATGTTCTATGCTTTTAGCTATTGCTATAGCTTCATCTAAATCAGGATTTTGTGTTAGCAGCCTCTCTTGCACCTTATGATCATTGGTACAGCGTACCAATTGGTCTCTTATTAGGGAATCTGTGAGCACCCCAAAATCACAGGTTGCTGCGAAACCTCTTAAAGCTGCTATGTATGTGGTAACTTTTTCATTTTTTCCTTGAACTCTCTTAAAAAACGTATGTCTTTCTAACACAACGTTGATCTTATCTTTGAAATGTAAACTTAATTTCCTTAATGTAATGGTAAACACATCTTCATCACCCTCACCTCCTTCCTCCTCCCCATCAGCTAAATCCTCATACACTTTCCTAGCTTGTGTACCTATGTTGTGAAGTAGTATGTGTTGTTTCCTAACTGAGGAAAACTTTTCCCCCCCTATAGCAATTAGGTAGGAGTGCAACATTTTTACCCACCTGTCCCATGGAATTTCTGGTTCCCCTTCATCGTTTAGGAACGTGGCGGTTGGCTCATATTTGCCACCGACATTATGAATTATAGTAGTAAGCTGCACACAACAACAAAAAATAGAATACAGAAATAGTGTAGTTGTGGAGGAAGATAAAAGGAAAAAAAACATATAGAGAGGGGAAAGAGAGAGAGAGAGTAAGGTACTAAGAACAGAGAAAAGGAAACGCTGCTGAAACTCTGAAGAAAAAAAAACAGAGTGCTAATTCCCACTGACAGTCAGAAGGAAAGCGGCAGAATAAGAATAAAAGATGAAGGAAAATAGAGGAGCACCCACGCAATAATACTGTGGAGAGTAAAACAAGAAGTAGGTGAGCAGTACCAAAGCAGCTCTTAAACATTAAATCCTCAATTAAACCAGTAGGTGAGCAGAACAAAGGCAGCGCTCAAACGTTAATCCCTCAATTTTACCATAACAGAGGAAAAGTCAGAAGAACCACCGCCCCACGAAGAAACTGCTCACTCAAGGGGAGAGACGTCACTCTCCTCACAAAGTTCTCTTCACCGGCAGGCTCTGGTAGGATAACGCTCTGAGGCGAAATGTCAGGAGGGAAAAAAAACTTTTCACATTACCAGCTGGTAAACTCTTGAAGAAACGCTTCACTCTTGGAGCACGTCCTGTAGAAATGCCACAGTGAAGTAGAAAAGCTCCTTCCAGGGGTCGAGACACCGCTCACAAGACACAGGTCTCTTCACTAGACAGGACGCTTCTGTTAAACGGAAAAGCTCTCTCCAAGATCGAGACACCGCTCTCTCCACCCAGGTCTCTTCGCACGGCAGGACACTACTCTCTGAGGCAAACTTGACAGAGAGCAAACTCGCATGCTCAGGAAACGCCACTACCCGCCACACGTGACAGGAAAGAGAGAGCAGCGAGGACGTCCACGCCTCCTCCTTAGCGCCGGCACAGGAACAGGAAACACAGTGCAAGTAACCACTCCGGAGGGCAAGGAGATTGGCCCCACTGTACTGGGGCAGCACAGGATGAAGAAACGAGGGTGTCCCAGGAGAAAGGAGGTCAAGGCAGAACCTCCGGTTGAAAGTCCAGGGATGAATTCAACCCCCGCAGCCAGAACGAGAGGAGATAATGAAAAAATCGGGGGGGGGGGGGAAACTGACGCCGTCCCCCACACAGATACCCCTCGACGCTGGAGTCCTCGTCGCCAAATTTGTAAGAAAGTGAGTCCACACCAGGTGAGGTGAAAGATAAGTCTTTTAATCGTCAGTTTCCCAACTCCTCACGCACCCTGCTCAGACCTCTAGCACAAGGGCGAACGTTCTATCATAGCCTTCAGAAAGGACCATACCAAGGAGGAGGGAAGGGAGGGGGGAAAAGTGAAGAGGGGCAAACTAAGTGGAAGGGACGGTAAACGGGTGGGGAGAAAAGGAAGGTAAGTTACAACACAAAGGTGTTCCATCAGGTCTGTGGGCTCGTCGGGGAGTGTGCTCAGGTGGAGGGTGGATTGGAGGACGATGGTGATTCCTCCTGGGTGGGTGGGGCAGTCCTTCCTGGAGATCTTGTATCCTTGGGGAGTGGCGATGGTGATGTCTGGTCCTGAGGTGGTGTTGGTCTAGGTTTCGGTAAAGAAGGCTACGTCCGGGGTGGTGCTGTCGAAGTGGTTCCAGATTTTGGTGGCGTGTTTGTGGAGGGATTGGACATTGAGGAAGATGCATTGCAGGGTCTTCAGTGTGGTTGTGTTCTTGCGGGCAGGTTGCACTGGGTCCGCGGTCTTGGCAGTGCTGCAGGTGTCCCGGCAGCGGTGACAGCTGAAGGGTCCGTGGGTGTCGGCTGGTGATGCTAGCTTGCAGTTGGTGTTGCGGCCTGAGTTGAGAGTATGGAGTGCTGGTGGGTCGTTGCATTGGCGATGCAGAGATCCAGAGTTCCTGGCGCTGGTCGCAGTCAAGTCGCGGACAGGCGCAGACGGGATCGCCTTTGGCACAACCACCATTAAGTAGGGGTCGGGCAGGGCTGGACAGCTGGGAGGCAGGGAGGGGAGCTGGATTGGGCTTGTCACACTGGTCGTGCTGGGTGAATGGGCTGTGGGGAAAAACGGGCTGAAAAAGGCAAAAGGAAAAAGGCAAAAAGATAGAGAAAAGTGCAAATAAGGCAGTGACAGTGCAAGAAAGAGTGGAGGAAAGACACAGGACACAGAAGGAGAGTGAAAGGGGGATATTGAGATGAGGGTAAAAAACAAGTGAAAAATGGAAGAAAAACACAGAACGAGAGTGAAGGGGGAGCTTGAAATAAGGGGAAAATGACATAAAATGGAGGAGAGACCCAGAAGGAGAGTGAAGGGGGAGATTGAAGTGAGGGAAAAAAACTGGTGAAAAATGAGAGAAAAAGCAGAGTGAGAGAATGAAGACAGAGGTCGACTGCACCACCAGGGATGAGGCACAGGTGAAACCTCCGGGTGGAGGAGGGCCTCGAACACCAACACTCGAGAGTTCAGGGGCTCGGTGGAAGGTCTAACTTAATGGTTGACCTGCGAGGGAGGGAGAGCAATTTCACTGACAATGAGCCAGTGGTCTTACTAGGTTGCCTTTTCTGTTTATTACTTACTTACTATGCGCATAGGACATTAGTGAGGGTAATTTGTTACACACAAAGTTTTTTTCTTCTGTTTTACTTATTGAATTCTTGCAACACTCAGCTTCTTCTAAATGTAGGAAGCTGAAACACTGTCTTAGTCAGACAATTACGTAACAAAAATAATGAGTGGACCCTACCTATTAGGTACTAAGGGACTTTCCACTCAAAAACCCTTTGAATTCGATTCAGTCCTCATCAAGAGACTTATAAAGAAACTTATCAGAACAGAGCTTCATGCCTAGTTTCTAACAGATTGCCTCAATGCAAACATCATTCAAGTAGTCCTTCAGGTATAGAATGTTCCAATTATATTCACAAAAAATGATGATGTTAAAGAAGGCTTCAGTTACGCTGCAAATACATGCTTGAGAACCTGGATTGTCCCGAGCATCGAGACTGCACACAAACACATCAAAGTAATTCTCAAATAGAGAATTTAGAAAGAAAATGAGTAGTGATGCTAAAATGACTAATTCCAAATCTCTCCTAGATAAAGTGACATCAACTATCGAGAATTTGGAACAAATAAATCAATGTGACCCAAAAAAAAATACAAAAAGACATATAGAGGTATAACAAAGAAAGAACGTATCCATATCTCAGGAAAGGTGTTTACCAATCATTTGGCCCCTTGACTCAGCCCTTTAGAAGAGTCAGTTTCTCGCACACAGGCTCACACAAAGATAGCGACAGTATTTCACACAACAGAAAATACAGTAACCAAACCTTTATATCTTACCAGGTTTTTTTAGATCAGAACTACAGGAAATCAGGCCCATAGAGGAGACAAAGAGGAGGCAGGAGAGGATGGTACCGCAATCAGTACACACCAGGACAGTGACAAACTCGCAACCATTATTCCGGATGGTAAATTCCCAACATACACACCCTATATTTATTCTTTCTTCTTACACTCTGATGGACATAAAACATTAGGGGCCCGATTCCGATCTCGGAAAGCTCTCTGACCGAGTCAGATGCGGAGTGTTTTCCGACCAAGCCGGACTCCTACAGTCCGCCTGAGCGAGTACGATGCGGCCGCATGCTGCTGGACTTGGTTTGGTCGGACTCCAATTGAAGTCAATGGGAGCCAGTCGAGCGACGTGTACATTGGCTCCCATTGACTGAATGGGTATGTCGCGCACAAGGGCGCCCCCCACAGTGGGTAGGCATCAGTGCCATCTATACCGCACATGCCTGTGTTAGGGAGACCCTTGGGTCTCCCCCTGTGTCCGAGTCCTAAGGCTGCATGTGATGGGGGGGTCTGACGCGCACCCCCAAAGGCAACTTCCCGGACGTTTTACGAACCGGAAACTTATGCTCGAACCGGCAATCCGAAGCGTGCATCGTACTGGCTCGGTCAGAAATCGCGTCCATTGCACGGCACGGTTTGCTTACGGACGAGACGTACGGAGTGGATCACTGACATTATATCGACGTCCAAAATATCGAGATACCAAAATATCGAGGATAAAATATCGAGGGACAAAATATCGACTGCCTATCTTCAAACAGGTAAGTACTAAAATATCGACTCCAAAATATCGACTTACAAAAATATAGACTGTCAAAATATCGATTTTTGTAAATGTCTTTAAATTAAGTTAAAACTAATATAATAATAAATATATTTAATATAAACTTAATAAAAATAAATAATTAAATGTAATATTAATAAATAATTATTATAAATAAATAAAAATTATATTTAAAAAAAAATATATATCTATTTATATATATATATATATATATATAAAATACATATTATTATTATATAAACATATATAATATTTTTACCGTAGCATAGCTAAATAGTTAAAAATTATTGTTACAACTCTAGTGAGTTCAAGAGTAGCAAAAGCGTTGAATAGCGTAGGGGTAAAATTTACTATTCCCACTCCAGTGGGTGCAACAGTATGGAAAGCGTTGGATAGCGTAGGGGTTAAAATTACTATTCCCACTCCAGTGGGTGCAACAGTAGGGAAAGCGTTGGATAGCGTAGCGGTTAAAATTACTATTCCCACTCCAGTGGGTGCAACAGTAGGGAAAGCGCTGGATAGCGTAGGGGTTAAAATTACTATTCCCACTCCAGTGGGTGCAACAGTAGGGAAAGCGCTGGATAGCGTAGGGGTTAAAATTACTATTCCCACTCCGGTGGGTGCAACAGTAGGGAAAGCTCTAGATAGCGTAAGGGTTAAAATTACTATTCCCACTCCAGTGGGTGCAACAGTAGGGAAAGCGCTGGATAGCGTAGGGGTTAAAATTACTATTCCCACTCCGGTGGGTGCAACAGTAGGGAAAGCGTTGGATAGCGTAGGGGTTAAAATTACTATTCCCACTCCAGTGGGTGCAACAGTAAGGAAAGCGCTGGATAGCGTAGGGGTTAAAATTACTATTCCCACTCCAGTGGGTGCAACAGTAGGGAAAGCGCTGGATAGCGTAAGGGTTAAAATTACTATTCCCACTCCAGTGGGTGCAACAGTAGGGAAGGCGTTGGATAGCGTAGGAGTTAAAATTACTATTCCCACTCCAGTGGGTCCAACAGTAAGGAAAGCGCTGGATAGCGTAGGGGTTAAAATGACTATTCCCACTCCAGTGGGTGCAACAGTAGGGAAAGCGCTGGATAGCGTAGGGGTTAAAATTACTATTCCCACTCCAGTGGGTGCAACAGTAGGGAAAGCGTTATATAGCGTAGTGGTTAAAATTACTATTCCCACTCCAGTGGGTACAACAGTAGGGAAAGCGCAGGATAGCGTAGGGGTTAAAATTACTATTCCCACTCCAGTGGGTGCCACAGTAGGGAAAGCGTTGGATAGCGTAGAGGTTAAAATTACTATTCCAACTCCAGGAAGTGCAACAGTAGCAAAAGGAAAAAAAACATAAATAAATATAATTAATAGAAATATTAGTACCAATTAAATTTTATTTCCAATACCAATTACTTTTATTTACCAAGTAAATTTGATTTAATGGTCAATTATTAATTAATGAACAATTTTAATTATTTAACATAATTAAATAATTATTATTAAATTACTTCCCACCCTATCCCCCTATAAACTCACAACCCACTACAGAAATTAATTTACTAAATATTATGTATTTAACAATTAAATATTTATAATTAATTACCAATTATATTTTAATTAATTACCAATTAATAATTAATTAACAATTATTAATAATTTACATAATTAATTAATTACAATTAAATTACTTCCCACCCTATTCCCCTATAAACCCACAACACGCTACAGAAATTAATTTACTAAATATTATTTATTTATTTAAATTTTTATTATTCATTACCAATTATATTTTACATAATTACCAATGAATAATTAATTAACCAATATTAATAATTTACATAATTAATTAATTAAAATTAAATTACTTCCCACCCTATTCCCCTATAAACCCACAACCCGCTACATAAAATATTTTACAAAAAAATAATTATTGATCAATTAATCAATTATTATTAATTACCAATTATATTTTAATTAATTACCAATTAATAATTAATTAACAATTACGATTATATTACAGATTAAATTAATTATATTTAAATTACTTCCCACCCCATTCCCCTATAAACCCACAACCCGCTACAGATTTATATTACACAATTATTACAATTTAAAAAAAGTACCTTATTTTCGATATTTTTGTTGTCTATATTCTATCTAGTCGATATTATGTCTAGTCTATATTTTTGATTCAATATTTTGTCTATTAATATCGATAGTAATCGATATTTTTGTAGTCTATATTATGTCTGGTCGATATTTTGTCTAGTCTATATTTTTAACTCGATATTATGTCCAATCGATATTTTTGCATCGATATTATGACTGTTCACCGTACGGAGTGGTTCGGACCCGGAAACGATTTGGTAGATGAATTTCGCGCTGCTCTCATCGTACTTGCTTGCTAGTACAGATGTACGAGTCGGGCGGAAAACACGCGTACGGCTTGTATTTTTTCCCGCCGGATCGCGCTTGTGAGAAGTTAGCCTGGTATATGATGTTCACTATTCTAGTGAGCACCTTGCACCAGTCTAAACAACCCTTATGGTGATGGTTGTAAAGTCAACATTATAGACCAGCTATCCTAGTGGTAGCATGGATGAAGCAGTCTTAGGCTAAACTTCAGAAGGCATGTGAAGCCGGCTGTTTTACCATATATAATCCCTTGAATATCAAATCAAAGGACACTACACCAAGTATATATAAAATATATATGTATTTATTACTAACACAACCCCTCTGGACTCTTTATGAGGTCAGAGGTCGGAGCACATAACAAGTTACTCAATCAGCATACTGTAAGTTGCACAAAATACAGTTAGGCCCTAGGGGCGCCGCAAACCATATACTAAGTAAGTAGTATAAGGACCACTTCAGAAATAGGGAATAGGCCTAGGGCCTAGGGAATCGCTGGGGCTACTCTGAACAACCAAGGGATTGGAAGTAGGAGGCCCACGGGAGGCGTGTGCAGAGTTTAAACACACACCCGGGTTACCCTAGAGTTACAATGGGAACGTAAAAGTCAATAAGATGTAGATTTCGAACACTTCCAGGTGATTTACGGTGAAACCCCTTTAAGCTAGGACACTTGGTAATCAACACCCACGTGAGTACTGAAGTACCCGAGTTACCTCACCCAGGGAAGCCAGGTGCATAGGTGTTCTTCTGTGTCGGGTTTCCTCGCTGTTTCCTATGGAGGGCTGCAAAGAAGTGCTGCAGGCGTCCAAGACAAGAGTTTCCTGTTTGATCCAAGGGTGGATCGAAGATGAGAAGAACCTGCAAGCAGAGGGGACAGAGTCTGGGTCACTAGCCAGTGACCAGGAAGTACCAGGCGATGTTGGGTTCTGTGCAGTGAAGAGGTGAAGCTTGTCTCCGCAGCTACGAGGTCCAGGAGGCGTCAACGACAACCAGGAGCTGGAGTCGAGCTGTCCCACAACGGATCTAGCTGTTGGCAGTGTCGGTATCCGTATTGTACCCAACAAACCTTGGCATATGCAATCTATGCAGGATTGGAAGATTGACTTCGAGTCAGACTAGCAAGGTCTGTCGAGCTTCACCTTTGCAGGGAAGCTGGGGCGAGCCTGGAGCAACCAGGCCAGCAATGGAAATTCAAAGGATCGTCAAAGGAGCTGTAAAGTGCCAGCATGCCCCACGCGATACTCGTGGAGAGTGGAGGGTTGAGCTTTGGCACAGATGGTGAGGCGGGTCTGTGGCTTCTCAAACCCCAATGCACAACTGCAAGGGTGTCTTGGTCGTTGCACAGTTGGCAACAAGCAGGATCTCCAGGGAATCTGGTCCCACGTCTCTCGTGTCCTCCATGGGTCTCAGCTTTGCTGTAGGTGTGGGTCGGAGTCGGAGAAGTCTGGAACTCCAGTCCTGAGTAGCTGAGTCTTCGGGTTCCGGCAGGAGCGTCAACAAATCAAACCGGTGAGTCACTGATGGTCCCTGTTTGCACAGGGTGGTCACTCCTTGGCCACAAGGGAGATTTCTTCAGTCTTCTAGTCGAGTAGAACGTCGAAGGTCCAAGAATTTCATTTCAGACTTTCGTTCCAGGATAATCTAATGTCTCTAGACACAGCTCCTATCTTTATACTAAACTAAGGGGCTGGATTACCTGCTAGGTCCCTCCTATGGGTGGGACCAGGGAGGGGGGTGGTTACACCCCTTTCCCTTTGTCCAGCTTCACGCCAGAGCGGGGCTGGAGTGCCTCAGCAACTGGTTTGAGCTTGGCTATGCATGGAGCACCTTGTGTGCCCCAGGCATGTCTCGTTTCATTCAACCCACCCTGCCCCAATACACTAAATCCTGTCTGGGGAGGTCCTTGCACCTCCCAAGGCAGGAAACCTATTGTCCAGGCCGCCCCTGCCGGAGTTTCATCCAGCAGCAGGAGGTCAGACTCGTGTCTGTGGCAGCAGCATCCATTTTGTGATGCTGGGCCTCTGTTTAACTGTAACCGGGATTAATTGTAACTACATGTCTTCTCCCTCTAGAAGGGTGGAATGCTACCCCCGTCGCCAGAACTGGTGAAGGGGTAGTATTCCAAAGTGTTTGACACCTTACACAACATGTTTCGATAAAGCCAGTCCAAAGTTAGCATTAACCACAAGGATTATAATGCACTTAAGAGTATATGGTATGGAGATATCATAGAACAGCTATAAGGATATGGTTCCGAAAGCTGCAGGGGGGCTCAGCTCATGCTAGAGCACCTTCTCACATAAAACCAAGCCCTCTGCCTCCAGGATTGTCGAGGTCTACCATAGGAGTGACTTATAGGTGCATAAGTGTCTATCTTTTAGGATAGATATAGGTATACTATATCCAAGTAAGGAGTGATTACACCACCTTACCCCAGCTGAGTAATCAGCCTGTGGTGTCTGTTTAGAAGGCCAGCCATGGGTGGCATAATACATGCTGCAGCCCCTGGTGGGCCTTGGATGCACCTATGCCCTGCGTACCTAAGCTACACTGTACAGAGGGGCTCACAAGTGTGACCCAGTTCCCAAATAGGCATGTCCCTTAAGTACAATGGGCCTTATTTATGAAGGCCTTGCGCCACCGGTGCGTCACTTTTTCCCATGTTAAAAGTGACTCACCGGCAGCGCAAGTCCTTCATAAATAAGGCCCAAGGTAGTAATTTAGAGAGAGAACAGCTGGGCTGTGGGTCTGATTAGCAGGCCCACAGCCACATTAGAGTCGATAAACCAGAGAATCACAGCAAAAAGTGGGGGTGACCATAGGAAGCAGACCCTACTCTCCTACAGCGCTCTATGCCCTTCCGAGCGAGATCGGAATCGGGTCCTTAGAAGCAACCCTTTCGAGAGCCGCTGAGAACTTTCCAGGTTCTTCTGAACAGTTATTCTCAAACATTACTTCTCAAAGAATGACACAATCTTAGTGTATGACACCACTGTTTTTTTTTATACAGTGCGCTCTTGACTTGAATCGGGTATTGGAGCACTTACATAACACCAGTTGCATTACATGAGGACACATTCATTTGTGTTAGGCACGGGGAGATTCAATGATTTGCCCAGAATAACAGGATTTTCAGCGTCATTACCGAGACTGAAACCCAGTTCGCAATATTCGAGGACAACTGCTCTAGCAGTCAGGCCAACTCCTCTCCCAAGTCTTCACACTACATCTGCAGTCTGTCCCAGTAATCAAATGGTCTCAAAGGAAGTGATCACAATTGAAAACGCCATCCTTACGGAAACTGACAACATGTTTAGAGGCTCTCACTACGGCAAATACAGTTTGTTGAAAGATCAAAACTAACCTTACAACACCTACAATCCTACAATCCCTCCAAGATGTCATCATAAAACCTGTTGACAAAGTGGGTGGAATTGTCTTGATGGACATATTTGCACATAAGAAGGAAGTCATGAAACAACTTAAAATCCAGATCATTACAAAAACCTTTCTAGGAATACTACAGGAGACGTAAGAAAACTCATTATTTTTGTCAGACAGAAAGAATCCGCATTTCGTAACAATCCCACTATACCTGCCATTTACGTTTTTGCAAAAATACGTAAAGACCCACTTAAACCACAAAGGGGACCAACAGGTTTGGGGTGTAACTTTATTTACAAACCATTGGCACAATATGCAGATTTCTTTAAACCCTTTGTCATCAACCATCCCTTTTTCATTGGAGACACAACTGCAATGATTGATGCTATTGAGGCCTAAAAATATTGCTGATCTGCTCCCAGTGGAGGGGGGGCAGAAGCAGCCAAAATGTGTTCACAAAAAAATGGAGAGCAACCCTTGTCTAAGGGGCCACTCGCTAACATGCCTATAAACATATCTCTGGTGCCTAGTGGGCTTTCTGCCCCCAAGGTGGGGCAGAAAGAATGTGGCTATTTTTTGGTATGTGCGGTCGCGATGGGGACATTGCCCAATATGCCCCCCTCTTTTATAAAAATAAACCCTGGTACCTAGTGGGCTATCTGCCCCGAAGGCCAGATCGGGTGTAATAACCCTCATCTGTCTCCCAGGGGGAATAGAAACAATGTCCCTCTTTTATTTAAAAAAAAAACAAATAATCCCTGGTACTTTTTGAGCTTTCTGCCCCTCCTGGGGGGCAGATCTGGTGCTATTGCCCCATCTGCTCCACAGGGGTCAAAGATCGTAGCACTTTTTGGGAGGTGTGGGGACATCATAGTGCCCATTAGGGGGGCAGCCACCCCTAAGTACTAACAAAATAAAAACCCCGGTGTCTAGTGGGCTTTCTGTACCCTCCGTGGGGTAGCTTGTGGGTAATAACCACCATCTGCATCCCATGGGGGCAGGAAGACTGTCCCTTTTGTGTTGGAGATAGGGGCATTAGCATGCCCATTGTGGGCAGCCCCAACCTCTTTTACATAAAAAAGCAATCATCCCTGGAGTCTAGTGGGCTTTCTGCCCCCCTGGGGAGCAAATCGGAAGCTATTGCCCCGAGCTGCACCCCAGGGGGATAAGAAAACATTTTGGGAGGGGTGTGGGCATTATAGTGCCCACTCAGGGCAGCCACCACCCCTAAGTAGTAAACAGGAAAATCCCTGGTGTCTAGTGTGCTTTCTGCCCCTCTCCCCCCACCCCCCATTAGATTGGGGGCTACTGCCCCCATCTGCCCCACAGGGGGGCAGAAATACTGAATATGCCCAAATCAATATAGGAGAGCAAAGGCCCTTGCCCAAGTGCTGCTCCCCCTCCCTGGTGTCTAGTGGTGGATCCCTGCTTGGGGATCACCCTCTTGCGGCAATACCCAAGCAGGGATCCACTAGGGAAGGGTACCATTGGAAAGAGGAGATTCTCCCCATTTTAATGATACCTCTCTAATTTGCCTACATGCCTGGGGTGCTGAGACAGTCCCAGGAGCACGTAGGCAGTGACAATTAAATGAGACAATCAACTGATTTCACTTTTAGTGTAATGTTGTAGGCGCGCCATGTGCGCCGATCAACACAACACTGAAAAGAAAATTCCGCAGGCTCTGAGGCTGAAAGAAAAAATAAATAAATCCCTCAGCTGTTTACAGAAGAGGGATTTGTTACTGCTGTGCCAAGGACGTAATGGTTACCGCCTTGGCACAGCAGCACCACAGCCAAGGACATAACCATAATGTCCTCGGCATGGAAAGGGTTAAACAATTTTGTAAACAACATTTATTGAAAACTGATCTGAGTACTGTCCATCATCATGAGGTCATCTGCATACAGTAAATATGGAACATGGATCTTTCCTAACTTTGGTGAACAAGAGATAGTTTGTGCCAGCATAGTTGGAAGGTAAGTGAGAAGTAATCAAATAAGGTTGGTGCCACCACACATTACTCTCACAATCGACAATGGATTGATATTTTACGTAAAGGGAGCCCTTGTAATTAATTTCCACTTTGGCACAAATAAAGGAATGCAGCTCTTATAGAATGAAGGGGATTAGCAAGACCATTTTTTCCATAATGAATAGTAATTTCCCAGCTCAAAAGTAGTTCTTAAATCAAGAAAGCAACAGAAGAAATGTCCTCGCTATTACCAATAGACTATAATGGTTGTCTATGGTTAAATGACATTACCTGAAGCCACCATGTACTATAGAAATCAAAATATATGACGCAAACCACTCTTTGATAGCTTGAAATATTTTGCCCACAATGTTACCTGTAGTCATATTAGCTGAACAAGAGATAAATTTGGCAACTATGAATGATCCTTTTTAGGTTTTGTCTAGACAGCGCAGGTGCTGTTCCTTCCAGATCTGTATTTTCTTACAGTGAGCTCAGAGGCCACCCATTACTTGTTATTGGTTGGCTTCATTGTCACTTGCATTTGCTTGCTTCTTGTTAGTCAACTACAGTAGAACATTCTGCCCCATCTGCCCCTCTTTCTATATTGCCTCCTGACCCCTTCCGTGTTGCCTTTGTCCTCATCCCTCCATGTTGCCTCCCACCTTCCACCTTGCAATTCACAATAAAAAACCACTATGACACAGGCAGTGCTTGCCGCTTTATACCATCTTTTTTTGTCACCCCTCCATTGTCTCTGTTGCCCCTGTACATCCTACTTTCATTTGTGTTGCCCCCCTGCCCATCAGCAAGAGAAAAGGAAAGCACAATCAAGCTCGCCGCATTATAATGCTTTATTTTTACTATCAGTCTTACCTCATATTAACCACGCTGCTGTACATTAAGGCTAAATAAAGTTAACAAGGCCAAAAGCTCCATCGTAGTTGTTGCTCAAATATGACTTTACCTTGAAAAAATTAAAGACAACAGGTGTTTGGCAAAAAAGGAACAGTTGATTTAATCAAACACCTCAGCTTTGGAAAACAGTTACAGAATTGGGGTCTGAGGACTGTCTCAACGTAAACAAAAAGGTAACAGTTAAACACAGAGCGCACTGCAAATAATGGTCAAAGAGTTCAGCTATGGTTAGTTTGGTGGTGCTCAGGAAGAGCGGGATGGTTACCACACCTCCAACAGTAAACCTCTTGTGGTTTAATCAACAATACATTAGTCCTCCGATCACTCAAAATAATAATCAGTCTTGGAAAAGTTCCTTCCAAATTTTAATTTCAAAGTCGTTCTCTTCACTCCAATCTTTATAGACAGTTCAACGTAGCATTAAAAAGTTCAACGCAGCCAACACGTGTTTCGTCAAGTCAAATCAGACAAATGACTTCTTCAGGGCTGCAACCCAAACAATAATGTAATTAACGTTTTCTCCATAATCAAATAAAACAATATAGTAAATCAAAATCCTTCAAAGTTTTTTATATACAAAATTAGTTAAATAGGGACATCACCAAATTCGTGCCCTAGTCACCTCAAAAGACCAAAGTTTAGCCAAATGTGTATCAGTGCCAAACGTCCCAACATGCAAACCTTAAAGAAATTAGTATGCTGATATGTCTCTCAGCATTCTACAGAGTATAAAGATATGGTTCTGGGCAACACTATACCACCAGCCTAATCACCACTATTAGTCAAACTCACTCCACAAATAACTGTAACTTACCAATTAGTCTTATTCTCGTGGTATTTAGGTAAATGATTATCCTAGTAAATAAAGTAACCACCAACACCCCATTAGTTACATGGCCAGCTACTGACATCTCTCTCTACGATAGTAAGCGTAAAACACAAGCCCTCACCTTAAACACGCACCATGAGTATCTCTTCTAATATCCTTAAGTCTCGATTCAAAGTACAAGCGGGCGTCGACCTGTGGTAAAGGATACCACTGTGTCAAATCAGAACCAATGTGCAATTATTAATTGTTTTCATCGCTCTAGATCAAAGTTGCTCGCATCTATAAAGCCCCTCACCTTAAAGTCCGTTTATGCCGGTCGTCCCGCTATTCAAGTTGAGTCATAAATATCCCGAGTAAGGGATCTGAAACAGGAGAATAGTATCAATGCATTACTCTTGCTATACATTTCGTGATAGCGTATAATCAACGAAATACTGCTCAGCTCTACGCTCACCGTGTATCTGTGACTGCATCGTGTAAAGGATGGCGTTCGTCGTCGCCGCCATCTTGGAGTGGCAATTTGTACTAAAATATTCCGGCGCCATGTCTGAGTGTCTAGTTGCAAATATACACATTACCCTTGTTAGTTAACAATGCTCGCGTAAATCATGCTTTGTATACTTATGAATTAGGTTGTACATTGTTCTAACTACTAGTTCAATAACAGATTGTCTTGGTCCGCGTAAATGTTATTTTTGTATACTGATCGTCGTATCCACGGAAGCATGTCCCGATATACCTTCAGAGATGACACCATTAGTGTAGATAAATTTAGTTGGCGGTCCGCAGTATAGGTTACTATAATGCCACAATCTTATGTGAGCGGAAAAGTATCCCACCATAAATCCATAGTTTGGGAATTTACGAATGAACGTTAAAGTTAGCTCTAATCAGGTCTAAAGTCTTTCGTAGACCTATCATATTTCATGTAGTGGGAGAGACGTTAAATAGCTAATGTAGTCCACACTCTAATTTATGTATTCCAACAACTAGGTTTAATTACAATTGCAGTAAAAGCTCAAGTATCCTTGTTCCACTTACTATAACCGTTATCTTAATGTACATTATGATCTATTAATTTTAAGACCAATCCGCAGTAATTCGCTAGTATCCCAGTGCTACCCAGGGTACCACATAATATCGTGTATCATGAAGTTGTGAGAACACTTCTTCTTTATAATCACATGTATCCAATACGACTATATTGCCCCCCTTGTCTGCTTTGCGAATAGTTATGGTCTTATTATCAATCAGATCTTTCAGGGCCTTCCTTTCATATATAGTCAAATTGTCATCTCTCATATTTACTGACCTGCCATGATGAATACCAATTTCTTTATCAATCTCTAAGTTTACTGCACTTGAAAAAACTTCTATAGTGTTACCAGTTGTAAGCTGCGGTGTCCACCTTGATTTCAGTCTAAATCCACTTGCTTCGCTGTGAAATCTTTCGACCTCTAGGTCTTCAAGTAATTGGGATATAGTAACGGGATCATCCTCTTTCTCAGTTAGAGACATAAGTAATTGTGTGTCTTTCAAACTCTGAATGGTAAGCTTGCTTAATGCTTTATTGACAGGTGATTTCGTTTTAACAGGTACATTTGCAAAAAACTTTTTTAACTTAAGTCTTCTAGTAAATCTAAATAAATCTATTTTAGTCATGCACCAGTTCTGTTTCACCATCGGGCAAAATCCTAGACCTTTCTTCAGTACACTTATCATATCATCTGATAATTCACACTTAGACAGGTTGATAACTTCAATGGTAGCTGAATCGGAATCCCCAATTTCCCTCATTGTTTCCACTCTGTATTCAAGAAACTGTATTAAGGATTGATGACAATACATCCCCTGAACTTATACTTACTTTTTACAGTCAAGATGTTACATTTTGTATTTGTTATACTATGAGCTGTCATTGAAGTTGAGAGAAACAAAACAGGTTATTTATATACATGTAGCTGTTATAACTATTGAAGATACTGCACCCCTTGACCTCCTGACCCAACATTCCCTTTTCCTGCTCTTTCTTTCATTTATATTTAAGATGTGGTACCCTGGGTAGCACTGGGATACTAGCGAATTACTGCGGATTGGTCTTAAAATTAATAGATCATAATGTACATTAAGATAACGGTTATAGTAAGTGGAACAAGGATACTTGAGCTTTTACTGCAATTGTAATTAAACCTAGTTGTTGGAATGCATAAATTAGAGTGTATACTACATTAGCTATTTAACGTCTCTCCCACTACATGAAATATGATAGGTCTACGAAAGACTTTAGACCTGATTAGAGCTAACTTTAACCTTCATTCGTAAATTCCCAAACTATGGATTTATGGTGGGATACTTTTCCGCTGGCATAAGATTGTGGCATTATAGTAACCTATACTGCGGATCGACAACTAAATTTATCTACACTAATGGTGTCATCTCTGAAGGTATATCGGGACATGCTTCCGTGGATACGACAATCAGTATACAAAAATAACATTTACGCGGACCACGACAATCTGTTATTGAACTAGTAGTTAGAATAAAGTACAACCTAATTCATAAGTATACAAAGCATGATTTACGTGAGCATTGTTAACTAACAAGGGTAATATGCAACTAGACACTCAGACATGGCGCCGGAATATTTTAGTACAAATTGCCACTCCAAGATGGCAGCGACGACGAGCGCCATCCTTTACACGATGCAGTCACAGATACACGGTGAGCGTAGAGCTGAGCAGTATTTCGTTGATTATACGCTATCACGAAATGTATAGCAAGAGTAATGCATTGATACTATTCTCCTGTTTCAGATCCCTTACTCGGGATATTTATGACTCAACTTGAATAGCGGGACGACCGGCATAAACGGACTTTAAGGTGAGGGACTTTATAGATGCGAGCAACTTTGATCTAGAGCGATGAAAACAATTAATAATTGCACATTGGTTCTGATTTGACACAGTGGTATCCTTTACCACAGGTCGACGCCCGCTTGTACTTTGAATCGAGACTTAAGGATATTAGAAGAGATACTCATGGTGCGTGTTTAAGGTGAGGGCTTGTGTTTTACGCTTACTATCGTAGAGAGAGATGTCAGTAGCTGGCCATGTAACTAATGGGGTGTTGGTGGTTACTTTATTTACTAGGATAATCATTTACCTAAATACCACGAGAATAAGACTAATTGGTAAGTTACAGTTATTTGTGGAGTGAGTTTGACTAATAGTGGTGATTAGGCTGGTGTTATAGTGTTGCCCAGAACCATATCTTTATACTCTGTAGAATGCTGAGAGACATATCAGCATACTAATTTCTTTAAGGTTTGCATGTTGGGACGTTTGGCACTGATACACATTTGGCTAAACTTTGGTCTTTTGAGGTGACTAGGGCACGAATTTGGTGATGTCCCTATTTAACTAATTTTGTATATAAAAAACTATGAAGGATTTTGATTTACTATATTGTTTTATTTGATTATGGAGAAAACGTTAATTACATTATTGTTTGGGTTGCAGCCCTGAAGAAGTCATTTGTCTGATTTGACTTGACGAAACAAGTGTTGGCTACGTTGAACTTTTTAATGCTACGTTGAACTGTCTATAAAGATTTGAGTGAAGACAACGACTTTGAGACTGTCTCAACGTACTATCAATCTGAGCGGTGTTTTATACTTGTCTTTGGTATTTCATAAAACAGTTCCAGCATTCGTTTATAGGTGAAACAATGTGGGCCATCGCCTTGGAGTCGTAAATAAGGTACTGATAAAAAAAAGTAGATGGACCTCGACCTTGCGTGGACACAATGAGGCCCAGTGGTAACGTGACCAGATGTCCGGCATCAGGGCATGTGATTGCTGCATGTACCGTGTGTGCTGTGTTCTAATTGGCTGAGTGTTCCTAACTTTATGTGGCATCTGACTTTATGGTATTTTGTTAACGAGTGCAGCCCTCCAGCCATGTGTGCTTTTTGAGTTCAAGCACCCTAGACCATTGTGGTGTTTCTGTACCTATCTGTGGGATTGACCTGAGTTTCCTGTTCGCGCTTTTGTCTGCCTGCTATATGCCACCCCTCCTGTGACTTGTCAATCAGTAATCTCAGGTCTAGGTCTCAGAGCCTGCCTGAACATGTATTTCTGAGTCAGTGTTGATAGAGAGTAACCCTGGGCGAAGCACTACGCTACGCTCGCAGAGTTTGCGAAGTTTTCGCAACTTCGCACTATGCGAGCTGCACGTAGCACAGTGCGAACATGCGTAGTGCAGCGTAGCGTAGTGCAGGGGTAATTTTTTGCTTGTTCGTGGTCCTGTACGTCCTGTTCGCAACCGTGAGCAAGCAAAATGATATCAGGTTTCTCATTGTGAGTGGTTGCGCATGCTTGCGACCGCTCTCAATGAGAAACTACCTGTTCGCGTTGAGAAAGCTGCCGCTCGAGTAATAATCTACTCGAGCAGCAGAAAACTACAGCTCGCACTGTGCAAGATGCCGTTTTCAATGCTTGCACAGTGCCGGATGCTTGTCCGCACTGTGCAATCATTGAAAACGCATCTTGCACAGTGCGAACATGCTACTACGCAGCTCGCGTAGTGCTACGTGAAGTTCGCGTAGTGCGAAGTGCACTTCGCGTAGCTTTGCGTAGCACTACTTCGCGAACTACGCCCTCCCTTAATAGAGAGTTCATGACAGGTGAATTTGATAATAGTGATTTGATTTCATTCTAATATATGAATGTATCATTGTGCACATCAACATCAACTTTTTCAATATTAACATTACCCCCTCTAGTTGAATTGTTAACTACATTGTCTAACCATTACTTCATGACAGTCACATTTTTGGGAGCTTGTTGTTCTTCATTTTTGACTATTGCTACTTCCCTAACTACATGCATTCTACCCAATTTGAGGATTGCGTTTTTGCGGCAGGACACCTCCACTTGCAGGAAACCACACAAAAAATAGTACTATGGAAACAGGTAACAATGACGTGCACAGACCAGTCAGTCACTGGAGAAGCCAAGAGAACCAGTTTGAGAACGACTCCTGCTCGGGGAAAGCTCCCTTCTTATGCATGTCTGTTTTTAAATGGGGCAATGTTTGGATGACAAGAGTTAAAGCGCCATTGGTCATTTCATTTCCTGGGTTAAACATACAGCAGGACGCACCAATCTTGGTGCACTCTCCTCCCTCCATTGCGGTCATTAAGTCCAACGCGTATCATTGTTGCATCACCATGTCGCGGATGGCTCTCAGTTCCTCCTTGATTGATTTAATGCTGAGTTTAGTGCTGCTCATCATCTTGAGCATTTCCTATCTGATAATTTGTTACCAGCAGGCGTTCACTTTCATCTGCACGGCTAAGAAGGGTATGGAATCTCCCACTGATATTTGTGCATCGGAGAACTGTCTTAATTCTTCATGAATGTTCTTGTACAGAGCCCAGTCAAAATAATCAACAGTTCTTTTTTCTCGAGCCTGATGGAACAGTCAACCTATTCTTTAGCGAGTGTTGGTACAACCCTGACAGATCTTCTCCAGGAATGACAGGGGTCGGAAGTGTATGGTGACTAGGGATCCGAGGCCATTCAATCCGGGGACGAGCTGAGTGTAAGCAAACTTTCAGCACTGCCAGTAAGTATCCACGACCATGGAGAAGCCCCATTACATGTCTGGAATGTGCATAATTGTGCCACAGTTTTCATTTGTTCCCTGTGGAATTGTTCCTTTACCTCTCGAACAGAAGGAATGCAGTGTAAATTTCCATACAATTAGGGGTTGCCCCTTCTAACCACGTAAATCTATCTACCTCAGTATCCCGGATTTCCTGACATGAGGTATCTATGCTGTTGTTCAACCCTCCCCCCACAAGACTCGTTTCCCTAGTATAATCGAGGTGGACGGCCCTACACTGGAACTCCACATCTGGGGTACATTTGTTATTAAAGAAGACAGAACCAGATACGCTAAGGGACACCCTGGAACAACACATGGAAATGGGAGAAGACGTGTTTGTGAATTGGTTTGGTGGTTTTGCTACCTCTAGGAATCCCTCCTCTGGAAAGCCTTGGGCCAAATAGTATCCTCTCCCATCTTGCCCCTCCTGCACAACATATCTAGCTAAGTTTGAATATCGCTAGGCTCGGTGAAAAGGTACAGTGCTGTGGGATTGGTCTCATATCGGGTCAGATTCACTACTACTGTATAGGGTCTACTTTGTTGGGTTGTATTAGGCTCTAATCCTACATGATTGCAGACCTGTTGGATAAGAGCTAGGGTTGGTTTGTTAATTCAGAAAACACTGCATACTTTCATGTTCCGTAGCCAAACATTTCTTAGGTGTTTCTGTTTTTCTTTAGGGGTTTATCTTTTAATTGATGCAATTTTTAGTAAGACACCGGAAGGTGGCCCCTAATAAGGGTTTCTATTTTGAAAAGTGGGTATTGTTCATGGGATACACTCATTTTTATGGGTTGTTAGGTATCCCCCCTCTCTTTGACTGGCTGGGTGTCGAGCGGTAAAGGATTTTTTCGGGGTGATCTTATGTATATGTGGATCATTTCAGTTCTAAAATCGGGCTCTGTGGGCGTCGCCAGCCATCCAGCATCCTATCTCCCCTGGTGTGTGGATGTGAGTGTCATCGGTATGGGTGGTGTCGTTCAACCTACACGAGTGCGGGTTCATTTATAAAGAGGGGGCATGTCGCAATTGAACATTGTTTGGTGGTAGCAACGTACCCTGAGGGCATCTTTATGCCCCTCTAGTGCATGCAACATGACCTTCGCTAGTGTCGCCAGGTGTCTTAACTATCCCTTTTTCTAGAGACTTCTTTTGCTCTAGCTTTGGGCTTCTTTTTATTGGTCTTTGGGCGCTTATTTTTTTTTTTATTTTAACAGTTTTATATAGCGCTGGCTAGACCCGAAGGTATCAAAGCACTTTACATGAGAACATAGCATCAAAACATTTTTACATTGCTACATTAATTAGGGTTATAATTAACAAGTGCTAGGGAAAGAAAGACGTGATCTTAACACAATAATATAAGATATTAGAGCGTAACTTAACCAGGAATCACGTTATAGGAAAGGTGGAGGATAGATGGTACAGACAGTCAGGATAGAGGCAGGGGGATAGGGCTAGGGGATCTGAAGGGGGAAGGTACTCAGTGGGAACATAGCAGTCGAGTAGTTGAAGAGAAGAGATAGAGGAGCCGCGAAGAACAGTGAAAAACAATGTCCGAAGTCCGGCTGGGTAGGTGACGGCCAAGGGGGTGAGCCAGACTCCGCTTTAGCTGCATGGGAAAGCTGCATGGGACAGCTCCACCAGGCAGCGGGCAAGGGTGTTCAGTCTCCATGGTAAACAAGACAGAGATTAAAGAAGAGACCAGTATTACAGAAATTCGAAGCAGGGGATAAGTGAGAGACAGGGAGACGAGGAGAAACTGAACCTGAAGTCCGGCTGGGTAGGTGACGGGCAAGGGGAAGAACCAAGGCCGATCTGCTCAATAGCTGAGCTGAGCAGCTCCACCGTGTGATGGGCGCAATGCTCAGACTCCACTGTCCGGGTAATCAGGTACACTAAGAGAGTGACAGATTGGCGCAGGGGGAGGGAAAAACCATGGTCCAAAGGGAATCCGGACACTATCTTGAGGACAGGCATTGTCCATGTAGGGCTGCGCAATAAAAAGTTCAGCTCTGGGAAAGAAATCACCACTGGCAGCCATGTTAGGTTCAGGCAGCCATCCGCCTCTGCCTCGAGTGAACAGGGGACCCCTCTCCACACAAAACGAATACCAGGCACCACAGCACTTCATGGGGAAAGGATGGGCCAGTCTCCCCTGCCACCAGAGCCCACCTGGACGCATCACTCCTCATTGCATTCGAGCGTGGTAGGAGCCACCATTTTGCCTCATGCTGGGGATGTGGGGGGGTCCGCTCACCACTGCCCTTAGCAACTGGTGACTTTGGGATCGAGAACAACTTATCCAACCCATTCGCTATGGCCACAGCCAACCATCCACATACTGTGGTCGGGCCACACAGGCGGATGGTGGCTGCAGATTTGGCGATCACGGGCTGCACCCTTGGTGTAACCGATTCGCTTCAGCTGCGGGCGCTCGCCAGGGAAGATGAAAGGGCAGCCTCCAATCTCGCTGCAAACTGGTGCAGTTTTTCCGGGGGCCCACTCATGATGTCGCAACCCCCGCACTTCTACCTCCTAACGTGCGTCCGTTTCACCTCGGGCTCCTGATGTCACGGCCCCCGCACTTCTACCTCCTAACGTGGGTCCGTTTCACCTCGGGCTCCTGATGTCGTGGCCCCAGCACTTCCACCTCCTAACGTGGGTCCGTTTCACCTCGGGCGCCATCTTCAGGCGCTATCGACAGGGGAGGATATTGCCGATATCACGGCAGAGCAGCCACTGGATGGATCGGCGGCCACAGCGGCAGACACTCCAGATCGTCCGATGTTGGCATTTGGCCCTTTCTGATAATTTAGTGGGTCTTGAAGGGCCGCACTAGGATGTTGTGTGCGGGGCTTCCACGGAGCTTAAGCTCTGAAGAGCCATGTTGGAATTGGCTCCTCCCCTTGTTCCACTCCCCTAGATCTTCACATGATCTGTTATCTCAATCTGTTGTGAATCGGAGGGGGCTGGAGAGTTGCTCCTCGGCCCCACCATGTGCATTTGATATTGTGGTGTCCAGGATTGGGCTTATTGCTTCCTTCAGATAATGTGTGTAAGTCTTTTGTGTTAATTGGTAGGCCTGATACAAGGGTGAGCACATTCCTGCATTTTATTCCCTCTCGGAGCTCCCCGGTACCCCCTCTCCCTCAGACCATATCTTTACCAGGATATTTGGACCTGCGTTTCCCAGCTGTGGCCAGGGACTTCTAACAAGCTACAGTCTTCTTCCGTCATTTTGAAGGAACATGACACATGAACAGAATTTGGATATTTGGAAACCTGAAGGAATGGGGAGAAAACACTGCTGAGATTATAAGATCCTGGGGAGCCCGTTCCAAGGCACAGAAGCCTTGCAGAACTTTGATCAGAGGTGATTAAGGGGCCGAGACTGTCTAGCAAATTCTGGGATGAATGCTAACCTGGCAAAAGACTCAAAAGGCTCGATGCCATGCGGGCACCTCACAACTTATTGGTTCTGTGCACGTGCAAGTTATGGAATGTGCAGTATCCTGGGTGTACGGGGAAACCTGGCTCCTGATACCGGAGATCAGCTTTGTTTTGGAACTAAAAGGGGGGCCTTCAACTGCTTGAGGCCTGCAGTTTGTCAGGTGCTGATGAAACTACACACCCTGAAGGAAACATGGGCCACAGGCCAGATGCCTGAGAATGGGGACCTTCTGACCTGGTTATTGGAAACTGCCTCAATTGACTCTGGCTGTTGAGATCTGGGTTCCTGCATTTATGCACCCTGTCTGGGAGCTGCCCCTCCCCCTCGGCAGACTGCCCTCCCCCTGGGGTGTGACCAGCCAACCACACTCTGGGGAATCAGCAGCAGAGGGGGGCTTTGGCTCCCACAGACACCGTGATTGGCGAACTCTATCGAGCATACCTGTTTGACAAAACACATACAGCAGCCCTGAGCTTCCCAAATGCAAGTAAATGCTTGAATTCCTTATGTTGTCTCATTGGCCCTTTGTTTGAGTGTTGTTACAGTGAGTTTTGAGGTGTGCATGAACTGGAGGCTACGCATTGGGGGTTTTAACTTACTGCACATTAGGGTTCAGCGTGAAGGCATTACTTGCCCAACCAGTTATCCCTCCCTGCTGAGGTTGTGGCCTCGGTCCTTGTTGGGCTGTGATCCCTGTCTGTGGTTGCTGTTGCCACATGTTTGTCCAACTACCTGACCCCTGTTGCGGTGGTGGACTGACTTCCATGCGTCTGAGTGTAAAAGGCGTCGGTTTTTCTGAGCTTGGTTTTATGGATGGAGATTTTGCAGGGGTTAACCTAGGCTCATTGACCTTTGTTTGTGATATGACTTTAATCAGCATTTGTCGGGCATGTGGCCCATTATGCTGCCAACTACCTTGGTTTCTGCAGTTACAGCTAAGATGATACCCTCTGGGGTTTTGCAGTGGAGCCCCTTTCAAAACTGGGGCCAATTGCATGTTCGCTGCACTTTTTTCATTTTCTGTTGGACCAACTTAGCAGTCTCTTTGGGCTTGCTCCTGTTTTTCTCTGTCCTTTTTTTGTTACTTTTTGTGATCGTGTAATATGTGAGCTTGAATCTCCCACCAGGGCTTGGTGTCTAGCGCTACATTCCTGTTCAATCTGTCCATGGCTGTCCTGTCTCTTGTCCCCATTATTCCCTCATTCTATTCAGAAAACTGGTTACGGTCTCCCCAGCTTTCATAGTTTCTGCCATTAACCCTCTCACATCTAGGTAGTCGGGGAATATTTCCCTCAGGGTAGTCCATATTTGGTACCTGTATGAATTGAATGCAGCCCCATCATGCTCTGTGTTTATCAGCGTGATTGACGGGATGCGAGCTCAGGCAAACACTGTGTTAGTCTGCTCTCCTATAAGACTACTTACTAGACATTTGACATCGCCTATTGCTAGGTTTATTCCCACGGTGTTCTCCACAAAATATGAGATCCATTTCCCAGTCCCATCTAACAATTGGGGAAATGTGGTCATTAACCCTTCTCTAGCCATTTGAACCCATGGCACGTAGATGGTCTCTGATGTGCTCTTCCACAATAGTGGGTAGCTCCACTGGTTTCTACCTAACATAGTGTTCCCATCTGCTCAGGTAATCTTGCATGTAGGGGGAGTTCCACTTTGGATCTTCCCCTCCATGCCTGATGCAGTCTTCCACAATGGTCATGTACTCTGGTTCAAAAGATCCTTCCTCCCACCAGGGTCTATCATACTGGTCTTTTCCCTCTGTCCAGTGGGCTAGCAGATGACAAAATGGCCATGGAACAATCTCACCTTCCTCCCAGGACACTATCTCGCTTGGGGTCAGTTTGCCTTTCTTGCTTGTTCATGAGGAGCAGTGGACGACTTCATTGCTTCTCCACTCATGCGCACACAAACATGCAATCTTTGATCTCCTTCATCATAATTGAGTTAGCCCAGGATACCTTGACCTCTTATTTCCTGGTCAGCCCCTCTCCTATGTTAATGATTTGGTGAGGCTCGGATCCAGGCTAAAAGTCTTTTCTCTAGCTCTGCCTCGGACTCTTCCCTGAATGGTGTTCTGTACCGACCCCCTCGCTCTCCTCAGTTGGAGGGCATGCTGTTCTACTTTCTCGTTGTTTTTCCTGGATGCTCTCTCTCTCTCCCCCTCCTTAGTTCGCAAATTTCCTCTAAATCTCCCTAGGGTACCTCCTTTGTTCCAGGCTATGTGCTGTTTTTTTTTTTATTGGAGCCTGCCCCCAAAGTCACTTTCTGTCAATTCTATGGCTACCTGAGCAAACCCTGTGGCTTTCTCCTCGTCAGCGGATCCCGGTGGAATGGAATCCCTTTCCTCACCCTTGGTAGTCTTATCACTGTCCAGAACCACTATGAATCTCCCTGTCACTCTAGTGTGTTCAGCTGAACCAGTACATGTTCTCCCTACCTCTGGTGTTCTATTGGCTGAATGCAATGGACAGGGGTCAAACTTTGAGGAGCTCTATCATTAGAATGGGCAGTGCTGGGATTGCCTGGGCCTGCTGGCCTGGACATAACAGTTTGTTGTTTGGTAGGGGACCCTCTGGCTCACTTGACCGGTGGATTGGTATAACCTAATGAGGGGGTGCCAGGTATCGGGGAGAGCACCTCCATTCCTGCATATGGGGAGGTAGGTCTGGATGACTTGCATGCTAACTGTGGGATAGGGTTATTGGTCTGTGACTCCTAGAAGATGGCCCATAGTTCTAATAGTGCCTCTCTCCTGTTCTTCTTTTGCCCTACATATTTGACCTCTATGTGTGTCCTCATCTGTTAGATTATGCAAGTGTCAAAGTCTTCCTCCTTTTACCAGGGAAATGTGCTTGCCTTTGTATGTGTGTGTAATTTGTGGCAAATCTTGTTAATTTTTTTTTTACCCTGTGTGGGGAACCTGGGGGTATAGTATCAAGGGGTTTATCTCCGCTTTTTTGGCTTTAAAAGCCAAGAAAGCGGAGATAAAATTATCTCCCTATTACCAAGCTGTCGCTAACACCAGTTAGTGACAGCTAATAGGAGATAGTGACCATCTTGGGCCCCGCTTTGCATGTCAGTGATATTTATCACTAATGACATGCAAAGTGGGCGTGCCAAGATGTTAGCGACTGGAAACAGTCGCTAACATCGCTATCTCCTATTACCAACTTTTGGAGATATTCGCGCTAAGCGCGAATATCTCCAAAAGCTAACACCTGCCCTGAGCAGTTCTTCACCATGTTATCCAATGGGAGGTGGATAACATGGCTAAGAGCATTTGCTCGATAATGCATGAATATCGCTGACTTTTCAGCGATATTCATGCATTGCGGCCGATTTTTATCGCATTTGCGATAAACCTTGCTAATAGCAAGGTTTATCTGCGATAAAAATCGCCGATGTGCGGCGATAATTTTTGTCTCTAAACAAGTTAGAGACAAAAATTATCGCTAGTTGTTGGTAATATACCCCCTGGTTCTTATGTGTTATAGTGGTGACTCGGGTCATAGGGAATTATATACACAGGGATTCTTAGTTCTAATTACTTTGAAACAAGCTCAGCGTTATTTACAAATGCATCAACATGATAATTTCAGAAACACAAATAGCAATGCATATGAAGAGTCACAACCTTGAAGAAAGTGTAATTGCTATTTCTAATTTCATGAAATTTGGTATCAAATAGCAAACCTTACTTTTGTATTAATTAGCGATTGTTAGCAATAGCAACGCCTTTAAATGGCAGATTGAGTCATCGACAACACACAAAATAAAGTTGCATTAATTCACCAGTACCATAACATCAAAGATACATCAATTTTCAACTATAACAAAGTAAGAGGACGCAGAATGCAATTTTTACAAAAGGGAACATTAGGAGCGTGTGAGGGTCGGCGGCTCTCATCCTCCTGGACCTGTCCGCGGCATTTGACCACACCTTGTTGATAGAACTTCTAAAGACCATACGTTTGGGAGAAAAGGCCCTTTCGCTTTTAACATCATTGTTCACATATAGAACTCAGACAGTGCAATTAGGCGATTTTAAATCTGCACCCTTTTCCCTGCCTTGTGGGGTACCACAGGGCTCTTCATTGAGCCCTACGCTGACACTAAAGGTGCTCCCCTTAGAGTTGACTGTAGTGTTGACACTACAGTCAATACTGAGGGGAATGCAAATTGTGCACTGCGTGTACCATGATGCAAAGGAGCAAACCTTTCTGGGATATAATGTAGTGTCCGGACACACCCTTTTCTCTGCCCAAACTGATTGTCATGACCTCCTCTCATGTTCCCTTTTGTAAAAATTGCATCCTGCCCATTGATTACACTTCATCCTGCATGAGCCATAAAATACAGCCCGAGCCGGAGAGTACTGCCCGAGCCGGAGAGTATGGCCTGAGCTGGAGAGTAGGGTCCGAGTGCAGAGAGTACGGTTCGGGTGAGGAGATTCTGGCCCAACTGCAGAAGTAAAGCTACGACTCATAAATGATCTCTGTAAATATCAAAAGTCATAAAGGTAGACTTTTGTCTCAGGTTACCTTTGTAAATCGGCCTATGTGTTTTTTAAAAAGTGTAAACCACATATGTAAACATATTTTAGATAAAGTTTCAGTGTAGCTGTTTAGTAAGAAGCTAATTTAACATTCCCCTTTGTATTCATTTGTCAAAAAACTACATCAAAAATGCGTTTTACTTCTACACAACAACACAGGCAGTCATGATGACATCAGTAGTCGTGAATATATATGACAAAGTGTAAAACAGATACATAGACCTATTTTATACAACCTTTGAGTCTAGCTGATTAGTAACATATTGGTTTACCTTTATTTCAACAACACATTTGTAAAAATAACTGTTTAAAAAAATAACTTTCAACATCATAACTCACGAATAGAACATAACAACTAAACACCCATGAAATTACCCAGTGCCACCCAAACTCATTTTGAAAATTGTGCTGTTTTTTTTACTTCTTTCACTATTTCGACACAAATAAAATGGAATCAGAAGAACCTGACCCCAGGTCGCTCCTCACGCCGCACGGTCCCTGCCCACTGCTCCGCTGTTGCCGAGGGTTCGCCCCTGGTAACTGCTAACCTTTTTCCTTTGCTGTTACTGTAATTGTATTTTTCGTTATTTGTATTTTATTTTCAGGCGCTCCTTGCGCCCCTGCCATCTGAGCCCCCCCACTCCCCGCTTCCCGCCACTGCTCACCCGTGTCCCCGCCCCCTTCTTTTTCCTTCTTTTCCACGCAGCTGCCTCGCGCAGCTGGCGCGCCAAAGGCAAGCCCGTCTGCGCTCATCCGTGCCTGGACCGCGCCCAGCACTGGAACCCCTGGACCCCGCACCCCCCGCAACGCCAGACTGCTCTACGACTACAGCACCCTCCACGCACTCAACACCGGACGAGACCACCCCTGCTACCGGGCCACCCCGAAGCGCACCCAAGGGCCCTACGCCTGCCGGAACTGCAGATTCACCTGCATCCAGCTCACCAAACCGCCAACCAGAGAACCCAACCACCTCCGCTGCATCCTCCTCAACACTCGCTCTGCTCGGAAAACCCGCCATCGAACTCTGGGACCTCCTAGACTCCACCGCCCCGACGTCGCCTTTAGAATGTTCGTGTATGCATGGTTTGAATGTGTGGTCAGTTTGAGTGAGTGGGGCTGAGCAGCTGGTTGCTGCTCCCACCGGGAGCAGCAATCAGCAGGTTGAATTATAGGGGGCTGCAGAGTCCTCAGTTCTGTTAATGCTCAGTTTTATACATGATTTGTTTTGTTGAACCACGTAAGTGCTCTATTCAGTTAGAGGTGTTCATTTATACAGAGAGCCGCTGGGTGTCATGTGCCCTTTAAAGTGTGTTATTCTTTGGTTTGTGTTTGAAAAGTCATTACCTTTGTGTTTTGGGAAGTCATATACCCCGTGCATTTTATTTTTTGGGTTCCGTGTTTATTGCTTTTCGTGACAGTCTGGCCAACTGGCATGATTTGGATATTTAGGGCTTTGGTTTGTGATGGGGGATGGTGGTTATGTGATTTTGCATTGGTTTTGTGCGAGAGGATATTATGCCTCTTTTTGTGTTTTGTGCAACAATTCCTATATTATGCTATATTGCTATTCTATTCATTTATTTTTGTTAACTACTTATTTGAAATCCCATCCTCGTCGCCATTGTTACATTAATAAAAAGTACTTTGTATGGTAAGTAGATCCAATAGCCGTAGGTGTTCTTAAGTAGGTTTATTAGTTAAAAGTTGGTAGTAAGGAAGGCCCCACCGGGAGCAGCAACCAGCTGCTCAGCCCCACTCACTCAAACTGACCACACATTCAAACCATGCATACAAGAACATTCTAATGACATCACACACACAGGTTGAGCAGCAGGGAAGGAGAAGACCAGAATATAACAAGAGAGAAACAGTGAGAGAGAGGAAGAGAGGAAGAGAGGAAGAGCGAAAGAGCGAAAGAGTGTGAGAAAGAGAGAAACAGAGGAAGAGTGAGAGAGAGAGATAGAGAGGGAAAGAGAGAGAGCGGAAGAGAGAGAGAAAGAGAGAAACAGTGTGAGAGGAAGAGAGTGAGAAAGAGTGTGAAGGAGAGAAAGGAAGAGATGGGGAGGGACAGTGAGTGCCCACACTGTTGAAAAAAATCCTCACAGCTCACCTTTACACCACCGCTGTGTCTCCAACCACGTGCCGGGACCTACTGTAGCCCTCAAGCTTCCACATCTCAAACATAGTACAGAATAAGTAATGGCAGTGCATATACGACTGCGTACGCATAAATCGCTGTGCCGCCTTTGTGCATCCAGGCTGGTGCACCCCATCCACTCCCGCCGCCCAGAGGTATCTGCACGCCACTGCACATCCAGGCCTCACTGCTCACCTTTTTGCCGACAGGGAACCCTCCACATCAAGCAGCCTCGCTCCACAAGCCAATAAGTCTTACATTTGGTGCTGCGTCTTGATTTTGCTATGGCAGAGGACAAACTGTCCCCTCTATTGTCCTTTGCCACCCTTAGACTGGCAGTTTCAGCCCCGATCCTGTCGCGTCTCGATTATGGTATCTCTTCTACCAAGGTCTACCAAAAAATCTTCTGGCCAGGCTCCAGGTGGTAATGAACGACGCAGCTAGATTAATCTTAAAAAAAAACAGACATGCACATGCCACACCCTTACTGCAGGACCTACATTGGCTCCCGATCATACAGAGAACTAAATTTAAAAGTCTCAGTATTGTGCATAAGGCCATTCATGGCTCAGCCCCCAGCTACATTAAGGACCGACTGACTAATTACACCCCGAGCAGGTCTCTCCGGTCAGCTGATGCCTGCTACCTGGCCTGCTCCTGCTTTAACCGCTCGTCCTTGGGTGGTAGAGCCTTCTCGACCATAGTCCCTCAGGCATGGAACAGCCTCCCAGTTAAACTATGTAAGGAAACGAATCTCCTTCGGTTCAGGAAGAGTTTGAAAACTGTACTGTTCGTAGAGGCATGGGGTCGCTCTGAGAAGGTCACTTCGTTCTCTACTTGTACTGGATGTCCGCTGATAGCGCTTAGAGACCCCTGGGTGATAATGCGCTTTATAAATTCGCATTAACATAACATACTAGTGCACCCATCATCATCGCAGGTTGCACACCCGCTCAGTCTTTGCGGTGCTACTAACTCAGTGACCAGTGAGGCCACACACGTGGCAGTAGGCCCCCCTGTTCCATGGCTCAGGCCTACACTGCGGTCCTGCAGGGCATACAAAACATTAGGTGTCCAGACCACTGGGACCACCGGGATGGGCAATCACCGTGGCCGGGTGCCTCTGCTGGCCGCAGTGCATGCGGTGCAAGCAACTCTAAAATGGCGTAGAGCACGTGCACCCGTCTTTTTTATTGGTAGGGTCACGTGTCCTGTGACGCCTGTGCTGGATGGGTGTGGTATGGGTGTATACCAGCCGTGAGGGAGTGGCTGTGGCACACTGACAACTAGACCTGTGACCAGCAGATCACTACAATGAAAATGTAGGCCATGTGCCGTTGTTGTCCTTCCCTGTAAGCGTAGGCGTAGTGGGCTGGCCTGGAGTATGGCATGCCAGCCCTGAGTGAGGCTGTGAAGAAGTATAGGCCAGAGGCAGCGGTCAGGAAGGGCCCACAGCCATGTGGCATTGACTTGAGCTGCATAGTGTTAGTGGTAGGTGTAGCGCTCAGCTTATGCGCAGCTAGCGATGATGCAATGTTTATTGCCCACTGGACTGCGTCATCTGTAATCGCAACTCAATCTGAATTTTGAGCCCTGCTTACTGCAGTGTAGGTTGAAAGCAGTGATAATAAAGGGCCCACAGCCATGTGGCGTTGACTTGAGCTGTATAGACTTAGTGGTAGGTGTGGCGCTCAGCGTGTGTGCAGACAGCGATGATGCAATGTCTCTTGCCTACTGGACTGCGTCCTCTACAATCGCGACTTGATCTGAATTGTGAGCCCTGCTGTGCACAGTGTAGACTTCCATTCAGTGTTTGTTTGTACTTGCAAGATGAATTTGGTCATTGTAGTAAAGCTATAACTGATATAAAACAAGTTATTGAAGCAAGGATACTAAAAGGATATTGTGTAGATTTCAGGAACGTTATACTTAGTTGCCTACTGCACTCTGTAATTAATGAATGAAGAGTGAATTTTAATTGTGAGCCCTGATGACCGCAGTGTAGGCAGGAGGCAGCGGTCAGCAAGGGCCCACAGCCATGTGGCGTTGAGCTGCACAGTTATTGGTAAGTCAGCATCTGTGCAGCCAGCGATGATAAGTGGTGCACTGAGTTAATGGCACCTGAAGCAACCAGCGTGTGCTCACCCTGCGATTATGCGTGGTACGGGCAGACTGCACTAGGAGCAATGTCTTTTGCGTACTTCTTTCTACCTTAATAGGTCCACGTGGCATTGTCTTATGGTAGAGTGAGTTAGTTAGTGTTAGAGTTAGTGACACTTGAAGCACTCAGTGTGTGCGCACCCTGCGATGATGCGTGGTCTGGGCGGGAGGCACTGGGAGCAATGTCTTTTGTCCAATCAATTCTGCCATAATAAGGTCAGATGACGATGACTTATGGTGCAGTGAGTTAGTGGCGCCTGAAGCACTCAGCGTGTGCGCACCCTGTGATGATGCGTGGTCCGGGCGGGCCACACTGGGAGCAATGTTTTTTGCCTACTGAATTCTGCCTTAATAAGTCCACGTGGCGATGACTTATGGTGCAGTGAGTTAGTGGCACCTGAAGCACTCAGCGTGTGCACACCCTGCGATGATGTGTGGTCCAGGCGGGCCACACTGGGAGCAATGTTTTTTGCCAATTGAATTCTGCCTTAATAAGCCCATGTGGTGATGACTTATGGTGCAGTGAGTCAGTGGCACCTGAAGCACTCAGTGTGTGCACACCCTGCGATGATAAGTGGTCCGGTCGGGCCGCACTGGAAGCAATGTCTTTTGTCTAATTAATTCTGCCTTAATAAGGCCACGTGGCATTGAGTTCTGGTGCACTGAGTAAGTGGTACCTTTGGCACTCAGTGTGTGGCAGTCTAAGATAATGCATGGTGAGCCGCACTGGGAGCAATGTATCTTGCCTACCGGGCTGCGTCATCTGCAATCGACACTCCATCTGCAGACACTGTCTGCAGTGTAGATCAAAGTCAGTAGTCTGTACAGACATAAGTCTGAGGTGATGTGCTGCTGGGTTCGCAGGGGGCCTGTGTCGAGGAGACCCACGGTCATGGCAGCATCCATGTGGCAGGGTGAGGGTCGCTTTTCTGGCAGAAGCGTTGGCCTTCACACAAGTAAATCGCGCCCAGAGCCCCGGCCTCGCGTACGTTGGACCAGCCCACTCCACTTCCGCTTCCAGGGGGGGACAAGTCCAACACAGGTACATGACCGAGATCTTCGCCACTGCCTGAGGTAACATGTGTACGTCTATTGTCCACAACACTACAAGCACCAGCAGAATATGTACACAAGGAGAGGTTTGTGCTCTGCATAGTGAGGTCTGTCCAGCACATCTCCGCTACTCTTGGTATTTTGTGCATTATTATTGATGGATGACTTGCGTCCTTCACATATACTTGGATGCCACATCTGCCAACATTCAAGTATTGTGTGGCTGAGGGACCATGCCATTTTTGGAAGGTCCGCTGTGCTGTTCTGTGCTGCCTCAGTGGTAGTAGGGTGGGGGGTGGTCCGGGGGGGACGTCCTGAGGCTGGTTGCTGTGGGTGTTGTGGCTTTCTTGAGTATCGGAGCTGCATGATCAGTAACTTTATGACAATTGTTGGTGTTCAGATGTGATTCTGGGCTGGGCTCCCTTTACACTATAAGTAGTCATCCTGCTTTACACCAGCAAAAGGTAAATGTTAGATTCCTACTGCTAAAGCGGCTTATTGCCTGTTTTTGGATCACACCACAGATTTGGCTGCTCGTTGAAAATATTGGAAAGTGGTGTTTTTGTATTATTTTTGCACAGGAATGCCTACTCTGCATATTATTACCGTTAGTTGTTCCTCTCATTTGTGGTGATTTTGTTTGCAGAACTTATTGCTGGAAAACTGGGGATATCGGCAGTTTTTACTAGGTTAAATATGGAATGATAATTGCGATTCTCCTATTAACATGACCAGAGAATCTGGATTTCATTAAAGACACGGAGGCTAACATTATGCATACAACTTTTAATGCAACTCCAAACAGCCGCATATGTCACAAAGCAATAGTTCCAATGGAACATTACTAACAAAACAATTCTAGTAAGCACCAGGCAATCAGCCTCTTTTAAATAAGGAGTAAAGGAGATGATGGAAATGTCCCAATGAGAAATTCAACGATGAGACTTCAAGTAAACCAAGGTAGATGAAGGCAAGAAAAAAAAACCTCCAAGATCCGTAGAGAAGGAATCAGGAACAAGAGTTCACGAGAGGTTATCTGAAAAGAAAGAAGTGTAAATAAATCTAGAAATACGAATAAAGATAAATCCTGAAAAGGAATTGAGAATTAAGATGAAACAATTTAATAATTGTAGTATGTTCATTGTTAAGGCAAGAATAGTATTGCATATATAAATAAATTTAGGAGAAATAAGCAGTAAGTAAAGTATTAACCAACAACCACCCAGGGAGGGTGGGAGGGATAATGTTAGCCTCCATGTCTTTAATGAAATCCAGATTCTCTGGTCATGTTAATAGGAGAATCGCAATTTCATTACAAGACCGGAGGCTACCATTATGCATGTTGGTAGCCATGTAACACAACATCAGACATATGAGTGATCGGTTTGCAATAATGATGAGCAAAAGTTCTAGAATTCGACCAATCAGCAGCTTTAAGAATATCATCCAACTTACCTCCTGACCAAAAGGACTTACTGGCCATAGCACCTCTGATAGAGTGTGGTTTGACGATATTTAGATCAATACCAGCAAAATTCATAACAATTTTGACCCACCTTGCAATAGAAGCAGAGGAGATACCCTTATGAGGTTTAACAAAGGATATAAGCAACTGATTAACACCAGAGGGGCGAAGAGCATGCATCATCAAATCATATTGTTTCATACAATCCACAACACAAAGTGTTTTACAAATATCAAAACGAGGATAGGATATGGAATCAGACATAGTTTTAGTCCTTCTGTGGAGTTCAAATTTAACTCCAAACATATCATAAGATCTATAAGAAATATCTAGAGCTTTAACATCAGAAACTCTACGACATGAAATTAAACAAAGTAGGGTAGCTAATTTAATAGAAAGATTCTTTCTGTTCAAAAGTGAGTTATCTGGCCAATTACAAAAAAGGTCAAGAATTAATTTGACATCCCACAAAGATTGATATCTAGTTTGGGGGGTCTTCTAAGTCTGATACTTTTAAGAATTCTGCAAATGATAGGATTTTTACCTACCGTTTTATTGTTGACCAAGGAGTGACCAGCAGAAATAGCGGATCTATAGCAATTGATAGATCTATAACTTAAACCTCTGTCGAACTGATCTCCGAGGAAGTTAACTATATCAACGATAGGTGCTTCCACGGGATCCAAGTCCCTTTCCAAGCACCAACGTAACCATACTTTCCAGATGTTGTTATACCGGTAGTGTGTCCCTGGGGCCCAAGATTCTCCGAGGAGAGTTGAAGCTGTAGACGAAAGTCTTGCGAGATCATTGGATCTCCTGACACTCTCCAAGCAAGAAGGTTCAGCTTCCCTATATGAACAAGAGGGTGAATTTGACCGTCTATGTCGGTGAGAAGGTTGTTGAGGGAAGGAATTAGGAAGGGAAGATCGTAAGACATCTCTAGAGTAGTTGGGAACCAGGCTTGTGAAGGCCAAAAGGGAGTTATCAGAACAATGGAGGCATGTTGATGTCTCACTTTCTGGAGGACTCTCTGAATCATGGCAAAGGGAGGGAAAGCATAGGCGTTGACTCCCACCCATGACTGAAGAAAGGCGTTGACTGCTAGAGCACCCGGATCGGGCATCCAGCTGTAGTAAGGATCTAGTTGAAAGGTCAGTCTGCTCGCAAAAAGTCTATTTGAAAGGGACCCCAGAAATGGTCGAGGGATCTGAAAACTAGGGTGTTGAGTTTCCAATCGGAATGATCTAGAAGGAACCTGAAATTCCAATCTGCAGAAAGGTTGGAATCTCCTGGAAGGTATTCTGCTCTTAAAGAAATGTTGTGTTCTAGACAAAACATCCAAAGTGTTTTGGCTAAATTTGATAAGTCCTTCGACTTTGTTCCACCCAGACGATTTATGTAAGCAACAGCTGAAATATTGTCAATTTTTAGAATTACTGATCTGCCTTGAAGAGAGTGTTTGAAGCTCATTAGAGCATAAAGGCCTGCAGTCAGTTCCAGATAGTTTATATGGTGAGAAGACTCCTCTCGAGACCAGATTCCACCAGTATTCTGATCTAGGAGACAGGCACCCCAGCCATGAAGGCTTGCATCCGATTCCAGAATAAAATCTGGTGTTGAACCGAATATTGCTCTGCCATTCCAAGCATCCAAATTCTCCAACCACCAGGTTAGTTCTGAAATGGATTCTTGATTCAGGGAAACATGGTCTCCGTACCAGAGACCTGATCTCAAGGCTTTTCCTTTTAACCTCTGGAGGGCTCGATAATTCAGAGGGCCTGGGAAGATGGCTTGAATGGAGGAAGAGAGAAGACCGAGGAGTCTGGCCAGTTCTCTTAAGGAAAGGTTTTGATGTTTGAGGACATGTCTTATTTCTTTTTTGATCTTGGAAATCTTCTTCTGAGGAAGAAGGAGGAGACAGTTGGAGGTGTCTACGGTGAAACCAGGGAATTCCATGGATTTTGAGGGGGACAGTATTGACTTTTCTTTGTTTACAATAAAGCCAAGATTTTCTAGAAGATCCATGACGACTTTGAGATCTTGAAGAATTTGAGTAAAGTCTTGAGACATGATAAGGATGTTGTCTAGGTAAATAATCATACGAATCCCTTTCTCTCTTAGAGAGGATGCAACAGCTCTCATCACTTTGGTGAAACACCAAGGGGCTGATGAGAGGCCGAAGGGAAGAGCTTGGAATTGATAAAGTCGGTTCTTCCAAATAAATTGTAGGAAGGTTTAATGTTCCTTGGCCATAGGGATGGTAAAATAGGCGTCTTTAAGATCTAGTTTGACTAACCAGTCTCCTTCTAACAAGAGATCTCTCAGAAGATGGATACCCTCCATTTTGAAATGTCTGTAAACAAGGAACTTGTTGAGTTCCCTGAGATTTATGACGGGTCTCCAACCTTTGTCCTTTTTTTCCACAAGAAAGAGAGTACTTACAAACCTCAGAAGTTCCATGGAGACTTATACAATTGCTCCTTTCTGGAGCATTGAAGAAATCTCCTCTTCTATAATCACTTCTTGAGCTGGAGAAAGAGACATTACTCTTGGGAAAGAAACTTGAATTGGGGTATCTATGAAATCTATTGTAAAACCGGTAACGGTGTTCAAGACCCATGGATCTATAGTGATAAGTTTCCAATTTTGGAGAAAGAATTTCAGTCTGCCTCCCACTTTCGTGGGAGGGGAGGAAGGAATTGAAACACTTACTTAGTGGGTTGTTGTCGTTAGGTCATCCTCTTGGTCTGGAGCCTCTCGAACGGAAGCCTCTTCCTCTTGGAGGGTAAAATTGAGATTGGTAGGAGGATTGGTAACTGCCTCTGCTGTCGAAGCCTCTGGATCTACCGTAGGGCCTTCGATTAAAACGGACGAAAGATTGGCCCCTTCTTCCGGCCCTGCCAAAAAGGTTATTAGTGTTGGGGTTGAAGACTTTCTTCATATTCTGGTGAGCTCTATCTAGGGCAGTAAAGGTTGACACATATCTACCTAGTGTCTTGATTAGGTCTTCACCAAAAAGTAGCCCTTTAGGATTGAGGGAGGGCTCTTTGTCAGCCAAGTCGCTCAACTTTGGGCTAATTTTAGTAAGCACGACTCTCCTTCTTTCGGAATTAAGACCAGCATTTGTGTTTCCTAAAAGGACTAGTGGCCTTTGACTCCAACCACGTATAAGGTTAGTATCCAAGGTGGAGCCATTGATGTGACTGTCTTCAGCTGCATCTATAATTTTGGAGAGGGGGCCTAAGATGCCCAGAACTCGGTCTTGGCAGATTTTAAGGGATCTCTCCATACCCTTCCTGGGATCTCTGCCGAGTTTGAAGAGATATTTTATCAACTCTGGGTCGAGATTGGGTGTTTGGCAGACTTTGCCTTCAATAGAAGGTCTTGAGCATTCCATTCGTAAGAGGTTGCGAGTGTTTCTCTCAAGAGGATTCCTGATCCACTTGGTGATGAATTGGCTAACGTGTTCCAAAGGAGTCCAATCATAGCTCCTAGGATGTTTAATATTGAGGGGAGAAAACATTTCTTGACCAAGAGGGTCTCAGATACTATCCTTTGAGGAGGAGGGTAAGTTATCATCAATAGATTCGAAATCTTGATCATCCTCATCTAAATCGAGGATGTATTCGTCAGGAAAATCTGAGATAGTATTGTTATAATCATCGTGAACAAGGTTATTAAAATCATTATGGCTGATGGAATCATTATTTCGAGCACTAGGATAGGTGGTGCCGCTGAGGACACCTTTAAGATTTGTGCCGCGGTGGACACCTTTATATGTTGTGCCGCGGTGGACACCTTGATAAGTTGTGCCACTAGGGACACCCGAGGTACTAGGACCTGAAGTAGTGCTCTTAGGGGTAGGGTCAATATTTTTAATTTTTTTAGTCTTTTTACCCCTTAAATCAGTGAGGTCATTATCGAGTCCCTCTTGGAATTCATCTTCCTCTTCTGGAGAAAGGGATCTCTTGGATGCCATGATTTGGGAGAGTGTAGAGAACATACACGATCGCATTTCTCTATGAATAAGAGATTTAAATGCCTCATTGTCAATATTAAGGAGAGAGACATTGTCTTGATCTGAGTCTGAATCAGACATTGTGGAGAGGAAAGAAGGTATAATATAAAATATAATATATAAGAATGAATTCTCTCCTATTCTTCTCCCTTTTTTTTATATTAGATAAACAGAGGAATTAAATAAGTATATTTCCCCTTTTTTTTTTTTTGGATATGTGGATTATATTGGGCAAATGGATTGATATTTGTTTAAATTAAGCTCATTTCCAGCTTAGATAGTCTTAAAATACGAGCGGAGCGAAGACCTGCATGAGAAACAGCTGATCGCGTCGGAAAAACTGTCAGTTTCCTGATTGCGATCAGCCGGTTGCTTAGGAACGCTCATTGTGAGCGCGCGGTTAGAGGAAAGAGATAGGCGGGCGTAGCACGCTGCGCGTGTGTCGCCAAGGGCCTTTCCTTTCTAATGGGAACGGTAAAACGGGACGGGCACGAAGGGAAAGGCAGCCGGGATCGGAAAGTAACCGGCGCTGCTATCATAAGCGAAGGAAAGGATGGGGAGCAGAGCGAGGCATCGAGGGGGAGCCGACCTCCGTAAATTGGAGGTCGGAGGTTGGAACAGGCCAGGGGAAGGAAAACGAGGCCTTCCGGAAGGCCTGAAAGGAGAAATCTGTGGTGAGTGATGGCAGCAAGTCAAGTAAACAATACAGTTTATACCAATGACATAGGGGAAAAGGCAATAGTATCAGGGTAAAACCTACCGTAAAAACCTACCGTAATAAGGCGAATACCTAGGGGGTAAATACATGTCAAGTGCAAGTACACAATAGTAAATACAAGTTAAGAGTAATATATATACATGTCAAAGTGCTAACATTATAAGAAACAATATCGGAAGAGAGCAAGAGAAAGCATTACTTATCTGCTTGGAGCCGCATTTAAAAGAAGCTGATTGCCTGGTGCTTACTAGAATTGTTTTGTTAGTAATGTTCCATTGGAACTATTGCTTTGTGACATATGCGGCTGTTTGGAGTTGCATTAAAAGTTGTATGCATAATGGTAGCCTCCGGTCTTGCAATGAAATTTAAAATCACTGAAAAAACCATCGGTACAATGAACATTATAATTATAAATTAGCATTTTAAAAAACTTTTGAAATTCACTGAAAAAACCATCTGTTTCAGGGACGTTATAGTTACAAATTAGCATTTAAAAAACATTTGAAATTCACTGAAAAAACCATAGGTTTCTGGAACGTTATAGTTAGTTGGACATTTCACTCTTACAGAACCATAGAAATGTCGCTGTTATAGTTAGTTGAGCTAACTATAACTTGCGCCCCCGCAATGCACTGTGGATGACGTCCCATATTACATCATTCATGACATGGTCAGTGACATCACTGATGACATCCCAAATGACATCACTGATTACATCATCCACGTGAAAATCTGACGTACCTCCTCACACCTTAATAAAACCTTTGATACACCCACTCTAAAATACACACTATTTTCGAAAAAATAGAGACACCAATACCAGTTACTACGTACGCACTGTCTGATTCCTAGGTCTACACACACATCCACTCATTCACTCAGACAGTCACTCATACATGCTGTGACTCATCAATACAACACTATTATAGGTACTCATACACCTATACAAATACTCACACACCGCCACTCATCCAGAGTTACTCACTCATCTAGACAGTCATGCAAATAATCAATCTACTTACTCACATATACAGTTATACACACACAACCTCACTTATTCATACAGATACTAACATATACTTACTCTCTTATACAATGACTGATACATGTGCACACACATCCATACAGCCACTCTCACAATCACTGACTGTATAGTCATTTATATACATCAACTCTCATATGTACTGCATTTTACATATGTAGTTACTTGGACATGTAGCACTGAGATATCCATTCACTCACCAACAAACCCATAAACACACTCACCCACCCATACTGTTGTTTCCACATGCACTCTTGAACCCATACTCTCAGTGAATGAAGCACTCATACATTTATACACAGAGTCACACACCTCCCATCCACCCACACACACAGTCAGGCACCCATACAAATACTCAGGCAACCAATCAATAACCCATATACACATGTAGCTACTCATCAACCAATGCAGCAGTTTACACAGCAGTAGACAGACTGATACAGACATTCACACAGTTTAGTCATTAACCCATGCATTCAGTAAGAAACATTTAATCAGTCACTTATACAGTTAGTCACGCACCTACTAAATCCTCCATTCAGACCCTTATATACCCACTCATTCTTCAATAAGCTTGGCCAATATATATATTACCTACTGGCGGTCGCCAGTAGGTATATATAGTTAGGATTTTTTCCCTATGGGATTTTTGAAAATTCTATGTCTAATAACTTTGGCGTTTGTGGACGGAATTGGCTGAAATTTTCTGGAAAATGGCACATTTTGTTTCTGAGCAGCCCCTGAAAATTTTGGGGGGGTTCGTCAAGGGGGGGCCGAGAAAAAAGGGGGGTCCCAAAACGCGTTTTTCCCATGTTAATTTCCATAGGGCGGTTGGCCTCACTTTTAGCCCGAACGGCTGAATGGATTTGCACGAAACTTGGCAAAATTGTAGGGACTGGTAGCCCGATGTGCCTTTTGTAGGTCTCAATATATGTGCTCCAGTGGATTTTGAGAAATTAACGTTTAAAAAAAGATATATATCTGTAACAGCGGACTGGGCAGCGGCCCAGGACGCGTACTTTTCGCGCAACGGAGCTTTGTGAAGCGAAGCTGATTGGTTCTCCGGCGTCTGTCAACATTCCAAACAGTCCGTAGCGGCCGCCATCTTGTCTCTCGGTAGGATCGAGAGACAAGAGGAGGTCAAAACAAAGGGGGAAATAACTATAAGGGGGCATAGTAGATCCTCGCTGACCCCCTAGGTTTGATGTGGAGGTTTTAAAAGGGCCCCGCGGGGCAAAAAAAAATAATAATAATAATAATCGAACGGCTGAATGGATTTGCACGAAACTTGGCAAAATATTAGGGACTGGTAGCCCGATGTGCCTTTGCTAGGTCTCAATATATGTGCTCCAGTGGATTTTGAGAAATTAACGTTCAAAAAAAGATATATATCTGTAACAGCGCTCCGCTTCGCGTAACGGAGGTTTGCGAAGCTGATTGGTCATTCTGTCACTGGGCTATAGTTGGGCTACATCTGGCTGATATTTGGGCTACATTTGTTTTTTTGTGTGTCTGGCGGCCATCTTTGGGCTACATTGGGCTACATTGGGCTACATTTGGGCTCCAACATATATATAGGCCAATGTAGCCCAATATATATTTTTCAAAGTTAATTTTCGTAAAAACCACTGGAGCATATATCTTGAGACATGGCAAAGGCACATCGGGCTACCAGTCCCTACAATTTTGCCAAGTTTCGTGGAAATCCATTCAGCCGTTCGAGCTAAAAGTGAGTCCAACCGCCCTATGGAAATGAAGGAAATGAATGGGTAATTTGTAATTAGCAAATAGCTCATCGCAAACTAGGAATGGTAAAGAATCGCTATTTATTCCTTAAAGTTCGCTATTTAGGAAATGCAAAAAACTTTGATGATACATATGGCGGTTCATCTCTAACAAGATAAGAAGCATAGGGATACATTTATGATGACTGGCGCATCACCAGGGATGTGTTAGTCATTCTGTGCCGCTGTTCCGTCACCTATGGTGTGCTGCATTTACAATGCGGCGCATCATGGGGCAAAAACAGCACAGATGCGTGATGTATCTGTGCCGTAAAGGTGGCGCATTGCTGGAGTTGTATCGCAAGTGTGATGAAGCTCCAGCAAGGGTCGGGGGTGCCCCTGTCGCAGGGTTTCTGTTCTCACACAGAACTGTGGACAGAGGATTGGAACCTCGGCGAATTAGGGTGTCCCAAAACTCACGTTAGTAATCAAAAACTCCTTAGCAAGCTAGGTACAGTGTCACATTGGATATAACAAACTCTCAATGTTTAGACAATCCAGAATATGAACTTATAGTACCTCAGGATACGTGGAACTCATGAACAGTCGGTCGTTATATATTTCTTAGAAACCAGAACATGGAGTTAAGAAGAACACATGTGTATTTGAAATGTTTATTTACTAATGCCACTACGTGCGTAGTATCTTAGATAATACAAGTACACATATTATCAGTAGCAAAATTACCAGCATAGTTACTAGTACATAAAAAGCGAATGGTGATAGTATGTTAACATGCTGTAAATGAATAAGAGTTAGCAACACTTATAAGCAGCCGCGGGCCGTGGAGGGAGTTACGGTGGGGCAGGGAGGCGGGGAGGGGGAGGGGCAAGGTAGAGAGGGCTCCACCCTGCTTCTCCCCCTCCCCGCCTCCCTGCCTCACCGTAACTCCCTCCACGGCCCGCGGCTGCTTATATCTCACCCTCCCTAATACACATATTATATTATTTGCTAAGAAGGTCTCTTTGTGTTGGTTTAGGGCGTGCCCATACTTTAGTGTCTTAGATTTGAAGGAATCACATCAGCATACACCAGCTCTCTCTTCATGTGAGCCGCATCAACTGTTGTGTATGTGTGTTCGGCAAAGCAATATAAAACCCGCCTCATGCCCAGAATTGGCAGAAGTTGCACTTATGTTATGAGTATGAAGTCGTGGAGATCAGACCTCATAACAATTCTGTATCGTGTTGTTCTTGAAACTTCAGCACTCGCTGTACAGATATAGTTTAACAAGCAAAGCAGATAGTAGAGCAATAACATATTATTCTCATGTAAACCACGATGAACTACTAGGTTGAAAGCTAAAGCAACAACTAAGTGTCGTGTGCAGAAGTTGCAAAAAAGGAAAAATGGCGTTTAAACCGGTAATGAGCCCATGCTAACTTAACACGGTGTAAAGATATCCAGGACCTAGATGACACCTCCCCATGATCCGGAAACGAACTGAATAAGATAATAGAAGTGCCATCTCATGAGAGCAGATTGCAAGTTTATATGTGGACGGTCCGCAAGGTAAAGCATTAAAAACTAGGAAAATTTAATGCTAAAGAAAAATAAAACAGCCAAGTACTTTATCGAGTCTTAAGCCAATAGGCAAGGTAAATAATAAAAACTTGACAAATAAGTCAATTAATTGTCAATGAAATGCTAGTACTCAGCATATCAAACATGAAAAAGGTCTATGACATAACTGTGTATGCAAAATAAGCTGCAACAGCCTCCAATAGGAAGTCACCGTCTTCATCCGAAAACAGTTCAGCCATCCAATTTAAAAGCGGAAAAGAACATACGTGCTCTCCCAGCACCGGATCCTCTATCACCATCAGAGGACAGCTCGGTGGGTTTTCAAGAAAGCTCTGTTCCAAGAAAGACTGTGCTGCCGCCAGTAAATTCCAGGGACCAAGTAGTCCATGCATCAATGCCACAGCCATAATCCTTTCGCCAGGACAAACCAACTCGTGAGTAATGATAGGAGTCATCAGCTGATTAAAGTCGACGTCAGGAGAAACCGGTCCGCAGAGACACAAATCAATGGCCCAATCGAAATCACAGGTCAGGCAGTGAAATACAGGCTGGACACAGGTGAAGTAGGAGAATCGAAAAGATAATCCATATGCCGTGCTTAATATCGCCAACGGCATTGTGCCATAATATTCTAGCATGCAATTGCGGAACAGTGTCAGCAGCTGCAGGGTGGGAGGTTGCATAGGAGGGACATCCATATTTAAAAATGTAAAAAAGCACAAGAGCGTCCGCTGGTAATGCAAGTAAAAATGCCAATCCACGAACCAGAGTGGAGAAAATAGAATGAAAGGAAGCAGGGATGAGTCCAAAGATTTTCTCAAATGAAGTCACGAGACCACTGGTAACAACTTTAAAAAAGTGCGCCAGGGACTTTGCGGAGGATGCGTTAAAGATAGTCGGAACCATCTTGCTGAATTTGAAAGGCAAATCTGAATTGAAAAGTGTGTGCACCTCTGTACGGGTGTTCGCTATGTGAAGCACGAAAGTTTCACGGGCCGAACTCAAGGCCACCTCTCTCTGAGACAAAAGAGCTCTTATTCTTGCCATGCCGTTGAAATCTGTCCCAAGGTTGGTATTTGTGGCCAGATTGAAAACTCCCTATGTTCATGTGTGGGAGGAAATAGAACATTTCTGCAGCAAATAACCCGTTCACTTACTGTTACGATAAAAGGAATACTTTTAATTAACTCAGAACAATCTTCATTATTGAGCATCAAATAACTACCATTTTCCAACAACTTGAACGTGGGGATGATAGCAGGAACTGGCGTGCCTTGCAACACGCAAGCCATATTTGGTTGGTGTTTGTTGCATGAACCGTGTAACTGTATGTGCCTACACATTAGTGAATGATCTGGCGTCTCAGTGCATTCCTCTCCATTCAGATAAACTTCTTGATCATCTTTGAAACATCTGTATGTGTATGGAAGCGACCAGACCTCATGAAGAAAAGCACTACCTAAAGGTTCATAACGACCTATTGGTATATATTTCATACAATTTGAAAACTTATATAAAGCAAAAGGCAGCGTTATTAAACCGTGGATAAGGCACGTTGCCAAAAAACCCGCAATCCTCTGCTGATGATGTCACTGAGCATGTCATGAATGATGTAATATGTGACATCATCAGCAGTGGATTACGGGTAATAGTATCTCTAGTTTACTCCCCTATAGCTGTCTTTCTTTTAACATAAGTGTCTGTTTCCTTCCCTTATACTTACTGTTTTTGGTTCGCTTCCGGTTCGCGTACCGGGGAGCGAACTGGGAAGCGAACTAAGAGAAATAGAGGTTGGCACAGTTCCAAATATTGTACCAATTTTTTAATAACGGGGAGGTAGTTCTGAAAAGAACTTTTTTTTTTATTTTTCAGAATTTTTTTTTACTTTTTTTGAATTTTTCTGAACAGTTTTATATTTTTGGGGGTTTTTCTTGGAGGGGGCAATGAAAACGATTCATTGTAAAGGGCTCAACAGGAGCAACAAAACAAAAAAAGAAGTATTTATTATTTTGGGCGTTTCGTACAAACTTGCATATGATAGTCAATAGCTCTGTTGATCAGAGTGATGCTTTTTTCTCCGTAGGAAATTAATCCATCGCAAAATACGCAGATGTGTTTTACATCACCAAATCTCATTTGTATATTTGGCACCATCTCCCTGCCCTCTGGTCCCGTTACTTCCGGTACAACAGATCTTCTGGCCATAATAGGGAGATTATCTAGGTCGTTCCGAAACTGAGCAGCACTGTAGTTGTTAGGATGCCACCTAGTCATATGGCGATGCATTGTGTAGTTTCCGAAACTGTATTTTTTGTCGGTCCCTCTGGACAGTCTATCTTGACATATAAGGCAAGTTACGTATCTTGCATTTACTTTTTTCTGACCTTTGGGAATTTAAAAAAATTGCCAAATGAAGTTTTCTTTCCGGTGAGACGTCCTGGGCTGCTCAGGCAAAAACTGCCTCTCTTCGTGCTCGTCCTCCTGTTCCTCTTCTTCCTCTCCTTGTTGAATTATAACTTGAGCAGGTGGTCCACTCTTCCTTGGATGTGGTGGAGGTGGTGGGGAAGCACCAGCTGAAGCTACTAAAGAAGCCATTGCTCAGTGATCACAAAGGGTCTTTCTCTCACAATGATGAAAGTCAGAGTGAGGAAAGAAGGAGGGATTTTCATCATTTGGGAAAAACAAGAGTTCTCAACCAATCAAAAGTGTTCATTTTAGATTATATGACCTAGTCTTACATCATTAGGAAACCAAAAGTGAAATGAACCAATGAAAAGTGTTATTACCAAGTCACATGACTTGCTGTGTTTACGTTAAGCGCTTTGCAGGGCCTCCCGGTTTGCTTCCAGAAACCTGCGCTTTGCGACTCGCTTCGCGTACCAGTTCGCTAACGTTGTACGTCATATGACGTATCACGCGACAACGTGAAACGTCATGCGGACGGGAGGCGTCACGATGTTGTTTTCTAACGCGGCACTTGCGGTAAAGAAACGTTTACCGGCTCGCGGTCTATTTCGCGGCATCAAGGTCAGCTAACGGGAAGCTTCCCGATTCGCGAAGCGGGAACGAAGAAAAAAAAATATTTAAAAAAAAAATTATTCATAAACATATAAAATATATTTTGGGATTTAAAGAAGAATACATTTTACAGCTACAGATATTAGCTGTTAAAAAACCAATGAAATTCACAGAAAAAACCATAGGTTATAGACCATATATAGTTAGGAATTAGCATTTACAAAACCTTGAAAATTCACTGAAAAAACCATAGGTTATAGACCATATATAGTTAGGAATTAGCATTTAGAAAACCTTATTTTACTCACACAAAACCATTGAAATTCCATATATAGTTAGTTGCACTAACTATATATCGCGCACCCGCAATCCACTGCTGATGATGTCACATATTACATCATTCATGACATGGTCAGTGACATCACTGATGACATCACTGATGACATCTCAAATGACATCACTGATGACATCATGACACACCAATACCAGTTACTACATAAGCACTCACTGATTCCTACGTCTACACACACATTCACTCATTCACCCATACAATCACTCATACATACAGTCACTTATTATTACAACACTATCATATGCACTCATACACCTATGCAGACAGTCACACACTGCCACTCATCCATGGAGTTACTCACACACCAAGCCAGTCCTGTAAAGAATCAATCACACTTCCATTTCTTCATCTATACAGTTAAACACAGAACACCATACTTCAGTGACATCACTGATGACATCACTAATGACATCTGAAATGACATCACTGATGACATCTCAAATGACATCACTGATGACATCATGACACACCAATACCAGTTACTACATACACACTCACTGATTCCTACGTCTACACACACATTCACTCATTCACCCATACAATTACTCATACATACAGTCACTTATTATTAGAACACTATCATATGCACTCATACACCTAGTCAGTCCTGTGGAGAATCAATCACACTTCGATTTCCTCATCTATAGTTAAACACAGAACACCATACTTTTCACACATATACTAACACATACTTACTCTCTTATACAATCACTGATACAAGTACACATTGATATGCACAGAGTCACACACCTCCCAGCCAGCCACACACACACTCAGTCTTCCATACATCCAGTCATTCTTCAATATGTAAAACGTATTTAAACTTTACAAAAACACACAGACACTAGATGATGTCATCAGTGATGTCATTTGAGATGTCATCAGTGATGTCATCAGTGATGTCACTGACCATGTCATGAATGATGTAATATGTGACATCATCAGCAGTGGATTGCGGGTGCGCGATATATAGTTAGTGCAACTAACTATATATGGAATTTCAATGGTTTTGTGTGAGTAAAATAAGGTTTTCTAAATGCTAATTCCTAACTATATATGGTCTATAACCTATGGTTTTTTCAGTGAATTTTCAAGGTTTTGTAAATGCTAATTCCTAACTATATATGGTCTATAACCTATGGTCTATAACCTATGGTCATACAAGTGAAATGTCCAATAAACTATAACGTCCATGAAACCTATGTTTTTTTAGTGAATAGATGAATGGATGGATGGATGAATGGATGGATAGATAGATAGATAGATAGATAGATAGATAGATAGATAGATAGATAGATAGATAGATAGATAGATAGATAGATAGATAGATAGATAGATAGATAGATAGATAGATAGATAGATAGATTTGTAGAATAGGATGGGTAAATTGAAACACTTTTGAATACTATGCAATAGTTTACACTTTATATTTTTCGAGTTGTGTGTTGCTGCTCTTCTCTTGTAATTGTGTCGGTTTTTCTCTTTTCTATTCTCAGCAAGATTTTACGTCATTGGACTTGACGTGCCTTTGGTCATCCCTCCTGGAGAAGATGCAGTGTTACCATGTCACCTGTCACCTCAGATCAATGCAGAGAACATGACTATAAGGTGGTTTAAAGACAAATATCTGGACCTTGTCCACTTGTATCAGGACGGAGAGGACTGGTTTGAAAACCAGATAGCAGAGTACAGAAGCAGGACAACCCTTACTAAAGATGCCATCAAAGCCGGCAGCGTGTCCTTGATAATACACAATGTTCGACCTACCGATAGTGGCCTGTACACGTGTTTCTATAATACAGGATTCTTCCATGAAGAGGCAGTAGTGGAACTAAAGGTGGCAGGTCAGTCATTTGCACGTCATATAGAAAATATAATTATTTTACTGCTATGATTACCTAGTTCAATCATATCCAGCAACTATGCAACGTTTGTAAAAGATGGGCAAACAAGGGACAGACATTGGCCTTCTTAAAATTTGTGCCACTGCTCTTGTGGCTCAGTCATAATGCAGCTCTTCAAACTAGGGGGCATCATTACTAAGGGCTTTTGTTATCTTTGTGTGACACAAGCCATCACAAGGCAATGCAAGTCCTTAAATGAGATTCATAATAAAATGCAAGGGGTCATTTGCGTCACCGTGTGTACCTTTTAGGGGTGGGCGGAAGTCGCAGAAGGGACTATCGCGGAGAGGCACGGAGAATGAACCAATCTCCGTGCCTCTCTGCGATATTTCCGCTTCGCGAGCCCGCCTGCCGCCCGCCCACCACCCGCTTCCCGCCCGCCTCCCGCCCACCTTATTTAATTAAATTTAAAGGCTAAGGGAGGCGGGAGGCAGGCGGGCGGGAGGCGGGCGGGTGGCCAACTTCCGTTCCACCCGTGAATGGGCGGAAATTTACCCAGTTTTACCGCCTTCTTTGCAGAAGGCGGAAAGTGCACATTTCTGTCCATACCGTGGGCAGAACGGAAATCTCCGCCCACCCTTAGTACCTTTGTAATGGAATGTAACACAGCACACTGGCTTGTTCAGTGTTGTGTTACATTTTGCTCTGGAAGGTGTCATGGGTGGAGCATGAGCATTCTCATACACCCACACATGGGATTTGAAACTATCCAAGATTTACCAAAGACATTAACCTGGCACTGCACCAAAATGGTACGCCGAACACAGAGACTCTTAATGTGGAGACATATTTGTATTTCTCCTCATTATTTCATATTTTATCCCATATCTTAGTATTTATGGCGCTGTTCTGCTCTCTCTTGTTAATGAAACGCAGCTCAGCCACTTTGCTTGCAATCCTGCATTGCGTGAACTTTTAGTAAATAAGCCCCATGACCCAGATTTATATCTTGTGTTGGGGTTGTCCCACTTTTTTAACACATCTCCAGCAAAATATATATTTCTGGATTTAATAAGCCATGCAAAAAATGATTTGCATGGCTTTGTATTGCATTGTAAAAATACAAAATAAGGCAAGAGAGAGCTGTCTTGCATTTCTTAGTGCAAGGGAAGCTTTGTGTTGCATAGAAAGTTAGTAAATATGTAGCTAGGTGATGGATATGCATAATTTAGTGCTTGTCATAATTGCACATTTTATAACCATGGTGTGATTTAATTGTATTACTATGTTTGCATTTTATTAATCAAATCTTTTAGGTGACCACATTTATTAGTTGTGAATGGAACCGAGTATAGATAAAAGGTGTGAGCCTCATTTATGAGAAGTGGCGCATCGCTGCGTGAAAGCTGCGATACGCCACTTCTCAGTGCGCCCTCCTTGCGACACCAATGATGGGTCATATTTACAGTATGACGCATCGTGTCGCAAGGAAGGACAGATACGTCAGTATTACTGATGTATCTGTTGGCGGGGCATTGCTGGAGTTGTGTCGGAAGCCCGATGCAACTCCAGCAATGTTCTTTTCACATGGTCGAAGCCCCATGTGAAAGGGCCTGCGTCACCCTTACGCCTGCCATGAGGCAGGAATAAGGATTTGATGCATTGGTGTCCTAGAAGTGGCGCCACTCCTACGACCCTTGCTGTGGGGGAATGCCCACCCTGCATACATTATACCCGATGCGGGTATAATGTAGCGCAGGGCTTTGCCTAGAAGCGTCACCTTGTAAATATGTTGCAACGTGGCGCATTAATTTATGCCGCTGCAGTGTCGCAAAAAGTGACTCGATGGTGGCGCAAAAATGGTGCAAGGGCTCATAAATAAGCCTCTGTGGCTTTAAGGGCCTAGATCCCACTTTCAAAACATTTCCATGGCTCACTTAGTTGGGTCTGACTCTCTGGATTTCATTTTTGCTTGTTTGCTATTGTCATGTTTTTACACTGCAGGTGTTTACGTTAGGTAGAATAGCATTATTATGTATACATGTACCTCATAGATATTTAGAGCTTTAATTGGCAGCTTGACCGTGGAGGAGAAGATCCATGGAGTAATCCTTCTGACCAGACGGAGCAGACAGTGCTAGACTGAGTGTAGCTTGGCCAATGATATTAGGGGGTGTCTGAGGATTCCCAACAAGATGTGGCCTACCTAACTAAAAAGGTGGAGGGTGGACAGCGGAAGATGGGAGGAAGAGCTGCAATCTTTGCACTGCACAGTGACTAAACAGTCTGAACTCACAGAAGTAGATTTGGGGACCGAAATAAAGTACACGAGTTACCATAGTGGATGATGATGGAGCTCCATTAACTATGCCGTCATACATGCATCAAGTACGCTTTGAAACACAGCATTACATACACTTCAAACACATATGCGGCGTGTGCCAAAGGATAGTTTGGTGTCTGTCCCCTCGGGAGCAGTTCCATCTTTGGACAGCTGTCTGCTTTCGGAAACACTTATCCCAGGTCCCTTCCTTTTCCTTTTTAAAGATGGCCACCACCATGCCACGACATGAGTTAGCCTTTTACCCCCTAGCATCCCTGCAGTGTCTGCTCTTCTTAGGGCAGGGATTATACATATTCGGGCCTTCTTGGAGTTTGCCCAATGTCTTAGAATTGACATCTTCCAGGACTATTCCGACTTCAAGCTTCGCTTAGCCCGGTCTTCAACATTCCAAGATGGTGGCGTCCATTACTTGCAGGACTTTTTCCGCCCTCCCCTTCCAGACATGCCGGACGCTATTTTAGGACTACCCCACTGGGACATGGCCTCTAACCCTGTCTGGGGGAGCAGGGTGCTCCCCATAATCCGTGTGGGAGCATCAGACAGAACGGCACACTGTGAGGTAAGTGCGGGAAGGCTGCCTAGTTCTCGGGGTTATTTGTATAAATGACCCTGCAATGTCTCGCTTGGGGGTAATTTAGTGCATCACTTACCCTCCCCTTGCCCTGGAGCTGGGGGCTCCATCGAACCTCATTTTCCAGGCGTTGTTTGGATCTATTGCCACCACGAGGCCTGGCCTTGAACCTCCTCTGGCCATTTGGGGACCAAAGCGGCATGTTGGTTTGTGTCTTACCACCGCGTATTTTCCTATGGAGGCGCCTACTGCACCCGTTGTTCTAATCCTGACCTTGTATGCAAATGTGCACCCAGGGGGATATTATCAAGGACTGGCAATAACTATTGCTAAGCTAGGTTAGCGCTAGTTTTTTATTGCCTGTTAATTCACCTTGTTAGCGACGTATTATCAACACGTCACTGACAGGCGATAGCTTCCACAAAAACTGATGCAGTCTTGGATTTCATCTATTCCAATAGAATCAAATATGAACTGAGCTCAATGTAGAATATATTCCTCAAATATAATGGTAGTTCTCCTGATAACGAGAACTACCGCTATCTGCTGTGCGATGGCAATAGGTAAACCGGCGATAGCGGGCAGAATCAGCAATAAGCTTTTAGCAATAATAAAACACACGCTAACCTGTAAGTGTGGACTTTGAAAAAATAGCCCATCAGTCCATCCACCATAGAAAAGATGTACAAAAAAAAGTTAAATGCAGATCTGAGCACCCAGGGCCAAGTGCAGCACACATCAACAACCCCTTCAAGGCCCCCCAACATCCAGGATTACCAGGATGACAGCCTGGAAGCCCAGCTGGACTTGTGTCTTGCACCTGGATGCCTCACTGAACCTCAGTCCGGTGCCTGGATGCCTGCTGGACTTGCACCTGGAGCCTGGATGCCTCGTTGGACTTGCGTCTTGTGCCTGGATACCTTGCTGGACCTGTGTCTGGATGCCTGCTGGAATTGCGCCTGGTGCCTGGACCTGCGCCTGGTGCCTGGATGCCTGCTGGACTTGCACCTGGAGCCTGGATGCCTGCTGGACTTGTGCCTGGAGCCTGGATGCATCGCTGGACCTGTGCCTGGTGCCTGGATGCCTGCTGGACTTGCACCTGGAGCCTGGATGCCTGCTGGACTTGTGCCTGGAGCCTGGATGCCTCGCTGGACTTGCATCTTGCACCTGAATGCCTTGCTGGTCCTGCGTCTGGTGCCTGATGCCTGCTGGACCTGCGTCTGGTACCTGGAGTCGGATGTGGAGTAGCTGTGGAGCCGATGACCCGTGGCAGGAGACATTGATGTGCGATGATTGCCCGTACCTGGTGGTGAAGCCTGGCAGATCACATGGAGACACGTTGCTGACCTGGGTGAGAAGTCTGCCTTGCGCACCTTGGAGCAGTCAATGGTAGGGGCGCTGCTGCGCACTAACAAAGTGAGGTCCGCATCGCATACTACAAACCACCACTACACCAGTGTGCACGGAGTGAATTACCAATGGTGGATGCCGTCTCCCTGCATCACAGGACTGATGCTGTTAGGATGGCTGGATGCTGTGGAGGGTGATGCCCCTGTGCTATACCCAGCTTGTGTTGTCTGAGTGCTGCAACTACCTGCCTAAGGGAGCCCTGCTGCATCAACTGCATCGGGAGGTCCACCTGCAGACTACACGGTGACTGCTGTACCAAGCCCAGTGAAATCACACCTGGATCAGGCTCCTGCTGGCTGAGACACAGATTTGGAGAGAGTGTAGTGGATTGCGCCGCGGGATCAATGTCCAGGCAAGGAGAAGCTGGGATGCGTAATTGCCAGTGTAGAGTGTGTTTCCATAGTCCAGTCTGCTGGTAATGAATGCTTGGGTGACTGTCTTCCTTGACTGCTGGGGGATCCCTTTGAAGGCCTTGTGGAGGACGCAGAGGGTGTTGAAGCAGCTGGAGGTGATGGCGCGATGAGTACAATGCTGAGGTTTCTGGTGTTGTCCAAGGGTGTAGGTGGGCTTTTGAGGGTGGAGGCCAACTGGTGCTGTCCCATGCTGAAGGTGTGGTTTCAAGGATGAGGACTACTGTATTCTCCGTTGAGCTTCAGGCAGCTGTTGGTCATCCAGACTGCAATGTCTGGCATTTCTCTCTGGAAGTTGAGTCTGGTGGTGGTGGGGTCTTTGGTGAGGGAGAGGATGAGTTGGGTGTCATCAGCGTATGATACGATATTGTGGCCGTGTTGTCGGACGATGGCAACGAGGGGGCCATGTAGATGTTGAAGAGGGTCGGGCTCAGAGATGACCCCTCAGGGACTCCACAGGTGATTTGTGTGATCTGAGAGGAAGGGGGGAGTCTGATCCTTTGGCTTCTTCCAGTAATGAATGATCGGATCCAGTCAGGGCTCTTCCTTGTATGCCAGGGTCCTGTAGTCTGGCGACTGGTGTGCGGTGTGCGGTGGGAGACGTGTCAAAGTCCGGTGAAAGATCTCGTAGGATGAAGGCTGTCGAGTGGCCTTGGTGCATATGTGGTCTGTGGTGATGAGTAGGGCGGCCTCGTTGCTGTGGTTGCTTGGCAATCAGGTTTGGGACCGGTTGAGGAAGGTGTTGTCATCAAATGAATCGTGTCAGTTACCTGTTGACTGTTTACTAAGCAACGTTGCCCGCAAAGGGGAGGAGCGAGATGGGCCAGTAGTTCTTAAGGTCAGTGGGGTCAGCTGTAGTATTATTGAGCAGGGGCCAGACTTGTGTATGCTTTCAGTCATCTGTGTAGGTGCCGGTTTTGAAGGTGGTGTTGATGGTGCATAGTAGATCATGTGTGATGGAAGATACAGCTCTGTGGTAGATGTGAGGAGAGTATGGGTTGGTGGGGCCCCACAAGTGGATTCCTTTGATGTTCGAAGCGGTGTCTTCGGCTGTGACTGGTGTCCGGATGGATATGGTGGGCTGGCAGGTGTGTCCGACGGCCGGGGGGTCTGTAGATGAGGGTTCCTCAGAGTGTGGAGCTGTGGCTGGTCTGGATCTGGAAGTGCAGGTGTTCGACAGAGGGGAAGGTTTAGCTGGAGGTGGTGAGCTGGAGGGTGCTCTTGTGGGCAATGCCAAAGCACCCTTCCGGGTGTTTGTGGCGGTCCTTCCTCTGGATCTTGTATCCGTCCGGGATTGCGGTGTTGATGTCGGGGCGAAGGAGGCGTTGGTCCAGGTCTCCGTGAAGAAGGTGATGTGTGGTTTGATCAGGTCGATAGACACAAACCTGTTTTCCTTTTTACCAGCATGGGGCGGCAGTAAAACTATTCTTGATCTGTGGCTTGCTAGGACAGGTACTGGTTGTCTGTAAGAAGGCCCAAATTGTTGTTGTCCGTGATCTTTTCTCTGACTAGATCACCAAGCACTCCGATTAGATCAGGAGCTTACTCTCAAACAACATGGCAACCAGGTGGTGGGAGCTTGCTTTCATATAATTAGTATGCTGCGGAAAATCTTCCCATTTCTACCTGACACAACAAGGAAGACGCTGGTCCAGGCGCTCGTTTTGAGTCGCCTGGACTATTGCAATGGCTTGCTCCTGTCTGCTAATGAGGGAGTAATGAACAGACTTCAGGTAGCTCAGAACACGGCTGCACGGTTGGTTCTGAACGTTCCTCCCCGTACTCCTTCTAAACCGTTGCTGACCAAACTGCATTGGCTACCTGTTAGACAGAGGGCTAAGTTTAAGGTATGCTGCCTCATACATAAAAGCCTGAATGGTATGGGTCCCGCCTACTTGAACACCAAATTTACACCTTATATTCCCACTCGAACACTCAGATCAAGGGAACAAAGCCTTCTTTGCATACCCAGAGCTAGAAAGGCCAGACATGGAGCAAAAACACTATCAATAGCTGGACCCTCGCTCTGGAACGGTCTTCCTATATCCCTCAGGCAATGTATAGACCACCTTACTTTTAGGAAAAAGCTGAAGACCTTTTTGTTTGGACAGTAACATTAGACCATCCTGAAGACTCCTCCTCTTAAATACATTTGTAGAAGCCAAAGGCGCGGAGATACTCCTCCGGGAGTGAAGCCAGCGCGGTACAAAACTGCAAATAAATAAAGCTTTGTGATCCAGACATGCTTTGATTATGCCACCTTTTGCATCTTTGAAACCGTTTTGAAGCCAATTCTGTAAATATTCACTGTAAGATTGGACACAATAGAAAGAATCGCACACTATGAGTGTGGGGAATTCGCGATCCGTATTTTCCAGTGCCATTTTGAATGCTTGTAGTTCAGCTCGCTGAGCTGTACAATTTCCTAAAGATTGAGTTTTTGTGACCATAGGTCTGAATTTGCCATTGCACATACGACCTTTAACGATCGCTCATGCAGCACTACAAGCTTGTTTACCATCCGTAGCGGGTTGTGTTGATCCATCAGTATAAATTATACATTCATATTCTTCTAGAGGCAGAATTTCATAAGACAGATGACATTCTTGTTTGTATTGCAGAAATGCTTGTGTTTTCAAATAAGGATCAAAAATGTATTCAACGTCAGTTGCAGCAAGAGAATTAACCCATTGTATCCATCTCAGATGTAAAGCTTTAGCATTTGGAATGCTCGCTTTTGTTAGTGCCTCTAAGGCAGGTACAGGTGTTACAACCATAATGCATTTCCCCCTGTGCGAGGGCTCTTTCTTTTGCTACAGCGGTTTGAGCAGCTGTCAGAATGTTTTCTGTCGATGTAAATTTAATTTCTGCTTGTGTGTACAAATGTGATTTGTATGCAATTGGTACTTTTTCACCTTCATTAAAAGTTAAGTAATTGAATCCGCATTGACCCGGAATTATTCGGATCACTAAGTTGCGTGCATTTACGTGTGTTTGTAAATGTTTAGCTGCTACCATGTCTGTTTGAAGTGAACGCAATATTTCTGTGTGTTCTTTTTTCAATTTACTGTTTTAAAATCAGGTTTGATTAATTCGTAGAGAGGTTTAACCCTTTCTGCGTAATTTAGAATGTAAGTTCTTCCAAAATTCAGGAAACCTAGAATTGACTGTAAGTTTTTCAGCGTTTTCGGAGGTTGAAGCAGCGCACACTTTTATAAAAAGTTGGCTTCCTGGCTTTTGCCTTCACTTGATAGTTCATATCCTAGAAAAAGGATGTTGAGATAGGCAATTCTTGATTTTTTTAAATTGAATTTATACCCTTCAGAGACCAAGCCCAGTATAATGGTTTTTACCCTGTTCAAGTGCCTATCCAGGTCATCGTCTGTCAGATAGATGTCATCGACATATGTTAATGCCTCATCAGCATACGTTTGTAGTAACTCTGTTACCCTTGCTGAGAATAACCCAGGACTATTCTTGAATCCTTGAGGCAGACAACAGAAGTGACGCTGTGTCCCCATTATTGAGAAAGCAGTCAAATACCAGCTTTCAGGTGCAATGTTTTGACAAAAGAAACCATTTGAAATGTCTAATGTTGTTTTATATTTTTTACGCACAATGTTATTCATTAATGCTGTACTGTGTGCATTTTGCACTGCAAATGTTTGGCAACAAGAGTTTAGATGTCTGTAATCCAGTAGATGATATGTATTGTCTGGTTTGGAGACAGAAAGCAAAGGATTGTTCATTGATGAGGTGCATGTTTCAATCACCCCCTGGTATTCAAGTTGATCTAAAATCTCCCTGACCTGTTTTTTAGTTTATTGCTTAACTGGGTACTACCTTTGTGCAGTAGGTTGAGTTTTTTCCTGGATTTTGTGTTGAGGTAAACCCTCATCCCATCCTACGTGATTTTTCTATAATGCTTGGGCTTGGGCAACTGCCCATTTCCTGGCATAAGTATATTTGAAATGTACTGTAACATGGTTGGAGAAGGCTGGCATAATGATGTCTTTGCCATGTGGGCACTCCCTGACAAATTCTGGTGGCCAGTCTTATTCAGCTAGAAGTATGTCATAACCCCTCGAAAGTCGCTCCCAAAAGCGTGCTTTCACTTTTCTAGGTATGTCTCCCTCGATCTGGAGTGTTATTTCATATAACCTATGTGGAGAGTTAACCCTGGTGTCTGTAATTTTTCAACTTGAATGAATTCATTAAAGTCCACTGTCTCCAGAAGACCCTTCAGGTACTGGCGAGCTATTGTGACTTCTGCTGTGCAGTCCAACATTTTCTGAGCCCATTCTCTGTTCTTGAGTTGTGTCCTCAAGATCCTCGGCATGTCTGATCTTTAGACCTCCTACCTTCTATTTGGTAAAATTAGGTTTTATGTTCTTCTGAACGTGTTGATCATCTTTGAACTTCTCGCGTTATTCCTTATTTTCTGACCGTCCTCTTCTTTTGGATTTCTGTGACGAAGTCTGAAAGGTACGAGAGGAATATGTATCAGTATCTTGACATCTATCAGGTTTTTTCAAATTATCCCTATTCCTGAGGTTTGACCTCCTTTCAGAGGGCTCCATTTGAGGAGACCTACCTCTGGAATGAGAACGCTTCTCTTTGGAAAGGTTGTTTGCTATTTTCCCACTTCTTTTTAGAAGGAGTAGGAGTGTTTTTAGTGAAGACCTTTTCAGGACTTTCAGACAGTTGGGGTTTCACTGATTTCCCACCCAAACTGTCTCATTCTTCATAGGATTTCTCCATTATTCTGGCTAGTTCTTGTGGTTACTCTGTTACATCAAATTCTCTTAATTTTTGGCCGATCGTCACTGATGCTGCTTCTCCTTTAATATTAGATAATATTATTGTAGAGACCTGTTTGAACTCGTTCAGTAGTTTCATACCTAAATTTAGAGCAGGCTTTGACCCGTATTCATTTTGAATCTGTTTCAGGACATCAGGTATTACCGTCATAGACAGAAAACCATGTGTTTTAGTGTAGATTGCAGCGAAGACGGTACCCCAAGTGGTGCAGTCCTCCAGATGTGGTGTGATCCCCATTGGTAAACAGATTGTTAAAATTGTTTGTTTCTCATGAGGCCTAGTATTAGGAAATACTGCTTCGATCTGAATATTTTTTGAGCTATCCAGAATAGAATTTTTTCACGTTTTGTGGGTAATATGCCCATGACTGCGTGTAAAGTCTGTGGTGTAAGTTTTAGTGTATTCCCCTGGTGAGAGGTTTGTTGTGGAATACCTATTATAGGTTGTACTGTAAGAGTCCACATGACATATTGGACCAATTGTCAGTAGATTTTGATTAACTCTTTGAGTTGAGCCACTAATTCTACGTCTGACATGTCGTTAATGTCAGGATGGATGTGGTGTATTGCCGGCTAAAACCGACCATGTTGCACCTGTTCCACCTAGTGGACCGAACCTGGTAATGTGATTTAAATGTTTTAGGGTGCCGTTAAACCAGAGCTCATGCTCCTGGTATGTGAGTGGAATTTCAATATCCTCGAAAGGAATATATTAATTTGGTGGATCATCTTCTTTGTAGAAGTAAAACATATGTGTCTTTGTATTTGCTTCCGGGAAGACTATCCATGAATAGAATACCTCTGTCTGGTGATATTCATGTACTTCTATCACAAAAACTGCTCTACCACCTCTTGATGATAGGCCATGTTTAATAAGTTTTATAGTGATGGCTTTCCTTAAATTTTGAGAAATTATTACAGCATTTGCATCGATGTCTTGAAAACCTGTAAAGTTAAAAGCTGCATCGGCTGGATCAGCCTCAGCTCCACCTGTTTTGGTGTTGTTTTCCCCGTTCAGGGACATTTTTGTTTAATGAAAACAGCAGAGCAAGTTTCAAGGGAACAAAGATAAGGTGCACAATATTTTGGAACACTGTATCCTTCAACGTTGAACAAACCAAAAAGCTAATACATAGGATTTGTTTCCTACTCAGCTATGGCGGATATTATCCTTTTCCCACTCCAGACGACAATTGGAGTATTACGGGAAAAAGGGGTCTCTGAGAAAAGCACGACTGAGTTACTCTAGTATCTAGTGTTAAATTAGTGCCTTACCAAACCGTTAGGTGCCATGTAGTGTAGTTCCTATATCCCTAATAGGCTCTGAGCTTTGGAATAACATACACTATAGATTTGACATAGGACTGAGGTCAGTATGTCTCTATAAGAATATTAAACTTAATTGTGTGTGTGCCAGCTAACTCAGAGGTCACTAGAACCTTTCTCGAATAAACAAGAAGGGATTAGTCTCTGACAACCGCATAACATGACAACTTTGTTTCCCTTAGAATCGGAACAATCTCTTCAGAGTCGTGGAAACAACATATGACTATTTCAAACAATCGTGCATGCTTCGTTTCTACAGAGTTGCATAGAAATAGAGAGACGGGCGTTTCAATAAAAGGGGTTTATTGAACAGTCTTATTTCTCATACAAGAGATATGAACTGCTACAATCGATAGACAATGTGCGAAGTATAATGCGTACAGTGTAAACAGTAATTTAAAATAAGAATGTAATAGCATTGTCTGTTGCAATGACATATATAAAAATACATACATAAATAACAGGCTAAAATACTCAACTGGTGCTTCTAACATACGCCTACCCCCGTGTACCTAACCTAAGTCTAGTACTAGGGAAGAAGTAGGTGCTGCCTTAGCATACGTGGAGAAGTGTGGCTCAATGGTTAGAGCGGCAGACCCTAATGCAGAGGTCTCGCCACGGGATAAGGGTTCAATTCCCCACCTCAGCGGGTCTTGGGCTCAAAATTCCACGGACCTGATAATTCTCGCCTCTGTGCCTATTCCAATCATGGAGTCCCATTCTGCAACTCTGGGCAATAGCTTGCTTATTCTCCACAACGGCCCCCACAACGCTAAGGATGCCTGGCCTCCAACTTGGGGGTGCCCAGAAGTGGACACCTCACAGGGAAAGCCAGGATGGGTTCCACAGCGGTATTCGTACAAGCGCCTTGAGACCCTTCCGGGTGAGTAGTGCGCTATACAAGTATCAATTTACGTTTAGTTTTGCCAAGAATTGCCAAAGGTTTCTCTAGGTTCTAATCAGCTCCATACCTTAGGATGAGAGAGGTTGGTATCTCTTTCTCTGGACTCGATTTCCCAACACCCCGCAAGGGGAATCAGAAACACGGGAGCTGGATTCTCAGCAGGAGGATGACAGCGTCTAGTCAGTGCATCAGCTGGGGAGTTGGCTTCCTTCGGTACTTGCTGTGGCGAGCTGCGTCATGCAAGTAGGTAGTCGAGCTGCACCGAACCACACTGTGCTTTGCCATAGCAAGTGAAGGTATATTTATACATTGATGGTGTTTAGGAATGCCAGTATTGACGTAGAAGTCGGGCAAAGGAACGTCATGAATGAACCCCTAAGGAATAGATGTTCATGCACAATAAATGAGTTCTTTGAGAAATCAGTATCCAAGTAAGGGAAGTCCCTAACGGCTTAAGAGTCTGGTTTTCCAAGAACTTGTTGTGACGTAGATGAACGGATGCCTGTATTTGGGTAGCATGGACTATGCCTAAAGAAGGACTGGATTTCTTTGCCTTTATAAGGGCAATGTGAAATGTACCTATATAAGGGCATGAATCATGAAATTCATACGGAATCTAAATTGATACACAACAGGATAGGCTGGCCCCTTGCATTGTTGGAGTTGCATCATGGTTGTGATGCGACTGTGGCAATGCGTGACTTTAGCGCAGTCGGATACGTCAGAATTCCTGACGTTTCTGTCATTACTTGCGTCATGTAGCAGTGTCCAGTGATTACAAAAGACAAACAATTGATCCTGTGCCTCATGGGAACGGTCCAGCACGAACTGCCAATCCAGGTCTTCCCTGACCGGAAACAAGCATCCTAGGATTGGTTTCAGGGTTTCACCCCTCATCAGCCAGGATATTTTGATTCCAGTGTCACAGTGAGCCCAGGACCCTCGTCTGGGCATATCTGGCGTACTTAGGATGAAAAAGTAAAAGACACACAATTGATGGACGGAATGCAGAACAAATCAAAACATTCACCCTCTGTCAAGAGATCTGGGTTAAATCCATCATTCTTTTGTTCACCATGCCACCCCAGTTCAGACGTGGCCATATGCAAATCAGTCACGACCCTGTGCCTCATGAGAACAGTCTAGCCCGAACTTCCAAGCCAGGTCTTTCCTGGACTGGAAACAAGCATCCTAGGACCGGTTTCTGGGTTTCACCCCACATCAGCCAGGATAGCTTGATTCCAATGGCACAGTGTGCCCAGGACCCACATCTGGGCATACCTGGCGCACAGAGTGAGAAAGCAAAAGACACCCAATTGATGGATGGAATTCAGAACAAATTAAAACATTCACCCCCAGTCAAGAGATCAGGTTTAAATCCATCATTCTTTTGCTCACCATACCACCCCAGTGTAGATCTGGCCATATGCAAATCAGTCTTGACCCTGTGCCTAATGGGAACAGTCCAGCCCGAACTGAAAAGCCAGGTCTTCCCTGGACTGGAAACAAATATTCTAGGACTGGTTTCGGGGGTAGCTTGATTCCAGTGGCACAGTGAGCCCAGGACCCACGTCTGGGCATACATGACGCACTTAGAGTGAGAAAGCAAAAGACACACAATTGATGGATGGAATGCAGAACAAATCAAAACATTCACCTCCAGTCAAGAGATCTGAGTTAAAGCCATCATTCTTTTGCTCACCATGCCTCCCCAGTGTATTTATTTATTTATTTATTTATTGCACTTGTACTGCGCAACAGCTACCCAAAAAGGGTTTCAGTGTAGATCTGGCCATATGCAAATCAGTCTTGACCCTGTGCCTCATGGGAACAGTCAAGCCTGATCTGCCAAACCAGGTCTTCCCGGGACCCGAAACAAGCATCCTTAGACCGGCTTCAGGGTTTCACCCCTCATCAGCCAGGATAGCTTGAATCCAGAGGCATTGTGAGCCCACGATGGATTTAGGCCCAGATCTCTGTCCTGGGGTGAATGTATGACATTTTTCTGAATTCTGTCTATCAGTTGTTCTTTTTGCATTTGTCACTCTGAGTGGGACTGGGTCCAAACTGGAATGGCATGATAAGCAAAAAAACGATGGATTTAGGCCCAGATCTCTGTACTGTGGTGAATGTATGACATTGTTCTGCATTCTGTCCATCTGAGTGGGACGGGTATGCCCAGACATGGGTCACAAGCTATCCTGGCTGATGAGGGCTGAAATACCGAAACAGGTCCTAAGAAGGACCTGGCCTGGCAGTTCGGGCTGGACTGTTCCTATTGGGCGCAGGGTCAAGACTAATCTGCATATGGCTGGGTCCAAACTGGAATGGTAGGGTGAGCAAAGACCGATGGATTTAGGCCCAGATCTCTCTACTGGGGTGAATGTATGACATTGTTCTGCATTCTGTCCATCAATTGTTCTTTTTGCATTTGTCATGTCCAGTGATTACAGCGCATCCATGTTGTTGCAAGAAGGGCGTAGTGAAAAGTGTTGCAGCGCTGTCTTGTCGCAGCGCAGCAACCCTTTTTATGGCTGGGGCACAGGTATGTGCACGATCTTATTGATTGTGTGCATTCCTGCACTGTAGTTTTGTCGCAGGGCAGCGCTGCATCATTGCTTGCAGAGCTGTCCTGCACCACAAGCTGTGTTGATGAGGGCCCAATAGTTATATGCATTTTTTAGACCTGCTTTTTTCTTGTCTTAGCTTCCTGCAGCTAATGGGCCTCAGCGCAAGTTTTTTTTCTTTATCGCTTCGCGGGTCCAGGTCATCCTTGATAGTAGGGCAAAGTGGTGTCAGCATGAGTTTTTGTGACATTTTGACAGGGAACGCCTACCTTACATGTCATTAGCGTCAAATATTGCTGGCATGCAAGGCAATGGAAATTCCACCCGCTATCACTTGAAAGCTGTCGCTAACGCCAGTTAGAGACAGCTTGCTAATAGGGCGATAAAAATATCACCACTGTAGCAGCAAAAAAGTGCTGCTAAAGCAGCGATGAGCCCTTGATTATATGCCCCCAAGTCTGCACCTCTGCCGAGCTTAGGTTACCGGGACTAGCACATGAGGACCTGGGGCGGGAGCCCTTGCTTTTATATCGTCAGAGATGTGGGGTATGACCTGCCGCTGGAGAGTACTCTTTCCACCACCCGCTCACTTCTCCCTCCTCCCTTCCCCTATTTTTAAAGCACTTCTCCTAGGGATCGGGATTTTTTTATCCCTGGTTTAGTTTAACATACCACATCATTTTGCGGTGAGGTGTCATCCACTTGTCTTTTCTCATTATACGGGGGACCCCCTCTTGGGCCCTTCAATTTATGGCTTTTGCCACCTCTTCTGGACATTCTTGATCTTGGAGACCTTCTTTCTCCATATTTGTTCCATCGAGCAGACCCTCAGCTAGCTGCCTGTTAATTCTTCTTACCCTGGTGAGTGTTGGACCATCAAATTGGTGGCCCTCATACTGTGACTTCTCCTGAGTAGGGGGCTCACTTTCGTGTCTTAAAAAAAAAATTCTTATTGGATTTTTGTCTTATCAATTTTCTTTATTTATGTTTTTTCCATGAGGGACTTTTTTCTTACTCTCCGTTTGGACGTTATTGGACAATAATTAAAACTCTGGCTGAATTATACCTACCTCAGGTGCATTATCTTGTGAATTCTTCAGGTCTCTTTGGATCCACAGGTGTGGGTCTATCTAATATTTCACCTTGGAATGCATGTTGGTCCATCACAACTTGGTTCTTAAATTTAAGAGATAGCATATAAGGTTCATTGTGTTTTATTCCTTGCACGTCTCCGTTCCTGCTTATCTTGCAATTGCATCTTGTGCTTGTCCTCCTCCCCCCTCTCATCCCCTGTGATTTGCAGTGTGTATCCATCCATTCACTATGATGCTCTTAGTTGTGTTATCTTTTCATTATTGATTACCCAGGCGTTTGGTTTTGCTCTGCATCCATTTTCTACTGCGCCCTGAAGAAGGTGCAACCTACATGTTATGCCGGGCACCGAAGTGCGCGTCGACGCTGGGGTCCTCTGGTTGTCATGTCTTCCTCTACAGTATTTAATTGAGACCCCTTGTGCGGCTCACAGGATATTGTGTGAATAATTTTCTCTTGTTCTCACCCTATGAAGATACAAAGTAAAAGGGGGACTGCCTGTTCATATATATGAACTATTAAGCAAACTGAGTTTGATTGTAGGTACTATATTGTGAAACATCCGCTGGGGGAGATCAATGGCTTTCGATGCAGTGGACAGTGTGTGCTTGAATATATGAGTATAAATTGGGTTGTGAGTAGGAGTTGGTTCTGAGTATGAGTTCTGCACCTGGGTGTTCTTAGACTATATACTGTACATGAGAGATCATTTATTAACTGTATATTAATTATATATTTTTTGTACCTTGAGAAATGTCGTAATAAATTTGAGATATTTGTTTTAATAGTTTTGTCTCAGATCATTAGTGCCAGAGTGCCACAGTGTGCTTGATTTTCAGCACACTGTACTTCTCCATTGGGGCAGGTGACACTGCTGTGTTTTTCGTTTCATCCATGACATATAGCTTTTTTCCTTAAATAACATTCAGGCAGTGGGTTTCCGTCATTTCCCCTGCTCCCCTGCCTAAGCATCCTTCCCAGGGGTCCCTTTTCTGTGTGATTTGTCTCTATTGTGCCAAAGGATATGCATTTCTTCAAATAAAAAGAACTATATAAGGGCATTGGTCTGCCTTGATTGACTACATCCACCAATGCACCCTCCATACCTTCCCCAGTTCTCTTTTAAGTTTTGAGGCCAGGGTAGCTTACATGCCCCCTTCCCCGTCACCCTACTGACACTAGTCCCAGTTAAAATCTGACGTCCTGCCGCAACAGCTGAACCTACATGACTGGTATGTAGGGAGCACTGCACAGCATGAATCCAACTCAAACCAGTCAGCTTCTGAAAAGGCCCAGCCTACAACACTGAACCTGTATTTGTCTGACGCTCTCTGAGGCTCTGACATACCTATCATATGGCTCCCCTGTCATATGTGAGAAATGTATCCAGTCACGTCTCTGTAGCAATAGTACCTGGTACTTTGATACTTGTGATTTTGGGGCTGATTATGATGGCGGTCTTAGGCACCTTTGCGGTGCTGGAGGAAAATGTCCATTTAGTTACTCCGGAAGTGGTCATTGCGACATATCACAATGGGCAAAGATAGCCCATTTTCTGTCCTGCACGGTGTTTTCGAATCCGTCATAAATTTCGTTCCACAACGATGCCGGAGGGAGCCAATAGGGAAAGGCAGCCATGTGGAAGGACGTTACGAGCGCCCACCAGATCACAATGCATCAATCAGCCCATCAGAATGCAGCAGTAAAACTAGTTTTTCGGAGATGGCAGAAGCACAACTACGGAGCAAGAAACTCAAGTCAGAGACACCTCTCCACATTCTTCTACGTCACGGATCCTGCTCTAAAAGCCCCACCGCTGCTCTACCTGATCTACTATAAGCAAATAGGACATCGTCGCGGACAACAGCAGAGGTAAGTCCAAAACCTATTCCTGCATGCAACCCCTTGACAACAACACACAGCAATTGCTCAGGTATAACTTACCTGTCAACATTGGACACCCTCATGGACACAGGAACATATACAACAATTAAAGTACCCATTCCTCGCACGAAGGTACATTGTCACCTCAGCATCAGTGAAACCTACCTTGATAAACATGATACCACCTAGCATGGCCGTGGTGGTCACGTCTCAGCATCAGTGAAACCTACCTTGATAAACATGACACCACCTAGCATGGCCGTGGTGGTCACGTCTCAGCAGCGGTGAAACCTACCTTGATAAACATGACACCACCTAGCATGGCCGTGGTGGTCACGTCACAGCAGCGGTGAAACCTACCTTGATAATCATGATACCACCTGGCATGGCCGTGGTGGTCACGTCACAGCAGCGGTGAAGCGATGGCTAAATTTACCGACATGGATGGAGAAGTTCAGCACATGATTCCAGGCTAGCAAGAACCGTATATCACCCAATCAAATGATGTAAAGGCACAGTGTTTATAGTGACATCTCAGTAGGCTCATTATAAAATGGACAGCAACAGGAGTGACGGATGAGGCAAGAGTCACCCAAAAGGGACAATGGTGATCACTGCACTCAAATCAGGGTTAGACCAGATCCAAGGAGGAATAGAGGAGGCCAGAGCAAACAGGATGTGTTTGGGGAGTTCACTGTAGTACAATAAGGTGTTGGATGAGTCAGAGAGCAAAGGCAGATGCCATATTAAGAGAGCTACCTCAGCAACATAATCACAGTTCAGCCCACACCCTAAGCAGACATTGCCAGGCTCATCACATACAATGAATGAGTACGGGAATTGCACTTGAGGTTACTCTTGTTTAATGTGCTTGTACGATAAGTGTGCTGCGCTAGATTAGTGCCTGCTCACTGAAAATCAAATGAAGTTATGGCCTGGGACCTAAGGTAACCAGGACTCTTGTGCGCACTACAAGAAATTCAAATCCTCCAATATTACTTGTTAAACAATTTTATCCAAATATTCAAGAAAAAGCATCACAGAGTTCACATTCTTTTCAAAACATAATTATCATCACAAATAACACTCCACATTTTACTAATGTGGTTAATCACAAAGAAATAATATACACAATAGCATCATGGAATGAAAAACATAATAGTGCTAAAAACCCAATGCATTTCGGGGCTTACGCCCCTTCGTCAGGGGTCTGTAAAGGGAAAGAAAAGATAAAGGAAAAAAGAGAAAAAAGAAACTTAGTTACTCTTAATGCCTAGGAGGACATTATGTCTTCTTCATATTTATGATACCTATACGTGTCTTACCACAAATGTAGGGTCGTATAACTCCTTCTTAGTGTGTGATGAATTGTACATCAACGTGAAATCTATAAACGAAGTAGAGCTTTACTGTCAAATTTGTTCAAGAGAAAAATAAGTCTCAGCTAATGGTATAAATAAGAAATGGATTTACCTGCGTGTTCTTTTACCAATCAGTTGGCTGTAAGAAAATATATTGGTGTGCTTGTTACATAAAGTAAACCTGAAGCTTGTTATAACAACTAAAAGTCTGCAGGAGAGCGAGTTGTATTGCTCACCTGTATGAAGTTTTACCGATGCTGACTGCAAGGAACCTGTACGAAATAAAATAAAGGAATATAGCAGCTGAATATGCTACAACCCGCTTTTTTTGCTAGTCTAAAATAGGGTGAAACTGTGTAATCAAAAGTAATAAAAAATTACGAGTACCTGCGAGGTTCTTCAGTGGGTGTAGAAATATCACTGTATTCGCGTTCCACTGTGGATACAAGGAACGTATTTATTTAAAAAAGGTATATTCACGGGTCTACTAGGTCGAAAAAATAGCAATTGCTCAAAATGCCGAGCTCACCGTTTTAGAGACAGCGTCTCATAGCGTATGGAGTCCTGGGCTGAATACGCGGGTCACCGCGAGATTTGTTTATAAGTCCTTTCTTTGTTGCTGCTCTACTCAGCAACAAACCATGTACTATATGTGTCTACACGGGCGCCATTTGTAACAGGGAAATATTAAACTACTAAATAGTTAAATAGCTTCTGTCTTCAATTGATGAAGTGCGTAAATCGCGCTATTATATTTATACCTATTACTGAAAAAATAATAATAAGAAAAAAATCATTGTAGTCCAAAGCTACGCTGCTCGCTGCGAGCTTTGTGTTATAAGTCCATTCTTTGGTTGCTGATATGTTCAACAACGAACTGCATCCAATGCGTTGTCTATATTATGGCCATTTATAAGAAAAAAAAAATCAGCTGCTGCATTATTAAGAAGCTCCTTGTTTAAATTGATATCGCGTGCAAATAATGCTATTATGTATGCGAGTCTTCCTATGAGGGAAGAGTGACAAAAATGAGTGAATTGAAAGAAGAAGAGAAAGAGAAGAAAAATACATTATGTGGCAAACTTAATGTCAACATTATTTAGCATACATTCTCCTGCCTATTTACAATCTTACGTACAAAACCTTTAGTGTCATAATGATGAAACCTTACTAAGCTGTTCATGGTCTATGAAAAAGTGAGGTGCATTGTTTATGTGAAGTGTATGTACATATCACGATGGGTTCGAGTCCTTAGAGGGTCCAATTTCAAAATTATTTTACAAGAAGCAAATCATCTCCATTTTATCATTCAGCCCGTTTGGGGCCAAAGTTTGTAATTTCCGTATCCAGAAGGCTTCTCTTTGGAGAAGAATCTTTGCATTGTCCTGTCCTAATCGTTGGGGTACTAGCTCAATAATTTGAAATCTCAGTTGAGCTATGTAATGTCCTGCGTCCATCCAGTGTTTAGCCAATGGCGACGTGCTGTTTTTATTACGAATCCGGCTTTTGTGCTCTGATAGTCGTAGTTTGAGCTTCCTGTCTGTTTTGCCAATGTATAGTAGCCCGCATGGGCATTTGATAGAATAAACTACGTGTTCAGAATTACAGCTTGTAGTATGTCTCAATGGAATTTTTTCACCTGTCCGTGGGTGCAATAAACTGTCACCAAGTATAACATTATTGCAGTTTTTGCAATTAAAGCACAGAGTGGTACCTTTGTAGGTTTCCTGTCGCTGTGTGTTCATCTCTTCTATTCGAGATCTGCTGATCATTTCTTTCAAGTTCTGAGCTCGTCTATAAGCAAATAATGGCTTATCACTGAACAATGTTCCAAAATCTTTTTCAGCTTGAAGGATATCCCATCTTTTTTGGATTATTCTTTTAATGTCTCTAGAAGCCGTCGAGTATTTCGATACAAAAACCCTCCTCTTTTTATCCATCTTTGTTTTTTTCTGTAGAAGTTCCATCCTTGGGATTACTTAGATTTTTTCAATCTGTGCCTCTAGCAATTTTCTGGGGTATCCCCTGTCCAAGTATTTTTGCTTTTGTTCATCTAGACTTTTCTCACATTTTGCATTGTCAGAAGATATTCGCTTGATTCTCATAAATTGCGATATTGGTAAGTTGTTGATTAAACTGGCCGGATGGAAACTGCCATATAACAAAGCTGTGTTTTTATCAGTGGGTTTTTTGTAAAGTCTAGTTTGGATTGTGTTGTCCACTAGTTCTACCAGAACATCCAGAAATGGTATTGATGTTGTGCTGATTGTGTGGGTGAATTGAATTCTGGGATTAGCTAGGTTCAAACTCCTGATGTTTTGCAATAGTTCAGAAGAAGACCTTTTCAAATAATGAAAACGTTGTCAATGTAACGTTTATAGTACACTATTCCTGCTTGCCAAGTGCAATCATTATGAATATAGTCCAGTTCGAATTTCGCCATGAAAATGTTGGCGTAAATGCATGCACCTGGAAAACCCATGGCTGTTCCACTGAGTTGAGTGTAGAATTTGTTTAGCCAAACGAAATAGCTATTTTCTAAGCAAAATTCCAATAATTGCAAGATCAGGTACTTTTGTTCAACTGGTTTATCTGTTCTCAGCAAAGCCCATTCCATGGCTTCTAATCCCTGTTTATGAGGGATTGATGTGTATAAGGACGTCACATCTATGGTGCATAGTGTCAACATCATATCCTCTTCAATTGTAATCGTTGCGATGCTTCTTAAAAAATCAGATGTGTCCTCCAAATATGTTGGCCAGTCTCTAATGAACGGTTGCATCTGTGCATCAATGTAGATTCCCAAATTCTCAAATATTGATGAGCATCCAGATACTATGGGTCTAATCGGGGGGTTCTGCAGATCTTTATGCACTTTTGGAAGAAAATATATCCGTGGTCTTCTGGGATAAATTTGCCTGAGGTAACGTTTAGTTGTGTTGTTGATCCATCCCAACTCTTCTGCCTTTTCTAGAATTTTATCCAAATTTTGAGAGATTTCGAAAGTTGGATCTTTGTCGAGTTTAGCGTAGGTGTTAATGTCTTGAACATGTTCATTGCCTCGCTGTATGTAGAACTCCGAGTCCATTATGACTAATCCACCTCCTTTATCAGCCTTTTGAATAACAATTGCGTCATTTTTTGCTAAATCCTGAAGGGCACTACGTTCTGCTCGTGTTAGGTTATTCAGTTTTTTCTTGAATTGGATTTTACTCATGTTTGCTTTGACTAAAGTTTCAAACGTATCCAAACTTTTGTGTGAAACTGGGGCTAGAAAATTGCTTTTTGGTTTAAATTGTATTTCTATATTGTCTGCTGTGTCAATGGGATTCAGAATCGTGAAAAAATATTTTAGTCGTAACACTCTCATGAATTTAAAAAACGCTACTTCCGTTTCTAGTTCGTTGGTGTGATACGTGCTGACAAAAGTTGGTCCTTTGCTTAACAATTTTTCTTCGAATTTAGACAAAGGGTATTTAGAGATGTTAATTACTAAGTTCTCATTTGACTCCTTAAGCCTGTCTTCTTCGATTGCTCTTTCTCTTTGTCCTTGTCCTTTTCTTTTTCCTCTTCGCGTCTTTTTTCGGTCAACTGGGTAGATGATTGGTCCGGCGGTTTGCCCGGGGGTTGGCCCTTCTCTAATAAAACATCTGATGAAGAAGTGCTTGCAGTATCCGTTGTCATGGGTGCCTGTAGACTTGGTTTTGGACGTGTTTGCGAAATGATGGATATCCTGGAGGTACTCGTGTCACTATCCGAAACTGCACTTTCTTCAGATGAATTGACTTGTGGTTTTTTGTTGGTGTATCTCCTTTTCGCATAAATTTCTGCCCATGTATACGTCTCATTTAATTTATAGTCAATGGTATCGCGCTTAAATTTGCGCAATTTTGTTTCCTGAAGTTCCTTGCCATATTTGTCAAGTCTTATTTCAATATCCTCCAAAAATTTAGACCATGGTTCATCTTCCATTTTTGCAGATAGCTCCTTTTTAACATTGAATATTTCCTCCTCTAAATCTCTTATTGTTTTTGCCAGTTCTTCTATTAGAAGGAGTATCAAGTCTAATGAGCACTTATTCAAAATAGCGGACAATTTCTCCATGAACTGCGGATTGCTGTTTAATCTGTACAACATAGGTCGAATTGCCAGTCTGAGGCCTCTAGGGATTCGTTTCACCCGGTGATATTGTATAAGTGTTGAAGCGTGAAGACGCTGGTTTAATTCACGACGCGTTAGGTATTCCAATTGCTTGAGTTGTTGTGCAACGGAGCCTCCTTGGGCATCAAAAGTCTTTGTTTCTTTAATGAGTTTATAAATTTGAGTAGCTTCATCTGTAGTATATACTTTGGTATTAGCTCTGTTATCAGTGATTGCTGCAATTGACTCAAACGACATTTTGGTTGTGGTGCAATTAACCCGTTGGTTGCAGTGAACGTAAAAAATTAATGAGTACGGGAATTGCACTCGAGGTTAGTCTTGTTTAATATGCTTGTACGATAAGTGTGCTGCGCTAGATTAGTGCCTGCTCACTGAAAATCAAATGAAGTTATGGCCTGGGACCTAAGGTAACCAGGACTCTTGTGCGCACTACAAGAAATTCAAATCCTCCAATATTACTTGTTAAACAATTTTATCCAAATATTCAAGAAAAAGCATCATAGAGTTCACATTCTTTTCAAAACATAATTATCATCACAAATAACACTCCACATTTTACTAATGTGGTTAATCACAAAGAAATAATATACACAATAGCATCATGGAATGAAAAACATAATAGTGCTAAAAACCCAATGCATTTCGGGGCTTACGCCCCTTCGTCAGGGGTCTGTAAAGGGAAAGAAAAGATAAAGGAAAAAAGAGAAAAAAGAAACTTAGTTACTCTTAATGCCTAGGAGGACATTATGTCTTCTTCATATTTATGATACCTATACGTGTCTTACCACAAATGTAGGGTCGTGTAACTCCTTCTTAGTGTGTGATGAATTGTACATCAACGTGAAATCTATAAACGAAGTACAGCTTTACTGTCAAATTTGTTCAAAAGAAAAATAAGTCTCAGCTAATGGTATAACTAATAAATGGATTTACCTGCGTGTTCTTTTACCAATCAGTTGGCTGTAAGTCCCAGGCCATAACTTCATTTCATCACATACAATGGCACACCATACCACATAATGACAGGCCATACCATGCAACACTGTTGAATATGTTTCACTCAAAATGAAAACTTAAAGTAAACACCAGTGTGCATTTGTCTCATTTGTGTACTGCTGCCCTAAATTACCCCATGTGAGTATGTGCTGTACATCAATAACACTGAGTACCCTGCCACTCCACTGAACTCCCCAAACCCTCTCTTAATGTAGCACCAACTAGAAAATCTTGAATGAATGCCAAAGTGTCATGAATAGGCATTCTTGATAGCAGTGAACTCTGACCTTAGATCCATGACACACCTCTTGTTCCTCACACCTACCTTCCACTCATGTGAATAAATGTGAGTAATTGAATAAATAGTCATTGTGCAGATTACAAACCTTGGAACTGGTCAGTCTGCATATCAACTCATTGATACAGCTCACAAACCCTTACTTTGCCTCCTCCATAAACTATGTGTCACCAACACTGTATGAGAACAAGTAAACTACTCAAAAGAAGAGGGTCCAGTGCAGTAAATGTATGGAGAAATGAGTGGTAGCACATGTTCATGGAATGTAAGAGGTCTCACATATGACACTACACTTACAACATCAGTTAATCCATGTGTGGCACTGAGATTCAAATTGTACAAAAGATACCATCAGTGCAGTATCACTATGATCCAGCAATGCAAGTAAGACATTGGACCAGAATGAGTTGACCTGTCATTAGGCTTACAGTGACCAGCACTTTGTTTGTCTTAACTAATATGTCTTGTGTGTGCCATTGGCCATTGCCACGGTGATCTTCCCTGACAGTAACACTTAATAATTCCCTTCACACTTACCCCTCAACTACCCATCGACCACCTTCCCAGCTCTACACCTGGGACAATCTCTGCTACAGGTGCCAATGTACTCCTATGAGTTCCGTGCTACACAATGCTACACCCTGGTGTGTATCTCCAAATCTCTGAGCTCAGGTCAAGGATGTCTTATCTAACGCAGAACTCAACGCAATTGCTAAATACATGTATCACAGACCACCCCAAGAGAAGTCCAACAGCATGGCCATGTGCAGGAAAAGAGGGGATAGCCTAATCTACTACCAGTCCTCCCTGGAAAAGATATAATTTCTCCTGTATCCGACTGCACAGACTGCATAATTCAGCAAAAGGAAATTCTCCATAAACCAATGACACATATAACCCCAAAGTGTGTGCATCGAGACAAACCCTTACATCAGATGTATGTCCTCTTAGGACTGCGCATGCGCATGCAGTCATACCGAAACGTATGTCTGATGTAGGGGTTTGCAGAAGAGACCACGGTGAGGACGAGTAGGTCAGCCCAGAGATGCCACAATAGAGGTAAATGTCTTTTTTAACCTCTTCCATGCTCATGACAAGGTCAGCTCGTCATGCAGTACACTGGAGCTGTGCTAATGACGAGCTGACCTTGTCATGAACAATGGGATTATCAATCAATCAGCACAGGACGGGAAAAGCCATTGCAGCCAAGGTGTTAAATCTTTTAAACAAAATATTTATTATGGGGGGTGGAGGCGCATAGTGGCACTACACCGTCTCTGCCCGGACTTGAAATCTGCCAACACTGCCATACACATTCCACAGGTGACATCCCCAGGTACAATCCTGACAAGTGACTGCTCAAAGATAGGGGGCCATACCACAGTTGTGCACACAAAACCAGAAAATAAACAAGACTCCTTATTGAACAGTACCAAATAAACACCCATCGGAATGCATTTAAATACACACACTTCTTACGCACAATGTCCTGCAAAATCATCATAACACACATGTGCACTTGTCTGTAGAAAGAGCCAATACAAGCCAAAGGCTGCATCCCTCCCCAACAACTTCATAACATATGCACATCCTAGCACATCCCACAGCAATCTAATCTTAACATCAGGGGGCCTCACACTTGTCAAGGACAGTGCATCAGCCACTGACAGCAGTGCATGCACAGTAGGCAGTGTGGGAACACCACTAAATTCAGGGACAGACATATCTGAATTCACCACCTTCAACAAGAACATTACAAATCATCACAGCACATAGATCACTTCCCACACAGGCTGGATGGCAGTGCCTCAGCAAACATCTACACACTTTTGCTATCACCTACTGCTACACAACTCAGGCAAACACATGTGCATGGGAACAGAGGACTGTGCCGTTAAATCATCTGTACAAAACAGGATTACCCATGACTGCAATTAAGTAGACTCCAAATAGCACGTATCATATTGGGATTCCGTGCTGAGGGGCACAAAGGTTTTGGACACAAATCATTCTCCTAAAGTGTAGTTTCACACTACGGATTGGTGGGTAGGGTCAAACGCTGGCATGACACGGAGTGGAATATTGCTGAGTGAAGTGGTGTATACAGGAATATTGTACAGGTGAGAAGTGTACAGAGCAAAAGGAATAGTGGAGTATCTCACATTGTTTAGGCCTCAAATGTTCTTCTTGCGACTGTATTGTCATACAGTGGTCACAGGTACACTGTCACAGCACACAGTGGAGTTACAGAGATTGGATTTGTGTACAGGGCTAGTAATTATTTGAATACCATATAGTGGGGTAGATAACGTGTAATGTGACATCAATGTATGGCAAAAGTCACATATATGTTTGACAGAGTCAGTCAGCACTGTGAGAACAAAGTAAGCAAGAGCTATGTCTGATCCCAAAACGCCCACCACACACATTGGAGTAACACACTCTGCATACTCACAAATGATGTGGCCCACAAGTAGGTGCACCCTAGGACTGTGAGGTCACACTGACACACTGCACATTGCTCTGGCAACAATTTCAACATGTGCATACAACCTCCTGCATGTGTCTGTGCATGTAAACAAACAGGCACTCATTAACTGGATCGTACATGTGTGAAAGGGTCATGCTCAAGGGCATATACACAACAATACTTCAGCATTTGACATGTCAATCACACTGAATGAGTAGTCAAGTGCTCACATGTAAATGTACCCATGTGACTGTGAAGCCATGCCTTTCCAAGATAATTCTCACACCTACAATGGTGCATACAAGATAGATCCCTCACATATGATGCACCCTGTCCACCCCTCAAGTCATCGTGTAAATCAAAATAGCTGTTGTTGATGTCTAAGATCCACATATACTTAGAACCAATTGGTGTATGGGTCCGCACTCTGTATTTCTCACCACTCAAATCATTACTCTGAGTTTCTCATTGTGTGCGGGGCATAGTATGGCAATCCAACTGAGCAGTAGGATTGTGTTAATACGTGATTGATATGTGTGTCCTGAGTCCTGAGACTACTAACTTGCAACACAGTGCACTGCCATGGAAATCTCCCAAGGATAGGGGCATCAAATGGGCAGTTCAGGCACCGCTCAGGGAGGAATGGGGTGGGAAGGGGGAGTCTGGTTCAAAATTGTGGAGAACTAGAACTGGGAGGCGAATGACTATCTGGAGTAGTGGGAGGTCTAGACATGGGAGGGGGAGAACTGGCTGACTTAGTGGGATCTCTGGAGATGGGAGGCTGAGGGCAGGCTGGACCAGGTGGGGTCATGGCACTGGGAGATGAAAAAGTGCTGAGGGAAGGCTCAGTGGACCATGATGCTTGTGGAGTGCTGGGTTTTACTTGTTTGAGTATCTAATATACACAAAGCATCTTGGGCCAAGGGAGAAATGAGGTGGCCACAACAGCTTCCTTCTTCCCAGATAGTGGTGGAGGTGGTGGTGCTTCTTTCGAGGGAGATTTCCCAGATCTGGTGGTACACCCTCGGTGGGGGGCTTTTCCCCTGCCTCCCCTGTTGTGGAGGCAGGTGGCCATACTTTTCAGGGGGGTGGGTGGGAGTGGATGCTTTGGTCAACCCAGTCCTCTTAACTCGGCGGGCAGTTGTGGCAGGCACCAGGTCCAAGGCAGCCAGGGTAAGTGTTTGGGAGGCTTTGGGATGAGGTGTGCGATGGGAGAGCTCTTGGAGTGTGAGGAATCTGTGGCATGCGATGTTGATGCATGTGTTTTGGCTTTATGTTTCGGAGTGTCCTGTGATGGTCTTGTTGTTGTGATGTCATGTATGCTTTTTGTATGCTTTCTGATGGTGTGTTGTGTCTGTGTCGCTTTGAGTGATGTTGTTGAGTGCTGCATGAGAATGACTTGGTGCCTGTGTGCTCTGGTGTGTGTGTGTGCTCTGGTTAGGTGGGGGCACTGGGACGGTGGTGGTGGAAGGTACAGGAGCTGGACTGGAAGGTTGGTACTGCTGAATGGCTGCCTTCGCTGTGGAGGTCAAAGACTGGACAATTATGTGCAGGCCACGCATATCTGAATGAACACCCTCCGGGAACGCAACAACCTGTGACAACTTGTTGCCATGATCCTGGAGGGCATTCAGGAGAGCAGACTGACTCACCGACCGGTTTCGCAAGATGGCCTTCACACTTAGGGCAGTAGGGGAGACAGCGGCAGGGGCAGCAGTGCCTGGGGGAAAGGAGACTCTGCCTTCATAGGGTTGTGGGCCCAGATACCTGTTTGGGGAGCAGCAGGGAGGGTGGACACAGGTTTGGATGTGGCAGACGAAGTAGCAGATGTCAAACTTCCTGTGTCCGCCAACACTGTGGAGTCACTGCAGGAGTGCGAAAATGTTGAGCTAGGTGTTTCCTGCCCGGACTCCTCCAGGGAACTCCTGTCCCCCTCTGAGTCGCTTGTCCCCTCAGTTTTCCTGTTCTCCCGGAGACCACTAATTCCAGCTGCTTCCCCAACGGTGTTGGTCCCCTCTTCTTCCCTGCCCTCTATAGATGTTGTAAGAGACCGAGACCTAGGTTCAGTTTATTGGCCTCTCACAAAGATGATATGAAATACAAACAGAATTAATTTGAATTAAGACCCAAAACTTACCTGTACATGTACTGGCTGCATAACCCAATCTTTTGCATGATCACATAATGTAGGAACTGGACAAAGATCACAGAGGAACACCTCAACACCATTCTCCTCCCCGACACCCCCATCCCCACAACCGACGCCAACTTCGCAGCCATAGAACTTCACCGCTGCATCACCAGCTGCACCGACAAGCTTGCACCCCTCCGCCACTCTGACAAACAACACCCCCTGAAGGCTGCCTGGATCACCACCGACCTCCAAGAAGCCAGGCACTCCTGCATATGCCTCAAGAAAACCTGGCGAAACCAGAAAATCACAGAAAACCTGAACAACCACAGGAAAGCTCTGGAGGAAAACCACCAGCACATTAGAGACACCATGCGGACTTTCATCAAAAACAAAATCCACACCAACGCAACCAACGTCAAAGAACTTTTCAACGTCATACAGCAATTCACCAAACCCCCCAACAAAGCCACGGATGTCAAACCATCCCAGGAACTCTGCAACAAGCTCAGGTCCTACTTCCATCTGAAAATCAATGCCCGCTGCGACAATTTCAGCTAACAGACGCCGGACACCACCGCCTCCCCACCGCTGACAATGAGCCGACCGGCAGTACCTGGAGTCTCATCACTCTCAAACACATCACTGCAACCATGTAAAACACCCACTCAGGAGCCCCCATGGACCCCTGCCCACCGCACATCTATCTTAGGACCGCCGCTGCTATTGCAACCAAACCAGGAAGGACCATCAACGCCTCCTTCAATTCCGGCATTTTCGCAGATGACTGGAAGTGGAGAGAAGTCAAGCCCCTCCTCAAGAAACCCACGGCCGACCTGATGGACCTGAAAAACTACCGGCCCATCTCTGTGCTCCCCTTCACTGCCAAAGTCACTGAAAGACTCTTAAACACAAAGCTGACCACCTTCATTGGAGAGAACTCCATCCTAGACTCCTCCCAGTCCAGATTCCGCAGCAACGACAGCACCGAGACCACCCTCCTCGCTGCCACCAATGACATCCACATGCTACACGACCAGGGACACACCACAGCCCTTATCCTACTAGCCTTTGACACTGTCTCACATTGCATGCTCGCAGCCAGAGGCTGGGATACAAGGAACCGCCCTCAACTGGATCCAATCCCTTCTCTCCCGCAGAACCCAGAGGATCAGACTCCCTCCCTACCTCTCCGAACCCACAGAGATCAGCAGTGGGGTACACCAAGTATCGCTCAGCCCCACGCTCTTCAACATCTACATGGCCCCCCTCGCTGCCATCATCAGACAGCATGGGCTCAGCATAGTATCATATGCCGATGACATTCAACTCATCCTCTCCCTCACGAAGAACAGCGAAGACACCAGAATCTGCTTCCAGGAAGGAATCAAGGATGTCACAGCCTGGATGAAGGCTGCGACTCGCCAACGCCTACAAATCCCTCCACAACATGGACCCAAGTACCTCAACAAAAGAGTCTCCTTCCATGTACCCAAAAGGAACCTCCGCTCCGACGATCTAGCCCTGGCAGAGACCCTCTGCATCCACAGAAACAGAGCAGGTGGAAGCCTTCTCCTATATTGCAGCCAAGACCTGGAACAAGCTCCCAGCTAACATCAGGCGCACTCTGACCCTGCACACCTTCAGGAAGAACCTCAAGACCTAGCTCTTCGACTGAAGCTCAACTCTGAGAAAACAAAGGTCCTCCTCCTTGGATCCTCCAACTCTGCCTGGGACAACACCTGGTGGCCCTCTGCTCTCGGGAGTCCACCCACCCCCACAGACCACGCATGGAACCTCGGTATCATCCTTGACTCTTCCCTCACCATGACCCACCAGATCAACTCCGTCGCCTCCACCAGTTTCAACTGCCTTCACATCCCCTCAAATGGATACACTCCGAATGCAGAAAGACAGTCACCCACGCACTCATAACCAGCAGACTGGACCAAGGCAATGTCCTCTATGCCCGAATAAGCAGAACCCTTCTACACAAGCTCCAAACCATCCAGAACGCCACAGCTAGACACGTCCTTGGGACCCCACAGCACGAACACATGACCCAATACCTTCGAGACCTCCACTGGCTCCCCTTCAAGAAGAGAGTAATCTTCAAACTTCTCGCCCACACCTACAAATCCCTCCACAACATCAGACCCAAGTACCTCAACAAAAGAGTCTCCTTCCATGTACCCAAAAGGAACCTCTGCTCCACCGATCTAGCCCTGGCAGAGACCCCCTGCATCCACAGAAACGGAGCATGCGGAAGCCTTCTCCTATATCGCAGCCAAGACCTGGAACAAGCTCCCAGCTAACATCAGGCGCACTCTGACCCTGCACACCTTCAGGAAGAACCTCAAGACCTGGCTCTTCGACTGAACCGGAGCTGCTCCCCCCTCCACCCCCAGTGCCTCGAGACCCTCATGGGTGAGTACCGCACTTTCTAAACCCCTGATTGAATGATTGATTGATTGATGTATTGATACATGTTTTTTGGATGTTGATGCTCCATGATGCGTTGATACTGCCAAATTGCTGTGCATGTGTCAATATTTCAACATCACATCCTATTGTGTGTATACACACCTACATGTCTTTAGTTAAGAGAGCCTTAAATCCAATTCTGTTGTGTTTCTCCCACTTGAAGTTTGAGTTCACAAAACACCACAATTAAAAACTGAAACATGACAATTGACCTTATATCCTTACACCCGCCTATGTTGGTACTGCAGCACAACTACTGCTGAACATTGATAACCGATTTATAGATGCATCAGTGGCATGGAAGTGCACACCACACATATCTCAATGCACCCTAACATGATGCTCACTGCTGTTGACTGCCAGTTGATGTCTTGAGACTTACACCTCTGTGTATTTTACATGGACACATTTTTAGGGATAAACTGCTACAAAGCACCATGTACTAATGTTGACAAAAAGACAATGCACATTAGCATGACTAGGGCAATGTGACCTAAGGGCCTTGCATGTTGTGACATTTCACATATCAACAATATTTCAATCTCAGGGCAAGCCGTAAATGATCCAAGGCATCAGAGTGCCTTTTGCAGATGAAGCTTTGAGTAGCGTCCATAAGGACAGGCAATAAAAAAAATACAATTTCAAGTGGGGAGGACTATACGCAGTCAACTAACGCACAACAGGTATTTCAGCACCACTTCATTTGATATCACTACTCCTATTTGAAAATGTACACCAACCGTGACATGAGTACGTCTTTAAGTACTTAGGGGGTCATAACGATGGCGGTGAACCATCCTGAGGCCATTTTCTGCCCGCTATATTATGATGGCGGGCAGTACCAGGGCAGTCGGATCCTCCTACCGCCAAGTATCTGACAGCCGGACGGTCCTCGGGAGGCCCTCGTATTCTCCTAGAGCCATTGGGATTACAACAGTCCATCCCGCCAGCCTTTCCATGGCAGTTCACCCGCCATGAAAAGGCTGGCGGAGATGGACTTTGGGGGCCCAAAGGGGGCCCCCCTTTCACTCAGGCACTTTAGTTTTGGGGTTGGGGACATCTAAGGTGCCCCCTACATTTTCCTGTACCATGTGGCAGGCACCGCATGGTCCCTACCACGTAGTGCATGAAAATTTAAAAAGTGAATTTTTTACACTGTGGCGGGTGCTGCATCCAGCAGCACCCGCCGCAATGTAATCTATGGTGAGTGTGGCTGCTCTGGTGGCGGCTGCATTGTAATACACCCTGTTGGACCGCCGCCTTGTAGGCGGGTAGCCCACTGTAGGAGACGATGGGTCCGCCTTCTTAATCAGACCCTAAGTCTCAACCATCTGCCATTCACTGCAGTAAGTTCACACCTAACCTTCACCATGCCTATTGATTCATTTCCAGGTATGGGCTCCAAGCTGCAAATCTATCTGGATGACTTACAAAATGGAGCAATCCCAATAGTGTGTGAATCTGCGGGCTGGTATCCTGAGCCAGAAGCACAGTGGAAAGATGAAAACGGGAATAATATATCCTCATCCACGGAAGTGAAGGCTATGGATGGCAGCCTCCTGTTTCACGTTAAGGTGACTTATATTTTCAATGGTCATCCCAGCGCCCTGTCCTGCTGCATTAGAAACACCATGCTGAGTCAGTGGAAGCAGTCAACAGTCCATATCACAGGTGAGTAGCTGACCAAATTGCATCTGAAAGTACAATTTGTGTAAAGTTACGTACCTTATTGATGTAGGAGTAGTATAACTACGACTTTTAAACCAGAAACATTTTATTAGAGCAACAATGATAATATAGAGGACTTTATTATGCATCAGGTGGGAACCGAGGGAGTTTCTGTAGTAAAATGAGATCGCTTTTTACCTCATTTTATGTCTTTTAAAATGAATTTGATTTGTACTTGACCTTAACACTGTCCATAATCATTCGCTCTTCTTCTATATTGGGAGGAGGAAGCAGCTAAAATAAGATTTTGCTTCTATGCACATAGTCCCGCATTCCAGCCTTTTTCCTACTTCAGAATATCTAGAGCCGCCATTTTTGTTAGTGCACTGTCTAACGGCCCGGGCCAGATGCATTGAAGGAAGGATGCAGCATGAACCCGCCAAAGGCAAGCCCGTCTGGGCCCGTCAGTGTCCAGTGCCAGCCACCAGGCCCGAATGGACTCCGAAGGTAAATGGAATCACTCTGATAGTTTACTTCAATTACACAGGCTACCCCCTACACAAACCTATGTACCTTTAGCTCCAGACTCTCCAGTCTTTACCGAAGCTATGTTAACTCAATGCAGCTTTCAAACGAACTCAAGGGACCTCTGCAAAGATTTTGGGGCCATATTATTAAGAAGAGTGATAACATTATCGCCGCTTTAGCGGCAGGAAACTGCTGCTAAAGCGGCGATAGGGGCCGTGATAATATGCCTTTGTGAATTCCCATAGAAGCCCAGGTTCTCGTGTGTCAAAAATTCACCTTTCAATCTCCTCTGCGATCGAAACCCAGGCGCAAATGTTTGCTAAATAGTGACATCCCATGCGCCCAGAAAACGTGGGCATAAAATCCCACGGTATTAAATGGGGTCTACGAAGTCTTCCAACCAGAGATACGCACCGGCTAGGTTTAAAATGATATCACTAGCACGACTGCTAAATATGTGGCAAACGTTCCCATACAATATCTCAATATCATTCTTTAAAACCTTAAAATCAGTAAGAGTTACATTTCTACGGGTGGTGAGACATTCTCGGAAGATTGCATCCTACAATCTTGCTGCAGCTCTCTACAATAGAGGCCTGGGTATCGCTGATATCGAACTTTATGAGATGGCTAGCCAGGTGGCAACAATTAATGAATGGCTGTTTGCACAAAGAGCTGACCTTGTGATAGCCATAGCAATTATGGTCTTGAGAGGTATGGGGTCTTTAACCCACGTTATGGCCCTTATAAACAGAATGCCCTCCCTCCCTCCTGACTCCAACCAGGCTGCAATTAATTTTGATAGCTGGCTTACCCGGGCAGCAAATACGCTGGCACCGAAAGTGATGAAGCCCTTCCGAAGAAATCTAGTCTGGTCTCCCTGGTATTCGGCGGAAACTTAAGTTAAAGTCAAATTCAGCAAAATAAACACACTTGGAGATCCGAATACAACATGGCACATAGGAAAGACTACTGTGCATCCTTAGAGAAATATAAGAATGACATAAAACAAGCCAAAACAGCTTATTTTACTGGCAAAACTCAGGAGGCCACAAACTCCTCATAATAACTATTTAAACTTGCTACTGCTCTGACGAGGTGTTCTCGTGACACCACGTTCACTCCAGATCAAAAGTTTGTGAACAAATTGGCCAGATTTTTTCAAAATAAAGTCCAGACCGTCTATAATGAACTTCTGAAAGCAGCAGATGTGTCTGGGAGTAACTATTTGGAGATACAAGAGGACAAGGCCTCTCACTGTAGCCTAACGTGATTTTCAGTTTTAGGAGAAGAAAAAATGGCTGATCTCCTGCTGAAGACCAAATTGTGGTCCCTTTGAATCCTTGCCCCCCACACATATCACAGCTGGTCCCAGAGGAGGTTAGCGCTTCCCTGACTCCATTACTAAACCAAACTGCAAACTCAGGGATCTTTCTGCAGATCTGGAAAGAGGACAGTATCTTTCTGCTCTTAAAAAAAACTAAACTTGATCCCCTCGAGGAGAAAAACTACCATCCCATCTTCTACCTACCTCTACCCACCAAAATTCTGGAGAAGGCTATGAACACTGAATTGACAGCATACCTGGATTTAAACAACATCCGTGACTCTACCCAACATGGCTCTAGATCTTTGCATTCCAATGAATCAGCCTTGATTATGGCAACAGAGGAGATCTGAAGGTGATGGACAGTGGTGGAAGGGCCGCTCTTATATTGCTCGATCTGACAGCAGCCTTTGACATCGTAAACCATGCGGTACTAGTTCAAAGGCTGCAGAATGTTGGCATCAGTGGGAAAGCACTAGCCCTTCTTACCTCTTTTTTGTCATCCAGGGAACAACTATTACTCTGGGATGCCCTTCAGTCTGAAGAGTTTACCCTCCCTGGTGAAGTTCCCCAGGGATTGGCCCTATCCCTGATGTTATTCAATATGTATGTTCCCCTCCTGGCTAGACTCATAAAAAGCTATGGTTTCATGCTTGTGTTGTACGCGGATGACACCCAGCTAGTGGTGTCCGTAGCACAAACCGTGGATGCAACAGCTGCCCGGTTTTGCAAATGTCTCTCCGCATTGATATCCTGGATGAATTCCAACTTCGTAAAACTGAATGCGGAAAAAACAGAGTTGGTAGAATTTGACAGAAATCACTGGTCCGGAGCCAATTATGCTGGCCATCTGTAGCCGGTACTTGCCCGGTACTGCTGAATAAGATCAATAAAGATCTAACCCTGGCACCACAGATTAACCAAGTCTCTTCAGCCTGTTTTTTCTTGCTGAAAGTCCTAAAAAGGATCCTCCCGTTCATCCCTTTCTCCCTGAGAAAAACGTTGGTAGGAGCCATGGTCTTATCGAGAATTTATTACTGCAATGTTCTTTATTTGGGAGCAGGTGCAGCCCAATTCTCCAAATTCCAATCGATTCAAAATGCCGCAGCACGAATACTACTCATGCTATCCAAACACCATACTACCTCTGCTAGAATCAAGCAACTCCACTGGCTTCCAGTGAGACACCGGGTTGATTTCAAGGCACTTTGCCTTGTACATAAAGCCCTATTTGAAGGAGGGGCAAAGGATGTGCAATCCTTGTTTCCTCGCTATGTACCGTTGCGCCTCCTAAGATCTTCTGTTTCTGGATTGGTACACCTTTCAAAGATTAAAAAAGCAAGATGGGGAGGGAAACGCTTCTCCTTCTTCGCAGCGAAGTTATGGAATTCCCTTCCTGTACATTTGAGACTTAAACCCAGCAGGTCGCTTTAAAGAACAGAAATAAAAATCTGGCTCTTCACTCATCCCTGAACCTGCTAGCTGCCGTCCCTGCACACTCCTTAGTGCCAAAACGCCTCGCTCAATAAGTAACTCAGTCAGTCAGTCAGTCCTGTGAACCAAACATCCTTGACTAGCTGGCACCAGTAACAGAGATGGATTAAGTGGCATAGTGTGCAGAAACACCACTATGGACTAGGAAGTGTTCCTACATACAGCACAAGTAGAGAATTTCCATTAATGGGATGTCATTGGGATCTCAAAGCTGGGAGGCAACCTCTCTACTCTACTCTACTCATATCTTAACAACTAAGATGATCTAACCTAATCGCTAGGGCGGTCAATCTCAAATTTGGGGAACCGGGTTTGAATCTCGGCAATAACACTCAACATCCTGTGATTCTGGACAAATCACTTAATCTTCCCATGCCTAACAAAAATGAATGTATCCTTGTGTAAGTAACTGGTGCTCATATAAAGTGCTCTGATACCCGATAGCTTTGGGTCAAGTGACAAAAAGCTAACAGACACATACAATATACAGAAAACACAATTAGAACATTACTTACAGTTAGATCATGCACTAGAAATACACCAAGACAGCTCAAAGACCTTCCAAGAGGAATGCATTTTGATGGCTAGGCTAGACAGCAAATGGATCTCCAGATGTCTTCAATGCTAGTAATCAACACTCCAGACCCCAAGTCGGCAATCAAGAAACAATGGGAGGAGGATGCGGGTGTCCTGGAGCAGAGTGACTGGGTAGAGACCAAAATGGCTCACTGTGTCCATATGAGGGTCACTTGATACAAATTAAATACTAACATAGGGTATACTACAGACCCACAAGACTGAGCATGATGAGACCGGGTCTAGATCCATGCTCTTTGCGCTATGGGGTGGACCAGGGAACTTTCTTCCATATTATACGGAATTGCCCAATTATACAACAATACTGGAACCCGAATAGGCGATACCTCATCACAGTTTGTCAACAGGCAAATACTACCAGAACCCAGAATGGTATTGCTATGTTTGATGGATGAATGAAGAAGCAAAAGGCAAGCCAGGTAGCCAAGCACTTTCTCATAGGCAAGAGAGACAAAGCACAGCATTAGAAATCCGCATAAGCCTGTCTTTGACTGAGTGGACTCATGGAATGGCTATTGTGCCAAGGCAGAACAATTTGCATATAACTCAAGAGGTTGTCCAGAGAAGCATGTTAAAGGTTGGGGACATGGGCTTAATCACTCTAAAACTGCTAATGAGTAACATTTATGGAACAGGTGCAATATACAAATGTGTCACATGTTGGGCAGATGCTACCTGTATCCTCTGTCATTTGTCAATTCTTTCAAGTATCAATGGTTGCTGATGCGCATTTAAAGTAAAAAAAAATCAATAAAATATCTTATAAAAAACAATAACTAGGCAGAGATCCCAGTATAAACTAGCAAGTAGGTGCCTGTCAAATGCTTGTCCAATCAGCAGCAGAGCCCTGTCACGTAAAGCACCGACTCTGACCCCTTGAAAAGTCAGCTCGGGAGGGTAGACCACCTGAGTGGGACACCTAACTCGAAGTCAATATCAGTGGCGGCTCTAGGTCCTTTTCTGATAGGGTATGCGCCATACACGGCAGACTTAAATATCTTCGGGAGCCCAATCATCAGTACATACTATTCAGAGCTATATTTCTTGAGCAAAAAAACACATCTTTCTGGAGGTACCTCCAGGCTGAGTCTGGTGGCTCATTATTCTGCACTTTGCCAGCAGCAATACCATGTCCATACGGTATGCAGTAGGTAAGATGCAGGCTGTCTGCATCTAGGACATTCCCCTGTCTACGCTGAGTAGAGTTTAATAAGTGTACACGGGGTTATATATCAACATTGAAGAATAATAAACTGTATGAGACAAAACCTAGCATTACTAGACACCTTTTTATGGTTTCCCAGTATCCTCTCCCCCTTAGGTTCTGTAAATGGGTTGCCAACACCATGCTCTCATTTAGCTTGTATTGTCAAGGGAGGATATGTCCTATTTCACACCATCACCTTGTACCATAAATCTAAGTAATTCTTCTATGGTGTTAATGGTTTGATTCTGGAGATCAACTAGGAAACCTGTCCAGCACCTACGCGCTTTCAATTTAGCAAAGGTCAATAAATGGCCTGGTCCAACCATATATTTTTGTCTGGCCTCCGCGATTGTCTTGAACGTTCCTCCCTCATATAGATCCTCCATCTCCCTGCAGTCCCCCTTCAACCATCCCGTCCTCTAGACTATCAATTTAAAATTAAACTAAGATCCCGAAAAGGCAGGTACCTAGAGATCACTATATCAGATACCTCTCACCACATATATACAGAAGTGGTCCCAGGCCTGAGACATCTGTGCCTCAAGGTCTCCTGTGTACAGAGTCATGAGGATGTTATTGTGGTGGCAGTGAGGGCAGTTTCCACGTTGTGGTTGTATCTGAAATTAGACTGAGGGGTGTTGAGGAGTTGGTGGTTATTGAGGTATTCAGTGAGGCATCTGTTTATGATATTCTCTAACACCTTGTCCGGGAATGGTAGCAGGGAGACTGGCCTGCAATTGGCGAGTGTTGAAGGGTCTGGAGTTGGTTTCTTCAGCAGTGGGAGGACAGTTTAGTGCTTCCTAGCAACTGGGAAGATTGTGGAAAAGGTGGAGACATTCAGAACGGGTGTGAGCATGGCACTGATGGGTTTCAGTTCTTTGGAGTAGGTGTGGTGGGGCAGGGGTCTGATGGGACCCTATGTGGATGGACTTCATGGTGGTAGCGGTTTCTTATGGGGTTATGATGGGCCATGAGGTTAGCGTTGGTTTTATCAATAAGATCGGGAGGTGTTGGCTAGGTCTTTTGGGTCCAGTGGCGTGTTGAAGTTTCTGTAAATGCCAGTTACTTTGTTGCTGAAGGATTGAGAGAGCTTGTTGCAGATTGCCTTGAAGTGGTGATCGAGTTGGAGGAGGCCGCTGGTGAATTAAAATCCTTCACAATGGTTAAGATTTCTTTGATTCTGTTGGTGCTGGCTTTGATGTGCTCCACCAGAGCAGTGGATGTGATGGTCTGGACCATTTGGTGGCAGCATCCCAGAGCAGATTTGAATGTGCTCCAACCTGTATGGACTTGGCTCATCGTCCATTGTTGTCCAGCTGTTTGTAGGGGGGATTCATCAGTCTGAATTTCTCTGTATACCAACTGTTGTTTGACAGGGGCAGAAGGTGATCCAATTGTTGACCGTCTTGACGGCTTTGAGAAGGCTGTTGCTATGTTCAGATGATAATGTTCTAATTTCTGCAGACTGCGGTACAAAAGGGGGTGGTGATGGACGGAGCGTCTGAATCAATCAAACACTCACACCCAGTCAAAAGATCTGGGTTTAATCCATCACCGTTCTTTAGCCCACTCTGCCACCCCAGTTCAGACATGGCTATATGCAAATCAGTCTGACTCTGTGCCTCATGGGAGCAGTTCAGCCCGAACTGCCAAGCCATGCCTTCCCTGGACCGGAAACAAGCTTCCAAGGACCGGTTTCTGGCATTCCCGCCGTCTTCAGCCCGGCTTGCTTGAATCCAGTGGCAAAGTGAGCAATGGACTCACGTCTGAGCATACCCTGCCACACTTATGGCGGCCAAAAGCAGTACAAAAGGGGGTGGTGATGGACGGAGCATCTGAATCAATCAAATACTCACACCAAGTCAAAAGATCTGGGTTTAATCCATCACCGTTCTTTAACCCTCTCTGCCACCCCAGTTCAGACATGGCTATATGCAAATCAGTCTGACCCTGTGCCTCATGGGAACAGTCCAGCCCGAACTGCCAAGCCATGTCTTCCCTGGACCGGAAACAAGCTTCCGAGGACCGGTTTCTGGCATTCCAGCCGTCTTGAGCCCGGCTTGCTTGAATCCAGTGGCAAAGTGAGCAAGGGACTCACGTCTGAGCATACCCTGCCACACTTATGGCGGCCAAAAGCAGTACAAAAGGGGGTGGTGATGGACGGAGCATCTGAATCAATCAAACACTCACACCCAGTCAAAAGATCTGGGTTTAATCCATCACCGTTCTTTAGCCCACTCTGCCACCCCAGTTCAGACATGGCTATATGCGAATCAGACTGACCCTGTGCCTCATGGGAACAGTCCAGCCCGAACTGCCAAGCCATGCCTTCCCTGGTCCGGAAACAAGCTTCCGAGGACCGGTTTCTGGCATTCCAGCCATCTTCAGCCCGGCTTGCTTGAATCCAGTGGCAAAGTGAGCAAGGGACTCACGTCTGAGCATACCCTGCCACACTTATGGCAGCCAAAAGCGGTACAAAAGGGGGTGGTGATGGACGGAGCATCTGAATCAATCAAACACTCACACCCAGTCAAAAGATCTGGATTTAATCCATCACCGTTATTTAGACCACTCTGCCACCCCAGTTCAGACATGGCTATATGCAAATCAGTCTGACCCTGTGCCTCATGGGAACAGTCCACCCCGAAATGCCAAGCCATGCCTTCCCTGGACCGGAAACAAGCTACCGAGGACCGGTTTCTGGCATTCCAGCCGTCGTCAGCCCGGCTTGCTTGAATCCAGTGGCAAAGTGAGCAAGGGACTCACGTCTGAGCATACCCTGCCACACTTATGGCGGCCAAAAGCGGTACAAAAGGGGGTGGTGATGGACGGAGCATCTGAATCAATCAAACACTCACACCCAGTCAAAAGATCTGGGTTTAATCCATCACCGTTCTTTAGCCCACTCTGCCACCCTAGTTCAGACATGGCTATATGCAAATCAGTCTGACCCTGTGCCTCATGGGAACAGTCCAGCCCGAACTGCCAAGCCATGCCTTCCCTGGACCGGAAACAAGCTTCCGAGGACCGGTTTCATTCTGGTCTGGTGGTGGTGCATGTGTATTGGACCAGGACAGGATTGCGGAACTTGATGAGCGCAGTCTGGACAGGAGACTGGTGTTGGTTCAGTAACTCTGACTTTGTTGAAGGTGGTGAAAATAGGGGCCAGGAGATGTCCGGTGACGTAAGTAGGTCCCTTTACATGTTGGGTGAGGCCCAGGCTGCCAAGGTCTTCAGCCAGTGCTTTTGTGTTGGGGTTGTTGTGGTCATCCAGAAGTTTAGGTATGTTAGTAGGATGTAAGTGTCGAGGGAGAGTGGTGCAATGATGTCCGTGATGGAGTCAGTGAAGTTGGTGTGTAGTCCAGCTGGTCTGTACATGAGAATAAAGCTTAGGGTGAAGTTGGCTGTGATGTGGATTTTGAACAACAGTTATTTCATGATGGAGGATGGCGTGTCTATGGAGGTGGTACAACTAATGGTGCTCTTTGGATGATGGCCATTCCGTGTCATTTTTCTTGCCTGGGGGTCTTGTACACGGAGAAGGGTGGCTGTGTTTATGTCAGGTGTGGATTCAGGGCTCAGTCAGGTTTCCATGAGGATAAGTAGGTATGGGTGTTGTCCTTCAGGTCCTAGATCTCTCTAGCATGTTTGTGATTAATTGTTTGTTGAGGAGAATGCGTACAAGTGAGGAGTGTTGTGTAAGTGTTAGTGCAAGTGCGAGAGTGTGTGGTGTTGGATGCTGTTGGTGCAGATAAAATGAGAGTTGGGTGTGGGTAAGTGCATGAAAACATGCAGGAAACACATGAAAATCTTCTGTGGTATTGTGTGGTACAGTGAGGCAGCAGTGTGTAGAGGGAGGGTTGTTCAAGGTTGAATGCACAGAGAGTCACAAAAGGGTAGTGGCAAGAGATGGGAAGTGCTGTCCAAGTACAGATGGGTGCAGACAGGATTGTCTTTGGTGCTGCAACCGCCATTAAGTAGTTCTGGGAGAAGGGAGGAGAGATGTCACTTCCTGTACTGATGGATGATGGGAAATCCAATGATTTCACCTCTTGTGCAGATTAAGCATGGGCGTAAAATCCGCTCCGATCGCGGATTTTTCGGATTTTCGGCAAATTCGCAATCCGCGAACTCTCGCGAATTTGTCGAAAATCCGTGAATCCGCTCGCGGCGGATTTTTTGCTTGGTTGAGGCGCGCGGCGCGGTGCACGGCGTTCACTTTCCGTCATTAAGCGTTTGGCGAGTTGTTTTTCTCGATCATATTTTGCGAGTGCCGCGCCATTTTGGATCTTGCTGCGTGATCCCGCGGGAGTTTGGCGCCCGTGAATACGTAATCGCGGCTTGCCACCTTGCACAGCACACCTCGCGAGAGTTCGTAATTGCGAACACGTAGTTGCGGCGGAAAGGAACAATCTCGCACTCGCGAAATAGAGATTTTGCAATTCTGCACAAGAAAATCACCAGCAAACAGGATAAACCTTCAGAAAATTATGATTTTTATCAGAATCACTCCTCAGGTTGACATTTGCATGGCCTTTTTTTTTTTGCAAGGAGTCCATTTTTGGGGGGGGGAGGAAGGAAGTGCCCCACAGTCTCCAACTTCCTGTTCCTGTCCAGCAGGCTCCTCCCAGTGCTTTGTCCATCTCCTGGTCACTTTCATTTGGATCTTGAGCTGGAAGGATTACTTTTTGTGGGTGCTGCTGGATATTTGGATTTGAGGCCTTTTTGACTGTCTTTGGATCACTTTTGGATTAGAAATCAACTTTCACAAGTAAGTTTGTTTGGGGCATTACAGTTGCTGCAAGTACAATTTGGGAACTTTTTCAGAACATTAAATAAATTATATTGTGGGTAGCCACAGTATCCAGTAGGACCAGGGTTGGTTAGGGGTGCATGATACAACTGTTTTGTTGAATTTAAACACCATTGAGGCCATAGATGGGCTGGGATTGTGCTGATTTTTGTCGTTTTTTTGGGCCTGCTGGTGTGGCCCTTTGCCCAGGGGTGGTGAGTGTTGCATGGGCCTAGTCTTTCTGTGGGGTGTCTTCTTGAATTTAAACATCATTGAGGCCATGGATGGGCTGGGATTGTGCTTATTTTATTGTTTTTTGTCGTTTTTTGGGGGCTGCTGGTGTGGCCTTTTGCCCAGGGGTGGTGGTGCATGGACTGAGTGTGCCTGTGGTGTGGTCTCACTCTCTTCAATGTAAACATCATGGATGGCATTGGATTGTGGTGATTTCTGGCTGGTTTTCTGTTTTTTGGGGGTGTACTGTTGATGTGGACTGGCCATGTGGGTGGTGGTGGTGGCCATCTTGAGTGCTGGCTGGTACAGGCAACATGTGCTTGGGGTGTAAGGGGCCATTTTGAAGAGAGGCAGTGTCTGAGGCCTGCACTTATTTTGCCTACTTTTCATCCATTATGCCCAGGGGTAGTGAGTGTTGCATGGGCCTAGTGTTTCTGAGGGGTGTCTTCTTGAATTTAAACACCATTGAGGCCATGGATGGGCTGGGATTGTGCTGATGTTATTGTTTTTTGTCGTTTTATTGGGGCTTCTGGTGGGGCCCTTTGCCTAGGGGTGGTGAGTGTTGCATGGGCCTAGTCTTTCTGTGGGGTGTCCTCTTGAATTTAAACACCATTGAGGCCATGGATGGGCTGGGATTGTGCTGTTTTTATTGTTTTTTGTCGTTTTTTGGGGGCTGCTGGTGTGGCCTTTTGCCCAGGGGTGGTGGTGTATGGACTGAGTGTGCCTGTGGTGTGGTCTCACTCTCTTTAATGTAAACATCATGGATGGCATTGGATTGTGGTGATTCTGGCTGGTTTTCTGTTTTTTGGGGGTGTACTGTTGATGTGGACTGGCCATGTGGGTGGTGGTGGTGGCCATCTTGAGTGCTGGCTGGTACAGGCAACATGTGCTTGGGGTGTAAGGGGCCATTTTGAAGAGAGACAGTGTCTGAGGCCTGCACTTATTTTGCCTACTTTTCATCCATTATGCCCAGGGGTAGTGAGTGTTGCATGGGCCTAGTGTTTCTGAGGGGTGTCTTCTTGAATTTAAACATCATTGAGGCCATGGATGGGCTGGGATTGTGCTGTTTTTTGTCGTTTTTTGGGGGCTGCTGGTGTGGCCTTTTGCCCAGGGGTAGTGGTGCATGGACTGAGTGTGCCTGTAGTGTGGTCTCACTCTCTTTAATGTAAACATCCTGGATGGCATTGGATTGTGGTGATTTTTGGCTGTTTTTCTGTGTTTTTTGGGGTGTACTGTTGATGTGGACTGGCCATGTGGGTGGTGGTGGTGGCCATCTTGAGTGCTGGCTAGTACAGGCAACATGTGCTTGGGGTGTAAGGGGCCATTTTGAAGAGAGGCAGTGTCTGAGGCCTGCACTTATTTTGCCTACTTTTCATCCATTATGCCCAGAGGTAGTGAGTGTTGCATGGGCCTAGTGTTTCTGAGGGGTGTCTTCTTGAATTTAAACACCATTGAGGCCATGGATGGGCTGGGATTGTGCTGATTTTATTGTTTTTTGTCGTTTTTTTGGGGCTGCTGGTGGGGCCCTTTGCCTAGGGGTGGTGAGTGTTGCATGGGCCTAGTCTTTCTGTGGGGTGTCCTCTTGAATTTAAACACCATTGAGACCATGGATGGGCTGGGATTGTGCTGTTTTTTGTGTTTTTGTCGTTTTTTGGGGGCTGCTGGTGTGGCCTTTTGCCCAGGGGTAGTGGTGCATGGACTGAGTGTGCCTGTAGTGTGGTCTCACTCTCTTTAATGTAAACATCCTGGATGGCATTGGTTTGTGGTGATTTTTGGCAGTTTTTCTGTGTTTTTTGGGGTGTACTGTTGATGTGGACTGGCTTGGGATGTAAGGGGCCATTTTGAAGAGAGGCAGTGTCTGAGGCCTGCACTTATTTTGCCTACTTTTCATCCATTATGCCCAGGGGTAGTGAGTGTTGCATGGGCCTAGTGTTTCTGAGGGGTGTCTTCTTGAATTTAAACACCATTGAGGCCATGGATGGGCTGGGATTGTGCTGATTTTATTGTTTTTTGTCGTTTTTTTGGGGCTGCTGGTGGGGCCTTTTGCCAAGGGGTAGTGGTGCATGGACTGAGTGTGCCTGTAGTGTGGTCTCACTCTCTTTAATGTAAACATCCTGGATGGCATTGGTTTGTGGTGATTTTTGGCTGTTTTTCTGTGTTTTTTGGGGTGTACTGTTGATGTGGACTGGCTTGGGGTGTAAGGGGCCATTTTGAAGAGAGGCAGTGTCTGAGGCCTGCACTTATTTTGCCTACTTTTCATCCATTATGCCCAGGGGTAGTGAGTGGTGCATACTTGCATGTCCCTAGTCTTTCTGTGGGGTGTCTTCAATGTAAACATCATGGATGGCATGGGATTGTGCTGATTTTTCTGTGTTTTGTCGATTTTTTGGGGTGTATAACTGAAATGATGTTCCTCTGTCTTCCATTGCTTTTAGGTGCACAAGACTCAAGAGAACCACCAGTGCCAGGAAGAAGTCCTGCAGCGGTGTGTGTGTGCAGCATAACGTCACGCGACGTCACGTCTGGACACAGACAACTCTGCAACTCGTGCAACTGCTGCCTGCTGTTCTGACCTGCTCTGAAGAAGATGGCCCCAAAAAAAGTAACCCGTAGCTCCTCTAGCAAGAAAGGTGCCAGTAAGGAGCAAAAGAAGCAAGTTACCAAGGAGACTGGTGTGCCGCCCGCCCCTTTTTTTGGGAGTAAATAAAAAAGTATGCCTGCAGCAGCAGCTGGATCTGCTGGGGACCAAGCTGGCAGCAGCACCCCCGCTCCATTGGGCTCAGTGCCACCACCACCACCACGCCAACTTAAGTCCAAGCCCTTGAGTGCTGCAGAGGCAGCCAGTATAGTTCTTCAATCACCATCGACCAGTGATGTTGGCTCATCGCAAGAAAGCAGCAGCAATGTCCCTCAATCAACACAGGTTGTTGTAGCTCATCTGACGAGTGTTGAACAACCACAGCCGCAACAACAATCACATGTGCAAGTACAAGCCCAAGTACATGTGGAAGGAGAGGCAGCGCAAGGAGATTCGCAAGCAGAGGTGCATGGAGGGTCACAAGTGCCCACAATAGTTGTTCCTCCCGAAGTAGGGGCACATCAGGAAATCGACAATCAAGGCGAGGTATCATTTGAGGAAGACACTCCTCCTGATGATCATTCATCTTCCACACCCCTAGCAAGGAAGAGATCAAGGGTGGTGTCTACATCTTCTTCAAGCACACCTCCTTCTGATGATACGGATCAAAATTGGGAACCAGCACCACTGCCTGAGAGTGAGGCACACCATGATCTGACAAAGGTAGTTGAGCGTAAAAGGAAGCTTGTCCAAAGTCTCAGAGTTATGGAGTGTGATGATGAGGCTCAACAAGAAGTGGCGGATACTGCTGCTGATGAAGACTCTGACAACAACGACCCAGTCATCATAAAGGTCACTGCAGCTCCAGCGGGCATGCAGCAAACAGACATTTTGACCCTAGCCCGAAAAGCTGCTGAGCGTGATGATGATGTTGTCGACGAGGAGGCAGTGGAAACAACACCACAATCATTGGAGTTAAGTAGTACACCAACTCGTACCACTTCCATATTTCTTTCTGGCAAGAAGGGACCTCCATCCACCTCGACCTTAATTAGTTGCGTTGAAAGTGCACAACGTACAAAAGTTGGGCAATCCAGATCCTCCACTTCATCTGGCATTAGCTTCATGACCACCACCACCAGTATCGCCGCCTCCTCCAGGCCCCACAGATACTTCAAGTCCCCAGTTTGGGACTTCTTTACTGTTTGTCAAAAAAATCCAAAGTTTGCCATTTGTACCCTTTGTAAGCTTGCAGTTAGTCGTGGTAAGTCAGGTACCAACTATGGTACCGGAGGCCAGAGAGGTCATCTTAGGAGACAGCACACTGTCCAATGGTTTGCGCACCTAGATGCGATCAAGGAAGCCCGAATTGGAAGTCAAGAAAACGTTGATGTTGCATCTGATGATGACGAGGAGGAAGAAGACGTGTCAAACACTTCCCTTACACCCAGTACCCCTGTCAGCAGCACACCCAATGTGAGGCACACTAAGAGTGTTGGAGCGAGTGAGACACCAACGCACAAAAGTTCACCAGCGAGCAAAATTGGGTCAACGAAGTCATTATCAGCCCGTAAATGCTTGGTCCAGGGCAACATTAGAACCATGTTTTCTTCAGACGTGCCATATGAACGCAACCACCCACTGACGCGTCTGTATAACACTAAGCTGGCTAAAATGCTAGCTGTGGACCTTCTCCCTTTTTCTTTTGTAGAAGCGGTAGGTTTTCTAGAATTAGTGGCAACGCTCTGCCCTAAATGGAAGGTTCCTAGCCGGTTCTATTTTGCCAGAGTTGCGGTTCCAGCACTACATGAAGATGTGCTGGAGGCGATTGGGGCAGCTTTGCAGAAGAGTGCTGTTCACACAATACATCTGACAACAGACATGTGGACCAGTGGCGCAGGCGCTGATTACATGTGCATCACTGCACAGTGGGTCTCTTTTTCAGGTGTTAAAGCAAAGCTAAACGCAGGTGTTGACCCGGACCAAGTTTTCAAAGCTGCTTGGAAACATGCAACACTAGCCATGTTTGGCTTGGAGAAAAGTCACACATCCCAAAACATTTTGGACGAGTTTAACAAAAAGGTCTCGAAAATGCTATCCCCAAAAAAACGCCAGATTGGTTATGTTTCCACGGATAATGGCGCCAATGTAGTTAAGGCCATGTCGCTGGGTGGCTATTTCAGAGTGCCGTGTTTGGCGCACTGTATCAACCTGGTAGTTCAAAAATTCTTGAGTGATAGAGACAGTGCAGCGTTCGCGGTAATGGCCACCTGCGGCAAAATGTGCAACCATTTCAGCCATTCTTTTAAGGCCCGGAAGCATCTAAGGAGGCTGCTACTTCAAAGTCGAATACCAGTGAAAGCACTCATCCAGGAGGTGGCAACACGTTGGAACTCAACCTTCTACATGCTTGAGCGTCTGTATGAGCAGTATACGGTACTCGATCACTATTTCTTAACAGAGGGTACATCTCAGAAGGAGGACCTGCGGATGGGTGCGGCGCATGGGACATAGTTAAAAGCCTGACAGACATGCTTCGTCCTTTTGAGTTCTTCACGCGTGCAGTCAGCCAGGAGGACTGTAATTTGGGAAAAGCTATCCCATTGTTGTGCATGCTGGAGCACCAACTGATGGCGGTGTCTTCTGAGTTTGAAAAAGATGTAAAAAAAAAAAGACCCTTTTATTTTGTCTGAGAAATTATTAGAGCGCCTACGTGGTGATGAACGTCTTCAAAAGATCAAGTCAGAACAGCATTACATTTGTGCTACTATTCTGGATCCACGCTACAAAAAGGCGCTGGCAGGCGAAGCATTCTTTCCTTTTACTGATGAAGATGTTCAAAAGTACAAACATTGGCTAGCCTGGTCAGCCAAGAGGTTTGAAAAAGAACGGCAGGTTATTGAAGGAGAAGGCAGTACATCAGCATCAGCATCAGCAGGCCATCCCCAGTCACAAGAATCCACTTCTGCACCTGTGGCTAGGGCACAAGTGACCTCTCAGCCGTTAAAGACACCGGCAACTGGATCATCTGCACCACACACAACAGTAACAGTGGCTGCTGTAGAGGATTGGCTAAGTTTGCTTGGGTATGGTTCTCGAAAAAATGTCACAGGCACAGCAAAAAGTAAGCAAAGTGGAGGAACCGTTGATGACCTTGAGTCGATGGTGCAGGACTATCTGAATGACTCAACAGAGGTCTTTCTTAATGATGAGCCATTGCAGTATTGGCATGGCAAAAAACAATTGTGGCCACAGCTCTCCAACCTGGCTATAAACTATTTGTCTTGCCCACTCGCAAGTGTGTCTTCTGAACGTGTTTTCAGTGCTGCTGGTGGCATTGTAACTCCCAAACGGAGCCGCCTCTCGCCCAAAAATGTGGAGCGGCTGACAATGATCAAGATGAATCAGCACCTCATACCACCAGATTACAAAGTACGAGAAAGCACGCCGCATGAAGACGAGGAGGACGGCAACGTAGATGAGGGGATTTGTTCTCTGTTCGGTGGCACTGACCTCATCCTGCCTGAATTCGCAGAGTATGATGACGAAATCTTCTTCTTATTCCCTGACACCGAGCCCTGAAAATGAGACAATGAATCAATAACTTTCTTTTTCGTCCTTATTCACTTTTATTCCTGTGTGTCTCTCTTTCTTTGTTTTGCACAGTTAATTTAATTCAAACTTTATTCACCTAATCCCAAAAACAAGACCATCAGCAGAACTGTCTTCACTTGTTTGCTTATTGATTTGAAGGTGCCGCAGTCTACATTCCTCAGGTTCACAAGTTCTGAAGAACATGCTCCTCTATCCTCCTCCTCCAGACTGCGATTTCCCTCAAAGCAGAGTGCTGGATTACGCCCAATGAAGAAAGACTCAGCACTTGTGGGGGTGTTCTACTTCTTTGCGGGTGAGTTGACGGATTTGGGCCCATTGCTGTGAAGCTCTAATAATGGATAAAAGTGTTTTGGACCAAATATGAGGTGGAAATTTCTTGCCGTTTTTGCTGACTTGCTTGCCTTTGAGGTGCTCTTTGGCGGGGTTCCGGGTGTTTGTGGGTGAGTTTTGGGGTCTGGGAGCACTGCTGCGACAGTCTAATCTTGATTGCATTTGCTTTTCAGGAAATCCGTGGTGGAAAACAGGAGTTATGATGATTGATGATGACCTAGCTGCACAGCGCGTTTGGACCGAAGGCCGAGAGATATTGTAAGTATGAGATTTAGCTTTTTCGCTGTTTGGGGGTGTTGTCGCGTGCTTTTTTGCGGGTGGGTTGGCGGGTCTTGGCTGGGGCATTCCTGGGAAGGTCTAATACCGGATAGAAGTGTTTTGGACAAAATCCTTAAGGAAAAGCCTTTTTTTTGCTATTTCTTCTGACATCTTGCTCAATGTAGCGTTTTGGGGGGCTTCCTGCTGTTCGTGGGTGGGTTGCGGCAGGGGTCTCTGTCGAAGCACTGCTGCGACAGTCTAATCTTGATTGCATTTGCTTTTCAGGAAATCTGTGGTGGAAAACAGGAGTTATGATGATTGATGATGATGACCTAGCTGCACAGCGCGTTTGGACCGAAGGCCGAGAGATATTGTAAGTATGAGATTTAGCTTTTTCGCTGTTTGGGGGTGTTGTCGCGTGCTTTTTTGCGGGTGGGTTTGCGGGTCTTGGCTGGGGCATTCCTGGGAAGGTCTAATACCGGATAGAAGTGTTTTGGACAAAATCCATAAGGAAACACCTTTTGGCACTTTTTGTAAGTTAGGGTTCGTTAGGGTTAGCCCTAGCAGCAGGATTGCATGTGTTTCGGGGTGTTCTATTGCAACGCAGTTCTGGGGTTTTAGAGCATTGTTGGAGCGATGCTGTCTATGCATACTTTTGCTTGCTTGCAAGTGGTTTGAATACAATCCACGGTCGGTAAGGGTGTATTTGGGCCTACTGTTACTTTCAAAGTACGTTTTGTCACCATTTTTTCTGCTAGGCATCGTTTTTGGAGATCTGATTGGGGGTCTTCTACATTTTTGCGACTGGCTTTAGTAAGGGTCTTGGTGGGAGCATTGCTGGGAAGGTCAAATTGTGTTCTAAAACACAGTTTACAGTACACCTACCTTGAGGGGAAAGATCCGCTATAATATTTTGGCCATACTTATTTATCCTTAAAAAGGTGACTCAGACAGAGCACGCAATTTCAAAAATATTGTACTGTCTATTAGGGAAATCAAAGTGTGACTTTTTGCACCACACAGCGTACATACCTTTTATTTATTTATCAGTGGTATTGTAATAGCACTTCCTGTTTTCCGTTCAATAATTACAGGCCGGGTTTCAGTCAACATCCGCCAGGCAGGCAGTGGACAGGGTGTCTTCTGTCAGTGGTCACCAACATTGATGGATGAAGCGTCAGCTGGAATGGAGGAGTGCCGCTAATCAGAGGAATTGTTTGCTGCATGCAACTTACTTACCAAATTCAACAGGACAACTCCAACAACATACAGAATACAGATACAGTATCCATTGTTTTCTTCTATGAGTGTGACTGCATGTGCTTAGCTTTAGTTTGTACCCAAAGATTTCTTTATCTTCAATTATTGTTTGTCCAGGCTGTGCTTTGTTTTTCTTCTCTCAACAAAACCTACCCAAAAAGAAACCCCCATTCCCATCCATTTTCCAAACCCTAACCCTCTTCCCCCGGGCTGTGTTGTTTTGCTTGATGTCTGACTAAAATGACATCAATAATTCCACACACTTGCTGGGGAGGATAAGGTCATAGCAACAGGCTGGTGAAGGAATACGAGGATATCTTCTAGACTTACTCAGCTTCAGTACTATTTCTTCTAGTAGTAGGAGCCAATGTCAAATAAATTCAACGCAAGTACTAGTTATACTTGCAAGCAAATACTTTACCATTTGTTAGGCTACATTATGGCACTGTTCTAGTGTACTGTCACCTGCTATATTCTTGATCGTACCGTAACCGTTGTAATGCTACAGTAAGGACAAACCAGGTTTCGTTTTCTTTTTTTCCATAGGCATGCAACTGCCACTGTGTCACACCACTAGTACCACCGCAATGAGGAAATTTCACCCGCCCAGGATTGCCAACGTTAATCCCCATTTCACGTGGAGCCAGCCCTGGGCCGAGCCCTAATTTCTAACACAAATTACAGGTAAGATAAGCGTTTGGTGGGAGGTAGTATAATGGAGTATTAGGGCTAGACGAGAGATTGACGGTAGTACTACTAAAGTCCTACTACTGTTCAGGAAAACAAATTTACTGTTACACCCCCGTCCCCCACCCACCAGACTGAAAAGCAGTAAAAAACAGGTATGGTCAGATAAAGTTTCAAAATGTATATTTATGTAGCCCTAACAAAATAATCTCCCTCAAGACCCTCCCTAACCCCAACGATTGTCTTTGAAAAGTCCCAAAAAGAACCCAACTCCCAAATCCCACCCCCCAAAAGTCTCTAAAAAAAGGGCAAGGGACACTCCACTACTGGAGGGTGCTGGTGCATTTTGCGGCATGGGCATCATACTCCTTGCGAAGGGTGGCAAGCTCGAAGCGGAGGCCCTCCACCAAGTTCTTATAGTTATGGACCTCCTGCTCCAGGTAGGACATTCGGACTCCTAGGTGGCGTTGGCGTGCCTTGCAGCTCCTGTGGGGGGCAGCTGGTCTTTCTGCTGCTTGGCGGTGGCGGTTGGCTTTGTTAGCCCGGCTCCGTACCGCTGGAGCACTGCGCATGCTGGCGGCCCGTGGGGTCACGGAGGAATATGCAGCTGTCCCAGTCGAGGATGTTGTGGTTGCACTGGTCGACTGCGTGTCCTCCTCCTCCTCCAGGGCCACCAGCCGCCGATATTCGGCGACAGTGGCATCCAGCCTCCGTTGCCGGGGCATTCGAGCCTGCTCCCTCCGTGATGTCGATTTGGAAGGAGCAACTATATGAAGAAAGAAAGACATAGTCTGTAACCAATGCTCCTTAGCATTAATAACACAAAGTGATTGAGCCGAAAGTTGGGTCACAGTACAAGTAGCAAATTGAAAGCACAGTACATAACTATTGAGGACAGTATCTATGTAACCTCCCACTTCTGCATCCTTGCTCTAACATTAGTGGTAGTTTAATGAACAAATTCTACGACCACTATGGACTTCCATTACAGTCGACTATGACAGTACACCAGTCTTATTCTTCTTCTTCTCTCTTGTTTAGGAAAATTGGTACGTTATCTTATGCAAGCCGGCAGAATGGCAGCACAGTGAACTTGCACCCGAGAAAAACAGTTGCACACCATGATGAGTGAGACAGACTTGCGTTACTGTACCGGTCCAGTACATGCAGGTGGTGAAGCTATTACTTTTCTATTACGGGTGGCACTGAGAATACTCTGTTACAAGGGCTACTGCTTAATTAATTTACCTTTCACCCTACAGTGCAAATGAGTACTAGAAAAGGAAAATGAAGAAGCTAAATAATTTGATTATCTATCACTTCACATGGGACGTATTTGATGACATATGGGATGACTTTAGGTGCTTTGCTTAATATTGAGTGAACAGTGATACACCCACACATGAATGACGTACTACAACTAAACTAAAGTTATTAAGAGAGGTACGGAGTGTCCACCGTAATAACCGGATATATGCTGTGCTTGCAGTTGCAATACAAAGTACTGCTACTATTCATGGTAGTATTGGACACATTTACAATTTCTTTTCCTTGCCTTCCCTACACTGGAACGGACGTGCGGGTGCGGTGGTACATGCTCTTCAAGGTAACACTTAGTTCATCCAGCGACCATCTACTCTCTCTAGATACACATGTGCTATCTAAGAGTCAGAGAATACCATGCTCCAGGCATCCATTCATTCAAAGTATACGCACACATACAGTTTCTGTTTCACCCACCCAGGCTGCTGTCCTTCCACCCATCCTTGCTTCATCATTGACCCAGCCATGCACCATACCATATTCTTTCCTTCCCAGCCACCTCGGGGGCCAAGCAAACACATATCGTTCTTCTTTGCCAGCCATCATAAAATTTCGCGTCCCACTTACTTACACCCTTCTTTCGCTTTTCGTTCATCCCATCCATCACGTTCATCTAAGATCTTATTGGGATTCTTCTCACCAAAAACTTCACAGCTAAGTCGGAGTACATTTCGAGGAGGCTACTACTTGGTTGATTTGTAATACACCCGTGCAGAAAGCACACTATGCAGTCTTCAATCTCAATAAGTAAGGAATATATAGCTTACCTGTTCCCGCCACCACCGTGCGAACCCCCACAGGACCGTCCGCCGGCTCTTGCACCGCATCCTCCCCAGAGTCCTCCGAGTCCTCGCCCAACACCGCCACCTCCGCGCTGGCCCCGCCACCAGATGTTCCACCTACAAAGTACATTTAAGAATGTTAGAATACACCACTCACTACTATATAATATTTGGTCTAGGAGTAATAAAGAAATGTTAAAAAAACAGAATACAATGTAATAATTTGTGACTGTCTACTCTAAAGTAAAAATGTCCCTTTTTCCAGAGAAGGCTGTTGCCTTGCTGCACTTTTATGCACAACTGATGAATGCTTGCTTTTTATTTTTAACACGCACCACTTTTTCTCCTAACAGACAGAAGCTTGACTTCTAAGAACACGACCAGGATCAAGTTCAAACCAGGTGAGAGCTCGGCTCGACCACAAGAAATGTGTCCAATTAATCGTCAGCACTAAGCACTTTTCCGTTTTCAGTTAAATAGTTTTATGACAAAGTTGATTTTAATAAATGTGTTTACTTTTAATAAAGCCTTGAAACTTAAATAGACTCTGTGGTTTTTGGTCCTCCAGACTAGAGTGGATGAGCTAAAGGTTTTGGAATTTTTGCAAGCATGAGTGCCTCTGATTCTTCTTGACTGTGACTCCGTCCGTACTCTTGTCCTGCGTAGGATAATCTAAAGATCATTGGGGATCAATCATCGGTGACTTCGGGAGCTAAATGACTCTGCCACACTATCTAGTCAGTAAGGAGACAGTGCATAGAGCTATTGCTGAATAGAATGGGAGTCCAATGGAATTGCCAAATGTCCAATCTTAGTTAGCTACACAGACAGACTAATAAGAATAATCTAGTAATACCACAGGGAGTCATATTCGAGGCAGGATAAGAATTTATATCCAGTCTACAAGAAGATCAAAGACGATTTAGAAAAAATCGAATGAGGAACACTAGGAAAAAATAGGTACTCTTTATTAAAATTAAAACTTACTGGGGCCAGCAAAGGAGCCCTCGCCTGCCCGATCCTGGCCTGCATCCTCCTGAACAGCACCCTCCTCCTCCTGTGTCCGACTCCTCTTGCCCTTGGTAGGAGCTGATGTACAACATGAAAGAAAGAAAGACCAGAAAACATGGATGAGATTTGTCAACGAAATCAAACATTTCAAAAGAACAATAACAAAATATTTTGGAGAAATAGCAAATAGATAGACAACTATTCCACGGGATCTATCTCATGTGGTATACTACGTTATTCGTATTGCCTGATTTGCGGACCGTTGACTTAGAAAGTTCCTATGTAACTCAATAAACAGACTACTAAAGAGGTTTGCCTAGGCCTGGCAGGCAGCAGTCCGCAGCACGCGAAGTGACAGACAAAGACCATCCTGCTTGCAGATCAGTGAATACTCAAACTATCAATCCACCCACCACCACCACTATTTCTTCTTATAGCCATGTGTCTAAAGGAAGGACTGGACTTCAGTCTGTTGGGGCTGATTTAGAAGTCCCTTGCGGCTCATTTTCCTCCATTGTTGCGTGACTTTCTGTGACGCAGCGGCAGAACAAAAGACTCGCCATGGTGTTGGTGCGGCGTATATATTAAAAAAAAACACATATGGGCGATGCATCACGTTGTAAAGCCCTTGCGCCATCAGGGGGCGTTCCGGCGCAAGGGAGGGCGTACCTGCGCAGGAACGAATCCTAAAAGTGGCTGAGGGAAATCTACAAGATGTCAATCAGTCACCCTGCGCGCTTGAAGCTGACGTACGGCTTGATGCAGCATTGGGGAGATAGGGTACCCCAGAGCATTGCTGGAGCTGCGCCATCGTTATCACGCAACTCCAGCAATGCGCCGCCTTTACGGCACAGATGCGTAAGGCTTCTGTGACGTTTTAAGGCCAATGGGTGGTGGTGGCATGGCACACAATTACTGCCGCATCCCTGCTACTTTGCAGGGATGCGCCGGTAATTGAAAATATGACCCTTAGTGTCTAGCATTACGCAGTTCTTATCTTTACACTACACTCATACATAATTTCTCAGGCCAATGAAATGAACACAAAATACAAAACAAATAAGCATAGTAGCAAGCAAGGCTACTGAGAAGGAGAGCAGTGCACCTGAAATGCATAGAAGATTTTGAAATATAATTTACCTACAATGTAATCGGCAGCATTATTGCTCTTGGTAAAGAACAAAGATATGCAAATAACAGAGCCGGATAAAACAGAGTAGTGATGAATAGCTACTACTACTCACCAAGCCCGGGGACCTCTACGCCGAGCGCGTCCAGCAAGTCCCGTTCCCGGTCCATGACATCTGTCCAGCGGTGGGTGGCCTGGTTATATGTGCGCCGGACCCCAGAGAGCTTAAACATGGCCCGGCACACCTTCTCCCACCGCTTCCGGCGCTCCCGGATGCCATAGCCGGTTGCGATCTTGCCTCCTCCCAGGATCGTCTTGGGGAGGCGGCGCTGGACGTGGAAGATGAGTGCGGCCACCTCCTCCGCGCTAAAGATCTCCCGTGGCACCACTTGCTCCCCCCTCAAACGCCCGCATGGGAGCCGGGGACGGGGTGCGGGACCCTTCCCCTTCTCAGGGTGCTTCCCGGCTCCCTTTACCATGGTCTGGGCAGAAATAAAGTTAAATGATAAAGAAGAAATAGAATAGTGAAGAAGAAAAGAAAAGAGTTTAAAAAAGTAGTTTAAAAGTAACTAAAAGCAGCAGAAAACACAAAAATATAGAGCTAGAAAAATAGAGGGATAGATAATAAGTAAAATAGATCAAATAAACTTCAAACAAGCAAAGGATGGCAGAGATTCAGAGAGGATACAGAAAGCATGCCCAGAACCATAGCAATGAATGAGAAACAAGATGGCCGCGCCCGTTCACGACCGCGTGGGTAAGTTCGCGCGAGATTTTCCTCGCGAGCACGCGCAAAATTGTACTAGTGAGCAGCACAGTTTGCGAGATTACACATAGCGGCCGGAAACGGAATTACGTCACGCAAACAAGATGGCCGCGCCCGTGTACGACCGCTAGGGTAACTTGGCAAACGTATAGCTACAAGCGCCTCGCGAACACGCACAAAATCACACGAACATACACGTCGCAAAATTTTTTTTTGTGTATTGGCAAGCATTCGCGGCTTCCGAAATCGATCTCGCACGGATTCGTGCCCCAAAAAACGCGCGAAATTGCAGAAAAAACGATTTTTGCTAAACTGAAAGCAATGAGCAGGTGCAAAAGTTCAAACTTAACATTAGTAACATCTAGTGCTTCCTGAGGGGCCCCTCCAGAGTTTGCAACTATTCTATGACCCTGCTATGACCCAAACAGCAGGCTCATAGAATAGCTACAAGTAGACCATAAAGGTCCTGTGAAAAAAAATTGCACTGCAACAGAAAGCAAATTACAGATAAGGAAGGAAGCAGGTGCCAGCCAGACTGGAACTTTCAAAATAACTGACACATTAATCAACCCCAAATTAATTCATGGCAGTTGAAGTAGGGGAGGTGTGCTTGCTTTTTTCAACCCCCAGAAACTACAGTGATAAACAAACCTAATGGGTGGCAGTGAGGATGTACCAGAGGGTGGCATGGGTGTCCCAGAGGGTGGCAGTGGTGAAACAGACGGTGCTGTGAACCTGTGATGATAAACCAGACGTAGAAACAACATAGTCGCGGCCGTTGCGAGCCGAAAAGTAAGTTCGCAATTGCGAAATTGTCCCAAAATCCGCACGAACGCTCGCCAACACAAAAAACGGGAAAATCCGCAAATCCGCGAGAGTTCGCGGATTGTCGCGGATTGCGAATCCGTTAATACGCAAATTCGCGTACGCGTGATCCGCTAGATCCGCCCATGCTTAGTGCAGATGGATGATGGGAAATCCAGTGATGTCACTTCCGGTGTAGATGGATATAGTCCCATTCAACCTTATCAAAGGCCTTCTCAAGGTTAAGTGAGGCAACAGCATAGTGTCTCTTGTCCGAATGCAGATAATGTTGCACCTGTGCCAAGCAGCAAAAATTGCAATTCCCTATGGAGTAAAACCTGCACTATCCTCTTTACCCAACAGGTGCATAACCCCCACTAATTTGGCATCTGCATTGATCATAGGTAAAGAATGGAAGGAGCCCAGTGTTTCAGTATTGTTTTTATGTTCTTATATTTGTCAGGACAGAAGGCAAATTGCTGCTGATGAAATGGAGGAATTGGAAGAACTTGATATACCCTTGACCTACATTTGTATCGGTATATTAGGGTCTATTATGGATGACAATGTTCACAAGGTAATCTCTCAGGTCTTGGTGCCCGTACAACAGAGATTTGTCCTTCTTTTGGAGAGGTTCCAACCCGTGTGACCAAGCTTAGTGATTCACTTTGCCTGGCATGGTGAGTTTTCCAGGTGGGTTCACCAGAGTAGGGCAAGGCTACGTTGCAGATTTCTATATAAGTCTCTATGCACAGGAAGGAGTAAAAACTCTGGGATGGATGGGGCCATTGATGCATGGGGTCAGGAAAAGGGGGAAATTATTTACACCCATTAAATCTCATGTGTAAGGAAACAACTCTTTTCGCATGATCACCCCCAAATTTTTGGACTGATGATGCTTTTTGTTTGGTTGACACTGAGAGTGCACTGAGTCCTGCCAACCAGACCAAAATGGCGGTACCTAAGCCCTTAAAACGTACATGCCTGATAGGCTTACCCACAATATAATAAGTTAACTAACTGATAAGTACCTGTAAGTTAGTGTTCCTTGCGGACTGTAGCACTTATTGGGCCACTACAAGTGTGACAAACTAATTCCCAGTTCCCAGCCTGCCACTGCAGATTGGCTGAGCAGTTTATCAATCACTAACTCAATGGTGCCATTTACAGTAATAGCAAAGCCCAAATCTACCTGTTTAATATATATGAGCTACCCCAAGTCACACCTAGCAAGTTGGAAGGCAAGGTGCAGTTTATTAGAAACAGCAGAACGTGTTTTTTACATGTTCTCTCAGTAAAAACTATAAACTGAAGTTTTTACTGTGAGCATAACTAGTAGCCCCATTGGTGAGTGCAAGGTTACATGCTGAGAACTCAACAGTGCTAACTTCTGAATGGGTCTACTATAAATGATACTTCAAGGTATCAAAAGAATCATGCCATTAATTCCGACTTAATGTTTAAGTCTAATTTAATGTATCTTTTCTGTAAAAGGCAACTTTAGAAAGGTGCCACTCTGTTGCCCAAGGTTCCAGTAGCCGTTTATGGTTGCTGGCCTCAGGACATATTTCTAACTTCCTGGGAGCAGAGTACATGACTCCCAGGAAGGAACAAGGGCCTGCCATGAAAAGAGGTTGAATCTCTTCTTGGTAGGAAAGCCAAATTGGGTCTTAGCCTAAAAGGTAAGCTTTAGAGAAAAATCAATCCTTGAAGAGCAGAGAGTGTGCACACATGGAAGGCGCTGCTCTTTTTTCATAGAAGACAAGTTGGCAACAGGGACAAAGAAGGGAAAACAGTTGCCTAACTGATTTTTCCGTGGGCATGTAGTTCTCAGGTAGTCACACCTCTAAGGTGGGCTACCAAGCTCCACACATCAACAATGGTTCCTCCATCCTGGGAGGGGGGCAGAATATTGAATCATGTTATTGCTACATGCCCCACATTGCAGGAAGATTTAACCAAGAGGGAGAGACCCAAATAACCACTTGGCTTGTGACTGCTCCATCTCCTGAGGGCACTTTCTGGGCATAAATGTGGCACCTCTGGCATGCAGACCTCAAATCACATCTAGGCTGGAAAGAGCACTGAAAAGAGTTCAGTGGTCGAATATCGACCATTTGCATCGAATACAATCAGTAGTTAGCTCACCAGTATGATCTAAAGATTAATATTATTATTTTGTTCTCCGCTCTTGTAAAAAGATAAACCATTAGCAGTGCGTTAGCTCTACCTATCGACTGATGAAATAAATGTGTTGTCTATTTTGTGTTTTCCAGACAGTTTCTACCAGAACATGTCTTCGTGTGCTTTAAGTCGTCTTCTCACACCGGCCTTATTTACAGTACTTGGGATTCTTTTGATTCCATTGGCTGTTTACGTCTTTAAGAAACAAGAAACCGGTAGGTGCTTGTCAAACAGTGTGAACCCAGACATACAAAATTATATAAGAGATAGTAAAGTGCTGCTTCTGATTTTTGCCTTATCTTTGTTAATTCTGATATGGAATTTCGTCAAAGGTTTGTGAAAGTTAAACATTGAATCAAGACCAAGAAGGAGTGTCTTCCCTTTCAATAATAGATCAGAGTTCTATCCGTTTTATGTGACATTCACACTTTATTTGAAGATAAGTATATTTAATGTGTAATAACAGTTTCAAAAACAGGCAACCCGGGTTTCACCCCCTCGGGCTGATATGCCTGGGGCTTTCTCAAGGCTGTGAAGATCAAAAGACAAAAGGACATTAAAATAGTTGTGAATTTGGATCCATTTTTACAGAATGACCATCACCAAAAGTAAAAGTGAAAGAGCACCCAATTCTCCTTGTGCACCCAAAGGTGAAAGTGAAAGAGTACCCAACTCTCCTTGCGCAGTAAAGAGAGTAGAAATCTCTATATATTAAACAGCAAGTGTAGGGGTATTCAGGAATTTCTTACCTCAGCTATAACCCTGTATGCTAATCAGAGAATTTTGGGAGCTCCAGACCCTGGTAAGACAGACTCCCTTGGGCACTTGACCCTACAAGATAGCCATGGCCTTTCATGCTGCCATACAAATCCTCCCTCATATGACAAGGGAGATGGCAGCAACCCTTTTATTCCAATCCATGAAAGGTCTCTTCATCCAAGGGATCTTTTGATCTCCCATGCCAGCTGTCAATCAAGCCAGCCCCCTCCCCAGCTATTCGCTAGTCCTCCAGGGTTCTGAATTTCATTCGCTCAATTAGACTCAGAGGTGACGAGACCAGCTATCATAATTTCAGATGCCAACAGTTAGAGGGTCTGTGGCAGCGATTGCTAAATAAACATGCCCTGCCATATCTCCTAGGTTTCATTCTGAAGAGAGGGCAGTGATTTATATGAAACCAGGCCAAAAAGAGGGCACAGAGTCACTCATTAACTAAACCATTCACTGGTTTCATTTTAACCGTTGATGCAGTGCAATAGTCAACAAAGACATACTTTCAGGTGAACGCCTGGCAGGCCATGTAAACAACCTTGACTCCATCAAGCTTATACTCAAAGGCTATGAACTAGTTGAAGGACTAATGGCAATGAAGATATGGTCTCTTCCACCATCAGGCTCAAACATTCATTTCAAAATAAAGCTGAAATCCACTACAGGCGATGATCCAGTTTTGGTTCAAACTACCATTGAACCCTGGAACCTGCATGAACCTGCACCGTCTACAGACACTACAGCATCCTCAAACCTAGGAGCTGTCTGAATCAAATCCCAGCGATCATTGCCTGAGAAAGAGACCTTGTCCAAAAGAGCCAGTATTCCACCCATCCGATTATTCCAAAATATGTCATGGCCCACTCCCTGCCACAACCGTCAAATTCCCCTGAAGAAGGATTAGATTTGTCATCTGATTTACAGTTGCTCTCCTGGAATGTTGCACACTTGTGTGCTAAGTTACAAGATTCTGTTTGAGTCAAATGTATTAACCAATTTGACCTTATTTTGTTGCAGGAGACCTAGGGACAGATGTAGGAGCCAAAATACCGGTCGGTAACGGCCGATTTCGGCCGTTACCGACCGGTATTTAAGAATTGGCATGTAGGGGCCATATTTTAACGATTCGGTAAATTTACCGAATCGGTATTTTTACCGATTCGGTAACTTCAAGATGTAGGTGGGACTCTTCTGAGTCCCACAGGCCTTACAGATTCGGTATTTTACCACCCAATCCAATTGGGTGGTAAAATACCGAATCCAGGTGTGCATGCACATGTGTGCATGCACACCTATGTCATGTGACAGACAGGCATGCCCTTAGGGCATGTCTGTTTGCCACATGGCACACATGCCTGTATTTGGGGTGCAAGAGGGTGTCAAAGTGACACCCCCTGCACCCTTGCAGAATTCGGTATTTACCGATTCGGTAATTACCGAATCAGTATTTCCCATTGAATCAATATCCCATCAATAGGAAATACCGATTCGGTATTTACCGAATCGGTAAATACCGAATATTAACGATTCGGTATTTCAACATCTGGAAATACCTACATCTCCCCCCTTCATATTTATTGATTCATCAATACCGAATCAGTAAAATTCGGTATTTATGAATCGGTAAATAACATTTACCTACATCTAGCCCCTAGTCTCTAACTCCTATTAATATATATGGTTTTATTAATTATAGTGTTGAAGCATCTACCTGGAGAATGTCTATTGTTTGTGAGGATGTATGTGGGTTGATTATAATTGTATCTAATAGTTCATGTATTCATTTGTTTAACATCTATAATCGATCGGGAAGCTGTCACAAAGATTCTATTATTCTAGCAAAACTCAATTATTTTTTGTACCATAAACCATCACAATTCCCTTTGATCACTGCAGAGGATCTCAACGTAATGTTTGAACCTATCCCCACATTAATTTAGTAATGGAACAAGAGGATAGAGTTAGAAATGTTATTAGTTTTTTCTCTCCTATCCCAAAAAGGAAGAAGCACATGGGTCAAAACCACTTTGACTAAACTCAGGAATTAGGTACTACAGAGTTGCCCCAAGGTACTACGGGGAATATGGACCCTCAAATAGTCTTTGCTATGAGTAGATACGTTTATGCAGCTTGGATGTTAAGGAAGAGACACGGGCATTCCCAGTAATTAAACTTCCCAAACTGTATTCTAGAATACTTTTCCTAATGAACTGATTTAACATCACATGTATTATTGAGTCATGCACACCTTTTACCATTGAGACCTCAGTAAGAACTTGAACCTAGGCAGGCTGAGCTTTTTTTTCTTAAAAAAAAAAATATTTAATGGAATCAATTTTATAAATGTATTTTCTTTTTCATCCAATGTTGTAATATATGTTGCAATTCATATATTGAGGATTCATACATCTTCTTGCTTATTTTCACTTTGGAGTCTCTGCGTTGTGCAATACACTGTTTTACCCTTTTTTCTCATGGTTTTAGATCTTGATGCAGTCATATGTATTACTTTGTTGTTCATTCATGTTTAATGGGGTTGCAACCAAAATAAACGTTTGATGAAAACCCCTTGATTTGGTAAATGCATTGTAGCCACGTAAATCGAAATAAAAGACAACACTAGTGCCAGCTTCCTACTGTTATGTAGCTTCAACCAGGATTAACCACACAACATTAAACAACAGGTGTAGACTTTGACACATATACAAGGTCACATCTACATAGGGGTGCACACATTCACACTTGTGATCATTCACATGCTGACAACCTGGACCATACAAAGAAAGGTTGTAGGTCCAGTAGATTAGGAAATTCTCATGTGGCACCAGGCAAGAGAAGCATGATGAGAATGCTCTCACCAACGTCTTCCAATTCAACTCCGGTCAATAGACAACCATAATAGACTTTTGATTGCTTTGTAGCAGCCTGAGAGGAAAAGGGGTTAACAACAATTTAAATCTTATGGTACAGTGAGATCCTTCAGACCACACAATAAAAGTCTGAGGCAGAATCTTCAAGTAAAAACATTTATTATAATCTCAAAGCCAAACTGATATATGTTTAAATCTTAAGAACTTACTATTAAAATACAAAATTACCAAGCAAAGACCAAAGCGACGGACAATATTGGTCCTTAAAAGCAGAGAGCATATAAGAATCTCTGTACCAGTGATGCAAAGAAAAAGGTATAGTACTTGATAGTATTATGAATGATCTCAATCCTTATCCTTATACATGGAAAAATAACCTCTAATATTCCCTACACTAACCTAGGAATTTTGGAAACCATATTAAATCAATAAAAGCAAGAGAGGTGTCAGCATAAGAACCCCAGTAGAAGTTCAACAAGTGGGAGATCCTGTAAAGCATGAAGCCACGCAAATGGAGATGTCAGAAGAGGAGAAGAAGTCTGCACCTCTCCAAGTCTAACGCTAATCTGACTAGTCCCAAGGTGGGTCACTAATTAAAATGCACAAAAGACACTCAAGAAATATAAGTTCAAGTTCAAGTTCAGGAATTTATATAGCGCACTACTCACCCAGAGGGTCTCAAGGCGCTTGGGGAGGGAGTTCATTATTTATCAAATAGCCAGGTTTTAAGTTCTTTTCTGAAGGAGATGTGGTTCTGTGTAAGGCAGAGGTGAGTGGGGAGTGAGTTCCAGGTCTTGGCCACCAAGTAGGAGAAGGATCTTCCTCCCATGGTGGATCTTTGGATGCGCGGAACTGCGGCGAGGGCTTGGTTGGAGGATCTAAGTTGGCGGGCGGGAGTGTAGAAGGACAGTCGAGTGTTGAGGCATTCGGGTCCTATTTTGTAGAGGGTCTTGTGTGCGTGGGCGAGGAGACGGAATGTTATTCTCTTGTTGACGGGAAGCCAGTGGAGGTCTTTCAGGTGACCGGTCATGTGGTCTTGGCGAGGGATGTCCAAAATGAGTCTCGCTGAAGCGTTTTGGATGTGTTGGAGTTTTTTCTGTAATTTGGCAGTGATTCCGGCATAGAGGGTGTTTCCATAGTCCAGTCGACTAGTGACCAGTGCGTGGGTGACAGTCTTTCTTGTCTCGGGGGGGATCCAGCGGAAGATTTTTTTGAGCATACGGAGTATGTTGAAGCAGGAGGATGAGACGGCGTTGACTTGTCTGGTCATCGAGAGTGAGGAGTCTAGGACGAAGCCAAGGTTACGTGCGTGGTCTGTGGGTTTGGGAGCCGTGCCCAGAGCCAAAGGCCACCATGAGTCGTCCCAGGCAGAGGGGCATGATCCTAGGATGAGGACCTCCGTTTTGTCGGAGTTAAGTTTTAGGCGGCTGGTATTCATCCATTCGGCTACTTCTTTCATGCCTTCGTGAAGATTGGTTTTGGCGTTGTTAGGGTCTTTGGTGAGGGAAAGGACCAGCTGGGTGTCGTCAGCGTAGGAGATGATGTTAAGGTTGTGTTGACGTGCGATGGATGCGAGTGGACTCATGTAAACGTTGAAGAGGGTGGGACTGAGTGAAGATCCTTGTGGTACTCCGCAGATGACTTCGGTGGTCTCTGATTTGAATGGGGGAAGTCGGACTCTCTGGGTTCTCCCGGAGAGGAATGAGATGATCCAGTCCAAGGCTTTTCCATGTATGCCGATGTTGCTGAGGCGTTGTATGAGGGTGCTGTGACAGACTGTGTCGAAGGCGGCGGATAGGTCTAGTAGGATGAGGGCCACTGTTTCTCCGTTGTCCAGTAGTGTTCGGATGTCGTCTGTCGCTGCAATGAGGGCGGTTTCGGTGCTGTGTTTGGCTCGAAAGCCGGACTGTGAGGGGTCGAGGGAGTTGTTGGATTCAAGGAAGGCGGCGAGCTGGCTATTGACGGCTTTCTCAATGACTTTGGCAGGGAATGGGAGGAGGGATATGGGGCGGTAGTTTTTGAGCTCAGAGGGGTCTGCTGTGGGTTTTTTCAGGAGGGCGCTGAGTTCGGCGTGTTTCCAGCTTTCTGGGAAGGTAGCGGAGCTGAAGGAGCAGTTGATGACATCACGGAGATGGGGTGCGATGATGGAGTCTGCTTTGTTGAAGATGTGGTGGGGACAGGGGTCGGTTGGTGAGCCAGAATGGATCGAGTTCATTAGGCGGATGGTGTCTTCAGTGGTGATTGGGTTCCAGGCGCTGAGGTTGTTAGATGGTGGTTTATGTTCGGGGTGGGTGGAGAGGATTGTTCTTTGGAAATGTTCTCGAAGCTGTTATGAATGTCGGCGATTTTGTTGTAGAAGAAGGAGGATAACGAATCGCAGAGGTCTTGGGAGGGAGTAATGTCGTTTGAGGCTGCGGTGGGGTTGGTGAATTCTTTGACGATGTTGAATAATTCCTTGCTATTGTGGGTGTTGTTGTCGAGTCGATCCTTGAATGCTGACTTTTTGGTGGATCGGATCAATTGGTGGTGTTTACGGGAGGCCGTCTTGAAGGTGGTCATGTTGTCAGTGGTTGGGTTTTTTCTCCAAGTTTTCTCGAGAGTACGGCATAGTTTCTTGGATTTCTTAAGGTCGTCGTTGAACCAGGGGGCCTATTTGCTACCCTGTTTGGTTTGGTGGTTTGTCAAGGGTGCTAATTCTTCAGCGCTGTGAGTGATCCATTGTTTGAGTTTGGTGGCAGCTTTGTTTGGGTCCGATGTGAGGGTGGGAGGGTTTTGGTTGAGCGATGTGAGGAGTTGGTCGGCGGTGATTTTGTTCCAGTTTCTTCGAGGAATAGGTTGTGGTGGGTTGTGGGTTGAGGTAGTTTTGTAGCTGAAATGAACACAACTATGGTCCGTCCAATGGAGAGCTGTGGTGCTATCGAAGGAGATGTGTTTGCTGGAGGTGAAGATTGGGTCGAGTGTGTGTCCGGCTACATGTGTGGGGGTGTCAACAAGTTGTTTGAGTCCGAGATTGTCCAGGTTGTCCAGAAGGGTGTTGGTGTTGCTGTCGTTTTTCATTTCCAGGTGGAAGTTGAGGTCTCCTAGTAGAATGTAGTTCTCGGAGGCGAGGGTATGTGGGCTGATGAAGTCAGTGATGTCTTCGCTGAATTGTTTACGGGTTCCTGGAGGCCTGTAGATGAGGGTGCCTCTGAGTGTGGTCCTGGGGTTGGTGTGGATCTGGAAGTGGAGGTGTTCGGCGGTTGCCGGGTTATGGTCGAAGCTAGTCGTGATTCTGATGGTGTTCTTATGGACGATGGCGATGCCTCCTCCTGTTTGGTTGGCGCGGTCTTTTCGGATGATCTTGTAAGCGTCTGGGGTGGCTCTGGCGATGTCGGGTGCTGATGAGGTGTTCATCCAGGTTTCTGTAAGGAAGGCGACGTCCGGCGATGCAGTATCGAGTAGGTCCCAAAGTTCGGTGGCGTGTCTGTGGACCGAGCGGGTGTTCAGCAGGATGCACTTCAGGTGGTTAGAGTCGGAGCTGTGTTTGTGGTTGGTGGATTTGGAGTGGGTCGTGATGCTGGTAAACTTGCAGGAGTGGCAGGCGAAGGGACCGTGGGTACGACCTGGGGCAGCTTCGTAGCATTTTGTTGTGCGTCCTGGGTTGAGGGCTAGGAGGGTGGCGGTGTTATACGTTAAGCGGGAGGAGTGCGGGTGGCGGGGGCCAGGGGGTCTGGTGCTGGGCGCGGTCCAGGAGCGGACGGGCGTAGACGGGCTTAACTTTGGCGCACCTTCGGCGCGCATGGGGCGCGACCGCTGCGCGTGAACGCTGCTCGAAAAAACATCTGTCATATGCGGGAAGTGGAGGGGAGGGGCGAGGGAGGAGCAGCTGGGAGGCGGGAGGCGGGGTGGTGAGTCGGGGAGGGAAGGCAAACAACAACAGCAATCTGAACAAAATGGCAGTAAGCCAAAAGCGATACCGGGTTGGGGGGGGCACAGAGATTGTGAAAAACGCGGTGAAAAAAGACACAGTCAGGCACAATACACACAATACAATATCAGGTACAATACAATGCAATACAGGCAGCACAAATAGCAAGAGCGTTGCAGCGCGCTATGGGACACTACCGCTACGGTAATATGCAAATTAGTTCAGGCGATCAGGCGTACGAGGGTGTATAATAAATAAATATTTAATGCGACTTCACTGGGGTGGTCTGGTGGTAACGATGCCCGTCTGGCAAATGGGTCAGGGAGCAGCGTGAAGAGGAGCGACCGCTTCTGAGTAATCAGGACGGTATGACCTCATACACATAATAGTACTTCTTCAGTTCCCAGAAATAAACTTGACGCCTTGCACCTTACTCCCACATTCCGGTATACACTTCCAAAGTGTCCTTGGGTTCCTCCCTTTGTCTAATAGCACCAGCTGGTAACACTCCCTTGGCTCTTCATTAGAATTATTTGACCATGCCAGCTCTTCCTCACCTCACTATCTTAGGAATACAGTGTGGTTTTCACTCACTAATGAATGACTTTGGTCTGCATCTGCAGAGTACAAAGCAAGCAAAATAATAACGTTTACATTCATAGAAAATGTCTCAACTGCAACTTAGGGCCCACAGTCATACTAACTTAACACTTCTCTTTAAATGCATCAACATTCATATCTATATTCACAGAAAAAACCATAGGTTATAGACCATATATAGTTAGGAATTAGCATTTACAAAACCTTGAAAATTCACTGAAAAAACCATAGGTTATAGACCATATATAGTTAGGAATTAGCATTTAGAAAACCTTATTTTACTCACACAAAACCATTGAAATTCCATATATAGTTAGTTGCACTAACTATATATCGCGCACCCGCAATCCACTGCTGATGATGTCACATATTACATCATTCATGACATGGTCAGTGACATCACTGATGACATCACTGATGACATCACTGATGACATCTCAAATGACATCACTGATGACAACATCCAGTGATTATGTGTTTCTGTAAAGTTTAAATATGTTTTACATATTGAAGAATGAGTGGATGTATAAGTGTCTGAATGAAGGTTTTAGTAGGTGCGTGATTGACTGTATGAGTGAGTGATTAAATGCGTCTTACTAAATGCACGGGTTAGTGACTAAACTGTCTGAAAGTGTGCATCAGCATGTCTGTTGTTGTGCAAGCTGCTGCATGTGTTGATCAGTAGCTATATAAGTAGCTATATGGGTTATTGATTGGTTGCACAAGTATTTGTATGGGAGACTGAGTGTGTGTATGGCTGGCTGGGAGGTGTGTGACTCTGTGCAGATCAATGTGTACTTGTATCAGTGATTCTATAAGAGAGTAAGTATGTGTTAGTATATGTTTGAAAATGTAAGGTACTCTATGTTTAACTGTGTAGATTAGAAAATGGAACTGTGATTGATTCTTTACAGGACTGACTAGGTGTGTGAGTAACTCCATGGATGAGTGTCAGAGTGTGAGTGTCTGTATAGGTGTATGAGTGCATATGATAGTGTTGTAAAGATGAGTGATTGTATGTATGAATGATTGTATGGGTGAATGAGTGAATGTGTGTGTAGACGTAGGAATCAGTGAGTGCGTATGTAGTAACTAGTATTGGTGTGTCAATGGTTTCAAAAATTATACTCTGTATTTAACACTGGGTGTAACAGAGGTTATATTAAAGTGTGAGGAGATGCATTGTATTGTCACATTAATGATATCATCATTGATGTGACCATTGATGTCAAATGAGATATCATCAGTGATGTCATTTGAGATGTCATCAGTGATGTCATCAGTGATGTCACTGACCATGTCATGAATGATGTAATATGTGACATCATCAGCAGTGGATTGCGGGTGCGCGATATATAGTTAGTGCAACTAACTATATATGGAATTTCAATGGTTTTGTGTGAGTAAAATAAGGTTTTCTAAATGCTAATTCCTAACTATATATGGTCTATAACCTATGGTTTTTTCAGTGAATTTTCAAGGTTTCGTAAATGCTAATTCCTAACTATATATGGTCTATAACCTATGGTTTTTTCTGTGAATTTCATTGGTTTTTTAACAGCTAATATCTGTAGCTGTAAAATGTATTCTTCTTTAAATCCAAAAATATATTTTATATGTTTATGAATAATTTTTTTTTTTAATATTTTTTTTTCTACGTTCCCGCTTCGCGAATCGGGAAGCTTCCCGTTAGCTGACCTTGATGCCGCGAAATAGACCGCGAGCCGGTAAACGTTTCTTTACCGCAAGTGCCGCGTTAGAAAACAACATCGTGACGCCTCCCGTCCGCATGACGTTCCACGTTGTCGCGTGATACGTCATATGACGTGCTACGTTAGCGAACTGGTACGCGAAGCGAGTCGCAAAGCGCAGGTTTCTGGAAGCAAACCGTGAGGCCCTGCAAAGCGCTTAACGTAAACACAGCAAGTCATGTGACTTGGTAATAACACTTTTCATTGGTTCATTTCACTTTTGGTTTCCTAATGATGTAAGACTAGGTCATATAATCTAAAATGAACACTTTTGATTGGTTGAGAACTCTTGTTTTTCCCAAATGATGAAAATCCCTCCTTCTTTCCTCACTCTGACTTTCATCATTGTGAGAGAAAGACCCTTTGTGATCACTGAGCAATGGCTTCTTTAGTAGCTTCAGCTGGTGCTTCCCCACCACCTCCACCACATCCAAGGAAGAGTGGACCACCTGCTCAAGTTATAATTCAACAAGAAGAGGAAGAAGAGGAACAGGACGACGAGCACGAAGAGAGGCAGTTTTTGCCTGAGCAGCCCAAGACGTCTCACCGGAAAGAAAACTTCATTTGGCAATTTTTTAAAATTCCCAAAGGTCAGAAAAAAGTAAATGCAAGATACGTAACTTGCCTTATATGTCAAGATAGACTGTCCAGAGGAACCGAGAAAAAATACAGTTTCGGAAACTACACAATGCATCGCCATATGACTAGGTGGCATCCTAACAACTACAGTGCTGCACAGTTTCGGAACGACCTAGATAATCTCCCTATTATGGCCAGAAGATCTGTTGTACCGGAAGTAACGGGACCAGAGGGCAGGGAGATGGTGCCAAATATACAAATGAGATTTGGTGATGTAAAACACATCTGCGCATTTTGCGATGGATTCATTTCCTACGGACAAAAAAGCATCACTCTGATCAACAGAGCTATTGACTATCATATGCAAATTTGTCCGAAACGCCCAAAATAATAAATACTTCTTTTTTTTGTTTTGTTGCTCCTGTTGAGCCCTTTACAATGAATCGTTTTCATTGCCCCCTCCAAGAAAAACCCCAAAAAATATAAAACTGTTCCGAAAAATTCAAAAACAGTAAAAAAATGTTCAGAAAAAAAAAAAAAAAAGTTCTTTTCAGAACTACCTCCCCGTTATTAAAAAATTGGTACAATATTTGGAACTGTGCCAACCTCTATTTCTCTTAGTTCGCTTCCCAGTTCGCTCGCCGGTACGCGAACTAGAAGCGAACCAAAAACAGTAAGTATAAGGGAAGGAAACAGACACTTATGTTAAAAGAAAGACAGCTATAGGGGAGTAAACTAGAGATACTATTACCCGTAATCCACTGCTGATGATGTCACATATTACATCATTCATGACATGCTCAGTGACATCATCAGCAGAGGATTACGGGTTTTTTGGCAACGTGCCTTATCCACGGTTTAATAACGCTGCCTTTTGCTTTATATAAGTTTTCAAATTGTATGAAATATATACCAATAGGTCGTTATGAACCTTTAGGTAGTGCTTTTCTTCATGAGGTCTGGTCGCTTCCATACACATACAGATGTTTCAAAGATGATCAAGAAGTTTATCTGAATGGAGAGGAATGCACTGAGACGCCAGATCATTCACTAATGTGTAGGCACATACAGTTACACAGTTCATGCAACAAACACCGACCAAATATGGCTTGCGTGTTGCAAGGCACGCCAGTTCCTGCTATCATCCCCACGTTCAAGTTGTTGGAAAATGGTAGTTATTTGATGCTCAATAATGAAGATTGTTCTGAGTTAATTAAAAGTATTCCTTTTATCGTAACAGTAAGTGAACGGGTTATTTGCTGCAGAAATGTTCTATTTCCTCCCACACATGAACATAGGGAGTTTTCAATCTGGCCACAAATACCAACCTTGGGACAGATTTCAACGGCATGGCAAGAATAAGAGCTCTTTTGTCTCAGAGAGAGGTGGCCTTGAGTTCGGCCCGTGAAACTTTCGTACTTCACATAGCGAACACCCGTACAGAGGTGCACACCCTTTTCAATTAAGATTTGCCTTTCAATTTCAGCAACATGTTTCCGACTATCTTTAACGCATCCTCCACAAAGTCCCTGGCGCACTTTTTTAAAGTTGTTACCAGTGGTCTCGTGACTTCATTTGAGAAAATCTTTGGAGTCATCCCTGCTTCCTTTCATTCCATTTTCTCCACTCTGGTTCGTGGATTGGCATTTTTACTTGCATTACCAGCGGACGCTCTTGTGCTTTTTTACATTTTTAAATATGGATGTCCCTCCTATGCAACCTCACACCCTGCAGCTGCTGACACTGTTCCGCAATCGCATGCTAGAATATTATGGCACAATGCCGTTGGCGATATTAAGCACGGCATATGGATTATCTTTTCGATTCTCCTACTTCACCTGTGTCCAGCCTGTATTTCACTGCCTGACCTGTGATTTCGATTGGGCCATTGATTTGTGTCTCTGTGGACCGGTTTCTCCTGACGTCGACTTTAATCAGCTGATGACTCCTATCATTACTCTCGAGTTGGTTTGTCCTGGCGAAAGGATTATGGCTGTGGCATTGATGCATGGACTACTTGGTCCCTGGAATTTACTGGCGGCAGCACAGTCTTTCTTGGAACAGAGCTTTCTTGAAAACCCACCGAGCTGTCCTCTGATGGTGATAGAGGATCCGGTGCTGGGAGAGCACGTATGTTCTTTTCCGCTTTTAAATTGGATGGCTGAACTGTTTTCGGATGAAGACGGTGACTTCCTATTGGAGGCTGTTGCAGCTTATTTTGCATACACAGTTATGTCATAGACCTTTTTCATGTTTGATATGCTGAGTACTAGAATTTCATTGACAATTCATTGACTTATTTGTCAAGTTTTTATTATTTACCTTGCCTATTGGCTTAAGACTCGATAAAGTACTTGGCTGTTTTATTTTTCTTTAGCATTAAATTTTCCTAGTTTTTAATGCTTTACCTTGCGGACCGTCCACATATAAACTTGCAATCTGCTCTCATGAGATGGCACTTCTATTATCTTATTCGTTTCCGGATCATGGGGAGGTGTCATCTAGGTCCTGGATATCTTTACACCGTGTTAAGTTAGCATGGGCTCATTACCGGTTTAAACGCCATTTTTCCTTTTTTGCAACTTCTGCACAAGACACTTAGTTGTTGCTTTAGCTTTCCACCTAGTAGTTCATCGTGGTTTACATGAGAATAATATGTTATTGGTCTACTATCTGCTTTACTTGTTAAACTATATCTGTACAGCGAGTGCTAAAGTTTCAAGAACAACACGATACAGAATTGTTATGAGGTCTGATCTCCACGACTTCATACTCATAACATAAGTGCAACTTCTGCCAATTCTGGGCATGAGGCGGGTTTTATATTGCTTTGCCGAACACACATACACAACAGTTGATGCGGTTCACATGAAGAGAGAGCTGGTGTATGCTGATGTGATTCCTTCAAATCTAAGACACTAAAGTATGGGCACGCCCTAAACCAACACAAAGAGACCTTCTTAGCAAATAATATAATATGTGTATTAGGGAGGGTGAGATATAAGCAGCCGCGGGCCGTGGAGGGAGTTACGATGGGGCAGGGAGGCGGGGAGGGGGAGAAGCAGGGTGGAGCCCTCTCTACCTTGCCCCTCCCCCTCCCCGCCTCCCTGCCCCACCGTAACTCCCTCCACGGCCCGCGGCTGCTTATAAGTGTTGCTAACTCTTATTCATTTACAGCATGTTAACATACTGTCACCATTCGCTTTTTATGTACTAGTAACTATGCTGGTAATTTTGCTACTGATAATATGTGTACTTTTATTATCTAAGGTACTACGCCTGAGAAGACGGCATTAGTAAATAAACATTTCAAATACACATCTGTTCTTCTTAACTCCATGTTCTGGTTTCTAAGAAATCTATAACGACCGACTGTTCATGAGTTCCACGTATCCTGAGGTACTATAAGTTCATATTCTGGATTGTCTAAACATTGAGAGTTTGTTATATCCAATGTGACACTGTACCTAGCTTGCTAAGGAGTTTTTGATTACTAACGTGAGTTTTGGGACACCCTAATTCGCCGAGGTTCCAATCCTCTGTCCACAGTTCTGTGTGAGAACAGAAACCCTGCGACAGGGGCACCCCCGACCCTTGCTGGAGCTTCATCACACTTGCGATACAACTCCAGCAATGCATTCGCCGAGGTTCCAATCCTCTGCCCACAGTTCTGTGTGAGAACAGAAACCCTGCGACAGGGGCACCCCCGACCCTTGCTGGAGCTTCATCACACTTGCGATACAACTCCAGCAATGCGCCACCTTTACGGCACAGATACATCACGCATCTGTGCTGTTTTTGCCCCATGATGCGCCGCATTGTAAATGCAGCACACCATAGGTGACGGAACAGCGGCACAGAATGACTAACACATCCCTGGTGATGCGCCAGTCATCATAAATGTATCCCTATGCTTCTTATCTTGTTAGAGATGAACCGCCATATGTATCATCAAAGTTTTTTGCATTTCCTAAATAGCAAACTTTAAGGAATAAATAGCGATTCTTTACCATTCCTAGTTTGCGATGAGCTATTTGCTAATTAGCCGAATGTAGCCCAATGAAGCCCAATGTAGCCCAATGTAGCCCAAAGATGGCCGCCAGACACACAAAAAAACAAATGTAGCCCAAATATCAGCCAGATGTAGCCCAACTATAGCCCAGTGACAGAATGACCAATCAGCTTCGCAAACCTCCGTTACGCGAAGCGGAGCGCTGTTACAGATATATATCTTTTTTTGAACGTTAATTTCTCAAAATCCACTGGAGCACATATATTGAGACCTAGCAAAGGCACATCGGGCTACCAGTCCCTAATATTTTGCCAAGTTTCGTGCAAATCCATTCAGCCGTTCGATTATTATTATTATTTTTTTTTTTTGCCCCGCTGGGCCCTTTTAAAACCTCCACATCAAACCTAGGGGGTCAGCGAGGATCTACTATGCCCCCTTATAGTTATTTCCCCCTTTGTTTTGACCTCCTCTTGTCTCTCGATCCTACCGAGAGACAAGATGGCGGCCGCTACGGACTGTTTGGAATGTTGACAGACGCCGGAGAACCAATCAGCTTCGCTTCACAAAGCTCCGTTGCGCGAAAAGTACGCGTCCTGGGCCGCTGCCCGGTCCGCTGTTACAGATATATATCTTTTTTTAAACGTTAATTTCTCAAAATCCACTGGAGCACATATATTGAGACCTACAAAAGGCACATCGGGCTACCAGTCCCTACAATTTTGCCAAGTTTCGTGCAAATCCATTCAGCCGTTCGGGCTAAAAGTGAGGCCAACCGCCCTATGGAAAACTCAATGTTAAAAACACGTTTTGGGACCCCCCTTTTTTCTCGGCCCCCCCTTGACGAACCCCCCCCAAATTTTCAAGGGCTGCTCAGAAACAAAATGTGCCATTTTCCTGAAAATTTCAGCCAATTCCGTCCACAAACGCCAAAGTTATTAGACATAGAATTTTCAAAAATCCCATAGAGAAAAAATCCTAACTATATATACCTACTGGCGACCGCCAGTAGGTAATATATATATAAAAACGAATGTATGTATGTCTGTCTGTCTGTTTGTCCTTTATGCATTACTACACCATTCATCCGATCACCATGAAACTTCGGGAAGTTGTTGAGTACACTCCCGCGAAGGTTTCTGGCATAAAAAGTTTTTAAATATCGGCCCCCCAGGGCCCACATAGTCTTTCGAATACTGATATACGCACCAGACTGAAAAACAAAAAATATCGTGTTCTGTCTGTTTGTCCTTTATGCATTACTACAACATTCATCCGATCGCCATGAAACTTTGGGAAGTTGTTGAGTACACTCACGCAAAGGATTCTGGCATAAACATTTTTTAAATATCAGCCACCCAGGGCCCTTATAATCTTTCGAATACTGATTTACGCACCAGACGGAAAAACAAAAAATATTCTCTTCTGTCTTTTTGTCCTTTATGCATTACTACACCATTCATCCGATCGCCATGAAACTTTAGTAAGTTGTTGAGTAGACTCCCGCGAAGTTTTCTGGCATAAAACATTTTTAAATATCGGCCCCCAGGGCCCTCATAATATTTCGAATACTGATGTACGCACCATACAGAAAAACAAAAAATATTGTGTTCTGTGTGTTTGTACTTTATGCATTACTACACCATTCATTCGATCGCCATGAAACTTTAGGAAGTTGTTGAGTACACTCCCGCAATGGTTTCTGGCATAAACATTTTTTAAATATCAGCCACCCAGGGCCCTCATAATCTTTCAAATACTGATGTATGCACCAGACGGAAAAACAAAAAATATTGTCTTCTGTCTGTTTGTCCTTTATGCATTACTACACCATTCATCCGATCGCCATGAAACTTTGGGAAGTTGTTGAGTACACTCCCGTGAAGGTTTCTGGCATAAAATGTTTTTAACTATCAGCCCGCCAAGGCACTCATAATCTTTCGAATACTGATGTACACACCAGACAGAAAAACAAAAAATATTGTGTATCCACAAGCACTCGAATAAATAAATAGAATTAAAACACTTTGAAATATTTTTCATATTAAAATGAATACGTTTCAATAAAAATGACACAATATAAAATGATTGTTATCATAACGAGTTTCCTTGAATTTCCTTTCTTCCGAGATCGCAGCAACGCGCGACGGGTAAGCTTGTAATCTATTAAATGAAACTTTAATAAGAGAATCTCATTATTTTATACTGTACTCTGTGACACAATAAACTGATACATATATTAGTAAACACAAAATGACAACTGATCACACATTATAAGGAAACATTGAACAAACATACAATAAGTTCCCACTAGTCCCTGGTGAATACACTGCAGTAAATACATTTTAGCGCACCACCTTACAATCTAAAGCTATTAAAGTTTTATATCTGCAAGCCAGATGTTTCTAAAACAGACAACATTAATATGCACACACATATTTGCCAAAAACACACAATGAATGTACTTTATATATATTTAGTGCCCCATATCTCATTTGTATTAGTTCATCACACGAATACATAAGGGCAGTTATAAATATATATGTGGCCTAATCAAATGAAAAAGGGTGGAGTCAAATTATGTTATTCCAATGCATAGTCATGAAATATTGACCATTAACTCAGCAAGCAAATTTTCAGTAAGGCAAATGCAGAATCGGCTTTGAAGAACTGGAACAAAGAATAATGAAGGTTTTGGTATGTGAGCACAGCAAACTTAACACTAGAGCACAAAGTCTTGAGTCACAGCTGCACTCCTGGCACTGTTCGGGGAAGATTTTAATTATAATCGTGCCCCCACGAACAAACGCTGTGTTGGATTACTTAGGGTGGGATAAAGCACAGATCTGAGCCAAATCCCTGTGGTGTCATCAGTCCCCAGGAGACGATCTAGCCTTTACCTCAGGGCAAAGGTTAAGGTTCACAGCTTGCTCTCCTCCCTCATGGATTCCAAGTGAGTATACATTTAAGCATCCTCACTCCCTACCATCCCATCATCCAGCTGGTCTATATGAGAATGGTTGTCACTATGTCGTGTTTTGGCAGCTCCTGAGTTAGCGTTTAGCACAGCTACACGGTCTTTTCTGTTAACTTGACCAAAACGAACGGGGGCCATTTTGAATCCCTCCGACTTCCGTTTTCTATGAACATGCTGCCTCGTGGTCAGTGTGCCCTTTTGTCCTTTCTTGATACCCATGGTCACTAATCTGCTCGGCAACAGGCTATTTTTAGTACTGGTCAAGCGCACATGCGCATTACGCACCAATTGGTCACTCTTCAGGAATGTTCATGTTAACTGACCAGTGCTGTTGAAACTCCTCCCACACGTTGGCTGTGTTCCAAAAATGACCTTATATGTACCTAAAATGTGTAACTTGTAACCGCCTATCTTTTTATTACTATTAAACTGTATAAAAGAGGTCGCGCACCGATGTTCGGTGTGTTACTTCTTACATTGCCGAAGGGTGCTGTAGGAATGTATCACCACCCCATGGGGTCTTAATAAACTTGTCTTTTACCTTTTCCAGTGTCCGTGCCAACTTCTATACTAAGGTGTTCGAGAGTTTAGCAGAGTATGTAGGCCTGATTCGAACCCAACACCACAATTGGCGACCACGAAGGGACTCATCGGCGACTCGGATGCCCGAAGGAGAGGTCGTGACGAAGGTTAGGAAACTCGCCATGGACGCGATCGCTGCCATTGAGTGACCCGAGTCTCGGCACCCACGGTGTGTTTTCCCTTCCTTCCGATCTGACCTTCCAGGTGGCGCCGGTCCTCGACTGAGATTCTGATCTTGGATTGTCGTGATGTGCCGTTTTGGCTGATTTGACCACAGAACTTGGCAGTTGGACTTTGGACGTTTGAAAATATTTGGTAAGCTTTTGAGTGGTGAAGTAGTCTACTGACACTTACTGTGGCTTTTTGAAACTTTGAATTTGAATTTGAATTTGTTAGCTAACGTTTGAATCTTTGAATTTGAATTTGAATATGTGAAGTGCACCTCACATAGGCAGGCATGTAGGGATATTTCTCTGATTTATTTGATTTGAACAGTGCACCGTGTTAGGTGGCATTTTTGTAGTATCACGTTTTCGTGGTACTTTTTGAAACATGCCTGTTTTTAGCACACTCCGTAGGATGTGCTGTTCTGAAAATGGTACCAATTATCGATTAAGTGCAAAACAGCCGGCTCCCCCAGAGGGGACTCCAAATCGTGAAATGTATGTCAAATTCGGTATTCCACCAATAATGTATAGTACATTATGGCATAAGTATACTAAAACTGATCGTGAATTACAGTGGCCACTATATGGGTCGTTTGACCTTCGAAAGGTACAGTATGTAGAGCAGTGTTTGTTTCAGCGAAGGTCTAGACAAGATATGTTTGATTGTGTGCGTATGTGGGAGAAAGAGGTGCGTGAACGAGCGAAGCGTGAGGAAGCCTTGGCGGAGAAAGTGCAGCGGAAGGCTGCACGTGACAAAGCTTTACAGCTACAGGAGAAGGAATTACAGGAAAAGAAAGAGAGGGAGAGACGAGAACGAAATTTACAGGTTAATGGTCAATTCCCTATCAGGCGTCCTCTCTATCCAGTCCTTACTAATGACACGGATGATTTTTCATTACTAGATCGTTGTCCACCTCCGTACGTCGCACCCACGGCTCCGAGCGAGGGATCAGATGAGGATAGTGATCGAACACAGCGTACCAGGTTACATGCGGAACGAACTGCGGAATTACGTTCGTTGGCACGAAAGCTAAATATTAATACTGTTACTGTTTCTGACATTGCTGTAAAAATGGAACAGTGGCCTGATAAGGAACGACTGTATTTTTTAGATCATTTTGGAGATGAAGTTGTTGAGCGGTATAGAAAATATTCTCTCGAGTTAGAACCCAAGGAGATATCCGAGGGCCGTGAGAATTTTCGTAAAGGTCTTTTTGTTCTTTCAGATGCGGACGACTTCTTCAAGCGTTTGATTCAACTACGAAATGAGGCGATACGACTACGGGAGTTGGGAACGTCGAAGAATTCGTCTGCGTCCGGAGCGACGGGGATATCCAAAGAATGCCCTATCTTTGAAACAGATAAGATCGCTGCGATTAATGTTAGACCCATGCGAGAAGCTGCGCCTTTATATGTCCCTCATAAAGGGGATGGCACAGATGATGATAAAAATTCTAAAGATGCGAAAGGGTATTTTGTATATAATTGGGTTTATACGCCTTGGAATAGAGCAGATGTCATGGCGCTTAAGAATGCTTTACCTGATCCCCGTAAAAACCCTGCGGCTTTTTATGAAAATGTTGAAAGTGCAATTTCTTCATGTATCATGACGTTAGTTGATATTGATCTATTTTTCGGGTTGATATTGCCCCCTGATATGTGGAGAGTGATTCGTAGGTTTGATGACCTCACGACTCTCGGGGCCACTTGGAAAGATCTTGTTCAGGCTGATTTAGAAAGAGAACCAGCATGTAAGCCGTGTCAGTTAATATTAGACCTTCCAGGGGCCATACTAACAAAACTAAAGACTCTTGCTCCCGCTAAAAAGATTGATTGGACTATATTAGCCTCGTGTAAGCAGAAAGCGGATGAATCAGTTTCCGATTTTTTCTCTCGCTTCGAGGAAGCGTTCCATACATTACAGTGGTCAATTATTGACAGAAGATACTGGCAGGCATCTATTCGTTGATAAGTATGTAGCTAATCTCCTACCGGAGATTGCGAAACGATTAAAAGCGAGTGAAAGTTCATGGACCACCGCAACCCCTGCTTCTTTATTGACTATGGCTCAATATTATGAAAGACAGGAATTAGAGGCGAAAGAAAGTAGTGACAAGAAGGCGAAGGATTTGAAAACGAAGGTAATGTTAGCTCAGGTTCAGGCTACGAGAGGGAACAATAGAGGAGGGCGAGGATCATACAGTAATGCTCCTTCCCCTCGTTCTGACATTTCTGTGAATCAATGTGCATACTGCAAACAGTTTGGGCATTGGATTGCAGACTGTCCGGTGTTTCGAGAGCAGCGTAATTTGAGGGGACGAGGAAGTGGGAGATCTAGGAATTATTATGGAGGGTCAAGAGGAGGTTATGGCACGAACGATCGAGGAGACTATGGTACGAACGATCGTGGAGGATATGGAGCAAGGGGTCGTGGTCAGTCAGATTATAATACGTTTGATAACCACAATCAATATCAGATAAATGAGGGTGGTCCTGCTGAACCACGGGATGAGCATTACGCATAGGATTGCGTAGGATGGGGTGTGGAATCGGTTGAGGTACCAGTTGATCAGAGGGGGTCCATACATAGAAGCACATGTTTTGGGTTCTACTGATCAATTTCTGGTCGATACAGGAGCTACTCGTAGCGCTTTGTCCAAATACTTGGTTCCAAGGGCTCCCCTGTCTGGCGAGGTAATTACAGCAATAGGGTTCGATGGAACACCTACTTCTAGCCCACTGTCTCAACCAGTTGCATTTCATGTTGATAAATTTGCTGCCCCTTGTCCCTTTTTGTTGTCTCCAAATACACCCGATAATATTATTGGACTCGATATGTTAAAACACTTTCGAGCTACTATTCGCTGTGCCCCAGAAGGAGTGCGAGTTGTGCTGAATGAGAATTACCCAGACTTTGAGCGAGTGTGTTTTCTCCATGAATCTGAAGTATTAGCCTCCTTACCAAAAACGTTGTGGGCCACTTCTGACACGGATGTAGGACGAATGATAATTCCCCCAGTGCGTATTACTGTAAAGGAGGGAGTATCTCTGCCACGTGTCCCGCAATATAAGATTTCTAGAGAAGGTGAACTTGCTTTAATACACATTGTAAATGATTTGATTTCGGCAGGAGTAGTCGAGGAAGTTCCTTACAATGTTTGCAATAGTCCAATTTTACCGATCCTTAAGAGAGATACAGATACTAAGGTTTACCGTTTCATTATTGATTTGAGGGAAATCAACAAGATAGTAGTGCCTCAGTATCCAGTGGTATCTGACATCACCACATTGCTTACGTTGGTTCCACCGACGGCAACTACTTTTACAGTCATTGATTTGAAGAACGCCTTCTTTTCGATCCCTGTACATCCTGACAGTCGATATCTATTCGGCTTTACATTAAATAATAAATCGTACAGATTCTGTCGAGTTCCTCAAGGCTATACTGAAAGTCCTAGCATTTATAGTCAGGCGTTAAAAAGACAGCTTGATTCCTTTGACTTACAAGAGGGAGTGGTTCTCATTCAATATGTAGACGATATCTTACTTGCTGCAGACACGCCAGAACAATGTGAGAAGAGTACCTTTTCCTTGCTTTCTTTCCTGGCTAAACATAATCATAAAGTTTCGAAGAAAAAGCTACAATATTGTAGACCAAAGGTGACCTACCTCGGTCATCTTTTGTCTAAGGAGGGCTGTGCATTGACACCAGATCGCATTCAAGCAATCCTAGATACTCCAGTCCCTCGCACTCAGAAGGATGTTCGCGCCTTTATAGGTTTGACGTCTTTTTGTAGGCAATGGATATTGGGTTTTTCACATATCGTTAAACCATTGTTAGCATTGTTGTCTAAAGATACACCGATTCCCATTGAATGGACGGATGAATGTCAGAATGCTTTTGAACAATTGAGACAAGCTCTTTGTTCTGCACCAGTGTTAGGTACACCTGATTACACAAAGATTTTTACATTATATGTACACGAGAAGGATGGGTGTGCATTGTCAATGTTAGTGCAGACACACGGAGACAAACAGAGGCCTTGTGCATACTTCTCGGCGGTACTCGACCCTGTGGCTCGAGGATTGCCTGGATGTTTTCGAGCAGTTGCAGCAACAGCAGTAGCGATACGACAAAGTGAGGGAATAGTTTTGTCACACAAATTGTTGGTGCTAGTTCCCCATGCGGTAGATGCGTTACTGAATCAAACGAAAACACAGCATCTAACTAGTGCCCGTCTGACAGGATATGAGCTAACGTTGTTGGCGCCGCACATCACACTAAAACGATGTGCAACACTAAATCCTGCTACTTTATTGCCGGATCCTGTTGCTGAGACCCGGAAGGAAGAACAACATGATTGTGTTTTTCTGACTGAGGAACAGACAAAGGGTCGTATCGATTTACAGGATACGCCATTTCCAGATGTAGATGGGGAACTGTGGGTTGATGGGTCATGTGTGAGGTTACCAGATGGTACGACTTCCGCAGCTTATGCGATCACGACACTTAAGACTGTGGTAGAAGCAGCACGGATACCCCAAAAATCAGCTCAAGCGGCTGAGTTGATAGCCTTAACGAAGGCATGTGAGTTAAGTGCTGGACTATGTGTGAACATTTACACGGATAGTCGTTACGCTTTTGGAGTAGTGCATGATTTTGGCCTGCTTTGGAAGGAACGAGGATTCCTGACTTCCCACGGAGTACACATTATGCATGGAGAATTAGTACGCGATCTCCTGAATGCACTGTTATGCCCAAAGAAAGTTGCAATAGTCAAGTGCAGCGCACATAAAAAGGTGACGGACAAAATAGGACAGGGCAATGCTTTTGCAGATCGCATTGCGAGAGAGACCGCTATGCTGCAAAATAATTTCCCCATGTATGTGGTAAAGTCACAAGCTGAGCGGTGGCATGATGCTAGAGAAGAAATACTCGATATACAGAAGTCAGCATCAGAGGCAGAACTTGTGAGATGGGCCACCGAGGGAGTATTGGATGATGAGGGTTGCTGGCGTAGTAAAGATATGGAGAGATGGAAACTACCCATGGCCTATTTACAAACAATGGTGCAAATGACACATGGACTGGCACACATTGGAGCTCTCGCAATTACTAAATTGCTTACACGAGTTTGGGAAAATGCTGACATTGCTAGCACGGCTAAGAGAGTAGTGCAGACCTGTCTGATATGTTTGCAGCACAATCCTGGACAAGGGACTCATACTCCTAAAGGTGGGTTTGTTCCACCTACTGCACCATTCGAAGTACTACAAATGGATTACATCCAGCTGGAACGCTGTAATAATCTCAAGTATGTCCTAGTAGTGGTGTGTGCCTTCAGCAAATGGATTGAGGCTTACCCTACGAAAGACAATACAGCATTGACAACAGCTAAGGTGTTACTCAAGGAGTACTTCCCGCGCTACGGTGTTTGTAAACTTATGTGGAGTGATAATGGCCCTCATTTCATTGGAAAAGTAGTGGAATATGTCCTGAAAGGATTGGGAATCAAACAACGATTCCATGCTGTCTTTCATCCGCAATCAGCAGGTTTAGTGGAGAGATATAATGCAACTCTGAAGCTGAAGCTAGCAAAGATAGTGGCATCGACATCTCTGAAATGGCCGGACGCTTTGCCTCTGGCATTGCTGTCCATTCGATCAGTACCCCATTCTCGGTCTGGCCTCACACCCTATGAAGTAGTGTTTGGAAGGCCTATGAATATCTGGGGAGTTCCAAAACCTCGTTTGATACATGATATGCCTTGTATAATGATGAACGATTATCTGGCACGATTAACAAATGATTTGCTTTCTATTCATCAACAGGTTCGAGAGGCGCTCCCTGATAACTCCGCTGGTGAGGCTCACGATCTCCGTCCTGGGGACCACGTGATGGTCAAAATCTTTGAGCGATCCAGCAGTTTGGAACCGAGATGGCATGGCCCTGAGCAAGTGCTGCTGGCTACGCGAACTGCTGTGAGAGTCACCAACAAGAAGCGGTGGATTCATTCAACGCACTGCCGACGTGTCTCTCCGGATCTGGTGAGCCCTGTGGTGCTATCCGACTACAGAAAGATTTTGGATACAGAAAAGAGCCCAGCTGTCACGCCTGATGAATTGGAGGGAGCCTTCCCGGACCACGTTGTTTCTGATAAAGTGAAGTACAATCTACGCCCCAGGAAATAAGATTCCTTTTGTGTTTTTGAAACTGGTTGGTAACCGCTCTGAGGTTTGTGAAACGGAAGCCGGGAATATCAAGGGGGGGGGATCAGTTCTGCCCAGTGTAGCGACACCCGTCTTGAATCCCGGAGAACAAATCAACGGCAGCCTCGGTTCAGAACCATCGTTTTAATTTTTCTCGCTTAGTGTTGCTTTTGAAGAGTATTGTTTTGTGAACTATGGCATCTCCTTCGACACGAAGAGGGAGAATTCTTGGTGCTGTTTTGTATGTCTTGACCGTAGTGGTGATCGCAGTATTAGCCTGGACTATAGAACTGTTGTTTCCTGTACGAGAACATTTACTGCCCACCACTCCAAGTCCGTCTGAACATTTCCATTTCACTCTGCCTTTTCACGAAGAAAGACATAGGCAGACTTATTTGAATAACAGCTTTATTAAGATTCTACATCATACTCATAACATGACCAACACTTCCAATTGTTGGGTATGTGGAATGTTGCCCGGACACCAGAAGAAAGGAGGAACACCACTCATTCCTCTCCCGTTTTCTCATAATGGTTCTTGTCACGCTTGGTACACTCTTCTTTTTACTCTGCGATGGCCAACGAAAGGTGGATTACTTTTTCGGTTGAATAAAATATGTTATAACGATAAAGATGGCTATCCACATGCTGAAGGAACTAAATTTGAATGGGAAGAATATCGTCCGGACAATGTTTCTACACCTCGTGTATATACGAATCAAAGACTTACAAATGTGACGAGCATGCATATAATAACAGTCATCGATACAAAAGCAGATTTGTGTATTAGAAATAAAGGTACAATCCCTGTAGGCCGCAGTGAATGTAATATTACACTTACCTTTGATACACCAACTGGAATTGCATTTGTAGCTTCACGTAACACATATTTCATTTGTGGAAATAAGGGATACCATCGTCTACCATTGGGTTGGTTAGGAACGTGTTATGTAGCATTTGTATTGCCACCCGTGTTTATTGCTCCTCCCATGTATCATAATGATTATGTTTTGTACCATGATTTCATATTGAATAGAGTGAAACGAACAATAGATCTTGATGAAATAGACCAGACTGATACCACTTTACAACAATATGTAGATTTCAATTTGGGGTTATTTTCATTCGTAGGAGCTGCATTAAATAGCAGGAAGATAAGGCGGCTTACACGTGTGGTGGAAGCCGTTGCCAATGAAACTGCCTCTGCTTTAGGGAATATTACTGAGGAATTGCAAATTACCAGAATTGTGGCGCTCCAGAATCGAATGGTTCTAGATGTGATACTAGCTGATAGGGGTGGAGCATGCCGCGTCATCGGAAGTAGTTGTTGCGTGTACGTACCAGATAACTCACCTTCTGTATATGATTCAATTACAAAATTACACAAGATAGCTGCTGAGATCCACCCAGAAAATGGAACATGGACCTTTTCTGGTTGGTTCTGGACCATGCTTAGTACTTGGGGTTGGAAATTATTAACGATTCTCTGTGTTTTTATTGGAGTATTATTTTTCCTTTGTCTATGTATTCAATGTGGCCCTACATTATGTTCTGTATGTATCACAGCCTGTATTCCGTCCAAACGAGCTATTGTCAAGCAAGAGAAACTGATCAATGATGAAGTATTGAAAATAATGGCTATTAACATTGAGGATGAACATTCTGACTACGCCCACTATGAGGTAGCTTTTGCTAAACGCTAAAAGGGCCGTCTGTCGTGTTTTGGCAGCTCCTGAGTTAGCGTTTAGCACAGCTACACGGTCTTTTCTGTTAACTTGACCAAAACGAACGGGGGCCATTTTGAATCCCTCCGACTTCCGTTTTCTATGAACATGCTGCCTCGTGGTCAGTGTGCCCTTTTGTCCTTTCTTGATACCCATGGTCACTAATCTGCTCGGCAACAGGCTATTTTTAGTACTGGTCAAGCGCACATGCGCATTACGCACCAATTGGTCACTCTTCAGGAATGTTCATGTTAACTGACCAGTGCTGTTGAAACTCCTCCCACACGTTGGCTGTGTTCCAAAAATGACCTTATATGTACCTAAAATGTGTAACTTGTAACCGCCTATCTTTTTATTACTATTAAACTGTATAAAAGAGGTCGCGCACCGATGTTCGGTGTGTTACTTCTTACATTGCCGAAGGGTGCTGTAGGAATGTATCACCACCCCATGGGGTCTTAATAAACTTGTCTTTTACCTTTTCCAGTGTCCGTGCCAACTTCTATACTAAGGTGTTCGAGAGTTTAGCAGAGTATGTAGGCCTGATTCGAACCCAACACCACAATTATACTGAGGCCCCCCATTTTCAAAGGTGCATAAAGCGTCTAGGTACAGTCAGCCCTGACCATGAACAATCATTGGGCCCAGGATTTCAACCTTATAGACAGACATTAATCTGTCAACCTGCAGACTCTTCAACCCCCCCAAAGAAATCTAGCAGGTATACTCCTCCGGTTGCACAATCCATCCCTGTGCCTTTTGAGTGTGTCTCACTAAGATTGTCTTAAGCTTTAGTGGTTTCATTAGGACTGAAGCTAGACCTATGTTCTGTAGCTCAGGACTTCTCCTGCTGGACAATGTTCTTTATTACTCATATGATTAAGCACCTGCAAACATGGCAGCTTCCTATGAATGTACAAGGTCTACAAAGTGTTGTCCTTTAATCTAAATTAAAAGCCTACGTACATTGAACTGTGATAATTTAGAAAAAGAAATAACACTGTCTCAAATCCTAGTTTGCTTTGAAAATATTAGTAGCCAAGATACTATAAAAGTCTTGGTGTTTGACCATTGATTACAAGAGGCCTTCGACCCAAGAGATTATCGTGAGAGGTCACACCAGATCCTGATCCAGACTTTGCGGGAATTCTGTCCTGACAGAAGTAATAATATAAATAAACAAGAAAAGAGAGGTTGAAGCTTCAAAAAACAGCCACGTAGATGGAGCGAAACAACTAGTGGAACTCACACCCTATTTGGGTGGAGAAGAAAGCCCTCACACACTGACCTAGTCAGTGTCACGCTTCATCATTGGGCCCCACCAAAGAGGCCGAGTGCCTCTTTGGTGTGCTGCGACGCCAGAAGACTGCGGAGCTGGTTGTGTGAAATGGGCGTGTTGTGAGGTTAACTTAAACGTAAACAGTGTCTAAAGGGTATCTGCAAAAAGTTTAATAATGATCCCTAGGACACGAATAAAAGGTTTATGTGTCTGAATTTTAGTGAGCGGCCGCCATCTTGTCTCTCGGTAGGATCGAGAGACAAGAGGTGGAAATAAATGAAGGGGGAAATGAATGAAAGGGGGCAAGGTAGACCCCTCCTGACCCCCTAGGATTGATGTGGGGGCTATTAAAGGGCCCCGCGGGGCAAAAAAATGCAAAAACTTTTTTCGAATTTTCGCGGTGGAAGCGCTACCCGGTACGCGAACCAGGTAGCGTTCCGGAAAGCGTAACAAGGGGAAAACCAAAGGAAACAGTAAAATAATATTTAGGTAGGGTAGCTCTGAATAGAGCTGTTGTGTTGTGTGGGTGATGTAAGTACCAACATGTAGGTACCAATGAAGAGTCTAAAATTCAATGTACACCGTCTCCTCTGTAGAGCAGGAAGCAACAATTGCAGCCGAGATTGCTAGAGACAGTTCTCAGGATAGTCAGAGTTCCACTTCATTGAGTCAGGATCCACTAGGAGGACCAGTTATCGAAAATGAAGCTGCCACTGCCATGATTGAAGTGGAAAGAGCCATGGCACATGCTCAGGAGGATGCGGTTAACTTCGAAGATTTGGAAAGACAACTCAACGTTGAGCAGAGGAAAATATATGACAAAGTTACCAACCAAATTGATCATGGATTAAGTCATGAGAAGAAAGAGTGCTCATGTACGTCGTTGAAGCCTGTCCGACTGTACGTGAGTGGAGAAGCAGGAACTAAGGACGAAGTAAGCATGGTTTGCAATGTCATGCTTGCGTTTGTGCATTTGAGAATGCAAGAAGTTCTTAAAACAGAGTATGATGTGTTATTTGGTGGCAAACACATCATTGTTTTCGGTGATCTTCTGCAGCTGACACCAGTGAAAGGACAACCAGTGTTTAAACTGCTTACGCATGAAGATACCAGGGAGCATTGGCAACGTTATTATATGGTTAAACTTCAATTATGCTGAACTGCGTGAAAATATGCGTCAGGCAAGGGATGAAGATTATAAAAATATTTTACAAGATGACCGAGCATGGGAAGGAAGCTTTACTTGCACGATTACTGTCAAATTTGTATCCAGATGAAGACGTTCTGCCAGAGAATATTTTTAAGGAAATTACTGAGAAGAAATATGGGATATGTTTGATGCCAACTCTGCAAGAATGTTCCATCTTCAACAACAAAATGTTGAATTTAGAAAACCAAGACAACTATAAGGTAAGTATTTAGTACTCTTTCCCTTACATCTCTATCACATTCAACTTCAATTAGTTCCACTGCTTTATTTCATTAACCCTCAGTTTCCTTCCTTTGCTTTTTCCCTCATTCCTTTTCTATTACTTACTTACTCCACTCCTTCCACTCCTTTTGTCAGTCCCTCTGTTCTCACAGTTCCTCACTCCTTTTCACTCAGTCCGTCTCTCTTACTCTCACTGTCTCTTCACTCTTTTACTAGTTGTTCATTATGCTTTCTCCCTGTAGTTCAAGCACACTATGTTATTTACATTTCTTTGCTGCTTCAATTACTTTTCTGTCACTTCTTCTTTTCGTCTTTCTGTTTTTTCTCTCTGTCATTCCACATGTTTTAACCTTATTCACTATCATACACCTTGTTTTATTCCTATTTACTTTCGCTCACTGTTTTTTTAACACCTTCCCTCAGGGTTGTTGTTTTAGTCCGTTTCTATCCCTACCTCTCATTCAACATCCTTTACTCTCTTTCTTTTTAATTTGAACATTCACTCACATTCTCAAAGTAACTCTTGCTTATTATTCTTCTACTCTCTTTTTTCTTTCACTTCCTTATCTATTTTCTTTTTCTCAATTATACCCTCTTACATCTTTTCTTTGTATAATTATCTATTATACAGTATCTCTGTGTTACTCCCTCTAGCTGTCTTTCTTTTAACATTATTCTCTCTGTCTCCTTCCCTTATACTCACTCTTTATTTTTTTTTTGGTTTGCTTCCGGTTCGCGCACCGGTGCGCTAACCGGGAAGCGAATCAAAAAAAAAAGAGATTGCCAGAGTGCTAAACATTTTAGCAATTTTTGATAAATGGGAGGTAGTTCTGAAAAGAACTTTTTTTTAAATTGTTTTTGTTGTTTTATATTTTTTTCTATTTTTCTGAACATTTTTTGTTGTTGTATTTTTTGAACAATTTTATATGTTTTTTTGGGTTTTTTGGGGGGAACAACGAAAAACAGGCATTAGAAAGGGCTCAACAGGAGCAAAAAAAAAATTTACTTCTTGGGGTGTTTTGAGCACTTGTGGTTTTCAAATGCTCTATTAATTAAAATGATACTCCTCTCCCTATAAGAAATTAGTGCACCACAATAAATGCACACTAGCTTCAGGTGCACAAAATTCTTTTGAATACTTGGGACCGTCTCCCTCGCCTCTGGTCCCGATAGAGTTTCCTGTGATGATATACTGGCCACAGGAGTTGGTGGGTTATCCTGGAGGTGATGCACCTCAGCAACGCTATAATTGATAGTTTCCAAAACTATACTTGTTGTCTGTGCCTCGGGACAGAACTGCATTGCAAATGAGGCATGTCACATGCCGGGCATTGACCTTTTTTTGCTCTCGAGGGTAAGAAAAAAATTGCCATATAAAATGGTCTATGTGGTGGGATTGCCGGGGCTCTTCACGCAGGAACTGCCTCGGCTCTACCTCCTCTTCCTCTTCTTCTTCCTCTTCCTCTGGGTTTGGATGGAACTGTGCAGGTGGTCCTTCCTTCCTAGGTGGTTGTGGTGGTGGTGGGGTTCCACCAGCTGCAGCTACTACAGATGCAATGACTGAACAAGCAGAAACAGGTCTTCCTCTCACAAAGATGAAAGTCAGAGTGAGGAAAAAAGGTGGGGTTTTCATCATTTGGGAAAAAAAATGTTCTAAACCAATGAAAAGTGTTATTGTCAGGTCACATGACCTGTCACGCTTACGTTACGCGTCCCGCTCCGGGGTGCTGCGCTTCGCGCCTCGGGTCGCGCTCCGGAGCACTTCCGAGTGCGCTAACGCGGCGTGTCATAAGACGCATTACGCGGCAACGCGATACGTCGCGCTTACGCGACGCGTCACAATGTTGTTCTCGAAAGCGGCAGTTGTGCAAACGGAACGTTTCCCGGTACGCGGATCGGGTCGAGGCACCAAATTGAGCTAACGGGAAGCTACCCGGTGCGTGGACCGGTAGCGAAACTAAAAAAAAAAAATTATATACATAAAAATTATATTAAATACATATAAAATATATTTTTCCTTTAAAAGAAGAATACATTTTACAGCTTTTAATATTTGCTATTAAAAAACCATTGAAATTCACTGAAAAAACCTTAGGTTATAGACCATATATAGTTAGGAATTAGCATTTACAAAACCTTGAAAATTCACTGAAAAAACCATAGGTTATAGACCATATATAGTTAGGAATTAGCATTAAAAAAACGTCTGAATATATAAAAACATTATCCGCTAATAGAATTAGCATTTAAAAAACCTTGCAAATTCACTGAAAAAAACCATAGGTTTCAGGCCATATATAGTTAGGAATTAGCATAAAAAAAGTCTGAATATATAAAAACGTTATCCGCTAATAGAATTAGCATTTAAAAAACCTTGCAAATTCACTGAAAAAACCATAGGTTTCAGGTCATATATAGTTAGGAATTAGCATTTAAAAAACCTTGCAAATTCACTGAAAAAACCATAGGTTTCAGGTCATATATAGTTAGGTATTAGCATTTAAAAAACCTTGGAAATTCACTGAAAAAACCATAGGTTTCAGGTCATATATAGTTAGGTATGACAGGTGATGTCATTTGAGATGTCATCAGTGATGTCATCAGTGATGTCACTGACCATGTCATGAATGATGTAATATGTGACATCATCAGCAGTGGATTGCGGGTGCGCGAAATATAGTTAGTCCAACTAACTATATAGGAGCAATTTCAATGGTTTTGTATGAGTAAAATGTCCAGCTAACTATAACACCACTAAAACTTATAGTTTTTTGAGTGAATTTCAATGGTTTTTTAAATGCTAATACCTAACTATATATGACCTGAAACCTATGGTTTTTTCAGTGAATATATATATAGATAGATTGAAATATTTAATCCAATGTCCTTTCATAAATTCAATTCCATACTCTCCCCAAATTGCTGCACATGGCGTTAGCTCACTTATTGTTAATCGACATTTTGTTACTTTATTAGATTGTTTATACTTTGTTGCATTTCTTCTAAAACAAAGGGGCTGATTTACAATAACTGCCGCATCCCTGCATATCAGCAGGGATGCGCCACTTATTGTGTGCTATGCCTCCGCCACCATGGATGCGCCACATTTACATTGCGGCGCACCATGGGACAAAAACGGCACAGATGCGTGATGCATCTGCTGCTGTAAAGGTGACACATTGCTGGAGTTGCGCTGCAAGCACGACGCAGCTCCAGCAAGGCTGGGGGTGCCCTTTCCTTAACCGCACCGCTGCAGCGGCTTTTCCCGCTGTACGCGGCAATTTTAAAATTACAGCGTTACATGATGAGCTCAGCTCGTCATGAGCGCACGGCAGGTTACGCTCATGACGAGCTGAGCTCGTCATCAGCCCGGAAGGGGTTAAAATGCTGCTCCATCCTTACGCCTGCTTCAAGCAGGCGCAGGGTTTTGACGTAGCATGGCCTTAAAAGTGACTGAGTGAAATCTTGTAGATTTCACTCAGCCACTTTTAGGAGGCGTTCCTGCGCTGGATCGACCCCCCTCCCCCCTACGCCGGAACGCCCACATGTGGCGCAGGGCTTAACAACGTGACACATCTCCCAGTTACTTCAAGTTGTAAATACCCCGCAGCATGGCGCTGGCTTTGTGCCGCCGCTGCATCACAAAAGTGACGCAAAGGCGGCGTAAAAGAGGTGCAAGGGGCTTGTAAATCTGCCCCAAATTTTTCTGTTTAAACTAAAAAAAAAACATGTCCAAAGAATCGTTCTAACACATCGTATGTGGCTGCCCAGCTGTGCTTGAGGAATGGAAACTACTCCTAAAGTCTGAATGGAATAAACTGGGCACACCTTCGTGCCGGCAGCAATCAGTAATGCCTTCAACTCTGACAATGCCACTCTAAACAAATCACTGGTCAAGTTTGTGGCTCTAGCGCTCAAAAAGTTATACCTGATGGCATTAACGTGCTGAGAGGCCCCCGCACTTTGACTGACTGTCTTACAGGACTGCCCTCGAGAACCTCAGCCCATAATGGCAAAGAATCTCGCTGCATGCTCTGGGTTACAGGGATGTTTATTTGTTTATTTAGCAACAGCTGAGTCTGTTTGTGAAATTGTTAATGTTACTTTATTGATTGCACTTTGCAACTTGCTTTTTTTCTCAGCTATTGGAGCAGTTGTTTGCGCTAGCTACACCGCTGAATGCAACTTGTAAACTAAGTGCTTGTCCCAGGCGTGAGCGATGTAATTCCCAGCACAAGTCAGCAGTCGAGTGCTGAAGTATGTATTTACACTAAACACCCACCCACCACTGATGTCACTGGTCAGGTGACACAGAAGTAATAAAGGAGGCCGAGCCCACGTGCTCTGGGCCAGTTGCACCAGACCTCCAGTGTGTCCTGCGTCAGTGATTGTGTCCCTGCCAGCATGAGGGCCTAGGGCCCATCACAGCCCTCTACAAGCATGAGGTTCTCGCGTCCATATCCCACTGATGAAAGTCTGTTGCCACCTCTCACACCACTTTATGGGCTCTGTGGCTCCAGCTGTAGGTGCACACACTTCATGTGCTCTGTGGCTCCAGCTGTAGGTGCACACATTTCATGTGCTCTGTGGCTCCAGCTATAGGTGCACACACTTCATGTGCTCTGTGGCTCCAGCTATAGGTGCACACATTTCATGTGCTCTGTGGCTCCAGCTGTAGGTGCACACACGTCATGTGCTCTGTGGCTCCAGCTGTAGGTGCACACACATTTCATGTGCTCTGTGGCTCCAGCTGTAGGTGCACACACTTCATGTGCTCTGTGGCTCCAGCAGTAGGAGCACACACTTCATATGCTCTGTGGCTCCAGCTATAGGTGCACACACTTCATGTGCTCTGTGGCTCCAGCTGTAGGTGCACACACTTCATGTGCTCTGTGGCTCCAGCTGTAGGTGCACACACTTCATGTGCTCTGTGGCTCCAGCTGTAGGTGCACACACTTCATGTGCTCTGTGGCTCCAGCTATAGGTGCACACACTTCATGTGCTCTGTGGATCCAGCTATAGGTGCACACACTTCATGTGCTCTGTGGCTCCAGCTGTAGGTGCACACACTTCATGTGCTCTGTGGCTCCAGCTATAGGTGCACGCACTTCATGTGCTCTGTGGCTCCAGCTATAGGTGCACGCACTTCATGTGCTCTGTGGCTCCAGCTGTAGGTGCACACACTTCATGTGCTCTGTGGCTCCAGCTGTAGGTGCACACACTTCATGTGCTCTGTGGCTCCAGCTATAGGTGCACACACTTCATGTGCTCTGTGGCTCCAGCTGTAGGTGCACACACTTCATGTGCTCTGTGGCTCCAGCTATAGGTGCACACACGTCATGTGCTCTGTGGCTCCAGCTATAGGTGCGCACACTTCATGCGCTCTGTGGCTCCAGCTATAGGTGCACACACTTCATGCGCTCTGTGGCTCCAGCTATAGGTGCACACACTTCATGTGCTCTATGGCTCCAGCTGTAGGTGCACACACGTCATGTGCTCTGTGACTCCAGCTATAGGTGCACACATTTCATGTGCTCTGTGGCTCCAGCTGTAGGTGCACACACTTCATGTGCTCTGTGGCTCCAGCTGTAGGTGCACACACATTTCATTTGCTCTGTGGCTCCAGCTATAGGTGCACACACTTCATGTGCTCTGTGGCTCCAGCTATAGGTGCACACACTTCATGTGCTCTGTGGCTCCAGCTGTAGGTGCACACACGTCATGTGCTCTGTGGCTCCAGCTATAGGTGCGCACACTTCATGCGCTCTGTGGCTCCAGCTATAGGTGCACACACTTCATGTGCTCTGTGGCTCCAGCTATAGGTGCACACACTTCATGTGCTCTGTGGCTCCAGCTGTAGGTGCACCCACGTCATGTGCTCTGTGGCTCCAGCTATAGGTGCACACATTTCATGTGCTCTGTGGCTCCAGCTGTAGGTGCACACACGTCATGTGCTCTGTGGCTCCAGCTGTAGGTGCACACACATTTCATGTGCTCTGTGGCTCCAGCTATAGGTGCACACACTTCATGTGCTCTGTGGCTCCAGCTATAGGTGCACACACTTCATATGCTCTGTGGCTCCAGCTGTAGGTGCACACACTTCATGTGCTCTGTGGCTCCAGCTGTAGGTGCACACACTTCATGTGCTCTGTGGCTCCAGCTATAGGTGCACACACTTCATGTGCTCTGTGACTCCAGCTAATCATGTGCTCTGTGGCTCCAGGTATAGGTGCACACACTTCATGTGCTCTGTGGCTCCAGCTATAGGTGCACACACTTCATGTGCTCTGTGGCTCCAGCTATAGGTGCACACACTTCATGTGCTCTGTGGCTCCAGCTGTAGGTGCACACACGTCATGTGCTCTGTGGCTCCAGCTATAGGTGCACACACTTCATGTGCTCTGTGGCTCCAGCTGTAGGTGCACACACGTCATGTGCTCTGTGGCTCCAGCTATAGGTGCGCACACTTCATGCGCTCTGTGGCTCCAGCTATAGGTTCACACACTTCATGTGCTCTGTGGCTCCAGCTATAGGTGCACACACTTCATGTGCTCTGTGGCTCCAGCTGTAGGTGCACACACGTCATGTGCTCTGTGGCTCCAGCTATAGGTGCACACACTTCATGTGCTCTGTGCCTCCAGCTATAGGTGCACACACTTCATGTGCTCTGTGGCTCCAGCTGTAGGTGCACACACGTCATGTGCTCTGTGGCTCCAGCTATAGGTGCGCACGCTTCATGCGCTCGGTGGCTCCAGCTATAGGTGCACACACTTCATGTGCTCTGTGGCTCCAGCTGTAGGTGCACACACTTCATGTGCTCTGTGGCTCCAGCTGTAGGTGCACACACGTCATGTGCTCTGTGGCTCCAGCTATAGGTGCACACACTTCATGTGCTCTATGGCTCCAGCTATAGGTGCACACACTTCATGTGCTCTGTGGCTCCAGCTGTAGGTGCACACACGTCATGTGCTCTGTGGCTCCAGCTATAGGTGCGCACACTTCATGTGCTCTGTGGCTCCAGCTGTAGGTGCACACACGTCATGTGCTCTGTGGCTCCAGCTATAGGTGCACACACTTCATGTGCTCTGTGGCTCCAGCTATAGGTGCACACACTTCATGTGCTCTGTGGCTCCAGCTGTAGGTGCACACACGTCATGTGCTCTGTGGCTCCAGCTATAGGTGCACACACTTCATGTGCTCTGTGGCTCCAGCTATAGGTGCACACACTTCATGTGCTCTGTGGCTCCAGCTGTAGGTGCACACACGTCATGTGCTCTGTGGCTCCAGCTATAGGTGCACACACTTCATGTGCTCTGTGACTCCAGCTAATCATGTGCTCTGTGGCTCCAGCTATAGGTGCACACACTTCATGTGCTCTGTGGCTCCAGCTATAGGTGCACACACTTCATGTGCTCTGTGGCTCCAGCTATAGGTGCACACACTTCATGTGCTCTGTGGGTCCAGCTGTAGGTGCACACACGTCATGTGCTCTGTGGCTCCAGCTATAGGTGCGCACACTTCATGCGCTCTGTGGCTCCAGCTATAGGTGCACACACTTCATGTGCTCTGTGGCTCCAGCTATAGGTGCACACACTTCATGTGCTCTGTGGCTCCAGCTGTAGGTGCACACACGTCATGTGCTCTGTGGCTCCAGCTATAGGTGCACATACTTCATGTGCTCTGTGGCTCCAGCTATAGGTGCACACACTTCATGTGCTCTGTGGTTCCAGCTGTAGGTGCACACACGTCATGTGCTCTGTGGCTCCAGCTATAGGTGCACACACTTCATGTGCTCTGTGGCTCCAGCTGTAGGTGCACACACACTTCACTCTCACGAGGCCGGGTCACCCCCCTGCTCCCACGCCTGCCACTGCTGACACCTGCCTCCTGACTGCTGTAGAGCGACCCAGCCGCCGCTGGGCCGCCCGTATCTCCCCCGCCTCCCACGCTTGACCTAGGGACACCACCTGCCGCCCAGAGGTTCCCGCCGCTGCCCCCCTGCGGCCCCGCCCACCACCAGCCCATTGGACGGCCCGCTCCCGCCACCCAGCTGACCCGCCCACCCGGCTCCTTACTTATGACGCCCCCAGAGCGACCGCGCAGCGGACGCGCGCACCGGGAGCACCGATTGAGCGCCAAAGGTGCGCCAAAGGTAAGCCCGTCTGCGCCCGTCCGCGCCTGGACCGCGCCCAGTGCCAGGACCCCTGGCCCCCGCAGACCCCAGCCCACCCGCCGGACGTACGACGCCGCCACCCTCAACGCACTCAACGCCGGCCGAACCCCTGGATGCTACTGAGCCACCCCGAGACGCACCCACGGACCCTTCATCTGCCAGTCCTGCAAGTTCTCCTGCATCCGGACCTGCACTGCACCAGCATCCACCAAGCAGAACACCAGCAGCAACCACCTGAAGTGCATCCTGCTCAACACCCGCTCGGTCCACAGACACGCCGTCGAGCTCTGGAACCTGCTCGACACCACAGACCCAGACGTCGCCTTCCTCACGGAAACCTGGATGAACGCCTCCTCAGCGCCCGACATCGCCATCGCCATCCCGGACGGCTACAAGATCATCCGGAGAGACCGCGTCAACCAGACAGGAGGAGGCATCGCCATCATTCACAGGAACACCATCCGCATCACGACCAACACCGACGATACCATCGCACCCGCCGAACACCTGCACTTCTAGATCCACGTCAACCCCAAGACCACCCTCCGCGGCACCCTCATCTACAGACCCCCGGGACCACGCACACAATTCAGCGAGGACATCGCCGACTTCATCAGCCCACACGCCCTCCCCTCCGCCGACTACATCCTCCTCGGGGACCTCAACTTCCACCTGGAGAACAACGACGACCGCAACACCACCACCCTTCTGGAAAACCTCGCAAACCTCGGACTCAAGCAACTGGTGACCACCCCCACCCACCTCGCCGGACACACACTCAACGCCGTCTTCTCATCCAGCAAAGACATCGCCTTCAGCCACGCCACAGGACTCCACTGGACGGACCACAGCTGCGTCCACTTCACCTTCAGAATAACGACGATCCACCACCACCAGCAACAGGTTGCCCGAAGAAGCTGGAACAAGATCACAGCCGACCAGCTCGCCGCTTCCCTGAGTCAGCACCCTCCCGCCAGCTCAGCGAACCCCAGCCAGGCCGCCGACAACCTCACGAAGTGGATCAGCAACTGCGCGGACGAACTCGCCCCTCTGAGGACCCCGCCCAGCAGACCCGGCAGCAAGAAAGCCCCATGGTTCACCGACGAACTCAAGAGCTCCAAGAAGAACTGCCGAGCCCTCGAGAAAGTCTGGAGAAGGGAACCAACACCGGACAACATGACCACCCTCAAGCTTGCCACCCGGAAGCACCACCAACTGATCCGCGCCACCAAGAAAACTGCATTCAAGGACCGGCTGGACAACAACGCACACAACTGCAAGGAACTCTTCAACATCGTGAAAGAGCTCTCCAACCCCAACGCCGGAAACAACGACATCACCCCATCGCAAGACCTCTGCAACTCCCTCGCCCCCTACTTCCACAACAAGATCGCGGACATACACAACAGCTTCAGCATTCAACCATCGCACACAACGACCAAAGCAACGCCGCCCACCACCACCCTCCGCGCCTGGACTCCGATCAGCACCGATGACACCATCCGCATGATGAACACCATCCACTCCGGATCTCCGACCGACCCCTGCCCTCACCACGTCTTCAACAAAGCCGACGTTGTCATCGCACCCCACCTGCGGGACATCATCAACACCTCCTTCGACACCGCCACTTTCCCAGAGAGCTGGAAGCACGCCGAACTCAGCGCTCTACTAAAGAAACCAACAGCGGACCCCACCGAACTCAAGAATTACCGCCCCATCTCGCTCCTCCCGTTTCCAGCCAAAGTCATCGAGAAGACCGTCAACAAACAGCTGGCCGCCTTCCTCGAGACGAATGGATCCCTCGACCCCTCACAGTCGGGCTTCCGAGCCAACCACAGCACCGAGACCGCCCTCATCGCTGCCACCGATGACATCCGAGCCCTGATGGACAACGGAGAAACAGCGGCCCTCATCCTCCTAGACCTCTCCGCGGCTTTCGACACTGTCTGCCACCGCACCCTAGTGCAGCGCCTCAGCAACGTCGGAATTCAGGAGAAGGCACTGGAATGGATCATCTCCTTCCTCGACGGAAGAACACAGAGAGTCCGTCTACCACCGTACAAGTCAGAGGCCACCGAAGTCATCTGCGGCGTCCCTCAAGGATCCTCGCTGAGCCCCACCCTCTTCAACGTCTACATGAGCCCCCTCGCGCCCATCGCACGCCAACACAACCTGAACATCATCTCCTACGCCGATGACACCCAGCTGATCCTCTCCCTGACCAACGACCCCGCCGCCGCCAGAGCCAACCTTCACGAAGGGATGAAAGACGTAGCCGAGTGGATGACGACCAGCCGCCTAAAACTGAACTCAGACAAGACGGAAGTCCTCATCCTGGGCTCCTCGCCCTCCGCCTGGGACGACTCCTGGTGGCCCCCCGCCCTGGGCACCGCACCCACACCGACAGACCACGCACGCAACCTGGGCTTCATCCTGGACTCCTCCCTCTCCATGACCAGACAAGTCAACGCCGTCTCCTCGTCATGCTTCAACATCCTGCGCATGCTACGGAAGATCTTCCGGTGGATCCCCACCGAGACCAGGAAGACGGTCACCCAGGCCCTCGTCACCAGCCGACTGGACTACGGCAATGCCCTCTACGCCGGAACCACCGCCAAGCTCCAGAAGAGACTCCAGCGGATCCAGAACGCCTCAGCCAGACTCATCCTCGACATCCCCGACGCAGCCACATCTCCGGACATCTGAGAGACCTGCACTGGCTAACCCGTCAACAAGAGAATCACCTTCCGTCTCCTCACCCACGCACACAAAGCCCTACACGATCAAGGCCCGAGCTACCTCAACAACCGCATCAACTTCTACGCTCCCAAACGCCACCTCCGATCAGCCAGTCACGCCCTCGCCGCCGTCCCCCGCATCCGAAGAACGACAACAGGAGGAAGGTCCTTCTCCTACCTGGCCGCCAAGACCTGGAACTCCCTCCCGACCGACCTGCGCCTGACCCAAGACCACCTCTCCTTCAGGAAGAAGCTGAAGACCTGGCTGTTCGAGCAGTAGCAGCACACCCCCCCCCCCAAAGCGCCTTGAGACCCTCCGGGTAAGTAGTGCGCTCTATAAATGTCCTTGATTGATTGATTGATTGATTCATGTGCTCTGTGGCTCCAGCTGTAGGTGCACACACTTCATGTGGTCTGTGGCTCCAGCTGTAGGTGCACACACGTCATGTGCTCTGTGGCTCCAGCTATAGGTGCGCACACTTCATGCGCTCTGTGGCTCCAGCTATAGGTGCACACACTTCATGTGCTCTGTGGCTCCAGCTATAGGTGCACACACTTCATGTGCTCTGTGGCTCCAGCTGTAGGTGCACACACGTCATGTGCTCTGTGGCTCCAGCTATAGGTGCACACACTCCATGTGCTCTGTGGCTCCAGCTGTAGGTGCACACACGTCATGTGCTCTGTGGCTCCAGCTATAGGTGCGCACACTTCATGCGCTCTGTGGCTCCAGCTATAGGTTCACACACTTCATGTGCTCTGTGGCTCCAGCTATAGGTGCACACACTTCATGTGCTCTGTGGCTCCAGCTGTAGGTGCACACACGTCATGTGCTCTGTGGCTCCAGCTATAGGTGCATACACTTCATGTGCTCTGTGGCTCCAGCTGTTGGTGCACACACGTCATGTGCTCTGTGGCTCCAGCTATAGGTGCGCACACTTCATGCGCTCGGTGGCTCCAGCTATAGGTGCACACACTTCATGTGCTCTGTGGCTCCAGCTGTAGGTGCACACACATTTCATGTGCTCTGTGGCTCCAGCTATAGGTGCGCACACTTCATGTGCTCTGTGGCTCCAGCTGTAGGTGCACACACTTCAGGTGCTCTGTGGCTCCAGCTGTAGGTGCACACACGTCATGTGCTCTGTGGCTCCAGCTATAGGTGCACACACTTCATGTGCTCTGTGGCTCCAGCTATAGGTGCACACACTTCATGTGCTCTGTGGCTCCAGCTGTAGGTGCACACACGTCATGTGCTCTGTGGCTCCAGCTATAGGTGCACACACTTCATGTGCTCTGTGACTCCAGCTAATCATGTGCTCTGTGGCTCCAGCTATAGGTGCACACACTTCATGTGCTCTGTGGCTCCAGCTATAGGTGCACACACTTCATGTGCTCTGTGGCTCCAGCTATAGGTGCACACACTTCATGTGCTCTGTGGGTCCAGCTGTAGGTGCACACACATCATGTGCTCTGTGGCTCCAGCTATAGGTGCGCACATTTCATGCACTCTGTGGCTCCAGCTATAGGTGCACACACTTCATGTGCTCTGTGGCTCCAGCTATAGGTGCACACACTTCATGTGCTCTGTGGCTCCAGCTGTAGTTGCACACACGTCATGTGCTCTGTGGCTCCAGCTATAGGTGAACACACTTCATGTGCTCTGTGGCTCCAGCTATAGGTGCACACACTTCATGTGCTCTGTGGTTCCAGCTGTAGGTGCACACACGTCATGTGCTCTGTGGCTCCAGCTATAGGTGCACACACTTCATGTGCTCTGTGGCTCCAGCTGTAGGTGCACACACACTTCACTCTCACGAGGCTGGGTCACCCCCCTGCTCCCACGCCTGCCGCTGCTGACACCTGCCTCCTGCCTGCCTCCTGACTGCTGTAGAGCGACCCTGCCGCCGCTGGGCCGCCCGGATCTCCCCCGCCTCCCACGCTTGACCCAGGGACACCGCCTGCCGCCCAGAGGTTCCCGCCGCTGCCCCCCTGCGGCCCCGCCCACCACCAGCCCATTGGACGGCCCGCTCCCGCCACCCAGCTGACCCGCCCACCCGGCTCCTTACTTATGACGCCCCCAGAGCGACCGCGCAGCGGACGCGCTGCGGGAGCACCGATTGAGCGCCGAAGGTGCGCAAAAGGTAAGCTCGTCTGCACCCGTCCGCGCCTGGACCGCGCCCAGTGCCAGGACCCCTGGCCCCCGCAGACCCCAGCCCACCCGCCAGACGTACGACGCCGCCACCCTCAACGCACTCAACGCCGGCCGAACCCCTGGATGCTACCGAGCCACCCCGAGACGCACCCACGGACCCTTCATCTGCCAGTCCTGCAAGTTCTCCTGCATCCGGACCTGCACTGCACCTGCATCCACCAAGCAGAACACCAGCAGCAACCACCTGAAGTGCATCCTGCTCAACACCCGCTCGGTCCACAGACACGCCGTCGAGCTCTGGAACCTGCTCGACACCACAGACCCAGACGTCGCCTTCCTCACGGAAACCTGGATGAACGCCTCCTCAGCGCCCGACATCGCCATCGCCATCCCGGACGGCTACAAGATCATCCGGAGAGACCGCGTCAACCAGACAGGAGGAGGCATCGCCATCATTCACAGGAACACCATCCGCATCACGACCAACACCGACGATACCATCGCACCCGCCGAACACCTGCTCTTCTAGATCCACGTCAACCCCAAGACCACCCTCCGCGGCACCCTCATCTACAGACCCCCGGGACCACGCACACAATTCAGCGAGGACATCGCCGACTTCATCAGCCCACACGCCCTCCCCTCCGCCGACTACATCCTCCTCGGGGACCTCAACTTCCACCTGGAGAACAACGACGACCGCAACACCACCACCCTTCTGGAAAACCTCGCAAACCTCGGACTCAAGCAACTGGTGACCACCCCCACCCACCTCGCCGGACACACACTCAACGCCGTCTTCTCATCCAGCAAAGACATCGCCTTCAGCCACGCCACAGGACTCCACTGGACGGACCACAGCTGCGTCCACTTCACCTTCAGAATAACGACGATCCACCACCACCAGCAACAGGTTGCCCGAAGAAGCTGGAACAAGATCACAGCCGACCAGCTCGCCGCTTCCCTGAGTCAGCACCCTCCCGCCAGCTCAGCGAACCCCAGCCAGGCCGCCGACAACCTCACGAAGTGGATCAGCAACTGCGCGGACGAACTCGCCCCTCTGAGGACCCCGCCCAGCAGACCCGGCAGCAAGAAAGCCCCATGGTTCACCGACGAACTCAAGAGCTCCAAGAAGAACTGCCGAGCCCTCGAGAAAGTCTGGAGAAGGGAACCAACACCGGACAACATGACCACCCTCAAGCTTGCCACCCGGAAGCACCACCAACTGATCCGCGCCACCAAGAAAACTGCATTCAAGGACCGGCTGGACAACAACGCACACAACTGCAAGGAACTCTTCAACATCGTGAAAGAGCTCTCCAACCCCAACGCCGGAAACAACGACATCACCCCATCGCAAGACCTCTGCAACTCCCTCGCCCCCTACTTCCACAACAAGATCGCGGACATACACAACAGCTTCAGCATTCAACCATCGCACACAACGACCAAAGCAACGCCGCCCACCACCACCCTCCGCGCCTGGACTCCGATCAGCACCGATGACACCATCCGCATGATGAACACCATCCACTCCGGATCTCCGACCGACCCCTGCCCTCACCACGTCTTCAACAAAGCCGACGTTGTCATCGCACCCCACCTGCGGGACATCATCAACACCTCCTTCGACACCGCCACTTTCCCAGAGAGCTGGAAGCACGCCGAACTCAGCGCTCTACTAAAGAAACCAACAGCGGACCCCACCGAACTCAAGAATTACCGCCCCATCTCGCTCCTCCCGTTTCCAGCCAAAGTCATCGAGAAGACCGTCAACAAACAGCTGGCCGCCTTCCTCGAGACGAATGGATCCCTCGACCCCTCACAGTCGGGCTTCCGAGCCAACCACAGCACCGAGACCGCCCTCATCGCTGCCACCGATGACATCCGAGCCCTGATGGACAACGGAAAAACAGCGGCCCTCATCCTCCTAGACCTCTCCGCGGCTTTCGACACTGTCTGCCACCGCACCCTAGTGCAGCGCCTCAGCAACGTCGGAATTCAGGAGAAGGCACTGGAATGGATCATCTCCTTCCTCGACGGAAGAACACAGAGAGTCCGTCTACCACCGTACAAGTCAGAGGCCACCGAAGTCATCTGCGGCGTCCCTCAAGGATCCTCGCTGAGCCCCACCCTCTTCAACGTCTACATGAGCCCCCTCGCGCCCATCGCACGCCAACACAACCTGAACATCATCTCCTACGCCGATGACACCCAGCTGATCCTCTCCCTGACCAACGACCCCGCCGCCGCCAGAGCCAACCTTCACGAAGGGATGAAAGACGTAGCCGAGTGGATGACGACCAGCCGCCTAAAACTGAACTCAGACAAGACGGAAGTCCTCATCCTGGGCTCCTCGCCCTCCGCCTGGGACGACTCCTGGTGGCCCCCCGCCCTGGGCACCGCACCCACACCGACAGACCACGCACGCAACCTGGGCTTCATCCTGGACTCCTCCCTCTCCATGACCAGACAAGTCAACGCCGTCTCCTCGTCATGCTTCAACATCCTGCGCATGCTACGGAAGATCTTCCGGTGGATCCCCACCGAGACCAGGAAGACGGTCACCCAGGCCCTCGTCACCAGCCGACTGGACTACGGCAATGCCCTCTACGCCGGAACCACCGCCAAGCTCCAGAAGAGACTCCAGCGGATCCAGAACGCCTCAGCCAGACTCATCCTCGACATCCCCGACGCAGCCACATCTCCGGACATCTGAGAGACCTGCACTGGCTAACCCGTCAACAAGAGAATCACCTTCCGTCTCCTCACCCACGCACACAAAGCCCTACACGATCAAGGCCCGAGCTACCTCAACAACCGCATCAACTTCTACGCTCCCAAACGCCACCTCCGATCAGCCAGTCACGCCCTCGCCGCCGTCCCCCGCATCCGAAGAACGACAACAGGAGGAAGGTCCTTCTCCTACCTGGCCGCCAAGACCTGGAACTCCCTCCCGACCGACCTGCGCCTGACCCAAGACCACCTCTCCTTCAGGAAGAAGCTGAAGACCTGGCTGTTCGAGCAGTAGCAGCACACCCCCCCCCCCAAAGCGCCTTGAGACCCTCCGGGTAAGTAGTGCGCTCTATAAATGTCCTTGATTGATTGATTGATTGATTCATGTGCTCTGTGGCTCCAGCTGTAGGTGCACACACTTCATGTGGTCTGTGGCTCCAGCTGTAGGTGCACACACGTCATGTGCTCTGTGGCTCCAGCTATAGGTGCGCACACTTCATGCGCTCTGTGGCTCCAGCTATAGGTGCACACACTTCATGTGCTCTGTGGCTCCAGCTATAGGTGCACACACTTCATGTGCTCTGTGGCTCCAGCTGTAGGTGCACACACGTCATGTGCTCTGTGGCTCCAGCTATAGGTGCACACACTCCATGTGCTCTGTGGCTCCAGCTGTAGGTGCACACACGTCATGTGCTCTGTGGCTCCAGCTATAGGTGCGCACACTTCATGCGCTCTGTGGCTCCAGCTATAGGTTCACACACTTCATGTGCTCTGTGGCTCCAGCTATAGGTGCACACACTTCATGTGCTCTGTGGCTCCAGCTGTAGGTGCACACACGTCATGTGCTCTGTGGCTCCAGCTATAGGTGCATACACTTCATGTGCTCTGTGGCTCCAGCTGTTGGTGCACACACGTCATGTGCTCTGTGGCTCCAGCTATAGGTGCGCACACTTCATGCGCTCGGTGGCTCCAGCTATAGGTGCACACACTTCATGTGCTCTGTGGCTCCAGCTGTAGGTGCACACACATTTCATGTGCTCTGTGGCTCCAGCTATAGGTGCGCACACTTCATGTGCTCTGTGGCTCCAGCTGTAGGTGCACACACTTCAGGTGCTCTGTGGCTCCAGCTGTAGGTGCACACACGTCATGTGCTCTGTGGCTCCAGCTATAGGTGCACACACTTCATGTGCTCTGTGGCTCCAGCTATAGGTGCACACACTTCATGTGCTCTGTGGCTCCAGCTGTAGGTGCACACACGTCATGTGCTCTGTGGCTCCAGCTATAGGTGCACACACTTCATGTGCTCTGTGACTCCAGCTAATCATGTGCTCTGTGGCTCCAGCTATAGGTGCACACACTTCATGTGCTCTGTGGCTCCAGCTATAGGTGCACACACTTCATGTGCTCTGTGGCTCCAGCTATAGGTGCACACACTTCATGTGCTCTGTGGGTCCAGCTGTAGGTGCACACACATCATGTGCTCTGTGGCTCCAGCTATAGGTGCGCACATTTCATGCACTCTGTGGCTCCAGCTATAGGTGCACACACTTCATGTGCTCTGTGGCTCCAGCTATAGGTGCACACACTTCATGTGCTCTGTGGCTCCAGCTGTAGTTGCACACACGTCATGTGCTCTGTGGCTCCAGCTATAGGTGAACACACTTCATGTGCTCTGTGGCTCCAGCTATAGGTGCACACACTTCATGTGCTCTGTGGTTCCAGCTGTAGGTGCACACACGTCATGTGCTCTGTGGCTCCAGCTATAGGTGCACACACTTCATGTGCTCTGTGGCTCCAGCTGTAGGTGCACACACACTTCACTCTCACGAGGCTGGGTCACCCCCCTGCTCCCACGCCTGCCGCTGCTGACACCTGCCTCCTGCCTGCCTCCTGACTGCTGTAGAGCGACCCTGCCGCCGCTGGGCCGCCCGGATCTCCCCCGCCTCCCACGCTTGACCCAGGGACACCGCCTGCCGCCCAGAGGTTCCCGCCGCTGCCCCCCTGCGGCCCCGCCCACCACCAGCCCATTGGACGGCCCGCTCCCGCCACCCAGCTGACCCGCCCACCCGGCTCCTTACTTATGACGCCCCCAGAGCGACCGCGCAGCGGACGCGCTGCGGGAGCACCGATTGAGCGCCGAAGGTGCGCAAAAGGTAAGCTCGTCTGCACCCGTCCGCGCCTGGACCGCGCCCAGTGCCAGGACCCCTGGCCCCCGCAGACCCCAGCCCACCCGCCAGACGTACGACGCCGCCACCCTCAACGCACTCAACGCCGGCCGAACCCCTGGATGCTACCGAGCCACCCCGAGACGCACCCACGGACCCTTCATCTGCCAGTCCTGCAAGTTCTCCTGCATCCGGACCTGCACTGCACCTGCATCCACCAAGCAGAACACCAGCAGCAACCACCTGAAGTGCATCCTGCTCAACACCCGCTCGGTCCACAGACACGCCGTCGAGCTCTGGAACCTGCTCGACACCACAGACCCAGACGTCGCCTTCCTCACGGAAACCTGGATGAACGCCTCCTCAGCGCCCGACATCGCCATCGCCATCCCGGACGGCTACAAGATCATCCGGAGAGACCGCGTCAACCAGACAGGAGGAGGCATCGCCATCATTCACAGGAACACCATCCGCATCACGACCAACACCGACGATACCATCGCACCCGCCGAACACCTGCTCTTCTAGATCCACGTCAACCCCAAGACCACCCTCCGCGGCACCCTCATCTACAGACCCCCGGGACCACGCACACAATTCAGCGAGGACATCGCCGACTTCATCAGCCCACACGCCCTCCCCTCCGCCGACTACATCCTCCTCGGGGACCTCAACTTCCACCTGGAGAACAACGACGACCGCAACACCACCACCTTGCTGGAAAACCTCGCAAACCTCGGACTCAAGCAACTGGTGACCACCCCCACCCACCTCGCCGGACACACACTCGACGCCGTCTTCTCATCCAGCAAAGACATCGCCTTCAGCCACGCCACAGGACTCCACTGGACGGACCACAGCTGCGTCCACTTCACCTTCAGAATAACGACGATCCACCACCACCAGCAACAGGTTGCCCGAAGAAGCTGGAACAAGATCACAGCCGACCAGCTCGCCGCTTCCCTGAGTCAGCACCCTCCCGCCAGCTCAGCGAACCCCAGCCAGGCCGCCGACAACCTCACGAAGTGGATCAGCAACTGCGCGGACGAACTCGCCCCTCTGAGGACCCCGCCCAGCAGACCCGGCAGCAACAAAGCCCCATGGTTCACCGACGAACTCAAGAGCTCCAAGAAGAACTGCCGAGCCCTCGAGAAAGTCTGGAGAAGGGAACCAACACCGGACAACATGACCACCCTCAAGCTTGCCACCCGGAAGCACCACCAACTGATCCGCGCCACCAAGAAAACTGCATTCAAGGACCGGCTGGACAACAACGCACACAACTGCAAGGAACTCTTCAACATCGTGAAAGAGGTCTCCAACCCCAACGCCGGAAACAACGACATCACCCCATCGCAAGACCTCTGCAACTCCCTCGCCCCCTACTTCCACAACAAGATCGCGGACATACACAACAGCTTCAGTATTCAACCATCGCACACAACGACCAAAGCAACGCCGCCCACCACCACCCTCCGCGCCTGGACTCCGATCAGCACCGATGACACCATCCGCATGATGAACACCATCCACTCCGGATCTCCGACCGACCCCTGCCCTCACCACGTCTTCAACAAAGCCGACGCTGTCATCGCACCCCACCTGCGGGACATCATCAACACCTCCTTCGACACCGCCACCTTCCCGGAGAGCTGGAAGCACGCCGAACTCAGCGCTCTACTAAAGAAATCAACAGCGGACCCCACCGAACTCAAGAATTACCGCCCCATCTCGCTCCTCCCGTTTCCAGCCAAAGTCATCGAGAAGACCGTCAACAAACAGCTGGCCGCCTTCCTCGAGACGAATGGATCCCTCGACCCCTCACAGTCGGGCTTCCGAGCCAACCACAGCACCGAGACCGCCCTCATCGCTGCCACCGATGACATCCGAGCCCTGATGGACAACGGAGAAACAGCGGCCCTCATCCTCCTAGACCTCTCCGCGGCATTCGACACTGTCTGCCACCGCACCCTAGTGCAGCGCCTCAGCAACGTCGGAATACAGGAGAAGGCACTGGAATGGATCATCTCCTTCCTCGACGGAAGAACACAGAGAGTCCGTCTACCACCGTACAAGTCAGAGGCCACCGAAGTCATCTGCGGCGTCCCTCAAGGATCCTCGCTGAGCCCCACCCTCTTCAACGTCTACATGAGCCCCCTCGCGCCCATCGCACGCCAACACAACCTGAACATCATCTCCTACGCCGATGACACCCAGCTGATCCTCTCCCTGACCAACGACCCCGCCGCCGCCAGATCCAACCTTCACGAAGGGATGAAAGACGTAGCCGAGTGGATGCCGACCAGCCGCCTGAAACTGAACTCAGACAAGACGGAAGTCCTCATCCTGGGCTCCTCGCCCTCCGCCTGGGACGACTCCTGGTGGCCCCCCGCCCTGGGCACCGCACCCACACCAACAGACCACACACGCAACCTGGGCTTCATCCTGGACTCCTCCCTCTCCATGACCAGACAAGTCAACGCCGTCTCCTCGTCATGCTTCAACATCCTGCGCATGCTACGAAAGATCTTCCGGTGGATCCCCACCGAGACCAGGAAGACGGTCACCCAGGCCCTCGTCACCAGCCGACTGGACTACGGCAACGCCCTCTACGCCGGAACCACCGCCAAGCTCCAGAAGAGACTCCAGCGGATCCAGAACGCCTCAGCCAGACTCATCCTCGACATCCCCCGACGCAGCCACATCTCCGGACATCTGAGAGACCTGCACTGGCTCCCCGTCAACAAGAGAATCACCTTCCGTCTCCTCACCCACGCACACAAAGCCCTACACGATCAAGGCCCGAGCTACCTCAACAACCGCATCAACTTCTACGCTCCCAAACGCCACCTCCGATCAGCCAGTCACGCCCTCGCCGCCGTCCCCCGCATCCGAAGAACGACAACAGGAGGAAGGTCCTTCTCCTACCTGGCCGCCAAGACCTGGAACTCCCTCCCTCCCGACCTGCGCCTGACCCAAGACCACCTCTCCTTCAGGAAGAAGCTGAAGACCTGGCTGTTCGAGCAGTAGCAGCACCCCCCCCCCCCCCAAGCGCCTTGAGACCCTCCAGGTAAGTAGTGCGCTCTATAAATGTCCTTGATTGATTGATTGATTGATTCATGTGCTCTGTGGCTCCAGCTGTAGGTGCACACACTTCATGTGCTCTGTGGCTCCAGCTGTAGGTGCACACACGTCATGTGCTCTGTGGCTCCAGCTATAGGTGCGCACACTTCATGCGCTCTGTGGCTCCAGCTATAGGTGCACACACTTCATGTGCTCTGTGGCTCCAGCTATAGGTGCACACACTTCATGTGCTCTGTGGCTCCAGCTGTAGGTGCACACACGTCATGTGCTCTGTGGCTCCAGCTATAGGTGCACACACTTCATGTGCTCTGTGGCTCCAGCTATAGGTGCACACACTTCATGTGCTCTGTGGCTTAAGCTGTAGGTGCACACACGTCATGTGCTCTGTGGCTCCAGCTATAGGTGCGCACACTTCATGCGCTCTGTGGCTCCAGCTATAGGTGCACACACTTCATGTGCTCTGTGGCTCCAGCTATAGGTGCGCACACTTCATGCGCTCTGTGGCTCCAGCTATAGGTGCACACACTTCATGTGCTCTGTGGCTCCAGCTGTAGGTGCACACACTTCATGTGCTCTGTGGCTCCAGCTGTAGGTGCACACACTTCATGTGCTCTGTGGCTCCAGCTATAGGTGCACACACTTCATGTGCTCTGTGGCTCCAGCTGTAGGTGCACACACTTCATGTGCTCTGTGGCTCCCGCTGTAGGTGCACACACTTCATGCGCGCTGTGGCTCCAGCTATAGGTGCACACACTTCATGCGCTCTGTGGCTCCAGCTGTAGGTGCACACACTTCATGTGCTCTGTGGCTCCAGCAATAGGTGCACATACTTCATGCGCTCTGTGGCTCCAGCTATAGGTGCACACACTTCATGTGCTCTGTGGCTCCAGCTATAGGTGCACACACTACATGTGCTCTGTGGCTCCAGCTGTAGGTGCACACACTTCATGTGCTCTGTGGCTCCAGCTGTAGGAGCACACACTTCATGCGCTCTGTGGCTCCAGCTATAGGTGCGCACACTTCATGTGCTCTGTGGCTCCAGCTGTAGGTGCACACACTTCATGTGCTCTGTGGCTCCAGCTGTAGGTGCACACACTTCATGTGCTCTGTGGCTCCAGCTGTAGGTGCACACACTTCATGTGCTCTGTGGCTCCAGCTGTAGGTGCACACACTTCATGCGCTCTGTGGCTCCAGCTATAGGTGCGCACACTTCATGCGCTCTGTGGCTCCAGCTATAGGTGCACACACTTCATGTGCTCTGTGGCTCCAGCTATAGGTGCACACACTTCATGTGCTCTGTGGCTCCAGCTGTAGGTGCACACACGTCATGTGCTCTGTGGCTCCAGCTATAGGTGCGCACACTTCATGCGCTCTGTGGCTCCAGCTATAGGTTCACACACTTCATGTGCTCTGTGGCTCCAGCTATAGGTGCACACACTTCATGCGCACTGTGGCTCCAGCTATAGGAGCACACACTTCATGCGCTCTTTGGCTCCAGCTATAGGTGCACACACTTTATGTGCTCTGTGGCTCCAGCTATAGGTGCACACACGTCATGCGCTCTGTGGCTCCAGCTATAGGTGCACACACTTCATGTGCTCTGTGGCTCCAGCTATAGGTGCGCACACTTCATGCGCTCTGTGGCTCCAGCTGTAGGTGCACACACTTCATGTGCTCTGTGGCTCCAGCTGTAGGTGCACACACTTCATGTGCTCTGTGGCTCCAGCTGTAGGTGCACACACTTCATGTGCTCTGTGGCTCCAGCTGTAGGTGCACACACTTCATGCGCTCTGTGGCTCCAGCTATAGGTGCACACACTTCATGCGCTCTGTGGCTCCAGCTATAGGTGCACACACTTCATGCGCTCTGTGGCTCCAGCTATAGGTGCACACACTTCATGCGCTCTGTGGCTCTAGCTATAGGTGCACACACTTCATGCGCTCTGTGGCTCCAGCTATAGGTGCACACACTTCATGCGCTCTGTGGCTCCAGCTATAGGTGCACACACTTCATGCGCTCTGTGGCTCCTGCTATAGGTGCGCACACTTCATGCGCTCTGTGGCTCCAGCTCTAGGTGCGCACACTTCATGCGCTCTGTGGCTCCAGCTATAGGTGCACACTTCATGCGCTCTGTGGCTCCAGCTATAGGTGCACACACTTCATGCGCTCTGTGGCTCCAGCTCTAGGTGCACACACTTCATGCGCTCTGTGGCTCCAGCTGTAGGTGCACACACTTCATGTGCTCTGTGGCTCCAGCTATAGGTCCACACACTTCATGCGCACTGTGGCTCCAGCTATAGGAGCACACACTTCATGCGCTCTTTGGCTCCAGCTATAGGTGCACACACTTTATGTGCTCTGTGGCTCCAGCTATAGGTGCACACACGTCATGCGCTCTGTGGCTCCAGCTATAGGTGCACACACTTCATGTGCTCTGTGGCTCCAGCTATAGGTGCACACACTTCATGCGCTCTGTGGCTCCAGCTATAGGTGCGCACACTTCATGCGCTCTGTGGCTCCAGCTATAGGTGCACACACTTCATGTGCTCTGTGGCTCCAGCTGTAGGTGCACACACTTCATGTGCTCTGTGGCTCCAGCTGTAGGTGCACACACTTCATGTGCTCTGTGGCTCCAGCTGTAGGTGCACACACTTCATGCGCTCTGTGGCTCCAGCTATAGGTGCACACACTTCATGCGCTCTGTGGCTCCAGCTATAGGTGCACACACTTCATGCGCTCTGTGGCTCCAGCTATAGGTGCGCACACTTCATGCGCTCTGTGGCTCCAGCTATAGGTGCGCACACTTCATGCGCTCTGTGGCTCCAGCTATAGGTGCGCACACTTCATGCGCTCTGTGGCTCCAGCTATAGGTGCACACACTTCATGCGCTCTGTGGCTCCAGCTATAGGTGCACACACTTCATGTGCTCTGTGGCTCCAGCTGTAGGTGCACACACTTCATGTGCTCTGTGGCTCCAGCTGTAGGTGCACACACTTCATGTGCTCTGTGGCTCCAGCTGTAGGTGCGCACACTTCATGCGCTCTGTGGCTCCAGCTATAGGTGCGCACACTTCATGCGCTCTGTGGCTCCAGCTATAGGTGCACACACTTCATGCGCTCTGTGGCACCAGCTATAGGTGCACACACTTCATGTGCTCTGTGGCTCCAGCTGTAGGTGCGCACACGTCATGTGCTCTGTGGCTCCAGCTATAGGTGCGCACACTTCATGCGCTCTGTGGCTCCAGCTATAGGTTCACACACTTCATGTGCTCTGTGGCTCCAGCTATAGGTGCACACACTTCATGCGCACTGTGGCTCCAGCTATAGGAGCACACACTTCATGCGCTCTTTGGCTCCAGCTATAGGTGCACACACTTTATGTGCTCTGTGGCTCCAGCTATAGGTGCACCCACGTCATGCGCTCTGTGGCTCCAGCTATAGGTGCACACACTTCATGTGCTCTGTGGCTCCAGCTATAGGTGCACACACTTCATGTGCTCTGTGGTTCCAGCTATAGGTGCTCACACTTCATGCGCTCTGTGGCTCCAGCTATAGGTGCACACACTTCATGTGCTCTGTGGCTCCAGCTGTAGGTGCACACACTTCATGTGCTCTGTGGCTCCAGCTGTAGGTGCACACACTTCATGTGCTCTGTGGCTCCAGCTGTAGGTGCACACACTTCATGCGCTCTGTGGCTCCAGCTATAGGTGCACACACTTCATGCGCTCTGTGGCTCCAGCTATAGGTGCACACACTTCATGCGCTCTGTGGCTCCAGCTATAGGTGCACACACTTCATGCGCTCTGTGGCTCCAGCTATAGGTGCACACACTTCATGCGCTCTGTGGCTCCAGCTATAGGTGCGCACACTTCATGCGCTCTGTGGCTCCAGCTATAGGTGCGCACACTTCATGCGCTCTGTGGCTCCAGCTATAGGTGCGCACACTTCATGCGCTCTGTGGCTCCAGCTATAGGTGCACACTGTTAGACTTGGGCCTTAGGGCAGGTTCACCCCTAATCTTTTTGCCTTTATTTGTGACCCTGTGTAGTGATTTTTGGGTCTTGACGCACTTTTTCCCTGTGTCCCAGAGTGAAAGTGCGTGCGTGTAGTATGGCTGGCCTGCTCTCCCATAGGAATGCATGGGGAATGTGTGTGCCCTGTTAGTTCCTGATGTGTGGGGAGTGCAGGCTCGAGTTTAGTATGTATGAACTCGTGAGAGCGAATGCTGCGCAATGGTATGTGCGGCTTGTGTGTGTCTAGAAGGGAAGTGCTACTTCTGGACATTGATGTATGTGTGCAGTGAGGATACTGGAGCGTGATTGGCTGGAGCTGGCTGGCATGCCAGGCTCCAGGAAGTCTGGATGGGTCTGCCCGGTGGTGAGTGTGAGATCAGCATGAGTGATGTGTGGGAGGAGTAGATCTGTGTCCTGGATGGGCTGGGTTTTCCCCACACAATGCTGGCTCCGCCCCCCTGTGGTTTGTCTAATGACCCTAGCCTCCCCAGTGAATGAAAGGGGTGGTTGGGCCATCAAGGGTACTCCCAAGCCAGCTGCAACTGGTTTCCCCCCACCCTGCACCTCCTAACAAAGGAATTCTCTGTATAAATATGGGGCTGTGTCCCCACAGAAATGGTTCTGCTTGTGGATCCTTGCCAGAGGGGGCTGCTGCTGCTGCTGGGGCCAGGAGGACCGCCACTTGGCTTGTCTCCCTGCCTGGAGACCCAGTGTGCTGGCTCTGGCCCTGCCCTGCCCCCCTGTCTGCCTCCAGACCTTGCTGGAGCTTTGCTGTGCTGGGGGAGCACTCTCCCTTGTCCCCAGCGCTGGGAGCGCTTCGTTTTGCTTTTAGCGCTAAGAGCGCTTTATTTCCCCCTAAGCGCTGGGTGCGCTTTATTTTGATTCTAGCGCTTTGGAGCGCTTTGCCAGGACCGAGCGAGTGCCTACCTCGCTTTACCTTTATTTTCGGAGAGCCGGTGCCACCCGGCATTGCCCCGTTATATTTATTTTGAAGAGCGGCTGCCCACGCCGCATTGCCCGTGATCACCGCCGCAGTCCCGGGCCGAGCAGAAGCAGCCGCCAGCGTCATAGCCCGGCCGCGCTGGGATTGGCCCAGGCGGTCGAGCCTCCCGCCGCGTCATCGGGGGAGGAGAGCGGAACCAGGAAGCAGCTTGGCGCGTCTCGCCGAGGCTCCCCGTGTGGAGAGGAGCCCCGCGCTGCTAGGAGGCTCCCCGTGTGAAGAGGAGCTCCGCCCGCCCTGAGACTGCCGGTGAGTGCCGAGGAGGGAGAGGGGCCGCGGGACACATTGCCGGTGTCCGCCCCTCCCCCGTAGCGCGATCTCGCGCGCACTGTTGTGTGGAGCCTCGATAGGCTCCGGGGGCATTATTGATTCCTGAGTCCCCCGTGAGGGACTCCCACGTGGCCGCATTTTTGGTGCTTGGAGCCCCGAGGCTCCTGGGGGCAATTGGTTTATTTAGAGCCCGAGAGGCTCCCGCCCTACTCCTATGTTACGAGCCCCGAGGCTCGAGGGGGCATGTTATTGATCTTTGAGCCCCGAGAGGCTCTGGGGCCATTTTAATTGTTTGAGAGCGCTGAAGCTCTACACTAGTGCACATTTGCTTTGCGAGCCACAGAGGCTCTAGGGGGACACAGGCAGCTAGTTGGTTGTAGCCCCGAGGCTCCCACGCTGTGTCTCCCCACCTGTGTGCTTGAGCCCACCTGGCTCCAACGTTTGCCTACCTGCTATTCACAACTGTCCAGCACTTAGTGGACAGTTGCTACGTTTAGGCTTTTGTGTTCTGTGCTGCCTGCGCAGACCTCCCTGACACTGAGACTCAGGGCATTCAGCCCCTTTCGAGGCCAGTTGGCCTGAGGGACATTTTGAGTGTTGTGCTACATGCACCCTGCGCATTGTGATTTCTTTGCTATATGATTCTTGCGCAAAAGTTCTAACCTGCACCTCTGAATGTGTTTTAATGTTACATGTGCAATTCTTGTTTATTATTACCTTTTCTAAAAGTGACCTGCTTAGGTAATTCTTTATGTGTTTATCCCCTTTGCTAAAAGTGACCTGCTTAGAGGATTGGTTGTGTCATTACCTTTGCTAAAAGTGACCTGCTTAGGTAATGCCTTGTTCTTTTATTTCCCTTTGCTAAAAGTGACCTGCTGAGAGGAATATTGATGTTTAATTGCCTTTGCTAAATGTTACTTGCCTAGGTGATTATTTTAGGTTTCCTTCCCCCTGCGTGATTTCCCTACAGAGACTAGGGTGGCGTAGGAGGTGATAGGTTTTCCTTCCATAGGTCCTAGCTCCCTGCGTGATTTCCCTACAGAGACTAGGGTGGCGTAGGAGGTGATAGGTTTTCCTTCCATAGGTCCTAGCTCCCTGCGTGATTTCCCTACAGAGACTAGGGTGGCGTAGTAGGTGATAGGTTTTCCTTCCATAGGTCCTAGCTCCCTGCGTGATTTCCCTACAGAGACTAGGGTGGCGTAGGAGGTATTTTCCCTTTACCAGTAGTTACTGGTTGTATGCTACATTTACTATTTCTGTGTTACAGTCATTGGATGTTTATGTGCTAAAGTGTTATACCTACAAGTATTATTTCTAACAAGTGCATACCCCTGACAGTGGTCCAGGTGGCCCTGTCCTGTACATAATCCCTTGTAAATCTTGCCCGTGCCTGTTGGCACATTGTAAAGTGTGTGTGTTATCTAATGTGTTTTTATTATTATAATACAAAGGCTATTTTTGATATAACCTTGTGTGGAGTTTCCTTTGTGGTGGGCCTTTGGTTGTTGTCGCTGGGGTGCGCGCGCAAACGCTTTACACATCGCCTCTGAGATTAGCCTTGCTGCTCGCGCCACGTTACCTAGAGGGTGAGCGGGGGTTATCTTGGTGTGTGACTCCCTAGCCCTGACCTTAGAAATGGTGATCCCTGACTGACCTCGACGCGAGTCTTGGCCGGCCAGGGTCCCGTTTCTAACATTGGTGGCTAGCGGTGGGATTGGACTTGCGTTTGCGTTGTACCACAGTGGCGACAGGCCACACTTCAAAACTCTGCAATTTTAGATAACCACATTTGGGGATTATTGTTTTTTAGGGAAGTTCAGTTTTGCTTCTCCTGAAAGGTATCATTTTGTAATTTTGTCCAGTACCTTGTTCCCCGCCCTGCTCCCAGAGTTTGGTACCTGTGTCGCTAGTGGTCAGGTTGAGATAATCAGGGGTGGTAGAAACTGCCTTACCAGTCCGAGGGGAGGGTGTGTGTGAATGAGTGTGTGTTACGCTGGACAGTGGAGTGCAAGTTCCCTGAGATAGGAATCTTGCTGAATTATAATTGTGTACTCCTGTTAAGCTCAGACCCCCAGGTTCCCTGTGTCAAACTCTTCTTGAGAACGTCCGCCAAAATGGAGCCTGTTTTTGATCTCTGTTGTCTTTTTAGGTACAGTAGATCAGAGCTGGTCAGATTCTGTGAGGAGGGAGGCATGGAGGTGAGTGTGTCGGATACTCAGTCCCAGCTTAGGGACAGCCTGATCCAATGGCAAAAGGGTCAGTGGGATCTTGAGTACAGTGAGAGAGAGAGGGCCCGGGCCGCACGTCATGAGGATGGTGAGTCTGTTGGGAGCCCTGAAGAATGTGAGTTGTATGATGATGACAGTGGATGGATGTCAGCAGATAGTGAGGACCCCATAGATAGGGAGTCCCTTGCTGAGTCCAGTGTCAGTACCAGCGCCACATCCCTTGTCCTGTCCCCAGAGGATTGGTTAGATAGGAAGGAAGAGAGGGAGCATCAGTTAGCGATGGAACAGCTCATGTTGGAGCATGCCCAGGCTATGGCGCAGCTGGAGATCGAAAGACTCTTAGCGCAGGAGAGGATAGAGGTGGAGAGAAGGGCCATCATCCGTGAGAGAGCAGCCCTAGAGGATAGACTCTTCCCTGCGCATAATTGTAATTGTCTGGATTCCCCAGGGAGGGTGGAGTCCAGTGGTGGCAGCTTTTTAAATATTAGTGTGGACAGTCCCACTCCCAGTTCCCCGAGTATGGTTCCTGTTTCCCCAGAGGAGGAGAATAGGTTGAGGTTTAGGAACCTTAGGAAACCGTCTCATCAGTCTTGGGTAGACTTTGAGGATGACTGTTGTGGAGCCCTGTGTGATTGGGTACGGGAGCCCACGAAATGTGATTGGGACATATTGTTCGATATGTTTATCAGAGAGCAGTTGCTCAGTTGTTGTGTGCCAGAGTTGCGGCAGCACCTGTTGAAGTTTGGATCGTTTATTGCATGTGAGCTTGCAGCGGAAGCAGACCGTTGGGACAGTGCGAAAGGTTCTTTTGAGTCACTAGTGAGTGATTCCAACAATAGTGGGTCAGGTTTTCTCCAACCCAGTGTGGTGGAGGAGGGTGAGAGTAGCCCAGCTAGGGCCTTGGTTAGTGAGAAGGGTGTAGGGGCTGACTGCCTGTCTCAGTGGAGCGGGAGTGAGTGTGTGACCGAGAGTCCCCAGACGCCCGAAGCCCTGTCACAGAGCCTGGATGGTTTCTTTAGGGAACACCAGGAAAGGAACCTAGACTTGCCTGTTAGTTCACTTGAGGGAGATCTCCTAGTGTGTAGAGAACCTGGAGCATCTGTAAGCGGAGCTTCCACGGTCCCAGAGTCTGGCGGTACCGCTCCAGGAGGGAGAGTACAGAAGTCCAGTGAAAGGAGTGATTTGGGGATAGGATGTGAGTCCCCAGAAGTCCTGGAGTGCCAGGCATTGGTTCCACCAAAGGTTGTAGACCGGAGGTTGGAAGGCCAGGTTCAGGATCCGCCTGACCTGAAGGGTGGGACTACTGTAATCAGTGTCCTAACCAGTTCTTTCTCCAGAGGTACCGCCCCGGTTGGGAGGGAGCAGGACTCTGGAAGGGGGTGCAGAGGGTGGGAAAGCCCACCTCTGACCCCGGTACCACCTGAGGGGTTAAACCCTAGGTTGGGAGAATGTTGTTTAGAGGGGACCCCTCGCAGGAGGAGGAGGAACCCTAGGAGAAGAGGTAAGGGGAGGAGAGCCTTCCCTGAGACTCCTGGTCCACCTAAGGTTGTAGACCCTAGGCTGGAGAACCAGTGGCAGTCTAGCCCTGTCTTACAGACAGGAAGAGTGGAGCATGGCTATTATGTGCCAGGGGTTACTACCCCCCACTTTGTGAGTATACAGGATCCAGTGGTACCTGGATGGCCTAGGGCCTGGTCCTGGCCGAGGGCAGCTGGAGAGTGCCAGTGGGGTACCCCAGTTAGTCCCTACAGTAGTTTTAGAAGGAACCCCAGGGGTTCACCGTGGCGTAAAACAGGAGGGTGTCCCTGCAGTTGTGGGCCCGCGTCCTTGTTTTATCGCCCCAAGCAGGGAAGCCCATCACGGTGGTGATCGGTCTGCCCTGCGTTTTGGCTGGAAGGGGGTCGTGTTAGACTTGGGCCTTAGGGCAGGTTCACCCCTAATCTTTTTGCCTTTATTTGTGACCCTGTGTAGTGATTTTTGGGTCTTGACGCACTTTTTCCCTGTGTCCCAGAGTGAAAGTGCGTGCGTGTAGTATGGCTGGCCTGCTCTCCCATAGGAATGCATGGGGAATGTGTGTGCCCTGTTAGTTCCTGATGTGTGGGGAGTGCAGGCTCGAGTTTAGTATGTATGAACTCGTGAGAGCGAATGCTGCGCAATGGTATGTGCGGCTTGTGTGTGTCTAGAAGGGAAGTGCTACTTCTGGACATTGATGTATGTGTGCAGTGAGGATACTGGAGCGTGATTGGCTGGAGCTGGCTGGCATGCCAGGCTCCAGGAAGTCTGGATGGGTCTGCCCGGTGGTGAGTGTGAGATCAGCATGAGTGATGTGTGGGAGGAGTAGATCTGTGTCCTGGATGGGCTGGGTTTTCCCCACACAATGCTGGCTCCGCCCCCCTGTGGTTTGTCTAATGACCCTAGCCTCCCCAGTGAATGAAAGGGGTGGTTGGGCCATCAAGGGTACTCCCAAGCCAGCTGCAACTGGTTTCCCCCCACCCTGCACCTCCTAACAAAGGAATTCTCTGTATAAATATGGGGCTGTGTCCCCACAGAAATGGTTCTGCTTGTGGATCCTTGCCAGAGGGGGCTGCTGCTGCTGCTGGGGCCAGGAGGACCGCCACTTGGCTTGTCTCCCTGCCTGGAGACCCAGTGTGCTGGCTCTGGCCCTGCCCTGCCCCCCTGTCTGCCTCCAGACCTTGCTGGAGCTTTGCTGTGCTGGGGGAGCACTCTCCCTTGTCCCCAGCGCTGGGAGCGCTTCGTTTTGCTTTTAGCGCTAAGAGCGCTTTATTTCCCCCTAAGCGCTGGGTGCGCTTTATTTTGATTCTAGCGCTTTGGAGCGCTTTGCCAGGACCGAGCGAGTGCCTACCTCGCTTTACCTTTATTTTCGGAGAGCCGGTGCCACCCGGCATTGCCCCGTTATATTTATTTTGAAGAGCGGCTGCCCACGCCGCATTGCCCGTGATCACCGCCGCAGTCCCGGGCCGAGCAGAAGCAGCCGCCAGCGTCATAGCCCGGCCGCGCTGGGATTGGCCCAGGCGGTCGAGCCTCCCGCCGCGTCATCGGGGGAGGAGAGCGGAACCAGGAAGCAGCTTGGCGCGTCTCGCCGAGGCTCCCCGTGTGGAGAGGAGCCCCGCGCTGCTAGGAGGCTCCCCGTGTGAAGAGGAGCTCCGCCCGCCCTGAGACTGCCGGTGAGTGCCGAGGAGGGAGAGGGGCCGCGGGACACATTGCCGGTGTCCGCCCCTCCCCCGTAGCGCGATCTCGCGCGCACTGTTGTGTGGAGCCTCGATAGGCTCCGGGGGCATTATTGATTCCTGAGTCCCCCGTGAGGGACTCCCACGTGGCCGCATTTTTGGTGCTTGGAGCCCCGAGGCTCCTGGGGGCAATTGGTTTATTTAGAGCCCGAGAGGCTCCCGCCCTACTCCTATGTTACGAGCCCCGAGGCTCGAGGGGGCATGTTATTGATCTTTGAGCCCCGAGAGGCTCTGGGGCCATTTTAATTGTTTGAGAGCGCTGAAGCTCTACACTAGTGCACATTTGCTTTGCGAGCCACAGAGGCTCTAGGGGGACACAGGCAGCTAGTTGGTTGTAGCCCCGAGGCTCCCACGCTGTGTCTCCCCACCTGTGTGCTTGAGCCCACCTGGCTCCAACGTTTGCCTACCTGCTATTCACAACTGTCCAGCACTTAGTGGACAGTTGCTACGTTTAGGCTTTTGTGTTCTGTGCTGCCTGCGCAGACCTCCCTGACACTGAGACTCAGGGCATTCAGCCCCTTTCGAGGCCAGTTGGCCTGAGGGACATTTTGAGTGTTGTGCTACATGCACCCTGCGCATTGTGATTTCTTTGCTATATGATTCTTGCGCAAAAGTTCTAACCTGCACCTCTGAATGTGTTTTAATGTTACATGTGCAATTCTTGTTTATTATTACCTTTTCTAAAAGTGACCTGCTTAGGTAATTCTTTATGTGTTTATCCCCTTTGCTAAAAGTGACCTGCTTAGAGGATTGGTTGTGTCATTACCTTTGCTAAAAGTGACCTGCTTAGGTAATGCCTTGTTCTTTTATTTCCCTTTGCTAAAAGTGACCTGCTGAGAGGAATATTGATGTTTAATTGCCTTTGCTAAATGTTACTTGCCTAGGTGATTATTTTAGGTTTCCTTCCCCCTGCGTGATTTCCCTACAGAGACTAGGGTGGCGTAGGAGGTGATAGGTTTTCCTTCCATAGGTCCTAGCTCCCTGCGTGATTTCCCTACAGAGACTAGGGTGGCGTAGGAGGTGATAGGTTTTCCTTCCATAGGTCCTAGCTCCCTGCGTGATTTCCCTACAGAGACTAGGGTGGCGTAGTAGGTGATAGGTTTTCCTTCCATAGGTCCTAGCTCCCTGCGTGATTTCCCTACAGAGACTAGGGTGGCGTAGGAGGTATTTTCCCTTTACCAGTAGTTACTGGTTGTATGCTACATTTACTATTTCTGTGTTACAGTCATTGGATGTTTATGTGCTAAAGTGTTATACCTACAAGTATTATTTCTAACAAGTGCATACCCCTGACAGTGGTCCAGGTGGCCCTGTCCTGTACATAATCCCTTGTAAATCTTGCCCGTGCCTGTTGGCACATTGTAAAGTGTGTGTGTTATCTAATGTGTTTTTATTATTATAATACAAAGGCTATTTTTGATATAACCTTGTGTGGAGTTTCCTTTGTGGTGGGCCTTTGGTTGTTGTCGCTGGGGTGCGCGCGCAAACGCTTTACACATCGCCTCTGAGATTAGCCTTGCTGCTCGCGCCACGTTACCTAGAGGGTGAGCGGGGGTTATCTTGGTGTGTGACTCCCTAGCCCTGACCTTAGAAATGGTGATCCCTGACTGACCTCGACGCGAGTCTTGGCCGGCCAGGGTCCCGTTTCTAACACACACACTTCATGCGCTCTGTGGCTCCAGCTATAGGTGCACACACTTCATGCGCTCTGTGGCTCCAGCTATAGGTGCACACACTTCATGCGCTCTGTGGCTCCAGCTATAGGTGCACACACTTCATGTGCTCTGTGGCTCCAGCTATAGGTGCACACACTTCATGCGCTCTGTGGCTCCAGCTATAGGTGCACACACTTCATGCGCTCTGTGGCTCCAGCTGTAGGTGCACACACGTCATGCGCTCTGTGGCTCCAGCTATAGGTGCGCACACTTCATGCGCTCTGTGGCTCCAGCTATAGGTGCACACACTTCATGTGCTCTGTGGCTCCAGCTATAGGTGCACACACTTCATGTGCTCTGTGGCTCCAGCTGTAGGTGCACACACTTCATGGTTTACACCACAGCTCTCCAAGGCAAAGCATCTCTTATGCTCCTGGTCTTAATGCTGCTTATGAGCTCTTTGGTTGTAGCTGAGCTTGTCCAGGAAGTCCCTGCTGCTATCCTATATATCGCACTTTGCCTTCTTCAGTTAGGGGAGCAGCTGCCCACCTCAGCCCTATTTCCAAGGGCTGATTGTTACTTAAGCGCCAGTCTGGAGTATGATCATTAGGCAGACTTCAATGCTGCTGTTTTGTTTCTCTGCACCACAGTTGAGCCGTGTCATGAAATCCCTCTGTTATCTGTGGGATTGCACTCTGCCCTTTGCTACAATTAGTCGCCAGAGCAGTTGTAAACTTCAACATATCCGTTAAAGGTGAAATTCAAACTTTGAGCTTGTCCTAGGTGCAAACATTAGGCCATCTGCCTATTTCTACCTGATAACATAAGTTATGTCTATTTTTATTGCAGAATGCACTTGGTTTTTATGAGGTACCAAAGTAGTTGGCAGGACCAGGAGTTATGACATTTGCTGTAAGTCGAGAGATACTTTGACCTGTTTCTGAAGACATTTTATGTGGCTTTTGTTTAGAACGGCCGTCGCTAAATGTAAACATAGTTTGAACGCCTTGTGGCTTGGATTGACATTGCACACGTCATTGGTAATTGTAATGTTTCAAAGTATCCACACAAAAGATGTATCATTATTGGACCTATAGATGTCACTCTCACACATATAAAGCTGCCAGTGCACCAGAGCAGTAGAGCACAGAATACCTGGAGCTTGCTTTGAGCAACGAGAAACCGACATGTGTTCTGCGGTTTATTTAAGGAGCCATTTTGCCTATATTAGCAGGATAAATACCTCTTCAGAATCCTGAACACTGACTTTACATGAAGTAGTCGGTGCATTAAAGTATACAGCTGATGTGTACAGCTGACGTAAGCAGAGCGGCTCCTCCCTCGCAAGAGCTGGTGCGGCGCTGGCACAGTCACAGAAAATAAACGCAGCCATGGGCAAAGTGCCTATAACATGTGGCGACGTTGCCTTTTGGATCAACCAGTTGGAAACGGTCTGTCCTTATACAACACCCAGACACGCGTGAAAAGCCTCCTCCGCCTGGCATGCTGCCACCCGTGGAGGAGCGCAACACTTCCTGCTACAACTTTATCAGCGGTTCTTCCAGGTGTATTGAGACAAGTACAAAATGACACGGAGCAGCACAAGCTGAAGAATTAGGAATGATGTTAATGAGACATTGTGAAACTCTTTCCTCAATCATTCTGAGTAACATGTGAGCTGAAGCAGCAGCTTTGGCATCGCCAGAGGTTTGCAATGATTCATATTTAACCAGGCGAACAGGAACTAGCAAAGATAACTAGGGAAGCTCACACGTCTGTGAGTCATGATACCTTTGGTTCATCAGTAGTTACTGGCATCTCAAGCCAAAGGTGAGACTAAGGGTTCCAATAAGGAAAAAAATGAACCAAAAACCAAAAAAAGCAACAGAAGATGAAACAGAGGAGTCTGGCTGCATCTTAATCAACACAGGCGTCCAGGAGGGGTGGGTACATTTGAGGGACCGTGACAGATGGTGAAGCGAGCTTGTGTCAGTACTCCCATTCTTTTGAGGTCTCCGATGGTGAACAGGCACACAAGGGTGCTGTTGTATCCTGCCCTTTAGCTGTTCTGCAGCTGTGAGAATGCTAGGCGCATCACTGGGGATCTCGGGGTGGTCCCTGTAGAGGAAGACCATGGATGGAACTGGACAACCGTCCTGAAACCTTCAGAAGCGGTCGCTCCCCACGCAGCTCCCAGCACTGTAGCGGTATCGTAGAGATTTGCATTGCCAGGCTGCCCTAGCCGCATTGACGTTGTTAACTGCTTGCCATTAATTATTGCAGCGTAGCGCTTTATTTGTCAAACGCGCATTTGTGCCTGCCTGCTGCTCTCTGTCTAAATATTGATCGTAGCGCTATATTTCCAAAGCGCGCTTCCATCAACATTGTTTTGTGACTGTCTGCCTCAAGCTGAATAATTTCCTTTGAGAATAACGTTAACAGTAGGTTGAATTGTGATTTGTGCATTGCGTTTATTTTAGCTGCTGCCCCAATCCAGTTTCGCTTTTGGCTTGCAGCCATTTTGTTGTTGTTTGTGCTTCCCTGCCCGGACCTCCACCCCGCTACCGCCTCCCAGCTGCTTCTCCCTCGCCCCTCCCCCATCCACATATGACAGATGCCTTTCCACGCAGCGTTCACGCGCAGCGGTCGCACCCTATGCGTGCCGAAGGTGCGCCAAAGGTAAGCCCGTCTACGCCCGTCCGCGCCTGGACCGCGCCCAGAGCCAGACCCCCTGTTCCTCTCAAAACCCTCTCCACCCGTATAACGTATGACGTCGCTACCCTCCTTACCCTTAACCCCGGACGAACACCACAATGCTGCGAAGCTGCCCCAGGACACACCCATGGACCCTTCGCCTGCCACTCCTGCAAGTTCGCCTGCATCAGGACCCACACCAAATCCACAAACTCCAAACACAGTTCCGACCCTAACCAACTGAATTGCATCCTGCTGAACACCCGCTCGATCCACAGACACGCCACTGAACTCTGGGACCTACTCGACACTGCATCGCCAGACGTCGCCTTCCTCACAGAAACCTGGATGAACGCCTCATCAGCACCCGACATCGCCATAGCCATCCCGGACGCTTACAAGATCATCCGAAAAGACCGCACCAACCAAACAGGAGGAGGCATCGCCATCGTCCATAAGAACACCATCCGAATCACGACCAGCTCCGACGATAACCTCGCTACCGCGGAACACGTTCACTTCCAGATCCACACCGACCCCAGGACCACACTTAGAGGCACCCTCATCTACAGACCACCAGGAACCCGCACACAATTCAACGAAGACATCACCGACTTCATCAGCCCACACGCCCTCACCTCCGAGAACTACATTCTACTGGGTGACCTTAACTTCCACCTGGAAAAGAGAACCGACAGCAACACCACCACCCTTCTAGACAACCTGGCCAATCTCGGTCTCAAACAACTTGTTGACACCCCCACCCACCTTGCCCGACACACGCTCGACCCTATCTTCACCTCCAGCAAACACATCTCCTTTGATCACACCACAGCACTCCATTGGACGGACCACAGCTGCGTTCACTTCAGCTACAAAAAGACCTCGACCCATAACCCCTCACAACCTATTCCTCGAAGAAACTGGAACAAAATCACAACCAACCAACTAATCACATCGCTTAACCAAAATCCTCCTGCCATACCATCGGACCCAAACGAAGCCGCCACCAATCTCACACAATGGATCACCCACAGCGCTAACGAATTAGCAACCTTGAAAAACCACCAGATCAAACAAGGCAGCAAAAAAGCCCCCTGGTTCAACGATGACCTTAAGAAATCCAAGAAGTTATGCCGTACTCTCGAGAAAACCTGGAGAAAAAACCCAACCACTGACAACATGACCACCCTCAAGGATGCCACCCACAAACACCACCAATTGATCCGATCCACCAAGAAATCAGCGTTCAAGGATCAACTCGACAACAACGCCCACAACAACAAGGAACTTTTTAACATCGTCAAAGAATTTACCAACCCCACCGCCAGCACAAACGACATCACTCCCTCCCAAAACCTCTGTGACTCTTTATCCTCTTTCTTCCACAACAAAATCGCCGACATACATAACAGCTTTGAAAACCAGTCCGAAGAACAGTCCACTCCACCCACCTCCGAACCAAAACAGCACTCTCACAATCTTTGCGCCTGGAACCCAATCACTACTGAAGACACCATCCGCCTGATGAACTCCATCCACTCAGGATCGCCAACCGACCCATGGCCCCACCACATTTTCAACAAAGCAGACTCCATCATCGCACCCCACCTCCGCGATGTCATCAACTGTTCCTTCAATTCCGCTACCTTCCCAGAAAGCTGGAAACATGCCGAACTCAGCGCCCTTCTGAAAAAACCCACAGCAGACCCCACTGAACTTAAGAACTACCGCCCCATCTCACTCCTCCCTTTCCCTGCCAAAGTCATTGAGAAAGCCGTCAATAGTCAGCTCGCCGCCTTCCTTGAATCCAACAATTCCCTCGACCCCTCACAGTCCGGCTTCCGAGCAAAACACAGCACCGAAACCGCCCTCATCGCAGCTACAGACGACATCCGAACGCTACTGGACAACGGAGAAACAGCTGCCCTCATCCTACTTGACCTCTCCGCCGCCTTCGACACAGTCTGTCATAGCACCCTCATACAATGCCTCAGCAATGTCGGAATACAAGGAAAAGCTTTGGACTGGATCATCTCGTTCCTCGCCGGGAGAACCCAGAGAGTCCGCCTTCCCCCATTGAAATCAGAGGCTACCGAAGTCATTTGCGGCGTACCACAAGGATCATCACTCAGTCCCACCCTCTTCAACGTTTACATGAGTCCCCTTGCATCCATCGCACAACAACACAACCTCAACATCATCTCCTACGCAGACGACACCCAGCTGATCCTCTCCCTCACCAAAGACCCAAACACCGCCAAAACCAATCTACACGAAGGAATGAAAGAAGTAGCCGAATGGATGAAAAACAGCCGTTTAAAACTAAACTCGGACAAAACAGAAGTCCTCATCTTAGGATCACCCCCCTCTGCTTGGGACGACTCATGGTGGCCACCGGCCCTGGGAACAGCACCCATACCTACAGATCACGCACGTAACCTGGGCTTCATCCTAGACTCCTCCCTCTCGATGACCAGACAAGTCAACGCCGTCTCATCTTCATGCTTCAACGTCCTTTGCAGGCTCAAAAAAATCTTCCGTTGGATCCCCACCGAAACAAGAAAGACAGTCACCAACGCACTGGTCACTGGATTATGGAAATACCCTCTATGCCGGAACCACAGCCAAACTACAGAAAAAACTTCAACGCATCCAAAACGCCTCAGCCAGACTCATATTGGACATCCCCCGTCAAGCTCACATCTCCGGTCACCTGAAGGACCTCAACTGGCTCCCCGTCAACAAGAGAATAACGTTCCGTCTCCTCACCCACGCACACAAGGCCCTCTATGACCTAGGACCCGAATGCCTCAACACACGATTGTCCTTCTACACACCCAGCCGCCAACTACGATCATCCAATCAAGCCCTCGCCGCAATTCCGCGCATCTATAGATCCACAATGGGAGGAAGATCCTTCTCCTACTTAGCAGCCAAAACCTGGAATTCTCTCCCCACTCACCTCCGCCTTACACAGAACCACCTCTCCTCCAGAAAGCAGCTAAAAACCTGGCTATTCGATAAGTAATACACACACCCTCCCTCAAGCGCCTTGAGACCCTCTGGGTGAGTAGTGCGCTATACAAATTCCTGAACTTGAACTTGAACTTGAACAACTGTGCGTCCTCCGGTGGGTGGAAATGAAGACATACCTTGAGCTCACACTTGGAGTGGTTTTAATTTTGGCGATGACTAGAGATTACCACACCCACCAAATGACTCAGCGTGCAATAAAAGTTTTGGAAGCAACGGATCGTTCATAGAGTGAAAGAAGGAGGAAATGTCAGTTCTGCATTCATTGCCAGGTTCAGGAGGTTGTACATCTGTGCTTGTCGATTACGAACTATTGTGGTGAGGTGCGAATGCCAGAGGCAATGTCCTTTTATTTGAACCCAGAAGAACCAGCACTGTATTGATGGGACCGGCAGGCCTGTTAGTCTAAATTTGTTTACATGGAGAGTAAACAAGAAAAACTCACTGCAGGAAGCTGCAAGCCGCGAGCTATTAACAGTCATTAGATCGATACGCGCACAGAGGAAGGGCGTGAACCTGCTTACACACACGCGAGCCCACCGAGGGAGCGCGTGTCTACGGCCTTATGAACCGATGTTTTGATGTCAGCACTTCCTGAAAATAAAATAGAGCGCACAGCAGTATATACGCTCACGCAGCTGCATTTTACCACGGAAAGTTAGTGGCGAAGACAATTTTAACCAATACTTGGTGAAAGATTATTGTGTGGCACGGCTAGAAATTTGAAGGTAGAAATGTTTTATTATTCTTGATTAATTAAAACCATTGCATACATTAAAGCATAATTTGAAAAGTATCTTGCTCATATACAGTAATAAAACACTATTAAAAGACCATGTTTTTAGCACCAATTAAAATTTTAAAAGGAGAAGAGAAAGCCATTAGACTCAATTGTTAAACCTTACTCCATTAAGCCCTATACAATTGGTCCAGATAATAGCTGTTCTGTTGTAAGTAGTTCCTTGGCCAACATGGAAAAAAATGACACTCTCTTTGCTGTAAAATCATATTGTAAGTCGATAACATTACAATACTCCTCCAGGATTAAAACTCAACAATACGACTGTAATGAAGAGAAACTGATAGGAGGCCACGTTTGCCATGGATTACTATTTTAAAGAGAAGAGGATAAGGAGAGTCTTTAAGGCCTAGGCTCAGTCGGTAAGTCTTCTACCACTTGCTCTACGTGACTTAATCCATCTAACGGAACTTGTGTTGTAAGTTGAACCATGGGCAACGTGGACACATTTTTCAGTCTCTAAGCTGTTATGTCAAAAAACTTTGTGAGTCTACAGTTTAGCTGCACTCTCTCTGGATTGAAGAACCGCAGTGCCGCTTGTCTGCAGGTCCTAACTCCATGCTGTCTGAACATTGGTTTTAACGGGGTTATTCTTATATCCCTTAGGTTGTTACAGGTACAGATAACATGAATTAGGTCCTCCACTCCGCAACCGCAGAGACGACAAGGCTGTTCGCCACCTCTTCTCTCCCAAGGAGGAAGAAACTGGTTAATTGCACCGATCCCCAAGCGGAGTTTTAAGAATTTTTCCTTGGTGGTGGTTTTTATTCCAAAGTTCAAATATGATTGAGGTTTTAAGGCTTTGTACTACCCGGCCATGAGATCGTTTGGATAATGTATTTTTGTCCTCTATAGCAGACAGTTGGAGGGTTACCTTTGTTACAGCTTTTTTGAATACAGAGTGTGACGCGGTGATGCTCCAAAGATCTCTCAGACCTAGAAGTTTGATGGATTCCTGCAGGTACTCTCTAGTTGGCGATTTTTCAAGACGAAGTAACTCGGTCCAAATATGGTGATTCAAGGATCCTTCCTCAGCATCTTTGATTTTATGCCAGCATTTTATGCACAAGAAAGATGATGGATTAAACCCAGATCAGTTGACTGGGGGTGAGCGTTTGATTTGCTCCAACGCTCCGTCCATCATCCCCTTTGGTATCGCTTTGTTCGCCCTAAGTGTGGCAGGGTATGGCCAGACGTGGGTCCCTTGCTCACTTTGCCAATGAATTCAAGCAAGCCTGGCTGATGACGGCTGATTAGCCAGAGACCGGTTCCAGGATGCTTGTTTCCGGTCCAGGGCAGACATGGCTTGGCAGATCGGGCTGGACTGTTCCCATGAGGCACAGGGTCAGACTGATTTGCATATGGCCATATCTGAACTCGGGTGGTGGAGTGAGCTAAAGAAAGATGATGGGTTAAACCCAGATCAGTTGACTAGGGGTGAGTGTTTGATTTGCTCAAGTGCTCCGTCCATCATCCCCTTTGGTATAGCATTTTATGTAGGCTCCTCTTCTTTCGATTGACTGTTTTTGCAACCCAAACTCCAACCGTATTTGGGCCAAGGAAGCATACTTAGGAAGCTGAAAGATTGCTCAAAATGCATTGGTTATTGTGTTCTCTAGGGCTGTTGCGTCTTTTCCTTTCATCGATATGCTCCCATATGTTATTGTAGAGTGGAGTTTTGCTCGCAGGACCTTTATTAAGGGGTCGAGGAATTAGGTCTGGCACCAACTTCTTTAAAGGTTTTATACCCAAATATGTCATTACCCCTTTCCTCCGCAAAGATTCTATCTGTGGTTTGAAAGAGTTATTTTGATCTAATATTAATCCCAGATATTTATAACTGGCTGCTTGGTCTAAGCGGTGACCATCAGGAACCAGTTGAGGCTTTTCTTCTTATGGTAGTTTTCTGCCATTGTTTTTGTCTTGTTATAATTTATTTTCAAGGCATTCTGTTGCGAAAAGCTGTAAGTCACATTCAAGAGGTGTTGAAGTCCGATGTGGGTCTGGCTTATCAAAACTAAATTGTCGGCATATAATAGATTTGATAGTGTTATATTTCCTAATTTCCGTGCATGATTTGTGCACCTATCTAGTTCCCCTGGAAGATCCCCAAGGTAAACATTAAAAAGCGACGGAGCTAGGACGCAACCTTGTTTAAGCCCTTTTGAGGTGGATATTTTTTGGGATATATGTGTCCCTGCGCCAAGCTTTACCCTTATCCATGTGTTTGTATGCAAGTTCCTAAGCTGATCTAAAAGGGTGGAAGGTATTCTCCAAACGTGAAATTTTTGCCATAGTTTTGTTCTATCCACATGGTCAAAGGCGGCTGTGAAATCTAAGAAACAGAAAAACAAGGGATATTTCCCCTGTTTCGCTGCATCCATAAGTAAAGTTAGGGCCTTGATGTTTGTTGTTGTAACTTGACCTTGCTGGAACCCTGTTTGTGTTGGTGGAATTATATGATTCTCAGAAGCCCAAGTGGTTAGCTTATTTAAAATAAGCCCTACATAGTATTTAGCCTCGATGTCTATGAGGGCTATTAAGCGGTAGTTTTTTGGCTCAGACCTCTCACCTTGTTTGTAAATTGGGCTTATAATTGAACCTCTCCATAACTCTGGAATTGTGGATATTTCGAGTGCATATTTAAAAACCGGTTCTAACACATTGCTACAAAATTCAGGATCATGTTTGTACAGTTTTGGCGGAATGCCGTTGGGGCCTGGAGCCCCTGCCAATCTTCTCTTTGCTATTTGTTTCCTGATCAGTGATGCTACCGGACTGGTAAGCATCTCTGTTTTACTTGTAAAGCTACTTTGGGCTGATCTTAAATCCGTTTCCCCATGTTGTTGAGTGGAGACATGCCAGAAATAGGGGATGTTGTCATGCTGCTCTCACCCACATTCAGAGCAGCAGTATGTGCTGACTGCGCATTAAGCAGCACCTCAACAGCACTTGTCACCCTCGCAAGGCCCCTGGAGACTTCACTGCTGTTGTGTACCAGTCCCTGCTGCATGTTTACGCATCGCCTGCAAAGTAGGGAAGTGGCAGTGGCCAGGCGGTTGTTGTGCTTGCTGCCTGTCCTTCTGCCTCGTTGCCCTGTCCTGGTCAAGCTTGGTGCACAAGAGCAGCATGGACTGTGACATGTCCCGCATCCCTGCAGCCATCTCTCTCATGCCTGCTGCCATCTCTCTGTTTTCATCCACCATTGAGCTGATGCCCTTTCCTATGTTTGCCATGTTCTCATTCAGGTGCCTTATCTGGTGTTGCACCGAATGGATGGCCTTCCCCTGCATACTCTGTATTTTCATCATGTTACCCTCCAGTCCACGGAAGACCCTGGGACCCTCCACATGTTGTGAAGCACTGCTGTCTCTGGGCCTGTGGCGTCTGGTACCTGTGCGGGCACCCTCGGCACTGGACTGCTGATTGGCAGTGCTTTCTTCACCAGCCAAGGTTGGTGTATAACCCCCCATTGTGTCACCTGCTGATGGCTCCATTTGTGGCAACTACATGCCTCTTGCTTTTTTGAAGTGCAGCTGTGTGTTAGCCGTTGACGCAAGCAGTTCAGGTCAGGGCATGAGTAGAGGGGAGCCAAAACGCTCTGGGTAGGCCTAGGGCTGTGGTGACGTGTGCAGATCTTGGGAGGCAGGCTTTGCTGTTGGTGCACCACTTTCTTCTGTGGTATTCCCTGCACTTGTGCTTGCCTCCTGTGTGTCTTCCCTCTGTGGTGCACTGCCTTCCTTCACTTTGGTATGCCTGCGAGATGTCTCACCTGTGGACAGAAATTCGTACATTAGCTCTGTGGTCCTGCAGCACTGCTTATTCAATTAAATTCTAATCTCTGAAACACTGGCGCTATTGCCTCAGCTTGCTTATCACTGATGTGTGTCGCATGCCTTGTTGTTTGGTGTGCTGTATGACATGGTAGGTGTTTCAATGACTACATCTCTCATAATGGATTGCTGCTGTATATCGCTACCTCTACTGGATTGGGGTTAACACTATCACATAGGGGAAGGGAAAAGGGAAGGGGATGGGGTGGGGGTGATTGCTGTGCACGCTTCTTACCTTTTCTGGTGGCAGCTCTGGCTGAGCTTTCTGCATCTACAATCCCACAGACGCTGTCTGGTTCAATTGTCGACTCTACCAGCTCCTCCAGCTCAGTCAGGGCAGGTGCCCTGTTCCTCCCTCCTCCAGTCAAGTTTGCCTGTTTGTGGAGCTCTGCCATCTTTCGCTTTGTCAAGCTCCTGAGGTCGTACCACCTCTTCTTCAGATCGTCAATCTCCCGTGGGGTCACTCCAACATCATTTACCTTTGACTGTATTGCCAGCCAAACTTCCTTTTGGCAGATTCTGCCACCAGCAGGGACTGCTTCCCAAACAATTTTTGGTGTTCCTTTACCACCTCCTCCACGGGGACCTGCAGCTCCATGGTGCTGAATTTGATCTTCCTCTTCCTCTCTGCACCATCCCTCTCAGTGTTGTTTACCATTTTTTGACTTTCAAAAGCAGTAAAGTTTTCCTGTGGCTCAGGGGCTCTGCTCTGCTCTCACAGCCTCTCCAGAAGCTTCTGATTGCTTAAACCTGAATGGGTGTGGTCACTTCCTGGTTGGGAGGGGGGTGGCTGCACCTGATTGGCTGAATCCTGGGTTTTTCTTATTTGGAATAGCCGATTCCGTATTTACCGAATCGGTATTTACCGATTCGGTATTTACCGATTTGGTAATTCCCATCCATTCCTATAGGCCTGTGGCCCATGGGAATGAACAGAAATTAACGAATCGGTAAATATCGAATCGGTGAATACCAAATGGATGATACCGAATATTACCGATTCGGTAATATTTACCGATTTTCTATCTCCATCCCATTTACCGATTCTAAAATACCAAATCGGTAAAATTAGGTATTTTAGAATCAGTAATTTAGAATTACCTACATCTGGCCCTATGTCCTTGTGCCCAACTTGAGCCCACCTTGCCCCCCCCTCCTTTGCAGTGCCCAGCCAAAGGCCCTGCTCGCTGATGGGTAGGGTTAGGACTTGCAGAAAACACAATAATATATTAATTTAGTTTGCAAAAAACATAGACATAAAAAAGGTTAAAAAGGAGTTATACATTAGGGCAGTACTAAGATTTTACCTTTAAAAAAGCAAGAAACATCGAATTTCACTGGAAAAAAACAATGGTTTAAATTGAGTTATACGTGAGGAATATTTGCGGGTAGTAAATATGTTAATGTAGTGTAGCTCCTATTTTCCCAATAGGCTCTGCGCATTGGAATAGTACCTACAGCAGTAAAGGCCTAGGCCAGACGTTAACTAGGTCTACTACTGTCGATACTAGACTTAATTTTTGGGTTTGCCAGCTAAGCTCAGAGTTCGCTAGAAACTTTCTCGAATGTTCAAGGAAGGATTAACTCCCCTGATTAGACAAGAAGGGATTTAGTTTCTGACAACCATAGAACATGACAACTTTGCTCTCCCCTAATCAAGAGTCAATCTCAAGAGTCGTGTGAGCACAAGGCAATTATTTTACTCAGTCAGTACGTGCATTCTTAGTCTCATCAGAATGTAGAGAAAAGGAAGAGACGGGCGTGTTCAATAAAAGGTGTTATTTATTGATCAGTCTCTTTTCTCGTACAAGAGAAATGGATCGATATTATTGCAATACTTATTGTTAAGTAAAGTGCATACATTAGAAGCAATAGTATAAAATAATACTGTAAAAACATTGATATGGTTTCTGAGCCATATGATGTTTAAAATGATTAAAATATATTTACATACACATATACATTTGACTAAACGTACTCAACTGGTGTTTCTAAATACGCCTACCCCGTGTACCTGACCTAAGTCTAATGCGTGGGCGGGAATAGAAAGTTACAGTTTAAGTTAAGTTTGTTTTTGCCAAGTGAATAACTAAAGAATTCTCTGTGAGGGGTTATTCAGTTCTGTACCTGGAATTTAGGATGAATGAGGAATGGTATCTCTTTCTCTGCTCTCGATATTCCAGGCTGCCTGCGAGGGCTGCCCAGAAGCGCCGGTGCTGGGTCTCTCGGCTTGAGATAGCAGCGCGTCTCTCAGCGCGTCAGGAAGGCGGGGCTGTTGCCTGCGGGGTCTGCTTCTGCTCTCGGCTTCGGCAAGTATGGCTGCTCCGTCTTGTCACCACGCGTGTGTTTGCATAGGGCAAGGTCGGCAATATTTATACCTTAAAGGTGCCGGTATTGACGTAAGGATGGACATAGGTACGTCAATAAAGATGTCATACGGCTTGCTCGTTAGCACATTCTTTACTAAAGTTCTCTGTGAAATCAAAACAATGGCCGCACGGATTATCCAGGTTGTCATAGGTTTGATTTGTTATGAGAACGTCGTATGCCTTATCAGGGGCTGGAGGAATGTCGCTTGTCTAATTAGATCTCAAGCGTTATGACCTAATCAGATAACACGTTCCTGTGCCGTAGTGTGACTGCGTCAGATAACGGTATCTGCATCATGGGGGTTTTCTTGCCTCATGGGCTGACTGTTAGTTAACTAGCTAGGTAGTTTAACCAGAATAGGGTCAGGAATAGGGGGATCGATTCAGAACCTATAGAAATACACGACACCCACTCCACGCTAACTATGGTCATATCTACTAATCTATGCATAGTATAACATAGTACAACATACTATAGAGTATAGTGTATACCTTACCACCCCAAAATACATAAATGCATTTTGAAATTTTCAAATATACTGAAAAATTGCAGTCATATATTGTATGCACTTAAGCTATGAATTAAATGCAAAAGTAAGCACGCATTTTATGCATTATTGCTTGTTGGTATATGAGAAATACACATGAAATGGCTCTTAATATGGCTATACAGAAAGAAAAGTCGAAACCATTTCATCACATAATATATTTTGTGAACATACCAGCGGGCAGCTAAAGTCTATATAAAGTATCTAAAAATAGAAATCTTAGTTCTCTAGGAATAGTTTCTTACTTTAAGCAGAAGATCAGTGTCCCGGGGAAAAAATATATAGAAAAATATTTTAAGGGCTTGCTGAAAAAGGTTGCTGTCCGTGAACTGGATTGTAATTGTTCATGTGACTTTATTTTTAAAGTTGAAGGCCGAATTCAGGGAACGCCGTGTGCGAGTTTACTCAAAAGTCTCTATTTCTGTTCCGGAGAGAACATCATATCATTCAGGCTTTCGAAAAAACTGTCAACAGCTTCATGGGAAAGTTCCTCTAAGTCGGAAATAGGGGTAACCATGCATTCGTGCGCATGATTGTCTCCATTGACATTCTGATTTGCATTGCCGACAGAAGGTCGTACCTGTTCGATGCTGCTTTCATCTTGAACTTCACTACTCTTCAATCGCAGTGGTGAAGATTCCAGGAATGCCGTCATCAGAATTGGCAGCCTTTGAGGGCAGCACAGTGCGTGAACCTTGGTAGGAACCAACAGTGTATCTGCATCCACCGGCGCATCCGATTGTAGCGTCAGACAGGTGTCTAACACGCATTCTTCTCCGCATAGCAGACACCTTAGTACAGGTAAAACACACCTTTGCCACATTGGTCGAAATGATAGAAACCAAGTCATATTTAGGTCTCTAAGCCGGGAGAGTCCCAGGATTTTTGATATCCGGTCCCGGTATCCAATGGCTAGGATCGTATCTTCCATTGTCGCGAGAGTTTGATCTGTGACATGGGTTGCCATAACGGAAAATAAGGACTAGGAATAGGATTCCTGCAATTAGTCCTAGGATCAGGGGAAGTCCGCCAAAAATCGAATGGACGAAATCTGGAAAAATACCCAGTATGGCTTTGAATGGTGTTAATGCCATCGAAAATACTGTCTTAAATACCTTTGAGACCCCAGTGGTATTAGAAATATTTAAGATTTCGCTCAGGATTTCCGCGAAATGTACGGGGGAATTAGTTGATAATAATGTATGTATCTCTGCAGTCGTCCTTGCGACTTGTAGATCATACGTTTCTTTAGATGACGTGAGCCTTGTAGGCGTCTGAAGAAGCACTGTTTTCATTCTCCTTAAAGTGTCTATTCGAATAGAAGTAATTTTCAAACCGGGCCATGCCCTTGCCTCCCTGTCTGGAAAGGAGCTGGGGAACAAAGAACGTCCACAGCACTTGACCTTCGCCGTCGTAGTGACGAGATAAGGAGTCCCGGGCATAAGACTACAGCATCTGCGGTCTACAATAAGAATGTAACTCCCATTATAGAGTCTTTGAAAGAATGGTTCTATTTCAGTTGCAGGTGCGCCTTGCTGGTGACATGAAAGGTTGTATGAATTCCCTTCACAGGCTCCGTGCAAACTAATACCGTTACACAGAAGCGTGCCGCTTAGTGACATAGCACAATTGTTGCCACTAAGAAACACTTTCTGTCCTTTGTTACTGACACATGCATGTGAATAGGGCAGGTTCCAAGTTGTTTTAAGGTACCCCTTTCCCAATTTCTCGTACATGCCAGCCTGTATATATTTTTGGCAGTATTGAAACCTGAAGGTTGAGATTGGAATATTTATGATTCCGTGGATTATCCATTCACTGACAGGTCGTTCTGACATTGTCATTGGTAATCTTTCTAGTTTTTCAATGCTCAAGATTGTATAATCAGCACCCTTCTGCGCCATACCGATTTGTCTATCAGTAAGGTTAAAGATTTGGAATAGTGACGTTGTGTTGATTAAACGCCAAGGCACGTAGCCTGAACGCAGATTTTGTAACGTCCAGCCAAGCTGTACAATAGAACGCAATTGTGACTGTCCATGTTGTAATAACAGTAAGTCTTGCGATAATATATCGATTGCTGAAGACACAATGCTGTCCAATGAAAAAATTCTGGAGGACAGAGTCATTAACCCATTGTCCACTACAGAAAGTGATTTTTCCAAATTAATACGATCAATTTCACGTATTCTCTCTGCTGTCTCAATTTGAGTAACCTTCCAGGCCTCATTGTATGCTGCATATACAGAGGCTGCTATGAAACGCTTATGACGCTGTTTGCGTGGTCCCAGTATGAAATCACGCAAGTCAGCACCATCAGTAAGTAAAGTTAGGTGTTGCTTAATTTCAGGCAGTGTGGAAGTTTGTAGCCATTGAAGGCATAATTTGCCCACACTGTAGGTTGTTATTATCCCTGGGTGATGTCTTTGGGGATATCTAGGGTCTGGCCTGGTCATTTTGAAACCCTGTGTTTTATTCAGGAATCTATCTTGACAGTTATTTGTGTCTGTGGGCCAGATCAACCATTGTTTCCAATCAGGATGTGTTCTGTTTTGGTTAAGTATATGGTTTATGTCTATTTCTTCATCTGTTTCAGAGCTATTGCTAAACATTGTTGGCTTTGGAATAGACAGGTTATTTAAATCTTTGATTTTGGCTAAGCCAAGACAGGTGGTTTGTTGAACAGTGTCATTTAAAAATATCATTTGTTCTGGGATCATGCAGGCTCTAAACAAAGCTTCTAAACCCTGTACTTGCCATTCTTTTGTACCCCAAACACTTTTCAAATCAACATTTTTGTCCCAATAATCAAATCCAAAAGTATTCATTTTTTCAAAGAACGAATCAGAATAAATCAATTTTGTGTTGGTTATCATGATTTTCATCCCTGTCTTGTTTGACAATTTGTAATAAAATGTTTCAGCATTAGTTATGTTAAAACCTGAAAAATATGAATATTTGTCATAAACGGTTCTAGAGCTCCCTTTTGGAGGTGTAGCACAATGTTCCCATTGATTATAATTTAAAACATTTCTAGGTTGTGCAGATTTATGCAAGAAATGGTTACCATAATGGTTATAGCAATACATACTATCATAATTTGTAGAACCCTGCAAATAATCATGTTTTGTAAATTTAGCAGACATTACTAAGTCAGACATCATATTATTTATACTTTCAAAGTCCCAATCATCAGCAAATGAGTTTGGTTTTGCAAAATCACTCAAGGAGATCTTGATTTGGTGTGGATATTTCAGGATCTCGACCGGACCATAAATTTCATAGTCAGTGTTGTCCCAGGCTACCCCACCAGGTATTGGAATTGCTGTGAAGTTGGCTGAAGAAAGTTCTGAAGAAAGTTCTCGTTTCTCGACGTGTGAAGATGTGTGTGGTTTGAGGACCAAGTTGATGTTCTGACTTGCTGTGTCCATTTTAGCATATTTTCCCTCAATGAAGCGTCCCAAGGTAAATACCATGATGAGCCAAAGTATGAGGATAAATGCACCAAAACCCACCCAAAATTCAATCCATGGAGAAATCAGATATGTTTCTTTTAGTTGTTTCAAAAGTTCCTTTGCTTTGTCTTTAAAGGATTTTGATGATGGCTGTGTCTTTTGTTCACTGAAGCCGTCAGAGGAATAATCGAAGTTGATGAAGTAACCAGATGCAGTTCTATCAATTGTTCCAATTGGTTCAGGATTTTTGTTTTTTCCATTTTCACTTGGTACTTCAGTATAGATTGGTGTCTCTCTGCTAAATGTCTTTATTTGGGTTTTCAGAGGTCTTAGTTCTATTGCATTGTTGCATAGTCCTTGTTGTTCTTCTGTAGGCGTTTCGAATGTGATGAGCCTCTTTGATAGGACCTCTGTACTGGTAGCAAACCTTGGTGTTCTGCTACTTATTGGGAGTCCACTTGGCCTACTGTTTGTTATCGGCCACATGTTGTGGTTTTACCAGGTCGATGGATACAACTCGGTTCTCCTTTTTTCCAGCAAGTGGCGGTAGTACAACTGATCTTGTCCCGTTGACAGACAAGACAGGAACTGCTTTTCTGTAAGAAGGCCCAAATTCCTTCTTTACCGCGATCTTCTCCCTGACTAGATCCCCGACTTTTGGAATCCAGACAGGTCTTGCTGGGACAGGTGGTGATTCTTCAGTGGTCGTTGGCTGTTGTTTCAACTGTATGTTGCTCAGGTCTTTTCTTGTTTTGTTTAAGTCCTGCAAAATAGCCAAACGGTCTTTGACATCAAAGGTTTTTTCTATTACCACTGAAGTCTGACTATCAAGGTCAGAGATCAACATCCTAGTTCCGAATAATAATTCGTACGGACTGAATCCCTTCAGAGAATTTCTTGGCAAGTTATTTAGACTACGTTGGACACTTATTAGATGTTTGACCCACCCAGCTCCCGAACCTAATATCCTTTCCATTATAGATTGCTTTCTGCCTTGGTTTTTTCTTTACACCATCCCATACCCTCAGGAAGGAAGTGAGAAGATTCCCGCTGGGCTGTGCTCATTTGGCCATTCTTTCCCCCCCCCAGGCTGGATTGCCTGAGTGGAAAAAAAAAAAAATGGTCGAACGTAGCATGCTCTTAGCGTATATGCCAATTAGACTCGCAAATCTTGTATAATAGTCCGGACGTCAGCCAAGTGCTGGTGATCTACATTATAAGTGGAAACTAGCCTGTATATGTTAATCGCAAGCCATTCTTTTTGTTGGTAATATTATTTGCCTTGATACGACGAGGTATTAAACTGCTTCTCTCCCCACTGCGATCTCTGTTGCAGTTTGGGCAGTTTTTTACAAACATGGTGTAGTGCAGGCTCATGCCTGGCCACCAGTACCGTGATTGTAATTCTTCCAGAGAATCTTTTAATTTAAGGTGTCTGTGACCCTCGCCCATGTGTGCGTCTGCGATTAACAAGTTTCTCCTGTCCATGTTTGGAATCACTCTATCCCCCACTCCAGGGATTCGAGCAAAAGGGACGGAGTTTGCATCGATTATGTATGTATAATTGAGTGGATAATTGATCGGTAACGCTGAGCAGTCGCCTTTTGATGACGTTTTCACCGCCAGCAATGTTTCGCCGTCAATGTATTTTAATGTACGCTTTTTTCGATCTACGGGAGCCGGTTTACTGACTGCCGCTGCGGCTGTTTCAACCAATGAATTCCCTACAACGTGAACGCCATCACGCTGGTGACTCAGTGAGTGTGTCACGTGAGTCTTTGGTAGTTCTTTTTTCAAAAGAGCTACTTGTTCCCAGAGCAGTCTCTGCTTTATTGGTGCATCTGTGTCATCTTTGTAACCGTTCTGAATCCATGTCTGCAAATCCTTGTTATATGCTTTGACGCAGTAATATGAATCTGACACTATAAGTGTCGGGAATTCGCGATCCGCATTATCTAGCGCCATTTTCAAAGCTAATATTTCAGTTTGTTGTTCTGAATTGGTTTCTACTGAGTGTGTCTTTGTTAATAGAGGTCTTAGTTTACCTCCGCGCCACACTTCTTTTGTAACCTCACATGTGGGATTGTATGCATGTTCTCCCCAAACTGAGGGTTGAGCATGTCCGTCTGTATATATTACACAGGCGTAATGTCGTAGAGGCAGAATGTCGATTGGCAGAGGATACGTCTTTTCATATTTTAGATTTTTCAATTCTTCTAGTTCTGGATCAAAGAAGTAATATACTTTGTCCGTTGTGATTGAATTTACCCATTGTAACCATTCTGGATCCAATGTTGTTGTTGGTAAATTACACGGTGTTGTTAATGCCTCAAAGGCTGATTCAGCTGTTCTGACTGTGATATGTCTACCGTCAGCTATGTCTTTTTCTCTAGCTATTGCGGTTTGAACTGTTTGAACAATTTTTCCTTTGTTGTTGAATCTCTGTTCAGCTTTTGTGTACAAATGTGATTTGAATGCAATTGGTACCTTATCTCCCTCATTAGAGGTTAGGTATGTGAATCCGCATCTCCCTGGGATGACTCGGATCACAAGGTTGCGTGTATTATCACGGGTTTCTAATTTTGTTTTAATTAGCATGTCTGTTTGTAAGGATCTCAAAATTTCTGTGTGTGCTTGAGTCCAACTGGATCTTTTAAAGTCTGGTTTAATTAGATCATAAAGGGGTTTGACCCTTTCTGCGTAATTTGCAATATATGTTCTTCCGAAATTTAGGAAGCCTAGAATTGACTGTAGGTTTTTTAGTGTTTTAGGAGCTTGGATTACGGCACATTTCTCTAGGAAATTGTCTGCCAGGCTTTTGCCTTCACTTGATAACTCATATCCTAAGAATAGGACCGTCAGATGGGCAATTCTGGACTTTTTGAAGTTGAATTTGTAACCCTCTGCAGCGAAACCAAGTATTATGGTGTTCACTCTTTTCAAGTGAGTCTCCAAGTCATCATCTGTTAAGTAAATGTCATCGACATAAGATAATGCTTCATCATCATATAGTTGTAGTAATTCTGTTACTCTCGCTGAGAATACCCCCGGGCTGTTCTTGTACCCCTGGGCTAACCAACAGAATTGTTTTTGAGTGCCATTTACTGAGAAAGCTGTTAAATATCTGCTCTCTGGTGCTATGTTTTGACAAAAGAATCCATTGGAGATGTCCAAGGTTGTTTTGTATTTTTTGCGCACTATGTTATTCATTAGTGCAGCACTGTGTGAGTTTTGCACTGCAAAGGTTTTGCAACATGTGTTAAGGTGTCGGTAATCCAAAACTAGACGATATGAGTCGTCTGGTTTGGCGACCGGAAACAAAGGATTGTTCATTTGTGAGGTGCAAGTTTCAATCACCCCCTGGTATTCTAGCTGATCTAGTATTTCATTTACTTGTTTTTTAGCTTCTTGCTTAATTGGGTACTGCCTTTGTGCAGTTGGTTGTGATTTTAACTGGACTTTGTGAGGAGGAGAATCCTCATCCCATCCTACATGATTTTTATATAAAGCAGGTGCTAAGGCCACTGCCCACTTTCTAGCAAGTGTATATTTTTTATGAATCGGTATTTGATTCGAGAAGGCAGGCATAATTACTTCTTCGCCATGAGGGCACTCCCTGACAAACTCTGGTGGCCAGTCTTTTTCAGCTAGAAGGATGTCATAGCCTTTGGAGAGGTTATCCCAAAATAGTCCCCTAATTTTCCTAGTCTTATCTCCCTCTATACGTAATGTTATCTCGTATATTTTGTGGGGCTTGCTAACTCTGGTATCTGCAGTTTCCACTTGAAGGTATTCATTCGTGTCCACTGTCTCCAGATGATTCATAAGGACTTTGCTAGCTATGCTCACCTCTGCTGCGCTGTCTAGCATTGTCTGAGCCCACTCTCCGTTTTTCAGTTGTGTCCTCAGTATTCTCGGCATTTTTAACTACCTTGATACTGGCTACCTTCTTTTTTGGAAATTGTGATTTCTTTTTCAGTTGAGCAGGTTCCTTGTCTTTGGACTTGGCGTGCTCTTCTGATCGTCCTCTTCTTTCCGATTTCTGCGAGGAATTCTGAAAAGATTGAGAGGGACGTGTATCAATGTCTTGATATCTATCAGGTTTTTTAATATTATCCCTATTTCTAAGGTTATATCTATTCCCAGAGGGGTCACTCTGGGGTGACCTTTGTCTCGGGTTTGGAGATTTCTCTCTTCGCCTAGGAGACCTTCCTCTGGACTGGAATTTCTTTTCTTTAGGATTGGATTGTTTATTTCCATCCCAGTTCTTTTTTGGTGAATTATTATTATTATTAAAAAACATTTTTTCTGGACTTGTAGTCAGTTGCGGTTTTACTGGTATTCCACCTAGACTATCTCTGCCTAGTTCTTCATAGGATTTTTCTATGATTCTGGCAATTTCAGCTGGTTGGTCTGCTATATCTGTCTCTTTTAACCTCTGGCGGATCGCCACGTTTGCTGCTTCACCTTTTATGTTGGCTAATAATATAGCCGAGACCTGCTTGAAGTCTTTCAGTAATTTCATACCAAGAGTTAAAGCAGGTTCTGGACCGTATTCATCTTGAATTTGTTTTAGCACATCTGGTATTACCGAAATGGATGGAACACCGTGCGTTTTTGTATAGATGGAAGCAAAGACTGTACCCCAAGTGTCACAGTCCTCAATGTGTGGTGCGATTCCCATTGGGAGACATATAGTCAGAATCCTGTGTTTTTCCAGCGGGGTGGTGTCAGGAAACACCGCCTCTATTTGGGTAATTTTCTGTGCCAACCAGAATGGTATCTGTTCCCGTTTAGCTGGAACTTTACCTAGGCAGGATTGGATGTTCTGTGGTGTAATTTTATTTGTGTTCCCCTGGTGAGGGGTCAGCTGTGGAAGTTTAATCGCTGGCTGAATTGTTGAAGTCCGCATTACATACTGAACTAATTGTCTGTGAATTTTTAGTAGTTGTTTTAGCTGTATTAACAGCTCTGTGCAGGCATTCTTTCGATGTCTGGGTGTGGTGTGTATCCGGCTAAGACCGGCCACGTTGCTCCTGGTCTTCCTAAAGGACCGAGCCTTGTAATGTGATTGTTATGTATTAGGGCGCCATCAAATAAGAGCAAATGCTCTTGGAATTTGAGTGGTACTTCCACCTCCTCGAAAGGAGTGTACGTTTCAGGAGGTTCCTCTACTTTGTAATAGTGGAAGTACTTTGTTACAGCATTTGCTGCTGGAAAATGTATCCATGTATAGTATACCTCTGTCTGCCGATATTCGTGTGCCTCAATTACGAATATGACTGTGCCACCTCTAGGTGTCAGTCCATTTTCTATAAGTTTTAAGGTTATAGATCTCCTTTTAATGACCGGAATGAGTATTATATCCGCGTCTGCTGCTTGCATGGTAGCATCAGCATCTGCTATTTCAGTAGCTAATCTAATTGCCTCTCTTTCTCCATCACTGTCTCCCATTTTACTGACAGGATGGTATTATTTTTGTTTGCAGATCAGGTTTCTTATGGAAACAGAGATTAGATGCACAATATTCTGGAGCTGTTTTATCCTTCAACGTTGACTAGACCAAGAACCATACATAGGAGTTCCCTCCTGCGAGGTTTTGGAGGATATAATAACCTTTCACCCACTCCAGACGTCTTTGGAGTATTTGGGAAAAGGGGTCTGAGTGAGAAAGCACGACTGAGTTACTCTAAATGTCTTACGTTAGTTTTATCGCCCTTTCCAAACACGTTGGGCGCCATGTAGTGTAGCTCCTATTTTCCCAATAGGCTCTGCGCATTGGAATAGTACCTACAGCAGTAAAGGCCTAGGCCAGACGTTAACTAGGTCTACTACTGTCGATACTAGACTTAATTTTTGGGTTTGCCAGCTAAGCTCAGAGTTCGCTAGAAACTTTCTCGAATGTTCAAGGAAGGATTAACTCCCCTGATTAGACAAGAAGGGATTTAGTTTCTGACAACCATAGAACATGACAACTTTGCTCTCCCCTAATCAAGAGTCAATCTCAAGAGTCGTGTGAGCACAAGGCAATTATTTTACTCAGTCAGTACGTGCATTCTTAGTCTCATCAGAATGTAGAGAAAAGGAAGAGACGGGCGTGTTCAATAAAAGGTGTTATTTATTGATCAGTCTCTTTTCTCGTACAAGAGAAATGGATCGATATTATTGCAATACTTATTGTTAAGTAAAGTGCATACATTAGAAGCAATAGTATAAAATAATACTGTAAAAACATTGATATGGTTTCTGAGCCATATGATGTTTAAAATGATTAAAATATATTTACATACACATATACATTTGACTAAACGTACTCAACTGGTGTTTCTAAATACGCCTACCCCGTGTACCTGACCTAAGTCTAATGCGTGGGCGGGAATAGAAAGTTACAGTTTAAGTTAAGTTTGTTTTTGCCAAGTGAATAACTAAAGAATTCTCTGTGAGGGGTTATTCAGTTCTGTACCTGGAATTTAGGATGAATGAGGAATGGTATCTCTTTCTCTGCTCTCGATATTCCAGGCTGCCTGCGAGGGCTGCCCAGAAGCGCCGGTGCTGGGTCTCTCGGCTTGAGATAGCAGCGCGTCTCTCAGCGCGTCAGGAAGGCGGGGCTGTTGCCTGCGGGGTCTGCTTCTGCTCTCGGCTTCGGCAAGTATGGCTGCTCCGTCTTGTCACCACGCGTGTGTTTGCATAGGGCAAGGTCGGCAATATTTATACCTTAAAGGTGCCGGGATTGACGTAAGGATGGACATAGGTACGTCAATAAAGATGTCATACGACTTGCTCGTTAGCACATTCTTTACTAAAGTTCTCTGGAAATCAAAACAATGGCCGCACGGATTATCCAGGTTGTCATAGGTTTGATTTGTTATGAGAACGTCGTATGCCTTATCAGGGGCTGGAGGAATGTCGCTTGTCTAATTAGATCTCAAGCGTTATGACCTAATCAGATAACACGTTCCTGTGCCGTAGTGTGACTGCGTCAGATAACGGTATCTGCATCATGGGGGTTTTCTTGCCTCATGGGCTGACTGTTAGTTAACTAGCTAGGTAGTTTAACCAGAATAGGGTCAGGAATAGGGGGATCGATTCAGAACCTATAGAAATACACGACATTAACTTACTTAAAAAAAATAAAATTAGAAATTGTCAGAAAAAGCACTTGTTTAAAAAAAACTGAACTTCGCCAGTTCTACATAACTGACATAAGTAACTTGCAGCTCTGTGACGTACTGCTTATGGCTGCACATATTATATCACTGATGGCATCTGAAATCTATGGTGGTGCAAGTTAGAGATGCCGCATTGGCAGAGAGGATTCGTAAAGGGGGTGGTGATGGACAGAGTATCTGAATTAAGCAGAACACTCCTACCCAGTCAAAAGATCAGGGCTTGATCCATCACCATTTTTAGCTCACTGCACCATCCCAGCTCAGAACCTGGCTACATCCAAATTAGTCTGACCCTGGCCCAGTGCATCATGGGAACAGGGCAGACCAAACTACCAAGCCAATTCTTTACTGGAAAGGAAACAAGCTTCCGGGGACCGGTTTCTGGCATTACAGCCGTCTTCGGCCCGGCTTGCTTGAATCCTGATGGTGCAGTGAGCAAGGGACTCACATCTGAGTATACCCTTCCACACTTGTGGTGGCCAAAACGATTCATAAAGGGGGTGGTGATGGACAGAGTATCTGAATTAAGCAGAGCACTCCTACCCAGTCAAAAGATCAGGACTTGATCCATCACCGTTTTTTAGCTCACTGCAGTCATGGGAATGCAATGCCAGAAACCGGTCCCCGGAAGCTTGTTTCCTTTCCAGTAAAGAATTGGCTTGGTAGTTTGGTCTGCCCTGTTCCCATGATGCACTGGGCCAGGGACAGACTAATTTGCATGTAGCCAGGTTCTGAACTGGGATGGTGCAGTGTGCTAAAAAACGGTGATGGATCAAGCCCTGATCTTTTGACTGGGTATGAGTGTTCTGTTTAATTCAGATGCTCTGTCCATCACCACCCCCTTTTCTGAATCGTTTTGGCCACTATAGGAGTGGCAGGGTATGCTCAGACATGAGTCCCTTGCTCACTGCACCATCAGGATTCAAGCAAGCCGGGCCGAAGAAGGCTGCAATGCCAGAAACCGGTCCCCGGAAGCTTGTTTCCTTTCCAGTAAAGAATTGGCTTGGTAGTTTGGTCTGCCCTGTTCCCATTATGCACTGGGCCAGGGACAGACTAATTTGCATGTAGCCAGGTTCTGAACTGGGATGGTGCAGTGAGCTAAAAAACGGTGATGGATCAAGCCCTGATCTTTTGACTGGGTATGAGTGTTCTGTTTAATTCAGATGCTCTGTCCATCACCACCCCCTTTTCTGAATCGCATTGGCAGCGAGACCTACAACAGAACCCCAATACTGTTGCTTGGGGGGGCAAGTTTTGTAATTGGGACTGAGGAAGAATCCATGCTGCAAGATCCACTGAGACACAAGCAAAGTGTCTCCAATGACCAGTCCTTGACCAGTGCTGGCACTGTCTCTGCTCTTCTGCTCCATGGCACAAGTGCCAGGGATGCCGTTTGGGCGCCAGTTGGCTGGTCCAAGGAAAGGTCAGTGCAATCGGTGTTCTGTGAGCCATGCGATGGACAACACCACACCAACCACCACTGCCCCTCCAAACATGAGAATGCAGAAGTGCACAGAGATCAAAAGAACAACACAGACATTGTGAAAACCTTGGAGAAAATAAAAGGGGGAACAAGGGGCCTCATATAGAGTTTACCAGATGGGTACTTCCCCAGAAACATGACTCCCTGCCAAACGACCGGTGCACCTGCTCTGTTCTGACACGGGTGCAGTCAGTCTTCCAATGGCGGGGCCCCTGCTGGCTCCCCATCACAGAACGGGACCACCAAGATGGACTTCAGCCCACCCTCCCAATGTAGAGAAGTTGTTTTTGTTGTCTTTTTTATGTCCATCGCTGCCTGGAGCAACCTGGCAGACACGGACAAAATAAAAATAATGATCCCCTGTGTGTTGGGGTGATTATTTTATTTTACATAAAACAAACTTCTTCCTTTGGAATTTGTTGAATAAAAACAAAGAGTTTGATTTATTGACACAAACAGACAGTGGACTTCCAATGAACCGCCATGATGGATCCTCTGGGCCTCTGGTGATCTTCAAATTTGGTGGGCGGTTAGCCATTAGTGTAGTGGACATAATGTCCTCTGCCACCCTGATGGCCGGGACCAAAGTCCATACTAATATGGTGGGAGCAAATACGAGTGTTGGATCCAACCACATCAGCCTCCCACAAAACTTTCCATATTCTACTGCTCCTCTCTGGAAGGCTGACAGAGATTGTACCATGGAGCAGCATAGGCGCTCTTCCAAGTACTCATTAAAGATTGTTGATTACACCAAGTCTAATTTGATTCCTTCTGGCATATCATGTACAATATTGCATTGTGTGTGATTGAGTGAAGATTTTTTTTTCAAAGACTAATAACTGGCCTGACACTGAGCTATAAACTTGTGTTGGTTAGCTCATTTAGGGGCCGATTACGATTATTTTTCTGCTACCATGGCGGTCGGAATGCATTTCCGACCGCCATGGTAGCAGAAAAAGACCGCCTGCTTGGACCGCGGCATAACCGCTGGTCAAATTACGATGGTCCGCGGTCGAAATCCGACCGTGGCAGTACGATCGCAGGCTTTAACATTGCAGCGGTTGCTGCTGCCAGCAACACCGTCGCAGTGTCGAAAAAAGCATGTCCTGCATTTCCCTGCACTGCGTGGCAGGCACTACACAGTGACTGCCACCTGGTACAGGGAAATGGTACCCTCAGTGCACCCTCACCTCCCCCAACACCTTAGGGGTTGCAACGGGCCATCGAAACCTGTCTCCACCAGCCTTTCCTCGGCAGTCCCATCACTGGGTAAAGGCTGGCTGCGGAGCGCATACTAATATGATGTCCGAAGAAGCTTGGCTCCGCCACCATTGTAGAGGTGCTGATCGTTCCGCCCGCCAATTGCAATGATTGCCTGTGGTGGTTCCGTGGTGGATGGTCTTTTCCATCGCCCTGTCGCGGTCTCTATCCCACCACCATCGTAATACGGCAGTCGGAGACTCGTCGTTGGCGGGGCAAAAGTTTGCACCCAACGGGCCGGCGGTGCTGATCCACCCACCATCATAATGACCCCCTTAGTTCGGAGTCTCTAACCACAGACCACCTCCCTGAGGAAACCTTGGACTGCTGAGTCACTTACCCGATAGTCAAGTGATAAGGCACTACCTGGTGCTGAGTTTTGGGCTCTGTAGTACTGAAAATCCGAACTCGTGTAACGATTCAGACTCGAGAATAAAACTTCATTGTATCACAACGAATTTAGTATCAAAAGACCGAGAATGGCGAGTACATTATGCACAAGCATTTTCGTCGCATTCGGAGGTTGCTTTCACCTCGAGATCGTCATTTGTACCCTTGGCTTCTATTTTGTATACGGCAGCCATTTTGTATGTTGCCCTTCACATAGGCTTAATCCAATATCAAAAGGACAAGCACTCCTCGATTGACTTTTCCGTGACCTGGGCAGGTTGAAACCATAGCCCCAGGCCAACCCGTTTGGTCAGTTCCTCTCCCAGTGGCCGGTCAAGATAGCATCTAGGCGCACCCGGCCATAAAACCCTTTCATCACACACACACCCTGCCGAATCTTGCCCACACCTGGCCCCGCTCCTTTTTCTGTCCTTGTTTTATGATGAGGACGTGCTCGTTTTATTGGGGAAACAACGATATCTGATTGAAATGCCGGACCTTGCCGAGTAATTTATTATGTATTAGACAAACGAAATGTGAGCTTGTCATCATAACTCTGTTACTTATTTGTGGTCGAAATATGTGAATAGTATCCTGAAAATCTAGGAATGTTTGCCTGAAGCTTATTATTTTGTATAAGAAGAGAAGCCTTACTTCGTGATTTGAAGCAGTCTCCTGAGAACATACTTCCGTGTGTCGTACTTCTAGGACACTTGTTACCTTGGTTGCAGCCAATAAATTGATCTTTGACTTCACCTAGAAGACTCTGAGTTTCTGTGGTCTGAATCAGGAAGAACTCGAGGTCCTTGGGTGTACCCTGGCACCGCTGGGTTACCGGATCAGTACCGGTTCTGAAAAACCCAGTACCTCAGTTGGCGCCCAACGTGGGGGCGATTCCAGCGGTACCGGTCCAGCCAGAGGTTCGTGAGGAGCTTCGTGTGAAAATTCCGGAGGACGGCCAACCACTTCAACGACCCCTGCATGTCGACGTGGTCCGAAGGTCTTTGCAGCGAGGTTCCCCGCTTCCCGATGGCTACGAAGGACTGCTGCCCTGGCTATCGCCCTGATTTGGACCCTTGAAGTTTTGTAGAGCGAAACACTAAGACGAGTCTTCTAGTGAGGTCATCGACATTTCAGTTAAGTATAAGTGGAGCGTCTCCCTGTCCTTAGTGGTTCTTAGTTTCGGGTATTCTTGGGGAAAAGTTTTGTGTTGGTACTTGCAAGCACCAAAACCGAGGGGCTTGTGTATTCACAAGAAATATCGTAATCGATAAACCTTCGAAGTTTGAAGCTAGACTAGAGAGCGAAGATGCCTGGTCTTAGCAGACTTGGAAACTTGTTTTGTCTTGGTTGTAATAATAGGGACTCCCGATTGGAGGACTCGTGTCCGGTTCCTCCGGTTGGAACTCCAACATATGAGTTATATGTCAAACACGGAGTAGGTCCCATCACATATAATGAGGTGTGGATTAAATATACCAAAAACGATGGTGTTTTAAAATGGCCCCAATACGGTAGCTTTGACACCGAAATTCTAGACAATCTGGAGGTCAAACTTTTCGAAAAGAAAGCCCGGCCGGCAATGTTTGACTCTTTCCGCCTATGCCCGGCCGGCAATGTTTGACTCTTTCCGCCTATGGCGTAAAGAGGCCAAACAGAAGGAAATTAAATTAGAGAAGAAAAATAAGAGAGAAGGGAATATTTCAGTAATACAAGCTGCTATGCGGTTTAAAGACAGAGAAGAAGAACGGATGAGTGAGCAGTTGCACAGGCAACGTAAAATGACAACAGATAAATGCTATCCAGTTTTTTCGTCTCTTCAGCAAGAGACAGAAAAAGAGCGTGAAAAAGACCCATTAATGTCACATTTATTAAGTTCACCACCCCCCTATGCGAAAAGTGCCACGGCACCTCGGCAACCTTTAGTTGTGCAACATGTGCCTAATGTTCCTCTACAGCAACACCCAGCTACTCTTCAGCTGGCTCCTACCACTATGGTGCAACCTCCTCAAGGCTCACCAATCATACCTGTTTCGCCTATGCTCTCTACGACTTTGCCTAGCGTACCTTCTACTTCTCCTAATGATCCCTCTGCTATTGCTTCTGCCCCTGCCTTATCTCACACTGTTTCTCCACCAGTTCTTCCTTCACTTTCACCTTCCGTTTGGCATAAAATGGCCAGCATTGTTACTAACATTCCTTCACCTCTTTTTCGGTCGCCTAGAACGACCCCTAATGTGGGACGAAGACAGTTGCGAAGTCAACTGCCTGACTATCAGGAGAGAGATTCATTGAATCGTTTAGCGCGTAAATGGGCTATGGATACTGCAAAGTATGATGTAGAATGCGTCATGGAAGTCTTCCGTCAATGGGAAGCACCGACGCAAAGATATGTTTTTGAACAAATGTATGTTTTCCTTTGTGAGGATTTGGAAGACAACGGTCAGGAATGTAACCCGAAAGGCTTATGTCGGGTACGGTTTGAGTTTGGGGAGGGCATTATTGTAGGTCCCGATGTCGAAAAAGCAGTTGAGACAGTGTTATCATATCGGAGTAAAGGGAATAGTTCTGGGTCATCGTCTGAGCCTGGTACATCTAGTAGGAAAAAGGTGCGACAATACCCCATGAGAGAAGTTCCCCCACAATGGAGAGAGGGTGACACAACCACTGATCCACCTATTCCGCCACACTTTCAGCGTGTATGGGTACATGTCCCATGGAAACGAGCTGAAGTTTTAGCACTTAAACAGACATTACCAGATCCGCGTAAGAATCCTGCAGGGTATTACAAAGAGTTGTCACAGACTGCTGGGTCATGTATAATGAATTTAGCGGATATCGATATGTTATTTGGGAACGTTGTTCCACAGCCTTTATGGAGTAAGATTCGTCATTCAGATCACGAACAGGAATTAGGTGATTCATGGGCTAATATCGCTGCTGTAGATGCCCGACAAGTGGGTGGTGCTAAATCCGAACCTTTAATAGCCGAACTTCCTGGTAAAATAGTTGATTACATGAAAACGATAATGCCTGCAATACGTGTGAATTGGGATAAGTTATCTGCATGTAAGCAGAAGAAAGATGAGACGGTCTCAGATTTCTTCACCAGGTTTGAAGAAACGTTTGTCGATCACAGTGGTCAAGACATGACCACAGAAGGTGGCCAGCGATTATTTGTCGATAAATTCGTGCACAATCTGCTTCCAGAATTGTGTAAAAAGTTAAAAGATTCAGAGAGTTCTTGGGCTGTTTCCTCTTCAGCACAGATATTGGCTACTGCCCAATATTACGAAAATAGAGACAAAGACGAGAAAGATAGAGCAGACAAGAAAACGAAAGAATTGAAAACAAAGGTTTTATTGCAGCAAGCCTATCCACCACGTGGTGGTGGTAATTGCCAGAATACCGGTGGTCAGAACACCTATCAGAATAACTATCAGCAGCCTGAACAGTATCAAGGGAACTCACAAAGAGTCGAGTATAATCAGCCACGTGTCAATATAGGTCCCAACCAGTGTTCATATTGCAAGGAGGAAGGTCATTTTAAGTATAGTTGCCCTATCTTGTTACAACGTGCGAGTGGTGTTTCGAACGTGAGAGGTAGAGGCGTTCAGCAAGCGCCTAGAGGTAGAGGATGTGGAAACGTCCCTCAGAACGCGCAGTCTCTTCCACCACAGAATTCTATGAATAGGTTCGATCAGCAGAATAACGCATCTGGTAGGACAGCTCAGTACTATACTGATGATTACTATACAGAAGGCGAGCAATGGAACAGTAATGATTGCTAGGACAGCCACGGACAAAGAGAGGGAGTAGTTTCAGTTCCAGTAGATCAGAGTGGACCATACGTTGAGGTGATTACATCAGGCATGTCAGAACCTTTTCTCTTGGATACTGGTGCTACAAAGAGTTCTATTATGCACTCCAAACTCCCTGGCGCACCTTTGTCTGGCGAAACGAACGTTTCTGTAGGTTTTTCTGGCGCCCCGGTTAGGAACCTGATTTCTGACCCTCTGTCTCTTTCTGTTGGTCCTTGCGAATTCGAAGCACCCCTTATTCTGACAACAGGTTGTGGCGAAAACCTGCTAGGATTAGATTTGCTAAAAAGATTGTATGCGACTTTGTACTGTTCTCCATCAGGAGTACAACTTACTCTGGGTAAGAAAGTGGTTTCTCCAATGTATTTATCGAGGGATAAACTTCCAGCAGAATTGTCGTTTCTTCCAGACATACTTTGGGCAGCTGGTCCCAATGATGTGGGACTCTTAGAAATACCACCATATGTTGTAACATTGAAAGCCAATGTTAAAATGCCACGAATTCCCCAATACCGAATTTCCAGTGAGGGTGAAAAAGCTTTGCTAGCGATCGTTTACGAGCTAATTTCAAAAGATGTGATTGAAGAAACGAGAGGAAATGTTTGCTATAGTCCTGTTCTGCCTGTTTTAAAAAGAACTGACCCCACTCAGCCACCCGCGTACAGATTCGTGATTGATCTTAGAGAGACAAAATAGACGTGCCACAATTTCCAATTGTCCCCGACATTACTACATTACTGACTATGATTCCAGCTTCTGCCACTTGGTTTTCGGTGATTGACCTGAAGAATGCCTTATTCAGCATCCCGATTGCTGAGGAAAGCAGGGATATTTTTGCCTTCAGTTTAGGAGGTCGCAGTTTCCGTTTTAAACGCGCTCCTCAAGGCTACTGTGAAAGTCCATCAATATATAGTCAAGCTCTGAAAACACAGCTTGATACGATTGTTTTACCTGAAGGTGCCACTCTTGTACAGTACGTTGACGATTTACTCATTGCTGCAGATACTGAGAAAATATGTAAGAATGCCACTTTGTCATTATTGCGTCATCTGTGTGCTTTGCATCACAAAGTGTCACTTTCCAAACTACAATACTGCCGACAAGAAGTGACCTACCTAGGTCACCTCTTATCGAAGGAGGGTAGGAAACTGACCCCAGAAAGAATTCAGGCAATAGCGAAATTGAGTGTACCACAAACACAGAGAGAAGTGCGTGCTTTCTTGGGCATTACATCGTACTGTAGACAGTGGATCCCACATTTTTCGTTATTAGCCAAACCTTTGGTGGCATTAACGTGTAAAGGTACACCTAACCCTATTCCTTGGTCGGAAGAGTGTCAGAACAGTTTTTCTGTATTGCGCACAGCATTATGTTCGGCTCCTGTGTTGGGTACCCCCAACTACAGTAAGCCCTTTACATTGTATGTCCATGAGAAAGATGGTTGTGCATTGTCAGTCCTGACTCAGTTATTTGGGGACAAACAGCGTCCATGTGCTTACTTTTCCTCGACTTTGGATCCAGTGGCTAGAGCATTGCCTAGTTATTTAAGAGCTACAGCGGCAGCAGCTGTTTCTATTCGACAGTCTGCTGGCTTAGTAATGAATAACACACTAGTCGTGATGGTCCCACATGCAGTAGACACGTTGTTAAATAGAAACAAGACACAGCATTTAACTAGTGCTCGATTGTCAGGTTACGAACTAACGCTATTGGCCAGTCATGTACATATCAAAAGGTGCAGTACTTTAAACTTAGCAACACTATTGCCAATCGTAGAAGAATCAGACACTTCGGAACAACATGATTGCTTTCTTAGAACAGAAGAAGAGACGAAAGGAAGAGTTGACCTTTATGACACTCCTTGCTGAATGTGATGGTACATTATGGGTAGATGGTTCATGCTCCAGGCTCCCGAATGGTGATACGACTACAGCATATGCTGTCACGACTTTGCAAACCATTGTTGAAACTGCACGTATCCCACATAATTCAGCTCAAGCAGCAGAACTATTTGCACTCACGAGAGCATGTGTGTTGTCAAAAGGAATGAAAGTGACTTTCTACACTGACAGCCAGTATGCGTTTGGTGTGGCTCACAGTTTTGGACGATTGTGGAGAGAACGTGGATTCCTGACTTCGCATGGAGCTAAGATTCAGCATGGTCAGTTGGTGAATGAGCTTCTTGAGTCACTTACTCTGCCCTTACAAGTAGCGATTGTGAAATGTAGCGCTCACAAGAAGGTGACTGATGATGTTGGTCGTGGAAACGCATTCGCTGATGAAACCGCTAAAGAAACCGCAAAGAATGTGATGAGCCGAATGTATGTTGCAGGACCTGCAAGATGGGTTGGTGATGTGGGCATGTGTGAAGACACGATAGAGAGTGTGAAATCTATCCAAGCTGAGGCTACAGGGAAAGAGTTGAGCATATGGAGAGAAAGTACGGGTAGGATGGATACAAATGGTTGTTGGATCGAATTGTCTGAACATCAGAGATGGTTGTTACCTGATGCGTACGTGCTTGCAGTAGTTACGATGGCTCATGGTATGGCTCATATCAGCGTGAAAGGGATTTGCAAGTTGTTGGCTCCAGTATGGCAGAATTCAGGGATCCCCAAGTGCGCAGAGAATGTTGTCAAGAATTGCATGGTGTGTCTACAACACAATCCTGGTAGGGGAACCCCAACTCCAGCTGGTCATTTTGCACCTCCTACGTATCCGTTCGAGGTTTTGCAGCTAGATTTCATCCACATGGAAAGGTACAACAATTTTAAATATGTGCTCGTTGTTGTTTGTGCCTTCTCGAGATGGATAGAAGCATACCCCCTAAAAGACAATACTGCCTTGTCCACAGCGAAAGCCCTCGTAAAAGAGTACTTCCCTAGATTCGGAATGCCTAGAATGATCTGGTCTGACAACGGGAGTGAATTTATAGCCCGTGTGATGAAGAATGTATGTGAAGGATTAGGTATCAGACAGAAGCTCCACGCTGCAAATCACCCCCAATCAGCTGGATTAGTAGAATGTTACAAACAGCACTCTTAAGTTAAAATTGGCCAAAATTCAAGCGAGCACTGGTCTTAAATGGCCTGACGCTCTACCCTTAGCACTCCTATCCACCAGAATGACTGTGCACTCGCGAGTGAAACTTAGCCCCTACGAAATCATTTTTGGCCACCCGGCCAACATATGGGGAGTGCCTAGGCCCAAAAAGTTTAGCGAGCTTGAGCACCCTGTTCTACTTGACTATCTGTATGAATTGACGGCTAAATTGCGTGTTTTGCATCAACAGGTCAACGACACCCTGCCTCCGGTCTCTAAGACTCCGGGACACAGCATTGACCCTGGATCCTGGGTGCTGGTGCGGAACTTCCAGAGGACTAAAAACGACCAGCCCAGGTGGACAGGGCCTCACCTCGTCCTTCTCTCTACCAGATCGGCGGTTTGAGTGGAAGGGAAAAAGGCCTGGATCCACGGGGTCCATTGTAAGATGATCCCTTTTCCTCTGCCATATGACCAGTGGGTCCAGGAGGGTGTCGGCGACGCAGAAACGGACACGGTGCCTCGGTTCGTACCTTTCAGTGATGCACAAGTGAAAGGAACTAACTCTGAGCGCGAAAACGAGAACATTCTTCAAGAAGATGTGCCACCGTCAAAACGATTGAACACTTCGGAGCCTGAACTGTTGTTTCAGGACAACACAGTACCGGGAAGACGAAGATACGATTTGAGACCAAGAAATACGAACTAATAAAATGATTTCTTTTTCCACTTTAAGGCAAAAGCCTATGGACCAATAAAAAGTATTTTTTCCCTCCAAGTACTATTTTTGAAAAGGCAGCTCTTCCATCAGAAGAAAACTTGCTCATTTTTATTTTCGAACCGCCATCCGGGTTCCGCTGCTAGGGCCGCAGTTGCCTAAAAAGTCTCTTGGGTGCAGCTAACGACGTTAGGTCGGTAGTTCTGGTTGGTCTAAGGGAGTTGCCCTGGACTGACAGAAGCATCCTTTAGCAGAATCAATCTCCCACCGCGGGCAGCACTCTAGAGAGGATGGAGTTTTCTGAAATGGAGAGGCCTGCCAAGCAAACGAACTCTAGACACAAATTACGTACAGTAATGACAAGAACAAGTTTTCTAACCATGTGCATTCTCATGATATTCAGTGTGACGATATTTTTGGTTGGGTATGTCCTATTTTCTTTTCATGTAACATTCGCACCACCTGCATCCCCTACACCTCCTCTTACTACTGTTTCCTCTCATTCTTTCCACACCCTTCCTGGCCATGAATCCAATAGAAGATTAGAGTTCATTAATAACTCCTTCATTCAGCTCCTGCACCAGCACCAGTTAGTAATGAACACAACTAACTGTTGGGTATGTGGCCTTATCCCTCACACTACGGATAAAGGTATCCCTTATCTAGTTCTGCCTTTCAGTCATAATGGCTCTGTGTGGGCATACAGAACGATGTTCATATATGCACGAGAAATCCAACCCCTTCGTTCTGTAAAAGACAACCTCAAGACTAGCGCCCTAGTAAAAGGCATAGTTGACATGATTAAGGACGTAACTTCTTATGAAAATACTCCTGATGACGAGATACTTCCATATGTAGGTTGGAACGTGACCGGATACGGAGCTACTTTAAGTGAGAAAAATTGCCTATGCAAGGGCAAAAGGAGGGTTTGTAGTACTGAAAATCTGAACTCGTGTAACCATTCAGACTCAAGAATAAAACTTCATCGTATCACGACGAATTTAGTATCAAAAGACCGAGAATGGCGAGTACATTATGCACAAGCATTTTCGTCGCATTCGGAGGTTGCTTTCACCTTGAGATCGTCATTTGTACCCTGAACCCTTGGCTTCCATTTTGTATACGGCAGCCATTTTGTATGTTGCCCTTCACATAGGCTCCATCCAATATCAAAAGGACAAGCACTCCTCGATTGACTTTTCCGTGACCTGGGCAGGTTGAAACCATAGCCCCAGGCCAACCCGTTTGGTCAGTTCCTCTCCCAGTGGCCGGTCAAGATAGCATCTAGGCGCACCCGGCCATAAAACCCTTTCATCACACACACACCCTGCCGAATCTTGCCCACACCTGGCCCCGCTCCTTTTTCTGTCCTTGTTTTATGATGAGGATGTGCTCGTTTTATTGGGGAAACACCGATATCTGATTGAAATGCCGGACCTTGCCGAGTAATTTATTATGTATTAGACAAACGAAATGCAAGCTTGTCATCCTAACTCTGTTACTTATTTGTGGTCGAAATATGTGAATAGTATCCTGAAAATCTAGGAATGTTTGCCTGAAGCTTATTATTTTGTATAAGAAGAGAAGCCTGACTTCGTGATTTTGAAGCAGTCTCCTGAGAACATACTTCCGTGTGTTGTACTTCTAGGACACTTGTTACCTTGGTTGCAGCCAATAAATTGATCTTTGACTTCACCTAGAAGACTCTGAGTTTCTGTAGGTCTGAATCAGGAGAACTCGAGGTCCTTGGGTGTACCCTAGCACCGCTGGGTTACCGGATCAGTACCGGTTCTGAAAAACCCAGTACCTCAGCTCAGTAGTAGGGGTAAGTGCCAAACACCAGTATCAAAAGGTTCTAGCAACACAATCTGAGCCCAGTAACACCTGTCTAGCGTGAGACTCCCAAAAGATGTTTGCAGCTATCTTATGATTTTTTGTGTCAGCCACTGCCTTCTCTCATCTCGCTGCCTCTCCCTCTGTGAATCTGTTTTCTGGTAGCCGCAATAACTGCATCTTGACTACTTCATCACACTGCCTCTAGGCTAATGCACTCTGTCCGCTTCACAGCTGATGCTGTGTTGTATTTTTAGAGCGCAAAAGCGCTTAGGGGCATATGTATGAAAATTTGGTTTTGCAATTCTCAAATAGCGATTTTTAGAGAATCGCTATTTGAGAATCGCAAAACGCTATGTATGTAGGATTTGCAAATAATTTTGCGAATCCTACATATTCCTTAATTGTGAATTGCAAATTGCAATTCGCAATTAAGGAATACCTGCCCATTCATTCCTATGGACCTGTAGGCCCATAGGAATGAATGGGAAGACATTCTCAATTTGCGATTCTCAATTAGAGAATTGAAAATTTAGAATGCAATTTGAAGGGTGCAGGGGTGTCCAAAGGACACCCTATTGCACCCCTGAAATGTACATGTGTGCACATGTGGCGCACATGCATGCCCTAAAGGCATGTATGTGCGCCACATGGAACTTTGAAAAATACAAAAAAGTGCATTTTTCAAAGAAATCGCAAATTACCACCAACTTAAAGTTGGTGATAATTTGCGATTCCTTCAGGCCAAATTGCACTTTTTCTGTGCTTCTTACATTGCATTTAAGGAATAGCAATTTGCGATTCCTTAAATGCAATAGCAAATTAAAGAATTGCAAAATTACCGATTCCTTAATATTGCGATGTGAAAATGTCTCATGCATCGCCTTTAGCGATTTTGTATTCGCAAACACTGTTTTTTGCGAATTGCAGCGTTTGCGACTACAAAATAGTTTCCTACATATGCCCCTTAGATCCAGATGTGAGTCTTCCCTCAGTTTGACAGATGTTCCCTGTACCCTCCCACCGGTGACTGGCTTGCGGTAAGACACCTCCCGCCACGCCCAGGTGATTTCCTGGTTACATTGCTTAGCATTAGGATTAGGCTCTCTGTGCAGCCGGTCTCTTGACCGGAAGTCCTCCTCAATGCCTTTTGTTACTGGTAACAGAGTCTGCTCTTGATATTTAGAACCGGAAGTTAAGGATTGAGACATTGATGCAAACTGTCTTATTAAGCTCGTCGCAAAGTAAGTAACTCAGCGTCTGCCAACTTTAGTCTTTCAAACTATCTGGATATCAGTGAAGCAAAACACATCTATGGGACATTGTTTCATAACCATTTAGGCCACACCCATTCCAGTTTGGGAATATTGCTCGTGTCATTATTATTCAGTGATAATGCCTGTATTTTGCAAGCAATTGAAGGGCCTTGCAAAGGGTAAGTGAAAGAGGAGATCAAATGAAAAACCTGTGTAGTGATTCTATGATAGTGCACATTACTTTTTAAAGCTCAATTACTAACATTCATATGTTTTTTTCTTCTAGGAAATCTTCAAAAACAACATGGTAAGTTTTTAGTGAAAAATGTCTCTAAAATATTACATACACTATTTACTGCTGGTAAATGACAAGCCATTATGCATGACTACACACCTCTCAAAGGAGAAGGGAGGGGTATGGATGGGTAGCAAGGGGTACAGGAAAGGAACAGGCTGAAACAGCGCCCAAGTCAAATACATTTTTGTATTGTTGTTTTACACAATTTGGCATGCTGTTTGTTTCCGGTTGTTGTCCCTCTGGGTGCCAGGCACAGAGGAAACTCTCCAAACCCAAATGTGTTTGAATACCAGAGCCCCAGGTGCATCCCTGGTGGACAGGGCAGAAAGGGGTGGCTAGAGACCTGGGCCAGGCTGCCAGTGAAGATCATAGAAGATTAGCATGTGAGTGGATGTTGGTAAAACATCTGGATATGTGACTTTCACCCTCCCACCCCCCCCTTGGCTGAGTGCCTTCCTCTTCCTTACCCACAAATGGTAAATACCGGTAATCTTCATTACCCTGAGTCCAGGTCCTCCTTGTCTTCTCCTTACTGCCTGGCTTTACTCTCTGCTCCCAAAGTTTAAAAGTCTATCTTTAATGTCTTAAAGTCAAACTACAAATGTATCCGCCCTCTAGTTCCCGATTAGAACTACAATAGAAGGTCAAGCGTTATCCACTTCCTGAATATATCCAAACCAAATACTGTAATAATTTGTGTTTAGAATTGAAATTGAGTACTGTGATGAGGAAGACCTGGGCTTGTAATAATGAAGATTACTGGTGAGTAGTTGGGTCACTCCCTCTGTTCTGTTAAACAAGGATGGAAAAAGCTCAATGTACATCCAAAACACGTAAACCTTCCTCTTCTGGGAGAGCTGGAGATGAAAGAAAAGGGGGTTGCACCAAATCTTGTGAAGCATAAACAATTATGTCTGAACAAAAAAAGTAAAAAAAAGATCAGTGAACCTAATTCCCCATCCCACGCCCAGAGTATATTGAACATGAGAAAAAGAATCTTGCAAAATGGAAACTTTAAGCCTTCCAACTCTAGAGGTTCAAAGGCGACGAATGCAGATATTTTAAAAAGTAAAGGAAGTTCCCAAGAAGGAACTGGAGAGCAAGAAACAGACCTTATTAGAAGAAAGCGTTTTAACCCCTTCGGCGCTCATGACGAGCTCAGCTCAGTCATGAGCGTAACGTGCCCTATGCCCAATGCTGATGACGAGCTGAGCTCGTCATGTAACGCGGGTTTTTTCAAATCGCAGCGCGCAGCGGGAAAACCGCTAGCGCGCATGCAGTTAAAAGCCTCCAGATCATCAATAGTAAAGCAGTTGTTACCTTGGAAAGCTCTGCTTGCTGCTCCCTAGTATGAATCCATCTCCTAAAAAATTGAGTACTCTATGTGCTGCTCGCTGTTGGGTTCGCCAGGGACTGGCTGTTGGTTGCTGAGTACAGGGACTCCAAGGACCAGGAGCCCTGCAACGCTGTCCACCTGTGCTGCCTGTTCCCCCGCCCACAAGCCCTATATTACATCTCGCGGTACCCACTGCGCGGGCGTGCGCCAGGCCAAGCCCGGGCCAAGGGCGGGCCCGTCTGAGCCTGTCCAAGACTGTGCGAGGCTGGGCTGGGCCAATCCCTTTGGATTTGTATCTTGAGACTGTTGAAGAACTTGTGAGTAACCGGTTATGCTAGTGTTTTGTTAAAGCTTATGCAACCGGTTCCTTTGGACAAGTTTAACTGTCATGTAGTTTTAATATTAGCAGATGTAAATTATTTTTTAATTTTAGTTGATCAATAAGCTTTATCTTTTATAACTTTAAGGGTATCTGTGTAACTAGGATATTTGACCTGACATCTGTTCTCATTCCGTACTATCTTTCCCGAGTGTTGGTTACACTAGAGTACCAGGCTCTGGGTTTTGGAATAAGTGTTACATTTCTAATACCGAGTATATAGGGGTACCATTAACAATATGTTGAAACGCAAAAACCAAAAAGGAAATAACAATGTTTCTGAGACCCCAGGCTCTACTATTGAATGCTACCTCGTGAAGTCGGTTAGCGCCATTAGCGTCGAGATAGATAAGGCTGAGCGGTGCCTTTCGTTAGGGCCAGGAAATATACCCGCTCCTGCAAAAGCGATTGACTCACTACTGGAGTCTAATACTGAGCCTAATACTAGTAAAGAATTACACATTCCCCCCCATTCGAAAGTCATGTGCCAAGATCCTGCCCCAGATTCTTCCTCTGAATCTAGAGAAGTACATAGTATACAGGAATGTAAAGAACCACCTACCCCTAAAAAGAAAAGGAGCTGTAGGAAAAACCAGCAAAAACAGGAGACAGTTAATAAAGGCACCAAGGTTCTATCATCTAATCCTACAGGGGAAGATCCATCTAGTATGGGGATTATGTGTGATGCGCAAGTTAATAAGATCATTACAGCCTTAACCCTTACATTAGAAAAATATCTTGAACCACTGGAAGATAGAATAAATAAACTTAACGGTGAGGTTGTTAGACTTAACGGGATGTTCAATAATCTAGAAAAGTTGCTTAAAGATAATGCTAATAGTCAGCATAAAGATCTACAGGGTACAGGAACAACAATCACCCTAGGGGTCATATCTGATACCCCGGGGCATGGAAGGGCTGGGCCATCGATAAGCTTTGGGGAGAGGAGTTGGCCTAATGGCTAGGGCGTTCGACCTCGGACCTGGGGACATGGGTTCGAGTCTCGGTAACGACGCTAAACAAAACATCCTGTGATTCTGGGCAAATCACTTAATCTCCCCGTGCTTAACAAAAAATGAATGTGTGTCCCCCTGTAACGTAATTGGTGCTATGTAAAGCGCTCTGATACCTGGAGTTGGGTTGGGTCTAGTTCGCGCTATATAAAACAAAAAAAAAGAAAGAAAAAAAAAAGCTCTTATCCTGGATTACCTAATCCAGTAGATTATTTAGTCTCTGTAGGAAAGGAACTACCAAGGGATAGTTACTCCCGTGAGATAGAAAGCCAAGGCATTAGGAATAAGGAGGCTGTTAAGGTATCCATAAATCCGACAGATAAAGAAGATAAAGACCTAGAGGCAGGAATATGTAGACCAGAAGAGTAAACTGCATCGTTCCACGAGGAAAACAAAGAAGGGGGACTGTGTTATTGTGAATTTTAAGAAACCATATTATGCCAGGATCACATTGGCGAGAGCCTCTGTCTTGACAGATAATGATCGTAGTATTCTAGCCCTGCCCCTTGGTTTTTTCTATAGCCATTTAAAACGAGATATACCTATGGCATCACACCAGGCCTATCCAAGAACTAATTGGTCATTGCCATCTTTGCAACACTTTGCCCTCCCTATTCACAATAGATTCCTTCCACTTAGTTTACTCGAAGATAATGATTGATACAGCCCTGCCCACCACAATAAAAGAATAGCGGGTTTTAGGAGTTCTAGGCAACAAGGGGCCGCGAACCCAGTAGGGCAATTGTCTTCTAGTCGGGTCCCAAGTCTGCAAGGGGATATAAGCGTCTTGGAAGGCAGGAATCTGAGTGAAGAACAGGGAGAGATTTAAGATGGTAACTTGAATGAACCTACAGAGGCAGATTTTCTGAACCGTGCTGTGCCCAATATGGTTAACGCGACTGGGGATGACCAGCGGCCAATGACCCAGATAGCAGAAACCATAGAGAGACCCAAATCTAGAGGGTTTAGTATAGCCTCATGGAATATAGCTGGACTGGCTAAGAAAAAAGATATGTTAGGATAGATAACCTTTGTTAACAAACATGATATTATATGTCTCCAGGAAAACTGGTGTGTGGAACATGTTAATTTTGATGGGTTTGTCTCTTATAACTTACCTGCTTTGCATTCTATAGCAGGTAGAACAAAGGGGGGGTTTGTTAATACTTATGTCCATTGACCTGCCGATAGAAGTTAAAACATCTATTAATGTTGGCTGCCACTCACAGGTACTTTGACTACACCAGAAAAATGGTAGGGAAATGTTGTTAATCAACTGTTATAATAATTTGTTTGATCATACACGTCACAAGATAGTTACAGAATTGGAGAATGCAATTGATATTTTGTGTTGGGATGAAGGTGTTATTTTTGATATAATTTGGGTGGGTGATTTTAATACGCAATTGTGTCCCCTGTCTGCAACAAAGATATGTGGGTTTAGGAATGATTCAGGAGATGACTGTGTGCACTTCCCACACAATCACTATGGCGAAATTTTAAACACATTCATGGCTAAATTCAATTTGAACATAATGCAGTGTTCAAAAGACGGCACTGGAAAGTTGATTCCTACTTTTACGGGCAGAAATGCTAACACCACCATAGATCACGTATTGGTCTCAACAAACCTTGTCCCCCTGTGTTTCACACCCGGGTAGAAGATCTATTATTAAGTGACCATAATTGTATTACAATGACTTTAGCTGTATGGGGCAATAGATGCCCAGTAATGCAAACAAGGATTGGCAATATAACCCCATGTAGATCCAATGGTACCAGGATAAAATGGAAAGGGGTTAAGCCGGAAAAGGTATTAAAAAATATTATTACAGTTGGCTACACAGAGCCCAGATCTTAATGAATTTTTGTAAAATCAAAGGATTTATTGATAATATTATGACTAGGACTTCTAACAAGAACTTGACCCAGAATACAGGATGGTTTAACCATGCATGTACCCACTCCCTGAATCAGTTAAAACATGCACTGTCTAGTAGGAGTAGGGATATAGTGCTTGTTAAGAACTTAAGATTGACCTACAAATTGCAACTCAATCAGAGAAAGAGAGAGCTCCAAGACGAGGCCTGGGACAAATTAACACTGGACGTTGAAACATCTAACAGCCAGTTGTTCTGGGAAATAGTTAATTCACCCTTCTTAAAAAATGAGGAGGTCCCTGAAATGACATCACATGTCAGAAGTGAGGCATGGGTTGCACATTTCGCTAATATTTTTAAGCCTGGAAATGTAATCACAACGGACTCTGGGGATTCAGGCATCTGGCCAATTCTACCACTAAATATTACACTTAAGGAGGGGGAACAAGGTATTAACAGCAGCAATGGAGGGAAAGCTCCTGGACCGGATGGCGTCCCGACAGATGTTTATAAACTCATTCCTGCTCTCTGGGCCCCATATTAAATAGAGTTTTTAATGTCTCTGTAAAGGAAGGATCTTCCCCGACATGGGGTGAATCAATAATCTTTCCCATTTTTAAGAAAGGGGATAGATCCGAAGCAAAAAATTACCGGCCGATTTCAATCCTAGACTCATCAATCAAAATTATGAGCAGGGTCGTACTAGTTAGGTTAGATGAGTGGGCAGAGGAAAATGGGATTTTAACACAGTCCCAATACGGTTTTAGGAAAGGGCGAGGAACCCTTGAGCATTTACTAATAGGAAAATATACATGTGCAAAGCAAGGGTCCCTTTTCCTATGCTTCACTGACCTAAGCAGCGCATTTGATCTAGTGGATCATGCCCTGTAATGGCCGATCCTACTAGGTCTTGGTGCCCCAGAACCTATAATCTTTTTTTGGGCTAGGCTTTATGAAAAATTATTGACATCCGTGCGGTATGGCCAAAGGGGTGAGTGTACCCCTAAATATGAAGTTAAAGTGGGCATCCGGTAAGGCAGCGTCCTTGCTCCATTGCTTTTTACAGTCTTTTTTAATGCAGTGGACGCAGAGCTTAAACGTGTTAAGTCGGATGCACCCCAGGTGGATGGTCAAGATGTGCCGGTTCTGCTTTATGCGGATGATGGCGTGCTTTTATTGAGCACTCCTATAAGATTGCGGAGGTTACTAGATACGTTTGTTGATTTTATTAAGGGTAGAAAATTGCAGATTAATAGGACCAAAACTTACTCTATGATTTGTGGCTCGAGGCCCGGGAAAACCAAATCCTTTTTTGTAGAAGGACAGAAAATACAAACAGTCGATAAGTTCTGTTACTTAGGGATAATTTTTTCCGGTAACGGTAAATGGTCGCAGGAAATGATAAATGTTAGGTCCAAATTGGTAAAAAGTGTGCACAGGGTTTTTAGGTTTGCTGCCAAAATCGGGGACCGTAGAATTAAAGATATGGTGCATATTTACCAGTCCAGATGTACCTCGATTGCACTTTATGGTGCGGGGCCATGGGGCCATTACCACCATGATGACTTGCAAACAGAGGAAAATAAGTTTCTCAAAAAGTTGCTCTGTTTACCCACTTCTGCATCCTCTGATCTTATACATAGCGAAGTGGGGATTAATTACCTGACAGATCTAATTGGGTTAAGACCATTATTGTTATGGAGATCTATATGGTTGGAAAAAGAGACTACATTTAACAGAAACATTATCAAATATTGTCTCCAATTAGATAATTGTTTAAAGATTCCTTGGCTCAACTATATAGTACAAACCTTCAAAGACTTATGTAATATAAATATCTTGGAAAACCCCAATGGAGTAATAGAAATTCCTAAGACTGAACTGAAAATAATGTTTTTGCGGGAGAAAAACTGTGACCGTAAAAAAAGGAGTGAGCTTTTGACAACTTGCCAGTTCTATTACTCTCATTTAGAAACTGAGGGGTTCCATTCCTATCTGTGTCAGGTAACCAGGTCATCACATCGATTCGTTCTTACAAGAATGAGATTACAGCTTGTAAATGTAAATGTAAAGGGGCACTTATAGAGCGCTGCTACCACTCCAAGGAGTATCTTGGCGCTTACACAACCCGGTGGAAGAGTTGAGTAGGGAAAAGACGTCCTGATTTCTTAAGCACATCCACTACACTAGGGTCCTACACAGGGTGTCAGACATAGAGAAAATCCAGGTTTTCAATGCCTTCCTAAAAGGGGCTTCTTGGGAGAAAGACCGCAAGAAAAGGGGGAGTTTGTTCCAGGCCTTGGTTCCTAGTACAAAGATGGATTTGCCACCTTTTGTAGCCAGTTTAAAGCGAGGAATGGTAAATAGGTTCTGGCTTGCGGATCTTAGCCAGCGTACTGGGTAGTATCTTTTAAACCCCCTTCGTAGATAGATCGGGCCACGTTGATGGAAGGCCCTGAAGGTAATCAAGAGAAGTTTGAACAGAATTCTCTTTCCTATTGGCAGCCAATGTAAGGTATTTAGAGCTGCAGAGGCTGATGATCTACGGGGCAGACGCAGTACGAGGCGGTCAGCCGCGTTTTGGACCATCTGCAATTTGTGGAGAACGATTTTATTTGCTCCAACATAAAGTCCATTGCAGTAGTCCAGCCTAGAATTTATTAAGGCCACTGCGACTGTTTTCCTCGCCGAAAGAGGGAGGAGATCAAAAAATGTCCTAAGTGCTTTAATAATTTGGAAGCACATGCCTGCCACTGCTACAGCCTGGGGTTTGAAAGATAGGCAGTTGTCAAATTTTATACCTAGGTTGCGGGCGGACGCAATTGTATTGGGTGGGGCTTCTGCATCCGATGGCCAGCATACTATGGGGGAAAAAGGATTATTGATCCCTATGGGTAGGATTTACGTTTTTCCGGCGTTGCACGTTAGATGGTTGTTGTTCATCCATTTGAATGTTGCTGCAAGACAGTTCCTAAGGTCTTCCTCGGCACCTGGTTTTTCCTTATCCAGCACCAAAATCAGTTGGGTATCGTCAGCATATGAAATAGAACTGATCCTGAATGACGCGATCAAGTTCATCAGGGGTGCCATATATAGATTGAAAAGAACAGGGCTCAAACTGCAGCCCTGTGGTACCCCTGAGCTGACGTTTTTAGCCTCAGACTGATATGGGCCAAGCACTGTTATTTGGCGTCTGTTAGTAAGGAAGTTCCTACACCAAGCCAACACCTGTCCTCCCACACCTGCGGCAGCCAACCGGTCCAATAAGATGTTATGGGATACGGTATCGAAGGCTGCCGACAGGTCAAGAAGGATAAGGACAGCCTGTTTTCCCTGGTCCATTGCTGCCCTTAAAGTTTCAGCAGAGTATAGTAAAGCTGATTCGGTAGAGTGTTCTGACCGAAAGCCTGACTGATTCGGATGGAGAACATTATTCTTCTGCAGAAAGTTTGTCAGTTGACTATTGACAAACTTTTCAGTCAGTTTAAATAGAATGGGTAGCAGGGAAATCGGGCGCAGGTTGGAAAGGGTGGTAGGATCGGCCAGGGCCTTTTTTGGGAGTGGCTTGACAGCTGCAAGTTTCCAATCATCAGGGATACTTGCTGTTGCTAGAGAAGAATTGATGATACTGTTAATCATAGGATTAACTATCTCTATTAAGTGGTGCAACACCGGAGGAGGACAGGGATCAAAAGGAGAACCTGATTTGCTGACTAAAATAGCTTTAGCTGTTTCCTCCAGGGAGACTGGGGCGAACTCGTCAAAACGAAGGGGGGAAGTCATTTTCGCTATCTCTTCAACATCCGTTGTGGTGATGGTTTCTGATGGAAAAGTATTAGTGATAGTTAGGATTTTATTATCAAAATAATCAGATATCGCGTTACAGAGATCTTGCGATGGAGGGATCTCTTGCGATAGAGCTGAGGGGTTGATAAAATCCTTAACAATCCTAAAGATAGCTTTTTGTTCTTGGCCTGCTGAAGAAATGGCCTGTAGGTAATGGGCTTTTTTTGCTAATTTTAATCCTACGTGATACTTCCGTCTAGCTGCTATGTAAATATTGCATGCGGCGGTGTCGTAATTACGACGCCACCTCCGTTCTAGCGTTTTCACTTCGCCTAACTCAGCCTTAAGAGCTGGTGAAAACCACGGAGCATTTTTTTTCTTATTCCTAGGTTTCATGTTCTCATTATTAGGTGATATAAGCAACTTGCCCGCTCCAGCAATCCAATCACAAAAGATTTGATAATCTAAAGAAGTACAATCGGCAAGAGCTGGTAATTCATTTTTGAGTTTTTCAACGATGTCAGCTCTCCTGGCTAATGACTTCCAATTCGGAGTGGGTTTCGTGTGAGGATTATCCGTACATTTTAGGGAGTTGACAAAGGATTTCCGGTTTTCAACTATGAGGAAGGGAATTAAAAAATGATCTGTCCATACCTGAGGGCAGGGGGGTTTGACTATCAGGCTGGAAAAATTAGAGCAGATGCCATCTAGTAGGTGTCCTGCTTGATGGGTGGGTTCATGGTTCACCAAAGTGAGTCCCAACACTTCAATTGTGTCTAAGAAGCAACTGACTCCAGGATCAGTTGGGGCCTCAAGATGTAAATTGAGGTCACCCAACACCGTAAAGTTAGAAAACCTGACAGTTAAATCACTCAGCACGTCACCAACAGAGTCCAAAAATGTGGAGGGGGGGCCTGGGGGGCGATAAATAAGTACTCCAGAAAATACAAGAGAGCCATGGAGTGCTAGGGAAAAAGCCAATGCTTCTGACTCTTTGAGCTCCGTCAATGCTTCTATGGTGCATTTTAAGGTATTCCGATAGATAATTGCAAGACCCCCTCCTCGTTGTTCCTGCCTATCCAGACGTAGGATATGGTAGTCCTGTGGTAGGGCTAAGGCAAGGGCAGGGTTACACCATGGCTTCAGCCATGTTTCCGTAATGAAAAGACAATCCAAACGAGATTCAGTGATAAGATCAAAGACGATCTGAGCGTTTTTTACTAAGGAGCGAGCGTTAATCAGCCCGCCTCGAAGTAAAATAGAGTCGCTGGATGTCTCAGATGGCAGATCAGAATTTAAGGTTAGCCGACAATGGGCACAACAAGCCGGGCCATACCAGGTGTGGGGAACTAAAGAACAGTGACAGGGAGCATGAGGACCCCGAAGTGATAGTAAATAATCATGTGACATACTTGAGTCAGGAGGCATCGTGGGGCAGTAGGAGTAAAGGTCAGAGTCTCCCGCCTCTCGCGCCTCCTTAGCGCTGACGGGCGCAGACGGGCAGACTCTGGCTTGACTCCGGCGAGAGTCAGGCGCTTCCGCTGCGCGTCACCGCTGCGCGGGAGAGTGTGAGCTTTAAATACAGGCTCACCTGGTGTCCACGCAGAGCACTAGAGCGCTCTGACCAGTGGCACACTTGATCCAAAGTAGTCCCAAGATGGCGGCCGGGCGCCTCGAGCAACACTAGTATACCACAGTAATCCGCTCTACAAGCTGTGGGGACACAATTTAAGTGCAGGTATGTGGGCGGACTGATGGGAGTTAAAAAACAAGATTACAATTTAAATTTGACAAGTTTTGTGAAAAACAATAAATTTTTTTAAAAGTTACAGCGCTGCGCGCCTAAACACATGCTAGCACTAATGCGCGTTTTAAAAACAGGTACAGCTTTCCCTAAGGTCGAGCCACACTAGGTGCTCGCCTTAAATACAGGCTCACCTGGTGTCCACGCAGAGCACTAGAGCGCTCTGACCAGTGGCACACTTGATCCAAAGCAGTCCCAAGATGGCGGCCGGGCGCCTCGAGCAACACTAGTATACCACAGTAATCCGCTCTACAAGCGGTGGGGACACAATTTAAGTGCAGGTATGTGGGCGGACTGATGGGAGTTAAAAAACAAGATTACAATTTAAATTTGACAAGTTTTGTGAAAAACCATAAAAAAAATTAAAAGTTACAGCGCTGCGCGCCTAAACACACGCTAGCACTAATGCGCGTTTTAAAAACAGGTACAGCTTTCCCTTCCTTGTCCACCATTTGGTAGCATTTCCTTGTGTTAAAAAGTATCCCGCTACGCCGTGCCCATGCGATGGACATACTAAAGAGAGCATTTTGCGCTTTCTCCTTATTTGTGACTTATATTTGAACCTCCGCATTGCCTTCCTTAAACCCTTGTTTAAAAAATACTGCACTTTAACCACGAATGCTGATATGAGTCTGATGTTTACCATGCAAGAGCCTGATATCTGTTTTTATATTGCAACTTATATTTTAAAATCAATTAATTTAAGGAACAGTATGATGTTTTAAATGTGACCTAATGTCAAGAATGTATTCCATTGATATAGTGATTTGTACAGATTTACCGCTATATGTATCAACAAACCATTTTGCATTTCCTAAATAGCGAATTTTAAGGAATCGCTATTTAGGAAATGCAAAACGGTATGTATGTACAAAATCGCTTTTCAATAGCGATTCCTTAGCATTCCTAATTTGCGATTAGCAAATTGTTAATCGCAAATTACCCCTTCATTTCCATGGGCCAGGAGGCCCATAGGAATGAAAGTGCAATTTGCAATTAGCAATTTGCTGATCGCAAATTAGGGATTTTTTCAAGGGTGCAGGGGTGTCTCAAGAACACCCTGCTGCACCCCTGAAAAAGACATTTGGGGGCATATGGCGCACATACATGCCCTAAGGGCATGTATGAGCGTCATATGGCACCTTTGTTTTTTTTCAAAAAAGCTTTTTGATAAGAATTTGCAAATTACCACCAACTAGAAGTTGGTGGTAGTTTGCAAATCCTTAATGGCATTTTTTGCATATTATTTGTTTGATACATTGCATTTAAGGAATCGCAAAATTTGCAATTCCTTAAGTGCAATCGCAAAATAAGGATTAGCAAATTTTGCTATTCCTTATTTTGCATCAAACTTGTTTGATACATACCATTTGTCTATTTAGCATTCGCAAAGGCCGAAATTCGGCCTTTGCGAATGCTAAATAGCTTGATACATATAGCGGTTAATCATGTTTTAATATGTGCTTTTATGGTCGATTTAATCTCAACCGAATAAAGCATATTGAATTGATTGAGTACTCTATGTGGAGCGCAAGAAGCTATCCGTAAATCTCTTGATTCACTTCACTATCAATATGAAGCCCCGTGTCTACCATAAATGTTCAAGGTTGCTAAGTACCTGAATTGCTAGAAGTCAGCTGTCACATCTGTTGAACTATCGTGGGATCTCAGGTTTATCCTGTCAGGTGCAAACATGATAGCGTGGCTTGGTCCAGGTGTGAAACTAAGAATGGTGAGGGATGTACTGGAGAGATCCACTGAGGACTGACTGATAACCTGAGCAGAAGGGGAAACTAGTTGCAGTGAGGCACTAGTGATACCCATGCATGGTCTTCCTGAATCTTCTGAATTACCAGTGGAACTAAACTAATCAGTTGGGAAAGCATACAGAAGCCCCTGAAGCCATAGAATAGATGGGGTGTGCATTGCCCAGGGCTTCTCAGAATGAATTAGAGAACAAAAGTGAATTATCTTCCTATGCAAAATGGTCTATCCAAGGAACCCTCATCTTCTGTGTCATCATCTCGAATAGACGTGGATGAAGAACCAAGGTAGTCAAAGCTGGAATTACACTGCTTAGATGATCTGCATGAGTGTTTTCCTTTCCCTGGGAGGAAAATGACACTTATATGAATCAGATTGTTTCCTGCTTACAATCCCATCTCCTGTGCTAAGAGCGATAACTCTATGGATCCTATTCCTCCCTGACGATTGAGAAAAGATCTAGTGACTACATGTCCACTCATGTCCTGTGCAAAATGTGTCACGTCTAAAATAAATGCTGCTCTCCGCTCCCTCCGTTTGGTGGAACTTATTTTCTCCTGGTACTCCCACCTGCACCTGAACTTCTTCCAAACCCAGAATCACCCTCCAACCTGAACCAGTGTCATCTTTGCTTAGTACCTTGGTAAAAGGAAGTTGGAAAAAACAACCCAAGGGTATTTTATTTGTTTTAAGCCACCACCACCCACATGGCCAGTCCACATCAACAGTACACCCCAAAAAAACGAAAAACACACAAAAAACACCACAATCCAATGCCATCCAGGATGTTTACATTAAGGAGAGTGAGACCCCACAGGCAGACTCAGTCCATTCACCACCACCCCTGGGCAAAGGGCCCCACCAGCAGCCCCAAAAAATCGACAAAAAACACAAAATTCAGCACAATCCCAGCCCATCCATGGCCTCAATGATGTTTAAATTCAAGAAGACACCCCACAGTAAGACTAGGCCAATGCACCACTCACTACCCCTGGGCATAATGGATGAAAGTAGGCAAAATAAGTGCAGGCCTCAGACACTGCCTGTCTTCAAAATGGCCCCTTGCACCCCAAGCACATGTTTCCTGTACCAGCACTCAAGATGGCCACCACCACCCACATGGCCAGTCCACATCAACAGTACACCCCAAAAAAACGAAAAATACACAAAAATCACCACAATCCAATGCCATCCAGGATGTTTACATTAAAAAGACCCCACAGGCAGACTCAGTCCATGCACCACTCACTACCCCTGGGCAAAAGGCCCCAACAGCAGCCCCAAAAAATCCACAAAAAGCACAAAATTAAGCACAATCCCAGCCCATCCATGGCCTCAATGATGTTTAAATTCAACAAAACAGTTGTATCATGCACCCATAACCAACCCTGGTCCTACTAGATACTGTGGCTACCCACAATATATTTTATTTAATGTTCTGAAAAAGTTCCAAAATTGTAGTTGCAGCAACTGTAATGCCCCAAACAAACTTACTTGTGAAAGTTGATTTCTAATCCAAAAGTGATCCAAAGAAAGTCAAAAAGGCCTCAAATCCAAATATCCAGCAGCATCCACAAAAAAATAATCCTTCCAGGTCAAGGTCCAAATGAAAGTGACCAGCACATGAAGAAAGCACTGGGAGGAGCCTGCTGGACAGGAACATGAAGTTGGAGACTGTGGGGCACTTCCTTCTTCCCCCCCCCCAAAAAAATGGACTCCTTGCAAAAAAAAGTGCAGGCAAATGTCAACCGAGGAGTGATTCTGATAAAAATCATCATTTTCTGAAGGTTTATGCTGTTTGCTGGTGGATTTCTTGTGCAGAATTGCAAAATCTCTATTTCGCGAGTGCGAGATTGTTGCTGCCCGCCGCACCTACGTGTTCGCAATTGCGAACTCTCGCGATGCGTGCTGTGCAAGGTGGCAAGCCGCGATTACGTATTCGCGGTCGCCAAACTCCCGCGGGATCACGCAGCAAGATCCAAAATGGCGCAGCACTCGCAGAATATCGAGAAAAACAACTCGGCAAACGCTGAATGACGGAAAGTGAACGCCACGCCGCGCGCCGCATTATTGTATCGGCAAGCAAAAAAATCCGCCGCGTGCGGATTTGCGGATTTTCGGCAAATTTGCGAGAGTTCGCGGATTGCGAATTTGCCGAAAATCCGCAAAATCTGCGAGCGGAACGGATTTTACGCCCATGCTTATTCAGCAGCGCTATTCGTCCGGCCACAGACAACAAGAGAGTGCACCAAAACCCCACACTGCCTCTAATGCCCCTCAGGGCTCTGCCCACATTCCCTTCATATAGGAGCGAGTGGGTGTGATAAATGTAGACTCCAAGGTATGGCAAGCACTCTGATTCCCAGCGTAATCCCTCGAGCTCCGCAGGTTGGATACAACGGGGGGTCAAGGGGAATAGACAGGTCTTGGACCAGTTAACACGGAGCCCCGACAATTCCCCGAACTCTCGGAGCAAGGCCGGTGCACCCCGCACCGAAGTTTCCACATCAGCTAAGTACATCAGGAGGTCGTCGGCATACAAGGAAATATATTGTGAAACGCCGCGCAGTGACACCCCCTCATAATACCGACCCTGTCGAGCCCGTGCTGCCAGGGGCTCAATCGCCAAAGCAAAGAGGAGCGGGGACAAAGAGCAACCCTGTCGGGTGCCTCTTTCCCCTGAGCATGCCGCAGATATTGAGCGGCCCGTGCTGACCCTAGCAGTAGCGGACTCATACAACAGCCGCGTCCAGCGGACGAAACCGTCCCCTAACCCGAACCGAAGAAGCACGCAGAACAGATATGGCCACTCCACACTATCGAACGCCTTTTCGATATCTACCGAGAGCACAGCCGCGCCCGTGGGGCCCTCCCCCTCAACTTCCATGACCCGTATCAGGCGCCGTATACACGTCGAGGTGTTCCGCGTGGGGATGAAGCCCGACTGGTCCGGGTGTACCAGAGAGCACATATGGACAGACAACCGCGTGGCCAAGATCCTGCTCAGCACCTTATAGTCCACAGTGAGCATCGAGAGCGGGCGGTACGCCGTTCTAGCTGAAGGAAGCCTGCCTTTCTTCAATAACGGCACTATAATCGCCTCCCTCGTCGACACTGGCAACCTGCCCCATTCCCACGCCTCTCCATACACCTGATGTAGTTTAGGTGCTAGGAGGTCAATATATGCGGCGTAGAATTCCACCGGGAGTCCGTCACCCCCTGGCGTTTTCTTTCTGGCCATGTGTTTAACCGCCGCTCTGATCTCCCCCAGGGTGATAGCTGCACCCAGCGCAGTTCCCTGCTCCGAGTTTAGCCGCGTCAACTGAGCCTCAACCAGGAAGGCATCCAATCCAGCCGGTAGCGCCGACAGTCTGCTCCGATAGAGTTCCGAGTAATAAGCCAGAAACTGGTCGTTAATTTCCTGCTGCGAATGAACCAAGTCCCCGGCCGGTGTGGTCAGCGATAGTATTGGCATACCCCTAGATTGAGGGTTGGCCAGCCACGCCAACAGCGAACCAACCCGGTCCCTCTCGGCGTGTGCTCGGACCATATACTCCCGGTAATCATGGCAGCGGAGCCTCTCCACTTGGACGGCAACTCGCTCCCGAGCTGCCAACACTTCCTCCTTATTGCCCCCCTCCACGTGGCCATCCCTCTCCACCTGCCGCAGTGAGGTCTCCTCCCGCTCTACATCGGCCAACAGTGTCCTACGTACCCCCGCCGAGGACGAGAGGCACGCGCCTTGTACCACCACCTTAAAGGCGTCCCACTCGATCGCTCTACTGCTCGCGGTACCTGTGTTCTCGTGAAAGTAACGGTCAATGCACTCCTGAACTTCAGTGTGGAATATCGGGTCTTCCAGTGCCAGTGGGTTCAGCCGCCACGTGGGGATCGGCTGCCGCTGTCTAGACCAGAGGACCGTAAGTAAGCAAGGGTTGTGATCCGAGATGGTGCTCGCTAGGTATTCCTGGGCCTCAGTCGTACAAAGAATAGTGTCAAGGCGCACGTGTAATCATGTGGTGTGGAATAGAACGAATAGTCCCTATCGACGGGGTGATGCGTCCGCCAGGCGTCTAAAAGCCTCCACTGCTCTTGCCAGTTCCTCCGAGCCTTGGCCACCCTGCGCACCACCGACTGAGCCAGCGGAGGGTGGGAACGATCTATCTCCACATCCACCACCGAGTTAAAGTCCCCCCCCATGAACACCGTGCCCACCAGCATAGGTGCCAACCTCCTCGGCCTGATCAAAGTTTGGAACATAGACACTGCAAAGTGTAACATCTCGGCCATCCAGTCGCCCTAGTACCGCCACAAACCTCCCATCTGAATCCACCCTCGTCGTCATGGGCTGAAAGGGGACACCTGCTCGCACCCAAATCATCACCCCTCTAGCATGAGCAGAATAGGTAGTACAGAAGAGTTGCCCCCTCCATCGCCGCTGCAGCGCTTGCCCCTCTGCCAGTGTTAAGTGCGTTTCCTGCAGAAAAGCTACCTGAACCCCCCTGCACACCAGGTCTGCATGCACCTTGTATCTCTTCCTCATGGACTTGAGCCCCCGCACATTCCAGGTAACACATTTCAGTTCCAATCTAGCCGCCATCAATAGGCCCATAGCGGAGTCTAGTCCCTGATAGCCCCATCGGCACACTGACAATCCCCTGCAACCTGTAACAACCCCAGCCAACCCCCAACCCTCCCACCCCCAGAACAGGCGCCAAACAGTTGTTACCCATCCAAACCTTACCCCCGTAAACGAGGGAAACTCTGTGCACTACCAGAGACTCACAAGTTATGTGAGATCGGGGAGGTGACTCCACACCAGCCGGCCGGACAGCCAGAGACCCACCACACCGTGAGAGGCCGATCCCGACTAAGAATAGACCTCCCCCCCCAGCAGCACCACCGCTCCACCGAATGGACCAGGGCCCCGCGCGCTCCGGCAATACCCCAGTAAAACAGGTGAAAACGTCATTCCTAGTACCCCAGACAGCAAGACCCCATCAACCCCGATAATGCCATCCCCACAGGCTGAGCACACCCCCTTACTGTCCTTCGCTCAGCTTCCTGGAGATCATTCGTCCATTAGTCCATCTGCAGTCTGTGGGGTGACCTGAGGCAGCTCCCCAGGGTCCTTCTCCGAGCCCCCATCCGAACCTCCTAGCTCCGCCTCATCAGAGCCCAACCGGGAGCCCGAGTCCACCGCCGGGGCCTCCGTTGCCAATCCAGAGATGATCGACACCGCCTGAAGGGCAGCCTGCCTCTCCAGTTCCGTCTGCGACGCCGATGGGGACCGCCTGTTCTGCTCTCGCCTCCGGTTGCGCCTGCTCCTACGTGGTTTCGGCCGGTCCTCCGTAGCCTCCTCCCAGGTACCCGTGCCATGTTTGCCTGCTCGGTATCGTTCCAACCACTGCCAAGCATCGTCCGGTGTGTCACAGAACGTCGCCACTCCATCCACCAGCACCTTCAGGCGCGCCGGGAACAGCAAAGAGTACTGCACCCCCTCGTCGCGGAGAGCTCTCTTGACAGCGACGAAGGAGAAGCGGTAGCGCTGGACCTCCTGGGAATAGTCGGGAAATAGAGACACAGATGCGTTGTCCACCTTGTACGGGCCAGCCGACCTAGCTTGCCACAGGATAATGTCCCGGTCTCTAAAATGTAGCAGCCGGGCTATCACTGGTCGGGGGGACGGCCCGGGGCCGGAGGTCGGGCCGGGACCCTATGAGCTCTTTCCAGTGTATAGAAGTGCGTCAGGCCCTAAGGGACCACCACATCTCGCAGCCAGTTCTCCAGATATGAGACCATGTCGCCCCCTTCGACATTTTCGGGCAGACCCACCACTCGAATGTTATTGCGCCTGTTGCGTCCTTCTGAGTCAGCCACTCTCCTTTCCAGTTGCTGCACCCTGCGCGCTAGGTCCTCCAATGTGGCGTCCGACATTTTCTGGGCCGGTTCTAGCGTCTCTAGCACCAGCTCCGCTGCCTTGACTCGATCAGCGAGCTTGTCGTGGTCCGCCTTCAAGAGGCCAAGGCCCGTGGAGACCTGAGCGATGTCCTGGCGTAGCGCCTCTCTTGTGTCCCCTAAGGCCTTGAGGATCTGGTCCATCTGTTGCTGTTGCAGCCCTGTAGCCTGGACATCCGTCGGCCGCTGTTCATGGGCCTCAAGAGAGTCCTCAGCCTGGTCCGGTGGTGCCGTGCCCGCTCCCTTCCGTGGCTTTCCCATGGTGCACCACCGGTTCTCGCACTTATGCCAATCGCCAAGAGTCTGTCTCGAGGTGTGCTCCGGGTGGCAATGGGGGCCGCCGCCCCAAAGGCTGACTGAGAAGAGAACTGGGACTGCGTACACAAGATGTCTCCGGGAGGTGCCGTTGGGCCTCAGGCACCCGGTGCTCCAATGGGGGCTTCCCCTCGCCAGGCCCCACGACCGTCAACGAGGCCCACCAGTGATGCTAAGCCGACCCGGCCCCTCGGTGAGTGCCAGGATACCCAGACGGCAGATCCTGGGGGAGCACCAACGCGCCCCCAGGCCCTCACCTGTGTACAAGAGGGCCGCGCAGGAGGGCCAGAAGTTCTCCCAAGTCCCGGGGCCCGTGGCGTAGACACCAAAACGCCACCACCCGTGTCCGCACTGGGCCAAGGGCAGGGCCCCTCTCAGTTCGATCCTGGGCAATCCGCAGACCCGGTGGCCGCTAGTCGCCCAGCACAAGTACTGTGTCCTTAGCGGGCCAGGCGCCACCCCCCTCTCCCAGCTCCGAGTCGGCTCCGCTCCCCAGTCGGGATCCGTGGTTCCAGTGCGCCAAACAGCCGGCTGCAAGGCAGAGCGGCTCCTCTAAGTAGCAGCCCCGCCGGGTCCGCCGTATTCGGGGCCATCGTCCGGGACCGCTCCACACCGCCCGCCCGGAGGTGATGACGCCACAGCCCCCTCTCGCTGGCCAGTCGGGACCACCAGTACGCGGCCCCCAGCGTCAGGTGCCCCCGTCTATCCCCGCCAATGGGCCGTATCCCGGGCTGCTCCAGCTTCTGATCTTCCACGTAGGTCGGGTCTCCAGTCGATCCCTCTGTAATCGAGGCCGGGATCAGTGGGCCGCAGTAGGCCCCCGGCAAGATGGCTGACCGCCGCAGTCCGGGCTCCCTTTTAATTGCCGATTTCAAGGCAGCCGCAGGTCCCTTCTCATGTCCGGCCGACGCCGAGGTGCCCCACGTCGGTCGGGAACCATGCCGGGTCAGTGGCACTGCCGGGGAGGTTCTCGGTCAGGATAAATACCGAGATCGGCCCGGAGCTCGGAGCTCGGAGCTCAGGCGACCATGCTCTGCGGAGTCGAAGCCACGCCCCCCGGCAGCTGACTTCATGTATTTCTCCCAGCCACACAAAGGGAGACTAGCTGTTGGCAGTAGGGGCCATACTATCAGGATGGGGGACAAAACTGCGCACAGCCCCAGTTACATTTCAAAGAACCTGTCCGACTACACACAAAAAGAACTTCACACTAGCATTTTGTGACCCCAGATCCAGTGCAGCCTGAGAAGTGAGGGAGGTAATTCAATAACAGTCTGTGAAGTTTCTTCCACTTTAAAGCTGGCACCAGGTATACAATTAGGACCCTTACATTCACTCTTCAGTTCTCTTCTGGACATGCGGAGGACTCTTAGAGAACTGACTTGCTGCCTAAGGCCTGCTGCGTTCTTCAGAGGACTGCCCTGCTCCTCTAAGAGGATTACCCTGCTCCCCGAAGTCTTCCCTGTGCTCTCAGAAAACTGCCCTGCTGCTTGAGACCTGCTTTGTCGCTTTAACCCAGGAACACCAGAGTGACTTCAAGGGTTAGTGTTCTGGCCTCCTGTTCAGAGATACAGGTACACAAAAAGTGCCAACTTTTAAAGTGCAGCTTGAACCAGCCTGATATGACCTCCAAGTGGTGTCCCACCAGTCCTGGACACTTAGTAGTGATCCTAACGGTGCCCAACCAGCCAAAATGGTCTGAGAACTGAGAAAAGTCAGGACCCACCTGATCACTAATCCACCCAAGGAGCATCGCTGGTTGGCCTGACTTCACAGTAGCTCTTGCTATGTTTGTCTCCACAGCAGCAAATCCTGTTCCGTGACTCTTCTCTGGAGTGGTATCCGGCCTTGTGTAGGAGCCCTTGTTGTATACAGCCAGCAGCTTTGTCCCACTGGAGATTTTCGACTTCCTGAAAGGAGATAAGTCCGAACGTAGAAGTTCTCCTTGCAACTTCGTCCCATTGCTCCCTGACAATGATGCCTTGTCCTCGGACAGCAGAGCATGTGGTGTCAAATAATTTATTTGATTTTACTCTATTGTTTTAAAATAGTGTGGGATTTCTTTTGGTTTTTGTATTCATTTTATTACTGCTTGAGTACTAAATATTTATGCTTTTAAGGTAAACCTGACAATTTGTATGCCAAACTACCATAAGGTGTCAACCACAGGTTAATTTAGTGACTTTTTATGGTTCACCCTGACGAGGATTGTGGCTGTTGCTCGAGTAGGGATTAACCGCCCCCAACCAACTACCCAATTTCTCACACCAGATCAGGAATCATTGTTTAAGTCTCCGGCTGATAAGCTTTTTTGAAAAGCTTACACCATGTGTTTCTTCTCTCTCCCTTTGTCATTCCTCAGTGGGACCTTAACCGGGTCCTTACCATCTTAACGTGCATTTGTGCAGCTTCAGAGCTGCTCCTTGCGGATAGTCACCCTCAAGACAGTGTTCCTGATCACCATTACATCGGCATAGGGTACACCGCCTTCTTAAAACACAAGCTGGTATTGAGGGCATCTTTCTTACCTGAAGTTGTGATGCTGTTCCACATTGGTCAGACCACCTTGCCTGCGTTCTATGCTCTGTTTCTCCCCTCTGAAGTAGGATAGACTACATCACTTAGACCCCATAAGCTTTTACATAGATCGTACCAAAGAACTTCAGGTGGACAATCAGCTCTTGGTGGGGTTCTCTGGAGCGAAAAAAGCCAAGGCAGTGCAGAAGAGAACTGTCTCCAGCTGCATCTTGTTCTTCATTAAAATCGTCACCCTCCGGAAAAACTGCATGCTCATTCTACCAGGGCCAAAGCTGCTATCACTGTGTTAGCATGCAGAGTCCCTGCTGTGGTATATAAATAAATAATACCGGATTTATTTTTGGATGAATGAATGAATAACAGATAGCTCAATAAAATAAGAGTCAAGATTCGAGGTAGTAGGAGTTTCTGCAGGTTTATTACAGCATAAGGACAGGATCAGGACAACCTGCATAGAACAGAGGTGACAGGGCCCAGCAGGACAACTGGGGCCCAGCAGGGGAAAAGAGGCCCAGCAGGACAACTGGGGCCCAGCAGGGGAAAAGAGGCCCAGCAGCTGCTGGGGCTAGGTCTGGGATGAGCGCGCTAACATTCAATAACAAAACACAGGCATATATACATAGCGCGAACACATAGCATTACATTGCAGTAGGCGTAGCAGTGGGTGGAGCAGAAGGTGTGACGCGTAGCAGTCGCGAAAGATAACAGTAAAAAGAGGTGTAACTGGGAGTATACATAGACATGTGATGCAAACGTAACAGAATATGTCATGAATGGGCGGAAACATAGGAGGGGGCTACCTAAGGAGCCGGGACCTCTAACCTGGTGGTGCGCGCAAACTGGCAATGACGTGTTACTAGGAGAAGCTGGGGGCTATGAACTCTGTGCTAGGAGCAGAGACTAAAGTCTGGAGGGTCGGAGCGACATGTACCTAAACCCTATCTAGTATCTGATGTTTAGGGAACATGTTGATATAAACTAGAAGTCATGAGGGGAAAAGCTAATTGACTCTAAGACTAGAGCATGCATTTATTCTACATGTAGTGCGTGATGAAGAATATTAAATGACCATTAAATACAGTATTTCTCTTAACATGGAGCCGCATAGGCTAGACAATGACGGAAACTATTGATGCAGTTCAGTAGCTTAGGAATGCAGAGAAGGAGGACTAAACTGATAGCTGGAATCATAACATATTCTTGGCAGACTCAGAGGCAGAGCCAAGCTGCACCGGGCACTGCGAGGCAGGAAGTAAGTGAAAGGTCGAGGATACAGGTGGGGGCTGGATCACTCCTTAGCGAGGCTTCAGGAGACAGGAGCTGAATCTGATGTCCGGGCCCTGTTGAGGCCTGGAAACGGGGACTTTATAATGAAATAACGTGCACACTGAGAAGCGTGGCAACATAACTTTACATAAGCCTGATATTCGTAGTATTCACGAGGACTGGGGAATGACATACCAGAGGTGGACACAACTATAATTGCGTCATTAATCGGACATGGGGAATAACATATGCATATTTATCATGCACACATAACATATGATGGATGACACGTAGGGACACAGAACATGGCAAAATTTACTTTTCCACATTCCCTCCTTGTCACTACGTTTCCATCAGGAAACATCAATACTCATGATACCATCTATCATTTCATACAGTACCATTTGTTCATCTCGAATTGTCTTGGAACGGGATTTAGAACGGGGCTTGGGACTAGGAATACAAGAGGTAGCACACATGCCGCAAATCGCAGGGCCACATTGTATACAGAGGCAGCAGCTGAATATGATCGCTACTGCAATACCTAGAAAGGACAAGACTTTCCATCCCCAGGCGGAAATTATATTCCAGAACCAACCGGACCATGTCCAGGTGCCTGGATCTTGGTGTAACAGATGGGCAATTTTATGAAGTCTGGTTATAGCTGAATAAACGGACGGCGCGTTATTTGGAATGAAAATGCAGCAACTAGATCCGATGACTCTACAGGCCCCGCCCCTATCGGCCAGTATGACGTCAAGGACGAGACGATTCTGGAGCACAACAATTCTCATAAAGGATTGCTCTTCGGTTAAGTTACCTAGAGCGGAGGCAGTCTCATCTACTACTGCTTCAAGGGTTCTTGTTAACCTACGGATTAGCTTACTGTTTACAACTGTACCTAAATAAGGGAACACACCTTTATCAATATCAATGAATTGCTCTGCAGCAGTTTCAGTATAATCGACAATCGGGAGGTTTCTCTTGTGTCTAGTATGTACTAGGAAGGAATTCCTATGGTAGTCAGGTGGGGCTAGGAAAACAGGTGGCAGTAGGAAGGCAATGTAACAGGTTCCCTCCCAATCGAGGGGCAGACGAACATATGCAGTATGACCACAAACGAAATAAGAATGACGTGAAGCTTTAAAAATAGATTTCCCACTGTCACTATGCTTGATAATAGTAGTACAATCACTATGTCCTACGTGTACAGAACCATAATTACGGACACATAATTCGCCTTTGACTGGTAATACTGAAATAGCAGGTAAGTCTGGAGTAGTATCAGACTGAACATTCAGGACCATGAAATTCGACGAATAATTACCTAAATTATATACTTCGTTTTCTAGATCTAAACCTGTTCTGTGGGGAAGACCTTGCTTGTCTGGGAAACATGTGCTGTTAAGAAAAGACATATCTGTTGAGGATGACGTTAACGTGGACCATGCTCCACATGAACCATTATGTGAAAAAGGATAAGGAAAAAGTGGCAGAACTCCCTTTAACGTCTGGAAAGGGGGGAGTCGACCACACACCCAACAATTAGTGGCATTGCTGGTCTGGTGTGAATAATGTAACATGCGGATAAATGTGTTGTTGCGCATAGCGAGGCGGTAAGAATATTCGTGAGGAGGCAGATCACTAAACGTGTGCTCTACTGTAGCATTAGCAGACATATTTACATGAGGAACTGGAAAACACAGGAAAAGTGCGTAGCTGGTGCAGGAAATCATTATGCTGAGAAACAATATGAAACTTAGAAAAACGATACATTGAAGTGAACTTCGACTGACTCTCTCACTATGGGGGTCTATTTTATACATGTCAGAAACAGTCTAACCGTTTCACCTAGGGGAGGACTTATACAATCAAACTGACTGACTTATTTTACTAGACCTTAATTTGAGCTTATACTCCTGTTGCGGAGTTTTCTCTAACAAGGGAGGGGTTGTAATAATGTCTTGTGCGGGACAGTCCTTTAAAACAATGTCTTGGCAATCTTTCGAATCCTGGAAATCCTTGGAAATGTTTTTGGAGACTGATTTCAATCCATTGAAAAGTTTTACATGAGAAAGGTGGACCCACCCCTTTCTGCCTTCCAACTTGACGGCAGTTCGGGTGGTCAAGAGGACCTGACGTGGCTCCTTCCAACGTGGTTCCAGCGGACTTGATCTGTCGAAATTTCGGACCATCACAAGGGAGCCTGGAACGACCTCATGCGGTGCCACCTCGGTATTGTCTGGAAATGCGGCGGCAACCTGTGAACGACATGAGTTGAGGGCAGACATCAAGGAAGCTAGGTAATCTGTCAGCATATTACATGAAACATCAGTAATACTTCGGGGTCTAGGAGTACCCCACATGTTAGGGGGGCGGCCGAATACGACCTCATACGGGGACAGACCTGATCTGGAATGTGCGACCATGCGCATATAAAACAAAGCAACTGGCAGAGCTACTAGCCAGTCCACACCTTTGTCCTTACAGACTTTTGCAATACGGATTTTCAGAGTCTGATTATGTCTCTCTACGAGACCGGCTGCTTCAGGATGGCGTACACAATGAAACTTCCACTGGTACCCTAACAAAAGGGAAACGTGTTTCATGAGTTCGGATGAGAATGGCTGACCGTTATCAGAATATACGACTCTAGGGAGTCCATATCTAGGGAAAAATTCACGAACCAACTGCTTGGCAGTGGTCGCGGCTGTGTAATCTGGGACTGGATATGCTTCTGTCCACCTGGACAAAGCGCATACAACTACAAGGACATACTTGAAACCTCGACATCGCTCCATCTGAATATAATCCATCTGGAGGACCTCAAAAGGGTGGTCAGGGGGCTGGAAACCACCTTGTTCCACCGGGACACTTTTACCTGGATTAAACTGACAACATATCATACAGGTACGGACTTTCTGCTTGGCTGCAGCTCGTAAATGCTTGTTGAACCAAATGTTCTGGATACTGTCTAACATAGCTTTTTCTCCTAAATGTGCTGGACTATGTGCGGTATTGATAATGACTTGAACCATAGAGTCGGGGAGAAACCATGTGGCTCTACCCTTCGTTAACCATCCTTGATCTGTCTGGACCCCTCCTTGTTCAGACCACTTCTTGATTTCATCGGGAGTAGCATGTAACTGGATATCTATGACATCTTGTGTAGGGTCCTTAACTGTCATACATGTAGTCAGATCTGGAGTATGTGTCATGTTAACTTGAATGTCTGGAGTCTGTGCTGTAAGCTTGGCTGTGCGATCTGCTAGATCATTACCTTGGGAAATAATGTCAGTAACTTTCGTATGTGCTTTGCATTTCATGATAGCAATAGATGTCGGTAAGTGTATTACATCTAACAGAGCTTGAATGAGGATACCATGCTGAATCTTGGTTCCATGAGAAGTCATGAAACCTCTCTCCTGCCAGAGCACTCCAAAGTCGTGTACAACTCCAAATGCGTAACGTGAATCTGTGTAAACATTAACTTTCAGGTTCTTGGCGTGTATACAGGCTTGTGTCAGAGCAACTAGCTCTGCTGCTTGAGCGGACAGGGTATCAATACGGTGTGTTTCAATAACTTCAGTGTCAGTAGTCACTGCATACGCGGCGACTAGTTCTCCTGTACTAGTTCTCATACATGAACCATCCACATAAAGTGTCAGGTCAGGATCTGGTAATGGAATATCTGTCAGGTCTTGTCTTGGCTTTGTCGTAATGTTGACTACTTCCACACAGTCGTGTGTGGCTGGATTTGAATTAACTGATGGTAACAGTGTAGCAGGATTCAGGATGTTGCAGCGTCTGATTTCTATGTGTGGCTGGAACAGTGTCAATTCATAACCTGTTAAACGTGCAATTGTCAAGTGCTGAGTTTGTGTTCGGTTTAAAAGAACTTCTACTGAATGTGGGACTTGTACTGTCAGGGAGTGTCCTAAAACTATAGAATCACTTTGTCTGATAGCTAGTGCTGTGGCTGCAACTGACTTGAGGCACGCAGGCAACGCCTGGGCGACTGGATCTAATGTGCTAGAAAAATAAGCACAGGGCTTGTATTGTCCTGCTTGATCTTGCGTGAGAACAGACAATGCTGTACCTTCGCGTTCAGTAACGAAAAGTGTAAAAGGCTTACTGTAGTTCGGTGTAGCTAGAACTGGAGCTTGGCATAAAGCTTTCTTTAACTCGTTGAAACTAAGTGTATGGTCAGATGTCCAATGGAGGACAGTCGATACAGCTGCCTCCTGTGTCGTTAACTGTATCAGTGGCTTGGCTAGAAATGCATACTGGGGAATCCATTGTCTACAATAAGAAGTAAGGCCGATAAAGGCACGTACCTCCTTCTGGGTTCTGGGCTGGGGAAGACTCGCTATTAACTGGATACGGTCTGGTGTCAACTGCCTACCCCTCTTGGACAGCAAGTGTCCTAAGTATACCACTTGCTGGACACAGAATTGAAGCTTCGAAGGTGACACCTTGTGCCCCATCTCGGCTAGAAAATACAGAACGGTAAGTGATGCTCGCTCGCAAGCACGTTCAGAACGGGCTGTGATCAGTAGATCATCAACATACTGGAGCAGGGCAGTGTCAGTTGGCATGTGAATGTTGTCTAGTTGTCTCTTGAGTGCTTGACTGTAAATACTAGGGCTTTCTGTGAAACCTTGAGGAGCGCGTGTAAACATATAGCTCCTTCCATTTAAACAGAATCCGAAAAGAAACTGACTGTCTGGATGAATTGGAACACTAAAAAATGCATTCTTGAGGTCTATGACAGTGAAAAACATGGCTTCGGAATCAATGGCTGTTAACAGGGAAGAAATATCTGGGACAACTGGGTACTGAGGAATAATACATTTATTAAGCTCTCGTAAATCAATCACTAATCGATATACTGGGGGTGCATTTGGATCAGTACGTTTCATGACTGGAATGATCGGAGAATTACATACATTGGAGTCAGTTTCTACAACTACTCCTTGAGCTATGAGCTCGTCAATAATTTTGGATAAGGCTGCTACAGCCTCAGGTGGCAATCTGTACTGCCTGATTCGTGGTAACACTACACCTGGCTTGAGAGTCACACGATGGGGTGTGATTTGCATGTAACCTACATCAGTTGGACCTTGCGCCCATAAATGCTGCGGAACATTAGACAATCTTGAATCAAAATCTCGTAATACATAGTGACCCTTAAAGTCACGTAGGAACAGACGTATTCCCTCTGGGGAACAGCAAATAACTGCACCTAATTCTTTCAGTGTCTTAATGCCTAACAGATTTTCTGGACATGACTTAGTAAGTAACAGATCAGTAGTACGGGACAATGGACCTACTTCTAGAGTGACTGGCTTAGATATCTCATTAACTATTGGTTTTCCTGAAAATCCAAGGGAAACATTTCTTGAGCCTGAGAGCGGAGCCCCTGGAACTTCGGCATGACTAATTGTGGTCCTACTTGCCCCTGTATCGATCAAAAACTTTCTGTCTTTCCCTAATACTTGACTGTGAACATAGGGACCTTCTTGATCTACAGGTATCTCGATGAGAGGCAAGCCTACCTCCCTCTCTAGGCTGTTTCATGAATATGACTGATACTCTGGATACTCAGACTGTGCATACTGGTACATCTGTGATGTAACGTGCTGTGTTGCAGCAATAGGCTGCGGTACTGTAACTGTCTGTTGTGCATTCTGTGGCTGAGGAATCTGTGAAACTTGTTCTTGTCTAGGCGGACGTGGTCTTTCTTTAGTCTTACCAGTAGCTATATTGTGTTTCAGAACTGTACACTCATTTATGAAATGACCTGGTTGTTTACAATAATTGCAGTTCCCTTTAACGGGAGCTGCAGGATGACTGGCTTGATTCGGACCCCTCTTCTGACTGTCTTGAGGAACAGATTGTGCAACTAGCACTTTCATTTTCGTGTCTTTCATACGTTTTCTCTCGTGTTCTTGCTCTTCCCTGATTCTATTCTGGTGGTACTGGAGCATCTGGAGCATCTGGGACGGAGTATTTGCTTGCCAGGTGCTTTCGACTTTCAAAACTCGATTTTTAATTGGTGGACTTGAATTCTCGACTAATTTAGTAACGAAAAGGTGAGGGTATGACTCACTACTTGTCTTGAGGCCACTGTTGATACTAAAGCACTTTTCAAACCTAGAATAAAAATCACTAATATCTTCATCTTGTTTCTGTTTACAGGCTGAGATTGCATCCCAGTCTTCTTTTCTCGTTGTTAATAATCTGGGTAAAACTTGAATTAATAATTCTGGTAATTCTTTACATTTCTCTCCAAGACCAGTACCTGGTACACGTATCTTATCTTCAGCTTCTAGAACTGCCCAATCGATCTTTTTCTCTCCCACCTCCCATTCTTTTTCCTTTAGCTTTTCATACACCCCTGCGGGTAGCAGAACTTTTAACATTTTAATGATATCTGGGTAAGTGTATTCTCCCATACGGAGCATGTCTTTTAATTCTCTATGGAACCCTGCTGGATCTTTATCATGACAGGGAATTAATTTCTTCATTTCGAGGAGTTCCATCTTTGTGATCGGAGTGTATACAAACACTCGCTGCATTTCGCCACCCGTTCCTCTGACTGGGTGGACTTCTCGTAACGGATTCTGTCTGTCTATGTAGAATGATTTACTTTCTGGGGGTGAGACATGAACAAAATGCGGGTTCAAGAATGTTCTATATTTGTGACGCTGTTCTAGAATGACACTAATTAAATCGGTACCTAGACCTCTCCATCTATACTGGAGTAACTCGTTCAAGATATCGTGTAACGGACCTGGATCAGAATGTTGACCCTCATACAGAGTAATGAGGTGCTGAATCATATACATACCCACCAGTCGCTGCTCGGCTGGGGGCATTTTCAGGAACATTTGTGCCACTATTTCGTCTGGAAAAGTGGTAGAATCAGTAATCCATCTGACTGCTGATCGGGCTAGTTCCTGTTCATGCATAGTACTTAACTCACTATAACCGATTCGTGATTTCAGAATGTGATCGGTAGCTTGGAATACTTGTTCTAGGGAACCTTGTTCTGGTGCTGGATGATGGAAAGTTGGCTTGTGTTCTAGACGTAAATGGCGATCTGGAAATCTGGGTTTTCCTACATACGCTATTCTGGCAGTATTCTCATCGTCTTCCTCTTCAGGATCAGAGGTACTTTCTTTCTCGCTTACTTGTGCGGCTTTACGCTGTTCGTGTATCTTTATTATCTCTCTACGGATTTTCTTGTACATACTTTCCATGGCACTAATGGTATTGTGCTTTCCTTCGGCTATATTATCACTCCACTTTGTCAGGGTTTTCATTTCTTCCGGGTCTTTAAACGGGTAATCTTGTTCTCTTATTAGACAGTTAATTAAGAACTTTAATATCATACGCTGAATCTCGGCTTTCCTTTGAGACATGGCATCACTAATACTTTGTGGGTCATCCCCTGTACGGATGAAACGATATATCCTGTCTAGATCTTCTTTCATATTCGGCAAGGTGACTAGATACTCGGTCACCCTCCTTACGCGTACTGAATATAAAACCATATTAAACTCGCCTGGGACTGGGTCATAGACACATTCGCCAAGGGCTTGCCTGATTTCTGCGACAGACTTATTACTCTTGGGAGTACGCTGTGATGCTTGAGCATGTAATTCGAGTGCTGATAAACGTTTGTATGGCGGCGGGGTTTGAGGAAGACCTCCTCCCGCGGCCCCTAAACTGGAATCATCAACTGATGCTTTTCGTCCTGGCAGGGTGGGTAATTGTAACGTGGGCTGGACTTGTATGGCGGGCTGACCCGGGGGGGCTGTTAAGGGCACCCCGGTGTCTGGAGGAGCAGGAATTACCTGGTTTACAGGGACTGGCGGAGTGCGAACAGGATTTACATATTCGGGGACTGTGTCGTCCAGATAGGACGAAATAAAAATATCAGCTGCGGTCGGTTTGTGACGTAGCTTGGTCGGAACTAACGGTGGCGGGAAATTACTGGATGCCTCTGGGGTCGCTTTTGGCAAGCCCTCGGCAAGAAGAGGATACATACCCTTAATGAGGGCATTCCTCTGTCTGTCTGATTGCTCAGTTCTAACTCGTTCACCTATCTCGATTAATTCTCTTTCTTGGGCTCGTTCTTGGGATTCTCTACTTAATTCTGACTTTCTGATTTCTTTTTCGGTTCTTTTATGAGCTTCTTTGCGCCATAACTCGATGGCATCTTTCTGTGATTGTCTGGCTTTCTTTTTCCATAATGCCTCTTCTACTCGCATGATGCACTCGGCATCCCATGTACCCGATACGGGCCATCTATACTTTTCTTCTAACTGTTTGGTATACTCTACCCATAAATCTAGATACAATATGGCACTTATGCCATGCTTCTGATACATAAAGTGACCTGGACTGTCCCTGGGCGGGACGGGAACTGCTGCTTCCAGCAGACCCTTTCTAGTTTTTAACTGACGTAACTTGGAAAATATGGGCATGACTGAACTGTAATCTAGACACAATACAATACACAGTAAACACGATACTTATTTCCCATTCATACCACGACATTAAAATACATGAAAAACATTTAAAATAACAGTTCGAACAGAATACTACCTGGAAATACTGAGAACAGAACACATGAATTTTCTCGAGAACAGAACTGACTAGAACAGAAACGAGATGCACTGCTGAAACAGTACGAAACTTACCGGTCTCATAAAGAGACACGTCAGGACCCGCATCCACCGAAGTGGACACTTCGTTTGTGGGACTGTGTACCACCAACCCACAGACCAGAGTCAATCAAACTGACCCTGTCTAGATACCACCCCAGTAACGGTACTCACCGGGCAGCAAGAACGGAAGGCCTCGGACTGGACTTGACTGCTACGACGACGAACTTCGGACTTCAGTTACGGGTGGACCTCCGGATACCTCGGACCTTGGACTCTTGGCTTGGGCTCTGGTCGGGACTCGCCGCGTTCCTCCACCGTCTCGTCTGGATGCTGGACCGCCTCCTCCGTCTCCTCCGTGGGCCTGAGGGATACTTGAGCAGAAATATCTGCCACTGCGCAGAAGAGTTCCGTCACGACTGCAGAGGGTCAGGGGGTCGGCGTGGCTTCACCGACGCGTGGGGAAAGGGCAAGTCCCTGTTCGGGCGCCATTATGTGGTATATAAATAAATAATACCGGATCTATTTTTGGATGAATGAATGAATAACAGATAGCTCAATAAAATAAGAGTCAAGATTCGAGGTAGTAGGAGTTTCTGCAGGTTTATTACAGCATAAGGACAGGATCAGGACAACCTGCATAGAACAGAGGTGACAGGGCCCAGCAGGACAACTGGGGCCCAGCAGGGGAAAAGAGGCCCAGCAGGACAACTGGGGCCCAGCAGGGGAAAAGAGGCCCAGCAGCTGCTGGGGCTAGGTCTGGGATGAGCGCGCTAACATTCAATAACAAAACACAGGCATATATACATAGCGCGAACACATAGCATTACATTGCAGTAGGCGTAGCAGTGGGTGGAGCAGAAGGTGTGACGCGTAGCAGTCGCGAAAGATAACAGTAAAAAGAGGTGTAACTGGGAGTATACATAGACATGTGATGCAAACGTAACAGAATATGTCATGAATGGGCGGAAACATAGGAGGGGGCTACCTAAGGAGCCGGGACCTCTAACCTGGTGGTGCGCGCAAACTGGCAATGACGTGTTACTAGGAGAAGCTGGGGGCTATGAACTCTGTGCTAGGAGCAGAGACTAAAGTCTGGAGGGTCGGAGCGACATGTACCTAAACCCTATCTAGTATCTGATGTTTAGGGAACATGTTGATATAAACTAGAAGTCATGAGGGGAAAAGCTAATTGACTCTAAGACTAGAGCATGCATTTATTCTACATGTAGTGCGTGATGAAGAATATTAAATGACCATTAAATACAGTATTTCTCTTAACATGGAGCCGCATAGGCTAGACAATGACGGAAACTATTGATGCAGTTCAGTAGCTTAGGAATGCAGAGAAGGAGGACTAAACTGATAGCTGGAATCATAACATATTCTTGGCAGACTCAGAGGCAGAGCCAAGCTGCACCGGGCACTGCGAGGCAGGAAGTAAGTGAAAGGTCGAGGATACAGGTGGGGGCTGGATCACTCCTTAGCGAGGCTTCAGGAGACAGGAGCTGAATCTGATGTCCGGGCCCTGTTGAGGCCTGGAAACGGGGACTTTATAATGAAATAACGTGCACACTGAGAAGCGTGGCAACATAACTTTACATAAGCCTGATATTCGTAGTATTCACGAGGACTGGGGAATGACATACCAGAGGTGGACACAACTATAATTGCGTCATTAATCGGACATGGGGAATAACATATGCATATTTATCATGCACACATAACATATGATGGATGACACGTAGGGACACAGAACATGGCAAAATTTACTTTTCCACACTGCCCTAAACATTTCCTAGGCGGTCCCTCCATACGTTCCAAAAGCCCTATTGTCTGGACAGTCAGGTCCTCCAGGAGGGAGATTTTGACTGCTCAGTTCTGCAGGTCTTTCTGGTTTGAGACCATTCACAAGCCCACCTCAAAAGAGGTACCGCTTTTGAGGCAGCCATTGCGGAATAGCAGGAACAGCACAATAATACAACAAGTTAAGATAGAATGTATAACAGCTAGTATTATTCCTAAAATAGCTTGAAAAGATGTCACAAGGCCGGAGGCCACAAGTTTTAAAAAGTGTGCCAGGTCTGTGGTATCAGAAAATATTTGATGTATCAATTCTCAGAAATGCAGGGGGAGAATTGTGTTTAACACTGACTGTATTTAACTAGGCGTTCTCGCCACCTGCAATTTGAAGGTCTCGCATGCTGAAGTGAGAGCCACCTCTTGTTGAAACAATAACGCTTTAAGTATGCTTAGCTTGTTGAAATCAGTTTCTAACATTTGAATGGAAGGCCATAACGAACCATCTACACTCCCATGTAGACGGGGAAACAGGATGTTGTTGCAACAAGAAACTAACTGGGAAACAGATACCAATATACGGAATACCCGCCCGCAGACCGCAACGGTAGTGATTATTAAGAACGAGATAGCTTCAGTTAGAAAACAATGTGAGAATGGGAATAATTGGGGAACAGGAGTTCCTTTTAAAGAACAAGCCAGATTTGGGTCAGAAACATTACAAGCGCTGGAAATATTTACTTGTTTACAAGATCGGCAGTGGAGTCGCACTCCTCCACCGTAAGAAAAACTTCTCTCTCAGCTCATTGACAATGATATGTAAAAGATAGGGCCGACAGCTCATGTATACAACTGCTCTCAAGGGGTTCATAACTACTAACTGGGAAGTGTTTAATGCAGGCATTGAACTGAAAGGTTGAAATAGGCAGCGAGATAACCCTATGTATTAACCACACCGCAGAATGAGTTTCCGCACTAGTGAAAGGAAGTTGTTCAAGCCTTTCAATGTGCAGTATGGTACTACTTGCGTCTTTCATAGCCATTGATTACTGTTTGCGTGTCAAATTAAATGTTAAGAGCAATGCGCTACAATTAAGGTAATACCAAGGAAAGCGTCCATTTTAAGTGTTTGCGTGTCTAGCTAAATTGCATAACGAATCTAAGTTAATTCTGTCCATGACGCATTTTGTACAATATCAATTATGGACGACACAATATTATCTAAAGTATAAATAGGAGATAATAGTGTATGAATACTGTTGTCAACAACAGCAAGCACTTTATCTAAATTATCTTGATCAATTTGGTGTAAAATTAACATAGCTTCCAGTTGCGACAATTTTCAAAGTTCTTTTTAAGCAGCATAAACAAATTGTTTTGTGTTTGGGGATTTTGTTTCTGTTGGACCCGGACTCGTGGCGTGGTCCTACCCCTCCCGCATGGCGGGCCCCGGACAACATCGCCCTCCATCCAGCCCGGGTCGGCCTCGGGCACACCTCTGCACGACCTACAAACCACCAGATCCGCCACCCGGCGGCCCACAACCACGGACACGGCACACTCGGGCCGCCCCAGCATTACCGGTCCCTTGCCCACCCCGGACCCTCATTCCAGGCCCGACGCCATCTTGGGGCCATCACGTCACAGACACGTGGTCCCGGCCCAGCCGCGGCCACGGCCCCAGCGAGCCCGCCATCGAGGCACCAAGAGCCCTCCGGGTGGTAGAGTGGCCACTCCACCAGAGACAAGGAGAGGGGAGTTTCGATGGCTCTCCATCCATCCCCGGATGCCTGGTTTCGATCGGCCTCCGGCCTCCCTGAGCGCTGGCTCCACCCCATGCTGGGTGTCTGGACACCATCATCCCGGCCCCTCTGACCCCCAGGCGAGAGGGTCCGGACATCAAAGGACTCCAGACCTATATCAGGGCCAGCCCCGGAGTAGGACGGCAGTTGTATCCCGGAGTCGAGAAGCCCTGCTGACGCTGTTGCGGCTGACCCTGAGACGAACTCACCTTGCTGTTCTACCTGGAACCTGCTGGCGCTGCCGCGGTCCATCTTCGCTGTAAGCACCTTGGAGCCTGCTGGCGCTGCCGCGGTCCATCTTTGCTGTAACCATCTTGGAGCCTGCTGGCGCTGCCGCGGTCCACACTCGCTGAACCATCTTGGAACCCGCTGGCGCTGCCGCGGTCCACACTCGCTGAACCATCTTGGAACCTGCTGGCGCTGCCGCGGTCCACACTCGCTGAACCACCTTGGAGCCTGCTGGCGCTGCCGCGGCCCAACCTTCCGGAACCCCCCAGCTCGAGGATTGAGAGCTGTGCGTAGAGTCTCCTTGCAACCGACCATCTATAAGACTGTCCCGCTACCTTGCCCTTTGTCATGAGACTTTCCAGATCTCGGGATCTGCTGTATATATTGAAACGATACTTATTGCCAGATAAAGATTGAAAACTCTATCTACGTGTGGTGTACATTTGTAGTGGTGTGGTTACTCTGCTGTACGATTCTAGGAGAGGGCCCTCACGTCGGAGGCCCCTCGACATCGCTCGGTCCCTTCTCTGAAGGAGGGGTAGACCTAGGGGTGGTCAGTCAGACACCTTCTGCCTCCCCTGGGTTCGCCTTTCTAACATTGGTGGCAGGCGCTGCGATCCGAGCCAACGCAAAATCGTACAGAGAGTGATCTACCCGCTACGATGGAAAAACACACAGAGACCATGACGACCCAAGGAACCAACCTACCTGCCGAATTCCAGAAAGAGAAGATAGAAGAATACAGCCACAAAGAACTAAAACAATTCTGTAAAGACATGGGTATCGCTACCACTGGCCTGAGCACAAAAGAGGACTTCAAATCGGCCCTACAAGCCTGGGTGGAAACCCGAGACAGACCACCCCAAGAGGAGAATAGCCCGAACGGGCAACAGGAAACCAGCCCACCCCCGACGGGGGAAAGAACCGCAACACTAAACGCGGACCTCATCTATGAAGACGCTCGAGAACGAGAGTGCAACCGGCTACACGAATTGGAGCTTGCACGACTCCGGCTAGACGGAGAACTCCAGCTAGCGGAGAAAAAGATAGCCCTCGAGCAACTACGGCTGGAGGGGGATCTAGAAGAGAAACGGAGACAACGTGACCTCGAAGAAAAACGACTAGCATATGAACACGAACGAGGCCTGAGAGAACTAGAAATCAAAGCCAAGATCAACGAAGATAGCGCGGCCGGGGCCAAGACCTCGGCCCCTCCCGTGGACACCAAGGTTCACCTACCGAAAGATGTAGTCAAAGAATACTACAAGAACCAGCAATGGTTCAAAGCCTACGAGGTGGCCATGACCGTCCATCGGGTGCCCCTGAAGGATTGGGGCGCCGGCCTGTGGGGAAAGTTCGTCAACGAAGGGAGGGACGCCCTGCTGGAACTCCCTGACACCGAAATGACCTCCTATGAACACATGAAAACGGCCCTACTCACGCGCTACGGACTCACCCCCGAAATGTACCGGCAGAGGTTCCGAGACTGTAAAAAAATCCCCGGTACCACTTGGGTGGAATATGTGAACTTTTTTAGCAGAGCCTTCGAGGGGTGGGTCAAAGGCAGTCAGGTCACTACCTACCAGCAGTTGGTCGACCTTATGTTATGGGAGCACCTCTCCAACAACTGCTTCATTGAACTACGACAGCACCTCCTCGACAGCAAGTTGACCGAGCCGCGAAAGCTAGCGGTCGAAGCAGATCGGTGGGCCAGCAACCGCGTCCACCGGAACACCACAGGAGAATACGGACGAGGGTCCCCGGGGAACCACCGGCCGCGAGGCGGCGGGTCTGGCATCAGCCGAGGCCGAGACCTCCCACCGGGGTCTTCGCCCGCCTCCTCTACACCAGCCTCCAGCCCGAGGGGGGCCAATCCAGCCTGACCGGGGCCACGCCCCAACGTTACGTGCCACAGAAGCCAGCGGCTGGGTCACTATGCCAATGATCCTCTCTGCCCCATGAACCAGCGGGCCGGCACCACCGGGCCCCCCCGGTCGACAAATCACTGCAGCCGCTCTGAGCGAAGAAAAAGATGAAGAAGAAGAGGTCCCTATGGAACCAGAAGAATGGGAGTCCGCGGCCATGTGCCTCGCCTCCCTGGGCGACAAAGACATGATCCCCCGAGACCAGATTCCGATCAACACCCAGAAGTACCGCCAGTGGGTCACCATCAACGGACGCCGGGCCGAGGCTCTCCGTGACACGGGATCCAGCATAACCGCCGTCCGCTGCCATCTGGTGACCCCAGAACAAATCTTGCCCCACGTTCTGTGCCCTGTCCGGTCAGCGGACAATTCCGAGAGCCGGTGCCAGATGGCTCGCATCCCCTTCGAGTGGGGAGGAGTGTCCGGCATGCTGAAAGTCACCGTCCGAGACGATGCCCCGGTGGACTGCCTCCTAGGGAACGACCTGGAAAGTTCCCCCTGGGCACAGATCGAGCGAAGAGAGCATCTGGGGATGGTAGGCCTTCCTGAATGGGTTTGCGTAACGACCCGATCCATGTCCACCCGGGACGCCGTCCCAACCGAAGACAATCTGCCCGAAGAACCTGAATGGCCGGCACCTCCACCACCCGCCACTGCCACAGCCGAACCCGAACTGGGGCCGCAGGGCCCCAGCCATGAAGAACTTCCCGAGCTCGGGCCCCTTCCCGAACTAGCCCAGTGGCGCCAAGAAGGGGGCCCCACCCGCGAGCAGTTCCGTCGGGAACAAAAGACATGTCCTTCCCTTGAGGGATTCCGACAACAAGCCGCCACGCAAGCCACAGGAGACTCCTCGGGGTCCCACTGGATCTATTGGGACCAGGACCTCCTGTACAGTGAACAAAAGATCGGCGAGCTGGGGGCCGGCCGAGTGCTAGTCGTCCCCCTCCACTTCAGAGACTTTCTCTTAAACCTGGCACATGATGTGCCCCTCGCCGGGCACCTGGGGCAGGACAAAACCTACAGCCGCCTGGTGACCCACTTTTATTGGCCAAAGATGCGCAGCGATGTGTACAACCACTGCCGAACATGTCCGACCTGCCAAGCCAGCGGAAAGAGTGGGGGGAAAATCAAGGCCCCACTCCAACCGTTTCCCGTGGTGACCACTCCCTTCGAGCGAGTAGGGATCGACATCGTGGGGCCCCTGGATCCTCCAACCTCTCAGGGGCACCGCTTCATCCTCGTCCTGGTGGACCATGCCACCCGCTACCCAGAAGCTATCCCCCTCCGGACTATCACAGCCCCCGTAGTGGGTCGGGCGCTAATGGGGATCTTCTCTAGAGTCAGCTTCCCCCGAGAGAACGTAAGTGATCGGGGCACAAACTTTATATCAAAATATATGCGGTCCCTGTGGCAACAGTGCGGGGTCGCATATAAGTTCACCACCCCGTATCACCCTCAAGGGAATGGACTAGTGGAGCGATTTAATAGGACCCTGAAAGGAATGATCAAGGGCCTAGAAGAGCCCCTCCGGCGCAAATGGGACGTTCTGCTGCCATGCCTCCTGTTCGCCTACCGGGAGGTACCCCAGAAGTCCCTGGGGTTCAGCCCCTTTGAACTATTATATGGACACCCTGTGCGAGGCCCCCTCAGCCTGGTCAAGGAAGGCTGGGAGCTTGCCGCCTCCGATACTCCGCCCGATGTTTTCCGATACCTCTTGACTCTCCGCAACCAGACTCGCAAGTTCCGGGAACTAGCCGAAACCAACCTGAAGGCCAGTCAAGAGGAGATGAAGCGCTGGTATGATGAAAATGCCTCGTCCATTGAATTTGAGCCGGGCCAGCAGGTCTGGGTCATGTCCCCGGTCGACCCCGGCGCCCTCCAGGACAAATGGACGGGGCCCTTCAAAGTGGTGGAGCGCAAGAGCCCCGTCACCTACCTAGTGGACATGGAGTCCCCCCGGAACCCCCTCCGGGTCCTACACGCCAACCGGCTCAAGCCCCACTTTGTCCGCACCGAACTGAGCCTGTTGTTGGCTACCGATGACGGAGCAGAGGACGACTCCGAGCCTCTACCAGACCTCCTGAGCACCTCCGAGAAAGATGGCTCCGTCGAGGGGGTCTCCCTCTCTCCCGCGCTGACACCCAAACAGCGCCAGGACTGCCAGAAACTGCTGGGTCAATTTGCGAACTTATTTTCCCTCACCCCCGGAGTCACCCAGTGGTGTGTTCACGACGTCGACACCGGGGACAGTCCGCCCGTGCGGCACCGAGCCTACCGCGTCCCCGACCGAGTCCGGGCCTGCATCCAAGCCGAAGTTTCCAAGATGCTAGCCCTAGGGGTAGTCGAACCCTCAGACAGTCCATGGGCCAGTCCCGTCGTCCTGGTCCCTAAGGCCGCCGCCCCCGGGGTGCCCCCGGAGCTGCGGTTCTGTGTCAACTACCGGGGACTGAATGGCGTCACCAGGACCGATGCCCATCCCATTCCCCGAGCGGATGAACTGATCGATCGCCTGGGAGCCGCCAGGTACCTCAGCACCTTCGACCTCACGGCCGGATACTGGCAAATCGGCCTCACGCCTGGGGCACAAGAACGATCCGCTTTCTCGACCCCCGATGGCCACTTCCACTTCAACGTGATGCCCTTCGGCATGAAGAATGCTCCGGCCACCTTCCAGAGACTAGTGAATCTGGTGCTGGCAGGGCTGGAAGAGTTCAGTGCCGCCTATCTGGACGATATTGCGGTGTACAGCCTCTGTTGGGACGAGCACCTGGCCCACCTCTGGAAGGTCCTGACGGCCCTCCAACGGGCCGGACTAACGATAAAAGCCAGCAAGTGCCAGATCGGTCAAGGGTCCGTGACCTATCTGGGACACCAAGTGGGGAGCGGCCAAGTGGCTCCCCTTCAACCCAAGATCGACGCCATCCAGGCCTGGGAGCCCCCCGTCACCCAGACCGCCAACCGAGCCTTCCTGGGGCTCACTGGATACTATCAGCGGTTCATAAAGGACTATGGGAGCATTGTGGGGCCCGTCACAGAACTAACCTCCAAGAGACTACCCCCGAAGGTGCACTGGACCCCCGAGTGCCAAGTAGCCTTTGAGACACTAAAGACTGCCATGTGCACCGCCCCGGTGCTCCAGGCCCCCGACTACAGCTGAGAGTTCATCGTCCAAACTGACGCCTCGGAACACGGCATTGGGGCCGTACTCTCCCAAATGAACTCTGACGGAGTCGACCTTCCTGTGGCATTCATCAGCCGGCGCCTGCTGGCCCGAGAACAACGATGGAGCACCATCGAGAGGGAAGCATTCGCCATCGTATGGGCCCTAAAGAAGCTCCGGCCCTACCTCTTCGGCACCCACTTCCGAGTACAGACCGACCACCGGCCCCTGCGGTGGTTGATGCAGATGCGGGGCGAGAACCCGAAGTTGCTACGTTGGTCCATCTCCCTCCAAGGGATGAACTTCACCGTGGAGCATCGCCCTGGCAACGACCACGCCAACGCTGATGGCCTCTCCAGATTCTTCCGCCTTGGCGAGGAGAATCCCCAAGAAGATGGGTGACTCTCCCCTGCCTTCAGCTGGAGGGGACAAGTGTTGGACCCGGCCTCGTGGTGTGGTCCTACCCCTCCCGCATGGCGGGCCCCTGACGACATCGGCCCTCCATCCAGCCCGGGTCGGCCTCGGGCACACCTCTGCACGACCTACAAACCACCAGATCCGCCACCCGGCGGCCCACAACCACGGACACGGCACACTCGGGCCGCCCCAGCATTACCGGTCCCTTGCCCACCCGGGACCCTCATTCCAGGCCCGACGCCATCTTGGGGCCATCACGTCACAGACACGTGGTCCCGGCCCAGCCGCGGCCACGGCCCCAGCGAGCCCGCCATCGAGGCACCAAGAGCCCTCCGGGTGGTAGAGTGGCCACTCCACCAGAGACAAGGAGAGGGGAGTTTCGATGGCTCTCCATCCGTCCCCGGATGCCTGGTTTCGATCGGCCTCCGGCCTCCCTGAGCGCTGGCTCCACCCCCTGCTCGGTGTCTGGACACCATCATCCAGGCCCCTCTGACCCCCAGGCGAGAGGGTCCGGACATCAAAGGACTCCAGACCTATATCTGGGCCAGCCCCGGAGTAGGACGGCAGTTTTATCCCGGAGTCGAGAAGCCCTGCTGACGCTGTCGCGGCTGACCCTGAGACGAACTCACCTTGCTGTTCTACCTGGAAGCTGCTGGCGCTGCCGCGGTCCACCTTCGCTGTAACCACCTTGGAGCCTGCTGGCGCTGCCGCGGTCCATCTTTGCTGTAACCATCTTGGAGCCTGCTGGCGCCGCCGCGGTCCACACTCGCTGAACCATCTTGGAACCTGCTGGCGCTGCCGCGGTCCACACTCGCTGAACCATCTTGGAACCTGCTGGCGCTGCCGCGGTCCACACTCGCTGTACCATCTTGGAACCTGCTGGCGCTGCCGCGGTCCACACTCGCTGAAACCATCTTGGAACCTGCTGGCGCTGCCGCGGTCCACACTGGCTGAACCATCTTGGAACCTGCTGGCGCTGCTGCGGTCCACACTCGCTGAACCATCTTGGAGCCTGCTGGCGCTGCCACGGCCCAACCTTCCGGAACCCCCCAGCTCGAGGATTGAGAGCTGTGCGTAGAGTCTCCTTGCAACCGACCATCTATAAGACTGTCCCGCTACCTTGCCCTTTGTCACGAGACTTTCCAGATCTCGGGATCTGCTGTATATATTGAAATGATACTTATTGCCAGATAAAGATTGAAAACTCTATCTACGTGTGGTGTACATTTGTAGTGGTGTGGTTACTCTGCTGTACGATTCTAGGAGAGGGCCCTCACGGTGGAGGCCCCTCGACATCGCTCAGTCCCTTCTCTGAAGGAGGGGTAGACCTAAGGGTGGTCAGTCAGACCCCTTCTGCCTCCCCTGGGTTCGCCTTTCTAACAGTTTCCAAAAGGAAATCTGATATATTTATATCGTTGGGCAGGAGAGAAAGATGTTGTTTGCGTAATGCTCTAACAATTGTTGACATTATTTACCTACGGAATAAGTAGTAACAGTGGTGGAATGCGGGACTGATACACACAGAGCCTTTTCCACCCCAAGATCATGGCAGACTGTGATGAAACCAGATGCAGATGTTGTCCTGCCCAGGAAGTGAAATTCTTGCATCTTGCCTAGCTGTGCCCCCTTGAGGCTAAATACAGGCTGACAGCTTTAAATATGTTCCCCATGTGATTCCTTAGACCCACTGACTTACCCTGTTGATGGGTTTGTTGGGGTAAGTGAGGGATGTCCTGACTGGGGTATGAAACTGTGGAGCACTTGCTGTATTCCTAGTAATACGGTGCATGTGGACAAGGCCCAAACCCATCAGCCCAAGACTAACTGATTCTGTTAGAGCTGTCCGCAGCAAATGACGTGGTTTCCATGTCACCCTCCTTCACAGTTTATTTGGTGTAGATGGCACCCTGAATTGGATGGGTTCCTTTCTCTCAAAACGTAGTGAAATGGTAATACTCCTCCCACTACTTCAAAGCGCCTGTGTATAATTGTGGCACCCCGCAAGAGATCAATTCTTAATCCTACAATCTTCAATATCTGTATCCCTTCTCTTGCTTCTCTTGTCCGTTACTCAATTTTCCAACGAGCACAGTCCGATACAAGCCAATTTCTTCTACTGGACGTGAGCAGAGACCCTCTGGAAATAGGAACATTGCCTTCAATAGAGACAAGGCTGATGCCCTGCTGTTGGGTCAACATTCCATCTCTTGGTCTCTTGCATGGTGGTCTGCAGAATTCTGGTATCACCCCTCCCCCACTTCTTCAGATAAAAACATGGGAATCTAGTTTGATAGGTGACATCCTTCTCCAAACACATCAACCAGCTTTTCAGGCGCCTGTTGTTCCTTCTTCGAATGCTGAGAAAGATTGTCCTTCTCCATCCCACAGAATCCAGGAACAATGAGGTTCCTTCGCTGGCTACAGGGATTCATCGTGCTGGAGCGCGTTGATTCGTGCATATCCTAGTTGACCTTGGGGGCCCAATAAGTGCTTTCTGATGAATCTTTGGTTGCAAATGAGGCAAATATCAAGTTCAGTGCATTTCAAGGATGCCAAGCGCATTAGGCTCCATAAGAAAGCCAGAGAGGATAATTCAACCTATAAAGGTTTATCAAAGGATTAGTAAAGTTACAAACTTGAATTCTCAAATTAGTGATGACTCAATAATCAATATTTGAATGCAATAATCAATACATATTTCAAAGCAATCCAAAAGGTAATAAAAGCAAAGACAAACCATTACAAAGCTGTTTCAAGAAGAAAGAAGGGAAAGTCAGGGGGCACCTGCCCTGCTGCACCAGAGAAAGGTTTCATGAGTTAATCGGGGAAAAGGCATCTGAAAAGATCAGAAAACATCTGAAAAGCTGTAAGGAACATCTCCAAATTATCTGAACTGATGTGTCTACATTACATTATTTTTAAATCACACAATTCTAATATGTTGATATCTACACATGGCTCCCACATACAGTGAACCAATCAGAATTAAGGCATAAAATGATAGCTAAGCTCATATGTTTCTAAAGCTACTACAGCATGAGTTATCGATAACAGGACTTATTATATTTAGGCCAAGCTTGTAAACCCATTGTACAACGATTGCATAAATAAAAACATGTCACATGACAACAGAACACCATGTACACATCATGATAATATACGTTGAGTTGACGTCCTGTAAAATAAAAAGACACATTAGGAAAACAATATGGCAACCAAATGTTAACCATTTAAATGTGGCTTTCATGAAATATTATTCATCTAAATCTGAATAACACACAGTGAAAATATTCTTCTGTGCACATGTTAGTATCACCTCAGACTCCGGGAGTCAGCAAACATAACACCCCCTTATTGCCCCCCCCCACCCCCCCTTGCAATGCAGTTGGCAACTTCTGCAGCTTGTCTCTAGATTCTTCCAGATCCTTCATCTTGTCAAACATACCTGGACATAAATACATCACAGTAGGAGGGTGCAGAAATGCAAAGAAACGCAAAGAAACATGAAAACACCAAACATGCGGAAAGGTGGGCCAGGTGCAGCATAAACAAAACCACCAACTCAACAGCCAGAAGAGCAGACATTAGGAAGCCTTTGTCCAGGTCACCCTGCATCGGAATCTCTTGAGAGGGAAGCATTAGAAGATCTACCCCTACTATTAATCTTTAGATGACATCTCTACTTCAGCTTCGAGACGCGGGGGGGTTTCTTAGAGAGGAAAGGTGTCAGTGATGGAGTATTCCTGAGAAGTCTCTCCCCCATTAGATGGGTCAAGGAGCAGCAAAGAGTAGCAAGCACGCGATCAGATGCTCTCTGTCCAAAAGACAGATGGGAACGGGTTAACGGTCCTTCTCCTCGGGGCATCATATACTCGAAGTTACACTTTGACAAATGTCCCATAATGCTTTTCTCTGTTCAACTATGTCTCTGCGTCTCCTCCAACTCCAAGTCTGCATGTTTCCTTTTTCTTTCCTTTTATTCAGTTTGCAGCTTTTCTCCATTGCATTTTGACCCACTCATTGAAGGAATCATTTTTACTCCTCTTATAAAAAGAAATAGACATATCACCAAAATTACAATGATTAGTGTGTGGTTTAGTATCTTGCCTAATGATCAATTACCGATACAAGTACCCACTCATCTGTCTTAGAAACCCCCCTTCTTATTGCTTTCCAGGCCCCTGTCTCCTCTAACTCCTTCTCTAGAAACATCCAGCATGTTATTGATAATCTTGTACAGTGTGTTACTTGTTTCCGGTATGTACATACAGTGCTACTGAATACGGTAGACTCCACCCTCTTTCGCAAGTGAGATATCTACAGCAAGTCTGTTCCGCATAAACCTTCACTGGCTCCCAATACACAAACACGCTCAATTCAAATCCTCACACACATTCCAGGCACTAGACAACTCGGGCCCCACCTATCTGAATAGCCGCATCTCCTTCCACCTCCACCAACCCCCAGACACATTCACGCCACAGGACTCCTACTCACACACACACAAAGAGCCAGATCAGGAGGACGGGCATTCTTTTACATCACTCCTAAAGCGTGGAACAACCCCCCACTCCACATCAGAGCCCCTCCTCTCTTCTGGAATTCCACAAGAAACTGACACCATAGGTACCATAGGCAGGCACAGGCACACACACCTGCGCAGTCCAGGATATGCCCTTGTGGGTGATAGTGCACTTTACCAGCATGCATTACGTAACATATGGACCACTCTGACACCCTCCATGCACCAATCTAGTCTGTACCGACATGTACGTTTTTCTGCTTTGCTTCAAAATCATCTCTGAAGTCCCATGTGTAACCCAAAATATCATGTGAGGACTTTGACTGCCAACAATTACATCCCGCTGTACCCGGGTGCAAACCTAGAACAAACTGTGGCAAGAAACCACAGAGATGTTCCCAGTCTTGATTTTCGACGCCGCTGTGCTGCCTAAAACATGCTTTAGCCTCTCAGAATGGGCATGAACAGATCATTTGGACTCTTGGGTGGTTCTGATTATTTGAAGCCGCTCAACCTCCTTTTGCGGATTCTTCATTTTCAAATAGGCAATCGCTTGGTTATACCTGTCCATAAGAGTAGGGGACGGCACCTGAGTCTGAGCATCTCTCTGGCTCAGTACCTGGCCCAGCTGCGGCCACCTTGCACTCTGTGCAGAAAGCAAGATGGACCAAAATATCAAAGAAGGTGTTTGAGTCCTATAGAAATCTTCACAAACCTCTATACTTGAGGGTACCATAGGTCAGGATTCTCCCACAGTTTTGGAAACTGATTAGTAAATGTGGAAAGCTCACTACAACTCCAAGGGGAGTGTGCATTTCCATGCACATGGACCTCTCTTGCCGGGTAAGCTGTATCTACTGATCGCTCTAACCAGGTTCCATTCTTATCCCACCTCTAGGATCTTTCTGTTTCTGTTTCTTTTGCTTTTTGGGCCATATCTCCATGTGCTTCTGTGAGTTATTCAATTTTCTGATACATCCTACCAATTCCTTAACATACGGCTTTAAGCCCGATGGCCGCCGCTCTTCACAGTATCCTTATTCCTGAACATTTCGATGTTCTTCTCTAATTGTTTTACTTTATTCAGGTCCACTGCATACTCTGTGGCTAAGAGTTTCACAAGCATGCCTTGCAGCTTCCCTATTCAACACTAAGGGGCCTATTTAAGAGGCCGTGCGTCACTTTTACGCCGCCGTTGCGTCACTTTCTGTGAAGCACCAGCGGTGGAAAACAAGCGCCTTGTTGCGCCATATTTACAAAGGGACGCATCTAGGCAGATGCATCACTTTGTAAACCCCTGCGCCACATTATACCTGCATCAGGTATAATGTATGCAGGGGGGCGTTTTGACGCAAGAAAGGGTCGTAGAAGTGACGCAGTGAAATCTATGAGGTTTCACTGCGCCACTTGGAGGACACAAATCCGTCAATATCTTGAGGCAAGTGTAAGACTGACGCAGGCGCTTTCACATGGGACTTGCCCAAGTGAAATGACCCATTGCTGGAGTTCCATCACTTTTGTGACACACCCCAGCAATGCGTAATTTATGCGCCTACAGATGCATCAGAAATACTGACGTATCTGTAACTCCTTGCACCATGATGCGTCATAATTTAAATATGCGCCTCATTGGTGTCGCAGGGAGAGCGCAGTGAAAAGTGACGCTTCGCTCTGTTGTCGCAGCGTTGCGTCACTTCTCATAAATGAGGCCCAAAGGTTCTTCTCCATTGTGGACATCTATGAACCCCAAGTCAAGGCTTCTCTTTCAAGCACCTCCGATGCTGCCTTTAATCTTCGAACATTCAAGTCTCCAGGAGAGATCTCCTTCGACGGGATTGGTGGCTCTAGATCTGCACCAATAACAGGCAGGTTTATCCGACTTCTCCTCCTGTGTGAGCGTGTGATCCCAAATCTAGAGTAGTATCCGTGCCTGGTGCACTAGGAGGTGTGGTGGCAAAGTGATGCACCTGGGGCTGTAATGATAACAGCTGTAGTATCCCTCAATAATGGATTTGGAGTGACCGGGGGCAAGCCTGCCTCTGGGGGACTAATGTCAGTTTGATACAGCTCCTTTCCTTTTGCTTTTGGTTGTTTGTTGTGTCTGCACACTGCATAATCAGTCTTGTCTTGTCTTAGTGTTATGAGCACTGAAAACACTGAGTGCTGCATCTTTTCAAATACTGTATTTGATATACGGGTTATAAAGGAAACAGTTACTAATTGGAAAATATGAATTATGATGCATGTGTGTTGAAAGGCTAGTTTTCTCCTTCTCTTTCCTTAGTTTGACTTAATGTAGCAGAAGGTTTTGATTGACGATACAACTGAAATATTCAAATAAATACACTAAATAAATCCCAGGAAACCACTGTCTCTTGATATAGCAGACAGACAGGCCCTTGGGGGCCCCTGGCATCCTTGATACACTTCTGCAAGAGGCCTATGGAGGCTCCTGGGATCCTGCCTGATACACGACAGTGACCCTGAGCTGTCTGCTAAAGGGGATGGAGAACTGGAAGCACCAGGTGATGTCCCTGGGTCTGGAGCATGAGTGTGAATACACAGGGTTAACCCACAGCCGCAGCTTCCTCAGAGGGGTTCTTAGTCAGTATGGCAGGTGCCTCATTGTGCCACGTCACTCTGCCTGGCACCCAACATTATATTAAGTTCAAGCCATGTGTCACCATAATTTGTTTTTTGTTTGAATGTTTTTATAGGTAAATAAATATCAAAATAGAATCCTGAGATGCATCACAGAGGAGCCTAGCACAGCTGGCCGCTGCTGGCCATGGGTGACAAGGGGGTGGGGTGGGGGTGGGGGGGGCGAGTTGACAGTGGGTGGGGCATGAAAGCAGGGGGGAGGGGCTGGCATCTGGGCTGCTGCTCCTACAGTCTTGCTCCCCCAGAGGGGGCCCCTCGCCTCTTGAAGGGCCCTGGGAGCTGCGCCGGCTTCTGTGTAAGGCGGGAGGCTGGCAATGGATAGGGCGACGCTAAAGACTTCAAAACATATTTCAAGACAAGGGAATGGGGAGAGCAGCAGATGTGATGCCCTCGACCTGACCTGACGGTGTCTGAGTCACAGGGAACATGTGCGGGGGGGGGGGGGGGATCAGGGGGGAGGGGGTCTAGGAATCTGGGCGCCAGGGACATAGGACGAGTGTTATCTTCCAGGTTACACCTGGCCTGGAAATGTTCATACAGAGGGTTATGATCAGGCTTTTTTCGGTTGCAGTCAAAATCTAAGACATGAAAACATTGTAAATGCTAGTTTAGAGCTATGCAGCCAGAACCTACAGCAGTTTGCCTTCTGTAATATGACTTATATTCATATGCCAGAACCAGGATTACCAGCCAGCTCTGCAGGTACTGGGGTCAAGAGGGGGGGCACTGTCCAAGGGTCAGAAGAGGGGTGAATTGGAAAGGCTCACCAGTGACTTCAATTTAATGCATGTAGTGATGTTTTACAAATATGTTTCTCACATTCATATACTTTTTTTTTTTATCTAGGAGAACATTTGGAAGAACTTGGTGAGTGTTTCTTAATGAATGTACTCTGTTTCGCTTCAGAGCATCCAGTGGAGGGCTGCAGAGGGTAATAAGACAACATGCGTGTTAAAGTGAACGTGTCTGTCAACATGAATCTAGTAAAGCACATTTACTTATACACAAGGCATGGTTGAGTGCTAACATATGTACCTTTTAAATGTATGTAACTGCAGGAAAGCAGAGGCGTATGCTAAATCCTTCTGGTAGCATACAAGTTTTTAAAATACTGTAAAGTGAGAGGTAATCGTAACATGCATCACAGCTGAGCATAAAATGCGCCCCAGCTGAGCGTAAAATGCGTTCCAGCTGAGCGTAAAATGCGCCCCCGCTGAGCGTAAAATGCGTTCCAGCTGAGCGTAAAATGCGCCCCCGCTGAGCGTAAAATGCGTTCCAGCTGAGCGTAAAATGCGCCCCCGCTGAGCGTAAAATGCGCCCCCGCTGAACGTAAAATGAACCCCAGCTGAGCGTAAAATGCGCCCCAGCTGAGCGTAAAATGCGTCCCAGCTGAGCGTAAAATGCGTCCCAGCTGAGCGTAAAATGCGCCCCAGCTGAGCGTAAAATGCGTCCCAGCTGAGCGTAAAATGCGCCCCAGCTGAGCGTAAAATGCGTCCCAGCTGAGCGTAAAATGCGTCCCAGCTGAGCGTAAAATGCGTCCCAGCTAAGCGTAAAATGCTTCACAGCTGAGCGTAAAATGCGTCCCAGCTGAGCGTAAAATGCGTCCCAGCTGAGCGTAAAATGCGTCCCAGCTGAGCGTAAAATGCTTCACAGCTGAGCGTAAAATGTTATCGCAGTTTGAGCAGGCTCTCACCACCGGCTTTTGGCTGGTACTAAAAATTACAATATTTTGAAGCAGGGCAGCGCAGCGACCCTTCCTGCTGTGCGTCCATTTAAAGGGCAGGAAAGCCCCGAATCTAAATGATACAGAGCATACCTGTTCTCCCCAGTGCCAGTGCACCAACAGCAGCTGGGCGCCAGCACAAACACCCTTGCATCACTTTGGAAAGCTGCCTGCCCTGAGGTACTGATTGCTTGTGTGCAGGAAGGGACACCTTCCTGCACAAAAACAATCATTAAAGGCATGTTTCTCTTTATTCCGCAGCGCGCATAGAAAGAGGAAAAAAGGAGGAGTAATAAAGGTCTTTCTCCTCGGTGCTCCTCCTTAGGCCTCCCCTGGGGAAGCGTAGAACTCTGGTGCATTCCCAATGTTGTAAATCTGGGAATGTGTGACGTAACTTAGATTTTGCCTGGGAATGCCCACAGCAACACCCATGAAATGCCCCTTTCACTCAGAGTTATGCATCAAAGGGGAAAGTCATGCAGGCTGACTTTACGTGGCCTTGTGAATATGGGGAAGCTCTTTTGCGCAGCAGAAACAAAAAGCGATGCGGCGGAATGGGCTTGTAAATAAGCCTCTGAAAATGGAGATATGAAAAATGCCAAATGAGCAGGAATATGATTTGCGCATGGTTCCTCATTTGTGGCACCAGTGTAAAAGGCAGCATCATGAATGTATGAGCTTACTCGGAGCAGAGCCGTATATCTGTTTTTAAGATATTGAACTGTCTAAAGCATACACCTAAGTGACAGATTGTCAATTAGTGTTTTTAAGATGAACTAACTGCAGATCCAAAAATAGTGGTTCTCAGGTGTATACTGTATGCAAAATACAGACACCTCTTGGAGTTCAGCTTGCGGAGCATTAATTAGGACGTCAAGTTAAGTTATCTCTTGATATCAATCAATCAATCCATTTGTAGAGCGCACTACTCACACGTGAGGGTCTCAAGGCACTGGGGGGAGAGCGGGGGTGCTGCTACTGCTTGAATAGCCAGGTCCTGAGAAGTCTCCTGAAGGTCAGCAGGTCCTTGGTCTGTCGCAGGCAGATGGGGAGGGTGTTCCATGTCTTAACGGCAAGGTGGGAGAATGATCTACCTCCACCGGTTGCTCGTAGGATGCGGGGACGGTGGCGAGGGCAAAGTCAGCGGAGCGAAGCTGTTGGTTCGGGGTGTAGAAGGTGAGTCGTTCGTTGAGATATGCCAGTCTGGTGTTGTGGAGTGCTTTGTGCGCATGGGTGAGGAGCTTGAAGGTGATCCTCTTGGTGATGGGGAGCCAGTGCAGATCTCGCAGATAAGGTGTGATGTGGCTGTAGCGGGGGATGTCGAGGATGAGGTGTACTGAGGCGTTCTGTATACGTGGGAGAAGTTTCTGGAGTTTGGCCGAAGTTCCTGCGTAGAAGGCGTTGCCTTAGTCCAGCCTGCTGCTGACGAGTGCTTGGGTGACCGTCCTTCTGGTTCCGGTGGGGATCCATCTGTAGATCTTGCTGGGCATGCGGAGGGTGTTGATGCAGGAGGAGGAGACGGCGTTGACTTGCTGGGTCATAGAGGGCGTTGAGTCCAGGATGAACCCCAGGTTGCGTGCGTGGTCAGTGGGCGACGGTGCGGCTCCCAGCTCGGCCAGCCACCATGAGTCGTCCCAGGCGGAAGGGGTGGAGCCAAAGATGAAGACATTTGTCTTGTCCGAGTTCATTCTCAGGTGGCTGTTCTTCATCCATTCGGCGACGGCCTTCATTCCTTTATGGAGGTTGGTTTTGGCGGTGGTGGGGGCCTTAGTGAGGATGAGGATCAGCTGGGTGTTGTTGGTGTATGAGATGAAGTTGAGGTTGTGCGATCGGACGATGTTGGCGAGCGGTGCCATGTAGATTTTGAAGAGTGTCACACTGAGGGATGATCCTTGGGGTACGCTGCAGATGACCTTGGTGTCTTGAGATCGGAATGGAGGAAGGCGGACACTCTGAGTTCTGCCAGTGAGGAAGGAGGTGGTCCAGTCCAGGGCTTTGTCATGGATCCCTGCGTTGTCGGGGGATGTGCGTAGGGTGTGGTGGCAGATGGTGTCGAAGGCAGATGAAAGGTCCAGGAGGATGAGGGCAGCGGTTTCTCCGCTGTCCAGCAGGGTCCCGATGTCGTCGGTGGCGGCGATGAGTGCTGTTTCAGTGCTGTGGTTGCTGCAGAATCCAGATTGCAACGGGTACAGGATGTTGTTCTCTTCGAGGAAGGAGGTCAGTTGTCTGTTGACACTTCTCTATGACTTTCGCCGGGGCGGGAGAAGGGAGATGGGCCGAAAGTTCTTGGGATCCTTAGGGTCCACCTTGGGTTTCTTGAGTAAGGCCTTGATTTCGGCGTGCTTCCAGCTCTCCGTGAAGGTGGCGGCTTTGAAGGAGTTGTGGATAATCTTGCGGAGATGGGGTGTGATGGTCGAGCTTACTTTGTTGAAGATGTGGTGCAGGCAGGGGTCTTATGGTGAGCCAGAGTGGATGGTGTTCATGGTTTTTATTGTGTCCTCATTGTTGACGTGGGTCCAGGAGAGCAGGGGGTCAGTGTGGCTGTGGTGCGGTGAGTCTGAGGTGTTGGTGGCTGTCATGGATGTCTGCGATCTTGCGGTGGAAGAAGGTGGCTACGGAGTCGCAGACGTCTTGCAATGGCAGGATGTCGTTGGCGAGTTCCTTCACGAAGTTGAAGAGCTCTTTGCTGTTGTGTGCTTTGTTGTTGATGCGGTCCTTGAAGGAGCTTCTCTTGGCGGTTCGGATGAGTTGGTGGTGTCTGCGGATGGCACTCTTGTAGGCTGCATTGCTGTCCGGTGTCTGCTTGCGGTGCCACTTCTTCTCGAGCCTACGGCAGGTCTGCTTGGATGCTTGGAGGTCGGCGGTGAACCAGGTGGCTTTTCTTTTGGTGCGTCTGTTTGAGGGTTTCTTGATCGGAGCAAGAGTGTTGGCGCAGTCTTCGATCCATTGTCTGAAGTTACTGGTGGTAGTGTCGGTGTCTGTGGTGTCAGTTGGTGGGTTTCGGGTGGTGATTAGCTGGTCTTCGGTGACTTTGCACCAGCTGCAATGGGGAGTCCATTGTGTGGTGTATGGTGATGCGCGGTGGGCTTCTCAAAGATGAAGTGGATGCAGCTGTGGTCGGTCCAGTGGAGTTTGTGGTGTGGCTGAAGGTGACGTGGTTGTGGGTGGAGAAGATGGGGTCGAGCGTGTGTCTAGCAGAGTGGGTGGGAGTTGTGACAAGCTGTTTGAGTCCGAGGTTGGCGGGGTTGTCAAGCAGGGTGGTGGAGTTGCTGTCGTTGGTGTTCTCAAGGTGGAAGTTCAGGTCTCCGAGGAGGATGTAGTCTGTGATGTAAGGGCCTGCATGCTGACGAAGTCGGCGATGGTGTCGCTGAACTATGGCCGGGGTCCGAGTGTCTGTAGATGAGGGTGGTGTTGGGGTCGATGTGGATCTGGAAGTGCAGGTGATCAGCAGCACTGAGGGTGTTGTCGGTGCTGGTTGAGATTCTGAGGGTGTTTCTGTGGGCAATGGCGAAACCTCCTCCTGGTCCGTTGGTACGGTACCTGCGGGTGATCTTGCAGTCGTCCGGGATGGCTATGGCGATGTCAGGTGCCAAGGAGGGGTTCATCCAAGTCTCCGTCAGAAAGGTGAAATCCGGGAGGAGGAGTCGAGTAGGTCCCAGAGTTCGATGGCATGCTTGCGGGCGGAGCAGGTGCTAAGTAGTATGCATCTGAGGCTTTTGCATCTTACCTCAGTGGATGGGGTGGTGGCTTGGAGACTGGTGTAGCTGCTGCTCCGACAGGAGAAGGGTCCTTGGGTGCGCTTCAGGGTGGCCCGGAAGCAGGTGTGTGATTGGCCAACGTTGAGAGCGTGGAGGGTGCTGGCATCATAGCGGTGTTGGGTGACTTGGCGTTCGCGGGGGCCAGTGGGTCTGGCACTGGGCACGGTCTGGGCACAGATTGGCTTGCCTTAGGTTGCCATAAGAAGGGGAGGTGGGAGGGAGGAGCAGGTGGGAGGCGGGAGCGTTTGGGCGAACCCGCAGGGGATGCAGCGACGCGGGGAGGCGAAGACTGAAAAATCCTAGGAAGGGCTGAAGGGGAAAATCGTACAGAAAATGAAGTACAAGTGCAGTAGAAAACAGACTAAAACAGAGCTATCACATATACAGATGCAGTAACAGAATACTGCAGACAGAATATAATACAAATACAGATAACAAAAAATGCAAAAAAAGGAACAGAGCGAGCAGACAGATGCTTATGGCTCACCACTGGGCCACCAGCGATTAGGCGCAGGCGGGAGCCTGTGGTTGGAGGGCCTCGAACTCGCAGGAGTAGCAAGATCCGGGTGCAGGGGTATGGGCACAATAGGTGGAGCTGTGCGACATGGGGAGCAACCTGCTTGGTAGCGTCAAGGTTCGCTCTCCTCACTGTGCAGTGGCCGCCATAAGAAGGGGAGGTGTAACGGAGGAGCAGCTCGGAGGCGGGAGAGATTGGGCGAGTGAGGGGGGCGGGCCGATATTAAGCAATGATGGATGCAGGAAATATTGATCAACTTAAGAGACTGAATGCACACTTTGTTTTCCTGACTTAGGGGCTCATTGTGATCCTCCCACCATCACAATGTGATTCACCCACTCCTAAGTTAGGATGGCGGTGGGAATCGCATTGGTACCGCGGTGTACGGAAAGTCCGCCTGCCATGGTCCCACAAGGCGGTCCTTTTCTGCCTGCCTTGCGGAACCCAGAACCAGGGCATCATTGCGACGTAGTGATTAAGAAGAGCCCTTCCGCCTGTCTTTTTGCGGCAGATATCCCACTGCCAAAAGACAGGCGGGGACTGGCTTTGATGGCCCATTGAGGGCCCCCTCTGTAGGGGTGGTGCACTGGGCGGGTACCCATGGTACCCCCCTATATTTCCATGCAGCACCGTCCACAATGTGAAAAGGCCAAAAAGCACCTGCCAGTGTGGCGGGTGCATCCTAATTGCGCTGGTGAGACCGCCACACATCTGGCGGGCAGTCCCATCGCCGTTATGATGGCAGACTGAAGTCCGCCCTCCATCATAATGAGCCCATTAATTCTTCAGCAGTGTTGATTGCGCCCAGTGAAGGTCCAGGAAGGCTGGATCTATGAAAGATTTTCTGGCAAGCCAAACCTATCCTAACCTTCAAGCTCCTCCACGCACACAAAGCTCTTCACAACACCAGCCCAGCATACCTCAACAGACGACTCAGCTTCTACGCCCCCACTAGCCAGCTCCGCTGAACTTGCCCACGCCACAGTCCCCCACATCCGAAGAACGACCATCAGTGCAGATCCTTCTCCCACCTCACCGCCAAGACCTGGAACACCCGCCCCACCAACCTACGGCAGACTCAAGACCTACTGGCCTTCAGAAGACTCCTCAAGAACTGGCCCTTCGATCAGTAGCTGCACCCGTTCCCCCCCCAACCCCCAGCACCTTGAGACCCTCATGGGTTTGTAGTGCGCTCTATAAATGTCTTTATTGATTGATTGATTGAATTGAAACAGCAACATTTTACATTTTCTTTGAGGGATGGCAAAAACATCAAGAGAAGATATGAATAATCTCAATGCTTTGTATGGCCTTTCCTGAAGCCGGCCCGGAGCGGAGAGCAGAGATAATTATCCTCGACACAGGTTTCCATCCTGAAGACTGACTTTCCTTAAATCTTCGCAGCACGGTCAAGACGTGAGACCGGGCAGTAATTAACTGGATTAACTGGATCATTCCTTGGCCCCTTTTTATGAAGTGGCACTGTGAATGCTGTTGACCAGGAAGCTGGGAACTTCTCCATTATCCGAACTGCATTAAAGGCTGGAGTTAATACAGGAGCCCATAGAGATACATCACTGCGAAAGGTATCACTTGGCACATCATCGGGGCCAGGAGCATTGTTTGGCTTTTGGGATAAAATCCCCACATGCATTTCTTCTTCTGTGAATTTACCTGCCCATTTCATGCTATTGGAGGCAACTGCAGGCGTGAGCCTGTCTTTCTCTAGGAATGATCTGTTCTTGCTTTGTTGAAATTCACAACGGGGTAGACCAGCTGTATTCACAAATGGTGCTGAATGTATGTATATTGCCCCAAAATGTTTGACCCATTTGTTTGGGTGTCTTGGTCTAATATTATTGAATGGCCCTTACATCCCCAATTAACCATGTTACAGAAACCTGTGTTATTCTTTGCATTAAATAAGCTTTCGAGGGCTGCCCTTGCTTATAGATTGCTGTGTGATCTCTTACGTTTCGTTAGTTTCTTTACTGTCACAGGGTTTTTAAGCGTGCTTCCCCCTCTTCCCAGGAGTGCCTATGACCTAAGGCTTCATCATCATAAACAGTCTACATTTGTTAATGTTTGGGGTACCCTGGCACTATGTGTATGCCTTACTGCATAATCCCCAACAGATTGTAATATTTCCATCAATTATTTGAATTTCTCAACGGTGATCAAAGTAGGATTTCCTGACTCGGCCAAGATATCCTTGTATGTTTGGTTCCAGTGACCGCGGCAGCACCTGTTGTTTTATTTTTAAATACTTTTGATATGCCATCAAATCTTTTTCCTGTCAGGATTTACTATCAGATTCCCCGCTATTCCTTTATGTGAAAAAGACCCAATAGTAGTGGTGGAAGAGAGAGGATACATAAGAGTAACATTTACTGGATCATGTGCACTCTCAATTCTCCTAACTATTGTGAGGTCGATAATGTGGCTTAATGACTCCTGCTTGGATAGTGCACAGTCTGTTACCAGACCTAAAAGGGCTTTTAGCCGGGTGATCTGAAAAAGTGTGGCCATTGAGTGTGAAGGGATTGTTATGGAGCAAGAAAGTATTGAGCTCCCTTCCCCTCCTAGAAAATTCTAGTGTCGGGAGCCAAGGCAGAAAAATGGACCTCCAGTCTTGCAGCTTCGCTTGATCGAGCATGGATGGATCACTGACATAATATAGAATGACAAAAAATAGACTTCCCAAAATACCGTCGCCAAAATATAAATGCAAAAATATCGAATTCCTATCTTCAAACAGATAAGTACAAAAATATCGACTCAAAAATATAGTCTGTAAAAAATATAGTCAGTCAAAATATCGATTTTTTTTAAATGTCTTAAAAGTAATTTATGATAATAATGAAATAATAAATATAATTAACTAAAACATACTTAAAATACTCTAATAACCTTAACATTATGATATAATTAATTTAAGTTAAAAAAAACATACAATTTTATTTTTTAATACACATATATTAACGTAATATTAATAAAAATATACAATATTTTTACCGTAGGATAGCAGGAGTGTAAAATTTAATATTACCACTCCAGTGAGTGCAATAGTAGGGAAAGTGTTGGATAGCGTATGGGTAAAAAATACTATTCCCACTCCAGTGAGTGCAACAGTAGGGAAATCATTGGATAGCGTAGGGGTAAAAAATACTATTCCCACTCCAGTGAGTGCAACAGTAGGGAAATCATTGGATTGCGTAGGGGTAAAAAATACTATTCCCATTCCAGAGAGTGCAACAGTAGGGAAAGCGTTGGATGGCGTAGGGGTAAAAATTAAGATTCCCACTCCAGAGAGTGCAACGGTAGGGAAAGCGTTGGATAGCGTAGGGGTAAAAAATACTATTCCCACTCCAGTGAGTGCAACAGTATGGAAAGCGTTGGATAGCGGGAGGGTAATAATTACTATTCCCACTCCAGAGAGTTCAAAAGTAGGAAAAGCGTTGGATAGCGGGAGGGTAAAAAATACTATTCCCACTCCAGAGAGTGCAACAGTAGGGAAAGCGTTGGATAGCGGGAGGGTAAAAATTACTATTCCCACTCCAGAGAGTGCAACAGTAGGGAAAGCGTTGGATATTGGGAGGGTAAAAATTACTATTCCCACTCCAGAGAGTGCAACAGTAGGGAAAGCGCTGGATATTGGGAGGGTAAAAATTACTATTCCCACTCCAGAGAGTGCAACAGTAGGGAAAGCGTTGGATAGCGTAGGTGTAAAAAATACTATTCCCATTCCAGAGAGTGCAACAGTAGGGAAAGCGTTGGATAGCGTAGGGGTAAAAATTACTATTCCCACTCCAGAGAGTGCAACAGTAGGGAAAGCGTTGGATAGCGTAGGGGTAAAAAATACTATTACTACTTCAGAGATTGCAACAGTAGGAAAAGCGTTGGATAGTGGGAGGATAAAAATTACTATTCCCACTCCAGTGAGTTTAACAGTAGGGAAAGTAATGGTTTAATATATTATTAAAAATAAATTAAATATCAATACCAATAAAACATTAATTGAAATAATAACCACTTTAATATTATGTAATAATTAATTAGAAATACAAATAAATATTAGTTATTAAAAAGTAATTACCTATTTATAATTATTTAACAACTAATTAATTTTCAATAACAAAAACGAATTAATATTAACAATTAATACCAATTAATAAGTAACAGTAAATTAATTATCAATACACAAAAAGTATTTTTAATATGTAATTAATTACAATTACATTACTTCCCACCCTATTCCCCTATAAACCCACAACCCACTACAGAAAATAAATTAATACAATTATCATAATTATCAAATATTTAATTAATACAAAATAATTACCAATTCATAGAAATTAATTACCAATTAAAAATTAATTAACAGTAAATTTAAAATCAACACCAATAAGTAAATACAAAGTATTTCCTTAATTGCAATTAAATTACTTCCCACACTATTCCCCTATAAACCCACAACCCGCTACGGAAAATAAATTAAGAAAATTAACATAATTAACAATTAATCAATTAATATAAATTAATTGCCAATTATTAAAACTTGATTACCAATTAAAAATCAAATATCAATAAATTCAAAATGAATACCAATAAATAAATAAAAATATTTAATTAATTACAATTTAATTACTTCCCACCCTATTCCCCTATAAACCCACAACACGCTACAGCACTAAAAAGCAAAATGTAATTACAAATAAATAATAATTGCTAAAAATTAATATTTAATTTAATATAATTAAATTACTTCCCACCCTATTCCCCTATAAATGCACAACCGGCTACAGCATTAAATTACGCCAATATTAAATAACATAAAATTCATTACTTAAAATAAATAAAACATACATTACAAAAATTAATATACACTTTATACTAACATACAAAACACTTTAAAAAATTCAATATTATTAAAAATTCCATGTATTTAATGCCTATATTGTATACTTAGATATTTTGACTTCGATATTTTGACAATCGATATTACTTACCTTCAATTCGATATTTTTAACCACTATATTGGGTCCATTCTATTTTTTTACTTCGATAATATGTCCATTCTATATTTTGGAATCGATATTATGACTGTTTACCGCATGGATATATCTGGTTTAGTAAAACAATATTAAATTACTCTAAGGAGTAGGGAGTCATGGCCTGGGTTGGTCACTATGCTATATGCACATCTATAGTTTATGTGCTAGGTTGGCAATGGCATGTTCGTTAATGTGCTGGAGACAGTGGGGGTTCCTCAGCTATGGCGGAGGAACGTAGCCCCACTGCTTGTGAGCAGTGTAAAGGAAAGGAAATATAAAATGATAATAACTTAGTTATTATCATTTTATCTTTCCTTTGCGGGCAGGCGGGTGGACCGGGCTGCTCTGCTCACGGAGCAGGGCAAGGGAGGAGTGGTTTGCCCACTCCTCTGGGGCCGCCAAAAACCAGTCATGCGCCCTTTCCCCATTCTCCATGCAGGATGCATTACAGCCTGTGTGGAGAGGGAGCCCAGGCCCCCATTCACTGGTTGGAGGTCAAACCAAGACGCTCAAAACGAATTACAACGCTACCGCAACTCCCCGCACCCCTCGAGCGCCCACCCTGCTACCTTCGAGTCATGCTGGCCGCCACTGGCTGGAGGAAGCTGAGAATAGAAGCAGCTTGGATAGTCACTCGCCCTTCCGGTTTCAGTACAAATGCTTGCACAAGCCATAAGAAGAACGTTGCGCCCCTCCGTCCCTCAGAGGGGCTGTATTTCATGATGCTGCTGCACCAGTGGTGACAGTGTTATACATATGTCATACTGCCAGGATCTGCTAGAAGCATCTTGTCTGCCCTTTGGAAAGGGGACTGTGCATAAAAGAGAATTGAGTTTCCGCAAATATATATCATTTGTGCATCACCAAGTAAAATTACTTCATTAGTTTTGATATTATTATATTCTTTTTTTCCATCACACTTCTGAATTACAAAAATTAAGGTTAATTTGTACTTTTCAACCTGCTAATATGTTTAGAAATATGTGTACAGTTCATTTACAGATATTTACATTTATGTGTGTGTTTAAAAAAATAACATCTTACAGTGGATACTTTTACACTTCCAGTGTCCCAGAGAGATCGCCTTCTGTTTATAAACGCTTCTCAGTTTGCAGTCAGAGAAACAAAAGTGTATATACACCAATCTCCGTGTTTAAAAATAAGCAGTTGGAAACTGTTCCTACTATTGGACGGCAAGAGGTCCTTCAGTGAACCAATGTATCATTTCCTTCTGGTTTCTTTTGTATATGTACAGTACTTTGTTTTTGCTTTGCATTCTGTTTGTTTCCTTCTCATGAGAGGATTTATAGAGGGTCATCGGACTCTGCACATGTTGTCTGAACAGTTGGGGGCTCATTAGGATGGCGGGTGGCAGCCTAATGGAGAACGGGACCGCCCCCGTAAGGGTGGGGGTCCCGTAGGGGGAATTAGGATGTGCCCGCCACTGTGGTGGGCACGTCCTCCATGTTTTGCATTGTGGCAGGAGGTGCACAATGCAAAACACTCGTGAACGCATTTGCATGTGAAAAGCGGCAGGCCCCGTGCGGTGCCTGCCGCTTTGCATATGCAAATGTGGGGGGGTACCATAGGTACCCCCCCCCTGTCCTCCCCCTAAACCGGCATCACCTGCCGCGGAAAGGCACCTATATGTGGCCATTGTAATATGGCTGGCGGTGTCCATTGGACACCACCACCATATTATTCCATTACCGCCGCGGTTGGTAAAGCGGCGGACGGTCTTTCCGTCATCCTAATACGGCGGGGGGGGAACCGGGCATAGGTGTTGGGCGGATTGCCTTCGCCAGGCCGGCGGTGGCTACCGCCAGCCTAGCGGAGGCAATCCGCCCGACATCATAATGGGCCCCTTGGTATCTTGCTACAATTCTGTATGGCAATTGTTTTCCTTTCCTTTGTTTTGCTTTGTTTTGTTCTGTTTTTGAAAACCTAATAAAAACCTATTGAAGAAAAATGAATAAATAAATACATATGCTGCAAATTGTCAGAATACATAGTCTGACATTTGACCTCTATCTTTAAACATACAGGAAATGAGACAAAATAAACACACATCTTTATTGCTGATTCACCTTCAGAATCTCAGAAAAAATATTTTAGGGGTGCTTCAGCACCCCTACTTCTAGCGCCTATGGTTATCATGTCCATTAGCATGTCCCTTGTATGTATCTTCACCTGCGGACTGGCGTCTGTAATATGATGCAAACATGTGTGATACCGAATTATCACAGAAGTGAAAACCTCTGCTGCAGTCCTGTGGCAGTTTTTATACAATAGCTCCATTGATGATGACTATAAGTATTTGTTTTAATATTAGTTTCTCTGTGAGGGTGCTGCTCCCACAGTGATAAGCCACGCCCGGATCTTTGAACATCTCATCGATGGTGTTTGCCTGCAGAACCACACAGGTTCATACTTCCAATATCCCACCCTCTTTCTCCTGCAGTAACTTAGCCTAGAATTTGGGAATGACAGAGAAATGGGGAAATGCAAACAGAAGACGTTCAGCTAATGGCAGGTTAATACATCCACCCCACCCCCACCCCCACCCCCAGCTATGATCGAAATACATCAGAAGCAGAACCTGTGAACAGTGGAGAAGCATGGCTCAGTGGTTAGAGGTGGCAGACCCGGAAGCTGAGATCGACCGTGGACCAGGGTTCGATTCCCCGCCTCGGCGGGTCTCGGGCTCAAAATTCCACAGACTCGACAATTCTCGCTCTGGTGCCTACTCAACTCACGGGATCACACTCTGCGACTCTGGGCAATAGCTTGCTTAATCTCCACTACGGCCCCTCGCGGCAGGATGCCTGGCTTTCACCTTGTGGATACCCTGCCGGGGTTTCTCACAGGGGAATACCAGGACGGGTTCCCTAAGCAAGCGCCGGGACGCTTACGGGCAGCTGTGCGCTTTACAAGTCCAGCACATTTACATTTACACATTTGAACAGATCCACCACTGGAGTCCCAAACGTGCTGCATAGCTTCGTAAAAACCGAGGAGACAGGCATAGACTCGGAGAGGCAGGGAAGGTACGACTCAGTGAATCTGTTAAATTATCACCCTTCTTATGTGGACTACCGAGAGGGAGAGAAGATGAGACTCCACCCCTCAGAAATTTCTGACTGTTACCTCTGCCAGAGTTCTGCAACAAGTAACTCCTAACGATTGACATATGCTTGTGCTGTGGTGTGTTGTTTTTCCTCAGTAATGCTGCCTTCAGTCCAGGCATGAAGTGACTCCAGAACTGCTGAAAGTTACTTTTAGTTGGTTGTCGGACATAACTCTTCTTGACTCTTGAGACTCTGCATTGATTGGTTCTCCAGCAATGCCCCTCCCAAGCAAGGCCGGCGGCATCTGTGGTCAGAACAATTGGAGCTCAGACATCCAGAAGAAGACCGTCCACCAAATGGGCAGAACCAACCTCTGTTGAGGTTCTTGAACAATGTCCCACGAGACAAAGATCTTGCTGTCATAATATTGAGACGCTGCGTCCCACCAACCCAACATGTGATAAAAAACTGTCCCGTGATGCAAATGGGCCAAACAAACCACAAAAAAACTTGAGGTCTGCTGAAACAAAGAAAAAAGAGAGAGAGAAAGATCATAAAAATACAGGCCCATCACTCAAACCCATGGTCGAACTTTAAGCAATTTAAGGATCACCTCTGACCAGATGTCTTTCAATCTTCATCCATCCTTAGGCTGAGGCAAAGTTGTGGGCCAGAAAGAACAGGATATGAGATCAGATGTGTGCTGCTCAATACAAATGCAAAGAAACCAGCCCCACTGCCATCTGGAACTGGGCCCCAAAGAATCATAAATCATGAGGAGTCACCTTGGATTTGGCTTTGTCAGTCTGGAACTCCAGAGATTTCTTGGTGAGACACACTTTGCGGACAACCGCCAATGTCTTTCTACAGGATGAAGAATTCATGAGATCTGTTCTTTTGTTGTAAAGGATCAGGGGCGCATCTTCTGGGGGGTGTATCCAAGTCACGTGTCCTGGTCAGTCCTTGCAGCTCCCGCAGCTTCAGCATCTGGTGACACTTACACCCAGAATAAGTCATGTGTTCCCACTCTCTACGGACTGAGTGTCGGTTATACTCTCCCACATCTAATCCTGTAGCACACCAGGCAAGCCTTTCTTCAGTTCAAATATTCAAACTAGGATGATGACACAGCGCATAGCATCGGTAGCAGTATCCACAGTGTCACACCCAGTGCAGCGGTGCTTGGTAGACTCCAAATCGGATTTCTAAGTCAGTGCACTACTGGGCATTCACTACTGGCTGGTGTGGTACCGGTGTTGTCAACTCCGTGCAACCTTTGTAACCTGCCAGAACATCCAGACAGAAGAATTAGTAGCTCCTAAATGATATAGATGGTTTTTTATTTATTACTACGATTCACCTTATTATGACACATTGTAAATAATGGGTATTTCAAATACCCATAGTGGAAATTGATTTACTGTCATAATGACAAAGACTCAGATTGCATTGAAACTCGTCAAAGAGAGCTCACTTCAATGTCAGTGGCAAGCATTTAACTCACTTAAATTATTTTATCCATATATGAAAACTTTTTAATAATAATTTCACAAACCACTTTATGCAGGACATATGAAGTATAACCAAAGAATCCTTTTGTAAAAATAAGTCATTTTTAAAGGTTTATCTCCAGCTGACTCTGATCTAATTAGGACATGCGTAAGGGTAGTTACTTGATGCAATCAAAAATAAGTTCACAAATTCACATAACCCTAAAATACCCCTGTACCCCAAAACCCAAACCTACCCCTGAACCCTAAAAATACCGCTATGCCCCAAAACCCAAACCTAGCCCTGAACCCTAAAAATACCCCTGTACCCCAAATCCCATACCTATCCCTAAACCCTAAAACTACCCCTGTACCCCATAACCCAAAACTATATCTGAACCCTTAAAATACCCAAACACCCCAAAACATATACCTCAGTACACCAAAACATATACCCCTTTACCCATACTTACCTTATCCTAACATTTAAAAAAAACATGCTTTTACCATTCATGCATTTACAACAAATTTAGTTGTAAATGTATGCGTGGTAAAAGCATATAAAATGTAATACCATGATTTATAATGGCATTGCGGAGTCATGGTACTTTCGTAATGAAAGTATGTGGAGTGATGGTATGCGGAAAGAAAGTTGCGGAATAATGGGTGTTTACCCTCCCCCGGTAAGTACAGTGGTGGCACGGCGGCCCACATCTCCAGCAACATACCCATATTTTTTACCACCGATTTGAAAAATGCACAGGTCTCTCTCATTGATGGCCAGCACCGACATACACTTTTAGACACACCCCCTGCCACAAGTTCTAGAATTGCAAACTTTAGAGCTGGGGAGCTACGTTCGAATCTCGGCATCAGCTCAACATCCTGTGATTCCAGGCAAATCGCTTTGTCTTCCCGTGCCTACCACAAATGAATGTGTTCTTCTGTAATGTAAATTGTGCTCATGCCATGTTGTCGAGTTCGCGCTATATAATATTGCAAGGAAAAATAAAGTAGGGAAACTCGAGTTCACACACTACTAAACGCGCACTCTTAAGTGCATCAGCAGTGCACTGTGAATCGGAGCGTTTCACAGGCCTGTCACAGATAAGAAATGCTATCAAAACGAAATCCTAAAAAACAATATACTACTGGCCGGCAATTCATACCCGGACAATGTCGGGACGGGCTGCTAGTTGTACCATAAAGGAGTATGTAAAAAGTGATCCTTGGAGGGAAGAGAAGTTCAAAGCAGAGAAAATGCTAGAGCTTTGGAATGGGAAAAAATGGATGTGGAAAAACGCTACGGAGATTGGGATAATTGAAAAGCAGTGAGAAAGGTAAACGGTGTGAATTGTGCTTGTTCCAACGAACTCCAAGCCATTATAGGGGTATCGGGGGAGTCTGTTAAAAAAGTCCAAATTTGTTTTAAGGTAAATGATGAGTGATAAGGTCTAAGGTTTGGAAAGTGAACTCCACCTAGGTCCTTGTGTTGTTGAAGACGAGAAAGTGAAATTTTGACTTTACGGTTATTCCAAAGAAATTTGGTTAGGAAGCAATTCATGTTATTAAAAAAGATGAGGGGAAGAGAAACTGGGAGCATCGAGAGATAAAAATGTATAATTGGTAGGAGCATCATTTCAATTGTGGCAAGTCTACCCCACACAGATACGATAAGGGGTGACCAACTTTCAGTCAGGATGGGACATTTTTTGAGTATTTCAGCAAGGTTAATCTTGATAGTTTCTTTATTTGTGTTAGTATATAAAATGCCTAAACATTTAATACTCTTGGGATTCCACTCAAAACCTTAGCCGTGAAACATATGAGAAAGACAGAATTTATTTAAGGGTGAAACTTCAGACTTATCAATATTCAATCTATATCCAGAAGCTATTGAATACTCTTGTAATAAAGAAAAAAAGAGCAGGCACAGATTAGAAAGATTGGAGATATCTAAGAGAATGTCGTTGGCGTAAGCAGTAAATTTAATATTATTATTTTTAAATTGGAGACCAGTATACTGTGGGGAACGTAGAATTTTCTCTAAAAAGGGTTCCAAAGCAAGAATTAATAAGAGTGCGGAAAGCGGACAACCTTGCCTGGTACCCCTAAGCAGTGGAAAATATTTAGACTGACATGAATTAACCCAAATAGAAGTAGAAGGGGCGGAATATAGCAATTTAATATACTGAATAATAGGGGGGCTGAAGAAATTCCACCTTAACGCACCAAAAATAAAATCCCAGTTCACCCTTTCAAATGCTTTCTCAGCATCTAATGAGATGGCAGCAACTGGTGAATCCATCTTGGAAACAAGGTGTATAATATTAATGAAAGTTCTTGAGTTATCCATGATGGATCTAACTTTGACAAACCCAGATTGATAGATATTAATGAGGTCAGGGATTTTATTGTTAAGACGAATGGCTAATATTTTAGCAAAAATGTTGCCGTCCGTATTGATAAGAGAAATAGGCCTATCATTTTTACAGAGGGAAGGGTCTTTATCTTTTTTTAGGAATCAAATACAACATAGCTTGAGTGAAAGATCCTCTTGACTCACCAATCGAGAGGAAGTGATTAATCAGTGTGAGTAGTTAGAGGATAAAAAATTCTTTAAAGTGTAGAAAAAATATAATGGTAAAACCTTCCGGGCCAAGCTTTTTATCCTTGGGTAGTAGATTTATTGCGTTAGAGGTTTCATTTTCTAAAATGGGTATGTCTAAAGATGTAAAATCTACGGATTTATCAGGAGATTTAGGTATAGTTTGAAAAAAGGAGTTGATTTGTTCAGGTGAAGGGGTGGATTCAGGAGGAGTGTAAAGAGTAGTATAACATTGGGGAAAACATTCAAGAATCTCTGTAATATGATGAGTTTCGGAACTATCTGTGATAGCAACGATTTTGGATTTTTCCTTTTTGTTTTTTGATTTTAAGATAATTAGCTGAGGATTTGTCTGCTTTATTCAGTCAACCATACATTTTTGCATTACATTTAAGAAGATTATTACACGCAGAATCCCAGGAGTGTTTGTTATATTGCATTTTGGCTTTAATAAGAGCTGAAAGAACATCAGGACAATTAGTAGTGAAATATTGATGTTCAAAAGCATTGATTCGTTTTAAGCAAGAGATCATTCTTTCGAGAAACGAAGTAGATAATGAAGCCTCTGGCAGTGGATTTGAGAGCGTCCCAAATATGGCAAAATTGAGAATCAGAAGACTTAAATTGTTCAACGAATTGGAAATCTAGGAGTAAAGAATTATTAAATCGCCAGCGACGGGATGTAGCGGAAGGAGTGGGAAAGTCCATGTCTAAAATGATGGAGGCGTAATCAGAAATGAGAATGGAGCCAATCTCTGAATTGGTCATAAATTGAAGAGCGTGTTGGGTAAGAAGAATGTAGTCAATGCGGGAGTGGGATTTATGTACAGGAGAAAAGAAGGAGAATTCTAGTGAGTCAGGATGAGAGTTTCTCCATGAGTCAACCAGACTTCTCAGGGTGATGGCTCTCTGGAACGTTTTCTGCATCTTATTAGGGATGTATTTAGTTTGGGATCGCCGGTCAAGGAAGGGGTCCATTAGTTGATTACAATCACCACCCACAATCAAATTGTCTGAAACATGAGATGATAGTAGAGTAGAAAATTATTTCCAAAAAGTTAAGTCTATGCCATTGGGACCATAAACATTACAGAAGGAAAATTGAGTATTATTAACACTAACATTTAAAAACAACCATCTACCATTGGTATCATGAAATTCATTTTGTAACTGAACATTTAAAGATTTGTCAAACAAAATTATCACACAATTGTTATTATTCACAGCTGGGGAGCAGAAAATGTCTCCCACCCATTGTTTACATAGTGAGGATAGATCTTGTAACTTAAGGTGTGTTTCTTGTATTAATGCAATATGACATTTCAATCTTGCAAGATGAGATAACACTCTCTTTTTTAACAGGGTTTTGAATACCTTTTACATTCTATGAAATTACACGAAATCAGTCATCAACAATAATTACATAATAGTAGGCATAAGAGTGAAAGAAAGATAAGGACAGGGAGGAGGATAAAATATAGACTTGTGGAGAGAGTATAAGTTAAGAGATGATAGAGAAGAAATGAAATAGAATTAATCGTATAACATGAACATAAAAGGAAGAGGTTGATTGGACAATAAGGTACCATATAAGGAAGATAGCAAAATGGAGACCTATGAGAAAATAGTGTCAGAAGTCGAAGTAAGAAAGGAGGAAAAGGAGAAGGAAGATGGGAGAAGAAGAGGAGGAAAGAGAGGGAGCATAGCAACCCAAAAAAAGCTAGCAAAGAAAAGACGACAAAAAGCCAGCAGGCTTTAGTCATATTGAACAGAACAAAAAGGGCAATAATGTGGGAGGGGGGCTAGAACAAGACACCGCCTCAAGAAACTGGGAGGGGGCTCCGAGAAAGGAAAGGTTTACCAAAAGGAACAACGAGGGAGAAGTACAAAAATAAAAACAAAATGGCAAAAATATGATACACAGTGGAAGGGAACTTTCCAAACAGTGAGGAAATGGTATAACGTAGAAAATCATATATGACAAAACATGGAGGGAATAAGGGTGGAAACCCTTGCATCAGTAACATCACAAGGTAGACCTATAAAATAATAAAGAAAACAAACAGGAAAACTATTAAGTGTTTGCGGCAGGTAATAAGGAGGTAATCTAACAGGGTGGAATATGTATAACGGGACATTGAGGAATCAGGGTAAATAATGTTGCATCAGGAACATCTAGGAGGACCAAAAAGAACGAACAAGAGAACAACTTGAAAAAACATTTAAGGTTGGCTTAATTCCATAGCATCTCCCTTGTGGATATGAATGAACTTCCGAAGGTCCGCTGGGTTGTCGAAAGAGAAAGTTCTGTCTTTATAAGTCACTTTGAAAAAGCATGGATGTATGAGACCGTATCGAGTGTTCATGGATCTCAAAGAAGGTCTGAGGTCAAGAAATTCCTTGCGTCGACTGGCAGTTGGTTTAGAAACATCTTGGGAGAAAAGAACTTTGTGACTGGACCAGAGCATCTGCGTAATAGCAATGAGGTCCGAATAAAGAAGGAAATAGGCGATAATACCTCTAGGTCTGGATGAGGAGGAAGCACTCTGAGGACCCAATCTGTGCGCCCTTTGGATATTGAAGTCCATGGATTTCAGGTGACCGACTGTCTGCAGAACTTGGGATTTCAAAAACGAGATCATGTCCGATCCTTTGGAACCTTCCGGAATGCCATAAATACGGAGGTTGTTGCGTCTGTTGCAATTTTCTAAGTCCTCTGTAGTTTTCTTTAGTTGAGCAACTTCTTTAGTGAGGGAATCGACTCTGGCAACAACATCCTGAGCATCGATGACTTTTGTTCTACATCCGAAAGTCTTACTTCAAGTCCGGACCATTTCTCTTCAATTCTCTGAAGGGTAGCAGTAGTTTCCATCATCAAAGGTTTGATATGACGTAGTTAGTCCATAATGTCCTCTAATGTCAGAGGAAGAGGTGATTTTAATGGATAGGACCGATCTTTTTTGGCACGTTTGTTGGTGGATGCACAAGAGTGCTTACGACCTTCAGTACCAGACCCCAAAGCACCACCCAGCTTGTTCGAATGTGGGAAATCCATGGTAGAATATATTGCGCAATCAGCAAAAAAGAAAAATAATCACCACACTGCGTGAGACCATCACTTAGCAGAGTGAAATAACAATAAAGTATTTGTAAACCATATTCTATAAGGCTCTGGTTTGTTATTCATATCAGGGACACATAAAATGGCTGCCACATGAAATATAAGCTCTGAAAGTAAATAGAGATGTGAAAAACAATCTTCATAAATACTTATAATCAGTCATATTAGATACCATAGTCTCCAACTTGAAATGCCAGCTGTCAAATGTGGGGCTGCACCAGTAAGACGTAAGACATATCTGCTTGTGAATCAGCGAGGTGAATGTCGTTTGACACGGAGCAGCATTGAGCAGTAAGGAAAAACAATTGGCAAACAGCTTTCAAAAAAATCTTCTGGTGGTCACAAAGCAGGCAAGAGCACAGAAGAGGGCATTATGTGAAGGGTATCACAAAGGAAAAAATCTGCATATGCCTATGCTGAAGTTAACATGTTGAAAATGAAAAAACAACAGTAGCCGGTAAAAAATACACAAAATGGCGGCCGTAGAAATGGGTGCCGTGAGGAGAGGCAGACAGAGATGAGAAAGGCACCTAAAAGACTATGAAATGGTCTAAAAACTTGCCTCATCATGCCCTATAGCTTCTGAAGTAGAAAACAATGCTTGGAGAGGAGAACCGCATCCTTTAAGTGTACCCTTCTACGCCGATCTGGGCTCGGTGCCGCAGAGCACCTCACGAAGCGGCCATCTTGGTCCACCGCGACCGCGCGCCTCCCTCCTGTCATGTTTAATGTCTTCAAAGTCTTTTGACTTTTGCAGTCTACAACACTATGGGCCTGAATATGAGTTTGCCGGTCCACCTGTTGCACCACCACCACTGCGGTGCCAGGAGGATTGCCAAGCCCATGGTGCACCCACTCACCAGATTCCGAGTTGAATCCGGGGCAGGCCGGCAATGCTACATAGGCAGCTGTGTCAGGCTCATCAGAGAGCCTTAACAGTAGACTGCGGCCGTAAATAACTCTCAGGAGCGGTATCACAAGCTTGTTTTGAACACCATTAGTCCTCCATTGTGTAAGCACCAGATTAACTACTTGTGTCAAAAAATGGTAATTAGACACCAAACAGCAACCTTTCAATAAGGGAGATCCACCTACGAGGAAGATTTGATACCTTCTGCTCGAAGTGCAACCTGCTTCAAGGACTAACAGAATAAAAGGACCAACAAGAAAAAAGGGAAAATGCAAGACACTTCTGTTTCCTATTATGTAATGCAGCCGGCCTACCCAATCCAACATGGCTGACGTGCCGCAGAGTCGCACAATACTTAAGCCCAAGTTTTCACCTCAGCACATCATTCCTCTTAGATCAACATGCTATCCATCAATTCTTCAATCTCTTAAAAGATGGACTGGAAGGAACAACTTGCTCCTTCCTCACCCCGTCTAACCATAACTGACCACAGAGGAGAGCGACAACAAAACCAAAGACCAAGATAGACAGCACGGGCCCGGCAACTGGCCAAACAAACTCAGTGCAGAAGATACAGAGGTACCCAAAGCCTTACAAGGATCTGCAAGGGCAGACATTAATAACAGGTAGTATTTAAGGGGATTCTCTATTTTATGGTGCATTACATGCTGGAAATAGTCCTAATTTAAAAAAAAGTTTATGCCATTAAAGGGTTCTGTCTGGGAGGTGAAGCCTCTTCACAACAAAGGCCTGGGATGAGAAAAGGAAATGAAAAGAAATGGGCATTAAGCTTTGCTTGCATGCTACTTTTCTGTCTCCATTTGTCTCTCTTTGTAAGTAAGAAATTACAGTTTTAAAAGTCTCAGCATGAATTGTTTAATAAGACACATGGGTAACTATTCATGTTCATGTTTTTTTGTCTTGTCCCACAGAAAAACTTCCAGAAGAAGTAGGTGAGTTTGTTAGTTAAGATATTACTGCATTTCCTTCTATTTAATGAGTTCAATAGAGCGCTTTACTCTTAGTACTTAGTAGGAAAAGCAGATGGAAATAACACATATGTGGGTTATTTGCCCGTAACTTTAAGTGTAAGGAGATATGAACTCTTGTGTGACCATTGCTGGTAATTAGTATCGTATGAAATGAATGATCAGGCGTAGCAGAGTTACGGATAGGACCACAAGCCCAAGGGATGTAGCTTCTGATGTGGCATCTGTTAGCGACTAACCCCAGCTTACCCACAATCGCCCAAGATAAGGCACCAACCTTAACTGGCAAGCCAGCAGAGGTTTCTCACTGATTCCACATTTGGATGATGACTACAAGTGAGAAACTAATTCTCTCAAAACACTCTAGCAGAAGGGGCAAAAGAAAATTACATAACGATCCATGGTTCACGAAAGATCTTGCAAACCACCTTGAACGTAGAGGGAGAAGGGGATATGAAGTATCTAACTTACATACTTTCAAAACCTTTAGGAAACAATATCACTCGGCTATTAAATCAGTTAAATAAGAATATTTTGGTAATAGAATAGCTATGGTGAAGCAAAACCAAAAAGAGATTTTTGAAATTGTAAAATCTTTTATTGATCCCAAAGCTCTACATGCAGAAATCCCTCCCTCTCAAAAGCTTTGCAATGAGATTGCAATATATTTCAAGGACAAGATCAAGAATATTCAAAATTTCAAAACCTGCCTTACGGCGGTCATCAAATGGATGAAGAACAACCACCTCCGTTGCAATATGGATTAGACTGAAATCCTACTTATAGGGAAAAAATAATCCCTTTCAACCCAAGGATTGGTGGCCAGAAGAGGCAGCAGTGCCTCCATCTACTGTGGAGGTGGCAACAAATCTGAGGGTGTGGTTTGATTCCTCTCCTTCAAACCCCATGCACTAAAGGTTGTAGGGACATACTTTGGCCTAATTAAAACTCTGAAAAAGATCTTTGATATGATTCCGCTTGCTGGAAGGAAAGCAGTGGCCTTAATACTCTCTCGGCTAGCCTACTGTAATAGTCTTCTGGCAGGGGTAACAAATCTACCCTCAGGAGACAACAGGTAGTGCAACATGCAGCAGCCAGATTGGTGTTAAAGGTTACCTGTAGAGCGTCAGCCTCAGCCGCCCTAAAAACTCTCCATTGGCTCTGTTTGCATGAAAGAATTCTATTCAAACTTCTCCTCACAACCTTCAGAGCAACGCACTGATTAGGGCCAGTATACCTTTCCACAGATTTACATCATACACAACAATGAGGACACTCAGATCTACCTCTGCAAACCTTCTCAAATTGCGAGGCTTCAAACTTAAAACCAGGGGAGGGAAATTGGCCACTGTGTTCGGGGCAAGGGCCTGGATCTTTATGCCAAATAAACTCAGATCAATGGAATCTGAAGAGCAATTTAGAAAGGCCCTAAAGACATGGATCTATGGAACATCAGAAGACTCATGCTTTGCAGTCATTTAGATTCTAACTCCTCACTGCTGAAGCTTGTTATCTGATAGCGCCTGGAGGCTCCTCTGGGAGTGACAGTTTGCGCTTTATAAATGCCACATTTCATTTCAGCTGAGCCTGTTTACAGCTGCCATGTCCTAGACTTTGGCCAGCTTTGCCACTTTGTATGAACAAGAAAGGAAGAGGGTGGTGTCTAGAGGGCATAAGGTATCACTAAGTCTCCATTGTGCCAGTGGGCAGGCATGGACATGAAGTAATGCAGTCTAGAAACAAGTCTTGCAACGGTGCATGGCTCCCTCCTCACCATTCCAACAGCACAAGAACCGGAAGCAGTCATGTCTGACTGCGAGTGAATGGAGCGAGCAGTGGAAGGTGGTGTAGGGTTCCAGTGAAGAACATGCTAACATTCAACTATTGAACCCACTTTCTTTCTTCTCTCCTGCTTGTCAGTGTCCTGACACCGCACAGACCCAAAGATAAGCAGAAAAGAAGACCTTCCTTCAAAAGTCTTGGTATTATTTGGTGAAACGTCAAAGGGATCTAAATCCAGAGTACTGCCACTTGTAAAGGACGCCCATTGGTCAATCCCAGACATTTGCTCAAGAGGACTGGGTCCCTGACATGCCTTGATTGCCATCAGAGGTCAAGAGACCACCTCTGCTACCAGAACCCAGCTATCAATAAACCCCTGTTTGACTGACTCTTAGTTCTTTATCTAGTACAATGTCCTACTGCCTTGTTGTGAGGTTAATGCTGCACAAATACCACACACACATGCAATGTAAGTTTTGTGGGTCCCTGTTGGAAAAGGGTAGCGGGGCCTATGTGGGTTACTTTGCTGAAGGTAATGTATCTCCTGACTGCCTTATAATTGCACTCACCTAGGCACTGATGTCACTGCCTTTATACTCATCCACATCATCAAGACTCTCAGAGTAAGACCACTGTGAAGGTGGGCACACAGGGCTGTGTTCAAGACCCCACACAGCAGAGATGAAACAGAAACACATATCTTTTAATGATATGTTAAAGTGCTCACATTATCACCCCCCTCATTTCCACTCATTTCCGCAGCTCTAAAGCTCGTGTTTGGGTCCAGTGCTTCCTGCGAGAGCTTGTTACAGTCTGGAGCACATTACTACTACAACCACCAATGTCACTGAGGTGCCTTTAGCTGCTGTCGGCTCTCTGGCTTCATTGTCAGCATGTATGTGTCTCCTTCCATCATTACAGCTCTCTGTGAACCCTGAGCAGCCGTCAAACTAAACAAAGGAAGATTCAGGACCAGGGAGGGCTCTGTTAAAGGAAGGGGATGGTTTGTACAATGTCCCCACTATTTTCCATAAAGCCCTAATCCTAATACAAACTAGTATAAAGTACACGGTTGAAGCACCCCAGCTTGAGTTTCATCAACCAGCGAAACACACTTGAAAACAATACATTGCTTCGAGGACTTGTGGACAAAAATAAACACAAAAAGACTCCTGCAACCAAGTGTGAATTTTGCTAAACCTCACACCACAAAGGTGCTTTCTCATGAAGTCTTTGGTTCTAACATTGGTTATTCAGTTTTTCTAACAGAAACTCTCACTCTGAAAAACTTGGGAACGCCCATTTATTCCTTGAATATTCGATACTCGTCCCTAAAGACTGCCCAGCATCTTCCTGCCATTCAAAATTAAAGAATTTGTGTTTGTTTTTTATATGATTCCATCTGGTAGTGGGTTCATACTATATCAGGCTGATTGTTCAACAAGGTCAACAAGGTACCTGCATGAATCATGCTGGGCCTGCCTCCTGCTCTATATCTTTGAACTGGAGGGATGTGTGCAAATGTATTGCTCTATCTATATTGTCCTAAAGATATATAGATCAGAAATCTTTCCTTCATTGATTTCAGAGTTTCATATATATTCATGTGTAATATATACACATACATATAGAGTGTAAAGTTATGCTCAGTGGTTTCATGTTTTGTCCTTTAGTCTTCTTTTAATGTAGTTTAGAGCAGGACAGTTAAGCCTGAAGTTTAAATTTTTCAATGATCTTGACAGTGATTCCAGGACTCCTTGTCCTTGCTCTCCCTCCTTCACAACACTCATGGCTTCATGAGTCTAATGTGCCTCAGTAGTTATTGTTGATGTCAGATTGATTGGTAATGTGAAGGGAGGGCCGGGACTCTGCACACTGAGGAATGCACCAACCTGAGCCCCCTCTTTCAGTGTGACACTCTTCTCTGTAACACCCTTCTCTGGTAGAAAGGTTTTCACCCTGCCTGAAGTTAGCAAAGGAAGCAATGATGAGCAGAGTACCACAATCAAAAGCTAATCTGCTCTCTTGATCATATGTCTCTATCAGCCCATAAACTTACACGGACAGCAGATGCAATTCTCATACAAATTCACTTAGTAGCATTACATGTTACATAACTAAAATACAATAAAACATCATGTAAAACATCTCAAATGGAAAAGATATGATAGACAATAAAACAAGCCCAAACCTAAAATGACATCTAAAAGAATTTACAAAGAGATTGGTTGAAATTTATTTGATTTCATATTCCATATTTTACAAAACGCTGTCGGAGATAACACTCCTCTAACATACTAAATAACAAACAATTGAAAACAAGTTTTTAAGATCCAAATTCGCCTCTGGGGAACAGGGACATTTCACTGTAAGTGATGTAACCCTAGGCATAAGTCCAGAAATCTGAAAACCTAGATTAACTCCATCCCTTTGATAGAGCGCGGGCTCACCTGCTCGTTTTACCATACTCACCTGGGTCCATAAAACAACATACACACTTTGAACAGGTGATCCTTTCTCACGCCTTTACCAATATTTAAGTTTTATCTTCTAGGACCTATACCATTGACTTACCAATCCTCGTCTCTGGTACCTAGAGTTCTAAGGGATCAAGGGAGTTAGTTCAAATAGGTAGCTTTAATAACATTGCATTTACCTAAAAGATTTAAACACTTTATCTATGAAAATGTGTTAAATATCAAAGTCCATACACAATTAACTATAGCCTTTTCGATTAAGAAAATGATAATAAGAGCAATGAAATGCAAAGAAGGTACGAAACTTAGTTTTGGCATTGAAACATAGGAAGAGGAGAGAAAGGGATGACATACAACAACATATCCCACACAAATGTATATTTACCTAGAATGGTGTGAAGACCAACCCTGGCCACGGGCTGGATTAAAGGACAGAACCCCGATAGTTGAGGTACCAGAAGGAAAAAACAGGTGCAGATCAAAATCAGAACAGGTACGGACCAAATTGGATCAGGATAGGACCACCTCAGGTTAGAACTGGCACCCACAGCTAAAGTGCAACGTCTGCGTCACACCCCTCTCTGCAGCTAACAGTTGAACCCCGATTGGGCTATCGAATCTTCTCCCTTAGAACCCCAACTGGGTAATCGATCTCCTTCCAATTAACCCCGATTGGGTTATCGAATCTTCTGACAGAGTGCTCCGCAGCACCTCTGCTCTCAATCCCTATTGAGTGTGTTGGGTCAGTGACAGGTCAGCTATTCGGACAAGTCGGACAATCTAGCTAGCTAAGCCTACTCTAGTTATACCATTTTCCAGGGCAGTGTACCACCCCCCAATGTTGCGAGTTCATGTATTCCCACAATTGTATTGGTTAAAAGACAAGGAGAGGTCATCACACCATATTAATATGAGGTAACTTCCATTTAGTATTCAAATTAACTTTCCCTCCCATCATTTTATTTTCCCATGCACGTTTATTCCAACCAGCAGTGAATGTATCAATAATAAATACAATGTAATATCTCTGCTTCCTCTCCAAAGGGTCAGGAGGTAGAGTTCCCAAGAACATCTTCTAGCAAGTCAGGAATTGGCTGGGTTTCAAAGACAGTGCTTCAGGGATTTTGAGCTTCTCTGCGCAGTCGCAGTTTCTTTTAAGATAGAGTTCGGAAGTACATGTTGGGCCCAAATACGAGCTAGTAGCAAAATAGAAAAGAATCATTTTTAGAACAAAGAATAATTTAATGTTCTGTATACCACTTATCTCTACACTATTCCCATTATTTTATTTTAACTACAGCGTTATTGTTTAGGCAGAACGAACAAATTAGTAAAAGCAGCAAAGCAAGCGGTTAGCATGTGAGACTTATAGCAGCCATATTTAGCTCTAGTGCACAGAAGCAAAGAATTCCCACCAAGCAGAGAAAATACGTCATGTCACATGTGTGACAGATGCATGCGTAGTACAGATCCCGCGTTGCGGCTGCCATTTTAGATCACTCAGGTTATTATTAGTAAAAGCACATTGAAAAGCTTCCCCTAGATAATAGAAATGTTGTGTGGTGCAATATTAATAAGACAAAACATGTTAGTTAGTGTACTACGAGTTATTTCGAGAGGGCTGAGTCCAAGCAAGTCGCTTTACGTGCGCAACCTTGCTCCATCAATCCCCCCTTTGATGATATTTGATATCATCACCAATTAATGAAACAGATGCCAACTTTTCACAACTTTCCCAATTCAATTTCTTCAAACTTTCTGTTTTATTTCTTTTCATTATTTATTTGAAGATTCTTAATCTTCTTGTACAAATCCCCATTTAACTCTTTTTGTTACTGCAGCACTTACACCAAATTATTATTGCTAAGTTCAATAACGCTACTCCTGATATTGGCATCAGTATTCTACCTACAATACTTTTTCCTACGTTAGAAAACCAACTACCTATAGAGGAGAGACCATCTGTTAGTCTCTTTCATGCACCATCAACCTCCAGTGGTTTCAATTCTTCTCTCAAATGAGTAATATTTCTTGCGTACTTTTTATTTTCCACACTTTCGTCTGAAATGTAAGTGCAACAATATTGCGTTTTCAGCATTTTACAGACTCCGCCCTCTTTTGCCAATATTATATCAAGAGCAAGTCGATTCTGTAAAACCATTGATCTTACCGCAACTAGTTCGGTATTGATCATGAAAAATCCTTTAGCAGTGTCGGTCGATAAGCAATCTACCATTGTTGACAATTTGCAAATCCTTTGGGTTTTCAGAACCACTCCCACTGAAGGTATCAATGCACTAAATATGTCACCTACAATTTCAGCAAAACTAGCTCTTTTACTATGCATTAGTCCATTCTTTTCTTCATTGCTTCCAGTGATTTTCTTTACATGATATACCTTTGGGAATACTATTCCAAAATAGCAACTCCAATACCAATGATCAGGCAGTTTATAATATGCCCTGTTTCCGCATATATAATAAATTCCAAGAAATGCTGGTTCAGTTCCATCTTTGAAACCCCAACCCCCAATTACTTTGAAATTGTATTCACATTCACTGGAACCAATGAATATATTGTTATATTAACTTGTTCTCTCTCTATGGAGACAGTTTCTCTTTCTTTTCAAAATCCAGCAACACAGCAGCTTGAGTCTTGCCATTTGAGGTAAATTCTATATTTTCAGCCCATTTAGGAATCTTTCGTTTCGTCACTTATTTCTAAGTTTTCAAAATCTTCAAGGATGACGTAGGTCCATTCAGGACCTTTGAACTTTTTATTCAGTCTTTTCAGTCTTGGACTCCTCCTTCTTGGTTGCGCTGTGGACGGTCCAGCTTGGCTTGTTATTTCATTGTTATGGTTCTTCGTTTATTGTTTTAAGGCAAAATATCAATCTCTTAACAAAACTAGGCCACTTATCTCCTTTCCTGAGCCTTTTAGCTGGCACTGTGTCTTGCCCTTCTTCTGATGCTCTTTTATTTTCATTCAGTTGTGGCACAATTTGTTCAGTAATATCTTCTGAGTTCCTCTTTATCTGACTAGTTCCAGGTCTTATTTCTGTTTCTTCTGCCTGGTTACTAATCTGGCTTTGTTCAGGAGTTTGCTGAATTTGACTTTCATTTTGACTTTATTCGCCTTCTTCTTCCTGAACACGTTTTACTACACCTATCTGGTTCTGCTCAGGTCTTTCGATTTCTTGATTGTCTTCTGCCTGAGCTCTCGCCCTAATACCTATCTGTCCTTCCTCAGACTCAGGAGCTTTGACAGGTGTGTGGGATGTCTGAGTGTATTGATCTCTCCTTATCTGGTCCTCCTGAGAATTACTATTGGCTTTGATTTCTGTAATCTGATTACGTTCTTCTATTCATGACTCATCCTCACTATCACTCTGTCTATCTAAATAGGTTTGACTTCTGGTTCTTATACGTTCTGCAGGTATCTCAAATACTGGAATCCATTCATCCTGACTGGTGCTCGGTTGTTCCTCATCAGCTACTTCAGGATCGATATCTTGTGACCCCTCAGCTGTGCAAGCTTCAGCTTCTGTTTCATCAGGTTCAGTCACTCTCTTTGTGGGACTGGCATGGATCCAGTTGGGAATTCCCTTGCACTTCACAGCTGTGGTGGTAACCAATATTACTTGATGTGGTTTTCCCCACCTCGGAGCTAGGCAAGATTCTCAAGTATGTTCATTTATCACAACCCAGTCACCTGGATTCAGATCATGTGCTGGAGTTGATTGTCTGCAAAAACAACAATTGATGGACGGACTGTTGCAGAATGGCAGAACATTCACCCCCAGTCACAGATCTGGGTTTAATCCATCGTTATTTTGCTCACCAGACCACCCCAGTTCAGACATGGCCTTATGCAAATCAGTCTTGACCCAGTGCCTCATGGGAACAGTTCAGCCTGAACTGCCAAGCCATGTCTTCCCTGGACCAGAACCAAGCATCCTGGGACCGGTTTCTGGCTATCAGCCATCATCAGCCAGGATAGCTTGATTCCAGTGGCCTGGAGAGCACGGGACTCACGTCTGAGCATACCCGTCCCATTCGTGGTGGCAAATGCAAAAACAACAATTGATGGACGGAATGTTGCACAATGGCAGAACATTCACCCCCAGTCACAGGTCTGGGTTTAATCCATTGTTATTTTGCTCACCAGACCACCCCAGTTCAGACATGGCCATATGCAAATCAGTCTTGACCCTGTACCTCATGGAAACAGTCCAGCCCGAACTGCTAAGCCATGTCTTTCCTGGACCGGAAACAAGCATCCTAGGACCGGTTTCTGGCTATCAGCCGTCATCAGCCAGGATAGCTTGATTCCAGTGGCCTGGAGAGCACGGGACTCACGTCTGAACATGCCCGTCCCGCTCGGGGTGACAAATGCAAAAACAACAATTGATGGACGGAATGTTGCAGAATGGCAGAACATTCACCCCCAATCATAGATCTGGTTTAATCCATCGCTATTTTGCTCAGCAGACCACCCCAGATCAGACATGGCCATATGCAAATCAGTCTTGACCCTGTGCCTCATGGGAACAGTCTAGCCCGAACTGCCAAGCCATGTCTTCCCTGGACCTGAACCAAGCATCCTAGGACCGGTTTATGGCTATCAGCCATCATCAGCCAGGATAGCTTGATTCCAGTGGCCTTGATGACAGCGTCTTCCCCAACCTGGTGAGAGATAGAATGCACTTGGTCAGCCAATTCTTTTCAGTACTCTAGTAGAAAGTCATCAGATACATTTATCAGTTTGTTTCCTGGCACCCATGCTTGCCTCATTGCTCTTCCCATGAGTATATCATGGGGACTCAAGCCTGTGTTTCTGTCTGGAATACTTCTGAGACCCATCAGAACAAGCGGTAAAGCATCAGGCCATTCCAATCGGGTAGATTCATATATCTTTCCCAATCTTGACTTGATTGTGCCATTCAGTTGTTCTACCACTCCAGAAGCCTCTGAGCGGTATGCATAGTGCAGCTTTTGCTAAATTTTGAATGCTTCACAGATAAGACCAATTATTTCATTATTAAAATGAGACCCTCGGTCTGATTCAATCGTTACTGGAAAACCGAAACGTAGTATGAGTTCTCTTAGTAGGAGTTTGTCTACAGTAATGCTATCATTTCGTCTAGTAGGGAAAGCTTCTACCCATTTTGAAAACAGGCAGACAATGACAAGAACATACTTCAGTCCTCGACAAGGTGGTAACTGGATAAAATCAATCTGAAGTCTTATAAATGGGCCTTCTGCTTTTACAATCTTTCCTGGTAACACTACAGTTTTCTTTCCAGGATTCATTTGTTGACATACTAGGCACCTCTGGCAAAGACTCTCTGCTACATTCCTGAACTTCGTATTAAACCAAGTTTGTCTGAACAACCTGATCATGGCATCCCACCCTAGGTGGGAATCTCCGTGATACATCCTAGCCATAGGAGCAAGCATACAGTCTGGTAACACAGGTATACCATCATGGTAAACGATGACTCCATTTCTAGCACTTCTCTGACATCCTATCTTTTTCCACTCTTCTTTTTCTTTTATTTCTCCTTCGTCCTGCAAGTCTCTCACTTCCTTCCACATTTTCACACTTCCAAGCAACATAAATTAGCAGCTGTTTCCACATGCATCAATTTTCTTATTTATTGCCATCTTATTTTTGGCACAATATTGGGCTAGTTGGTCAGCATATTGGTTACCTGCTGTCACTCTGTCATTGCCAGATTGGTGAGCAGCACACTTGACCCAAGCCACTGTTTCTGGCAATTGAATTGCTTCTAGCAAATCTCTTATGTAATTTCCATTTTTAATAGCAGTACCCGATGAAGTCAGAAACTCCCTTTGCATCCAGAATTGGCCAAAGTCATGCACAACCCGATAACCATACTGACTGTCAGTGTAGATGGTTACTTTCCAATTTTTCCCAATTTTCCAAGCTCTTGCTAATGCAATTAATTCAGCTACTTGTGCAGACTTGACTCCAGGTAAATAGGATGCTTCGACTGGACCCCACAAAGTACACACAGCATAGGCAGCACTCAATCCTTCTTCCTCATGTCTCATGTGTGAACCATCTATGAATAGTTCATTTTCTGAATTTATTTATGGCTCTTCTCTTATGTCTGGTCGAGGTTTTGTACAGTATTCTGTTAGGTCGATACAATTATATTCGACTTCATTTCTGACTTCTGCAAAATGTGAATCAGACAACAGAGTTGCTGGGTTCAAAACAGTACATCAGGCAATAGTCACATTTTCTGCACCTAAAATGATTCGTTCATACTTAGTCAGCCGACTGGGAGTTAAATACTGAGAGACATATTATCAAGGCGGGCGATAATTGCCCTATTAGCAAGCTGTGGCTAACAGCAGTTAGTGACAGCTTGTGCGGTTTTGGGCCCGCTTTGCATGTCAGCGATATTTATCGCAAATGACATGTAAAGTGGGTGTACCCAACCTGTTAGCGACTGAAAGCAGTCGCTAACATCGCTATCGCCTATTATCAACACAGGCGTAGCGATGGAAATATTTGCGCTAAGTGCGAATATCTCCAAAACCTAACGCCTGCCCAGACCAGTTCTTAGCCATTATATGGGATAATGCGTGAATATCACTGGATTACCAGCTAAGTTAGTGATAAATTTTGCTACTTGTTGATAATATGCCCCTGAGTTTTAGTTCTTGTCAACAAGATCACAACTGCATGTGAAACATACTGTTACGCGATGTCCCATAATGATAGATTCACTTTGCTCAAGGCTCATGCAAGTTGCAGCTACTGCTTTTACTGCTGACCACCCTGACTCTGGCAGGAACGGTCGCTCCCTCAACAGCTGGTATCGTAGCGCCTTGCCTCTTTGTTTGTTTACTGCTGGAATCGTAACGCCTTGCTTATTTGCATACTTGCTGCTTTGTAATATCAGCGTAGCGCTTTACTTGCCTGCAGTGTAATTTGGTGCCTGATTGGAACTTGCTGCTTGCTCCTGCACTTGCACTTCTGTAGCGCTTATCTGCTGGTGCCCTGTGAGTGGTGAGAGGAGCTTTTGCCCCATTGTGACGGTGCTTCTGCCCACGTTTAGCCTGTTTACTTAGAAACTCACCCTGGTTTCACTTTAGCCTTGCTGCCGCCATTTGCTGATTGTGCCTCGTCCCAGCCCGTAGCTCCACCCCGCTCCCGCCTCCCAGCTGACCCGCCCTCGCTCCGCCCCCCCCACTTTCCATGTATGTCAGTACAAGCTACGCGCAGCGTTCACGCGCAGCGACCGCGCCCCATTCGCGCCGAAGGTGCGCCAAAGGTAAGCCCGTCTACGCCCGTCCGCGCCTGGACCGCGCCCAACGCCAGACCCCCTGGCCCTCGCAATGCCCAGCCCTCCCGCATTACTTATAATGCCTCCACCCTCCTAGCCCTTAACCACGGTCATTCCCCCAACTGCGTCCAAGCCGCCCCTGGACACACTCATGGACCCTTTTCCTGCAACTCCTGCAAGTTCGACGGCACCAAGAACAACTCCTCATCTACGAACACACAACAGATACCCGACCCCAACCACCTACAATGCATCCTGCTCAACACCCGCTCGGTCCACAGGCACGCCATTGACCTCTGGAATCTACTAGACACCACCTCTCCGGACGTCGCCTTCCTAACAGAAACATGGATGAACGCCACATCAGCCCCAGACATCACCATTGCCATCCCGGAAGGCTATAAGATCATTCGCAAGGACCGCACCGGCCACACAGGAGGAGGCATCGCTATCGTCCATAAGAAATCCATCCGCATCTCAACCAGCTCAGACGTCAATCTCGCCAACTCTGAACACCTTCACTTCCAGATCCACACCGACCCCAAGACCACACTCAGAGGCACCCTCCTTTACAGGCCACCAGGACCCCGCGCACAATTTAGTGAAGACATCACGGACTTCATCACTCCACACGCGCTCCCCTCCGAGGATTACATCCTTCTGGGAGACCTCAACTTTCACCTTGAAAAGAACAACGATCGCAACACCACCACCCTTTTGGACAACCTCGCCAACCTCGGACTAAAACAACTTGTCACTACCCCCACCCACATCGCAGGTCACACACTCGACCCTATCTTCAGCTCCAGCAAACATGTCTCCTTCAGCCACACCACAGCTCTCCTCTGGACTGACCACAGCTGCGTTCACTTTACCTTCAACAAGCCCACATCCAACAACCACCCCCAACCCACTCTGCAAAGAAACTGGAACAAAATCACCATCGACCAGATCTCCTCATCGCTTCTTCAAAACCCCCCAGCCCACTCCTCTAATCCAGACCAAGCAGCCACCAATCTCACCCAATGGTTATCCAACAGCGCCGACATCCTAGCACCATTGAAAAAACGACAAATCAAACTAGGCAGCAAGAAGGCCCCCTGGTTCAACGATGATCTTAAGAAATCCAAGAAACTCTGTCGCTCCCTTGAGAAGGCCTGGAAAAAAGACCCAACCACCAGCACCAAGGACGCCTTCAAAAACGCCACCCGCATACACCACCAACTTATCCGGAAGGCCAAGAAAGCCGCTTTCAAGGACCGACTAGATAACAACGCCCACAACAGCAAGGAATTATTCAACATCGTCAAGGAATTTACCAACCCCTCAGCCAACTCCAATGACATCACCCCCTCTCAAGCCCTCTGCGACTCCCTAGCCTCTTTCTTCCACAACAAAATTGCAGACATCCACAACAGCTTCGACAACCGTCCCAAAGACCAACCCACCCAACCCCCTGCAGGACCCCCACCCCCCCTGAACATCCTCAATGACTGGAAGCCAATCTCCACGAAGGACACCATCCGTCTGATGAACTCTATCCACTCAGGATCCCCCACAGACCCATGCCCTCACCACATCTTTAACAAAGCAGACTCCATTATAGCACCGCACCTCCGAGACGTCATCAACTGCTCCCTCAACTCCGCAACCTTCCCAGAAAGCTGGAAACATGCCGAACTCAGCGCCCTCCTGAAGAAACCCACAGCTGACCCCACCGAACTCAAAAACTACCGCCCTATCTCACTCCTTCCATTCCCGGCCAAAGTCATCGAGAAAGCGGTCAACAACCAGCTCGCCGCATTCCTCGAAACCAACAAATCCCTCGACTCCTCACAATCCGGCTTCCGAGCCAAGCACAGCACCGAAACCGCCCTCATCGCAGCAACAGACGACTTTAGAACTCTACTGGACAATGGAGACACAGTCGCCCTCATCCTCCTCGACCTCTCCGCAGCCTTCGACACGGTCTGTCATAGCACCCTTTTACAACGCCTCAGAAACGTCGGAATCCAGGGAAAAGCACTGGAATGGATCACCTTGTTCCTCACCGGAAGAACCCAGAGAGTCCGCCTTCCACCATTCAAGTCAGAGGCCACTGAAGTCATCTGCGGCGTACCACAAGGATCTTCTCTCAGCCCCACCCTCTTCAACGTATACATGAGCCCCCTCGCGGTCATCGCACGCCAACACAACCTCAACATCATCTCCTAAGCCGACGACACTCAACTGATCCTATCACTCACCAGAGACCCTAACACTGCCAAAACCAACTTACACGAAGGAATGAAAGAAGTAGCCGAATGGATGCAGCACAGCCGTCTGAAACTGAACTCAGACAAAACAGAAGTCCTCATCCTAGGCACCTCCCCCTCCGCCTGGGATGACTCTTGGTGGCCAGAGGCCCTTGGAAAAGCACCCATCCCAACGGACCACGCACGGAACCTGGGCGTCATCCTGGATTCATCACTCTCGATGAACAGACAAGTCAACGCCGTTTCTTCATCTTGCTTCAACATTCTTCGCATGCTCAAAAAAACATTTCGCTGGATCCCCACCGAAACTAGAAAAACAGTCACCCACACTCTGGTCACGAGCCAACTGGACTACGGAAACACCCTCTACGCCGGTACCACCGCCAAACTCCAGAAAAAACTCCAACGCATCCAGAACGCCTCAGCCAGGCTCATATTGGACATCCCGCGTAAAGAACACATCTCTGGTCACCTGAAAAACCTCCACTGGCTCCCCGTCAATAAGAGGATTACTTTCCGCCTCCTAACCCACGCACACAAAGCACTCTACGAAATTGGACCCGAATGCCTCAACACACGACTGTCCTTCTACACCCCTTCCCGCCAGCTACGATCCTCCAACCAAGCCCTTGCCTCTGTACCTCGCATCAACAAAACCACCATGGGAGGTAGATCCTTCTCCTACCTGGCAGCTAAAACCTGGAACTCACTTCCCACTCACCTTCGCCTTACTCAGAACCACCTAGCATTCAGAAAGCAACTTAAAACGTGGATATTTGACAAGTAATTCCCCACCCTTATTCAAGCGCCTTGAGACCCTCTGGGTATGTAGCGCGCTATATAAATTTATTGACTTGACTTGACTTGACTTTCAGACATCTTGGCAACGCAGATGCCACTGGATCTAGAGTAGCAGAAAAATATTCCACAGGACGTCTCATTAAACCATGGGTCTGTGTCAGAACAGACAGTGCACAACTGTCACGTGCATCACAGAACAGTGCAAATTCTTTTGAATAGTCAAGCATTCCTAATGCTGGAGCTGAACACAGACATTCTCGTAATTTTAAGAAAGCAGTCATGCTTTCGTCATCCCATTCTACTGGGTCTTTCGCTCTTTTCTTTGTCATTTCTATCAATGGTTTTGCTAGGACTGCAAATCCCACAATCCATTGCCTGCAGTACCCCACAACTCCAAAAAACATTCTGATTTTTTTCTGTGTTTGAGGAAGATTCATGTTTTGGATTATTCTGATTCTTTCTGAAGTAACTCGTCTGACACCTCTCTCTATCTGGTGTCCCAGATATTTCACTGATGTGGTGCAGATTTGCAACTTTATAGGAGACACCAATGTCCACCTTCAGCCAAATTATTCAGTAATGCAATGGTATCAACGACACCGTCATTTCGAGTTTTAGACGCCACCAATAGTTTGTCTATATACTGCACCAGGACAGACTGTCCAGGCAGCACCAAGGACTCAAGGCACTTTTTCAAGATCTGATTAAAGATCGAAGGACTCTCAGTGTACCCCTGAGGGACACGTGTCCAAACATACACATGGTCATTGAATTTGAACGGGAAAAGGTATTGGATATCTGGATGTAACGGGATTGAGAAAAATGCATGACACAAATCAATCACCGTGAACCATCCAGCTTTCCATGGCATCTGATACAGAATCACTGCAGGGTTTGGCACAACTGGACAACATGGGACAACAATTTTATTTACCTTGCGGAGGTCCTGTACGACCCTGTACTTTCCGCTCGGTTTCTTTATACCAATTATGGGCAAATTACATGGACTACTCATGATTTCTCGTAGAATGCCTTGTTCGACCAAATGCCTTATTTCTGCTATAACACCTGCTTGTATTTCTGGGCTCATTTTGTACTGTCGAATATTTGGGTAAACTGCACCTTCTTTCACTGTCACTTTTATTGGATCGACATTTACCATTAATCCTACATCTTTTCCTGTAAAATCCCACTCTTCAGAATTTACTGTATGCTGTAATTCTCTCAGTAAATGTTCTACAGTCATCCTTTTGTTTTCAGTTTCTTGTTTGGATAACATTCATTTATAAACTCCATCTTCATCTGGAGTCTGAATTTCAACACCACTTGGGGTGCAAAAGATTGTACAGTTCATTTTACATAGCAAATCCCTACCTAAAAGGTTCACTGGACTGGAATCACACACAACGAATTTGTGCATTTCTTTAAAATTCCCTATTCTGACTTCCATTGGTTCTGTAACTGGGGTACTAATTTGTTTATTAGAAACGCCCACTACTTGGATCGCTTCTCCCGAGAGGGCTTGGTTTGGAACGTCTGCTGTTCTCACAGTAGAAAGGGTAACACCAGTGTCCAACAAAAAGGTAACATCATTTCCCTCAACTTTCCCTTCAATGTATGGACCTGACTGATCTACCGGCAAGGATGCGCCAAGAACACACTCCTCGTCCTCCCCTCTCAGGCACCGTCATTAGGTGTTCTCATCAAAGAACGTGTCACTCAAAAGAAATTGTGATGTCGCTACGTATCTCCTACCACTTCCCTCCCAATTTGTGGTATCTACAATGTGCTTGCCTTTGCTCCCAGAATCTGGCATTGCTGCAAGTGGTAATTGGTTTTGTATTACCTGTTGCTGTTACTTACTTGACACCCCATTCTGCGTCTTCGAAATAAAATTGTCCTTTTGGACAGGGTTATTTTTTAATACAGCTTTACACTCGTTCTTCTAATGCCCCGATTTTCCGCGCCCATGACAGGGAAACTTCTTTTTAGCCTCATCTCTGTTAAATTTTCCTCTTGGTTTGCCGCCATTTCCATCTCCTTGATTCTGACTATTTTGCAATTTACTTAACAGGAGTTCTTGTTGCTCCGCTAATTTTACTTGTGCCCACATTACCTTTTCTTCTAAATTCTTTCGTTTATTGTCAATTTTGTCTCCACAATATTTTGCATATTGTAAAATCTCGTCTATAAGTTTGGCTTGCCAGCATATCTTATGATCTTTAATCATTTGTGAGATTTCTGGCCTTAAACCTAACATGAAACGATAAATAAAATGTGTCATGTCTTTCGTATCAATGTTTTCTAATCCACTGTACTGTTTAAATACCTGTAATAGATGTTCATAATATGCATGCACCGATTCATCTTTATTCTGGGTAGTTCTGTCTATTCTTGTCCAATCAGTTTCTTTTGAGGGAACTTTCCCTTTCAAGTACAGTATTACTTGATTATATTTTCTCATCACTTCATCTAATGGGGCTCCTGTCTTTGGGTCTCTAGGATACTCATCATTAGGCCAATCTACAGCAATTTTGCATTCTGCTGATAAATCTACAGGAACAACAATATCAAATAAACCATCTAAATCTTTTAACAGTACTTTTGAGACCTTTACCATCTTTTGACTTGTCTGAACCACTCTACGGGTTTTTCTCTAAGTTTCGGGAAGTCATTTGTGAATGACAAAATATCCTGTCGGGACCATGGAACATGCACATAACCTCCTCCTGGCACTTCTCTCATTGGGCACAATCTTTCTACCTTTTCTGGCTCTTTTAATAAGTATTCTGATGCAGTGCTTTTCGCTTGGGCCTCTTCCTTTTTCTTTGCCCATCTAGCTTTCCATCTTTCTAAATCACCCCATTTTGCAATAATTCTTTAATTTGTATTTTTTTTCCTGACACATTCATATTTTCTAAATCTTTGTCAGAAAATTCAGCTCAATAAGGTTTTTGCAACACTTTAGATCTACCAATGTCAATTCCCATGTCAGCAGCCAAATTCATTAATGTCTCATGAAATATGTTTGTGTTTCGTGTAATACTCCGACATATAAACAACAATTCATCTTCACTGAACATGTTCAATCTTTCTAAACCCACATTTCCTGCAATCAATTTTTCTAATTCGACCCTCAATTTAAATATATCCAATACATTTGGCGGTGTCTTTGGCATTTAAATTTCTCGGGACCACCTCTCTAATTCTCGTTTCCGAGGGCGTTTCCATCCTCACTTCTCTAGAGCTTCCGGGAGTACTTTTACTGACTATGCTACTTTCGGGTTCTCTTATAGGTAAATCCATAAGGGAAATTACTGACTCACATTCACTTGCTTGATCGTCTACTATTAACCCATGCTCATGATGAGCTTCACTCATCATGAGCCACGGTGGCCGAGCTGTGATGAGCACAGCGCCACCGTGCTGCATGACGAGCTCAGCTCGTCACGAGCACCGGGGCGCTGTGCACGCCCCCACTACCCTCAGCACAGTGGGGAGATTAGCCCCACAGGGAAGGGGTTACTGACTCTTTTCTTGGTTGCACGACAGGTGTAGTCAGTACGGGACCTTTAAGATCAGTCTGCTTATCTCCGTACAAGGGAACTACTGGACCAATAGTTACTGGAATTGTTAGGGCTTCAGGACTAGAATTGAACTGGGACATTTTCTGAATTAGCTCCCTTCGCTGTTTATTCAATGCTTCTCGTTCCTTTTCCTGTAACACTTTCTCTAATGAGGTTTCATGTACAACTTGCGGAACCAAAGGTGGTTTTAAGAACAGAGCACTAGGATTAACTGCACTTGGATCCTCATTATATGGCGGTGACTTTTTCATTAACAAATCCTCCATATAATCAGTTTCTGAGTCACACAAGTCATTAAGTTCTGTGTTTTCTCTGTACATTTACTTCCTGACGGGTTTTTGTGAGTAAATACAGGATACAACCCTTCCACTATCATGGACTGTCTCCATTGTTTCATCAGCTTATCTCTGGTTTCTCGAGGAAATTTTGGATAGAACTTGCTCAAATTCCTGTCAGTTCTGGGTCGATCTCGCCCAAAAGCATCAATCTCCCATTCCTCTAATGTCTCATACTGCGTTAATCTGGGTCTGGGATCTAACTCATTCATGCGAGTTCTTAAATTATACAAAATCTTGCCATTAAAGGTACCATGTTCTGGAAATGCCAAAACTCTGTCATCTTTAGTGTATTCCATCCTGTTCACAGGTGTGGTAGCCCCTTTCGACCATCATGTATGATGCAGGCATATTCGGTGGTGGAATGATAATCCCTTCTCTGGTTTTAATGACTTCATCTTTCTTAAAGAAATGTTTGACTTTCTTGAAAAACGAAATTTTTCTTTTATCTCCGTACATGATATGTGGTCTTCCTCTTATCATCTGTTCTTTAGCAAAACCTAGATATTTTCTATCAGGTCGATTTCCTATGAAACCTGGATCTAAATGCCACATATGACTCCAATACAATTTTTAGTTTGCGGTGACACTCAGTTGTTTACTAAATGCTTTAGGAATACCAGCACGTTTCTTATTTTTCAATGACCAATCGAGATTTAGAATCAAAATAAATTCAACCAATAGTAGTGTGGTGGTTCTCATGAGACGAGTTCTCATGCTCCTGCATTCACCCCTCCTTTACAATCATTACCTCAGCTACACACCTGCTGTCTCAACCGATACCAGCGCGGCTCTAGGTGACGTCAGCGCAGCTCCGCAACTGATAACCCTCTTTCAAGGTAATACGAGAATTTTTTTCTTTTCATTTTTAAATGCAACATTCCTTAATTAACAACATAGAAACATTCACCACTGTGCCTAAGTGACTAAATTCAAAGAAAAGATAGTTTGCATTCTCTGCGAGTAAATCTCTTCCGCTTATTCTTCATACACTACGAGCTGATCCCTTCCGCCTACCCTTCATTCAAGCATTAGAGAACATGTTACTCCCTCGGGCTTACCCTTTGTAAGTGATATAAGGCCAAAGTTTCACCAGCGAAGTCCTTTGCTGTCAATCAAGCTCAGAAGAACCTACTACTCCTTCAGTATTACCCTTTCTAGGTGATATAACACCAAAGTTTCATCAGCGAACTCTTTGCTATCATTTATTCACACATTTATACAGAAAATCCCTAATCAGTGCTTCCGGTTTTACCTAACCAAGCACTTTCTTCCTTAGGCAAGTGACCTCACTTACAGTGTGGCTTCCATTTAGCACCCACTATTCTGCCCCCAGGGATTCCAGACAAACATAAGACAATACGAACGGGTTTTGGTTAATACATAAAAATCTATACAAAATCAATAATGCAATTTAACTAACTAACTAACTAACTACCTACCGTAACTAAACCCTAACCACTATTCTGCTACCAAATTAGCTGGGCCCATAAAACAACATACACACTTTGAACAGGTGATCCTTTCTCACGCCCCTACCAATATTTACGTTTTATCTTCTAGGACCTATACCGTTGACTTATCAATCCTTGTCTCTGGTACCTAGAGTCCTAAGGGATCAAGGGAGTTAGTTCAATTAGGTAGCTTTAATAACATTGCATTTACCTTAAATAACCACAACCTCGGGAAAGATTTAAACACTTTATCTATGAAAATTTGTAAATTTCAAAGTCCATACACAATTAACTATAGCCTTTTCGATTAAGAAAATGATAATAAGAGCAATGAAATGCAAAGAAGGTACAAAACTTAGTTTTGGCATTGAAACATAGGAAGGGGAGAGAAAGGGATGACATACAACAACATATGCCACACAAATGTATATTTACCTAGAATGGTGTGAAGACCAACCTTGGCCAGGGGCTGTATTAAAGGACAGAACCCCGATAGTTGAGGTGCAAGCAGGAAAAACAGGTGCAGACCAAAATCAGGACAGGTACGGACCAAATTGGATCAGGATAGGACCAACTCAGGTTAGAACTGGCACCCACAGCTAAAGTGCAACGCCTGCGTCACACCCCTCTCTGCAGCTAACAGTTGAACTCTGATAGGGCTATCGAACATTTTCCCTTGGAACCCCTACTGGGTTACCGATTTCCTTCCCATTAACCCCGATTGGGTTGTCGAATCTTCTGACAGAGTACTCCGCAGCACCTCTGCTCTCGATCCCTATTGAGTGCTTTGGGTCAGTGACCGGTCAGCTATTCGGACAAGTCGGACAATCTAGCTAGCTAAGCCTACTTTAGGTATACCTTTTTCCAGGGCAGTGTACCACCCCCCAATCTTGCGAGTTTGCGTATTTATTGGTCAAAAGACGAGGAGAGGTCATCACACCATATTAATATGAGGTAACTTCCATTTAGTATTCAAATTAGCGTTCCCTCCCATCATTTTATTTTCCCATGCACGTTTATTCCAACCAGCAGTGAATGTATCAATAATAAATACAATGTAATATCTCTGCTTCCTCTCCAAAGGGTCAGGAGGTAGAGTTCCCAAGAACATCTTCCAGCAAGTCAGGAATTGGCTGGGTTTCAAAGACAGTGCTTCAGGGATTTTGAGCTTCTCTGCGCAGTCGCAGTTTCTTTCATGATGGAGTTCTGAAGTACATGTTGGGCCCAAATACGAGCTAGTAGCAAAGTTGAAAAGAAACATTTTTAGAACAAAGAATAAATGAATGTTCTATATGCCACTTATCTTTACACAATTCACATTATTTTATTTTAACTACAATGTTATTGTTTAGGCAGAACAAACAAATTAGTAAAAGTAGCAAAGCAAGCGGTTAGCATGCGAGACTTATAGCAGCCATATTTAGCTCTAGTGCGCAGAAGCAAAAAATTCCCACCAAGCAGTGAAAATACGTCATGTCACATGAGTGTGACAGACGCATGCGCAGTACAGATCCCGCGTTGCGGCGGCCATTTTAGATCACTCGGGTTATTATTAGTAAAAGCACATTGAAAAGCTTCCCCTAGATACTAGAAATGTCGTGTGGTGCAATATTAATAGGACAAAACATGTTAGGTAGTGTATTACGAGTTATTTCGAGAGGGCTGAGTCCGAGCAAGCCGCTTTACGTGCATAACCTTGCTCCATCACCTTGGCTCTCTTCTATGTAAAACTCATTTCTGCTATGGAAACACCCTTAATAACCTATTCATGGTAGCTTCAGACACATCAAAACCCTGCTAGAATCATAGACCTGGTCAATGGCACGACTATACACACTAGCAGTCAATCAAATGTTGCCTTTAAAAACACAACTATTTTCTATTTTGATACAATAAGCAATACCTATCTAGCTCTCTAAGTTTTCAAATTATCCAGAGGTTTCAAACTCACTTATTTTCTGCCTTTTTTAAAGGTCAGTGAAAGACGAGGATATCTTGTCTACTTTGTTACTCAAGAAAGAATTTGTGAATTTCAATAACGCAGTCCCTGTATTTTTGTAAATTTATGGTAAATTGTTTCTGCATTATTCTTAGTTGAATTTGGTTTATTTTCCTATTTAGACTGGAGGCGAGCACGGCGCTTCGCAGGTAAGTGAAGCTTGTTTAGTGATCCTGTCCTGATCTTCATTCATGAGCTTTTTCTGTCACGAGTAATCACGTATTACCTCCGTGTGGATGCCCCGTATGTTGGTACCATAGTACTGTATCCGGCACACACCTGAACTGAGGGGAATGGGGTTCACTGGCTCCTGGACTCTCTCCGAATCAGTGACATAACACAAAATGGTGACCCCCCCTCACAGAATGTGATGAGTGGCCCCTGAGTCTCTCTTATCTCACAGATATTCATTGGATTTAGGCTGAGTGGAGGCCCCACTCAAGGGCACCTGTGGCATCGGGCCTGAGGGGCTATCTTACGCCAATCAATCAATCAATCAATCATGCCATTTGTATAGCGCACTACTCACCCGGGAGGGTCTCAAGGCGCTTGGGGGGAGGGGTATGCTACTGCTCGAACAGCCAGGTGTTGAGTTGTTTCCTGAAGGCGAGATGGTCCTGGGTCAGCCGAAGGTGGATGGGGAGGGAGTTCCAAGTCTTGGCAGCCAGGTAAGAGAAGGATCTTCCTCCGGCGGTGGCTCTACGGATGCGTGGTACGGCTGCGAGGGCGAGGCTGGTGGACCGTAGCTGGCGGGTGGGTGTGTAGAAGGTCAGGCGGTCGTTGAGGTACTTGGGGCCCAGGTCGTGGAGAGACTTGTGTGCGTGGGTGAGGAGCCGGAACGTGATCCTCTTGTCGACGTGGAGCCAGTGCAGGTTCCTCAGGTGGCTGGAGATGTGGCTGCGTCGGGGGACATCCAGGATGAGTCGGGCGGAGGCGTTCTGGATGCGCTGGAGTCTTTTCTGTAGCTTGGCTGTGGTTCCGGCGTAGAGGGTGTTTCCGTAGTCCAGTCGGCTGGTGACGAGTGCCTGGGTGACAGTCTTCCTGGTCTCGGTCGGGATCCAGCGGAAGATCTTGCGAAGCATACGCAGGGTGTTGAAGCACGATGAGGAGACGGCGTTGACTTGTCTGGTCATCGAGAGGGAGGAGTCCAGGATGAAGCCCAGGTTGCGTGCGTGGTCGGTTGGCTTGGGTGCGGTGCCCAGGGCTGGGGGCCACCAGGAGTCATCCCAGGCGGAGGGCGAAGATCCCAGGATGAGGACTTCCGTCTTGTCCGAGTTCAGTTTCAGGCGGCTGTCCTTCATCCACTCGGCGACGTCTTTCATCCCTTCGTGTAGGCAGGTTCTGGCGGTGTCGGGGTCTCTGGTGAGGGAGAGGTTCAGCTGGGTGTCGTCGACATAAGAGATGATGTTGAGGTTGTGCTGGCGTGCGATGGCTGCGATAGGTTTCATGTAGATGTTGAAGAGGATGGGGCTGAGTGAAGATCCTTGCGGGACGCCGTAGATGACTTCGGTGGCCTCGGAGCGAAACGGGGGGAGGCGGACACTTTGTGTTCTTCCGGCGAGGAACGAGATGATCCACTCCAGTGCCTTCTCTTGGATACCGATGTTGCTGAGGCGCTGGACTAGGGTGCGGTGGCAGACCGTGTCGAACACAGCGGAGAGGTCCAGGAGGATGAGGGCCACTGTTTCCCCCTTGTCGAGCAGGGTCCGGATGTCGTCGGGAAGGGAAGGTGGCGGTGTTGAAGGAGGCGTTGATGATGTTCCGGAGTTGGGGTGCGATGGTGGAGTCGGCCTTGTTGAAGACGTGGTGTGGGCAGGGGTCGGTCGGTGATCCGGAGTGGATGGTGTTCATCGTGCGGGCTGTGTCTTCGGTGGTCACCGTGGTCCAGGTGCGAAGGGTGGCGGTGGGGGGCGTTGGTTCGACGGTTGGGTGCGTGGGTCGGGCGCCGAAGCTGTTGTGGATGTCAGCGATCTTGCGGTGGAAGAACGAGGCGAGGGAGTCGCAGAGGTCTTGTGACGGAGTGATGCCGTTGGTGCCGGTGCTGGGGTTGGAGAACTCCTTGATGATAGTGAAGAGCTCTTTGCTGTCGTGGGCGTTGTTGTCCAGTCGTTCCTTCAGGAATTTCTTCTTGGTGGTGTGGATGAGCTGGTGGTGCTTGCGGGTAGCGTGTTTGAGGGCGGTCATGTTGTCGGTGGTCCGGTCGAGGAGCCAGGCTTTCTCGAGGGTGCGGCAGGTCTTCTTGGAGTCCTTGAGGTCGTCGGTGAACCTGCTGCTTCGTTGGGGTCCGTTGTGTTGGTGGGTGGGCTCTGGCTGAGGGAGGTGGTGAGCTGGTCTGCGGTGATCTTGCTCCAATTCCTGTGAGGTACCTGTTGCGGGTGGTGGTGGGTTGTGGATCTTTTGAAGCTGAAGTGGACGCAGATGTGGTCGGTCCAGTGGAGTCCGGTGGCGTGGCTGAAGGTGATGTACTTGCTGGAAGAGAAGACGGGATCAAGCGTGTGGCCGGCGTAGTGGGTGGGGGTGTTGACCAGTTGCTTGAGTCCGAGGTTGGCGAGGTTTTCCAGCAGGGCGGTGGTGTTGCGGTCCTTGTTGTTCTCCAGGTCAAGTCAAGTCAAGTCAAAAACCACTTTATTCGATTCAGTTAAAAATCATAAAAGCATTCTACAATCAAAGGGAAAGGGACAGTACATATTCATTTAGCGATTATTTTTAGAGATTACACACATCAGTAGAAATTTATATATACACAATTTAAAAACATCAATCATAATTTATATATTCACATTTTAAAAGAAAACAGCTATAGAGGAATAAATATTTAGCTAAAAAATTACAGGTACAAAAAACATTTTCCATTTCCACCTTTCGAGCAAAACCCTTGTGTTACGTTTTAAGTCGTCTCCTCCTGATCCTAACAGCAGCAACAAGATAATTGGCCACGCTAAACATGACCAAAGCTGAATCCAACAATTGGAGATACAGGAGGGCGGGTTTTGCCTGATGGAAGGCTTTGTCCTTCAGTAAGGGTATCAGGTATTTTTGTCTGGGCACAATAAAAAAAGGACAGAATAACATAAGGTGCATATTATCATGCGTTGAGAAATTGTCGCAACTACAAACAGGAGCATCCTCCTCCTTGTACCAGCCTTGACTATCACAAAGGACCATGTAAATCTGGTTAAACCGAAATTTAACCAGAAGCCACCTGTGAAAAGGGATGTTAACAATGGCAAGGTACGGTTGTATAGTAAAGCAGGTGATGGTCAGGAAATGGGCTCTGATCGTGGGTTTAGTAAGTTGGCATTCCTCCCTCTCCATAAATTTCAATTTGGAGAAGTTGAGCTTAACCCAATCTAAATCAGATTTCCTTAGACCATGGGGGGCAGAGAAAATCTCTGGTCGACCAAGGTCCAAAGAGCACTTTTGAATGTATGATAGCCAGGCTATTTTTTTTGAGTTATCCAATTTTAAACAGTCGGCCAGTATTTTATGGTTCAAACCTAGATTGTTATTGGCCCACGTCCTAATCCATAACAAAATAGGAGCCATTAAGAGGGTATCAGTGATATACCCTAAACCAAGTTCCTGGTGAACTGAAAACAAGGCTGTTGATTGGGGAAGCCCTAATATGGAACGAAGGAACTTATTTTCTTCCCTTTGGATAGCTTCGCCATTCACATAACCCCACAGACCTGAACCATACCTGGCTATAGCCACCGATTTTGCCCTGTGCAAGTTTAATAAAGCACCAGTTGGCTTCCCACCCAGTCTCCTCGAAAAACTTAAAATAGCATTGGCCGAGCTCCTAACTGCTTTGGTTTTAGCTGTAATTTGAGGAGCCCAGCTTCCTTTGGCGTCAAAAATTACACCCAGGTAAGTACAAATTTTGACATTTGTGATCACGTCACCATTGCAATAGAACTGCTTTGTATTATTTTTGGCGGCCCCAAAAGCCATGACGTGAGATTTGGAGTTATTTCTCACTAAGTCAAGTGAAAACATAAAATCATTAAAAGCATTTAAAAGTCTTTGCAAACCTAAATGGGTCCGAGCTATCAGAGCTGCGTCATCCGTGTACAGGAGATCAGGGATGCGTGTATCCCCTGCACGCGGAGTGTCCAAGGTAGCAGTTAAAAGAGTCTTCTCTAAGGAATTTATATATAGAGTGAACAGCATGGGTGCAAGAATGCAGCCCTGCCGCACGCCCCTACTTGATTTGAACCAAGCTGTACGATTTCCATCATGATCCATTCTAATAGAAGCTTTTAAATCCTTGTGGAGTTCTGCCAAAAAGTATACAAGTGGAGGATCAAGTCCCAATTTTAACAACATGGTCCACAGCCGAGCTCTATTTACCAAATCAAAGGCCGTGGACAGGTCCATAAATGCTACAAAAATTGACCCTTTTTTTGCAGTAGTGTATTTCGATATTAACAAATGAAGATTTAAGCATTGGTCCTCTGTTCCTCTACCAGCACGAAACCCATACTGGGCATCTGATAAAATATCGTTGTCTAGAGACCAGCTGTTAATTCTTGCTAACAAAACTTTGCCCAGAATCTTCATAGAGGAATCCAATAAGGAAATTGGACGAAAACACTTGGGGTCACTTCTTAGGCCCTTTTTAAAAATGGGTACTATAATTGAACATGCCCAGGTTTTTGGCAAACCCCCCTCATACACACAGTTAAAGACATTGGCTAAGATCTCAGCCCACATCTCAGGATTGAGTTTGTATAGGTCCAAAGGTACCCCGTCTGGGCCGGGAGCTTTATTAGCAGCAGAACCTAAAATTGCCAGTTCTACTTCAGGTTTACTAAATTTTAACTTAGTAGGGGGAGTTGGGGAGCCGGGCATTGTAAATGCCTCAACTGGTTCATTTGAGCCATATATGTTAGAAAAATGTTTAATCCATTCAGCTTCAGGGATGTTAATTTCAAGATCCGTGTTGTTTGTTTGAGCAAATAAAGGATTGTTAATTATGGACCAGAATTTGGAACTTTGTTTAAGGGTTACAGAATCCATTAATGAATCCCATGCTTCATCTTTGATGGCCTTTTTTCGCGACTTAACCGCCAAAGCATATCTTTTTCTCAACTGTGCCACCAAAGACCTGTCTCTAGGGGATTGTTTAAGGGCTTTCAACAAAGCCGAGTGTGCCTTGGAACAGGAGCGATCAAACCACCCAAAGGCTGGAGCAGGACCCCTCCTTGGTTTAGCTATGAGTTCCTTTTCTACTCTGGCACAAATAGCTTCGAAGGCACTAACTACCTCCTTCCCCCTCCCTCTCTCCGTCCCTACATTTCTCAATTTCTACTGCCATTTTTTGCTCAATTTGGGCATGAAAATCCTCAGGGCAAACTTTACACCATTTGAGGCGCCTTCCCTGGTCTCTACTCTTTACGTCCCTCGCAGCGGTAGCCCTCAAATCCCCTTTGCTCAAGCCAGAAAAAGCATCCAGAACTAACAACACCGGGTTGTGGTCACTAAACCCGCTTACAATTGCATTATAAAACAATACATGACGTAAAAGCCCCGGGGACATAAAAAAGTAATCGATAATCGATTCGCTCCCTCTTGCATTGTACGTGACCACACGGTTTGTTAAATCTGAGAACCCTGGTTCGTATAGATCATTAGATGATAACAGATTTTCCATTGCCACACCCTTCGGGGTATGTTCAAAATGTGGCAACGATGTGTGATCTGGACCGGTATCATCTATGATCTGGCAGTGTAACTCACACAAATGAACATTAAAATCTCCCCTCATAATTAACTGAACAAAAGTGGTTTGTTTTGACATGTAATTATTTAAAAAAGAGGATAAACCTTCTAGAACAAAATTAGGGGGTCCCCCCTGCATGGAGTTATAACAATTTATAAACACAAGCTTATTCTTGTCTGCCAAAAGAATTTCCACCAGCTGGAAAAAGTGTGAGGAACTGGGGATCTCTTTGACTGTCCCTGCTAATTTTACTGAAACTAGAAGTAGCAGTCCCCCTCTATCCCTTCCAGCCGTGGAACTCTGCGCATTGACAAAGAATGAAATATAGCCGTCTACCCAGAATCCCTTTTCTTTTGACCAAGTTTCTTGTAAGGCAACTATATCGTGTTCCTTCACTTGTTGTAGCCAAATCGGATCGTCCTGTTTGGCCCGTAGGCCCGCGATATTCCATGATAATAACCTGATGTGCCCCCGATCCAGTTCTAGAGGGTCGTTTATAGCAGTATTAACCATAACATCTAATGTGGTGGCCTCTGCATTAACTAGGCATGGAACAGTCAGGTTATCATGCTCAGGCTCTAGTCATTCAATATCTATTCGATCGGCTAGAGCCGTGAACCTATTTGACAACAATAAGTCATTTGAAGGACTGATCCTTACAGAATTAACTAGGCTACTGCCCTTGGGTGGCTTTGTCACCCAGTCATTACCACACATAGGCGAGATAAGTTTGTCATCCGCCCAGGTATTTTTGGCAAAATGCGACTCATTGTTTTCACTATCGCCTGGCCTATAGGCTCGAGGGTAGAAAAAGCCAAGGGGCATCGCTCGGACACCTGTTCCTACAGGGTCCAAAGGAGAACCATCCCAGAAGAGGCGGCTAGTGACACTTCTAGATTTAAAATTAACAATTACACAATCTCCTTCTACATTTTTCTTACTTGTGCCCACCCAGTTGACCCTTCTACTTGTTACAATATTGTCTGCGATGTTACTCTCTCCCGTGCAATTAGCATTACACCATTTTTTAACATGCCTAAAAAGAGTGTCCTGATGTTCCACCACCCCATCTGCGAGTTTAGGCACGTTAACCAGAATTGCTACAAAAGGTGTTGCATCCGGAGGTAGATTTACTGGGGGTACCCTTCTCGTCACAGACCCCCGCTGGTCTCTAGGCCTTACTGAGGTATTTACACTGGGAACCGCCTCCGTCATGGGAATATATATCCCCTCCTCCACTTTCCCTTTTTTTTGAACAGGGTTATCAGTGACCACATTAGAAGTAACAGTCGATCTATTTATGGAAGGACCCCAGACATTAGGGGCAGGAACCTGGACAATTGAAGGACATGGTGCCATAGGTGTAAGAGAAGAGGGGGCCTGCCTATCAAGAGCATCATTGATGCGCTCACATTTTGCCACAAGAGTCTTGACACAATCCTTCAGAGTCTCAGTGATGTCAGAAGCAATCTGGATTAATGCGGCTTCCAGTCTTTCTGTAAACAGTTTTTCCAGTAAAGACGCGATGCCCTCCTCAGTTACGTAAATTGGCTGTAAAGGCCCAGGCTGATTTAAAGCAGACTCACATGCAACCCCCGGGGTCGTAGGTAAAGATGGTATCACTGTTTCGGGCAAAACCGGTAAAGGAAGAATTGTGGGGGATTGTGGCAGGGTGGGTCTGCAGGAATCAATAATGACCCTAGGTTCCAACGGAATGCAGTTTATGACAGACGCACTAGATATGTTAACTGCCCCAGGGCTGGTAGCAAGACCCAACTCACGCTCTGACTCTGCAATCTGCGTTGATAGCTCCCCCACCTTAGTTGTTAAGTACGTAATAATGCTGGTCGTGTACTTTGGCACCTTGGCTTTTACTTCACCAGGCGCCGTTGTTGCCAGTTTGCGCTTACCCATGGTGAAAGGGATGTGGCCCGTCCCGTCCCTGGTCGTCCTTGGACGGCCTTAGACGGCCCGCCCTCTGCCCGGGCCGTCTCCGGGCGCCAAGACAGCGGGAAAACGGAAGTTCTCGCAAAGCCCGCTGGGAGCTGTAGTCTTCAGCCGCGGTGGAAGACAAATGGCGGCGAGACCTACAGCGTTCCCCACCCAGGGGCTGGAGCTGCGTGCTGGCGTGCTGGCAAGGTGCTGGTAAGCTTGCTTTCTGCGCTACTGTCGTCTGCGCTGTCTGCGTAAACCCCCCAGGTGGAAGTTGAGGTCCCCGAGGAGGATGTAGTCAGTGGAGAGGAGGGTGTGCGGGCTGATGAAGTCTGTGATGTCTTCACTGAATTGTGTGCGTGGTCCCGGGGGTCTGTAGACGAGGGTGCCTCTGAGGGTCGTCTTAGGGTCGGTGTGAATCTGGAAGTGGAGATGTTCGGCTGCGGCGAAGGAGTCGTTGGCGTCGGTCGTGATGCGGATGGTGTTCCTGTGGACGATGGCGATGCCACCTCCGGTCTGGTTGATGCGGTCCCTCCTGATGATCTTGTACCCGTCCGGGATGGCGATGGCGATGTCGGGTGCAGAGGAGGCGTTCATCCAGGTTTCCGTGAGGAAGGCGACGTCCGGTGATGTAGCGTCGAGAAGGTTCCAGAGTTCCACGGCGTGTCTGTGGATGGAGCGGGTGTTGATCAGGATGCACTTGAGGTGGTTGCTGCTGGTGTTTGTCTTGGCGGGTGCGGGGCGGGTTCGGAGGCGGGTGAACTTGCAGGTGCAGCAGGTGAAGGGTCCGTGGGTGCGTCTCGGGGTGGCTCGGCAGCAGGCGTGGGTCCGGCCGGCATTGAGTGCGTTGAGAGTGGCGGCGTCGTAGGTCATCGGGTCGTCTTGCCTCGGTGGGGAGGGCCAGGGGTCCTGGCGCTGGGCGCGGGCCAGGCGCGGACGGGCGCAGACGGGCTTACCTTTGGCGCACCTTTGGCGCTCATTCGACGCTCCTGCTGCGCTCGTCCGCTGCGCGACACAGGAGCCAGCGTGACGGCCGTCCGCTGCCACTTGGTGACCCCCGACCAAATCCTTCCCAATGTGCTGTGCCCAGTACGGTCGGCGGACAATTCCGAGAGCCTGTGCCAGATGGCCCGCATCCCCTTCGAGTGGGGAGGGGTGTCGGGCATGCTGAAAGTGACCGTCCGGGACGATGCCCCCGTAGACTGCCTCCTTGGGAACGACCTAGAAAGTTCCCCCTGGGCCGGCGTCGAGCGGAGAGAGCATCTGGGGATGCTAGGCCTTCCCGAGTGGGTCTGCGCGACCACCCGATCCATGGCCGCCCGGGCCGCCCGGGCCACCACTCCGACGAAAGCCACCCCGACTGAAGACCCCGAGTGGCCCGCACCTCTGCCGCCCGCTGTATCCGAAGACACCGACCCAGAGCCCGAACCCCTGGGGCCCAGCAGTGAAGAAATTGCTGAGCTTGGCCACCTCCCGGAACTAGCCCAATGGCGCCAAGAAGGTGGCCCCACACGGGAACAGTTCCGGCAAGAACAGAAAACCTGTCCCTCCCTCGAGGGAATCCGACAGCAAGCCGCCACTCAAGCCACCGGAGGCCCCTCGGGGTCCCACTGGGTCTATTGGGACCACGATCTCCTCTACAGCGAGCAAAAGGTTGCCGAACTGGGGGCCGGCCGGGTGCTGATGGTCCCCCTCCTATTCAGAGACTTCCTCCCGAACCTGGCACACGATGTGCCCCTCGCCGGGCACCTGGGGCTGGACAAAACATACAGCCGCCTGGTGACCCATTTCTACTGGCCAAAAATGAAAAATGATGTGAACAATCACTGCCGGAATTGCCCCACCTGCCAAGCCAGCGGGAAGAGTGGAGGGAAGCACAAGGTCCCCCTCCAACCCTTCCCAGTCGTCAACACCCCATTCGAGCGGTGGGAATCGACATTGTGGGGCCTCTGGAGCCCCGCACCTCCCAAGGACACCGGTTTATCCTCGTCCTGGTGGACCATGCCACCCGCTATCCCGAAGCCATCCCTCTCCGGACTGTGACGCCTAACCCTGGGCGTAGTTCGCGGAGCCGCACTCCGCGGAGCTACGCGAAGACGCACTTGCACTCCGCGACCTACGCCTAGCTCCGCGGACATGCGTAGTTGCTTGCTAGACCCGTTCGCGCGCCGTTTTTCGTCTTCGGGAGCGCGGTGCGCGTGTTCGGGGCGCTGCCTGCATGCTCGGGATGGCTAGCGCGCTAAGTTACCCAAGAGGTTTGTCCCGCCCGCTTGCGTTCCCTTATTTCCTGTTCCGGGTCACAGGTAACGTGTTCGGGTTGTGCAAGACATGTTCGGGAACTCATCTTCTCGTCAAGCATCCTCGCGCGTCCTTATGATGCTATTGCGCATCCAAATGACGTTATCGCGTTCGCGGGAGGGTTTACAAACATGGTGGCACACGCGACCGGGAAAAAGCGAACGCAGAACCAAGGTAAGCCATTGCCGCGCACGCGATAATGTTATTCAGCGCGCGAGAACTACGCTACGCACCGGATCGCGGAGTAATCGACAGCTACGCGTTCTCCACGGAACGCGGAGTTGCCGAAACTCCGCAAGCTCCGCGAACGGAGCGTAGTTCTTCGCCCAGGGTTAGTGACGCCCCGTGGTGGGCCGGGCGCTGATGGGGATCTTCTCCCGGGTGGTCTTCACTCGAGAAGTCGTCAGTGACCGGGGTACGAACTTCATTTCCCGATACATGAAGTCCCTGTGGCAACAGAGCAGGGTCACGTATAAGTTTACGACCCCCTACCACCCCCAAGGGAATGGATTGGTGGAACGTTTCAATCGAACTCTCAAAGGGATGATCATGGGCCTGGAGGAGCCCTTGCGATGCCAATGGGACGTGCTACTGCCCTGCCTCCTCTTCGCCTATCGGGAGGTCCCTCAGAAGTCCCGGGGATTCAGCCCCTTCGATCTATTGTACGGACACCCCATCCGGGGTCCCCTCAGCCTAGTCAAAGAAGGCTGGGAGGTTGCAGTCCAAGAGGCTCCCCCCGACGTCTACTGGTACCTCCTGACCCTCCGAAATCAGACGCGGAAGTTCCGGGAACTGGCAGAAGCCAACCTCGAGGCCAGCCAGGAGGAGATGAAATGCTGGTATGACCAAAACGCCTCTTCCATTGAGTTCGAGCCGGGCCAACAGGTCTGGGTCATGTCCCCGGTCGAACCCTGTGCCCTCCAGGACAAGTGGACATGGTCCTTCAAGGTGGTAGAGCGCAAGAGCCCTGTCACTTACCTGGTGGACATGGAGTCCCCCAGAAACCCCCTCCGGGTCCTCCACTCCAACCGGCTCAAGCCTCACTTTGTCCGAACGGAGCTTAGCCTGCTGATGGCTACCGATGGCGGGGCCAAAGACGACTCCGAGCTCCTACCGGACCTCCTGAGCACCTCCGAGAAAGACGGCTCCGTCGAGGGGGTCACCCTCTCTTCCGCCCTGACCCCAGAACAACGCCAGGACTGCCGAAAATTGTTGGGTCAATTCGCAGACTTGTTCTCCCTCACCCCCGGAATCACCCAGTGGTGCGTACATGATGTCGACACCGGGGACAACCCGCCTGTGCGACACCGGGCCTACAGAGTTCCCGACCGAGTTCGGACCTGCATCCAATCGGAGGTCTCCAAGATGCTGGCCCTGGGAGTAGTAGAACCCTCCGACAGTCCCTGGGCCAGTCCTGTCGTCCTGGTCCCAAAAGCTGGCGCCACTCCCAAACTGCGATTTTGTGTCGACTACCGGGGGTTGAACGCCGTCACCCGGACCGATGCACACCCCATTCCCCGGGCCGATGAACTGATCGACCGCCTGGGGGCGGCCCGCTACCTGTGCACATTCGACCTAACCTCCGGCTACTGGCAGATCGGACTTACTCCGGGCGCCCAAGAGCGCTCCGCCTTCTCAACCCCCGATGGCCACTACCACTTCAGGGTGATGCCCTTCGGGATGACAAACGCCCCCGCAACGTTCCAGAGACTGCTGAATAAGGTGCTGGCGGGCTAGAAGAGTTCAGCGCTGCATACCTGGACGATATTGCAGTATACAGCCTCCACTGAGCCGAGCACCTCAAGCACCTCTGGGAGGTCCTGGCGGCCCTCAGGCGGGCCGGACTGACCATCAAAGCGAGCAAATGCCAGATAGGCCAAGGTTCCTTGACCTATCTGGGACACCAAGTGGGGAGCGGCCATGTGGCTCCCCTCCAACCCAAGATCGACGTCATCATGGCCTGGGAGCCCCCGGTCACCCAGACAGCAGTCAGAGCCTTCCTAGGGCTCACTGGGTATTACCGGCGCTTCGTGAAGAATTATGGGAGCATTGTGGGCCCCCTCACCGAACTCACTTCCAAGAAGCAGCCACAGAAGGTGCACTGGACACCCGAGTGTCAGGCCTCCTTTGAGACTCTGAAGACAGCGATGTGCACCGCCCCCGTGCTCCAAGCCCCCGACTACAGCCGGGAATTCATAATCCAAACAGATGCCTCGGAGCACGGTGTCGGGGCAGTCCTTTCCCAAGTCAACCCCGAAGGAATTGATCGACCTGTGGCCTTCATCAGCCGACGTCTGCTGGCCCGAGAGCAACGCTGGAGCACCATTGAACGAGAGGCCTTCGCCGTGGTGTGGGCCCTCAAGAAACTCCGACCCCATCTCTTCGGCACCCACTTCCGGGTGCAAACTGACCACCGGCCATTGCGGTGGTAACTACACCTCTGAGGCGGAAGCCGGAGGAATTACGCGCCATTCTTTTAAAACTGTTCTTTTGTGTTGTAACATATTTTAAAACTTTGATTCCTGCCTGAGCTCTCTGCTGGGCTGCTTGCCATATAGGTACTCCACATTCAGCGGACTCTAGCGCTGCTTCGTAGAGTTTGTTGTGGTCGGCCGCCATCGCCAGTCGCGAGGCCACGCCCACCTGACAGGCCACGCCCACCCCTCCCGCCTATAAGAACGCGCTGAATCTCGAGTGCGCTCTCTGTAACTACACCTCTGAGGCGGAAGCCGGAGGAATTACGCGCCATTCTTTTAAAACTGTTCTTTTGTGTTGTAACATATTTTAAAACTTTGATTCCTGCCTGAGCTCTCTGCTGGGCTGCTTGCCATATAGGTACTCCACATTCAGCGGACTCTAGCGCTGCTTCGTAGAGTTTGTTGTGGTCGGCCGCCATCGCCAGTCGCGAGGCCACGCCCACCTGACAGGCCACGCCCACCCCTCCCGCCTATAAGAACGCGCTGAATCTCGAGTGCGCTCTCTGTAACTACACCTCTGAGGCGGAAGCCGGAGGAATTACGCGCCATTCTTTTAAAACTGTTCTTTTGTGTTGTAACATATTTTAAAACTTTGATTCCTGCCTGAGCTCTCTGCTGGGCTGCTTGCCATATAGGTACTCCACATTCAGCGGACTCTAGCGCTGCTTCGTAGAGTTTGTTGTGGTCGGCCGCCATCGCCAGTCGCGAGGCCACGCCCACCTGACAGGCCACGCCCACCCCTCCCGCCTATAAGAACGCGCTGAATCTCGAGTGCGCTCTCTGTAACTACACCTCTGAGGCGGAAGCCGGAGGAATTACGCGCCATTCTTTTAAAACTGTTCTTTTGTGTTGTAACATATTTTAAAACTTTGATTCCTGCCTGAGCTCTCTGCTGGGCTGCTTTCCTTATAGGTACTCCACATTCAGCGGACTCTAGCGCTGCTTCGTAGAGTTTGTTGTGGTCGGCCGCCATCGCCAGTCGCGAGGCCACGCCCACCTGACAGGCCACGCCCACCCCTCCCGCCTATAAGAACGCGCTGAATCTCGAGTGCGCTCTCTGTAACTACACCTCTGAGGCGGAAGCCGGAGGAATTACGCGCCATTCTTTTAAAACTGTTCTTTTGTGTTGTAACATATTTTAAAACTTTGATTCCTGCCTGAGCTCTCTGCTGGGCTGCTTGTCATATAGGTACTCCACATTCAGCGGACTCTAGCGCTGCTTCGTAGAGTTTGTTGTGGTCGGCCGCCATCGCCAGTCGCGAGGCCACGCCCACCTGACAGGCCACGCCCACCCCTCCCGCCTATAAGAACGCGCTGAATCTCGAGTGCGCTCTCTGTAACTACACCTCTGAGGCGGAAGCCGGAGTAATTACCCGCCATTCTTTTAAAACTGTTCTTTTGTGTTGTAACATATTTTAAAACTTTGATTCCTGCCTGAGCTCTCTGCTGGGCTGCTTGCCATATAGGTACTCCACATTCAGCGGACTCTAGCGCTGCTTCGTAGAGTTTGTTGTGGTCGGCCGCCATCGCCAGTCGCGAGGCCACGCCCACCTGACAGGCCACGCCCACCCCTCCTCTCCCTAAATGTGCTTCCCACGCAAGCGCAGCGGAAGAGCGCAGCAGGAGCGCCTAAGGCAAGCCCGTCTGCGCCCGTCATCGCCAGACCATCGCCTCTCGCCAGTCCCCCTGCTCAACTCGTACCACATTTACTGCAGTACGATAGAAAGTCCCTCCTCGCACTCAAACCAGACTCAAGATGCGATAAACTTGAAGGCTGCCTTGGGCAAACAGGTCTGTACTGCAAGCCATGTTGTTTTTTGACACCTTCACCCGGGCTAGCCAGCCACAACACCACTGCTTATAAGCAATACACCCTTACCATCTTCCAACTTAATGTTAGATCCCTTGTGAAACACCACGCCGATGTGTTCACCCTTATAACAGAGGAACATCCAGACATTATGTTTATCTGCGAAACCTGGCTCCACGATGACCAAAACAGCATCCTAAATCTCTCGCTGCCCGAGGGTTTCTCCATCAAAACCATCAATAGAGACTCCAGGGGTGGGGGGATAGCTGTTATTTACAAATCATCATACAACTGTACTTTTGAAAAGGAAGCCATTTGGGGCTGCGAAAGTGCAAGATTCAAAATCTCCACTAGTCCCCAGTTCACCCTTTCCGGACTCTATATCTACCGGCCTCCTGGCCCCACTACCAGGTTCATTGAGGAACTCCTAGATGTCGCTCACACTCTAGTGATATCCTCTCCCAATTTTACCATCCTGGGAGACCTTAACTTACATTTCAACTCCTTGACCGATCCTACCATTAAGAACCTTCAGGCAGACCTCACAGCTCTTCAGCTAAACCCACTCATCCAAACTCCCACTCACTCTGCCGGGCATTTACTGGACCCAGTTTTCTCCAACCTCTCAGATGCCTCGGCTGCCCCCCCAAACCCATGGGGTGGACTGACCACTCTCTTATCAAATTCTCCCTGAAAATCAGAGACTCGATTGTGAAAAACACCACCAGTTCCCGATACAAGAGGCCATGGCATAAACTGGCACCTAGCGACCTTACTAGTAAACTAGGCAATCTCAACCTCACAGATGGAGACATTAACTCCGCCTATGCGGCCTTTCAAAACTGGATCAACTTAGGACTAGACTCCCTAATACCAGCAAAATGGACTAAAACCCGTAACACTCCATCTAACCCATGGTACAATGAAAATCTTCTAACCATGCGGAAAGACTGCAAAAGAGCTGAACGCCAGTGGAGGAAAGAATATAAGGACACCGACAAAGCTGCTTACCTGCTAGAATTGAAGTCATACCACAAGGCGGTTCGCACCACCCGTGCTTCCTTTTACGCGGAAGCAATCAGCTCCAGTGGGAATCCCTCAAAAACTAACTTTTAACTTGTTCATAAACTTAAAGATAGTTCTAATCCTGTCCCTGGTATTACTTCCGCACAACAATGCGAGGAGCTTGCCACCTTCTTTACGGAAAAGGTAAAGAAAATCTACACTTCCTTTCCTCAGAATCTTCCGGATACCTCCAAACCACGTGAGCCTCTGCCAGACAGTCCCAGTTTGTCTCTCATCCCCAGCTTAACATACGACGAACTTGCCAAACTGTCCACTAAAGTCAAATCTGGCTCGCCCACAGACGCCATGAGACCCGCCAAATTCCTAGAATCTCTCGAGTTCTTCCTTCCTCCTCTGACTACCCTACTTAACCTATCATTCTCCTCAGTGGTGGTTCCCACATGTTGGAAGCAGGCCTGGGTCTCTCCAATTATAAAAAAACCCACCTAGACCCATCAAAACCAGAAAATTTCAGACCAATTTCACTGCTTCCATGGGCCTCAAAATTGGCAGAAGCCCATGTGAACAAGGTGCTAGCTAACTACATGACGCAACACCAAATTCTAGACCCATCACAGAATGGCTTCAGGCCAGGATTCAGCACCGAATCCGCCCTGCTGACCACCATCGAACACTTACGGAACATCCTGGACGCCGGTCAAAGTGCTGCGCTGATTTTACTCGACCTTAGCGCAGCCTTTGATACGGTCTCCCACTCTATCTTACTAAAACGTCTCGAAGCTATAGGTATCAAAGACCTTGCTCTAGAGTGGTTCCGATCATTCCTGACTAACAGATCTTTCCGGGTCTCTGCTCCCCCGTTCATATCCCAACCTTACCCCATAGAGCAAGGCGTCCCTCAGGGATCGGCGCTTAGCCCGTCCCTATTCAATCTTTATGTCCAGCCTCTCGCTGATATAGCAAAAGAATGGGACCTGACGCTAGTGTCGTATGCTGATGACACCCAGCTCATCATCTCCTTGACTGGAGGCCCCTCGATCTCAGCGGCGAGATTCAAGAACGGGTTAGAGGCAGTTGCACGCTGGATGTCACAGAACTGCCTCCAGCTGAACGCTGGCAAAACAGAGGTGTTGCTTCTGGGTAAAAATCCTGACTACTGGACTGATCACTGGTGGCCGTCCGCACTGGGCTCTATCCCCCCCCCAAAACCGTGGTAAAAAACCTTGGTGTCTGGGTGGACGCATCTCTTAATTTCCAGACCCACACCAAGAAACTGGCTGCCACCTGTGTTGGCCTGTTGAGGAGTCTTCATCCGATCCTTGGCTTTTTTGACCACCATACGCGCCAAATGATAGTCCAATCTACCATCCTGGCTCGACTGGACTACGCCAATATTCTCTTTCTTGGCCTTAATAAAGCTGAGATGGCGCGGCTACAACGTATACAAAACTCTGCTGCCAGGGCAGTTGTAGGCCTCCCTCGTAGGTGCTCTGCAAGAAACACCATCCAGAAACTTCACTGGCTGCGCATGGAAGCCCGAGTTCAGTTTAAAGCCCTCACTACTGTTTTTAAAATTCTCAAGACTGACTGTCCTGGCCTCCTGCGTCCACTCCTAGAGCCCTACACCCCTCAGCGGGCCCTACGCTCCTCGGGTCAAAACTTGGTGGTTACCCCACGTATAAGGCTAAGCAGAATGGGCGGTCGCTCTTTGAGAGTCTTGGGGGCAAAGCTCTGGAACTCCCTGCCACCTCACATTCGCTCCATGACTAACCTGCTGGCCTTCCGCAAAGCTCTCAAAACATTCTTATTCTCCCCATCTTAATCTCTTACAGCCCGTCCTTTCCTTCTCCCCCCTCAGGTTATCGTTATAGTTCAGCGCCGGGACGCCTCGTTGCTGGGGCAGCTGTTTGCGCTTAATAAAATGTTATAACATAACATGCAAATGCGAGGGGAAAATCCAAAGTTGCTGCAATGGTCCATTTCCCTCCAAGGGATGGACTTCACTGTGGAACATCGCCCCGGCAACGACCACTCCAAAGCCGACGGCCTGTCCCGCTTCTTCCGCCTCAACGAGGAGAACACCCAAGAAGATGGGTGACTCTCCCCGCCTTCAGCTGGGGGGCACGTGTGTTGGACCCGGCCTCGTGGCGAGGTCCCACTCCGCCCGCATGGCGGGCCCTGGACAGCAGCGACCCCTGTCCTCCCCGACGAAGCTGCCTCTCCAACTCTCACCGAGAGCCACCGCTCCTGGCGACCCCTGGCTCTCCCCCTCAGAAACACGGCGACCCCTACTCGCCCCACTCTGCTGGTCCGACCCCTATCCCGGGCCGCCAGATCAGGCCCGACTCCATCTTGGACACTCCACGCCCGGACCACGTGGCCTCGGCCGACCTCGGCCACGGCCCCAGCGAAGCCCCGACACCGAGGCACCAAGATCCGACCAGGTGGTAAAGCGGCCACTTGACGGGTCAAGGAGGAGGGGAGTTTTGATGGCCCTCCAGCCGTCCCCGGACGCCTGGTTTCGATCACCCTCCGGCCTCTCTGGGCGCTGGCTCCACCCCCCTGCTGGGTGTCTGGACACTCTCATCCGGCCCCTCTGACCCCCAGGTGCGAGGGTCCGGACATCAAAGGACTCCAGACCTATATCTGGGGCAGCTCTGGAATGGGTCAACAGTTGTATCCTGGAGTAGAGAGCCCTGCTGACGCTGTCGTGGCTGACCCCGAGAAGAACTCACTACCTTGAACCCCGATCCTCTTCGGAGCCTGCTGATGCTGCCGCGGCCCAACCTCGCTGAAACCATCTTTGGAGCCTGCTGGCGCTTCCACGGCCCAACCTCGCTGAAACCATCTTTGGAGCCTGCTGGCGCTGCCGCGGCCCAACCTCGCTGAAACCATCTTCGGAGTCCTGCTGGCGCTGCCGCGGCACAACCTCGATGAAACCATCTCGGAGTCCTGCTGGCGCTGCCGCGGCCCAACCTCGTTGAAACCATCTTCGGAGCCTGCTGGCGCTGCCGCGGCTCGACCTTGCGGAACCCCCCTGCTCGAGGATTGAGGGCTGTGCATAAGGTATCCCCGTACCAGGCAGGTACTAAGACTGTCCCGCTACCCCTTTCTCTCAGTTACCGAGACTTTGAGGATCCCTCGATCCGTTTGTACATATTGCCAAAAGAACCAATCGTTATTGCTGATAAAGATTCTAAGAAGTTATCCTCTTGTGTGGTGTCCCTTTGTAGTGGTGTGATTGCTCTGCTGTTACGATTCTAGGAGAGGAGCCTCACCCAGGAGGCCTCTTGACAGCGCTCGGCCAAACTCCATACGGAGAGGTGGGTCTCGGGGTGGTCAGTCAGACACCTTCTACCTCCCCAGGAACTGCCTTTCTAACAGTGCGGTTACTGAACGTCCCCTGGATAGTCAGTGGAAGGCTTTTAAGTGTATTACGTGGGTGCGTGCAGCAAGTGGTGTGTTTTGTGAATAGTGTATTTTTGCTTGGTGCAATGTATGAGGTGTATTACACCACTTGCTTTACATACAGTGTATGGTGTTGTATGGGTGACGTGGGTTATATAATATTGCGTGTGGCATGTTTTGTGTTACATATTGACTGGGGCATTGCGAGAGGTGTGACGTGTGTGGTGGTGCGAGTCAGCAAAGATCGCTTTCCCGATATACTTTTTAAAACTAGAATCTGACTAAAATGTTCTTTAGAAAGTAGATTTTGGCCAACGAATGCTGGATTTAAAGAGACTTCTTGTTCTTTAAGTTACTTTGCTTCACTACGGTATGTATTTTACATGTGCACACTTTTGTTGTGGTATATATTTTAAACACGCGCACACTTTATTTTCTTTTGTTGCATTTACGACGTTTCCTATGGTCTAAAATGGCGATATACATATTTTACTTCTCACTCGGGTTAGTCCCGTTTCTATTACCACGCAATTCCACTAGTTTAAGCACATCATGGTGATCTTGCGGCGGAGTTGCTGTATTGTTTCTCTTCATTTGTGTACATTGGGGTTTGTGTGTATGTTGTGCTTGCAGCAAGCATCAGGCAGGTACCCGCACATTTCTTTCCTATTTTTTATGCTGATACGCCAGCCACACAGTTTTGTAGGGTTTAAGATGCGGACTGAGTGCTCTCTTCCTCCCTGCCAATATCGGCAGTTGGCTTGAGGTGCACATTGTAAATAAGTCACCATTACCTCCTCGTTAGTCTTCCTCGCCACATGACTAACAAAGTGAGCTTCAGCTCCACACCAGAACCCTCCAAAGCAAAAAAAGGTCTGCCTCCCATCCCTTCCCAATATGGCCGACCCATCACACCTTTGACCTCTATAAGAGGCGGGCCAGCCCAACCCTTCAGCCTGTTTTTTTAGTTCTGCGCTGCAGATTCTCCTGAGCGTCTTACAGGTAAGTTGGGGTGAGGTCCTGCTCTAGCAGGTCCCACAGCCCGGGGGAAGATGCCCTGCTCGAGTGGGCACCTGTTCTAGGTTCTCCCCTGCCTTGTCCCTCACACTGCCCCCTTGCCTTTGCTGCCCTGCTCTAGCGGGCTGTGTTTGTGGGCTCTGGCAGCCTTGCGCTAGCCGGTTCACCTGTTTGGTCTTCTCTGGCCTGGTGGTTGTGTGGGCGGCTCCTGGATCACCCTGGACTCGCGTCCATTCTGTCTGCTAGGTCCGGGTGTGGGTGCGCTGCTGTGCTGATGGAGGTTTGGGTGCTTGTTGGACTTGGCCCTTCTGGCAGGTTCATCCCTAGACTTTTTGCTTTTAATGGTGACATGGTGATTTTTGGGTTCTGCGCACTTTCACTGTGTCCCAGTGGAAAGTGCGTGCGCACTTTGAGTGCATGTGGTGAGATAGGCCTGCCCTCCCGTAGGAATGCGTGGGGAATGTATGAGTCCCTGGTAGTTCCTGATGCGTGGGGTATACAGGCTCGAGTCTGGTATGTGTGGACTCGTGTGATTGAATGCTGCGAGATGATGTATGCGGCATGAATGTGTCTAGTGGGGAAGTGCCACTTCTAGACATGGCTGTGTGTGTGCTGTGAGGGAGCTGGAGTGTGATTGGCTGGAGCTGGCTGGGATGCCAGGCTCCAGGATGTCTGGATGGGTCTGCCCAGTGGTGAGTGCTGAGATCAGCATGCTGATGTGAGGGGAGGGCTGCACCTGGCTCCTGATGGGGCTGGGTTTTGCCCACACAATGCTGGCTCCGCCCCCTGTGGTGCGTCTAACGACCCTAGCCTCCCTAGTGAATGAAAGGGGTGGTTGAGCAATCAAGGGTGCTCCAAAACCGCTACGACTGGTTTCTCCTCCACCCTGCACCTACAGACAAAGGAATTTACAGGATAAGAAGGGGCTGTGTCCCCTAACAAAATGTTATGTTCCTGATCTACTGAGGGGGGCTGCTGCTGGTGCTGGGCGCCAGGAGAAACCGCCACTAGGATCACCCTCCTGCCTGGAGGGACCAGTGAGCTGGGCCCAGCCTTTGCCCCCCATCTGGCTGCATTTCTGCATCTCTGGAAGGACTTGTTGCTGGACTTTCCCTATAGCGCCTGGAAGCGCTTTACTTATCACCCATAGCGCTGGGGAGAGCTTTATCTGCTGCTAGCGCTTGGGAGCGCTTTCTGGTCTTCTAGCGCTGGGAGCGCTTCATTCTTATCTAGCGCAGGGAGCGCTTTATTTTCACTTGGGCCTTCGTTGTCCCATAGCGCTTGGGAGCGCCGCCATTGCTTTGGCCGGTGCCCAACCGGCATCCTTCACCCCGTACTGCTGGCGGGAAACTAAGTGCGCGGCTTCAGCAGCGCGCCCCGGAGATTGGAGGCTCGCTCGAGGGGCCGCGCTGCCTTTTGCACCCACTTCAGCCGCCGAAGGAGTACAAGTACGGCGCGTAGCTGCCCCGAACGTGCCGTCCGCCGCCTCAAAAACCAAAGGTACTGTAATTGAATCGCGGTACAAGTCGCACTCCATTACTACGACTCGCACCGCCTGTGTGACTTGAGGCCCCTGGTACGCCTCGAGCCGTGCGCACACCCTGCTGGCATTGGTGAACGTTCTTGGGCCCATCCGCCTGAAGGTACGGGTTGCACAGGCTTAGTACACTCGTACCCCTTGTCTGGACCGGCTGCGGTGGACGCATCTCACGCGAGATGCGTGAGATTTGGTAGGGCCCATTGCCGGTAATCGTGCGGAGCGCACAGGAGCGTTCCAGAGGGCCCAGACTTGGAAATCACAGTACCTGGGCCCTAAAGATAGCGCCTAAAACATCAGAGAAGGGGTCATTGCCTTTTTGAGTCCCCAGGAGGGGGACTCCAGCAAAGAGACTCACAGAAGCAGTGTTTTCAGAGCCCTGAGAGGCTCAGTGAAATTTCTTTGGGGCCCCGAGGCTCTGGAGGGCATTTTGACCTTTAGGGTCCCCCAAGGAGGGACTCCAACGACAGCCCAGATTGTGTGTAGAGCCCGGAGAAGGCTCTGGGGGCATTTGTTAATTAGGAGCCCCGAGGCTCCAGGGCCCACATTGTGTTCAGAGCCCCGAGAGGCTCCAGCCCCCCCATTTGGTCACTGAGTCCCCGAGTGGGACTCCAACGACGCGCACATTTCTCCTGAGTCCCCAGAGGGGGGACTCCACCTACCAGGGGGCAATTAACTTGTTTAGAGCCCAGAGAGGCTCTGGAGGGCCACCATCGTTTCTGCGAGCCCAGCGAGGCTCAGGGGGCACCAGTTGCTCAGTGGTAGAGCGGCCCCAGAAGGCAGCGGGCCACTCCCACCTTGCCCCACAGTGTTGTCAGAGCCACGGAGGCTCTAGGGGGGCATTTCTTGTTGTTTTAGAGCCCAGCACTTCGTGGGCAGCTGCTACGTTTAGGCCCTGACATTGGGACACAGGGAGTCCTAGCCCCAACAAGGCCAGTTGGCATAGGGACTGTCACAGGTGGTGGCTCATGTGAGTTTTGTGCACTTTGTGATTTACTTGCTAAGGTGATTCCTGCGCAATTGTTATTTCCTACACCTCTGAATGTTTTTAGGCATCATGTGTTTTCCTTCCGTACACCTCTGAATGTATGTTATGCATCATGTGTTATGTGCTTACACCCCTACAGGTATTGTGATACTTAGGTGGTTGTTTTCTCCTAGTGCAGGTGGTGCTAGTGAGGTCCTGGTTACCAGTAGTTACTGGTTGTGTGTCACAGTCATTTACATCCTATGTTCTAAGTGCTATTTCTAAAAGTGTTACTTCTAAAAGTGCTGATTCCTGACAGTGGTCCAGGTGGCCCTGTCTTGTACATATGCCCTGTAAATTCTGCCCGTGCCTCTGGCACATTGTTAAGTGTGTGTTTTCATCTAATGTGTTTTGGTGTAATACAAAGGCTATTTTTATATAACCTTGTGTGGAGTTTCCTTTGTGGTGGGCCTTGGGCGTTGTTGCTGGGGTGCGTGCGCAAATACTTAACTCACATCGCCTCCAAGTTTAGCCTTGCTGCTCGCGCCACGTTACCTAGAGGGTGAGCAGGGGTTATCTTGGCGTGTAACTCCCTTGCCCTGACTTAGGAGTGGTGGTCTCTGACTGACTTTGGCGAAAGCCCTGGCCAGCCGGGGATCCCATTTCTAACAGTGCTGCCTACGGGAGATGTTGCCTTTTGCAGCAGGTGGCCTGGGCAGCGCTGGCAGTGCGCTTTCTAATCTTTGACCGCTTCTGGTCTAGCTGCTACTTTGGGCTCCTGCCTCTTTGGTCTCCCTGCTGTGTGGGGACTCTGCGGCCTGTGTTTTTCATCTTCATGGTCGGTGTGGGCATTTCCTTTGCCGGGTGCCACGCACGTTGTGGCGTGCACGGGGTGCCACACGCTGCTGCCTCCGTGGGATCCCTCATTCTGCGTTCCCCAGCGGCACTGCGCTGGAAGGGCTCACCTTGAATTTACCTTCCCATGTTGCCGCCATGTGAATGAGCTGCGCTTCGCCGTCACTCCTGATGCCCCGAATCTCTCCTGGAGTGGACTTTGGTGTGCTTGCTATGCCGATAGGCTGACGTGTGTCCGCTGGTGGTGGGGAAGTCCGATGCAGAGTGGCTGACTCCTCTCCTGTTGGTGCGGCCTACCGGTCATCATCGGTAGGTGCCCGGAACACTGTTTTAGGCGCTGCTCGCGGTGCCTGCTATTTTTGTTGTGCGACCTGTTTCTGTACACTGTTGTGTTCTTCACCTTGTGGTGTCTTACTCTCGCGCATGCGCTCTTCGTTGGCTTCCGTCTGTATTGATGTACCGGTAGTGTTGGCCTGCTTCACTGAGACCCGCTGGTGGGGTTGCTCCCCGCGGGCTCCTACGAACTTATGCTCTGCTGTCGTGTTTTCTGTTTTCTGGGCTCCAATTGCTCTATGAGGTATGTGTGTGCCTTGTGTTTTTCCTTTATTGGATGTGGCACTACTCCTGGGGTCCTGGTTGGGTCACCGCCTCGCATCTTCCTGTGGCCTACTTCTTGGCGCGTTATGTGGATTGGCTTATGTGTTTTTTGCCTCTGGTCTCGTGCGGGAAAGGTGTTCACCCCCTGCTTGTGCTCCGCTTTGTGGGTGCTATGTCTTGGAGGGTTCTCTGCTTCCTCCCTTGGTTTTGTTGGTTCCCTGGTTGTTTGCCTGGATGTGGCGCTGTGTCCTGGTGGTTGTGGTTGCTACTCTTCCTCAAGTTGTTGTTTGCCACTGCTGCTTTCTCACTAATTGTGAGTTCTTGGTCGGGGATGGGGTCATTGTTCCTTTTTTTATGCTGATCACTGCACTGGGGCCTTCCCGGTGTTTGTTCTCTCTTCCTTTCTCTGCCAGCGTGGGTTCCTTTGGGGGTGCTTCTTGCATTCTGTTGGAGCTGTGTGCTGGTGGCTCAGTGGTCTAATGCTTCCACTGCCGGGGCCTGTGTTTGACCACATGGCCGCAGGTTCAGATCCTGGCGGGTCCTCTCAGCTTTTTCATCCATCTGAGGTCGGTAAAATGTGTGCCGTTTAGTTGGATGTCGAGACACATCTGTTATTCAACGCCTGGATACCTCCGAGCGTACTTGCACTTTTCTAATACACATGATATGTTCTGTTGCTCATGGGTGGCCTTGCCCTTTGCTGATTCTCTTTGTGGCACTGCGCACTTTGTAGGGGTGCATCTTGGTTGCCTTTCATGTACGTGCTGATGGTGATCCTTACTTCATTGTTTGCTGTGTTGTCCCTGTCTCCTTTGTCCTTTCTGGGCTTTGGGCCTGCGGTCCTTACATTCTGTGGACCCCTGTTCCTGCCTGCTCTCCGTTGCAAGGGAGGCTGCTAGGTCTACCTGAAATTGGTCGCCTGGTGGTCTCTTGCTTCTGTTTCTGATTCCCGGAGGGCTCGCCCTGTCTTTTCCAGGGCCGTGGCTTTTCTGCTACCTCCTCCTCCTGCTCCCTGTCTCTGCAAGCTGCTCCTGAACCCCTTCCTGGCGGCTTCCTGCTGTCGCCATGTTGCTGTTGCCTCTCCTCTCATCCTGGATGGTATGGTTCCTTGGGTCCTGCCCTCTGCGAGCCTGCTCCGATTGTCGGTTATTGGGCTCCCCTGCTCCTGTCCTTGTTGCTGTGGCTCTTTGGTTGCTCTGCTACTGAGGTTCCGTGACAATTTTTAGTGATGTTTTCGACTCGCACGAATATGGTCGAGTCTGGTATCTAAGAACCGCAAATGACGAGTTTAGTAAGTGTGCGCAGTTTCGCTGTGCTAACTTAAACCGTTCGTTTGATATGTGGGTTTTTCATCTGTACCCACGGGTTCCATCTTAGATACGGCATCCATTTTGTCTCTTGCCCTCAAGTAGCCAGCGAACGGACACTGTCCGCTTCGTTACCTTGGGACTCTCATGATATTTGTGGAAGACACATGTTCTTTGTAAATATCTTTTACGATGAGGGGGATGATACTGTAAGGCAGATGGCCCCGCTCGAGGCTCATTTTGCCGTGCCGGTTTATTGTCTCTGCCGTGCATCTCATTAGGCACGTCCCTTTGATGCCTGTATCTCGTGTTTCCCGATACCTCCCCTTTTACACCCTTTCCGATCCCCCCACTGTCTCCATCTTCCTCTGCAACTGTCTTTGTCCCTATTTCGATCTGTTTTACTGCCGATTGGAATTCACTAATGTTGGGAAGATGGGTTTTTACAGTTGGGAACCGCCAAATGTTTCCGCACTCATGTTCCGGACCTTATGTGTACCAAAGTGACCAAAGCGACCCCTCTGAGGGATAATTATGGGAACCAGGTTGTAAACTTTTGTGTACCATGTTGTCCTATGAGTAAATTCTGTATAAAAGGAGCGCTCCACAGAACCAATTTGAAGCAGTCTCCCCAAGTTGCACGTGTTGTACTTGTTGTGACTTCTGTGTTCCCTGCAGTAAATAAACCTTGAATCTTTGACGCCGAAGGAAGTGTCCCGTGTCTCTGTAGTTTGTGCGCCGAAACAGGTATCCCATGAAGGTTATAGGTGTTGTTCCCTGGCACCGCTGGTACTGTTAAAAGTCCAGTCCTTCAGTTGGCGCCCAACGTGGGGCGACTTCAGCGGTACCGGTCCAAAGCCTGATGATCGTGAGGAACTTCGTGTGAAATCTCCGAGGGAAGGTGCACCCCGCTTCATCGATCCTGTTGTCGAAATAAGTGGCCCGAAGTTTTTCCCTGCGAAGATTCCCGCCTCCTGACGGCTGCGACGGACCGATGCCCTGACTGTCGACCTGTCTTCGACGCCCGGCGTAGACCTTATGTACAAGCGAGACGACAGACGGGCCTTCCTGGTGACGCCATTGAAGTTCTGAGTTAAGTATTTGTGGGTCGCTCCCAGTCCTTAGTGGTTGTTCTAGCTTTTGAAAGCTTTGTGGTTAGCCTTTAAGGCTTTGTGGTAATAGCTCATTGAGCTTTGTAATAGCCTCCTCAGGCTTTGTGGTTAGCTCTCCGAGCTTTGTAATAGCCTTAAGGCTTTGTTGTATTGCATGGTTCCATTGCATTTGTGGTTCTTAGTATTGGTCCTTAGTATTATTTGACAGTTGCAATTGCCAAAAACCGAGGGTTTTGACTTACACGAGGTTTTATTGCTTCGGTAATCCTTGAAGTTTGATACTAGGTTAGTGTGCACGATGCCTAGCCATAGTGATTTGTTTCGTATTTTCAAATGTTGCGCAATGGATTCCCGGTTGGAGGACTCATGTCCGATACCTCCAGTTGGAACTCCGATACATGATCTTTATAGTCGACATGGGGTGGGTCCTATAATATATAATGATTACTGGATCCGCTATACAAAGAAAGACGGTGACCTTAGATGGCCACCACATGGAACTTTCGAACTTTCGATTTTAGATAATCTTGAGGCTAAATTATTTTTAAAGAAAGCTAGGCCAGCTATGTTTGATTCCTTTCGGATATGGCGTAAAGAGGCCAAGCAGAAAGAAATCAAACAACTTAAAAAGGATCAAAAGCAAGAGTTCGTTCCGATAATGCAAGCTATAAAAGAATGTAGACAAGACAAAGAAGAAAAAGACATGGAAATCGCTACTAGATTACATCACATGAAAATAGATAAATGTTACCCAGTTTTACCGAATAAATTAGAAAAGAAAGAAGAAGATTTGAAGGAGGATTCCTTGCTGTCATATTTGATGAAATCACCACCTCCTTATGAACAGGGTGCTACTGCTCCTGTAGTTGCTCCTGTAGTACCTCCTGTTGTTCCTCTTGTTGCTCCAGCGGCTGCGGGTCAGCCCGCTGTTAACCCTACGTTTGTTTCACCACCTGTCCTCGTTCCTACTGCTCCTGTACCTGTACCTTCGCAGACTGTTGTGTCTGCTACTCCGACTATCTTGTCCGTTCCTACTATGCCTTCCTTCACCTCCAGTGTTGTTGCCCCTGTTTTTCTTTCCCCTTCTGTTCGTAAGCGTGTTCCTAACTCTGTTGCTACCCTTTATTCACCTCTTTCTGGTCCGTTATTTTCGTCTGATTCATCTGAAACTCCTCAGAGACGGAGTCAGATCCCTAGTGGTAGGGAGAAAGAGACGTTAGTAACAATGGCACATAGGTGGATAAGACATCCTGCTAATTACACTCCACGTGTAGTCTTTGATACGTTTTCTCAGTTTAATGAGCCTACGCAGAGATTCGTATTTGAAGAGATGTGTAACTTTTAACTTACACGAGGTTTTATTGCTTCGGTAATCCTTGAAGTTTGATACTAGGTTAGTGTGCACGATGCCTAGCCATAGTGATTTGTTTCGTATTTTCAAATGTTGCGCAATGGATTCCCGGTTGGAGGACTCATGTCCGATACCTCCAGTTGGAACTCCGATACATGATCTTTATAGTCGACATGGGGTGGGTCCTATAATATATAATGATTACTGGATCCGCTATACAAAGAAAGACGGTGACCTTAGATGGCCACCACATGGAACTTTCGAACTTTCGATTTTAGATAATCTTGAGGCTAAATTATTTTTAAAGAAAGCTAGGCCAGCTATGTTTGATTCCTTTCGGATATGGCGTAAAGAGGCCAAGCAGAAAGAAATCAAACAACTTAAAAAGGATCAAAAGCAAGAGTTCGTTCCGATAATGCAAGCTATAAAAGAATGTAGACAAGACAAAGAAGAAAAAGACATGGAGATCGCTACTAGATTACATCACATGAAAATAGATAAATGTTACCCAGTTTTACCGAATAAATTAGAAAAGAAAGAAGAAGATTTGAAGGAGGATTCCTTGCTGTCATATTTGATGAAATCACCACCTCCTTATGAACAGGGTGCTACTGCTCCTGTAGTTGCTCCTGTAGTACCTCCTGTTGTTCCTCTTGTTGCTCCAGCGGCTGCGGGTCAGCCCGCTGTTAACCCTACGTTTGTTTCACCACCTGTCCTCGTTCCTACTGCTCCTGTACCTGTACCTTCGCAGACTGTTGTGTCTGCTACTCCGACTATCTTGTCCGTTCCTACTATGCCTTCCTTCACCTCCAGTGTTGTTGCCCCTGTTTTTCTTTCCCCTTCTGTTCGTAAGCGTGTTCCTAACTCTGTTGCTACCCTTTATTCACCTCTTTCTGGTCCGTTATTTTCGTCTGATTCATCTGAAACTCCTCAGAGACGGAGTCAGATCCCTAGTGGTAGGGAGAAAGAGACGTTAGTAACAATGGCACATAGGTGGATAAGACATCCTGCTAATTACACTCCACGTGTAGTCTTTGATACGTTTTCTCAGTTTAATGAGCCTACGCAGAGATTCGTATTTGAAGAGATGTGTAACTTTTTGAGAGAAGAGTGGTACAATGATGATGTAGATAATGTACCGTCCGACATAATTGAACTTCAGAGTCACTTTTCAAACGGTATGATTATAGGAGACGATGTACGACGTGCAGTGGAACGCTTATTAGCATTCAGATCCACAGCACATTCTCGGGTGTCATTAGATGATACCACTGAGAACTGGAAAGCAGTTCCTGGTCAGTATCCTATGAGAGAAGTCCCGCCACTGTGGGTGCCTGGAGATCCGCAAGCTAACCCTGCGGTGCTACCGCATTTTCGAAGAGTGTGGATACATCTTCCATGGAAACGATCAGAAGTTTTGCAAGTGAAGCAATCCTTACCCGATCCGCGTAAAAATCCGGCTGGTTATTATAAGGAGTTATCACAACTGATAGAAGCTTCTATTATGAATATTGCCGACATCGACATGTTGTTTGGCAACGTTGTACCGCAACCAGTTTGGGCTAAAATTCGTCAAGCCGATCACGCAGCTGAATTAGGGGGTGATTGGGCTGCACTGCTAGCGGCTGATGCATTACAAGTCGGTGGGGCCAAGCCTGAACAGCTGATTTTGGATTTGCCTCAGAAAATCATTACGCTCATGAAAACTCTCATGCCAGCGATGAAGGTGAACTGGGATAAGTTATCAGCTTGTAAGCAAAAGAAAGACGAGAGTGTCTCAGATTTCTTTACAAGGTTTGAGGAAGCGTTTGTGGACCACAGCGGCCAGGACATGGGCGCTAAGGGAGGCCAGCGGTTATTCGTTGACAAATTCGTGTCGAATTTGTTGCCTGAACTAAGCAACAAATTGAAGAATTCAGAAAGTGCGTGGGCAGTTTCAACCCCTGCGCAAATACTAGCAACGGCCCAGTATTATGAGAATAGGGAAAAGGAAGAAAGTGATTGTGTAGAAAAGAAAACTAAGGAGCTCAAAACAAAGGTTTTGTTGCAGCAAGCATACCCTCCACGATCAAACCAAAATGATGCACAACAGCAGTATCGACCACGAGCACAGCTCGATAGAATACAGCCGCGCTCTGACAACTTTGATTCCAGATCTTCACTTGGGTATAATCAGTGCGCATATTGTAGGAAAGAGGGACACCTAAAATATGATTGTCTTGCTTTACGAGACCGTCTGAATGGTGTGTCAGCACGAGGAAACCGTGGTGGTGGTCCCCAACAGGCACCACGTGGTAGAGGTCGTGGTTCATCCCACAATCAGATTGATCGTCATCAAAATCAATCGGATGCAAATAATTACTTTGACCAGCGAAATGCGGGGTCAGTTCGATCTGCACAGTATAATGTTGATGATTATTATGCAGAGTATGAAACTGTTGTAAATCACCATTACTAGGATAGCCAACGACAAAGAGAGGGAGTAGTGTCAGTTCCGGTCGATCAGAGTGGGCCTTACGTTGCAGTGACTACATCGGGTGTAGTTGAGCCTTTTCTGTTAGACACTGGTGCGACAAAAAGTTCCATCATGCATTCAAAACTCCCTGGCGCACCTTTGTCTGGCTTAACGAATGTTTCCGTTGGATTCTCTGGCGCCCCTGTTAGTAACCCAGTCTCTAATCCTTTGTCTCTTATGATTGGACCCCGTGAGCTAACCGCTCCACTGATTCTATCTACAGGTTGTGGTGAAAATCTTTTGGGCCTGGATTTGTTGAAACGATTATGTGCAACATTGTATTGTTCCCCCGAAGGAGTGGAGCTTACATTGGGACGGAGAGTGATCTCTCCCATGTATTTGTCAGTCGATAAATTCCCACCGGAATTGAGTTCCCTCCCTGCGTCCTTATGGGCCACAGGTCCTAATGACGTGGGCCTGTTAGACATTCCACCCTATGTGATTCAATTGAAACCAAATGCGCGATTACCGCATTTACCTCAATATCGTATTTCTCTCGAGGGCGAACGAGCGCTGTTAGCAATCGTTCATGATCTCATTGGAAAAGGTGTTGTTGAAGAAACTCGTGGAAACGTGTGCAATAGCCCTGTATTGCCGATTCTGAAACGAACTGACCCAACTAAACCTCCTGTGTATCGCTTTGTTATAGATTTGAGAGAGGTAAACAAAATAGTGGTTCCGCAATTTCCTGTGGTTCCCGACATTACGGCCTTACTAACAATGATTCCGGCATCTGCCTCCTGGTTCACAGTGATCGATCTAAAGAATGCTTTCTTTAGCATCCCAATTGCAGAGGAAAGCAGAGACCTATTCGGATTCTCATTAGGTGGTCGCAGTTTTAGGCTAAAACGCGCTCCACAGGGCTACTGTGAGAGTCCGTCAATCTACAGCCAAGCACTTAAAGGTCAACTTGATGCCTTTGTATTACCAACGGGTGCAGCTTTGATTCAATACGTTGACGATCTTTTAGTGGCAGCTGATACAGAAGTTATTTGCAAAACGGCTACAGTATCATTGTTACACTATCTACATGACTTGCACCACAAGGTATCGCCTTCAAAGCTACAGTATTGTTGTCAAGAAATTACCTATCTAGGTCACTTATTGTCAAGAGAAGGGAGAAGGTTGACCCCAGAGAGAATTGCAGCGATTTCCCGAATGACTGTGCCAAAAACCCAGAGAGATGTTCGCGCCTTTTTAGGTATTACGTCCTACTGCAGACAATGGATTCCAAATTTTTCATTGTTGGCGAAACCAATGATAGCCCTTACGTGCAAGGATGTTTCATCCCCAGTACCTTGGTCTGAAGAATGTCAGAAAAGTTTTTCTGAATTGCGTGATGCGTTGTGTTCGGCTCCTGTGTTGGGTACTCCTGACTACAGTAAGCCGTTTACACTATACGTTCACGAGAGGGATGGTTGCGCGTTGAGTGTTTTGACACAACCTTTTGGTGGTAAGCAACGCCCATGTGCCTACTTTTCTTCAACTTTAGACCCAGTAGCAAGAGCTTTGCCAAGTTGCTTAAGGGCAACAGCGGCAGCTGCGGCGTCCATTCGACAGTCCGCAGGTCTAGTCATGGATAATATGCTCACGGTAATGGTTCCGCATGCAGTCGACACTCTATTGAACCGAACGAAAACTCAACATCTGACAAGTGCAAGATTGTCTGGATATGAGTTGACGTTACTGGCCAGTCATATACGGATAAAACGATGTAATGTGTTGAATCCAGCAACATTGCTGCCGATCGACACAGAATCAAGTGATGAAGCAGTACATGACTGCTATCTCAGAACTGAAGAGGAAACCAAGGGTCGTATTGACCTAAAAGATACTCCATTGACAGATCCCGATGGTACTTTATATGTGGATGGTTCCTGTTTTAAGTTACCGAATGGTGATGTGACAACTGCGTATGCTGTAGTTACATTGAGAACGATTGTGGAAAGCGCAAGGTTAAGTCAGAATTCGGCTCAGGCTGCTGAGTTAATTGCTTTGACGAGAGCGTGTGTGTTGTCTAAAGATAAACGGGTGAATGTGTTTACAGATAGCCAGTATGCGTTTGGTGTGGCACATAGTTTTGGACGACTGTGGAGAGAGAGAGGATTCCTTACGTCACATGGTACGAAGATTCAGCATGGCCAGCTTGTAAATGATCTTTTGGATGCACTTACGTTGCCTAAGCAAGTGGCGATTGTTAAATGTAGTGCGCATCGTAAGGTGATGGATGATGTTGGTCGTGGTAATGCGTTTGCGGATGAGACTGCTAAGGAGACTGCCCGGAACCTTAGCACTCGAATGTATGTGACGAGTTCGGTTAGGTGGCCTGCAGAATCAAGTATGTGTGAAAACACTATCGAAAGTGTGAAAGCAATTCAGAATGAGGCCACCGAGACTGAAAAGACGAAGTGGAAAGAAAGTACGGGAAAGTTGGATGCGAATGGTTGTTGGATTGACTTATCGGAACAGAAAAGATGGATGTTGCCTGATGCATATGTGCTGGCTGTTGTGACTATGGCACATGGGTTAGCACATATTAGCGCGAAAGGTATCTGTAAATTGCTGTTTCCTGTGTGGAAGAATGATGGTATTACGAAATGTGCTGAACGCTTGGTTAAGAATTGTATGGTATGTATGTTGTACAATCCTGGTAAGGGAACCCCAACTCCTCCTGGTAGTTTTGCTCCCCCTTCATGTCCCTTTGAGGTGATCCAATTGGACTTCATCCATATGGAGCGATGCAATAACTTGAAATACGTTTTAGTTGTTGTTTGCGCATTCTCCCGATGGATTGAGGCCTATCCTCTCAAAGACAATACTGCTTTGTCCACTGCGAAAATCCTACTGAAGGAATACTTCCCTCGGTATGGAATGCCTAGAATTGTGTGGTCAGACAACGGAAGTGAGTTTGTGGGGAGTGTGATGAAGAGTGTATGCAAGGGCCTTGGAATTAATCAGAAATTCCATAGTGCCAATCATCCTCAGTCAGCTGGTTTGGTTGAAGGGTACAATGGCACCCTTAAACTAAAACTAGCAAAGATTCAGGCTACGACAGGTCTTTCATGGCCTGACGCTTTACCCTTAGCATTACTGTCAACAAGGGCAACTGTACACTCCCGAGTAGGGCTCAGTCCCTATGAAATAGTGTTCGGTCGCCCTGCCAATGTTTGGGGGGTCCCTAGACCGGGTGCCTTTTGTGATCTTGAGTATCCAATGTTGATCGATTATCTTTATGACTTGACTGCTAAACTGAGGTTAATTCACCAACAGGTTCACGAAGCATTGCCGACGCAGACGGAGGGTCCAGGCCACCAGCTCCAGCCCGGAGATTGGGTGGTAACGCGAAATTTTTCGCGCAAGAACAATTTGGATCCCAGGTTCACTGGACCCTATCAGGTCCTCCTTGCCACGAGAACTGCAGTTCGTCTCGAGGGGCGGAAGAATTGGGTGCATGCCACCCATACCAAGAAAGTCCCCATCCCGTTGCCAGCAGACTCGTGGGTAAGGAAAGGCATTGCATCAACTGAAACCGAAGGATTGCCGGCGTTTGTACCTTTCAGCGACGCACAACCTGTCGGAGAATCCTCAGTGCAGCAAAAAGGCATTGTTGAACACTTGGCATCAGAAGACTCAAGACCAGAACATTCAGCTGATCAACAGGGCGTTGTCCCTTCAACGGATCTTTTGTTTAACGAACAGACACGTCCTGGGAAAACCCGATATTTTTTGAGATCCAGCACTAAAGACTAATAAAAAAACCCGTTCTGTCCCTTGACAAGTGCATTATCCCGTTTTCCATGATCAGTTTGAACACTCATACTATTGTAATTATTTTGTACATATTTATTGAGCTTCGTTCCTTACACTTTTTGTTTCCACAGCTGAGAGACATTGTTTTCACATACATATATATATAATTGTGAAATAAAGGCCGTAGGGCCGCGCGTGTACTTCCTCCTGGTTAGTAGGTCTTGACGCTAGGTTAAAGACCGTCGGTTCCTGGGAACTCCTAGGAATTGACTATTGCTACACAGAACGAAGTGCGTCAAGAAACGTTGCAGACGGTCATAGGGAATGGCATTTTCGAAGCTGATGGACTTGGAAAGAGCTCAAGCACAAAGATTCAAGCTGCAGCAACTCAGTCGTACCAAATGTTTTGTGTTCCAAATATTCGTACTGTTTGTGACTGTTTCTGCGTTATTAGCGGGTGGAGTATATTACACGATGTCTTACTTCTTGCCTTCTACCATACCTACTCCTACCCCTGACCTTAAACTCACCTCCACTGTTTCTCCTCATTCTTTTCACATCTTACCTGAACACGAGCAGGCTAGACGTGCAGAATTCCGCAACAATTCCTTTATTCAGCTCCTTCATCAGCATCAGTTAGTGGTTAACACTACTAATTGTTGGGTGTGTGGGTTGATGCCACATACTACGGATAAGGGAATTCCATATCTGGTGTTATCGTATAGCTCCCAAGGGTCTGCTCGAGCATTTCAAACAATGTTTCGAAGCGCACTGGGTTTCCACCCCATTCGAGAACCACGTTCCCCCTACTCTGGTCCTACCTCGTACCAAAAATCTTTGTCTATAGCAATAGAGGATTTAGATAGCGATATCTATGATCCCTCGCTTATCCCTGAAGAAGAGGTACAAGCCTATAGGGTCCTAAGTAGAGGCGAATATAGTGTGTTCACTGGTGAAAAACAGCTTAAAAGCTCGCCTCCGATATGGGTCGTACCCCACATTGGTAATTTTTGTTTAATAGGTCGCGGCCGTAGATCGAAAGCCCGACTTGGAGAGAGTGCTTGCACTGAAAATTATATTTTGCCAATGGTCTCGTCCCCTGTGTTTTTGGCTGCCAAGGGTACATACTTTATTTGTCATGATCGTGCGTATGCATGGTTGCCCTCTGACTTCATGGGCTCATGTTTTATCGCAAACTTGTTGCCTCCAACGTTTACTGTAGATGCAGATTATCACAAAACTAGAGTTGTGAGAGGCGTAATTAGCGAAGAGGATACTGCCGGTCAAGAGGCAGGAGACTTTTTCAAGGGTTTCCTCCCATTTTGGGGACCTATGGTTAATAGTAGGAACCTGAGACAGTTGACTCGAGTGGTAGAATCGACAGCTAATATTACTGCCAGTGCCCTTGGTAATATCACCACAGAACTTCAGGCGGATAGACTTATGACGTTACAAAACCGTATGGTTTTAGACGTGATCTTAGCAGATCGAGGTGGGGTATGTAAGGTGATCCATTCGAGCTGCTGTATTTTCATTCCTGATAACGCTCCGACTGTCTATCAAGCCATCTCGAAGTTGCATAAGATCTCCGAATCCATACACGTGGATGTAGGGGATTGGACGCTACTTGGATGGTTTTGGGGCCTGATGTCGACTTGGGGTTGGAAGATTCTGACGATCATTGGAGTCGTTGTAGCGTTCCTGTTCACGTGTTGCCTTTGCGTGCAGTGCGGTCCTGCCTTATGTGGCCTCTGTGCTACAACGTGTATGAGACAGCCACCTGTTACCAAAGGGTCTCGGTTGGACAGAGCTATGCTACAGCAACATCTCGAGGGTCTGATGAATATCGAATATGATTCCGACTAGTGCTTGCCTACATGAGGGCAAAAGGAGCGTCTGAGGTTCCGTGACAATTTTTAGTGATGTTTTCGACTCGCACGAATATGGTCGAGTCTGGTATCTAAGAACCGCAAATGACGAGTTTAGTAAGTGTGCGCAGTTTCGCTGTGCTAACTTAAACCGTTCGTTTGATATGTGGGTTTTTCATCTGTACCCACGGGTTCCATCTTAGATACGGCATCCATTTTGTCTCTTGCCCTCAAGTAGCCAGCGAACGGACACTGTCCGCTTCGTTACCTTGGGACTCTCAAGATATTTGTGGAAGACACATGTTCTTTGTAAATATCTTTTACGATGAGGGGGATGATACTGTAAGGCAGATGGCCCCGCTCGAGGCTCATTTTGCCGTGCCGGTTTATTGTCTCAGCCGTGCATCTCATTAGGCACGTCCCTTTGATGCCTGTATCTCGTGTTTCCCGATACCTCCCCTTTTACACCCTTTCCGATCCCCCCACTGTCTCCATCTTCCTCTGCACCTGTCTTTGTCCCTATTTCGATCTGTTTTACTGCCGATTGGAATTCACTAATGTTGGGAAGATGGGTTTTTACAGTTGGGAACCGCCAAATGTTTCCGCACTCATGTTCCGGACCTTATGTGTACCAAAGTGACCAAAGCGACCCCTCTGAGGGATAATTATGGGAACCAGGTTGTAAACTTTTGTGTACCATGTTGTCCTATGAGTAAATTCTGTATAAAAGGAGCGCTCCACAGAACCAATTTGAAGCAGTCTCCCCAAGTTGCACGTGTTGTACTTGTTGTGACTTCTGTGTTCCCTGCAGTAAATAAACCTTGAATCTTTGACGCCGAAGGAAGTGTCCCGTGTCTCTGTAGTTTGTGCGCCGAAACAGGTATCCCATGAAGGTTATAGGTGTTGTTCCCTGGCACCGCTGGTACTGTTAAAAGTCCAGTCCTTCACTACCTTTGGGTGGTGCCGGCTTGGTCAGTGCCCGCCTCTGCTGGGGTGTGCGTGCTGGGCTTTTGTTGCAGGGTCTCTTTTTGATGGTCTCGCTCATTCTTCTTTGGCGGGTCCTGTTCATCGGGTTCTGGTTGGGGTTGTCTGCCTTGGTTGGGTCCTTACTTGGGACTGGCGGTGTTTCCCAGTCTCTTCTTGCCCGTTCTCCCCTTCCTGTTGGTCTCGGTGCCTCCCTGTCTCCTGGTGCGGCCGGTGGTCTTTCTGTTCTGGTGCTTCCTTCCCGAGTTTTGGCGGCATTTGCCATCCTGGGGGGCCTGCTTGGGTTCCCGATCTGTACTGGGTTGGTGGGTTCCCCTGTTGGCGGTGGTCTCCCATCTGGCTTCTGTTTGCCGTTCCTTGGCTTCTCTGGGGTTTTCCCCTGCCTTGCTGGGGCTTATTTGTTGCTATTGTGGTAGGTTTGTCCTTTGCATCGTGCTCCTGGGTGTTTACGGGTTCGCCCCTGTTGTCTTTTTGCCGCTGTAGTGCTGTCCTGACTGGGTCACTTTTAGCTCGAGCCATTCCTAGCTGAGTGCTCATGTTCTCATTGGCTCTCATGTAGTGGTTTGTGGGTCGTACCTCTTTGGTGCCTGGATGGGAGTTCTCCTTGGAGCGTCTGGTGGTGTCTGCTTTCTTTGGGTCCCCGGTGTTGGCTTCTCGGCCTTCTCGTCTGGGCTCCCGCCTTTGAGTTTTCCTGGGGTCCTTTTTCTTCCAGGGGTTCTGGGCTTGTTTGGCCTGGTCTGGGATTTTGTCCTGTTGGTGCCCACCTGGGTGCGTCTCCATTGGCGTCTGCTGCTGCAGTGGTTGACTTGGGATCCGTTGCTCGTTGGTCCATGTTATACCTAGGTGGGCGTGGGTTTTGTGTCCTGCCCCTGCTTTCTGGTTTTCCCTTGCTGGTTTTTGCTTCCAGGAGTGCTGTTGGGTGTCCGGGGGTGCTGGGTCTCCCATTTCTCGTCTCCCTGGTGGGGCCCTGCGCTTCCGGTGTGGATTGGTGTCCTCATCTTTTGTTCCTGGTTTTGGGGTCCAGAGGCGTGTTGGCTCAGGTGGCTTCCTGGGCGTATTGACGTGGCTCGGGCTTGTTTTGCCCTGCCCTTCTGTCCTTCTTGCCTTTGGTTTTTCCTGCCTTTGGCTTTTTTCTCCCTGTACGCTCCTGTTTCTGGCGGTTCTTCGTTGTTCGACTGGTCTGGGTCTGGTTGCTGACTGGCTTTGTGGCCGCCTGGGGGCTCGTTTCGGCTGTTCGCTTCCTTCTTTTCGGGCGTTCCTGGGTGGGGTTGCACCCTGTGCGAGGCAGTCTCGTGCCGCCGTGCTGCATTTCTCTGACTTCCGGACTCTGTGTGTTTTCTTCTACTTTGGGTCCTCTGGTGTCCGCCTGCTTCCTTCTTGGTGGCTTGGCTTTTGGCCTGGTCCCTTCCGCCCTTCGGTCTCCGTGTTCGGCCCTCTGGGTTTTCCGCTTTTGGCTGTTGGCCGGTTGGGTTCCCTTGGTGGTTGGGTCCATTCGGTGTCTTCCGGCGCCTTCCTGCGTCTGTTCTGCCATGGGCCTGCCTGGGTTCTCTCATTGGTGTTGCGTTCCCTTCCGGGGGTTCCTTGCGTGACTGGGGTCCGTGTCCGCCTGTTTCTCTTCTTGCAGGTGTGGTTGTGGTGTCCCTCATTTTTTTGGTTGTCCGGTGGGCGTGCTGGTTTTCTTTTGCACCCTTTCCGTTCTTGTGGTTCTTGGCGGTCTGTTTGATTGCGTCTGCTCCCGCTGCCCCATCCTCTGGTGGTTTCGGCTCTCTGCCGGGTGGTGGTCTGCCTTGCGGTGTTGCTGTGTTTGTCGGACTGCGTCTCTCTCTTTCTGCTGTGGCTTTTTGGCTGTCCGTTGGGCAGTCTTGGTGTGTTTAGCCCAGCTTGGTGCTTTCTGTTCTGGGGCCTGTTTGCTGTTGCTTTTGGCTCCATGGCGGCACTTCGTGTCTCGGGGGTCCGGGTTTTCGGCCCTCCTGGTACCATTTTTGTCCCTGGCTGGTTCTACATGCTCGTGTTTGCCTCTCTCTTGGGTGTTCCTTCCACTCGTCTGCTCTGCTGGGTTTGCCCTCTTTTGGGGGCGTCCCATTCTGTTTCGTTGGTTTCTTGTGAGTTTCCATGAAGCCGCTTGGCTTTGGTATGTGCTCACTTTGTTAGTCGTGGCGAGAAGACTAACGAGGAGGTAATGCCCCGGTTACTTACCGGTAATGTTCATTACTCCGAGTATAGTCTTCCTCGCCACATGAGTTCCCATCCCTCCCTCCCTCCCTCCCTGTCTGGCTATCGGCTTCATGTTTCTGCTTGGTAGTTTCAGGCTGAAGGGTTGGGCCGGCCCGCCTCTTACAGAGGTCAAAGGTGTGATGGGTCGGCCATATTGGGAAGGGATCGGAGGCATGGGAGGCTGACCTTTTTTTTGCTTTGGAGGGTTCTGGTGTGGAGCTGAAGCTCACTTTGTTAGTCATGTGGCGAGGAAGACTATACTCGGAGTAATGAAGATTACCGGTAAGTAACCGGGGCATTACTGGTCACCCCCCACATCGCATCTCAGCTTTGCCATTGTCAGTTTGGGCCCTCCAGGCAAGCGAACCAGCCACTGTCCATCTTGTCTCCAACCAGTGACATTTCTTTCGATTTGTCTTTCAATTTTTGTAATATATGGGTTTGAACTGCAATTTGGAATAAGACGAACTGCAGTGCATACAAAGGTGACACAAAGGATGTCAATTAATGTATGTTCGTTGTTGCTTTGTGAAAGAAACTGGGTTAACCGACTTGCATACGTTTGGTTGTGCTTTTGAACAAAAAATACCTATTGCTATCATTACAACTAACGGGTATGTTATGTTTTCTTTCAAAAAAATGCGGCAGCTAAATGAAATACATTGTTTAAATTATAAAAATGTTTTAGTTATTTAAAACAGCAAAAACTGCGCGTGTATTCTGTATGTTTTACAAAAAGATTATTATTGTTTATTTATACTTGATCTATCTTGTTGTGGAAAGATGAGGAGGTCAATTTTCTGTAGAGCTGTCTGTGCACAAAGGATGTGTTTCTGATGACGTTTGTGACAGTATTTTTTATGTGTAATGCTGTGTTCTGCCGTGACTTATGTATGTAATGATGTATGTCTTGCTCACGTGCATTTTAAAGTGTGCCTTAATTTGTATGTAAGGGAGTATGTGGATCGTAATTGTGACTTATGTGTGTGGTGATGTATGTGGCAATAGTGTGTGCATGTGATAACGTACATGGAAGGAAGCAAGAGTCAGCGTTTCTGCTCAGCCTTTACTACTCTAAGCACACAAGCATATCAGGTCATACAGCACTATTCGTTAACAAGGGTTTCCCATTTCAGGACTCAATAGTAGTGGTACATTTGTGCCTTCTGTTCCGTGAAATCTAGGCTTCTATTAACCACAAACTTCCAATTACCCAATATTTGTGGACAGGCCTTATGCACAATGCAGCACATTCTGTAATAGTGTTACATTATTTAGTGAGGTCAAAAACGACGCTATATAACATTTGTTAACACTAAAACAGCTCCTTTAAATACAGGTAAGGACATCGCCTTAATCATTTCTTAAAAGGCCCCAAAGGCAAGACCGATGCTTGTGTTTTTGGTGCTGTGGATGCCCTCAGCTCCACGTGCAGCTTCCATCTTCCTAGCCCATAATCCCTGGCGCTGACAGTCTTTCTCATTAGGTTCTCAGAGTTGCTATTCGGTTAATGGGGGCTACTTGGAGCCCTCAAGTGCCCTCCAGGTCTCCTCATAGGTGAGTCCGCACGGGTATTGGACCCCCCCTCTGAGATTATACCCTCCATATAAAGTACTGCGCCCTGGGGTGCTTTTCTGCGCCTCTGGATCTCTACTTTACCCCCACAATGGCTCATTGAGTTAAGCGCTCACTGCTAACGTCTGCAGGTCTCAAGGTTGAATCATCACAGGAACAACTCTGCCTTTCATTTCTTCCATGGTCGATAAAATAGTATAGTTGGTTTGGGTAATGGTAACACCGGTTAATTAGAGTGCTACAAAAGGGCTACATTGAGTTTTTAGTATCCAGAAGCAAGATGTCACTACAGAAGAAATCTGGGCTTTTAAAGAGAGATGACCATCAAATAGCACCCCCAAATTCCTTCCCACTCCTGAAGGAAAGGGGGGCGGGGCGACAGTCACATGGCCAGCATCCGGTCCATATTGGTAGTGATTTGTAGCGAATCTGCTGATCTCTGCGGCACTTCACATTTTGATGCCTTTACATCTGAGTGATGGGCTTCATACAAACTGCCTGTTCTCTGAGGTTTAAAAAAGAACTGAACCCCATCAGGTCCATTCACCCCAATCATTGCAAGGCGTTGGAGCAAAATTGTAACATTGTGCCTATTTAATCATATTCAATTACTTGTTCCTTTAAGAGCTGTAGTTATTGTTCAAGGTAATGGAATGTGTATGTGTGGTCAGTAAGTCAGTAGCTCCTGACTGAATCAAGCTGATGGATGGGACATTTCCTACTTATGAGTAAACGTAACTTTATTCATCTATTTGAGGATTCTTCTTGATTTTACAAAAATACTGTGTGAAAAGTATCAAAAAACGCCGAGAGGTCTAACAGAATCAAGGCGACATTATGACCAATATTAAGATTCATCTTGATAGATTCTCTCATTTCCAAAAGAGCACCTTCCGTACTCTGACGTGCTCTGAAAACAGATTGTGTAGGATGTCGAAGATTGAAAGTCTCTTAAACTCGGAAAGTTGTGTTAACAATTCTTTGCAAGATATGCAACTAGGGGCTTCCAGAGAGTGTTAAAGCGAGCATCACGAAACTGCAGACGTGCCGTGAGAAGCTCCATAGTCACTACCTGCCATTGCCACACAAACCAGGCAGCGATTGAGGGGGCCTCCACTTTCTTCCAATACAACGCTATAAGTTGCTTGGCAGCTCCAAACATGTGAAGGGCCACGTGCAAATCGCTGCGGGTAAGTGCTTTCAAATTGTCAGATTTAATGCCTAGTAGAATCGTTGCTGTAGAGTCAGGCAGAGGGAAGCCCAGCACCCCTTTTATGTGACTAAGCACCTCCTTCCAGAACAAGGTCAGAAGAGGGCATGACCACCAAATGAGAATGAAGTCTCCAGACGCATTAGAGCACCTCCAGCACAACAGAGATGTTACAGGGAACATTTTATGCAAACGAGAGGGTGTGTAATACTACTGCATCATGAGCTTGTACGCTGTTTCTTCTTGTGACACACTGCGATAAACCTTTGGGATATCGCGCCATAAACAACTCCACTGCGCAGACGGGATCTCAGCGGGGAGCAGCGACTGCCACTGGTGCTGGTACGGATGAGTAGGCACTAGCGTGGGATGCTGCAAAATCTGGTACGTCCGGGAGATAAGGTCCTTAGATTCATCAAAGGAGCGAACCAAGCGCTCGAAGGGGGTGAACAGAGGAGTGGCCGCCTGCTGCATCTCAGTCGAGGACAGCCAATGTCGCAGCTGCGCATACTGGAGCCGCACGTCTGCCTGTACTTGGAACTCCTCTCTGCATTGACCAACGTTTTAAAAACTCCTCCTTCATAGAGGTCACTTACCGTTCTACAACTGCCTTGCTGCCATTTTGAAAAGGCCGGGGGCGTAACGCCGGTGGAAAGAGCGGGTTGCCCACAATAGGGGTGTGAGGAGAGGAGAAAGTCGTGAGTACCTTGCGCACAGCTACTTTATCCCACACATCCAGTACCGTTTTCGTAGGTACCGCAATGTAGGCGCTGTAGGAGCGAGCAACCCGATGCAACCAAACGAGATCCCAAATGGTTCGCCCCGTTACAGCCATATCCATACGCAGCCAGATTTTGTCACTCACAGTCGTTGTCCACTCTGAGACAACACAGAGGTGGGCTGCCCAATAGTACTCTAAGAGGTTAGGGCATGCCAGATCTCCCCTGTCCCGCGGAAGCATGAGGACCCTGTGGGAAAAGCGCGGCCTACGCCTGCCCCATATGAAGCTTGTGAGATCACGTTGCAGGCTCTGGATCTGATGCTGCCGGGTAGGGGTGGGGAGACATTGGAACAGATACAGTATCTTAGGGAGGATCATCATTTTGACAGCGTAAGACGGCCCAAACCAAGAGAGAGTCAGAGATTCCCATCTCCTCAGATCCTCCAAAACTGTCTTTCTGCATTCCCGCCAATTTATTCGGGTCCACGTGTCTAGGGAGGGAGTCAGCTGGAGTCCCAGATACCGAATAGGATCGGCGGCCCATTGATGGGGGCAACCGTTTTGAGAACTGTTATCACATCTTCAGGGATCGTGAGATTCAGGGCCCACGACCTTCAGTGGTTAATCTTGAGTCCTGACGCCTGCTCAAAAGACTGAAGGAGAGCATAACGCGCTGGGAGAGATATATGCAGCTGCGACAGCGTAAGGATGAGGTCATCCGCAAAGAACGCCACCTTATTCTGTCGTCCCCCAAGGAAAAGGCCATTCGTGTCTGCTGCCTGCCTAATCAGCACTGCTAAGGGCTCTACAACAAGGGCAAACAGCAGAGGAGGCAGGGGGCAACCCTGCCGTGTTCCTCTATAGATGGGGAAAGGGTCCGTAAGCTGTCCATTGACCCGCACCCTGGCCTGCGGGGAGAGATATGGGTCCATGATCATGGCAATCATGTTCTGATCCAGTCCAATCTTTTGCAGCACTGCCCGGAGGAAGGACCATTCCAGCCGGTCGAACGCCTTCTCCGCGTCGAGTGGTAGAAGGCATGCTGGTATCTTCCAGTGCTGTGCCTTTCCCACAAGGTGTGCAATTCTGCGGACATTATCCGCTCCCTGTCGGCCACGGATGAAGCCAACCTGCTCCGGCTCCACAAGGCCAGGGATGTGGGGGGTCGAGGCATTTTGCCAGCATCTTGGTGTAAATGTTGAGATCCGTATTCAACAACGCTATGGGGTGATAGGATGCACACATCGTGGGATCCTTCTCCGGTTTGGGTATAAGGGCTATTTCGGCCATGCCCATGGAGGGTGTTGGCCCATCCGTGGCGGAGAAAGAATTGTACAACCGCAAGAGGTAAGGTTGGAGCTGCGTCAGGAGCAAATGATAAAAGGCCAACAGGAGGCCGTCCGGTCCCGGTGATTTCCCAAGGAGAAGGTCCTTTAGTGCTGCCGTCAATTCCTCTGCAATGAGGGGTTTCTCCAGCTGCTCAGCGTGATGGGGATGTAATGGGTCCCAGACGCTTTGGTCCAAAAGATCACTGATCCGAGCTTGAGGCAGCCTGTCTGCCGTATACAGGGCGGAGTAATAATTCCGAAAGGCCTTGTGCTTGGCCCTCTCCATGGTGGCTCTCTTCCCACTCGGGAGCTGAATATTTGCTATGTAGGCTTTCGCAGTGCGCTCTCTGAGGCGCGGTGCCAGTACTCTACCCACCTTGTCTCTCCCCTCGAAGTACCGCTGTTTTAGTGCTAACAGGGCTCTCTTGGCCTTATTAGTGTGGAGGGAGCGAAGCTGTATGCGGAGATTCGCAAGCCGTCGCTTACATGTGAGCGTGGGGCGTTCCTGCTCCTGCTTTTCCCAGCATTTGATATAGTTAGTTAGATTATCCTCTAAGCGACGAACCTCGCGCGCCCGCGCAATCCACAAGGAGGTGATCTGTCCACGGATGGTAGCCTTAAAGGCATCCCACACGACCGGGAAGGGGGTTTCGGGGAGGTTGTTACTCGCAAAGTAAGAGTCAATGGCATTCCGTATGCTCTCCACGTCGTCCGGGTCCTGCAGAATGTAGGGCGGCAAGCGCCACCGCGGTATGTGGGTGGGGCAAGCAGTTGGTTCCTGCAGGAGAAGTTCAACGTGGGCATGATCGGAGAGCAATATAGCAGACATAGAGACCGCTGGCGTATCCTTCATCAGAGCGTGAGAAATAAAAAAGTAATCAATGCGCGAGTACAATCGGTGGACGTGCGAATAATATGAGAAGTCCCATCCCTCTGGGAAGTGATAGCGCCAGGCATCCAGCAGCCCGATATCCACTAGTTGTCTCCGAAGCGCAGAGGACAGAGCCCGTGCCCCGTGAGGGGAGACGCAACTCTGGTCTTTCTCAGGGTTCCACACTAACTTAAAGTCCCACCCCCAAGATCAACGCTGGTTCACCCTGTGGCACACGTTCCCGCAAAATCTTACGAAGGTAGGAGTCCTGCGTCTGGTTGGGTGCGTACACATTACACAGTGTGTAAGAGCGTTCTCCAAGCTGAACTCCGGCCCTAACAAAGTGACCATCTGAACTACTGAAGGCCCTAAGTTCCCCCTGCCTTATACCAGCTCTACAGAGAATAGCCACATCAGCCATTTTAGTGGGCGCCACGGCCCAGAATTGGAGCGGATATTTAGGGTGGGCCACTCGGAGTGTCTGCTTTTAACTCCTTCGATGCTGATGACGGAACCGCTCCGTCATCAGCTGCGGTGGCGCTGTGCTGATGACGGAGCGGTTCTGTCATGGCCCGCTCGCCGCGCCTGCGCGGCGCAGATTCCGTGTCTGCGCTTGGCGTTCCATTGAGCGGGCGGGGCCTCGACGGAACCGCTCCGTCATGAGCACAGCTCAACCGCGACTGGTGACGGAGAGGTTCCGTCACCAGCATGCGCCCGCCGCATGGCCGCCCCGCCCCCTTAGCGCTGCGGCGGAATAGCCGCCGCAGCGAAGGTGTTAAAGGTGGGTTTCCTGAAGGAAAAATAATGTCAGGGTTGTTTTGTAGGAGGTAACGCCACATTTGCTGCCGTTTGTTTGGAGAGTTAAGCCCCTTAACATTGAGGGATAGGATCTTTAAGGGGTGGGGAACAGTTACACTTGTATCCAAACCCATATTAGTCCATCATGCCACCATAGGGAGTAAGCTAGGATTGGGGGGGAAAGGTTGCATGGGGTTGTCACTCCCGCCTAGGGAAGAGCATTGTCGAGTGCAGGACCCCCGTCCGCTGCAGATAGAAGGAGACGGGGAAAAAAGTGCAGAGAAGCACAGCTATGTGAAGACAAAACCAAAAGAGTAACATTGGCTAACCAGGCCACAATTTTGCTGTTCCAGTCACAGGTCAGCCTACACCACAGTGCCCGGGTGAACCCAGAAATGTCACTCTCCCAAGAACATACAGGGGGTGGGTCGTCAGTTGCTTCCAAAGTCGGCCAGAGGCGAGCTCTGGCTCCAGCAACACTGCAGGTGAAGAACTGGGGCGCAGACAACACCCTAGAATAAACACCGTTCCCAACAGGCCTCAAATAGATGTCAAGAACAGCACCTGCAGGAAATTGTGCATGTGGGGGTCAGTTCATCCAGGAGTCGAGGATCGCGATCTTGCTGCCGGCTGTTCCCCTTCCAGGAACTTGATATGCTGTATAATATCTTGCTTGGTTTGCGAGGTTGTTTGGTCATCAGGGCGGGGTGACCGTCTATTACGGCGTACTGTAGACCAGGATAGTTTGGCAGGCGCCCGTCTGAGCAGTGGAAGATGCGTGGGACTAGCAGGCGGCATCAGTGAGAAGTGGAGCAGTTGCACCGCTTCTTTGTAGGACCATACCACCCGGCGTTTGTAATCCAACTTATAAATTATGGCAAACGGGTGGCCCCCCTGGTAGGGGACATCCAGGCTTCGCAGCTTGTCTGTCACTGGTTTGAAAGCCCGGCGTCTTCGCAAGGTATTGGGCGCGCGATCTTGAAAGATTTGAATCTTGTGTTCCCCGTAGACGAGATCCAGCTTGGCACGAGCTGCCTGAAGGATGGCCCCCTTTTCTGTAAAAAATGGACTCTCATTAGGATGTCCGGAAGGAGTCCCGGCCTACCCGCAGGGCCGGCGGGGACGCATCATCGTCCCCCCATACTTCTTGCTCTAGGTGCTGGTCCTCCAGGGTAGCAAGGCACTGCCATAATTGTTCGTGGTCGTCAGTTTGGGCATCCACCGTCTTCTCCAGTCCGTCAACGCGTTCTCCGAGCTCTGTAACCTCGTTTCGAAGCTTCCGGATACAGGAGTGGACCTTAGCGCGGAGCGAGACGATCTCCGTTTTAATCTCCATCAGGAAGGTGGCCATAAAAGCCAGTGTGACCGGTGGCGAATCTTCTCCCGTCTGTGTGGCCAACTCCGGAGGGGCCGATGCCCCCGCCTTGCCTCACTTAGCCACTACAGGGTTGTCTTTGGAGGCCACTGTCAGGTCTTTCCCCCCTTTGGAGCGAGTCATCCTCTATGATGAGAAGGCCCTCCGATTGGTCAACGGCCAGGACCACGGGGTTTCGCAGCGCCACCCGAGTTGAACCCCGGGCACAAAGGGTCCCCACCCCACAGCAGCAGCAAAAGATGAAGACAGGCCAAGGGCCACCAAAGCCCCCGGGGCAAATACCAACAGCAGAGCTGCCCGCCACCAGTAGCACCCCTGTGTCCTCACACCTGCCACCACAGCATCCCAACACAGGACTGCAGCAGGGGCAAATCATATATTTCCTTCAGTGCAAGAGAAAGCAAAGTCCAATACTGGGGGGACAGATGAGCAATACAGCAGTCCAAGGACCCACCCTCCACACTCCAAACTCGCTTTGTGTCCGCAAAGCAGGCACCCCGCTGTAGGGCACTTTCCTCTCGCTTCAGGCCAGCTCCAGAGGCGCCAGCAGGACCCAGGTCAGTGGCTCCAACCATACAGGGGCTGCACCGCCGTGCAGGGCAATAGAGGTGCTTGCTTCCAAAAAGACAGGCGCCCCTCTCCACTACAGACACCCCAACGTCTCTCCAGAGCAGTGCGCAGCCCCCACGGTGAACTCTCACACGTTACAGATGATAGCAGCGATTTCCTCAGCAGACCCCTGGCCAAAGCCCCGCAAGCAGTGGCGGGATCCTCCCCACTTCCAGCTGACAAGATGCACAAGCCCCAAAACAAAACGTCTGTGCAGAGGGGCACCCCTCCGGGCCACGGGGAAACAGCCTATGCCACCTCACGCCTATGGCCGTCCCCTGCGTGGCGCTCAGAAAATGGCGGCCTGGACGCAGCCCCCAGGTCAGACGCCTTCTTCAAGCTGGTCTTCAGCGCTGCAGAAGCCCCCACCGCTCCACTATCTGCAGCAGCTCTGTGTCAGGTCGGGGAGTCCAGAGCAGCCAGAAGCAGCGCCGTAGCGCGCCAAAGAGTCACAGGCCTGGGTACCAGAAAATGGCGGACACTCCGCCCTGCAGGCCCTGAAATGACAGCATCCTCTCCCACTGAACCACTTGATAGCCGGCCTCCGTTCCGTCTCTCTAGAGCAGTGCGCAGCCCCCCACGGTGAACTCTCTCACGTTGCAGATGATAGCGGCAATTTCTTCAGCAGGCCCCTGGCCAAAGCCCAGCAAGCATTGGTGGGATCCCCCCACTGCCAGCCGACGATATGCATAACCCTCCCCCCCAAAAAAAGGTCAGAGGTACCCACCGCTCCACTGTCTTCTGCGGCTTTGTAATGGGTCGGGGAGTCCAAAGCACCCAGAGGCAGCCCCGATGGCACGCCAAAGAGTCACCGGCCCAGTTACCAGAAAATGGCGGACACTCCGCCCTGCAGGCCCTTAAATGGCAGCGTTCTCCCCCACTGAACCACTTGATAGCCGGCCCCCGTTCTGTCAAAGCGCCACTCACCAGCCGCTTCTCTCTCGTTGGTGCCCACCACCTCCAGGGGTCCCTCTCTCAGGCCCGGGAGTCAGGCCTTATGGCCACAGTCCGACGTGCACTGCCAGTGCGCCCTTTAGAAGGGCGCCCCAGGGCTCCCTGCTGGGCCAGTCAGTCAGTCTGTCATTCTGGGAAAAAGTCGCCAGCCCTCCTCGCCGGGGCAGAGACTCCGGCCCAACTGTAGACCAACCAGGAGTGACAGACGACCTGTGGTTGCTGGCCTGGTCAGCAACTATTATTCCTACCCTCTCACCGGGAGGGTTCCGCTCCGGGCGCCGTGTAATGGAGGGCACCCCGACCTGTAGGCCGATTTGCTGCGGGGTCCACTCCTCTGCGCCTCACAACAACTCTCCGGCTGCCCAAAACAAGCCCCTCAGCTGCTGCGTGCTGAACACCCCCAGGACCGGTGTCAGCGAGCCCCCAGCCTCGCTTAAATCGCTTAAATCCGCAGCGGACAGCCAGAGCTCCTCCAGCGTGCGTCCTACTACATCGTCAGTTAGACCATGCCCCTGTATCAGTCGCTTTTAATGTCAGTAAATTCAACAGAATCCTCACAATTTTATCTTCAAAAAAGTCACTCCGCCTCATAAATAAGTTCTTATTGACTTCGCAAGGCAGGGCAAATACATTAGGAACAGTAAAGTGTGAAACAATTTCGAAGATCTATCCAGGACTATATTTTGCTTCACGCATCATTTTAAAATAAAAGTTACTACAAGCAAGTTTTAGATTTTTATACTATATGTTCAGAGCTTGTTTATAAGGTAATTTATCATCCTCCTTCTAATGCCTTCTCCAAGTTCTTTTTAGTCTTCTATATGAATTTCTTTTCAAGGCAAGTTCATGAGAGGACCAACAAGCTGATGAGGTGTGAGCCTCTCTTTTCATAAGAGTTTGTCCGGGGAACCACATCGGCCACAGCAGAAAGCCATTTGCTCAGTATGATGGCCAACTTCATTGCCGATGTAGCAGTTAACACGCTCCCTTCATTTAATAAAAATTGTTGCCATACATTGTTAGACCTGTCAGCCCTAGGGTGGTCTTTCCCTATTTTTTTCGCCCTTGCCTCATTTTTCCCACCTTCTTTTTTGTTGGCCTTAGGTCTCCGAGCACCTTTCCATTGCTCACCAATGCTAAGGTGCAGGTGCTCTCTACTTCAAACATGGCTGGCACTGGCCCCTGCTACTGCAGCATGGTCTTTTTGTGTAGCACCCTAGTTGCCAGGAGCTGGCTGGGACCCCAAACATTGTTGCAACACCAGCCTTCCATTGCCTGCCCTAGTTAGAGTGGGGAAGCTCCTGGAACCTTCCAGAATAGAGGTGGAGCCTATTTTTGCCGCCTCAGAGAGTGGTCATCTGACCTGGGCATATATATAAGGAAAGGAGGGAAACTTTTTAGTCAGTTGGGGCTTCACTGACCTGGGGGACCCTACGCAGGAGACTTAGGTGGTAGGGCCTAGTCAGGAACCTATGCCACTGGGGGTGACAGGGTTTAGGTGATGCCCACCAAGCTGTGTGAGGAACACTGAACTAGCCAACTGATCTGGCCCGGCGGGAGGGGAACCCAGGGACCACCTGCAGTGGCCTGCTGAGGAAACCTGATACCAGCCTTCAACTCAACCCCCCCCCCCCTCTTCAAGTAACCGTCTACTAAGGGCGCAGGAACCAACAAGCGCCAAGAAGAACCTTCCCTGCGCCAATCAGGACTACTGGGGATCAACCAGGTACTGTGCTGTGCCAACTCTGCGCTCCGTGGATCAACCTGTGCCCCCAGCGCTGACCTGCCTTGCCTGAACTGCCCCTGTGTTATCCTACCACTGGGATAGCCTGTCCTGAGGAAACTGCCCAGGCGGAAGAAACTGCTAAGCGCTCGCCCTGCGCAGCGCTAGCCCCCAGAACTGCCTAACTCACCACTGCTGACTGAACTGCCTCGGGCGCTCTCCCGCTGTGTCGCTGAAGGAGCGTTGTGACCCCCCCCCAGGCGCTAGGACTAGGGTCCCAGTGTGCACTTCACAAGTGTTTTGAGTTCTCTGAAGTCACCGGAGGGGACTCGGGTCCCAGTGTGCACTATCTGTCTCCTAATCTCACCGGAGGGGACTGAGGTCCCAGTACGCACTATACAAGATTTGTGTGTCACCTGAACTCACCGGAGGGGGCTCAGGTCCCAGTGTGCACTGTCTGTCACCTGAATTCACCGGAGGGGAACAGGCCCCAGTGTGCCCTATGCAAGAGTCGTGTGTCACCTGAACTCACCGGAGTTATATTAGAGTAAAAATTTTCTTGGTTTACCATTGTCCATTTTATACGACGTCTGCCATTTATACAGCTCATCGTTCCCCGATCATTGCGGGGCATGCGTTGTTTGAATAAAGTCCCACCCAGTTTGATAATTAGGGGATTGTGATCACTATAAGCACTCGAAAGAATGGTGAAGTTCGAGACCCAAGTTACAAGATCTGAGGAAACCAGTATATAATCTATAAAAGATCCCTGACCAGGTCCTTTAAAAGTTGTAACATCATAGACATTTGTTTCAGGAACCATAGACATGGCTACAATTAAATTGTTTTCATTCACTAGATCATTTAAGTTCTTGCCTCCCCTGGTATGGGAAAAATGGAAACCTTCTAGATTGTTACATCCCAAAGAACCCATAGGGGTGAGGCCTGGATTACCACATGGGTGTACATTAAAATCACCTGCAATCAACAACTTCCGTGACACAGTGCATGCAGTTTCTCTCAATATCTCTATTAAGGATACAATATTACAATCTCCCTTACCGTTAGCATTGTAAAAATTAATCAGGGTCAAAACACTTCTGCCACTCTTTAGTTCAAGAATCTGAATGTTCCGATTGGCATTATAGCAGTTTCCTATTTTGCAACACAGACCTAGATTGATTGATGAAAATGGCCAAACCCCCCTTCGCTCTACCCCTGATTGATGCAGCTGCTGGTATGACGAAACTTTGGAAGCCCTCGATATGGACATTTTTATCCTCCATCCATGTCTCTTGAAGGCATATAATTGTGTATTTTTTAATAGATATTAACCAGGCGGGATCACATAATTTATCGGCCAAGCCGGCTATGTTCCACGAAACTAGGCTCAAACTACAGTCACCAGATGATGTTTCTATGACAGTTATTCGGTTAACTGGAGTTATCGTTGGGTTGGCTGTATCTGTGTTCCTCACCCCCAAATTCACAGTGCTGGCCAGGTCTAATTCTAGGTTGGCCAAGGGGGGGTTATGGGCCTCAGGCAAGACAGGATGTTTATTGTTATTGGGTGGATTGACCATGGCTGGCAATAGCTTACTGGGGTTGTCTAGCTTTGACATCAAAGGGGGGGCTACTATGTCTTGGTTGTATGCCTCTCCTAGTTCATGATTAGGTTCTGTGAAATCAGATTCTGCGAATTCGCCTGACAATAATATAGATGGACCAGCCTGTAGTCAGTCAACTCCCTCCAGATCACTTTGGTTATAAAAAGCATCAAACCTGTTAATGACAGGTACATTATAATAGTTTTTGGATCTATGAATTGGGGGTGTTCTTGATGATGATACGTCCCCTGGGCAACCTCCCAATTCTCTGGATAAGTACCTTCGTATCTAACCTTTCTGGGTTCCCAGGATGCATTCCTTCTCTGCTGACGCTGCTCCTCTGCGATATAGTGGCCTTGATTTCTAGATGTTATCCCACTGTAATGTTGATGAAAGTTATCTGGGGCTCTTACATGTTCAGCAGTAGAGAAAGACTGCATCGATGTTGAAGGATGGTTATTCGGGGGGTAAAAATAACTCAGATCCATAGTGCGGATCAGACTGCTAATGGAGCTGTCCTTCCAGTCCGTTATAAACTTTGCTGCACGGCCATCCTTGAAAATAACTACGACACAATCACCCTCGGTAGATTTAAATCTGTTTCCTACCCAGTCCACTCTTCTGACATTTGTTATGTTGCCACTGACATATGGGGGAATTGGTCTGTGAACAGTTAGCCAATGGCTTACTTTGTTTTTCAGTTCACCATAGCTTTCTGTTTTACCTATCTCAAGTTGTGGTACCCCAATCATTATTATGGTGTACCGATGAGAGTCAGGTGGAAGGTGAATATGGGTAGCTTTTTTTAGTTTTATTGTTGGTATTTGATTAGGACGTGTATCAGAAGCAATGTTTTGTATGGTTGTTGGCCTTTGTGGCTCAGTTTGGCCACCGCAAGGCTCAGGGGGTATATCTTCCGCGGCCCATTCACTCTCATCGGTGTCAGGAATGTGGCTCTCGGGTAAGGAAGCCGGGGGTTGTGCTGTATCTATGTTATTATTAGCTTGTGGTGGCGTTAAAGTGTTTTGCTCTGAAGTATTTACAGGTAAAAGAGGTGTCAAAACAATACTACTACTTTGGGCAATAGAATTGGTTTGTGTCCTCTGAATCTTTGTTTGTTTAAGATTACTTTTAGGTGGTATGATGCTTTCCTTAGGTTTAGGCACGGAAAGGATCTTCAAAATACTAGAAATGTCCTTTCTTTGTTGTTTTTCAAATTTCGCTAAGGTTTGCTCTATGCTGGTAATTTTATCACACAGAGGTTGTAGTAAAGATTTAAACAATTCTTCCAGGTCAGTTGATGCTATGTTGTCCACTACACTGTCCCTTTCAGTCTGGCTTGATTGCACTGAATAAGTCTTAATATGATCTACCTGTATATCATTTGATGTACTTGTATTCTTAATGGCAAGTATAGAAGTAAGATTTTGTGTGGCATTAGGTGCTTTGGCCAACCTGAAATTTAACCAGACATCCTTAGCCGATGGCTTATGGAGACCTAATGGTCTATATATTTTCCTTACTATTGATTTAGTTTTTACATGTTTCTTTTGTTGGCGCTTTCTCTTATTTGGGGATAGTGTTTTGTCGACAGATATTACATTGACATTTGGTGAGCCTTCAACACAAGTACCACCTTGTGGGCTTGGGGTAGATATTCCGGGTTGAGGAGAACAAACAATGACCCCCAAATTGGAAACAAGCAAGGGGCTTTGTTCTAGGCTGTTTACAATTATAGGAGATGACATTTGAACAGTTTTCTTACTGCTTTTTTGACCACTTGGCAACCCTGTAAAAGACTGCATTAGGAGAGTTTCCTCCTGGTTGAATGAAGAGTCCATGGTGTTATTGATTGCGGTGGTGTTTGCAGTAGTGTGCTGTGATAAGTTGGGAAAGCATAAATCCGGAGTTAATGAAAGACGCCTCTCCGTATTTTGGATAGCATCTGCAACAACTTCAATAGTTTTTTGTAACATTAGGTCTATAGCAGTTAATGTGGGCAAGGGTGTGGATGGTATGGTCTTGTTCCTGGTGGATGATCTTGTAGCCACAGGAGTCTTTCTTACTTTAGTCATTTTAAAAGAATAATCCGTATTTGAATCAGTATATGAATGTATTAGCTACTAAAACAGTTAATAGGGCGGAAAACCGAAAAACAAAAGAGGGTCTCAGTCACCTTGATCCAGGGGGTGGTGTGGCGTTAGGGAGGTGGCCCGTCCCGTCTCCTTTGGTCCCCTGAGGGCCCGCCCTTTGCCCGGGCGCTCCCGCGACGCGGGGGTGACGCTACCTTTATGCGCCGCCTGGCGCAATGGAAGGGCGTCTGGCGCCGCAAGGCCTGCTGGGGGGTGTAGTTTTGGTGTCCCCCTCCGCTCGGCGGCCGCAGTTCTTTCTCGGTTGCGGCGGCGGGAGGGGGACGCTGCAGGCAGCAGGCAGCAGGTAGGCTTTACTTGGGCAGCACTCCTTCGTGGGATTCTTTTAGGCGCTCGGGCTCTGGCAAACAGTTCTCCGCGTCAGGCACTCGAAAAACCACGTGCAGGCAGTAAATAAACATTCATACCACCAGCCGAAAAACCAAAGTCACCCCTCCCTCTGACCCCAACTGCTGCAACTGCTTCGCACTTAGGTACCGGCCGCAACGAAAATGAAAAGTAAATTGGGGTGGTTCCTTTCACCAAGTGTATTTCTGGCAAGGTTTGGACAGTTTCGCAATTATTTCGGATCTAGTCACTTAGCACCCTTTCATTAACAGCACTTGCAGAGATGGGGTAAGCCAATGCTGAACAGCCTCACCCCCATTCTGAAAAGGATTGACAGCGACTAAGGAAAAGCAAAGACGTGCACCTGCTCATTGGGACAGGATTTGAGTGGTGACAGAAGTTTTGCTGTGCTAGGGTACTCCCTTTGATTTCATGTCATTTGTATTGTAGGCTTAGTTTGGGCAGCCAGCCAGTTAATTTTAAAAGTGCATTTGTTTTATGTACTTCGTGCAACACGTTATTGCTTATATAAGGTGCATAATGTGCTTCGGTTGGCCGTGCACTGTTTGTGTTGTATGTTTAGGTTTAGTGCAGGGCTTTAAGTGGGCCGGGGCTGTCCGGGTCTGAGCTCCGGCAGTTATTTTCAGAGTGCTTCGAAACGGGTCTCTATCTGGCTCTATTTTCAGGCCTCCAAAGGTAGTCTGTTTTCTTTCTTTTTTTTCCTTGACTGCAGTGAGATCATGCACATCGATGTGCGCGTGCTCATTTTGCTCACTACTGAGCAGTGGAGGTAGTGAGCATGCCAGGTGAGCCATGTTGTAGGAGGAACGGGGCTTTAAAGAGAGACATTTTTTCTCAGGATTTCCCTTCTTGCAGCGCAGGAGTCGTCATGGTGCCAGCCTTCACATCGTGGGATGATTAGGAGAGAGATGACCACAGGCAGCCTGCTCGAGCACGACCCTGCTCTGACCTTTCACACTGAGCGTTAAGGCTGCAGTGTAACCCAGCAACAACTGAAACGCAGAGAGAGGAACTAGTCTGCGTGATCCTGCCCCAGCCCTAACACAATGCTAGTTATCTTGATTTAGACCACGCCCCTACTTGGATAGGCCACGCCCCTCTAAGAGGTTTGCTCTGCCCATTTTAGAGCACCCCCAGTTTTTTTTTACCACTTAAAGCCCTGAGTAGCGCGCTATATAAATGTCGTGATTGATTGATTGATTGCATCAAGGGTTTTTACAGTCATTGTTAGAAACCAATGTGGGTTTTTGCCGCTAAAGTGAAGGATATGAATATAAGGCCCAGTTCCAGAGTTGGCTTATAGCCCACTAAGAGTCATGTACATGCACCCTGGGGCCTGACTTCGCCTGTGTTAGGGCATTGGGGCCACTAGAATGATGGGATTCTGCCCCGTGGCGTTATCTGCATAATTATGAATTTTCCGCATTTGCCACATAATCCATCATCTGCTTCATAATCTGTAGATTTTAATACTAAGAAAATAGTTTTAGATCAAACAGATCAAATGTCCCTAATAACGTAACAACACTTTTTGCTGCGCAGTGCAAAGCCGTTCGCAAATGTTGGCAGGTCGCCTTTCAGTTGCTTGCATATGTGTACAAATGACAAAATGATGTAATACTATTGAGAAATGTGTTGCATTATGTCACATAGTTTTCCTTTTCTTGCCGCATAATTTTGCCAACCGTGCGCTATCATTTGGTCTTCCCTGCCGCATAATTTCAGTGGCCCCGTCTATTGGTTTTGCCAATGCTTGCCTTAACTTTCTCCCACTCTCTTCTAATCTACTCTTGTCCATCTCTCACCACCGATTTGTCTGCATTTCGGTTTACAGACGAAGCCAGATGCTAATTCTAATTTTGCTTTTCCTAAACGCTCATTTTGCATTTAGGAAATGCTTTGTACATTTGCTCAGGAAATCGCAAATAAGAAATCGCTATTTGTGAATTCCTATTTAGAAATCCCAAAATGAGATTTTTACTGGGTGGAAATCGCTGGAGAGGCCACTTAGCGATTCTTAACGGCCGGAAAGAGCGACCCCGAAATGCGAAAGACTTTGGTACATCCGGCCCCGTCGCTTCGTTTCCTCCTCTCTCTCGTCCACTCTTTCTTCTCCTCGGTCCTCAACTCTTCATTCTCTTCCCATCTCTCGTCCTCCTTCTCCTCTTGTTTATCCTCCCCCCCCCCTTCCTGCCCCCTCTTCTTATCTCTCTCCCGCTCTTCTCTCCGCTGTCCTCACCCCTCTCTCCCTCCCTTCCTCCTGCTTTATGTGCACTCTTCTTCCTCACTCTTCCCTCTCATCTCCTCGCACTTCTCTTCCTCTCTCTTTCTTTTCTCCGGTCCCCCCTCTCCCCCCAAACCCCCCCCCCCCTCCCCGGGTCCCTCTTGTTATCCTCACTCTCCTGCTCTCGGGGTCTCTTTATAATCCGAGGGTGATTTCCCGCCGTGACAGGAGCTGTCGCAGCAGACAGGGGGGGGTCTCCTGTAAGAGAGGGGGGTCTGAGTGGGGGGGAGAGAAGAGAAAGAGAAGGAGGGAAACAGAGGGAAGGAAAAGAAAGTGCGGAGCAAAGAAGAGAAAGGAAACAAGAAGAAATGAAACACAAGGAGAGAGTGAAGGAAAGGAAGCGGAGAGAGAAGAACACGAGCAGAGAAGAAGACTGTAAAGAAGGGACGAGTGAGAGGAGACGGGAGAGAGGGAAGAAACCCACAGGAGAGGGAAGAAACCCACAGGAGAGGGAAGAAACCCACAGGAGAGGGAAGAAACCCACAGGAGAGGGAAGAAACCCACAGGAGAGGGAAGAAACCCACAGGAGAGGGAAGAAACCCACAGGAGAGGGAAGAAACCCACAGGAGAGGGAAGAAACCCACAGGAGAGGGAAGAAACCCACAGGAGAGGGAAGAAACCCACAGGAGAGGGAAGAAAACCCACAGGAGAGGGAAGAAAACCACAGGAGAGTGCGGGAGGGAAGCAGAGGAGCGCGACGGGGAGGGAGTGAAACATGAGAGGGGATAAACCCCAGGAAACAGAAGAAGGGAGGAGGGAGGGAGACGGAGACAGGAGGCGTCCATCGGAAGGAGAGAGAGCTGAGCAGGCAAGAGACACCCTCAGAGCTGCGGTCCATGAATAAAGCACTCACACATTCATCCATCGGACTCACAGAGTGAGGGAGGGGGAATACTGGAAAGGATAGAGAGAGTGAAAACACAAGGACACAAGAGAGAAGGAAGGTGGGGCCAAGGGTCCAAGACAGACAGGGGGGGGCGAGGAGAGAGGAGGCCGCTCTGGTTCCTTCCGTGTCTGGCTCAGGGTTCACACCGAGCCCAGGTATCTCACGTGGTGGTACAGACGGGCAGAAAAGTATAGTTGGCTTTGCCAGTGCTTGTTTATTATTGTACATGTTTGCTGTAAGAGGTTGTTGCTCTCTGCTGTGATTGGTGGTGACCTCTGACCTCTGCTTCTCTCCTGCAGCTGCGGTGACCCTGGACCCGGACACCGCGAACCCCTGGCTGGTCCTGTCCGAGGACGGACGGAGCGCGAGGGACGGAGGCGGAGACCAGGGCCGGCCGGACACGGAGCAGAGATTCACTTATGTCGTCGCCGTCCTGGGTCGGGGGCGGCTGAGCTCCGGGAGGCATTACTGGGAGGTGGGGGTGGGGGGCAAGACGGGCTGGACCCTGGGGGTCTGTGACGAGGCCGCGAGCAGGAAGGGGGGGATCACAGCATCACCTGTGTATGGATTCTGGGCGGTGGCGCTCAGAGATGGTGAATACAAGGCTCTCACCTCCCCTCCCACCCGCCTGACCCCCCGGGTGCCCCCCGGGGCTGTGGGCCTCTTCCTGGACTATGAGGCGCGCAGGCTCTCGCTGTACAATGTGACCGACCGCTCCCTGCTCTTCACCTTCTCCGGGGCCCCCTTCCCCCCCACCCTGCGGCCCTACTTCGAGCCAGGACTCAGCGACGGAGGGAGCAATGCGGGGGCGCTGCGGGTCCTGCCCGTGACAGGGCGGGAGTGAGAGGGGGGGGGACCCCCACAGAGGAGGAGAGAAGAGACCCCCACAGAGGAGGGGAGATCACTGGGGGGGGGGGGCAGGGCGGGAGTGAGAGGGGGGGCCCCCCAGATGAGGGTACATCACTGGCGGGGACAGGGGGTACAGTCCTGTTTTGAGGGGGGTCGGGGTGTTTTCTGCAGGGGGGGCTGGAGTCTGAATATCTTTATTCTGGGCGCTGGGGGGTGTTGTCCTCTACAGTGGGGGGTTCACCGACAGGAATATTACAAATATGACACCAATGAGCTCCCTCAATGAGCGACGGATCCCGCGCAGGACCAAAGGCAGAATTATTCAGACCCCCCCCCCCCCCCACTGACTCCCGCTGAGAGCCGAGGGGAGGGGGGGGCGGACAACTAATCACAGATGACGTCATTATACACCTCAGGACCCACGCTGACATCATCAAAGGAACATTCTGGAACGCCCATTGTTGGTGACAATGACGCAGGACCAGCAAATAGAAGGCTCACCAATACAAACAAGCCTTGGCAAAGCCAAAAGCTCTTTCTTGCAAATATAACGTTTCTTTTGTCTTCACTGGAGGCGCTTTAAACAGCCACAGCCTTCCTTGGGGAGGACTCACCAAAACAAACAAGCATTAGCAAAGCCAAAAGCTGGAGCATGCTTTAAACAGCCACAGCCTTCCTTAGGGAAGGCTCACCAAAACAAACAAGCATTGGCAGAGCCAAAAACTCTTTCTTGCAAATATAACGTTTCTTTTCTCTTCACTGGAGCGCGCTTTAAAAATATTAACTTGTAAATTGGGGGCTAAAAATGAAGTTGTATCCTCATTGAATCATGGAAACAGTGCAGACTCACCAAACAGAATATAGTATGGCTAGCCTATTGATTTTAGAAACACTCCAACTTTCCCATTAAAGCGAACATTTTGTTTTATTATATTTGTTTATGAATTAAATAGAAGGATATAATTGATGTGGTTCAGATCATCAAAACTGCTTAGGCCGGGTTCTCTTATTCCAATAATGACTCAGTGGGGTCCCTGGGTTCTAGAAATGATTATCTGAGGGTCCACAGAAGGCAGAAGGATTCGAGTCATCGAAGTCAAAGGACGGCAACGAGGCCATGTGTTGTACCTGCTGCTCAGCCAGTATGAGTGTCGAGTGAATGCTGCTGTGGATAGAGCATGGGATGTCTGTGAGTGTCCGTTGGGTTTGGGCTGAGCAGCGGGGGGGCTGCTCCTGGTGGGGTTTCTCCTTCCAACTACTTAATAAAGAACCTTAACTAATCTACGCTAGACGTCCAGACCATCATTTGATTACAACATTTGGCGATGATCCTGTAGAAGAATCCACATGTGCCACCAATTGGAAACTGAAAATTACCTTAAAGAAACATTGACAGAAACAGGGGAGGGACACACAAGATGGAGCAAAAATCCATCCTGTATGAAGCAAGAAATAAGAGTGACAGTAAAGTCAGCCAATGGTAAGCAGTGGGCGGGCTGTAAGTCCACTCTGAGCTCCTGGTAAGCTCCCAATAGATGTTTTCCCACTGAGCAGCTTGTGCTGTGTACACCCGCACACACACACACACACACACACACACACCTGAGAAAAAGTGACGCCTTTTGACAATCTTTAGTAATGTCTTTAAGCATAGAATTATCAAGTGCTAGCTGTCTCAATTGACATCATTGATGACATCACTGATCACATCATCCCCACTACAGCTGCTGAAATAGAAGCAGTGTAGTTCTGGAGACGAGTCTCATTCAGTATGGTAAAAGCTATATTGTGCACACTTCAGTGAACAGTGAGGTTTTACGTGCAGGCAGAACTTCTTTAAAGCAAGTCACAGACTTTATAAAATAAAATAAATAAAATAATAAAAAAGTTCCTCTTGTTCAGCCAAAGAGACCTTCTCTATCCTTAAAGAGCTCCTCCAAGTCCCTGACCCCCCACAGAAACCCATGGACCCCAAGGCAGCGGAAGAAAAATGCGTCAATCTGGCCACCTTCTTTGACGAAAAAATTAAAAAAATCATCACCTCCCTTCCCGCCTTGAATCCTAACACCACAATGAGGGCCAAGGAGTCGTTGTCTCCGCTTAATAAACCACAGCTAGCGGCGCTCGGACCAGTTACAGAAGAGGAAGTGATGGCCACACTCATTTCAACCAAGAGTGGAGCCCCCAGTGACCCAGTTCCCATACGGTTCGTCAAAACCATCCCTCAGACCATAGTCCCCCAATTGACGGCCCTCATTAACATATCGCTGGCACTAGGAGAAGTCCCCTCAAACTGGAAGGAGGCCGTCGTCAAAGGGCTTCTCAAGAAACCATCGCTAGATCCGGCAGACCTATCCAACTACAGACCTATCTCCCTCCTTCCCTGGATAGGCAAGGTCGCCGAAAAACTAGCAAACAAAAAACCATCACATTTCCTGGAGTCAAACCATCTTCTTAACGACTCACAGACGGGCTTCAGACCAGGTCAGGGTACGGACACAGTCCTTCTAGCAGCAATAGAAAAAACCAGGGAAATTATCGACACAGGAGGATCAGTGGCAGTGGTCCTCCTAGACCTAAGTGCGGCCTTTGATACGGTCAATCACCAGGTCTTAATCCATCGTCTCGATAACATCGGGGTAAAAGACAAGGCGCTAAAATGGCTCTCGTCTTTTCTCTCCCGACGCTCCTTCCAAGTATGGGAAGGTGAAAGCCGCTCCCCCTCCATTCCCCTCCAGTGTGGAGTGCCACAGGGCTCATCCTTGAGCCCCACGCTGTTCAACGCGTACATGGCCCCACTGGAGGAACTCGTGTCCCCGTTTGGTATCTCGATAGTTAGCTACGCTGACGACACACAGCTGGTGGTAACGCTCTCCCACCCCAAGCAAGAGCCTTCCAATCTCCACGACTGCCTAGCTAGTGTACATCAGTGGATGAGTGACTCTGCCCTGAAATTAAACGGCTCCAAAACAGAGATCCTGCTCCTAGGACATAACGGCCCAAACCTCCCCCCTAACATCTGGCCCGCTTGCATGGGTGAACCACCCACCCCCAAGACGGAGGTCAAAAGTCTGGGAGTATGGCTGGAGACCGATCTCACTTTCAGGACACAGGCAAGAAAGACGGCCGGCATTTGCTATGGACTTCTGAGATCCTGCAGGAAGGTACTTCCCTTATTACCCTTCCAATCGCGCCTATTGCTGATCCAAGGCCTAATTCTATCTAGGCTGGACTACAGCAACGCTATCTACCTAGGAGCTCCAGAATCCACCCTCCAAACGCTTCAGAAAGCCCAGAATGCCGCAGCCCGACTCCTAACAAATACCCCGGCCAGAACATCTGCCAAGCCCGCACTGAGGACGCTGCACTGGCTCCCCATTAGGGAAAGGGTAACTTTCAAGGCCCTATGTCTGACCCACAAGGTACTGTACAATGTTGGCCCCCCTATCCTAGGTAAGTGGATTACACCGTACAGACCAACGAGAGCGCTCCGTTCCGAACATGGGAACTACATCACGATCCCCAAGGTGAAGAAGGCCCGGTTCGGTGGCCGTCGTTTCTCGGTCAACTCCGGGAAAAAATGGAACACACTCCCCCTGAGCCTCAGAACAGAACCAAATCTCCTTCGGTTCAGGAAGTCCCTCAAAACCCTACTCTTTCCCTGAGCCATTCCCTCCCCCCCGGCGTTCTCCCCTTTGTGAGTAAGAGGTTCAGCGCTGGGAGACCCTCTGGGTGACTACGCGCTTTAGAAATCTTTTAAATAAATAAAATAAACTTTACGCAACAAGTGTGAGAAGTGAGAGAAGTTAAGGATTCTCCTTCATTGGTTTCTAGCGGATACTCCTCCACTGATGGTGCGTGCCCTACTTGTGCCCGCCTGCCCCACCCATTCGCTGCTGCCCTTTTTCATGTCGAGAGAAATGGTCTCAGTACTCAGTACGCTTCAGGCTCAGGCTCCAGGGTTGTTTTTGCCTTCATTCCGCGCTTCTTACTAAAAAATTGCCGGCACAGTCCTTTGCTTTACAGGAGTATCCTGATTCTGCTGCACTGCAAGGCTCTGATTCTGATGGATTCTCTGTGTCTTCGAGAGTACCACAAACCCAGTCTGAATATTACCATCTTCAAAACATGTTGCGGTATTATCGGCTCTATTACCATTATCTCTGGCTAGAGTAGTTTTACAAACGGTCCCTCCAACACTACCTTTTGTCGCATTCACATTAGCTTTAGCACAAGCAGCATTGTCCGCATTGCTAGCATTAACACTGTGCCCCGCAGCTTGCTCGGACACCCCTCCTGTGGGTGTATTCGCAGGTGCTCCACCTCGATTCCTTGTACCGCCTCTGCCCTTCGGCGCCATCGCTTACCGGCAATATTCATCCGGAGTACACGCTAACGCTGTTTATAAGCTGAGCGATACCCCTGAGATTGCCTCGGGCTCCTCACAGAACCTCACACGAAAAGTTCGGCCGAGAATCCACAGAGCCCGGAGACCACCAAGAAACAGTATCAGCTGTGCGATAGCGCGGTCAGAGCGGAGCGTTCACCTCCACACCTCGCCTCACCTCGCCTCACCTCCACACCTCGCCTCACCTCGCCTCACCTCCACACCTCGCCTCACCTCCACACCTCGCCTCACCTCGCCTCACCTCGCCTCACCTCCACACCTCGCCTCACCTCCACACCTCACCTCCACACCTCGCCTCACCTCCACACCTCGCCACACCTCCACACCTCACCTCACCTCCACACCTCACCTCACCTCGCCTCACCTCCACACCTCGCCTCACCTCGCCTCACCTCGCCTCACCTCCACACCTCACCTCCACACCTCGCCTCACCTCCACACCTCGCCTCACCTCCACACCTCACCTCTACACCTCGCCTCACCTCCACACCTCGCCACACCTCCACACCTCGCCTCACCTCAACACCTCGCCTCACCTCCACACCTCGCCTCACCTCGCCTCACCTCGCCTCACCTCCACACCTCACCTCCACACCTCGCCTCACCTCCACACCTCGCCACACCTCCACACCTCGCCTCACCTCCACACCTCACCTCACCTCGCCTCACCTCCACACCTCGCCTCACCTCGCCTCACCTCGCCTCACCTCCACACCTCGCCTCACCTCGCCTCACCTCGCCTCACCTCCACACCTCGCCTCACCTCCACACCTCGCATCACCTCGCCTCACCTCCACACCTCGCCTCACCTCCACACCTCGCCTCACCTCCACACCTCGCCTCACCTCGCCTCACCTCCACACCTCACCTCACCTCGCCTCACCTCCACACCTCGCCTCACCTCGCACCTCGCCTCACCTCCACACCTCGCCTCACCTCGCCTCACCTCCACACCTCACCTCACCTCGCCTCACCTCACCTCGCCTCGCCTCGCCTCACCTCGCCTCACCTCGCCTCACCTCGCCTCACCTCGCCTCACCTCACCTCGCCTCACCTCCACACCTCGCCTCACCTCGCCTCACCTCGCTCCCACCCAGCTGGAGTCAATCAGGCCCGTTAGGTCAGCGTGAGGCTGTGCTTTGAACGCCGAAGCAGCACAGAGCAGGCAGCATAACAAAAGTAGCTGCGGATGGCTGAATCTCTCGAAGAATAGACGGTAAGGCACACCACTGCTGAAGCCGTTGAAGACACTCTAGTGTTGGGCGGGGAATCAGTAGAGTTCATGGACAGAGCACCTCACACGGCCACCACTGCGGCGGCCATCTTGCCTCCAGATATCTATCAAGAGGGCCAGGCCTTCTAAAGTTAATTTCGACAAAGTTTGCCAATGATGTCTGTATAATTACGACTCATTGTGATTGGGTGCCAGTGTGCCCAGTAGATTTGTACAAAGGTTCCTCTGCTATTAATATTTTGTTATTGTGCAGCTGACCCTCGGTTTGGATACTTATAGTGCTAAACAAATGCAGATGCTCAGCAAAGATCTGTCTACTTTAGGGGGTCAGTTCCAATCTTTGCCTAGAGTTATCCGGGGTGACTTTAACCTGAGGCTTACCCCGGCCTCGGTGGATGATAACCAAATGGAAAGTCTCAAAGCCTATAAGATCCCACAGGCAATATTCCCAAATTGTCAATTGAAAACAAAGACACAGTCCTCTTCAGGTGTCTAGTGGGGGCTGATTTTGTACGTTTAAATGTTCATTTTAGGGGTGACACCCCTGTGTCCCAAACATTTATACATGCAAATCAAAAGTGTCCAGTAGAATTCACATTTATTCAATCTTGATTCTTTGAACTTTGCTAGGTGTTTTGTGTTGGGTATTAGCGGGAGTGACCAGGGGGGGGGGGAGGGGGGTCATAGCTTTGTCTTCACCTTCTCCAAAGGTAAAGTGTGATTCCATTGAAACTTCATTCTCTGGACATAGGACAAGGCAGACCTATGATAAGTATGCTGGAGTGTTGACACACCATCAAACCGCCCAGGGAGCACGGAAAAGGATGAGGATGTTCAGATGTGGAATAATCGGATTATATCAGAGATGGTAAACTCTTTGACACCTTTAGTTAAGAAGTTAATGTAAGGATTCCAAGACAGGGGTCTTAATGGTGAAATGTTTGCCTTGGTTTGATTCACAGAGTCAGGCACTGAAGAAGCACACAGATATGAAGACATAAAAAGGAAGTCTTAACTTGTCATGAGGTGGGGAAATCTTGCACAAGATAAATGAATATGCAGATCTGATAAAGGAAAAGAAAAATGAATATTATTGGAACACATTAGCATGAAATGTTAGAATGTTATCTGAGAAAGATATGAACACATTCTGGAAATTAGTACAGATGGTGTAAAAAAAGATATGATCAGGTGTATGGCCTCAGAAGAAAATGTGTTTGTTTATCTAACGGAGACATATGTCAGCTGATATTCCGTGTGGAGGAGTTTGGATGCGTCCTGAAGACTTTCTCCTTATTAAGGTATTTGAAAGAATGTTTGTTGGAAAGGATAATATTGTCCCACAGTTTTTCTAGGGCAGCAGACCTATATAATCTACCTACAGCTATCATAAAAACAAATTCTGACTGTTGTTTGTTCTCAAGAATATTTATTGCAGCGAGGGAAACCGGAGCCTTTCTGGATATTTGGAACGGAGCGGATATAAAGACTATTCATAAAAAATGATCCTTCAGACCCCCAAATTGACCATCTGATGGGTCTGATAGATGTCACTTTACAGTGTAAAGATATTTTGCTGTATATGAAGGATTGGCCAGCGAAAAAATGACTTTGTCCTATCGAACAGGGAGGCTTTAAAGAGGGTCAGTCGACGAATGACCACTGCTTCAGTTTGTGGGCAGTCGGCAGGAAAACCTTAGAAACTTCAGCTAATCTGTTCAATGGTTTTAAGATTTTCACTCAGCCTTTGATTTAGCCAATTGAAAGATTTTGAGAAAGAAATATGAGAATTCTCACTTGTCTCATGACTATTCTAAAAGAGCGATGATGGATTCAACCCAGATCTGTGACTGGGGTGAGTGTCTGAAAGCTTCAGCGCTCCGTCCATCGTCTCCTTGTGTTTGCTTTGTTCACCCTAACCTGGCAGGGTATGCCCAGACCTGGGTACCTTTCTCACTTTGCCACTGGATTCAAGCGAGCCTGGCTGATGAAGGGTGTTACCCCAAAACCGGTCCCAGGATGCTTTTTTCCGGTTCAGGGAAGACTTGGCTTGGCCGTTCGGTCTGGACTGCTCCCATGAGGCACAGGGCCAAGACTGATTTGCATACGGCTGGGTCTGAACTGGGAACGCAAAGGGAGCTAAAGCACGATGATGGATTCAAACCAGATCTGTGACTGGGGGTGAGTGTCTGAAAAGTTTCATTGCTTCATCCATCATCTTCTTGTGTTTGTTTTATTCTAAAAGAACTCAATAGCAAAAATTGGGCAGTGGGGGAACTGGACACAAACGGGTGTCTATCTAGGAAAATCCCAATAGAGAACTGTCCAAGACATGGATGCATGTTAGCACCAATCTTATTCCATATACCTCGCGTATATTCCATCTATCCTGAGGGAGGCAGATGCCTTCTTCCCAAAAATACGGGAAATACACGTATCATACCTCATATATGTAGATGATTTGGCACTTGTTGATTTGACACAGCTGGGTTTACAAAGAAAACTTGAGGTTTTGTAGCAAGTATTGTAACACTAACGATCTGACCATTAATATGGAAAAACGAATATTGTGATATTTGTGAAGACCTGGGTGGCTGGTGTTAAAGGGCACAAGGGGCGTTGCCTTGCCATCACGTGGGAGGGGGAGAAAAACCTATGAGCAGGTCTATTAACAAAACAAATGGTTGCTTTTGACTCGAGCTGCTCGCAGGTTTTTCTCTCCCTCCCAGGGATGGCAGAGCAACGTGCTCTTTTATGAAGGATTTTTTGTTTGCTTGGCAGGAGTACCAAACTGTGCATGTGCCGAGCGAGTGTGAAGCATTGTCGCCATCAATGCACAAATCAGGACAGTACATCACTGTGGAGGGTGTGGAGAGTTTTAGTGGCAATGCATAGGCTTTATTTAGGGCGTATACTGCTCTGGCCCAGGACGAGGTATGAAGAGCTCCATTCATTTATTGGAGAAGGGCCGGGCAGACTCAGGGCGTTGATGCTGGAGCGGGTGTCAACCATGGAACGCAGTCTTCTCTCCTCCAGTGCTTGTGTGTCTTGTATTAGAAAGGGCGGGGCAGACTCCGAGGGTTGATGCTGGAGTGGGTGTCAACCATGGAACGCAGCCTTCTCTCCTCCAATGCTGGTGTGTCTTGTATTAGAAAGGGCCGGACAGACTCAGGGGGTGATGCTGGAGCGGGTGTCAACCATGGAACGCAGTCTTCACTCCTCCAATGCTGGTGTGTCTTGTATTAGAAAGGGCGGGGCAGACTCAGGGGGTTGATGCTGGAGTGGGTGTCGACCATGGAACGCAGCCTTCTCTTCTCCAGTGCTGGTGTGTCTTGTATTAGAAAGGGCCGGGCAGACTCAGGGCGTTGATGCTGGAGTGGGTGTCAACCATGGAACGCAGTCTTCTCTCCTCCAGTGCTGGTGTGTCTTGTATTAGAAAGGGCGGGGCAGACTCAGGGCGTTGATGCTGGAGTGGGTGTCGACCATGGAACGCAGTCTTCACTCCTCCAATGCTGGTGTGTCTTGTATTAGAAAGGGCGGGGCAGACTCAGGGCGTTGATGCTGGAGCGGGTGTCAACCATGGAACGCAGCCTTCTCTCCTCCAGTGCTTGTGTGTCTTGTATTAGAAAGGGCGGGGCAGACTCCGAGGGTTGATGCTGGAGTGGGAGTCAACCATGGAACGCAGCCTTCTCTCCTCCAATGCTGGTGTGTCTTGTATTAGAAAGGGCGGAGCAGACTCAGGGGATGATGCTGGAGCGGGTGTCAACCATGGAACGCAGTCTTCTCTCCTCCAGTGCTGGTGTGTCTTGTATTAGAAAGGGCGGGGCAGACTCAGCGGGTTGATGCTGGAGCGGGTGTCAACCATGGAACGCAGCCTTCACTCCTCCAGTACTTGTGTGTCTTGTATTAGAAAGGGCGGAGCAGACTCCGGGGGTTGATGCTGGAGCGGGTGTCAACCATGGAACGCAGGCTTCTCTCCTCCAGTGCTGGTGTGTCTTGTATTAGAAAGGGCGGGGCAGACTCAGCGGGTTGATGCTGGAGTGGGTGTCGACCATGGAACGCAGGCTTCACTCCTCCAGTGCTGGTGTGTCTTGTATTAGAAAGGGCGGGGCAGACTCAGGGCGTTGATGCTGGAGTGGGTGTCGACCATGGAACGCAGGCTTCACTCCTCCAGTGCTGGTGTGTCTTGTATTAGAAAGGGCGGGGCAGACTCAGGGCGTTGATGCTGCAGTGGGTGTCGACCATGGAACGCAGGCTTCACTCCTCCAGTGCTGGTGTGTCTTGTATTAGAAAGGGCGGGGCAGACTCAGGGCGTTGATGCTGGAGTGGGTGTCGACCATGGAACGCAGTCTTCTCTCCTCCAGTGCTGGTGTGTCTTGTATTAGAAAGGGCGGGGCAGACTCAGCGGGTTGATGCTGGAGCGGGTGTCAACCATGGAACGCAGGCTTCACTCCTCCAATGCTGGTGTGTCTTGTATTAGAAAGGGCGGGGCAGACTCAGGGGGTTGATGCTGGAGCAGGCGTCAACCATGGAACGCAGCCTTCACTCCTCCAGTGATGGTGTGTCTTGTATTAGAAAGGGCGGGGCAGACTCAGGGCGTTGATGCTGGAGTGGGTGTCGACCATGGAACGCAGTCTTCACTCCTCCAATGCTGGTGTGTCTTGTATTAGAAAGGGCGGGGCAGACTCCGGGGGTTGATGCTGGAGCAGGTGTCAACCATGGAACGCAGTCTTCACTCCTCCAATGCTGGTGTGTCTTGTATTAGAAAGGGCGGGGCAGACTCCGGGGGTTGATGCTGGAGCGGGTGTCAACCATGGAACGCAGTCTTCTCTCCTCCAGTGCTGGTGTGTCTTGTATTAGAAAGGGCCGGGCAGACTCAGGGCGTTGATGCTGGAGCGGGTGTCAACCATGGAACGCAGTCTTCACTCCTCCAGTGCTTGTGTGTCTTGTATTAGAAAGGGCCGGGCAGACTCAGGGCGTTGATGCTGGAGCGGGTGTCAACCATGGAACGCAGCCTTCACTCCTCCAGTGATGGTGTGTCTTGTATTAGAAAGGGCCGAGCAGACTCAGGGGATGATGCTGGAGTGGGTGTCAACCATGGAACGCAGCCTTCACTCCTCCAGTGATGGTGTGTCTTGTATTAGAAAGGGCGGAGCAGAGTCAGGGCGTTGATGCTGGAGCGGGTGTCAACCATGGAACGCAGCCTTCTCTCCTCCAGTGCTTGTGTGTCTTGTATTAGAAAGGGCGGGGCAGACTCAGGGGGTTGATGCTGGAGTGGGTGTCAACCATGGAACGCAGCCTTCTCTCCTCCAGTGCTGGTGTGTCTTGTATTAGAAAGGGCGGGGCAGACTCAGGGGGTTGATGCTGGAGTGGGTGTCAACCATGGAACGCAGTCTTCACTCCTCCAGTGCTGGTGTGTCTTGTATTAGAAAGGGCGGGGCAGACTCCGGGGGTTGATGCTGGAGCAGGTGTCAACCATGGAACGCAGCCTTCTCTCCTCCAGTGCTGGTGTGTCTTGTAATAGAAAGGGCCGGGCAGACTCAGGGGGTTGATGCTGGAGCGGGTGTCAACCATGGAACGCAGTCTTCACTCCTCCAGTGCTGGTGTGTCTTGTAATAGAAAGGGCCGGGCAGACTCAGGGGGTTGATGCTGGAGCGGGTGTCAACCATGGAACGCAGCCTTCACTCCTCCAGTGATGGTGTGTCTTGTATTAGAAAGGGCCGAGCAGACTCAGGGGATGATGCTGGAGCGGGAGTCAACCATGGAACGCAGCCTTCACTCCTCCAGTGCTGGTGTGTCTTGTATTAGAAAGGGCGGGGCAGACTCAGTGCGTTGATGCTGGAGTGGGTGTCAACCATGGAACGCAGTCTTCACTCCTCCAATGCTGGTGTGTCTTGTATTAGAAAGGGCGGAGCAGACTCAGGGCGTTGATGCTGGAGTGGGTGTCAACCATGGAACGCAGTCTTCACTCCTCCAATGCTGGTGTGTCTTGTATTAGAAAGGGCGGGGCAGACTCAGGGTGTTGATGCTGGAGCGGGTGTCAACCATGGAACGCAGCCTTCTCTCCTCCAGTGCTGGTGTGTCTTGTATTAGAAAGTGCGGGTCAGACTCAGGGGGTTGATGCTGGAGTGGGTGTCAACCATGGAACGCAGTCTTCACTCCTCCAGTGCTGGTGTGTCTTGTATTAGAAAGGGCGGGGCAGACTCCGGGGGTTGATGCTGGAGCAGGTGTCAACCATGGAACGCAGTCTTCACTCCTCCAATGCTGGTGTGTCTTGTATTAGAAAGGGCGGGGCAGACTCAGGGCGTTGACGCTGGAGTGGGTGTCAACCATGGAACGCAGTCTTCACTCCTCCAATGCTGGTGTGTCTTGTATTAGAAAGGGCGGGGCAGACTCAGGGCGTTGATGCTGGAGTGGGTCTCAACCATGGAACGCAGTCTTCTCTCCTCCAGTGCTGGTGTGTCTTGTATTAGAAAGGGCGGGGCAGACTCAGGGGGTTGATGCTGGAGCGGGTGTCAACCATGGAACGCAGCCTTCACTCCTCCAGTGCTGGTGTGTCTTGTATTAGAAAGGGCGGGGCAGACTCCGGGGGTTGATGCTGGAGTGGGTGTCAACCATGGACCGCAGCCTTCACTCCTCCAGTGCTGGTGTGTCTTGTAATAGAAAGGGCGGGGCAGACTCAGGGCGTTGATGCTGGAGCGGGTGTCAACCATGGAACGCAGCCTTCACTCCTCCAGTACTTGTGTGTCTTGTATTAGAAAGGGCGGGGCAGACTCAGGGCGTTGATGCTGGAGTGGGTGTCAACCATGGAACGCAGTCTTCACTCCTCCAATGCTGGTGTGTCTTGTATTAGAAAGGGCGGGGCAGACTCCAGGGGTTGATGCTGGAGCGGGTGTCAACCATGGACCGCAGTCTTCTCTCCTCCAGTGCTGGTGTGTCTTGTATTAGAAAGGGCGGGGCAGACTCCAGGGGTTGATGCTGGAGCGGGTGTCAACCATGGAACGCAGCTTCACTCCTCCAATGCTGGTGTGTCTTGTATTAGAAAGGGCGGGGCAGACTCAGGGCATTGATGCTGGAGCGGGTGTCAACCATGGAACGCAGTCTTCACTCCTCCAATGCTGGTGTGTCTTGTATTAGAAAGGGCGGGGCAGACTCCGGGGGTTGATGCTGGAGTGGGTGTCAACCATGGAACGCAGGCTTCACTCCTCCAATGCTGGTGTGTCTTGTATTAGAAAGGGCGGGGCAGACTCAGGGGGTTGATGCTGGAGTGGGTGTCAACCATGGAACGCAGCCTTCTCTCCTCCAGTGCTGGTGTGTCTTGTATTAGAAAGGGGCCGGGCAGACTCAGTGCGTTGATGCTGGAGTGGGTGTCAACCATGGAACGCAGTCTTCACTCCTCCAATGCTGGTGTGTCTTGTATTAGAAAGGGCCGGGCAGACTCAGGGGGTTGATGCTGGAGCAGGTGTCAACCATGGACCGCAGTCTTCTCTCCTCCAGTGCTGGTGTGTCTTGTATTAGAAAGGGCGGGGCAGACTCCGGGGGTTGATGCTGGAGCAGGTGTCAACCATGGACCGCAGTCTTCTCTCCTCCAGTGCTGGTGTGTCTTGTATTAGAAAGGGCGGGGCAGACTCCGGGGGTTGATGCTGGATCGGGTGTCAACCATGGAACGCAGTCTTCACTCCTCCAATGCTGGTGTGTCTTGTATTAGAAAGGGCGGGGCAGACTCAGGGCGTTGATGCTGGAGCGGGTGTCAACCATGGAACGCAGCCTTCTCTCCTCCAGTGCTGGTGTGTCTTGTATTAGAAAGGGCGGGGCAGACTCCGGGGGTTGATGCTGGAGCGGGTGTGAACCATGGAACACAGCCTTCACTCCTCCAGTGATGGTGTGTCTTGTAATAGAAAGGGCGGGGCAGACTCCGGGGGTTGATGCTGGAGTGGGTGTCAACCATGGACCGCAGCCTTCTCTCCTCCAGTGCTGGTGTGTCTTGTAATAGAAAGGGCGGGGCAGACTCAGGGCGTTGATGCTGGAGCGGGTGTCAACCATGGAACGCAGCCTTCACTCCTCCAGTGCTTGTGTGTCTTGTATTAGAAAGGGCGGGGCAGACTCAGGGCGTTGATGCTGGAGTGGGTGTCAACCATGGAACGCAGCCTTCACTCCTCCAGTGCTGGTGTGTCTTGTATTAGAAAGGGCGGGGCAGACTCAGGGCGTTGATGCTGGAGCGGGTGTCAACCATGGAACGCAGCCTTCACTCCTCCAGTGCTTGTGTGTCTTGTATTAGAAAGGGCGGGGCAGACTCCGGGGGTTGATGCTGGAGCGGGTGTCAACCATGGAACGCAGTCTTCACTCCTCCAGTGCTGGTGTGTCTTCTATTAGAAAGGGCGGGGCAGACTCAGGGCGTTGATGCTGGAGCGGGTGTCAACCATGGAACGCAGCCTTCTCTCCTCCAGTGCTGGTGTGTCTTGTATTAGTAAGGGCACTCCGGGGGTTGATGCTGGAGTGGGTGTCAACCATGGAACGCAGCCTTCTCTCCTCCAGTGCTGGTGTGTCTTGTAATAGAAAGGGCGGGGCAGACTCCGGGGGTTGATGCTGGAGTGGGTGTCAACCATGGAACGCAGCCTTCTCTCCTCCAGTGCTGGTGTGTCTTGTATTAGAAAGGGCGGGGCAGACTCAGGGGGTTGATGCTGGAGCGGGTGTCAACCATGGAACACAGCCTTCTCTCCTCCAGTGCTGGTGTGTCTTGTATTAGAAAGGGCGGGGCAGACTCCGGGGGTTGATGCTGGATCGGGTGTCAACCATGGAACGCAGTCTTCACTCCTCCAATGCTGGTGTGTCTTGTATTAGAAAGGGCGGGGCAGACTCCGAGGGTTGATGCTGGAGCGGGTGTGAACCATGGAACACAGCCTTCACTCCTCCAGTGATGGTGTGTCTTGTAATAGAAAGGGCGGGGCAGACTCCGGGGGTTGATGCTGGAGTGGGTGTCAACCATGGACCGCAGCCTTCTCTCCTCCAGTGCTGGTGTGTCTTGTAATAGAAAGGGCGGGGCAGACTCAGGGCGTTGATGCTGGAGCGGGTGTCAACCATGGAACGCAGTCTTCACTCCTCCAATGCTGGTGTGTCTTGTATTAGAAAGGGCGGGGCAGACTCAGGGCGTTGATGCTGGAGTGGGTGTCAACCATGGAACGCAGGCTTCACTCCTCCAGTGCTGGTGTGTCTTGTATTAGAAAGGGCGGGGAAGACTGTGGAAAAGTAAATTTTGCCATGTTCTGTGTCCCTACGTGTCCTCCGTCTCATGTTATGTGTGCATGATTAATATGCATATGTATTCCCCATGTTTGATTAAAGACGCAATTACAGTTGTGTCCATCTCTAGTATGTCAGTTTCCCGTTCTCGTGAATAATACGAGTATTAGGCCTATGTAAAGTTATGTTGCCACGTTTCACAGTGTGCACGTTAATGCATTGAAAAGTCCCCGTTTCTAGGCCTCAAAAGGGCCCGGACATGAGATTCAGCTCCTGTCTCCTGAGCCCTCGCTAAGGAGCGATGCGGCCCCCACCTGCATTCCTGACCCTTCACTTACTTCCTGCCTCACAGTGCCCGGTTCAGCCTGGCTCTGCCTTCGAGTCTGCCAAGAGTATGTTATGATTCTAGTTATCAGTCCAGCCCTCCTTCTCTGCATTCCTAAAGCTACTGAATCGCATCAATAGTTTCCGTCATTGTCTAGCCTTTACGTCTCCATGTAAGAGAAATACTGTATTAATGGTCATTTAATATTCTTCATCACGCACTACATGTAGAATAATGCATGCTCCAGTCTTAGTGTCTGTTAGCTTTTCCCCTCCTGACTTCTAGTTTATATCAACATGTTCCCTAAACATCAGATACTAGATAGGGTTTAGGTACATGTCGCCCTGACTCTCCAGACTTCAGTCTCTACTCCTAGCACAGAGTTCATAGCCCCCAGCTTCTCCTAGTAACACGTCATTGCCAGTTTGCGCGCACCATTAGGTTAGAGGTCCCGGCTCCTTAGGTAGCCCCCTCCATGGTTTCCGCCCCATCCATGACATATTCTGTTACGTTTGCATCACATGTCTATGTATACGCCCTGTTACACCCTCTTTCACCCTTATCTTTCGCGACTGCTATGCGTCACACCTTCTGCTCCACCCACTGCTACGCCTACTGTATTCGCTGTAATGCTATTGTTTTAGTATATATATGTTGTACATTGTTATTAAAAGAGAGCCATTCCAGATCCTGCCCCCGGCAGCGCTGCCATCCTATTCCTGTGCAGGTTGTCCTGTTCCTGTCCTTTATGCTGTATTAAAACCTGCAAACTCCTACTACCTCGAATCTTGACTCTTATTTATTGAGCTATCTGTTATTGCTATGTCCAGACAAACCTAGATCCGGTATTATTTATTTATATACCACATAATGGCGCCCGAATAGGGACCTGCCCTTTCCCCACGCGCCGGTGAAGCCACGCCGGCCCCCTGACCCTCTGCAGCCGTGACGGAACCATACCGTGCACGTGCAGATATTTCTGCTTCAAGTATCCCTCAGGCCCACGGAGGAGACGGAGGAGGCGGTCCAGCATACAGACGAGGCGGTGGAGGAACGCGGCGAGTCCCGACCAGAGCCCAAGCCGAGAGTCCAAGGTCCGAGGTATCCGGAGGCCCACCCGTAACTGAAGTCCGAAGTTCGTCGTCCGTCGTCGTAGCAGTCCAGTCCAGTCAGAGGCCTTCCGTTCTTGCTGCCCGGTGAGTACCGTTGCTGGGGTAGTATCTAGACAGGGTCAATCTAAATTGTCTCTGGTCCGATGGGTCTGGGTACGCAGATCCGAAACAAAGTGTTCACCTAGGTGGATACGGGTCTTGATGCGTCCCTTTATGGGACCGGTATGTTCCGTACTGTTTCAGCAGTGCATCCAGTAACTCTAGTCTGTTCCGTTCTCGAGAAATTCATGTGTTTCTGTTCTCAGTATTCCAGGTAATATTCTGTCCGAACTGTTATGTTATAATGTTGTTCAATGTATTTTCAATGTCGTGGTATGCCTGAATTGTTCTCCCAATTGTTATTGTTCCTCGTGTATTGTATTTTGTTCCGATTCAAGTTTACAATGTCTCTCTTTTCGAGATTACGTCAGTTAAAAACTAGAAAGGGTCTGTTAGAAGAAGCAGTTCCTGTCCCGCCTAGGGACAGTCCAGGTCATTTTATGTATCAGAAGTATGGCATAAGTGCCATATTATATCTAGATTTATGGGTAGAGTATACCAAAGAGTTGGAAGAAAAGTATAGATGGCCCGTATCAGGTACGTGGGATGCCGAGTGCATCATGAGAGTAGAAGAAGCATTATGGAAAAAGAAAGCCAGACAGTCACAGAAAGATGCCTACCGAATATGAAAGAAGATCTAGACAGAATATATTGTTTCATCCGTACAGGGGATGATCCAGAAAGCATTGGCGAAGCCATGTCTCAAAGGAAAGCTGAGATCCAGCTCATGTTATTGAAGTTTCTGATCAATTGTTTAATAAGAGAACAAGATTACCCGTCCAAAGATCCGGCCGAAATGAAAGCCCTGACAAAGTGGAGTGATAATATAGCCGAGGGTAAGCACAAGACCATCAGTAGTATAGAGAGTATGTACAAGAAAATCCGTAAAGAAATAATAAGGTTACACGAACAACGTAAAGCAGCACAAGTAAGCGAGAAAGAGAATGACTCTCCTACGGAAGAGGTAGACGACGAGAATCCCGCCAGAATAGCGTATGTAGGAAAATCTAGATTTCCAGACCGACATTCACGTCTAGAACACAAGAAAGTGTTCCATCATCCAGCACCAGAACAAGGTTCTCTAGAACAAGTATTTCAAGCTACCGATCACATTCTGAAATCACGAATCGGTTACAGTGAGTTAAGTACTATGCATGAACAAGAACTAGCCCGATCAGCAGTCCGATGGATTACTGATTCTACCACTTTTCCAGACGAAATAGTGGCACAAATGTTTCTGAAACTGCCCCCAGCCGAGCAGCGACTGGTGGGTATGTATATGATCCAGTACCTCATTACTCTGTATGAGGGTCAGCACTCCGATCCAGGTCCGTTACATGATATCCTGAACGAGTTACTCCAGTATAGATGGAAAGGTCTAGGTACCGATTTAATTAGTGACATTCTAGAACAGCGCCACAAATATAGAACGTTTTTGAACCCGCATTTTGTTCATGTCTCACCCCCAGAAAGTAAACCCTTTTACATAGACAGACAGAATCTGTTACGAGAAGTCCACCCAGTTAGAGGAACGGGTGGCGAACTAGAACGAGTGTTTGTTTACACCCCGATTACAAAGATGGAACTCTTAGAGATGAAGAAATTAATTCCCTGTCATGATAAAGATCCAGCAGGGTTCCATAGAGAATTAAAAGACATGCTCCGTATGGGAGAATACACGTATCCAGATATAATTAAAATGTTAAAGGTCCTGTTGCCCGCAGGGGTATATGAAAAGCTCAAGGAAAAAGAATGGGAGGTGGGAGAGAAAAAGATCGATTGGGCAGTTCTAGAAGCTGAAGATAAGGCACGAGTACCAGGTACCGGTCTTGGAGATAAATGTAAAGAATTACCAGAATTATTGATTCAAGTTTTGCCCAGATTGTTAACAACGAAAAAGGAAGACTGGGATGCAATCTCAGCCTGTAAACAGAAACAAGACGAAGACATTAGTGATTTTTATTCTAGATCCGAGAAATGTTTTAGTATAAACAGTGGCCTCAAGACAAGTAGCGAGTCATACCCTCATCTCTTTGTTACTAAATTAGTCGAGAATTCAAGTCCCCAAGTTAAAAATCGAGTTTTGAAAGTCGAAAGTACCTGGCAAGCTAATACTCCGTCCCAGATGTTACAGATGCTTCAATATCACCAGAATAGAATCAGAGAAGAACAAGATCACGAAAGGAAACGTAAGAAAGACACGAAAATGAAAGTATTAGTTGCACAATCTATTCCACAAGACAGCCAGAAGAGGGGTCCGAATCAAGCCAGTCATCCTGCAGCTCCCGTTAAAGGGACCTGCAACTATTGTAAACAGCCAGGTCATTATATAAACGAGTGCGCAGTTCTGAAACACAAAATAGCTACCGGTAAGACTAAAGAAAGACCACGTCCACCTAGACAAGAACAAGTTTCACAGACTCCTCAGCCACAGAATGCACCACAGACAGTTACAGTACCGCAGCCTATTGCTGCAACACAGCATGTTACACAGCAGATGTACCAGTATGCACAGTCAGAGTATCCAGAGTATCAGCCATATTCATGAAACAGCCTAGAGAGGGAGGTAGGCTTGCCTCTCATCGAGATACCTGTAGATCAAGAAGGTCCCTATGTTCACAGTCAAGTATTAGGGAAAGACAGAAAGTTTTTGATTGATACAGGGGCAAGTAGGACCACAATTAGTCACGCTGAAGTTCCAGGGGCTCCGCTCTCAGGCTCTAGAAATGTTTCCCTTGGATTTTCAGGAAAACCAATAGTTAATGAAATTTCAAAACCAGTTACTCTAGAAGTAAGTCCATTGTCCCGTACTACTGACCTGTTACTTACGAAGTCATGCCCAGAAAACTTATTAGGCATTAAAACACTGAAAGAATTAGGTGCAGTCATTTGCTGTTCCCCAGAGGGAATACGTCTGTTCCTACGTGACTTTAAGGGTCACTATGTGTTACGAGATTTTGATCCAAGATTGTCTAATGTTCCGCAGCATCTATGGGCGCAAGGTCCGACTGATGTTGGCTATATGCAAATCACACCCCATCGTGTGACTCTCAAGCCAGGTGTAGTGTTACCCCGAATCAGACAGTACAGATTGCCACCTGAGGCTGTAGCAGCCTTATCCAAAATTATTGACGAGCTTATCGCTCAAGGAGTAGTTGTAGAAACTGACTCCAATGTATGTAATTCTCCTATCATTCCAGTCATGAAACGTACTGATCCAAATGCACCCCCAGTATATCGATTAGTGATTGACTTACGAGAACTTAATAAATGTATAATTCCCCAGTACCCAGTCGTTCCAGATATCTCTTCCCTATTAACAGCCATTGATTCCGAAGCCACGTTCTTTACTGTAATCGACCTCAAGAACGCATTTTTCAGTGTTCCCATTCATCCAGACAGCCAGTTTCTTTTCGGATTCTGTTTAAATGGAAGGAGCTACCAGTTCACACGAGCTCCTCAAGGTTTCACAGAAAGTCCTAGTATTTACAGTCAAGCACTTAAGAGACAACTAGATAATGTTCACATGCCAACTGACACTGCCCTGCTCCAGTATGTCGATGATCTACTGATCACAGCCCGTTCTGAACGTGACTGCGAGCGAGCGTCACTGACGGTTCTGTATTTCCTAGCCGAGATGGGACACAAGGTGTCCCCTTCGAAGCTTCAATTCTGTGTCCAGCAAGTGGTCTACTTAGGACACTTACTGTCCAAGAGGGGTAGGCAGTTGACACCTGACCGTATCCAGTTGATAGCGAGTCTTCCTCAGCCCAAGACCCAGAAGGAGGTACGTGCTTTTATCGGCCTCACTTCTTATTGTAGACAATGGATTCCTCAGTATGCATTTCTAGCCAAGCCACTGATACAGTTAACGACACAGGAGGCAGCCGCACCGACTGTTCTCCCTTGGACATCTGAACATACACTTAGTTTCAATGAGTTAAAGAAAGCTTTATGTCAAGCTCCAGTTCTAGCTACACCGAACTACAGTAAGCCTTTTACACTTTTCGTTACTGAACGTGAAGGTACAGCATTATCTGTTCTCACACAAGATCAAGCAGGACAATACAAGCCTTGTGCTTATTTTTCGAGCACATTAGATCCTGTAGCCCAGGCTCTGCCAGCGTGCCTCAAGTCAGTTGCAGCCACAGCACTAGCTATCAGACAAAGTGATTCCATAGTATTAGGACACTCCCTGACAGTACAAGTTCCACACTCCGTGGAAGTTCTTTTAAACCGAACACAGACTCAGCACTTGACAATTGCACGTTTAACAGGTTATGAATTGACACTGTTCCAGCCACACATAGAAATCAGACGCTGCAACGTCTTAAATCCTGCTACACTGTTACCATCAGTTACTTTGAATCCTGCCACACATGACTGTGTGGAAGTAGTTAACACTATGACTAAGCCAAGACAAGATCTGACCGATATTCCATTACCAGACCCTGACCTGACACTTTATGTGGATGGATCATGCATGAGAACAAGTACAGGAGATCTAGTAGCCGCGTATGCAGTGACTACTGACACTGAAGTTATAGAGACACACCGTATTGATACTCTGTCCGCTCAAGCAGCAGAGCTAGTTGCTCTGACACAAGCCTGCATACGTGCCAAGAACCTGAAAGTTAACATTTACACAGATTCACGCTACGCATTTGGAGTCGTACACGACTTTGGAGTGCTCTGGCAGGAGAGAGGTTTCATGACTTCTCATGGAACCAAGATTCAGCATGGTCTCCTCATTCAAGCTCTGTTAGATGCAATACATTTACCGACAGCTATCGCCATCATGAAGTGCAAGGCACATACGAAAGTCACTGACATTATTTCTCAAGGTAACGATCTAGCAGATCGCACGGCCAAGTTCACAGCTCAGACTCCAGACATTCCAGTTAACATGACACACACTCCAGATCCGACTACATGTATGACAGTTAAGGACCCTACTCAAGATGTCATAGATATCCAGTTACATGCTACTCCCGAGGAAATCAAGAAGTGGTCCGAACAAGGAGGGGTCCAGACAGATCAAGGATGGGTGACGAAGGGAAAAGCCACATGGTTTCTCCCCGACTCTATGGTTCAGGTCATCATCAATACCGCACATAGTCCAGCACATTTAGGAGAAAAAGCTATGTTAGACAGTATCCAGAACATTTGGTTCAACAAGCATTTACGAGCTGCAGCCAAGCAGAAAGTCCGTACCTGTATGATATGTTGTCAGTTTAATCCAGGTAAAAGTGTCCCGGTGGAACAAGGGGGATTCCAGCCTCCTGACCACCCTTTTGAAGTCCTCCAGATGGATTATATTCAGATGGAGCGATGTCGAAGTTTCAAGTATGTTCTTGTAGTTGTATGCGCTTTGTCCAGGTGGACAGAGGCATATCCAGTCCCAGATTATACAGCCGCGACCACTGCCAAGCAGCTGGTTCGTGAGTTCTTCCCCCGTTACGGACTCCCTAGGGTCGTATATTCTGATAACGGCCAGCCATTCTCATCTGAGTTGATGAAACATGTTTCCCTTTTGTTAGGGTACCAGTGGAAGTTCCATTGTGTACGCCACCCTGAAGCAGCAGGTCTCGTAGAGAGACATAACCAGACCCTGAAAATCCGCATCGCCAAAGTATCTAAAGAGAAAGGTGTGGACTGGCTTGTAGCTCTGCCAGTCGCTTTGTTCTATATGCGCATGGTCGCACATTCCAGATCAGGTCTGTCCCCGTACGAGGTCGTATTCGGCCGCCCCCCTAATATGTGGGGTACACCTAGACCCCGAAGTATTACCGATGTTTCAAGTAATATGCTGACAGATTACCTAGCTTCCTTGATGTCTGCCCTCAACTCTTGTCGTTCACAGGTTGCCGCCGCATTTCCAGACAATACCGAGGTGGCACCGCATGAAATCGTTCCCGGATCCATGGTACTAGTGAGAAATTTTGACCGATCAAGTCCGCTGGAGCCTCGCTGGAAGGAACCCCGACAGGTCCTCCTAACCACCCGTACAGCCGTGAAGTTGGAGGGACGAAAAGGCTGGGTGCATCTTTCGCATATCAAAAATTTTTATGGATTAAAGCCCGTTTCAAAGAACATTTCCGAGCATTTGAAGGACTGCCAAAGTATTGTTCTCAAGGACTGTCCCGCAAAAGACAATGATACTGAACCCTCCCTGTTAGAGAAAACTCCGCAGCAGGAGTATAAATTGAAACTCCGGTCTAGTAAAATAAGTCAGCCAGTTTGATTGTCTAAGTCCTCCCCTAGGTGAAACGGTTAGACTGTTTCTGACATGTATAAAATAGACCCCCATAGTGAGAGAGTTAGTCAAAACTCAATCCGATGTATCGTTTTCCTAAGTTTCATATTGTTTCTCAGCATTATGATTTCCTGTACAAGTTATGCATTTTATCTGTATTTTCCAGTTTCTCATGTAAATAAGTCTACTAATGTTACGGTAGAGCACACGTTTAGTGATCTGCCCCCTCATGAACTCTCTTACCGCCTTGCTATGCGCAATAATTCTTTTATCCGCATGTTACATTACTCACACCAGACCAGCAATGCCACTAATTGTTGGGTATGTGGTCGACTCCCCCCTTTCCAGACACCGAAGGGAGTTCTGCCACTCTTTCCTTATCCTTTTTCACATAATGGTTCGTGTGGAGCATGGTCTACGTTAACGTCATCTTCAACAGATATGTCCCTTCTAAACAGTACCTGTTTTCCAGACAAGCAAGGTCTTTCCCATAGAACCGGGTTAGATCTAGAAAATGAAGTGTATAATTTAGGTAATTATTCTTCGAATTTTATGGTCCTGAATGTTCAGTCTGATACTACTCCAGACTTACCTCCAATTTCAGTACTACCAGTCAAAGGCGAATTATGTGTCCGAAAGAATGGTTCTGCACATGTAGGACATAGTGATTGTACTACTATTGTCAGTTATAGTGACAGTGGGAAATCTATTTTCAAAGCTTCACGTCATTCATATTTTATTTGTGGTCAGACCGCATATATTCGTCTGCCCCTCGATTGGGAGGGTACATGTTACATTGCCTTCCTACTGCCACCAGTTTTTCTAGCCCCATCTGATTATCATAGAAACACACATCTAGTACACATTAGACATAGAAGGGAGATCGAGTCCCCGATTGTCGATCAAACTGAAACCACTCTAGAACAGTATACAGACTTTAATAAAGGATTCTTCTTCTTTATAGGACCTATCCAGAATAGTAAGCTAATCCGTAGATTAACAAGAACTCTTGAAGCAGTAGTGAATGAGACTACTTCTGCTCTAGGTAACTTAACCGAAGAGCAATCTGCTATGAGATTTGTAGTTTTGCAGAATCGTCTCGTCCTTGACGTCATACTGGCCGATAGGGGCGGGGCATGTAGAGTCATCGGATCTAGTTGCTGCATTTTCATTCCAAATAACGCGCCGTCTGTTTATTCAGCTATAACCAGACTTCATAAAATTGCCCATATGTTACAACAGAATCCAGGCACCTGGACATGGTCCGGTTGGCTCTGGAGTATAATTTCCGCCTGGGGATGGAAAGTATTGTCATTTCTAGGTATTGCAGTAGCGATCATATTCAGTTGCTGCCTCTGTATACAATGTGGCCCTGCGATTTGCGGCATTTGTGCTACATCCTGTATTCCTAATATAATTCCTAGTCCCAAGTCCCGTTCTAAATCCCGTTCAAAAAGAATTCGAGACAAGCAAATGATACTGTATGAAATGATAGATGGTATCATGAATATTGATGTTTCCTGATGGAAACGTAGTGACAAGGAGGGAATGTGGAAAAGTAAATTTTGCCATGTTCTGTGTCCCTACGTGTCCTCCGTCTCATGTTATGTGTGCATGATTAATATGCATATGTATTCCCCATGTTTGATTAAAGACGCAATTACAGTTGTGTCCATCTCTAGTATGTCAGTTTCCCGTTCTCGTGAATAATACGAGTATTAGGCCTATGTAAAGTTATGTTGCCACGTTTCACAGTGTGCACGTTAATGCATTGAAAAGTCCCCGTTTCTAGGCCTCAAAAGGGCCCGGACATGAGATTCAGCTCCTGTCTCCTGAGCCCTCGCTAAGGAGCGATGCGGCCCCCACCTGCATTCCTGACCCTTCACTTACTTCCTGCCTCACAGTGCGCGGTTCAGCCTGGCTCTGCCTTCGAGTCTGCCAAGAGTATGTTATGATTCTAGTTATCAGTCCAGCCCTCCTTCTCTGCATTCCTAAAGCTACTGAATCGCATCAATAGTTTCCGTCATTGTCTAGCCTTTACGTCTCCATGTAAGAGAAATACTGTATTAATGGTCATTTAATATTCTTCATCACGCACTACATGTAGAATAATGCATGCTCCAGTCTTAGTGTCTGTTAGCTTTTCCCCTCCTGACTTCTAGTTTATATCAACATGTTCCCTAAACATCAGATACTAGATAGGGTTTAGGTACATGTCGCCCTGACTCTCCAGACTTCAGTCTCTACTCCTAGCACAGAGTTCATAGCCCCCAGCTTCTCCTAGTAACACGTCATTGCCAGTTTGCGCGCACCATTAGGTTAGAGGTCCCGGCTCCTTAGGTAGCCCCCTCCATGGTTTCCGCCCCATCCATGACATATTCTGTTACGTTTGCATCACATGTCTATGTATACGCCCTGTTACACCCTCTTTCACCCTTATCTTTCGCGACTGCTACGCGTCACACCTTCTGCTCCACCCACTGCTACGCCTACTGTATTCGCTGTAATGCTATTGTTTTAGTATATATATGTTGTACATTGTTATTAAAAGAGAGCCATTCCAGATCCTGCCCCCGGCAGCGCTGCCATCCTATTCCTGTGCAGGTTGTCCTGTTCCTGTCCTTTATGCTGTATTAAAACCTGCAAACTCCTACTACCTCGAATCTTGACTCTTATTTATTGAGCTATCTGTTATTGCTATGTCCAGACAAACCTAGATCCGGTATTATTTATTTATATACCACATGGTATCCGAGGGTTGATGCTGGAGCGGGTGTGAACCATGGAACACAGCCTTCTCTCCTCCAGTGCTGGTGTGTCTTGTAATAGAAAGGGCGGGGCAGACTCCGGGGGTTGATGCTGGAGTGGGTGTCAACCATGGACCGCAGCCTTCTCTCCTCCAGAGCTGGTGTGTCTTGTAATAGAAAGGGCGGGGCAGACTCAGGGCGTTGATGCTGGAGCGGGTGTCAACCATGGAACGCAGCCTTCACTCCTCCAGTGCTTGTGTGTCTTGTATTAGAAAGGGCGGGGCAGACTCAGGGCGTTGATGCTGGAGTGGGTGTCAACCATGGAACGCATTCTTCACTCCTCCAATGCTGGTGTGTCTTGTATTAGAAAGGGCGGGGCAGACTCAGGGCGTTGATGCTGGAGTGGGTGTCAACCATGGAACGCAGTCTTCACTCCTCCAGTGCTGGTGTGTCTTGTATTAGAAAGGGCGGGGAAGACTCAGGGCGTTGATGCTGGAGCGGGTGTCAACCATGGAACGCAGTCTTCACTCCTCCAATGCTGGTGTGTCTTGTATTAGAAAGGGCGGGGCAGACTCAGGGCGTTGATGCTGGAGTGGGTGTCAACCATGGAACGCAGCCTTCACTCCTCCAGTGATGGTGTGTCTTGTAATAGAAAGGGCCGGGCAGACTCAGGGCGTTGATGCTGGAGTGGGTGTCAACCATGGAACGCAGTCTTCACTCCTCCAATGCTGGTGTGTCTTGTATTAGAAAGGGCGGGGCAGACTCCGGGGGTTGATGCTGGAGCGGGTGTCAACCATGGACCGCAGCTTCTCTCCTCCAGTGCTGGTGTGTCTTGTAATAGAAAGGGCGGGGCAGACTCAGGGCGTTGATGCTGGAGCGGGTGTCAACGATGGAACGCAGCCTTCTCTCCTCCAGTGCTGGTGTGTCTTGTATTAGAAAGGGCGGGGCAGACTCAGGGCGTTGATGCTGGAGCGGGTGTCAACCATGGAACGCAGTCTTCACTCCTCCAATGCTGGTGTGTCTTGTATTAGAAAGGGCGGGGCAGACTCAGGGCGTTGATGCTGGAGCGGGTGTCAACCATGGAACGCAGTCTTCACTCCTCCAATGCTGGTGTGTCTTGTATTAGAAAGGGCGGGGCAGACTCAGGGGGTTGATGCTGGAGCGGGTGTCAACCATGGAACGCAGTCTTCACTCCTCCAGTGCTGGTGTGTCTTGTATTAGAAAGGGCGGGGCAGACTCAGGGTGTTGATGCTGGAGCGGGTGTCAACCATGGAACGCAGCCTTCTCTCCTCCAGTGCTGGTGTGTCTTGTATTAGAAAGGGCGGGGCAGACTCAGGGGGTTGATGCTGGAGCGGGTGTCAACCATGGAACGCAGCTTCACTCCTCCAATGTTGGTGTGTCTTGTATTAGAAAGGGCGGGGCAGACTCAGGGCGTTGATGCTGGAGCGGGTGTTAACCATGGAACGCAGTCTTCACTCCTCCAATGCTGGTGTGTCTTATATTAGAAAGGGCGGGGCAGACTCCGGGGGTTGATGCTGGAGTGGGTGTCAACCATGGAAAGCAGTCTTCACTCCTCCAATGCTGGTGTGTCTTGTATTAGAAAGGGCGGGGCAGACTCAGAGCGTTGATGCTGGAGTGGGTGTCAACCATGGAACGCAGTCTTCACTCCTCCAATGCTGGTGTGTCTTGTATTAGAAAGGGCCGGGCAGACTCAGGGGGTTGATGCTGGAGCGGGTGTCAACCATGGACTGCAGCCTTCTCTCCTCCAGTGCTGGTGTGTCTTGTATTAGAAAGGGGCCGGGCAGACTCAGGGGGTTGATGCTGGAGCGGGTGTCGACCATGGAACGCAGCCTTCACTCCTCCAATGCTGGTGTGTCTTGTATTAGAAAGGGGCCGGGCAGACTCAGGGGTTGATGCTGGAGTGGGTGTCGACCAGGGAACGCAGTCTTCACTCCTCCAATGCTGGTGTGTCTTGTATTAGAAAGGGCGGGGCAGACTCCGGGGGTTGATGCTGGAGCGGGTGTCAACCATGGACCGCAGCCTTCTCTCCTCCAGTGCTGGTGTGTCTTGTAATAGAAAGGGCGGGGCAGACTCCGGGGGTTGATGCTGGAGTGGGTGTCAACCATGGAACGCAGTCTTCACTCCTCCAGTGCTGGTGTGTCTTGTATTAGAAAGGGCGGGGCAGACTCAGGGGGTTGATGCTGGAGCGGGTGTCAACCATGGAACGCAGCTTCACTCCTCCAATGCTGGTGTGTCTTGTATTAGAAAGGGCGGGGCAGACTCAGGGCGTTGATGCTGGAGCGGGTGTTAACCATGGAACGCAGTCTTCACTCCTCCAATGCTGGTGTGTCTTGTATTAGAAAGGGCGGGTCAGACTCCGGGGGTTGATGCTGGAGTGGGTGTCAACCATGGAAAGCAGTCTTCACTCCTCCAATGCTGGTGTGTCTTGTATTAGAAAGGGCCGGGCAGACTCAGTGCGTTGATGCTGGAGTGGGTGTCAACCATGGAACGCAGTCTTCACTCCTCCAGTGCTGGTGTGTCTTGTATTAGAAAGGGCCGGGCAGACTCAGGGCGTTGATGCTGGAGTGGGTGTCAACCATGGAACGCAGTCTTCACTCCTCCAATGCTGGTGTGTCTTGTATTAGAAAGGGCCGGGCAGACTCAGGGGGTTGATGCTGGAGCGGGTGTCAACCATGGACCGCAGCCTTCTCTCCTCCAGTGCTGGTGTGTCTTGTATTAGAAAGGGGCCGGGCAGACTCAGGGGGTTGATGCTGGAGCGGGTGTCGACCATGGAACGCAGCCTTCACTCCTCCAATGCTGGTGTGTCTTGTATTAGAAAGGGGCCGGGCAGACTCAGGGGTTGATGCTGGAGTGGGTGTCAACCATGGAACGCAGCCTTCTCTCCTCCAGTGCTGGTGTGTCTTGTAATAGAAAGGGCGGGGCAGACTCCGGGGGTTGATGCTGGAGTGGGTGTCAACCATGGAACGCAGTCTTCACTCCTCCAATGCTGGTGTGTCTTGTATTAGAAAGGGCGGGGCAGACTCCGGGGGTTGATGCTGGAGCGGGTGTCAACCATGGAACGCAGTCTTCACTCCTCCAATGCTGGTGTGTCTTGTATTAGAAAGGGCGGGGCAGACTCAGTGCGTTGATGCTGGAGCGGTTGTCAACCATGGAACGCAGCCTTCTCTCCTCCAGTGCTGGTGTGTCTTGTATTAGAAAGGGCGGGGCAGACTCAGTGCGTTGATGCTGGAGCGGGTGTCAACCATGGAACGCAGCCTTCTCTCCTCCAGTGCTGGTGTGTCTTGTATTAGAAAGGGCGGGGCAGACTCCGGGGGTTGATGCTGGAGCGGGTGTCAACCATGGAACGCAGTCTTCACTCCTCCAATGCTGGTGTGTCTTGTATTAGAAAGGGCGGGGCAGACTCAGGGCGTTGATGCTGGAGCGGGTGTCAACCATGGAACGCAATCTTCACTCCTCCAATGCTGGTGTGTCTTGTATTAGAAAGGGCGGGGCAGACTCAGGGCGTTGATGCTGGAGTGGGTGTTAACCATGGAACGCAGTCTTCACTCCTCCAATGCTGGTGTGTCTTGTATTAGAAAGGGCGGGGCAGACTCCGGGGGTTGATGCTGGAGCGGGTGTCAACCATGGACCGCAGTCTTCACTCCTCCAATGCTGGTGTGTCTTGTATTAGAAAGGGCGGGGCAGACTCAGGGCGTTGATGCTGGAGCGGGTGTCAACCATGGAACGCAGTCTTCACTCCTCCAATGCTGGTGTGTCTTGTATTAGAAAGGGCGGGGCAGACTCAGGGCATTGATGCTGGAGCGGGTGTCAACCATGGAACGCAGCCTTCTCTCCTCCAGTGCTGGTGTGTCTTGTATTAGAAAGGGCGGGGCAGACTCCGGGGGTTGATGCTGGATCGGGTGTCAACCATGGAACGCAGTCCTCACTCCTCCAATGCTGGTGTGTCTTGTATTAGAAAGGGCGGGGCAGACTCAGGGCGTTGATGCTGGAGCGGGTGTCAACCATGGAACGCAGCCTTCTCTCCTCCAGTGCTGGTGTGTCTTGTATTAGAAAGGGCGGGGCAGACTCAGGGCGTTGATGCTGGAGCGGGTGTCAACCATGGACCGCAGCCTTCTCTCCTCCAGTGCTGGTGTGTCTTGTATTAGTAAGGTCGGGGCAGACTCAGGGCGTTGATGCTGGAGCGGGTGTCAACCATGGAACGCAGCCTTCTCTCCTCCAGTGATGGTGTGTCTTGTAATAGAAAGGGCGGGGCAGACTCAGGGGTTGATGCTGGAGTGGGTGTCGACCATGGAACGCAGCCTTCACTCCTCCAGTGCTGGTGTGTCTTGTAATAGAAAGGGCGGGGCAGACTCAGGGGGTTGATGCTGGAGTGGGTGTCGACCATGGAACGCAGCCTTCTCTCCTCCAGTGCTTGTGTGTCTTGTATTGGCTGTGGAGTCCTGAGGGGTGGAGTCCAGTCGCTTTCGATCGAAGTCAACGAGTGCTGAGCAGTGGAGTCCAGCAGCTTTCGATCTGAAGTCAAGGAGTGCTGAGGGGTGGGGTCCAGCAACTTTCGATCTGAAGTCAAGGAGTGCTGAGGGGAGGAGTCCAGCAGCTTTCGATCTGAAGTCAAGGAGTCCTGAGGGGTGGAGTCCAGCAGCTTTCGATCTGAAGTCAAGGAGTGCTGAGGAGTGGAGTCCAGCAGCTTTCGATCTGAAGTCAAGGAGTGCTGAGGGGTGGAGTCCAGCAGCTTTCGATCTGAAGTCAAGGAGTGCTGAGGGGTGGAGTCCAGCCGCTTTCGATCTGAAGTCAAGGAGTGCTGATGGGTGGAGTCCAGCCGCTTTCGATCTGAAGTCAAGGAGTCCTGAGGGGTGGAGTCCAGCCGCTTTCGATCTGAAGTCAAGGAGTGCTGAGGGGTGGAGTCCAGCAGCTTTCGATCTGAAGTCAAGGAGTGCTGAGGGGTGGAGTCCAGCAACTTTCGATCTGAAGTCAAGGAGTGCTGAGGGGTGGAGTCCAGCCGCTTTCGATCTGAAGTCAAGGAGTCCTGAGGAGTGGAGTCCAGCAGCTTTCGATCTGAAGTCAAGGAGTGCTGAGGGGTGGAGTCCAGCAGCTTTCGATCTGAAGTCAAGGAGTGCTGAGGGGTGGAGTCCTGCCGCTTTCGATCTGAAGTCAAGGAGTGCTAAGGGGTGGAGTCCAGCAGCTTTTGATCCGAAGTCAAGGAGTGCTAAGGGGTGGAGTCCAGCAGCTTTCGATTCAAAGTCAAGGAGTCCTGAGGGGTGGAGTCCAGCCGCTTTCGATCTGAAGTCAAGGAGTGCTAAGGGGTGGAGTCCAGCAGCTTTTGATCCGAAGTCAAGGAGTTCTAAGGGGTGGAGTCCAGTAGCTTTCGATTCGAAGTCAAGGAGTCCTGAGGAGTGGAGTCCAGCAGCTTTTGATCCGAAGTCAAGGAGCGCTGAGGAGTGGAGTCCAGCAGCTTTCGATCTGAAGTCAAGGAGTGCTGAGGAGTGGAGTCCAGCAGCTTTCGATCTCAAGTCAAGGAGTGCTGAGGAGTGGAGTCCAGCAGCTTTCGATCTGAAGTCAAGGAGTGCTGAGGAGTGGAGTCCAGCAGCTTTGGATCCGAAGTCAAGGAGTGCTGAGGGGTGGAGTCCAACAGCTTTCGATCTGAAGTCAAGGAGTGCTGAGGGGTGGAGTCCAGCAGCTTTCGATCTGAAGTCAAGGAGTGCTGAGGGGTGGAGTCCAGCAGCTTTCGATCTGAAGTCAAGGAGTCCTGTGGGGTGGAGTCCAGCAGCTTTCGATCCGAAGTCAAGGAGTCCTGAGGGGTGGAGTCCAGCAGCTTTCGATCCGAAGTCAAGGAGTGCTGAGGGGTGGAGTCCAGCAGCTTTCGATCCGAAGTCAAGGAGTGCTGCAGTGCATGTGCTCTGGTGCTGTAGCAGAGCTACTCCTCGTAGTCCGTTAGCTGGGCTGGATCACTAGTAAGTTTTAGATTTACCTCATTAAATTAAACTCTTTCTAGTGCCTTGACTAACTGCGCACATGTCTTCAGTGTGCTCGGTACTTTAGTGATTGCAGCAGCAATCCCAGCAAGACACAGGCCAATGGCCATCTCAAGAGGCACCCTTTCCCCACTGACGTAGGCTAAGTGGGTACCTTTCCACTCTCCACACCACCAGTTCCCGGTCTGTAAATACCAGTGTTAGAAATGGGGGTCTGTAGTTAGCAGAGGGAGGTACCCCTTGACCAAATAGAGACCCTTGCTTCTAGTCAGGGTAAGGGGGAAACACACTGTAGACAACCCCTGCTCGCCCCCTTTGCTAGCTTGGTACGAGCCGACAGGCTTATCCCCAAGGCAATGTGTAAAGTATTTGCACCAACACCCACAGTAACACAGTGAAACACCACAAATGGACACCACACAGGTTGTTAAAAATATAGATATCTTTATCTCAATTAGGCAAGACCACAATCATAAAAATCCAACATACACAATTAGCTTTTCTTTAGAATTGTCTAGGTTTTCTTGGTTCTTGGTAAGAAAACGAAAAATAGCTGGCAGGTTCTGTATCTTGTAGGTATTATCACACAAAATGATATGGTAGGTATAGTATCTCTTTAGGAAAACGTAAGGGGATTAAAGGACAGTCTCAGGATAAAGAAATAAAGGATTCATAGAGACTGTCAGGCACATGCATCAAGGTAGGATTTTGCGAGTCCTTAATTGCGATAATTAAGGAATCGCAATTAAGGACTCGCAAAAGCCTATGCATGTAGGAATCGCTGTACAAATAGCGATTCCTACACATTCTTTATTTGCGAGTCGTAAATTGCAAGTCGCAAATAAGGAATGGCTTCCCATTCATTCCTATTGGCGTGCAGGCCCATAGGAATGAATGGGAAATTGCATGTGCAATTTGCGAGTACCACTAGGTCCTCGCAAATTGCGCATGCAATTTCAGTGTGCAAGGGTCTCACAAGGATACCCTGTTTCACCCCTAAAATTGATGTGTGCACATATGTTGCGCACACACAGGCCCTGAGGGAATGTGTGTGAGCAACATGAAACTTTGAAAAATGCCCAAAAGGGCATTTTCCAAAGTTTTTGCAAATTACCATGAAGTTCAACTGTGAAAATTGTGTTTTATTATATTTGTTTATGAATTAAATAAAAGGCCATCATGTCTGTGGTTCAGATCATCAAAACTGCGTCGGCCGGATTCTCTTATTCCAATAAAGACTCAGTGGGGGTCTCTGGGTTCTAGTAATGATTAAATGGGGGGGCCACACAAGTCAAAAGGATGAGGAGGGACACACAAGATGGAGCAAAAATCCATCCTGTAAGAAGCAAGAAATAAGAGTGACAAAAAAGTCAAGCAATCGTAAGCAGTGGGCGGGCTGTAAGTCCACTCTGAGCTCTTGTAAGCTCCCAATAGGTCTTTTCCCTCTAGGCAGATTGTGCTGTACGCACAAGCACACACACCTGAGCAAAAGTGACAAAGCCTTTTGACATACTTTAGTAATGTCTAAGTATAGAATTATCAAGTGGTAGCTGTTTCAATTGACATTATTGATGACATCACTGATCACATCATCACCACTACGGCTCCTCAAATGGAAACAGTGTAGTACTGGAGACAAGTCTCATTCAGTATGGTAAAAGCTATATAGTGCACACTTCAGTGAACAGTGAGTTTTTACGTGCAGGCAGAACTTCTTTAAAGCAAGTCAGAGTCTTTACACAACAAGTGTGATAAGTGAGAGAAATGAAGGCTCTTCCTTCATTGGATTCTAGCGGATACTCCTCCTCTGACGCTGCGTGCCCTACTTGTGCCCACCTGCCCCGCCCATTCGCTGCTGTCAGTTGTTTGCTGTTGAGCAGTATACACTATGCCCATGAAAGCTTGAGTTCGGAATTGTAATCGAACGAACCAATGCTGTGTGCTGTGTCCCCCCCCCACTGTCACCCTGTGTAGAAGTCATTTGAACGGCACAAGGAATTGTAAAGGCCTGAGCCCCTTGGAGCCATTGGATACTGACTGTGGCTTGGAGTGGAGACTCTAACTGGACTGTACTGTTGCCGTGACGTCTACCACTATCTACAGGCACTTAGGTATCCGCGCCTGTGGGTGCGAGCAGGCGCCTGCAGGGACATCTTTGCACTCGCTTGTGGTCTCACCTCTTCACCACTGCGCCTCACCTAGGGGAGCTGGGGTGCAGGTGTGCATCAGGGTTTGGTGTCACCGCCTCCTCTGACCCATAAGCCTCAGTTACATCGCAAGAGCGTCAGCGACAGGATCTAGTTGACAAGCGACAATGATAGGTTGATTCTTCGTGGAGCCGCCATCAGACACCATTGGATTGAGTGGCTGTAGGATGGCAGCGGCTGTACGTGCAGCGATCCAGGAACGGGAAGGAGCTTTATTTTCGTTTTTTGTTTGGTGGTGATCTTACAATATAGTATGACATATCTCTCGGAGAGGTAAGTAATTAGAGAAGCTGACAGTGCTCACAGCATTGCATTGTGCTGCTGCGGTGCAGTAACTCGTCCAGTGATGCCTGCCCAAAGAAAAAAGCCCCAGAAAGGGGAAAAAAGCTCAGTGAAAAGGGAGAAATAGACCAGCATGCTTATCGAAGGAGGACAGGGAAGAAAAGAGCTTCCGGAGCCTGGAGAGTGCGTGCGGTCGTGATGCTCATCAGAAGGAAGCTTCTTCTACGCCTGCCCCCCCCCCAAGCTCGTACATCAGGTGTATCCCCAAGATCGTGAATAAAGGACTCCATGGGCAGACACTTTAAAAGCAAAAATGTGGGTGAGTCGCCCGCTTCTTCTGTTATAGGCTGCGGATAGGTCTCCAACACCACAGTTGACTTTGCCATTTAAAGGCCCTTGGGTGACGAGCAGGAAGGTTTGAAGTCTCCGGTGTTGTTTTTGCGGGTCCTCGATTATCTTCCTCGCCATAATTTTCTCAATGGCCCAGATGAGCCTCTTTCCTTTGCAGAGTGGAAGCGTCCACGCTTCTGGGAGACTGTTGTACAGTGCTTCTCTCTCCTCTGACTAGCACTCTAGAATACTATGGGGTTCCTTGTTCTGGAGTTTCCATCTGCCCTGTTGGCAGTTGGAGCTCTGGTCATATAGGGGATGGTCCTACCTACTCTGTGCTGCAATAAAGCTGGCTTCTACAAGTACTCTGCTTCCAGACCTCGTTCATACTTACTACATTTGGCGACTTGGACTTGGATATCGCATCTGGCCACAGCTTTATTCCGTGGCTCTGCAGCAGAAGAAATTACAGAGAGGTAGCGCTTCCATCAACCCACGAACCCTGTGCAACGAGCGAGGCGAGGCGGATCTCCAGCTGATCGTTGTAGGTGTTGTCCTGCAGGGAGAGTAGTCGCAACCCAGGATTTGGCCCGGTGTCGTCATGGAGAGGTATGGCGTTTGCCTAAGAGATTCAAAGGCCTTGCGACGACGTTATTGCGGCTGTGGCGTAGACAGCGTTCTACAGGTAGCACAGCAACCAAAAAATGGCGTCAGTATCCTAGCAACCGCTGAGACGCAACAGTGGAACGCAGCGTCTGACTACGCAGCGGTCTTAGTCCTGAAGCGAGCATACGTCTGGGTGCGTTAGCACACGCCTGGCCGTGCTGACGCAGGAAGTAGACGGCCATTTTGTGGGACCGAAGTAATGTCTGTCAAAGTTGCGTAGGAGACGCGACTCACCCAAGTCTCTCTAGCAGCACTGTGGCATCAGCTGTTCGAGTCGCGCATGAGACGCGACCCAAGTATCTCTGTCAACACCGGAGCATTGACAGTTAGAGTCGCATAAGAGACGTGGCTCATCTGTATCCGCCTAGCTACCCTGAAGGTGAATCACTTATGCGGTAAGCGCTTTTGTCAGGATCCTTTTGCGAGGAAACTATTCTCTGTATAATCATTACCCTGTTGCTCATTATCCTTAGTATTCATCAGCTGAGAGCTATTGCATCGCGGTGCAACTGAGGTAGGAGTGTGTTTCACGTTATAGATTACCTGACTCCTGTTAGTGCGCTATACTGCTAGCATGACACAGCCAATTAATGTTGCCCTCCCTCCCCAATTTTTGCCTGAGCCAGGGAATCCGTCTATGGCATGGGAGGATTGGATTATGATGTTCTACAATTACATAGAGGCTTTGGATGGAGAGGATTTCTCACCTAAGAGAAAGAAAGCCCTACTAATGACTACATTAGGAAAGGAGGGGCAACGTGTGTTTAAATTTTTGCCGCAAGTTCTATCTTCAGGATCCACGTCACAAGTGGATGAATTCAAGGAAGCAATAGCGAGACTGGAGACTAGATTTGGGAAAGAGGAAAATCGTGTCTTACAGAGATATACGTTTTATAAAAACAAGCAGTTGGAGGGTGAGAGCATTGACGACTTTGTCGCGCGTTTACGCGAACTGTCAGTAAAGTGCAGAGACCAACTTATTGTCCAAGCGAACAATAGGAAAGTCCAAGAACGGTTGTGGGCAGCAAAGAATCCAACGTTAAAGGTAGCCATAGATTTGGCCAAAGTTGTAGAAGAAAGCGAAAAATGCATGAAGGAGTTGCAGAAGAGTGGTTTAGAACCAAGAATCGCAGAAATCTCCAGCAAAGTGGTGAATAGTGACAATAGTGACGAAGAAGCGGCAGCTATTGCCATTGTTAGAAAAAAAGGATATGTACTCCAGAAGAAGAATGTACAGCCCAACAACAAGAACAGCTCTAAAATGTGCATGAAGTGTGGGAGTTATTCACATACTTCCGATGCTAAATTTTGTTTTGCAAGTAATAAGGAGTGTTTACGATGTGGGAAAATAGGGCATTTCGCCAAAATGTGTAGAAACAAAAACAGTTCGAAAGTGACAGTGGTCAGTGAGTATGGTGAACTGAAGCGTGATGTGAATAAGATTTTGGTGTTATGTGACTCCATTTGTTCTTGTGAGGAACGAAGAGGGAGAATTTTAAAAACAGATTTTACTATTGATGGGGAGTCTGTCAAACTAATGGTTGACACAGGTTCGAAATGGACTATTATTCCTATATCCCTGATGAGGAGTGTGTGGGGTGATAGGACCTTAAGAGAGTGTGACATCTTTCCCTCTGGTTATCAAGGTGAAAAAATAGATCTCTTGGGCTACTTTGATGGTAAAATTGAATTTAGGAATAGGTCAGCATTGGGTAAAGTGTACATATCTATTGATGGACCAGCCATTCTGGGACGCTACCAGAAATACGACCTACACATTGTGGTCAATCCCAGGGCTGATGATCCCGTCTCAATTGTTGACAGCTCTTCATTGAATGAGATTCTGGAAAGGTTCAAAAATGTATTTAGGGATCAACTAGGAGAACTGGTAGGCTACTCTCACCATATAATTCTCAAGGAAGGTAGTACTCCCGTTCAACACAAGGTTAGACGAGTCCCTTTTGCTTTGCGGAAGGAGGTTAAAGCCACGTTAGAGGAAATGCTCCAAGGAGGCATCATCGAGCCCGTTGAAGCGTCTCCGTGGGTTTCACCTGTTGTGATTTCCCAAAAACCTGATAATAAGATTAGGTTTTGTGTAGACCTGCGTTCGTTGAACAAATGTGTAGTGGCAGATGTGTTCCCGCTACCAAATATTGGTGAGCTGGTGTCAACACTTAAAGGAGCCAGGTTTTTCAGTAAGCTAGACCTAAAGCATGCCTACCATCAGATTTGTCTGGATGATGTTTCCAAGCACTTAACTGCTTTCATTACTAGTGAGGGAACCTTCCAATTCACGCGATTACCGTTTGGCCTTGTCTCTGCGGCCAGCGTGTTCCAGAGATCGGTCTCGGAGGTTTTTAAGGGTCTAGACAAAGTTTTGTATTTTCAAGATGACGTCTTGATCTACGGAGATTCACTTGAAGAACATAATGGAATCTTGCAGAGTGTATTACGAAGAATAGATGATGCTGGGCTCACTTTGAGGAAAGAGAAGTGTGCGTTCCTTTTGAAGGAAATTGAATACTTAGGGTTTTCTTTGTCTGAGGAGGGCATAAAGCCTAAGAGGAACCTATTAGAGGCTATTGAGTTAGCTCCCTCACCTGTTGATAAAGATCAACTTCGGTCCTTCATGGGCTTAATTGAATTTTGCTCAAAGTTTGTGAGGGATTTTTCATCTAAGACCACACCTCTGAGATGTTTGTTGAAAAAAAGTGTCAAATTTAATTGGACCACTGAGCATGAATCGTGCGTTAATCTGATAAAAAGAGAGCTTAAATATGCTGGTGTGCTTACCCCTTTTGATACAGGTCGTTCCTCAGTCTTGATGGTTGATGCGAGTGGAGTGGGGCTCGGTGCGGTGCTTTTGCAGAAGCATGGAGGAGAGGAGAAGACCATTGCTTTTGCTTCCAGGCCTCTGTCCGCCTCGGAATCCAATTATTCAGTCATAGAGCGTGAGGCTCTTGCAGCTGTTTGGGGCACGAGCTATTTTAGAACATACTTATGGGGCTACAAATTTGTTCTGCGCACAGACCATAAACCACTTGTCAATGTTTTGGCCCCGGGTGGCGCTGGAAAGGGGTCTCCCAGGTTGGCGAGGCTGGCTTCTCGCTTACAAGATTACCAATACGAGATTGAGTTTGTTCACGGTTGGAAGAACATCCAGTCGGATTGCTTGTCCCGACTTCCAGCACGCTCTGGGGAGTGTAGCAAATATAGTAGCAATGTCTTGGATGATTTTGCTGTAGCAGCAGTAGTGGAGGATGTGCTATTTTTAGGAGGTGGTTCTTTCACTCGTGATGACTGGGTGAGGGGTATGGAGGAGGATCAAGTTCTACAGTCTGTTATTGACCTTGTTTCTAAAGGGGCTAGAAGAGAAAGCACTGTTATGCCTGAGGTTAGACCCTTTTTGAGAATCTTGGATGAACTTTCCCTAGAAGGGGAGAATGTGTTGATGCGAGGTGATCGTTTCATCCCTCCCAGTTTATTGCGGGGTAGAACTCTCAGTTTGGGTCATGAGGGCCATTTGGGTCAAACCCTCACTCAGCGTTGTGTTAAAGAGAACTTCTGGTGGCCGACGGTTGATAATGACGCTGTGGATTGTGTGGTGAGGTGTGATTATTGCAAAGAAGGAGAGAAACGTTTAAAGGTTGTGGGGTCACACTCACCTCAAAAAATTGGGTTTGAGAACTTACCTTGGCACAGCATCTGCCTAGTTTCATAGGCCCTATGAATGAGTTACCTGTGAATCAACGGTTTGCCATTGTGGTGATTGATTGTTTCTCAAAATGGCTCTGTGTGCAATTTGTGAAAGAGATTGACACTGACACTACTATTGCCTTTTTGAAGGGTGTTTTTTTGAATGAGGGTTATCCATCTGTTCTCATCTCTGATAATGGCACTCAGTTGACGTCCTTGAAGATGGCTTCATTTATACGTGAGTGTGGCATCAGACATCAGAGGACAAGCCTGTACAACCCGCAGGGGAATGGTCTCTGCGAGAGAGTGAATCGTCTGGTGAAGGGGGTGATTCAAATGTTTGTGCAAAGTGGTTGTTTTTCGCATGAGCGGGTGCAAGAGCTTGTGTGGGCCTACCGATCAACACCTCATAAAAGTGGAGAGAAATCTCCGTTTGAATTGATGCGTGGACGCACACCAGTCTCAAGGTTGACTCCTGCATGGTTGAGATGTGCGGGGGGTGAGGTTTTACCCCCTACTGATAATTCCCTACCCATTGTAGTGGGTGACCTGGTCAAGGTTAAACCAGGTAGGTTTTCTAAGGGTCTTAGCAAGTATAGGGGTCCTTTTAAAGTCAAAAAAGCTTCTCCACATTTTGTTGTATTGGAAAACGGAGAAACTTGGAACTATAGGAGGGTGGCTCTGTTCCAAAGAGAGGAGGTTGGTTCTTCTGATTGTTCAGAGGGTGGTGGTTCTGGAGGCTGTAATGGTTACTTGTTAGCTCCTGATGGTGGGTCGTTTCTCCCTTCTCTTTCCATTGGACGGGGGGAGGTGGGTAGTGGTGATGCTCCTGCTTCCATGTCCGTACACGGTGGTGCCCTGGTTGACTCAGTTCCTGCTTCTTCTTCTCCGTCTTCCTCTAGGGAGATCACAATAAGGAGTTCTCGCCCTCGGCGCCCACCCACTTATCTAGATGATTATATACATTGATTTTATACTATGTTCTAACAGTGATTATTATTTCTGTTTTCTTTTATTTGTTAAGGGGGGTAGATATGTTGTACAGTGCTTTTCTCTCTCCTCTGACTAGCACTCTAGAATACTATGGGGTTCCTTGTTCTGGAGTTTCCATCTGCCCTGTTGGCAGTTGGAGCTCTGGTCAGATAGGGGATGGTCCTACCTACTCTGTGCTGCCATAAAGCTGGCTTCTACAAGTACTCTGCTTCCAGACCTCGTTCATACTTACTACAGAGACTCCCTTCTAAAAGTAACGGAGAGTATTAGCGGCTGCCGGAGAGAGGCAACACTGCAATGAATGAGAAATCTTCAAAGATTGTTCAGCAGAGTCTCCTCCTAACTTCGAGCAGAGAGACTTCGGCTTCTAGTCCGTCGCTCATGTTAGATGTCCTCCTCTTGGTGCAAAGAACTCTTCACAGCATCCTTGAAGCAACAGTGTTGGCAAAAGACCAAACAGAACAGCAGACTGGCTCATTAAAAGAAACACCCCAGGAACTGAAATCGATCAACTCACGAGTGCCTGCCTTAGATAGGTCGATACAGAGCCCAGAGGGCGGGGCTGCTGATAGTGTAAATGAAAATGTGAAGGGGGTGGGGGGTCCTTGTCCGTTTACGTTACAAGGTGGCGATTGCTGGTAAAAAGAAGATGTACTCCATTCGTTTCTAAGCATGAAAAGCGTGTGAAAAGATGGAAATGTGTTGAAAGTTCCAAAGGGAATGTTGAAAATTTGATGAGACCTACCAGTAGTAATCCTGCAGATGGTAGATGTAGAAGGAAAGAGGAGTTCAGTGCTTAATTTGTGCCAGTGGTTTCCGACGCTCGGCACCTGCACTTAATTGTCTACACCGGGACTTATGGCAGTCTGCCACATGGTAGCACTACAGGTCTGGTTTAGAGTTGAGCACAACAACAGTTGTTTACTAATTCAAAATACATTAAAATGGCTAATAATTGCTGCCCAAGCCATTCTTATAGCTTTGGGGTGCTGGAATAGTCTGAAATGTCACACTTGTTGGGGTGTGAGGGTTAGTAGTTGTGTTGGTTGTGTCATTGATAGCACTGGCCGCGGCAGTGGGTAGAGCGAGCTGTGGCAGCCTCTTGACAAGGGCCCTGGCACAAATTAAGCACTGCAGGAGTTAAATGGTCAGTTACAGGTATCAGGGGCAAAAGGACTACAACTTACAAAGGAACCAGAGGACATGAAGGGAGAGCAGTTAAAGGGAAATCAAACAAGGAATGTAGAGATTACAGCGAGGTAGCTGAGCTCTCCATCATGTGCAAAAGGCCCCCTTGGGTAGTGATAAACGAAGAGGTGTTTCTTGGGAGGACCCTGTAAATAGAATGTATGCTAAAGAAAATCCAAAGGGGTCGCCTAAACCCCAGTGGTTGGAACAGAAAGACATTCATATCTATCTAGATGTCCGAAGGGAAGGGAAACAACACAACAAATAGAATCCCTTGAATAGGTCTATCCTCTTGTGGGGGTTTTGGAACTGCCCCTTCCCAAGGTATATCTCATCAAGGGATTTAAAGCAAGTGGCCTTTCAGAAAAGGAAGTGTGCCAAGGATGACACCAAAGTCTGTGTTTGTTCCCACTTGATTGTAAGCTTAATTGACATGCTGAGTCAGAGCTTTCCAGAATAGGTTTAAGACTCCAGCGAGAGCAGGAGAGCGAAGAACCTTTGGCAAAAACACTTAAAAAACATCATTCCGGCCCGAGTGAGCTTTTCATATGCTCAGCCTTGAGTGTTGAGGCTGGATTACCTCGAAAGAGATCTGTGGGATGCAACCAACGTAGCTTTGAACGAACAGTACCAGCAAAAAACAGAATAGAAAAACAAGAAAGAGCCCATTATACACGTTTAAGTTCAATCCATGAGGATTACTGTATTTGTGGCTGGGCTGTGTGGATTCGGTGTCGATACACCAGGAAACCTGAATGTTTGCTCTTGGAGCATACCTGAGGTAAACTGGTTGTTAAAAACAGTTGATTTCACGAAGGTGTGGGATGAAAATTAAATATTTGTTTTCAGGACTCCAGTTTGACTGGTGAAACCTGACGTTAAATGATTGTATACAATTCAGAGAAGATGCAAGTAAAATAAGGATTATCAGGTGACCTTCTAAACTTAATTTTGCCTGAGATGCCAGGATAGTTGCGGCTTACTGTGATTGGGTGCCAGAGTGCCTAGTCGATTAGTATAACGGTTCTTCTGCTGTTGATACTTTGTTTATGTGTTTGTGACTCTCGGTTTGGACAGTTATAATGCTAAACAAATGCAGATGCTCAGCAAAGACGTGTCCAGTTTGGGAGGCCAGTTCCAATCTTCTCTCATAGTTATCCGGGGTGATTTTAACTTGCGGATTACCCCGGCCTCGGTTGATGATAACCAGATGGAAATTTTCGAAGCCTATAAGATCCCACAGGCAGTATTCGCAATTTATCAATTGCAAAGAGAGACACAGTCCTCTTAAAGTGTCTCGTGGAAGATAATTCTCTATGTTCAAATGGCCGTTTTAGGGGTGACACCCCTGAGGTCGAAACTTTTATACATGGAAATCAAAAGTGTCCAATAAAATACATATTTATTCAATCATGATTCGTTGAACTTTGTGGTAGTTTTTTTGTGTTAGGTATTAGCGGGAGTGACCATTGTGCTTTAAGAGCCGTGCTTTGTCTTCACCTTCTCCAAAGGTGAACTGTGATGCCATTAAAACTTTGTTGCCTGGACATAGGACAAGGCAGACCTATGATAACTATGTTGGAGTATTGACACACTATCAAACCACCTAGGTATTATGGAAAATGATGAGGATGTTCGGATGTGGTATAGTTAGATTATATCAGAGATGGTAAAATGTTTGGCACCGATAGTTAAGAAGTGTAATGTAATAATTCCGAGAAGGGAGTCTTTGGTATGATTCACGGTGTCACACTGAAAAAAAAATACAAATATTAAGGCATAAAAAAAGAGTTTTAAATTGCAGCGGGTGGGGGGGAATCTTGAGCAAGATAAACATTTTATATGCAGCTCTGATAAAGGTAAATGAAAATGAATATTATAGAACATATTGGGATGAAATGCTAGGACTGTTATCTGCAAAATATAGGACAAAATTCTGGAATTTAGTATAGACAGTGTAAGAAATGGGGTTACCCAAATCTCCAGGGGGGTAGCATGGAACCAAGCGGGCAGGCCAAACTTCAGAGGACGTGTGAAGCACTCACGCAGTACCCACAGACGACACACCAGGCACACCACAAAAGAGGTAGGACACCATTTTGAGTTGGAAAATTAAGAAGTTTAGTATCTCCAACCTGCAAGGCAAAAATGCATCAACAGTGGTATCATAACACGGCGCCAACTGGCACCAGAGCCAAGTGTATCAAGGGGGATTATTTACATGGAAAGTGAGGGCTGAGTCCGTAAGTCCATCTGTAATATAACATTGAACCTGGGGCCAATATGGCGGGGCCAACTCAGGCTCTCATCCTTAGTGATAGGCTGTATTTGCAAAATACACCATCAGCATGAGTACACACCGTGCACTATAACTCCAGCCCGAACCCTGTAAAGGAAAACTTCATGGCATCACAGTAAATCCCAACATACAGGAACACCTGCAATAAATAAGCAATGGGATATCACCAGGGGCCTGGAATGACACATCAGGCCAGCACAGGGGCAGGACACCTATAATAAAAGGGCACATCAACCTTAGATATCGGTCTCTTCACCTTAGGCCAGGGAGATGACCATCTCATCAGGGTAGTAGGCACCTTGTATGCAATTGAACCTTAGGCATACACATTACGCTGTGACATTAGGTATTTAACCATAAGCATTTCTACACTGGCGCATTATTCCTGAGCAATACCCTGGCATCTAACACATTGCGCTCCTCACCAGTGCGTACATTAGGCTCACTTAGGCAGGTAAATAACGTCCGCAGGGGCCCGCAACCTTAGTTGTATAACAGCCTGGAATCAGCGTAGGATTACCTAACAGGCGTGACACATCAACATACACTAGTAACAGGTCACAACCATTCATGGGCAGGGATAATCAAGCATTTCCTCTAACCCGGTCACTGTGCAGGAATAAACATTTCATTAGGGCAACCCAAAGGTCTCCTCAGGCGAATAACGCATGGGGGGTGCCTACCATTAACAGGGGCATTAACCCTAGGCCATAAGCACTCTGGGCGCGAAATTCAGCAAAAGCACTGCCTTACGCCACACTAACACAAACACAAGGGCCTACACAGGTAGGGGTTAACTAATGTCTTGGCCCAGTTCAGAGGCCTGGCAGTTCCAAAGGTACTTCTCTCTGGGGGCTCTGGTGTGCAATTAGGACCAACAAGCTCCAGTACAATGTCTCCCGGGGGGGGGGGGCTGCTCCTCCTTTAGGCAGAACTCCCAGAAGATGGGGAGGAGCGAGCACCGACCCTGTGCCCCGCCATACACCCCCCCAACTCCCCTACAAGCAGCCCCACTCACCGGCTGCTGCTAGACTCTTTCCTCCCGCGGACCTCAGCAGGCGCGAGGCTTCAATGAGGAAGGGCAGGCACCGGCAATGTGCCTCGAGGCCCATTCCTCCTTGTACTCCAGTCTGGCCTGGGCTCCGCTTTCCCCCTCGGGGCTCCCTCGACTCCACGAGGGCCCTCTGGAGCTCTCTTTAGATGCAGGGGAGGGACCGGCACCGACAGTGTGCCCCGGCCCCCCTCTCTCCTCCACCAGCCCCTGTCCTCGGGGCGCAAACCGGCGGGGTCGGCTCCCGCTCTGGTCGCTTCTCCCGGGGCTCCCTCCTCTGCACGGGAGCCCCGCAACGCCTCTGACGGCTTCACCCGGGCCCCTCCCCTTCCACACGGGGACCCGGGGCTTCCGTCGGCTTCCTCCGGCGGGGGCACTTACCGGTGGGGTGGGCACCCGCTCCGGTTCGCGGCCACAATCGGGGCTCCCCCTAGGCCACGGGGGCCCCGCAACGCCGTCGCTTCACCCAGGTCCCCCTCCTGCCTCACAGGGACCCGGGGCTTAGGCCCGTCTTCTCTGGCTGCCGGCCGGCAGCCAATCCCTGCGCGGCCTTCCAGGGGCAAGGCCGCGCAGGCCAATCCGGACGCAGCGTTGGCGGGGCGGGCCGATGACGCAGCCGGGCCCCCGTCACGTGATGCGGGTGTCGGCGGCCTCAGGGCCTAACGCGACCCTCTCTCCACTTCGGCGGCCCTCTCCTGGTACCGGGGGCTGCCGCAACGTAAACCACAACAGTGGGGGTCCCTTCAAGGCGGCGCCGGGCCGCGGCGGTGATTTTCGCCAATTTCCACTCGGCGCAAGGCAGCGCCAACACTCCTCGGCCTGCGGCGGTGATATCGGCGGCACAAGGGGTAGGCTCCCTTTATTTGATTATTTATATGGCGGTATTCACAGCGCGCCGAAATGAGGGTAGGCTCCTCAGTAAACGGCGATATTCACAGCGCACCGCTCCTCCCTTGGGCCACACAGTGGGGGCAGGAAATTATCTCTTCTCCAGCGCTTCGCAATTATAGCGCTTCCAAATTATAGTGCTTCTTCCAAATTACAGTGCTTGACAGGCAGGGCCTTACAGCACTTAGGGGCCACAACAGTCCCAGGGCCCAGCGCTCCCAAAGGGCCTCACAGCACCTCAGCTAGCAACAGTTCTTTTGGGGGCACAATCTTCCCCACGCGGTGCTTCAAAGGGGCCACAGCTTCGCAAGGGGGGCGGACAGTCCTACAGCCAACCTCAGGGGCACACTCCTTACCTCCTGGGCGCTTCTCCCACGCAGCGCTGGCGTGGTTACAGGTCCAAACAGCATCAGTGACCTGGGTAGGGGCCCTCCCTTGTCAGGGGCCCAGGGGACAGCAGAGGGGGGGGTTTAGGGGTGCAGGGCCCAGCTCACAGGCCCATGTGGCGGTAGCACCTCGCAGCAGGTCCCCTCTCCTCCTTGTCCCAGCTCTGACTGACTCTCTGGTGGCACATCCCCCTTACTTATACCCTCCTCCCAAGCTGGCCATACGCTGGACCTCCTATTCACAAATTCTCCTAATATTTTGACGGCCCCCCCTATTCCACTATTGTGGACTGACCACTACCTGGTGAAATTTGCCATAAATCACTGTACACTAGAAACGACGAGTAAGAAAGATAAAAAAGCCTGCAGAAACATGAAAAAGATTACTCTTGTTGCATTTTCTGATAACTTTGTGATGGATCAACTAGACTCAAAGGCAAATGTTAATTCTGCAGCTATGTATCTGGAATCTGCCGTTGGCAAGGCACTGGACAAGATTGCCCCTTTATGAATGGTCCAGTGTAGGGAAAAAATTTCGCCTTGGTACAGACCAACTAAAAAATCTTAAAACCTTGTCAAGAAACGCTGAGAAAACCTGGCGGAAAAGTAAAAATCTAAGTGATCGTAAAATCTATCAAACCCTACATACTAAATATATGAGGGAAATAAGAACAGTAAAAAGAACACATTTAGCCGAACGGATCACCAAAGCCCAGAACTCATCGAAGGAACTTCATCAAATCTTAAAGGAATTTACCTCCTCTAAAAGTCCACAAACAACACCAAAGACTGGAAAGTGGACCGAAGAGTTATCCAAATTCCTAGATGACAAAATTATAAACATATGCAATTCCTTCAAATTGGATAGTACACCCCTTCAGTTATTAGAACAGGACTTAAAGACGAAAGAACCTGAATATATAAATTATTTATCCCCGAGATGGGCTACTTTTACTTTGCTGGACTACGAAAAAAAACATGCTAGTAGGACGGAAAATTGAATCAGGCTCCCCCAGTGATCAATTAACTTCTAAATTATTTACCATCCTTGCCCCAGCGCTAGTGGATTCTTTCTCTGACCTCCTAAACAAATCTTTGAAAGAAGCCGAGGTTCCAAAGATTTGGAAGGCGGCAAGAGTTAAACCTATATTAAAAAAACCTGGCGCAGATGCAGATGCTTTCTCAAACTATCGTCCCATTTCCTTGTTGCCATATTCAGGGAAAGTGTTGGAAGCATTTGTAAACAAACAACTGGTAAACCATTTGGAGACCAACAACCTACTTGATCCATCACAGTCAGGTTTCCGTGCTGCTCACAGTACGGAAACAGCACTGGTTGAAGTCGCCGATAACATCAGGCTTGCCTTGGACAAACGCCAATCTTCTATCCTTGTCCTTTTAGATCTGTCGGCCGCCTTTGACACCATCTACCACCCGATCTTGATTAAAAGGTTGTGGGAGTTTGGTGTCAGAGGACAGGTTTTAAGATGGTTTGTCAGTTATTTGACGAACCGAACAACTACAGTACAAGTAGATAATAACCTGGCCAGTACTCGGCCAGTCATAAAAGGTGTGCCCCAGGGCTCTATTTTGAGCCCCTCACTTTTTAATGTTTATATGGCCCCCCTGGCAAAAGTGATTAGGGCATGCGGGTTCGACGTGTTATCATACGCGGATGACACGCAAATCCTGGTCACACTTGGCCCTGATGCAAACGGGACTAAAAGGCGTTTCAGAAATTGTATGGTTGAGGTAAAAAATTGGATGGGCCAAAACCATCTCCAGCTTAATGGCATGAAATCTGAAGTTGTGTTATTCGGGAGAGCTAGTGAATATTGGGCCCTAGACTGGTGGCCTTCGGAACTGGGGGAGTGCCCTGTCCCAAAGGAATCGGTCCGTAATTTAGGGTTCCACATGGACAATAAGTTATCCATGAGGGACCAAGTCCATCATATTGTGGGCACTTGCTTCGGAATTATGCGGAGTCTACGCAGGGTCTTTAAATGGATACCAGCTGAGGCACGTAAAATTCTGGTTCAAGGCCTAATCGTAAACAGGCTAGACTAATGCAATTCACTCCTCCTTGCCATAAACGAGTGCCATATCAGGAAAGTGCAGGTTCTACAAAATACGGCTGCTCGCCTGATTTTAGGCCTACCTAGGGGTTCCCCCTCACTGCCGTGTTTGAGAACCCTGCATTGGCTCCCTGTAAAAAAAGAACTATCTTTAAGACCCTATGTCTGGTCCACAAACACATGTACGGACGAGGAAAAAAATACTGGACTCAGAAACTGACATGGTACATGCCTGGCCGACAGTTGAGATCGAGCACTAAGCTACTGCTCACGCCTCTCAGAATCCAAACTGCCAGAAATGGTGGTTGTGCCTTTTCTTCTATGGCACCATCCCTGTGGAACAAACTACCTCTGAACCTTCGCACAATTGTTGAACATATGAGTTTTCGAAAAAAAATTAAAACCTGGCTTTTCTGCTAGTTCTATTTTCTGGCCCATTTTCTTTCTCAGGACTGTCCGCATGCGCCGTGAGACTCCCTCGGATGTGAAATGTGCGCAATACAAATATCCAGACTAGACTAGACTAGTGCCAGAACCTTCTAGAATGTTGGCAAAGCTGGCCTACACTGGCTCAAGGGGAGGGGTTGAGCACCCTGGGTGCCAGGCTTTCCCTACAAAAGCTAGGGGTGGCTGGGTAATATTATCTAGACCGCTGACCTATGGCAGTCCAGTGGCAAAACCCATGGCCATGGCATCCATTTTAAACATAGAACATTTCAGTCAGGTGCATTTTACAATGGGGGGAATTTACAAGTGCTCACACCATTACATAGCATTACAATTTAACAAGGTGTCTCACACCACACATGGCCTATACAGGTTTAATCCCATGGGGGAGGCATTCCAAATTAGGGGGCAAAAGCGAAAAATTTCAGGGGACAGGCCAAGTCAAACAGACAGGTTGTAACAAAAATATATTATTAGGTGTACGGTCTCAGAAGAAAGTTTGGCTGTTTACCAAACCAACATATATGTCCGGTGATATTACATGTGGAGGAGCTTGGATGCGTCCTGATGACTTTCTTCTCATCAAGTTATTTGAAAGAACATTTGCTGGAAAAGATTATATTGTTCCACAGTTTTTCTAGGGCAGCTGGCCTATATAATCTACCCGCAGTTATCATAAAAATAAATTCTGACTCTTGGGCAAGTTTATTCTCAAGAGTATTTATTGCTGTTAGGGACACCCGGCCTTTCTGTATAGTTGGAAAGGAGCGGATGTAAAGACGATTCATAAGAAAAATGATCCTTCAGACCCCAAGAGTTACCATCCGATGGGTCCGATAGATGTCTGGGCCACTTTATAGTGTAAAGATATTTTGCTGTATATGAAGGATTGGCCAGCGAAAAAATGACCTCGTCCTATCGCACAGGGAGGCTTTAAAGAGGGTCAGTCGATAAAATGACCACTGCGTCAGTTTGTGGGCAATAAAACCTTAGAAACTTCAACTAATCTGTTCTATTGTTTTTAGATTTTTATTCACCCTTTAAGGTAGTAAATCGAAAGATTTTGAGAAAGAAATGAAGGAATATGGGACTTCACGCTTGTCTCCTTGCTATTTTAAAAGAACTCCATAGCAAAAATTTGGCTGTGGTAGAACTGGACACACACAGGTCTGTATCTAGGAAAATCCCAACAGAGAACTGTCCAAGACAAGGATGCACTTTAGCACCAATCTTAGTTTCCTTATGCCTTGATATTCTGTCTACTCTGCAGGAAGCAGATGCCTTCTCCCCCAAAATTGGGGAAAGACACCTATCATGCCTCACGTAGCGCCAAGAAACTAATCAGTGTTAGCGCGCTTTATAAGTGACTTAATAACATAACATAACATAACATAACATAACATAACACATATGTAGATGATTTGGCAATAGTTGATTTGATACAAGTGGGTTTACAAAGAAAACTTGAGGTATTTAGCAAGTATTGTAAGGTAAATGGTCTAACTATTAATATGGAAAAAACTAATATTGTGATATTTGTGATGAAGACTAAGCCCTTTACCTGGGATTAAGGTGATAACGTTGTGGAAGTTTTCTTCATATAAGTACTTGGGCATGACATTTACCAGAAATTTAACCTGGGATCCGTATCTGGATCCTATAGAATCTTGAGTTCTGTCAACAATAGGGAGCCTAACAAAGATCCGAAGAGAGTCTGATGGACCTTCCCTGTCCCCGCTATATACAGCTTACAGGGTAATGGGGCCCCCACAATGTCTATATGAGATGGAACCTTTGTGTTTGCATGCAAACTATAACCGGGAAAAGAGAGAAGGGGAATGTTTAAAAACAGTGCTTGGTCTTCCGAAAGGGGTAATGATCAGGCAGTAACAATGCAATCTAATCAACAACCGTGGAATTTTCTGGCACGTAAATTAACCAGGCATTTCTGGTATAAACCACTATGGGCTCCGGATTATAAAATCTCTACCTTGTGTGCTTTGAACATCTGCAATCGAGAGTTGCAATGGGCAAAAGAGTCAAGCGCTCAATTGATGGACATGGCTGAAACTTGAATATTGGGGATTGTTAGCCCTTGTTCTATTAAAAAAAAAAATTCAATGAAATTTGTTCGAGGGAGTTGATCTTTGCTGATCTATGTTATTTTACCTCAAAGAAATCCACCCGCGACGTAATTGAATCATTGAAATCACAGAAAGGTGTCATGGGAGGTTTATTTTAAATATTCGCGATAAACCTGAGACCACTAATTCTGAGGTTTTGGAGCATTTATTCTGCTTAGTTTTGATAATTCAAAAAGACATTCATCAATCAATTGGACATGTTTTGTAAAAGGAAACACCACATTAGTAAATCACACAATTGCAACACATTTGTATGCGTGCTGCCGGTTTGAAAGAGAGAAGCCAGATGATTTTCTAACTGCCTTCGCATGGCTGAAATGAAAAGAAACAGTCAATATTATTGCAGAAGAAATTCACCGCGATGCCCCCGCGAGCTCTAACTACATTTCACGAGTCTCAAGATCCTGGACCGTTTTTAAATCATTATCAAGAGTTTCCACACGCCCAGAAAATGTAAGCCTCGATTAACACTATGAATTGAAGAACAGATAATGGACATCTGTCTGCAGCACAATTGAGAGCCCAAACCAAACCAAGTCCGAGTCCTGAAGAGAATCCCAGAATTGTTGGGGATTTGAAACGCGTTGGCTGTGGAGTGTGGGGGAAGGTAGAACAGGGTGTGCCACGAGGAGACTGAATAGAAATTATTTCCCCCTTGTTCTAGGTTGTCAACACCCTCAAGTAGGATTTGCATTCCCACCCTCCCAAAGGCAGGACAGTAGACATGTGTCTTTGAAGGAGCAATTGTCCGCCTTGTGTTTCCTGTGCAAATGCAGGACTGGTTTAATTTCAGGCTGGCACAAATAATTTATCGATGTTCGTATTGTGATCATTGATTTGTTGTATATATTTTTGTCACAAATAACTTTTGGTATTATGTATGTATGTGTTGTATATATTGTCTCACAAAAGAAATGGTTCTAAATCACGCATTACAAGTGTGTTGCAATTGTATGATTTACTAATGTGGTATTTGCTTTTAACCCCTTCCCTGCTGCCGTCGGCCGTTGGCCGTCGCGAGCACTACCTTCGTAGTGCTGCGCACGTCCAACGGCCAACGCGGCCCCGCCAGCGCAAGTAAACGCCTGCACTGTAGCAGGATTTCAGCCACGGTTAATGGGTTAAAAGACATGTCCAATTGATTTATGAATGTCTTTTTGGAATTATCAAAACTAAGCAGAATAAATACTCAAAAACCTCAGAATTAGTGGTCTCAGGTTTATCGCGAATATTTAAAATAAACCTCCCTTGACACCTTTCTGTGATTTCAATATTTGGTGGTCCAGTCTGGGGAGTACAGGACCCCGGCCATCCTTGTTTTCACGGAATTGAATCGTGGCAGGCTAATTCATTTACCCATACTTATTAGAATTACCCAATCCATTAACGAGTATGTTGTATAAACATTTTGTAGTGCTTTTAGTCTTCTGTATATAGGTGCTGATATATTACAGGACTCTTGGAATAAGATTTGTCGGTGTTCAGGCGGGTTATTTAATGAAAAGTTCAATGTTCATCTAGTGTTTGATTGTATTTTTTATCAATAAGATTTCAAATCAATTTTTTGAAGTACAGCACATGGCACAGAAGTGAAGCAATTAGGCTGTTGTAAAATATGGAAATGTTTCATGTAACATGTGCAATGGGCAGGTTTCTAAAGGAAGGACCTAGTTAACAGAACTGAATGTCTTAATTGTTTTTATGTAATGTACTCTTTTATGAAATTGTATTTACATGATTTTATAGATGATGGTCAAAATAAAAAAAATTTGTTCTCTCTCTCTGTCTTTCTTAGGATACATTATTCACCTGTAGATATCTTTCTACATGCTGGCGTTACAGAGTTGTCATGTAGTGCTACAGACGATTTCTATGTAATCTGGAGATTTATAAAGTGCAGATACTTATTCTCAAAAGTTCTGTGAAATTCTGAGACATATTGTTGTTGTAGAATCTACACTTCATGGGTGACTCTCTCACATACGATTAGAGTTGCAGTTTGATTGTATGTGCTGTTAAAATAGGTTCCGCCATTTTGCTTATTTCAGGACCATGCATTGCTACTTGCACCGAGTCACACGCCGCAACATTGGCCCACCCCCGTTCGGATGTCGCAGCTCCTCAGCTCGAGTCCCCACTCAGTGCTTCTCTCGCTGGGGTCTTACACCGGGTCGCCAGGTCCTGAGGAGCCTCAGAGGACTTTAGGGCCCTGGAAAGCCGTGGGGATCTACTAGATCTGCGCACCTGGAGCACTACAGTGACCAATTAAGTGTTCCAGGGGTTCAGTTAGACCCCAGGAGCAGCCAGGGCATCTGTGCTGTAGCCATGGATTTCAGCCCAGTTTAGGGGTCCTACCCTGCTCCAACGTGTGCTGTTCCTTTGCATCCTGCTGTCCCTCTCTGAGGGTTGTAGCCAGCTCTGAAGACCACGGGTCAGTTCCTGGGGAGAGTGCGGGTGTGTGCAGTGGGGTGGACTGTACAGCACTGAGCCTGGGAGGTGCAAGGCTGGCTGGAGCTCACTGCGGTGGTCTGTGGGTGTCTGGGGAGAGTGTGGTGTGTGCATTGGGGTGAACTGTACAGCACTGAGCCTGGGAGGTGCAGGGCTGGCTAGAGCTCACTGGAGTGGTCTGTGGGTGTCTGGGGAGAGGAGTGTGGGTGTGTGCAGTGGGGTGGACTGTACAGCACTGAGCCTGGGAGGTGCAGGGCTGGCTGGAGCTCACTGAGGTGGTCTGTGGGTGTCGGGGAGAGTGTGGGTGTGTGCGTGTTCAGTGGGGTGGACTGTACAGCACTGAGCCTGGGAGGTGTAGGGCTGGCTGGATCTCACAGGGGTGGTCGTTGGGTGGCTGGCAGCCATGGAGCGACTGGTGACTAGAAGCCCAAGGCTGGGAGATGGTAAAATAGGCCAGTAAACACAGGCCAACACAGCACTATCAAAGACAGGCGGCTGAATCCCAGTTTAAAATTGAGGGCCTCATTTATCGCGGTAGAGCGAAGACACTTGGGGTCCAATACTCTACACACTATTTTATATCCGGCCCCCATAAGTAGGACCCTACCATCCGCTACAAGGGTGGTGTTTCAGGTGTGGTGGCGGGCTCTGCGAAGGATGAGGTGGTGGGGCAAGCTGACAAAGGAGACTCCCCTTTGGTCCAATGGTAGGGTGCCGCAACTGTGCAGCTTGGCGGGTTTCAGAGGCTGGAACAATATTGGGATCTCTACTCTGGGGGACGTAATACGAGGCACGGTTCTAGAGTCTTTCCAGGACCTCCAGCATGAGTTTCAGACGCCAAAAACACAATTTTACAAATACCTTCAGTTTAGGCGTGCCATCCTTCCCAGCGATACAGACTTGGAGTTCCTCCCAGATTTTAGTCCCATCGAGGCTAAGCTGTGCATGGGTGACCTACAGGACCATAACATTTCCAAGATTTACCAGTCCCTGGTGACGAACTGCCCCACTGCACTAGATAAACCTAGGGAGACATGGAGGAAGGCCTGGGTCATCTGGACGGAGATGACTGGACGGAGGCCCTGTCCTCCCCTCGAGGGGCTGCAATAGCAATGCGCCTCCGGCTGATCCAATTCAGTTATCTACACGGGATTTACTACACTCGCGTTAGGCTGTGGAGGGCAGGTCTGGTAGAGTCCCCGCTCTGTTTGCGATGTGGTCAGGAGGATGGCACCTTGATTCACAGGATCTGGCAGTGTACGGGGCTTGTGACATTCTGGCGGGGAGTACTGGCCTGCCTTGCTGAAGTTTTGGGGTGGGAGCTCCCCTCTTCACCTAAATTTGTGCTACTGCATATAATGGAGGGGGTTGGGGGGTAACATTTATAAGCTCCACCTGATGCTATTGGGGTTCATGCTAGCCGAACGAGACATTGCACAGAAGTGGAAGGCAGAGGCTCCGCCTTCGTTGTCTGCATGGAAAAACGGCCTTGATTTAACATGAGTCTGGAGGCTCCTGATTTTAAAGCTCGATGGTGTCCACACAAGCATTTTAAGATCTGGTAGTGGTGGGCGGACTATAGAGGCCTCCACTTGGAGCCCTGCTCTGCGCGAGATGTGTCTCTCCTGGGTTAATGGGGCTGATTCGCGGTGCAGGGATCTAAAGGTCCATCGGGATTTATTATCTATGTGGTGGGTAGGTACTTGCTGTTTATTGTGTGGCACAAAGACAGTGCATTGGGGGAGATTTGTTTACATTATTATTATTTGATTATGTTTAATGCATATATTAAATGTCAACGCACTCTTTGTATTGTACATGTAGCCGTCAGCCTCTGGGTCACAGAGCTCTGCATTGGATTTGACAATTGACGCAATAAATATTGTTTTAAAAAAACAAACACTTGAAGAACAATGTAATACGATTGAGCGGGGTTCAATCAAACTATTACACTGAGTCCAGTTTAGTACCAAGAAAGGCCCAATAGAACAAACACGTGAGGAAGGTGAGTTAAAGAGGCTGTCACCGGACTTCATTTTGAACACCATGGCTTGGCAGGAATTGATACAGCTGCTAAGATCACATCATTAAAGTCACCCAATTGGTATAGAAACCAAGAGAGCCCATAGGAAATGCTCGATAACAGGTTATAAGAATCCAATAATGAAATTGTTTGATGAGCCTATAAAAAAAAGTAAAACAGAAATAGGAAAAGATTGAAGCCTAGAGATAAATTAGAAATCAACTTCAATTTTGGATAAAAACAGTCTAATAAGGAAACCCTATGAGAGAATTCCAGTGGATGTGGATTGAGAGGAACTGAAAGTAATAAAACAATCCTGCAGCATTGAGATCAATAGTAGATATCCTGATTGTACATTGAGGAAAGGGCGACCAGATCCTTGTTCAGGAAAAAAACATGATCTTATGGTACATGCAGAAATACACCCTCAGTCTCAGATCCAAACTTGCTCCAGTAGTGAAATACCTCTGGTGGACACACCCGCATGCCTCCTAACACTGGACAAGTATTTTACTAACAGTGTCTCCTTTCAGCTCTGAACCCTTCCAAGAGTCACACACTTGGTTCTGTGGAATACCATGAGGCGAGAGTCTACAGGGAGGGCTCCAGTGGTGAAATACCTCTGGTGGACACACCCGCATACATCCTAACACTAGATTCATGATTTGTCTCCCGCATTATGGGATTTACTAGTAGTTGTAGCTAGTTGTTCTGCTCGTAACTGTTCCCATGTACATCATGCCACGTTGTTTTCAAGTTGGGCACAGTGAGTGCTAACACAGGTACTTGTATTCTCATTGTGGACTATTCCTTAATACATTATACCCTGTTCCGGCAGGGGGCTGTCGTATTCCTGTAATTGAAGATATTATTTTCCCCTGATGAAGGGTGTAATAACCCGAAATGCATTGAGTCTATTGTAATTGAACCACTAAATTTGTCTTGAATATATTGTTTTCGCATATCTAAATGCGCTTAATGTTTATATCTTTGATAATACATGACATGTACATTTTCTGTTTGTTTACTACATTCTGTTGAATCAAAACGAGATTTAATGAAAGAATTTTTTCAAAATCACGTGTATATAGTGTTCAATAATCCATCTAATGATTTAAATACTAGTTGATCATTCTAAATGAAACCTTAGAAACACATAGCTGTGGGCAGTGCGTAGGAACGACGGGGCATATTAGCAAGGGTGATATCGCCGCTTTAGCTGGACTTTTTCCCGCTAAAGCGGACATATTTTTATCGCCCTATTAGCAAGCTGTCACTAACAGCAGTTAGCGACAGCTTTTACGCGATAGCTACAGGTTTGGGGCCCGCTTTGCATGTCAGCGATATTTATCGCTAATGACATGCAAAGTGGGCGTACCCAACCTGTTAGCGACTGAAAACAGTCGCTAACACAGCTATCGCCTATTAGCAAGGCAGGCAAAGCGATAAAAAAAATCGTGCTAAGCACGATTATCGCTGGAAAACAACGCCTGCTAAAAAGTTGACTTACCTGTGTAGTCAATGGGAGGTGGATTATCACATTAAGCCCCAATTGACGTTAATGCGTGAATATCGCCGGATTTCCAGCATTATTCTCGCATTTCGCTGCTATCGCTGGATATTTTAGCACAATGGAGAAAAACGTTGCTAATAGCATGTTTTCTCCGCTAAAATATCCAGCGATAGACAGTGATAAAAAAAAAGTCGCTAGGCATGTTTAGCGATAAATATCGCTATTCCTTGCTAATATGCCCTGACGTTTGTACATTTCCTTATATCAAAGGACATTATATTGCACCACAGGCTTCTGGACATGTGGTGCTTATTGCATCAGTGGACCAGGAAAATAGTTACCTGTCCCCAGTACATGGCACGCAGTCGCGCTTAGACTCTTTCGTGTGGCCCACCCTTTACTTCCCCTCATTTGTGCGACCTCCATTTTGGAAGGAGCCATCTCTGACTACTCCCCAATAAGCCTGTTGGTAATATGGGTCTGACCCAGCCAGCCGCTATATCCATCCCATAGGTAAAAAAACAACTGGAAACCATGTCAAGACCACCTATTGGGAGCAAAACTAAGGGTTGACCACCTCGGTTCTGACCCTATGGGTGGCAGCGAAGGGCACTTTCGGGGGTCAGCTGATGAGGGGTACAGTCCTGTCCAACAGGCAATGGGTGGAGGGGTAGACAACCTTGGAAGGAGACATAGCCCGCCTCATGCGTGCCTATACTGCACATCCTTCAGATACTACCTCGAAAAGGCACGGATGGACCTCTTCACCGCCAGGGCTGACTATGCGCTCCTAAAGCTGATGCACTGACATTACAAGCAGGGGGAGAAAGCGGGCAGACTCTACAGTGCAGTTGAGGCAGAGGTGGGTTCGGCTATACCCACCATCACGTCAGATAGATTCTGGGACCCTGCTCACCAAGCCTTAGAAAATAGCAGAGGTATTTGCCCCTTACTACCAGATCCTGTAGTCCCCTGAGGTGAGTCCGGAGGCGGCGCACATCACCACCTTCCTGGACAGTGTCCGCCTCCCTTGGCTCATGAATGCGGGACAGGAGATGCTCTGGGATGCAATTGCCAAGGACATTGCCCAGGCCATCTCCATCCTGCCTACCATAAGGCCCCTGGGTGGACCAAGCCTGAGGATCTATTATTCACACAGATCTGATGATGCGCCTTAGACACGGGGCTGACGCAGTTATTATTCACACAGCTCTGATATTGCACCTCAGGCACGGGGCTGACACAGGTATTATTCACACAGCTCTGATGATGAACCTTAGGCACGGGGCTGATGCAGTTATTATTCACACAGCTCTGATGATGCACCTCAGTCACGGGGCTGACGCAGCCTTGCGGTGTGTTTATTTACTTTCATTCCGCCTCGCGCTGCATTTATTTAATTAATTCCGCCTTGCGGTGTGTTTATTTATTTTCTTTCAGCCTCGCGCTGCATTTATTTAATTAATTCCGCCTTGCGGTGTGTTTATTTATTTTCTTTCAGCCTCGCGCTGCATTTATTTAATTAATTCCGCCTTGCGGTGTGTTTATTTATTTATTTCAGCCTCGCGCTGTGTTGGTTTATAAATTTAGCCTTTAGCCCCCGGTGCCCTGTGACCCTCCATCTTGTTGTGTGTCCCCTGGCCCGCCCCTCCTCCCTGCTACCGCCTCCCAGCTGCTGCCCCTCCCACGCTCCGCCCCCTCCACCATCCATTTATGGCCAATGCCCCCACGCGCAGCGTCCACGCGCTTCGGCCACGCTGAAGGTGCGCCAAAGGTAAGCCCGTCTACGCCCGTCCGCGCCTGGACCGCGCCCAGCGCCAGACCCCCTGCCCCTCGCGCAGCCCAGCCCCCCCGCGTTACCTATGATGCCGCCTCCCTCCTAGCCCTTAACCCCGGTCGCGCCCCCAACTGCGTCCAAGCCGCTCCTGGACACACCCATGGACCTTTCTCCTGCTACTCCTGCAAATTCAGCGGCACCGACAACATCTCCGATACGACTACACCACAGATTCCCAACCCCAACCACCTACAATGCATCCTTCTCAACACCCGCTCGGTCCACAGACACGCCATTGACCTATGGAACCTTCTAGACACCTTCTCTCCAGACGTCGCCTTCCTAACGGAAACATGGATGAACGCTTCCTCCGCACCAGACATCACCATTGCCATCCCTGAAGACTATAAGATCACTCACAAAGACCGTACCAGCCACACAGGAGGAGGAATCGCTATCGTCCATAAGAAATCTATCCGCATCTCAACCAGCTCTGACACCAACCTCGCCAACTCCGAACACCTTCACTTCCAGATCCACATCGACCCCAAAACCACTCTCAGAGGCACTCTCCTCTACAGACCACCAGGACCCCGCGCAAAATTCAGTGAAGACATCACGGACTTCATCTCTCCACACGCGCTCCCCTCCAAAGACTATATTCTTCTAGGAGACTTCAACTTTCATCTTGAAAAGATAAACGACCACAACACCGCCACCCTCGTGGACAACCTCGCCAACCTTGGACTTAAACAACTAGTCACTTCCCCAACCCACATCGCAGGTCACACACTCGACCCCATCTTCACTTCCAGCAATCATGTCTCCTTCAGCCACACTACGGACCTCCTATGGACCGACCACAGCTGCGTTCACTTCACCTACAACAAGCCGAAACCCATCAACCACCCCCAACCTACCCTGCAAAGAAACTGGAAGAAAATCACCACGGACCAAATCTCCGCATCGCTCCTTCGAAACTCCCCAGCCCTCTCTTCTAACGCCAACGAAGCCGCAGCCAACCTCACCCTATGGCTATCCAACACCGCTGACACCTTAGCACCACTGAAAAAACGTCAAAGCAAACCTGGCAGCAAGAAGGCCTCATGGTTCAACGATGATCTTAAGAAATCCAAGAAACTCTGCCGCTCCCTTGAAAAAGCCTGGAAAAAAGACCCATCCACCAGCACCAAGGACGCCTTCAAAAGCGCCACCCGCACTCACCACCAACTGATCCGAAAAGCCAAGAAAACAGCATTCAAGGATCGACTTGACAACAACGCCCACAACAGCAAGGAACTTTTCAACATCGTCAAGGAATTTTCCAACCCATCGGCCAACTCCAACGACATCACCCCCTCTCAAACCCTCTGCGACTCCCTAGCCTCCTTCTTCCACAACAAGATCGCAGACATCCACAACAGCTTTGACAACCAACCCGGAAACCAACCCACCCCACCATCTGTTGACCATCTTCCCCCCGTAAACACCCTTAACGCCTGGAACCCAATCTCCACCGAGGAAACCATCCGCCTGATGAATTCCATTCACTCTGGATCCCCCACAGACCCATGCCCTCACCACATCTTCAACAAAGCAGACTCCATCATAGCACCGCACCTCCGAGACGTCATCAACTGCTCCTTGATATCCGCGACCTTCCCAGAAGACTGGAAACACGCTGAACTCACCGCCCTTCTGAAAAAACCCACAGCGGACCCCACCGAACTCAAAAATTACCGCCCCATCTCGCTTCTCCCATTCCCGGCCAAAGTCATCGAGAAAGCCGTCAACAACCAGCTCACCGCCTTCCTCGAAGCCAACAAATCACTCGACCCCTCACAATCTGGCTTCCGAGCTAAACACAGCACTGAAACCGCCCTCATCGCAGCAACAGACGACATTCGAACTCTACTGGACAATGGAGACACAGTCGCCCTCATCCTCCTCGACCTCTCTGCAGCATTCGACACAGTCTGCCACAGCACCCTTCTACAACGCCTCAATAACATCGGAATCCAAGGAAAAGCACTTGAATGGATCACCTCATTCCTCACCGGAAGAACCCAGAGAGTCCGCCTTCCTCCATTCAAGTCCGAGGCCTCTGAAGTCATCTGCGGCGTGCCCCAAGGATCATCACTCAGCCCCACCCTCTTCAACGTATACATGAGCCCCCTCGCGGCCATCGCCCGCCAACACAACCTCAACATCATCTCTTACGCGGACGACACTCAACTGATCCTTTCTCTCACCAAGGACCCTAGCACCGCCAAAACGAACCTACACGAAGGAATGAAAGAAGTCGCTGAATGGATGAAACAAAGCCGTCTGAAACTGAACTCAGATAAAACAGAAGTCCTCATCTTAGGCACATCCCCCTCTGCTTGGGACGACTCCTGGTGGCCGGAAGCCCTCGGAAAAGCACCCATTCCGACAGACCACGCACGGAACCTTGGCGTCATCCTGGACTCTTCACTCTCAATGAACAGACAAGTCAACGCCGTATCCTCTTCCTGCTTCAACATTCTTCGCATGCTCAGAAAAACATTTCGCTGGATCCCCTCCGAAACAAGGAAAACAGTCACCCACGCTCTGGTCACGAGCCGATTGGACTACGGAAACACCCTCTACGCAGGTACCACCGCTAAACTCCAGAAGAAACTCCAACGAATCCAAAACGCCTCAGCCAGGCTCATATTAGACATCCCACGCAACGAACACATCTCCGGTCACCTTAAAGACCTCCACTGGCTACCCGTCAATAAGAGGATCACTTTCCGACTGCTTACCCACGCACACAAATCACTCTACGACATCGGACCAGATTGCCTCAACTCTCGACTGTCCTTCTACACCCCCTCCCGACAACTACGCTCTTCCAGCCAAGCCTTCGCCACTGTACCTCGCATCAACAAGACCACCATGGGAGGCAGATCCTTTTCATACCTGGCTGCTAAAACATGGAACTCACTCCCCGCTTACCTTCGCCTCACCCAGAACCACCTAGCGTTCAGAAAGCAGCTTAAAACGTGGATATTTGACAAATAATCCTCCTCCCCTTCCTAAGCGCCTTGAAACCCTCTGGGTATGTAGTGCGCTATACAAATTTTTTGACTTGACTTGACTTGACTTATTATTCACGCAGCTCTGATGATGCACCTCAGGCACGGGGCTGACGGCAGTTATTATTCACACAACTCTGATGATGCACCTCAGGCACGGGGCTGATGCAGTTATTATTCACACAGCTCTGATGATGCACCTCAGTCACGGGGCTGACGCAGGTATTATTCACACAGCTCTGATGATGCACCTCAGGCACGGGGCTGACGGTAGTTATTATTCACACAACTCTGATGATGCACCTCAGGCACAGGGCTGACGCAGTTATTATTCACACAGCTCTGATGATGCACCTCAGGCATGGAGCTGACGGCAGTTATTATTCACACAACTCTGATGATGCACCTCAGGCACAGGGCTGACGCAGTTATTATTCACACAACTCTGATGATGCACCTCAGGCACAGGGCTGACGCAGTTATTATTCACACAGCTCTGATATTGCACCTCAGGCACGGGGCTGACGCAGTTATTATTCACACAGCTCTGATGCACCTCAGGCACGGGGCTAACGCAGTTATTATTCACGCAGCTCTGATGATGCACCTCAGGCACAGGGCTCACAGCAGTTAATATTCACACAGCTCTGATGATGCACCTCAGCACGGGGCTGCCAGCAGTTATTATTTACCCAGCTCTGATGATGCACCTTAGGCACTGGGCTGACACTGTTATTATTCACGCAGCTCTGATGATGCACCTCAGGCACAGGGCTAACGCAGTTATTATTCACAAAGCTCTGATGATGCACCTCAAGCACAGGCTGACGCAGTTATTATTCACACTGCTCAGATGATTCACCTCAGGTACAGGGCTCACAGATGTTATTATTCACACAGCTCTGATGATGCACCTCAGGCTCAGGGCTGATGCAGTTATTATTCACACAGCTCTGATGATGCACCTCAGGCATGGGGCTGACAGCTGTTATTATTCACGCAGCTCTGATGATGCACCTCAGGCACGGGGCTGACACAGTTATTATTCACACAGCTCTGATGATGCACCTCAGGCACGGGGCTGACGGCAGTTTTATTCACACAGCTCTGATGATGCACCTCAGGCACGGGGCTGACGGCTGGTATTATTCACACAGCTCTGATGATGCACCTCAGGCACAGGGCTGACGCAGTTATTATTCACACAGCTCTGATGATGCACCTCAGGCACGGGGCTCAAAGCAGTTATTCACACAGCTCTGATGATGCACCTCAGGCACGGGTCTGACAGCAGTAATTATTCACACAGCTCTGATGATGCACCTCAGGCATGGGGCTGACAGCAGTTATTATTCACACAGCTCTGATGATGCACCTCAGCACGGGGCTGCCGGCAGTTATTATTCACACAGCTCTGATGATGCACCTCAGGCACCGGGCTGACGCAGTTATTATTCACACAGCTCTGATGATGCACCTCAGCACGGGGCTCATAGCTGTTATTATTCACACAGCTCTGATGATGCACCTCAGGCACATGTTTATAGCTGTTATTATTCACACAGCTCTGATGATGTACCTCAGGCACGGGGCTGCCTGCAGTTATTATTCACACAGCTCTGATGATGCACCTCAGGCACGGGGCTGACACTGTTATTATTCACACAGCTCTGATGATGCACCTCAGGCATGGGGCTCACAGCTGTTATTATTCACACAGCTCTGATGATGCACCTCAGGCACGGGGCTGACGCAGTTATTATTCACACAGCTCTGATGATGCACCTCAGGCGCGGGGCTGACGCAGTTATTATTCACACAGCTCTGATGATGCACCTCAGCACGGGGCTCATAACTGTTATTATTCACACAGCTCTGATGATGCACCTCAGGCACATGTTTATAGCTGTTATTATTCACACAGCTCTGATGATGTACCTCAGGCACGGGGCTGCCTGCAGTTATTATTCACACAGCTCTGATGATGCACCTCAGGCACGGGGCTGACACTGTTATTATTCACACAGCTCTGATGATGCACCTCAGGCACGGGGCTCACAGCTGTTATTATTCACACAGCTCTGATGATGCACCTCAGGCACGGGGCTGACGCAGTTATTATTCACACAGCTCTGATGATGCACCTCAGGCACGGGGCTGACGCAGTTATTATTCACACAGCTCTGATGATGCACCTCAGGCACAGGTCAGACGCAGTTAATATTCACGCAGCTCTGATGATGCACCTCAGGCATGGGGCTAACCCAGTTAATATTCACGCAGCTCTGATTATGCACCTCAGGCACGGGGCTCACAGCAGTTATTATTCACACAGCTCTGATGATGCACCTCAGGCACTGGGCTGACGGCAGTTATTATTCACACAGCTCTGATGATGCACCTCAGGCACTGGGCTGACGCTGTTATTATTCATGCAGCTCTGATGATGCACCTCAGGCACAGGGCTGACGCAGTTATTATTCACACAGCTCTGATGATGCACCTCAGGCACGGGGCTGACGCAGTTATTATTCACACAGCTATGATGATGCACCTCAGGCATGGGGCTGACGCAGTTATTATTCACACAGCTCTGATGATGCACCTCAGGCACGGGGATGACGCAGTTATTATTCACACAGCTCTGATGATGCACCTCAGGCACGGGGCTGACGCTCTTATTATTCATGCAGCTCTGATGATGCACCTCAGGCACAGGGCTGACGCAGTAATTATTCACACAGCTCTGATGATGCACCTCAGGCATGGGGCTCATAGCAGTTATTATTCACACAGCTCTGATGATGCACTTCAGGTACAGGGCTGACGCAGTTATTATTCACACAGCTCTGATGATGCACCTCGGGCACGGGGCTGATGCAGTTATTATTCACACCGCTCTGATGATGCACCTCAGGCACGGGGCTGACGCAGTTATTATTCACACAGCTCTGATGATGCACCTCAGGCACGGGGCTTACGCAGTTATTATTCACACAGCTCTGATGATACACCTCAGGCACAGGGCTGATGCAGTTATTATTCACACAACTCTGATGATGCACCTCAGGCAAGGGGCTGGCGGCAGTTATTATTCACACAGCTCTGATGATGCACCTCAGGCACGGGGCTGACGCAGGTATTATTCACACAACTCTGATGATGCACCTCAGGTACAGGGCTGACGCATTTATTCACACAGCTCTGATGATGCACCTCAGGCACAGGGCTAACGCAGTTATTATTCACAAAGCTCTGATGATGCACCTCAGGCACGGGGCTCAAAGCAGTTATTCACTTAGCTCTGATGATGCACCTCAGGCACGGGGCTCACAGCAGTTATTCACACAGCTCTGATGATGCACCTTAGGCATGGGGCTGATGCAGTTATTATTCACACAGCTCTGATGATGCACCTCAAGCAAGGGGCTCAAAGCAGTTATTCACACAGCTCTGATGATGCACCTTAGGCATGGGGCTGACGGTAGTTATTATTCACACAGCTCTGATGATGCACCTCAGCACGGGGCTGCCGGCAGTTATTATTCACACAGCTCTGATGATGCGCCTCAGGCACGGGGCTGGTGCAGTTATTATTCACACAGCTCTGATGATGCACCTCAGGCACGGGCTGACGCAGTTATTATTCACACAGCTCTGATGATGCACCTCAAGCAAGGGGCTCAAAGCAGTTATTCACACAGCTCTGATGATGCACCTTAGGCATGGGGCTGACGGTAGTTATTATTCACACAGCTCTGATGATGCACCTCAGCACGGGGCTGCCGGCAGTTATTATTCACACAGCTCTGATGATGCACCTCAGGCACGGGGCTGGTGCAGTTATTATTCACACAGCTCTGATGATGCACCTCAGGCACGGGCTGACGCAGTTATTATTCACACAGCTCTGATGATGCACCTCAGGCACGGGGCTGATGCAGTTATTATTCACACAGCTCCGATGATGTACCTCAGGCACAGGGCTGACGCAGTTATTATTCACACAGCTCTGATGATGCACCTCAGGCACGGGGCTGACACAGTTATTATTCACACAGCTCTGATGATGCACCTCAGGCACGGGGTTCACAGCTGTTATTATTCACACAGCTCTTATGATGCACCTCAGGCACAGGGCTGACGCAGTTATTATTCACATAGCTCTGATAATGGACCTCAGCACGGGGCTCACAGCTGTTATTATTCACACAGCTCTGATGATGGACCTCAGGCACGGGGCTGACGCAGTTTTATTCACACAGCTCTGATGATGCACCTCAGGCACGGGGTACACAGCTGTTATTATTCACACAGCTCTTATGATGCACCTCAGGCACAGGGCTGACGCAGTTATTATTCACATAGCTCTGATAATGGACCTCAGCGCGGGGCTCACAGCTGTTATTATTCACACAGCTCTGATGATGCACCTCAGACACGGGGCTGACGCAGTTATTATTCACACAGCTCTGATGATGCACCTCAGGCACGGGGCTTACAGCTGTTATTATTCACACAGCTCTGATGATGCACCTCAGGCACAGGGCTCACGCAGTTATTCACACAGCTTTGATGATGCACCTCATGCACAGGGCTGATGCAGTTATTATTCACACAGCTCTGATGATGCACCTCAGGCACGGGTCTGACAGCAGTTATTATTCACACAGCTCTGATGATGCACCTCAGCACGGGGCTGCCGGCAGTTATTATTCACACAGCTCTGATGATACACCTCAGGCACGGGGCTGACACAGTTATTATTCACACAGCTCTGATGATGCACCTCAGGCACGGGGCTGACACAGTTATTATTCACACAGCTCTGATGATGCACCTCAGGCACGGGCTCACAGCAGTTATTTTTCACACAGCTCTGATGATGCACCTCAGGCACGGGGCTGATGCAGTTATTATTCACACTGCTCTGATGATGCACCTCAGGCATGGGGCTGACAGCTGTTATTAATCACGCAGCTCTGATGATGTACTTCAGGCACAGGGCTGACGCAGTTATTACTCACACAGCTCTGATGATGCACCTCAGGCACGGGGCTGATGCAGTTATTATTCACACAGCTCTGTTGATGGACCTCAGGCATGGGGCTGACGCAGTTATTATTCACACAGCTCTGATGATGCACCTCAGGCATGGGGCTGACGGCAGTTATTCACACAGCTCTGATGATGCACCTCAGCACGGGGCTGACGGCAGTTATTATTCACACAGCTCTGATGATGCACCTTAGGCACAGGGCTCACAGCTGTTATTATTCACACAGCTCTGATGATGCAACTCAGGCACAGGGCAGAAGCAGTTATTTACACAGCTCTGATGATGCACCTCAGGCACGGGGCTGACGGCTGTTATTATTCACACAGCTCTGATGATGCATCTCAGGCACGGGGCTGATGGTTGTTATTATTCACACAGCTCTGATGATGCATCTCAGGCACGGGGCTGATGCAGTTATCATTCACACAGCTCTGATGATGCACCTCAGGCACGGGGCTGACGCAGTTTTTATTCACACAGCTCTGATGATGCACCTCAGGCACGGGCTGACAGCTGTTATTAATCACGCAACTCTGATGATGTACCTCAGGCTCAGGGCTGACACAGTTATTATTCACACAGCTCTGATGATGCACCTCAGGCACGGGGCTGACGCAGTTATTATTCACACAGCTCTGATGATGCACCTCAGCACGGGGCTCACAGCTGATATTATTCACACAGCTCTGATGATGCACCTCAGGCACGTGTTTATAGCTGTTATTATTCACACAGCTCTGATGATGTACATCAGGCACGGGGCTGCCTGCAGTTATTATTCACACAGCTCTGATGATGCACCTCAGGCACGGGGCTCACAGCAGTTATTATTCACACAGCTCAGATGATGCACCTCAGGCACAGGCTGATGCAGTTAATATTCACACAGCTCTGATGATGCACCTCAGGCATGGGGCTGACAGCTGTTATTATTCACGCAGCTCTGATGATGCACCTCAGGCACGGGGATGACGCAGTTATTATTCACACAGCTCTGATGATGCACCTCAGGCACGGGGCTGACGCTGTTATTATTCATGCAGCTCTGATGAAGCACCTCAGGCACATTGCTGATGCAGTAATTATTCACACAGCTCTGATGATGCACCTCAGACACGGGGCTCATAGCAGTTATTATTCACACAGCTCTGATGATGCACCTCAGGCACAGGGATGACGCAGTTATTATTCACACAGCTCTGATGATGCACCTCGGGCACGGGGCTGATGCAGTTATTATTCACACAGCTCTGATGATGCACCTCAGGCACGGGGCTGATGCAGTTATAATTCATACAACTCTGATGATGCACCTCAGGCACGGGACTGACGCAGTTATTATTCACACAGCTCTGATGATGCACCTCAGGCACGGGGCTGACGTAGGTATTATTCACACAGCTCTGATGATGCACCTCAGCTACGGGGCTGACGCAGGTATTATTCACACAGCTCTGATGATGCACCTCAGGCATGGGGCTGACAGCAGTTTTTATTCACACAGCTCTGATGATGCACCTCAGGCACGGGCTGACAGCTGTTATTAATCACGCAACTCTGATGATGTACCTCAGGCTCAGGGCTGACACAGTTATTATTCACACAGCTCTGATGATGCACCTCAGGCACGGGGCTGATGCAGTTATTATTCACACAGCTCTGTTGATGGACCTCAGGCATGGGGCTGACGCAGTTATTATTCACACAGCTCTGATGATGCACCTCAGGCATGGGGCTGACGGCAGTTATTCACACAGCTCTGATGATGCACCTCAGCACGGGGCTGACGGCAGTTATTATTCACACAGCTCTGATGATGCACCTTAGGCACAGGGCTCACAGCTGTTATTATTCACACAGCTCTGATGATGCAACTCAGGCACAGGGCAGAAGCAGTTATTTACACAGCTCTGATGATGCACCTCAGGCACGGGGCTGACGGCTGTTATTATTCACACAGCTCTGATGATGCATCTCAGGCACGGGGCTGATGGTTGTTATTATTCACACAGCTCTGATGATGCATCTCAGGCACGGGGCTGATGCAGTTATCATTCACACAGCTCTGATGATGCACCTCAGGCACGGGGCTGACGCAGTTTTTATTCACACAGCTCTGATGATGCACCTCAGGCACGGGCTGACAGCTGTTATTAATCACGCAACTCTGATGATGTACCTCAGGCTCAGGGCTGACACAGTTATTATTCACACAGCTCTGATGATGCACCTCAGGCACGGGGCTGACGCAGTTATTATTCACACAGCTCTGATGATGCACCTCAGCACGGGGCTCACAGCTGATATTATTCACACAGCTCTGATGATGCACCTCAGGCACGTGTTTATAGCTGTTATTATTCACACAGCTCTGATGATGTACCTCAGGCACGGGGCTGCCTGCAGTTATTATTCACACAGCTCTCATGATGCACCTCAGGCACGGGGCTCACAGCAGTTATTATTCACACAGCTCAGATGATGCACCTCAGGCACAGGCTGATGCAGTTAATATTCACACAGCTCTGATGAAGCACCTCAGGCATGGGGCTGACAGCTGTTATTATTCACGCAGCTCTGATGATGCACCTCAGGCACGGGGATGACGCAGTTATTATTCACACAGCTCTGATGATGCACCTCAGGCACGGGGCTGACGCTGTTATTATTCATGCAGCTCTGATGAAGCACCTCAGGCACATTGCTGACGCAGTAATTATTCACACAGCTCTGATGATGCACCTCAGGCACGGGGCTCATAGCAGTTATTATTCACACAGCTCTGATGATGCACCTCAGGCACAGGGATGACGCAGTTATTATTCACACAGCTCTGATGATGCACCTCGGGCACGGGGCTGATGCAGTTATTATTCACACAGCTCTGATGATGCACCTCAGGCACGGGGCTGATGCAGTTATAATTCATACAACTCTGATGATGCACCTCAGGCACGGGACTGACGCAGTTATTATTCACACAGCTCTGATGATGCACCTCAGGCACGGGGCTGACGTAGGTATTATTCACACAGCTCTGATGATGCACCTCAGCTACGGGGCTGACGCAGGTATTATTCACACAGCTCTGATGATGCACCTCAGGCATGGGGCTGACAGCAGTTATTATTCACACAGCTCTGATGTTGCACCTCAGGCACAGGGCTGACGCAGTTATTCACACAGCTCTGATGATGCACCTCAGGCACAGGGCTGATGCTGTTATTATTCACACAGCTCTGATGATGCACCTTAGGTACGGGGCTGACGGCAGTTATTATTCACACAGCTCTGATGATGCACCTCAGCACTGGGCTGCAGGCAGTTATTATTCACACAGCTCTGATGATGCACCTCAGGCACGGGGCTCAAAGCAGTTATTCACACAGCTCTGATGATGCACCTCAGGCACGGGTCTGACAGCAGTTATTATTCACACAGCTCTGATGATGCACCTCAGGCATGGGGCTGACAGCAGTTATTATTCTCACAGCTCTGATGATTCACCTCAGCACGGGGCTGTCGGCAGTTATTATTCACACAGCTCTGATGATACACCTCAGGCACGGGGCTGACACAGTTATTATTCACACAGCTCTGATGATGCACCTCAGGCACGGGGCTGACACAGTTATTATTCACACAGCTCTGATGATGCACCTCAGGCACGGGCTCACAGCAGTTATTTTTCACACAGCTCTGATGATGCACCTCAGGCACGGGGCTGATGCAGTTATTATTCACACTGCTCTGATGATGCACCTCAGGCACATGGCTGACAGCTGTTATTAATCACGCAGCTCTGATGATGTACCTCAGGCACAGGGCTGACGCAGTTATTACTCACACAGCTCTGATGATGCACCTCAGGCACGGGGCTGATGCAGTTATTATTCACACAGCTCTGTTGATGGACCTCAGGCATGGGGCTGACGCAGTTATTATTCACACAGCTCTGATGATTTACCTCAGCACGGGGCTGACGGCAGTTATTATTCACACAGCTCTGATGATGCACCTCAGGCACAGGGCTGACACAGTTATTATTCACACAGCTCTGATGATGCACCTCAGCACGGGGCTGACGCAGGTATTATTCACACAGCTCTGATGATGCAACTCAGGCACAGGGCAGAAGCAGTTATTCACACAGCTCTGGTGATGCACCTCAGGCACGGGGCTGATGGCAGTTATTATTCACACAGCTCAGATGATGCACCTCAGGCACGGGGCTGACGGCTGTTATTATTCACACAGCTCTGATGATGCATCTCAGGCACGGGACTGATGCAGTTATTATTCACACAGCTCCAGCTCTGATGACGCACCTCAGGCACGGGGCTGACGCAGTTTTTATTCACACAGCTCTGATGATGCACCTCAGCATGGGGCTGACGGCAGTTATTATTCACACAGCTCTGATGATGCTCCTCAGGCACGGGGCTGACAGCTGTTATTAATCACGCAGCTCTGATGAGGTCCCTCAGGCACGGGGCTGACGCAGTTATTATTCACACAGCTCTGATGATGCACCTCAGCCCGTGGGCTGATGGCAGTTATTATTCACACAGCTCTGATGATGCACCTCAGGCACAGGGCTCACAGCTGTTATTATTCACACAGCTCTGATGATGCATCTCAGGCACAGGGCAGAAGCAGTTATTCACACAGCTCTGATGATGCACATCAGGCACGTGGCTGATGGCAGTTATTATTCACACAGCTCAGATGATGCACCTCAGGCACAGGGCTGACGCAGTTATTATTCACACAGCTCTGATGATGCACCTCAGGCACGGGGCTGACGCAGTTATTATTCACACAGCTATGATGATGCACCTGAGCACGGGGCTCACAGCTGTTATTATTCACACAGCTCTGATGATGCACCTCAGGCACGTGTTTATATCTGTTATTATTCACACAGCTCTGATGATGTACCTCAGGTATGGGGCTGCCTGCAGTTATTATTCACACAGCTCTGATGATGCACCTCAGACACGGGGCTGACACTGTTATTATTCACACAGCTCTGATGATGCACCTCAGGCGCAGGGCTGACGCAGTTATTATTCACACAGCTCTGATGATGCACCTCAAGCACGGGGCTCAAAGCAGTTATTATTCACACAGCTCTGATGATGCACCTCAGGCACACGCTGATGCAGTTAATATTCACACAGATCTGATGATGCACCTCAGGCACGGGGCTGACGCAGTTATTATTCACACAGCTCTGATGATGCACCTCAGGCACGGGGCTGATGCTGTTATTATTCATGCAGCTCTGATGAAGCACCTCAGGCACAGGGCTGACGTAGTAATTATTCACACAGCTCTGATGATGCACCTCAGGCACGGGGCTCATAGCAGTTATTATTCACACAGCTCTGATGATGCACCTCAGGCACAGGGCTGACGCAGTTATTATTCACACAGCTCTGATGATGCACCTCGGGCACGGGGCTGATGCAGTTTTTATTCACACAGCTCTGATGATGCACCTCAGGCACGGGGCTGATGCAGTTATAATTCATACAACTCTGATGATGCACCTCAGGCACGGGGCTGACGCAGTTATTATTCACACAGCTCTGATGATGTACCTCAGGCACGGGGCTGACGCAGGTATTATTAACACAGCTCTGATGATGCACCTCAGCACAGGGGCAGTTATTATTCACACAGCTCAGATGCACCTCAGGCACGGGGCTGACGCAGCTATTATTCACACAACTCTGATGATGCACCTCAGGCACGGGGCTGACACAGGTATTATTCACACAGCTCTGATGATGCACCTCAGGCATGGGGCTGACAGCAGTTATTATTCACACAGCTCTGATGATGCACCTCAGGCACAGGGCTGACACAGTTATTCACACAGCTCTGATGATGCACCTCAGGCAAGGGGCTCAAAGCAGGTATTCACACAGCTCTGATGATGCACCTTAGGCATGGGGCTGACGGCAGTTATTATTCACACAGCTCTGATGATGCACCTCAGCACTGGGCTGCCGGCAGTTATTATTCACACAGCTCTGATGATGCGCCTCAGGCACGGGGCTGATGCAGTTATTATTCACAAAGCTCTGATGATGCACCTCAGGCACGGGGCTGGCGCAGTTATTATTCACACAGCTCTGATGATGCACCTCAGGCACGGGCTGACACAGTTATTATTCACACAGCTCTGATGATGCACCTCAGGCACGTGTTTATAGCTGTTATTATTCACACAGCTCTGATGATGTACCTCAGGCATGGGGCTGCCTGCAGTTATTATTCACACAGCTCTGATGATGCACCTCAGACACGGGGCTGACACTGTTATTATTCACACAGCTCTGATGATGCACCTCAGGCGCAGGGCTGACGCAGTTATTATTCACACAGCTCTGATGATGCACCTCAGGCATGGGGCTCACTGCAGTTATTATTCACACAGCTCTGATGATGCACCTCAGGCACAGGCTGATGCAGTTAATATTCACACAGCTCTGATGATGCACCTCAGGCATGGGGCTGACGCAGTTATTATTCACACAGCTCTGATGATGCACCTCAGGCACGGGGCTGACGCTGTTATTATTCATGCAGCTCTGATGAAGCACCTCAGGCACAGGGCTGACGCAGTAATTATTCACACAGCTCTGATGATGCACCTCAGGCACGGGGCTCATAGCAGTTATTATTCACACAGCTCTGATGATGCACCTCAGGCACAGGGCTGACACAGTTATTATTCACACAGCTCTGATGATGCACCTCGGGCACGGGGCTGATGCAGTTAATATTCACACAGCTCTGATGAAGCACCTCAGGCATGGGGCTGACAGCTGTTATTATTCACGCAGCTCTGATGATGCACCTCAGGCACGGGGATGACGCAGTTATTATTCACACAGCTCTGATGATGCACCTCAGGCACGGGGCTGACGCTGTTATTATTCATGCAGCTCTGATGAAGCACCTCAGGCACATTGCTGACGCAGTAATTATTCACACAGCTCTGATGATGCACCTCAGGCACGGGGCTCATAGCAGTTATTATTCACACAGCTCTGATGATGCACCTCAGGCACAGGGATGACGCAGTTATTATTCACACAGCTCTGATGATGCACCTCGGGCACGGGGCTGATGCAGTTATTATTCACACAGCTCTGATGATGCACCTCAGGCACGGGGCTGATGCAGTTATAATTCATACAACTCTGATGATGCACCTCAGGCACGGGACTGACGCAGTTATTATTCACACAGCTCTGATGATGCACCTCAGGCACGGGGCTGACGTAGGTATTATTCACACAGCTCTGATGATGCACCTCAGCTACGGGGCTGACGCAGGTATTATTCACACAGCTCTGATGATGCACCTCAGGCATGGGGCTGACAGCAGTTATTATTCACACAGCTCTGATGTTGCACCTCAGGCACAGGGCTGACGCAGTTATTCACACAGCTCTGATGATGCACCTCAGGCACGGGGCTGATGCTGTTATTATTCACACAGCTCTGATGATGCACCTTAGGCATGGGGCTGACGGCAGTTATTATTCACACAGCTCTGATGATGCACCTCAGCACTGGGCTGCCGCAGTTATTCACACAGCTCTGATGATGCACCTCAGGCAAGGGGCTCAAAGCAGTTATTCACACAGCTCTGATGATGCACCTTAGGCACGGGGCTGACGGCAGTTGTTATTCACACAGCTCTGATGATGCACCTCAGCACTGGGGTGCTGGCAGTTATTATTCACACAGCTCTGATGATGCACCTCAGGCACGGGGCTGGCGCAGTTATTATTCACACAGCTCTGATGATGCACTTCAGGCACGGGCTGACGCAGTTATTATTCACACAGCTCTGATGATGCACCTCAGGCACGGGGCTGACGCAGTTATTATTCACACAGCTCTGATGATGCACTTCAGGCACGGGCTGACGCAGTTATTATTCACACAGCTCTGATGATGCACCTCAGGCACGGGGCTGACGCAGTTATTATTCACAAAGCTCTGATGATGCACCTCAGGCACAGGGCTCACAGCAGTTATTATTCACACAGCTCTGATGATGCACCTCAGGCGCGGGGCTGATGCAGGTATTATTCACACAGCTCTGATGATGCACCTCAGGCACGGGGCTGACGCAGTTATTATTCACACAGCTCTGATGATGCACCTCAGGCACGGGCTCACAGCAGTTATTATTAACACAGCTCTGATGATGCACCTCAGGCACGGGTCTGACGCAGTTATTATTCACACAGAACCAGCTCTGATGATGCACCTCAGGCACGGGGCTGACACAGTTATTATTCACACAGCTCTGATGATGCACCTCAGGCACGGGGCTGACGCAGTTATTATTCACACAGCTCTGATGATGCACCTCAGCACAGGGGCAGTTATTATTCACACAGCTCTGATGCACCTCAGGCACGGGGCTGACGCAGCTATTATTCACACAACTCTGATGATGCACCTCAGGCAAGGGGCTGACGCAATTATTATTCATGCAGCTCTGATGATACACCTCAGGCACGGGCTCTCAGCTGTTATTATTAACACAGCTCTGATAATGCACCTCAGGCACGGGGCTCACAGCAGTTAATATTCACACAGCTCTGATGATGCACCTCAGGCACGGGGCTGACTGCAGTTATTATTCACACAGCTCTGAGGATGCACCTCAGCACGGGGCTGCCGGCAGTTATTATTCACGCAGCTCTGATGATGCACCTCAGGCACGGGGCTGACACAGTTATTATTCACACAGCTCTGAGGATGAACCTCAGGCACGGGGCTGACGGCAGTTATTCACAAAGCTCTGATGATGCACCGCAGCACGGGGCTGACGGCAGTTATTATTCACAAAGCTCTGATGATGCGCCTCAGGCACGGGGCTGACGGCAGTTATTATTCACACAGCTCTGATGATGCACCTCAGGCACGGTGCTTACAGCTGTTATTATTCACACAGCTCTGATGATGCACCTCAGGCTCAGGGCTCATGCAGTTATTCACACAGCTTTGATGATGCACCTCAGGCACAGGGCTGACGCAGTTATTATTCACACAGCTCTGATGATGCACCACAGGCACGGGGCTCAAAGCAGTTATTCACACAGCTCTGATGATGCACCTCAGGCACGGGGCTGACGCAGTTATTATTCACACAGCTCTGATGATGCACCTCAGGCATGGGGCTGGCGCAGGTATTATTCACACAGCTCTGATGATGCACCTCAGGCACGGGTCTGACAGCAGTTATTATTCACACAGCTCTGATGATGCACCTCAGGCACGGGGCTGACAGCAGTTATTATTCACACAGCTCTGATGATTCACCTCAGCACGGGGCTGCCAGCAGTTATTATTCACACAGCTCTGATGATTTACCTCAGGCACGGGGCTGATGCAGTTATTATTCACACAGCTCTGATGATGCACCTCAGGCACGTGTTTATAGCTGTTATTATTCACACAGCTCTGATGATGCACCTCAGGCACAGGTCTGACGCAGTTAATATTCACGCAGCTCTGATGATGCACCTCAGGCATGGGGCTAACCCAGTTATTATTCACGCAGCTCTGATGATGCACCTCAGGTACGGGGCTCACAGCAGTTATTATTCACACAGCTCTGATGATGCACCTCAGGCACGGGGCTGACGCAGTTATTATTCACACAGCTCTGATGATGCACCTCAGGCACGGGGCTGACGCAGTTATTATTCACACAGCTCTGATGATGCACCTCAGGCACGGGGCTGACGCAATTATTATTCATGCAGCTCTGATGATACACCTCAGGCACGGGCTCTCAGCTGTTATTATTAACACAGGTCTGATAATGCACCTCAGTCACGGGGCTCACAGCTGTTATTATTCACACAGCTCTGATGCTGCACCTCAGGCACGGGGCTCACAGCAGTTAATATTCACACAGCTCTGATGATGCACCTCAGCACGGGGCTGACGGCAGTTATTATTCAGACAGTTCTGATGATGCACCTCAGGCACGGCTCTGACTCAGGTATTATTCACACAGCTCTGATGATGCACCTCAGCATGGGGCTGACGGCAGTTATTATTCACACAGCTCTGATGATGCACCTCAGGCACGGGGCTTACAGCTGTTATTATTCACACAGCTCTGATGATGCACCTCAGGCACAGGGCTCACGCAGTTATTCACACAGCTTTGATGATGCACCTCAGGCACAGGGCTGACGCAGTTATTATTCACACAGCTCTGATGATGCACCTCAAGCACGGGGCTCAAAGCAGTTATTCACACAGCTCTGATGATGCACCTCAGGCATTGGTCTGACAGCAGTTATTATTCACACAGCTCTGATGTTGCACCTCAGGCATGGGGCTGACAGCAGTTATTATTCACACAGCTCTGATGATGCACCTCAGGCACAGGACTCACAGCTGTTATTATTTACACAGCTCTGATGATGCACCTCAGGCGCAGGGCTGACGCAGTTATTATTCACACAGCTCTGATGATGCACCTCAGGCGCAGGGCTGACGCAGTTATTATTCACACAGCTCTGATGATGCACCTCAGCCACGGGGCTGACGCAGTTATTTTTTTTATATCTGTAAGTGCTTCCTGATGAGGTTTAATTCCTGGGACAGGTGCCTCATTGCCTACTTGTAACTATTCTCTGACCCTGCTTCAAGGGTCAGAGCAGGGTCAGAGAATAGTGACAAGTAGGCAACAAGGCGCCAGGAAGCACTTACAGGCTTACAGCAGCAGGTGCCCAAGTTGAAGTTAATTTCTTTGTAACCCTTTTGTAAAAGGTTACAGAGAAATTAGCTTCAACTTTTGCACCTGCTGCTGTAACCCTGTAAGTGCTTGGCTGAAAATTCGTTCCGCCCGCGTATTCGCAAATTCCGTGAGCGGAACGAATTTTCAGCCCACCCTTACTTCATCTCCAAGGTGCGTTGGCTATAAGACTCCCACCACCACCCCCTACGGCGCAGGTAAATTGTGGTGGCTTCCTCTCTGACCCCTCCATGGTTCACCGGGAAACACGTCAAGGCTGCTCTCTCTCCCCTCTGCCATTCCTTCTTGTCATGGAGCCCACAGCGTTGGATCGGATCGTGGGCATTCGCGCTCACATAGGATCCTCAACACTATACTTGTATGCAGATGATATTCTGCTTACTCTCTCGCCCCTGACCTCTTTTTGGAGATCAGTGAGGCGTATGTACCATATCTGGTCATACAAGCAACTGGAGTAAAAGCAAGGCCCTCCTTCCTCCACGTATTACCCCCTGCACTGCCATCGAGGAGTCCTGGTTCAATGGAAAGCTGCTTGCCTCAAATACCTGGAAAGCTATGTCAATAAGGGCTTGGAGCACATGATAAAGGACAACCTTAATCCGCTCACGGAGCGCATGCCGCTAGGCTTTGACAATAGTCGCACCTCAAGCTGACTCTTTTGGGTCGCGCGCAAGCAGGGAAACATGGTACCCTCACCGTTTCACCTTTGTGTTGGGCATGCCCCCTCTGCTAATGCCCCTCTCAAAACTCCGACAAGTGGACAAGGCCATCAAGGCCTTTGGCTGGGGGTCAGCGAGGCCCCCCTAATGAGCACACTAGGCCCACAACCCTGGTCTGTCCCCCCCATCCCCAGGTCTCACATACTTAATGCATGGGGCCAGTTTAAGGCTGTGATATCTGGACTATATAAGCTTCCGAGTCACCATCTTTACTTAGCCGGTAGTGGAGCGCCTCGGAGCGGATTAGCAGGCCCTTCTCCTGGTGGAAGAGGACTGGGCGGAGCCACTGGAGGCTGTGGGTAGGAGAACCAGAGAGGCTTGGATGAAATCAAGGGGCAGATTTACAAGCCCCTTGCGACACTTACTGCCGCCGTTGCGTCACTTCTGTGATGCAGCAGCAGTGTAAACCATGCAATAATAATCCCTGACATATCAGTGCCCCGTGCAGATGATCAGTGACATCAGCAACGGCTAAAGCTGTCAGGGTAGTTTATATAAAGATAAATATTTACTGAAAGAGTAAGGAAAGTACCTGAAGAGGGCAGGATAATTAATATAAAGGTGAATATTTAATTAAAGAGTAAGGAAAGTGGCCAAAGCTATCTGGATAGTTTACATAAAGGGGAATATTTACAGAAAGAGTGACGAAAGTGGGCGAAGCTATCAGGATAGTTTATATAAAGATGAATATTTACAGAAAGAGTAACGAAAGTGGCCGAAGCTAGAGGGATAGTTTATGTAAAGGTGAATATTTGCAGAAAGAGTAACGAAAGTGGCCGAAGCTAGAGGGATAGTTTATATAAAGATAATTATTTGTAGAAAGAGTAAAGAAAGTGGCCGAAGCTATAGGGATAGTTTATATAAAGAAGAATATTTACAGAAAGAGTAACGAAAGTGGCCGAAGTTATCAGGATAGTTTATATAAAGATGAATATTTACAGAAAGAGTAACGAAAGTGGCCGAAGCTATCAGGATAGTTTATATAAAGATGAATATTTACAGAAAGAGTAACGAAAGAGGCCGAAGCTATCAGGATAGTTTATATAAAGATGAATATTTACAGAAAGAGTAACGAAAGTGGCCGAAGCTATCAGGATAGTTTATATAAAGGTGAATATTTACAGAAAGAGTAAAGAAAGTGGCCGAAGCTATCAGGATAGTTTATATAAAGATGAATATTTACAGAAAGAGTAAAGAAAGTGGCCAAAGCTGGAGGGATAGTTTATATAAAGATGAATATTTGTAGAAAGAGTAAAGAAAGTGGCCGAAGCTATAGGGATAGTTTATATAAAGATGAATATTTACAGAAAGAGTAACGAAAGTGGCCGAAGCTATCAGGATAGTTTATATAAAGATGAATATTTACAGAAAGAGTAACGAAAGTGGCCGAAGCTATCAGGATAGTTTATATAAAGATGAATATTTACAGAAAGAGTAACGAAAGAGGCCAAAACTATCAGGATAGTTTATATAAAGGTGAATATTTACAGAAAGAGTAACGAAAGTGGCCGAAGCTGGAGGGATAGTTTATATAAAGATGAATATTTGTAGAAAGAGTAACGAAAGTGGCCGAAGCTATCAGGATAGTTTATATAAAGATGAATATTTACAGAAAGAGTAACGAAAGTGGCCGAAGCTATCAGGATAGTTTATATAAAGATGAATATTTACAGAAAGAGTAACGAAAGAGGCCAAAACTATCAGGATAGTTTATATAAAGGTGAATATTTACAGAAAGAGTAACGAAAGTGGCCGAAGCTGGAGGGATAGTTTATATAAAGATGAATATTTGTAGAAAGAGTAACGAAAGTGGCCGAAGCTATCAGGATAGTTTATATAAAGATGAATATTTACAGAAAGAGTAACGAAAGTGGCCGAAGCTATCAGGATAGTTTATATAAAGATGAATATTTACAGAAAGAGTAACGAAAGAGGCCAAAACTATCAGGATAGTTTATATAAAGGTGAATATTTACAGAAAGAGTAACGAAAGTGGCCGAAGCAAGAGGGATAGTTTATATAAAGGTGAACATTTAATGAACGAATTAAGAAATTGGCCGAAGCTATCAGGATAGTTTATATAAAGGTGAATATTTGCAGAAAGAGTAACGAAAGTGGCCGAAGCTGTCAGGATAGTTTATATGAAGATAAATATTTACAGAAAGAGTAACGAAAGTGGCCGAAGCTAGAGGGATAGTTTATATAAAGATGAATATTTACAGAAAGAGTAAAGAAAGTGGCCGAAGCTATAGGGATAGTTCATATAAAGATGAATATTTACAGAAAGAGTAACGAAAGTGGCCGAAGTTATCAGGATAGTTTGTATAAAGATGAATATTTACAGAAAGAGTAACGAAAGTGGCCGAAGCTATCAGGATAGTTTATATAAAGATGAATATTTACAGAAAGAGTAACGAAAGAGGCCAAAACTATCAGGATAGTTTATATGAAGGTGAATATTTACAGAAAGAGTAACGAAAGAGGCCAAAACTATCAGGATAGTTTATATAAAGGTGAATATTTACAGAAAGAGTGAAGAAAGTGGCCAAAGCTATCAGGATAGTTTATATAAAGGTGAATATTTACAGAAAGAGTAACAAATTGGCAGAAGCTATAGGGATAGTTTATATAAAGATGAATATTTGTAGAAAGAGTAACGAAAGTGGCAGAAGCTATCAGGATAGTTTATATAAAAGGTGAATATTTACAGAAAGAGTAAAGAAAGTGGCCGAAGCTATCAGGATAGTTTATATAAAGATGAATATTTACAGAAAGAATAACGAAAGTGGCCGAAGCTAGAGGGATAGTTTATATAAAGATGAATATTTGTAGAAAGAGTAAAGAAAGTGGCCGAAGCTATAGGGATAGTTTATATAAAGAAGAATATTTACAGAAAGAGTAACGAAAGTGGCCGAAGCTATCAGGATAGTTTATATAAAGATGAATATTTACAGAAAGAGTAACGAAAGAGGCCAAAACTATCAGGATAGTTCATATAAAGGTGAATATTTACAGAAAGAGTAACGAAAGAGGCCAAAACTATCAGGATAGTTTATATAAAGGTGAATATTTACAGAAAGAGTAACGAAAGAGGCCAAAACTATCAGGATAGTTTATATAAAGGTGAATATTTACAGGAAGAGTAACGAAAGTGGCCGAAGCTATCAGGATAGTTTATATAAAGATGAATATTTGTTGAAAGAGTAAAGAAAGTGGCCGAAGCTATAGGGATAGTTTATATAAAGGTGAATATTTACAGAAAGAGTAAAGAAAGTGGCCGAAGCTATCAGGATAGTTTATATAAAGATGACTATTTGTAGAAAGAGTAAAGAAAGTGGCCGAAGCTATAGGGATAGTTTATATAAAGAAGAATATTTACAGAAAGAGTAACGAAAGTGGCTGAAGTTATCAGGATAGTTTATATAAAGATGAGTATTTACAGAAAGAGTAACGAAAGTGGCCAAAGCTAGAGGGATAGTTTATGTAAAGGTGAATATTTACAGAAAGAGTGAAGAAAGTGGCCAAAGCTATCAGGATAGTTTATATAAAGGTGAATATTTAATGAAAGAGTAAAGAAAGTGGCCGAAGCTAGAGGGATAGTTTATATAAAGGTGAATATTTACAGAATATAGTTCAAAGAAATGACTTGGTAATAGCCATGGCAAGGAATCCTCCAATGATGGTATCAGACTCCAACGGCGCAGCCAGAAAGTTTGAAGACTGGCTTAGGACACCAGTAAATGGGCGCGCCCCTGAAGTTACTAAACTCTCCCAGAGGAAAGAAGTTTCTTCTCCTTGGTATTCAACTGACCTCAAACAGAACAAAGCCAAATGCAGACGCAAGGAGCGCATTTGGAGAACGCACTATGCTGTTGAACACAAAAATAACTACAACCGAACCTTGGAGGAATACAAGGCAGCAATAAAAAATTCCAAAACTGTATATTTTACTACAAAATCTAGGCAGCTAAGAACTCCTCTAAGGAGCTTTTCAAAACTGTGACAGCCTTATCAAAATGTCCATGTGACACCCAATTCGCATCTGACCAACATTTTGTGAACAAAATGGCCCACTTTTTTCAAAATAAAGTTGACACACTTTATAACGAACTCCAGAAGACAACAACGGACCCTGTGGAGAACTTTGAAGAGCAGTTGGAGGACACTCTTACACATGGCAGTCTGTCACGTTTACCTGTGTTAGCGGTAGAGCAAGTGGCAGAGTTGCTATTACAGACTAAATCCGGCTCGCCGCTGGGACCATGTCCCCCTTTCAGAAGAGATCCGCAAAGTGATGGATGGAGGGGGAAGAGCCATTCTCATCCTGCTTGACCTGTCCGCGGCATTTGATACCATAAGCCATGTGGTTCTGTCATGGCAGCTGAAGACAGCATGTATTAGGGAGGATGTATGACGTTACAACGCATGCATTAACATCGCGGTACATTACATTGCGGTTTTTACAACGCAGGTCGTTACAATGACTTGCATTGGTGGGCGCTGGACTTAGGGGTAGTATAATTTACTATTTCAACTCCAGTCTACGTACAGTAGGGAAGGTGTTGGATAGTAAATTATACTATTCCTTGTCCTAGAGCACCATCCAGCGCAAGTCGTTGTAATGATATGCATTATAAAAACCGTGATGTATTGGCATTGCGATGTAATCGCCGCGTTGTAAACGATGTTTCCCATTAGGGATAAAACTCTAACCATATTATTATACTTTTTGGCATCTAGAGAACAGCTGATCCATTGGGATGGCCTTAAGTCAGGAAACCTCTGCCTCCCGTGTGGAGTCCCTCAGGACACTGCCTTGTCCCCGACATTGTTTAATTTATATGTCACACCTCTGGCAAGACTAATTAAAGACCACATCGAATGCTGGTGTCGTATGCAGACAACACCCAGTTAGTGGTATCAGTCACTCAAAATGTGGACAACACGGCTGTCAGGTTCCAAAACTGTCTAAATGCAGTGATGTCATGGATGAATTCACATTTTTTAAAGCTCAACACTGAAAAGACTGAGGTCATTGAATTTGGTCAGAAGCCCACCATAAGGAGCCAAATATGGTGGCCTCTAGAGGCCGGGAACTGTCCTGTCCCCGTGACCAAGGCTAGGAACCTTGGATTTATGTTGGACAGTGATTTAAAACTCGCTCAACAAATCAATCAAGTATCTTCTGCCTGCTTTTCACGCTGACAATTCTGCCCAAGATCCTACCATTTATCCCACTCACCCTAAGGAAGATGGTAGTTGAAGCCCTAGTCCTCTCTGGAGTCGATTACTGCAACGCCTTATACCTGGGAGCAGATAAAGGTCAGATCGCCAGACTCCAATCACTGCAGAATTAGGCTGCTCGGGTACTACTTGATCTCTCCAAACATCACCCCACGTCTGCCAGCATCAAACAGCTTCATTGGCTTCCGGTGCGGCGGAGAGTGGATTTTAAGGCCCTCTGTCTTGTACATAAGGCTCTGCATGGAGGAGTGTAGGAGAGTAGGGTCTGCTTCCTATGGTCACCCCCACTTTTTGCTGTGATTTTCTGTTTTTTCTACTTTAGTGTGGCTGTCGGCCTGCTAATCAGACCCACAGCCCAGCTGTTCTCTCTCTAAATTGATACCATGTACTTTAGGTACATACCGGATTGGTTACTGGGTCACCTTTGTGATCCCCTGTATAGTGTACCTTAGGTACCCAGGGCATAGGTGCATCCAAGGCCTACCAGGGGCTGCAGCATGTATTATGCCACCCCTGGCTGGCCATCTAAACTTACACCACTGGCTGATCACTCAGCTGGGGTAAGGTGGTGTAATCACCCCTTACTTAGATATAGTATACCTATATCTACCTTATATATCAACACATAGTAGCCTATAAGTCACTCCTATGGCAGGCCTTAACAATCCTGGAGGCATGGTTTTATGTGAGAGAGGGCTCTAGCATGAGCTGAGCCCCTCTGCAGCTTTCGGAACTATGTCCTTATAGCTGTTCTATGATATAGCCATACCATATACTCTTAAGTGCATTTTAATCCTCGCGGTTAATGCTAACTTTGGACTGGCTTTATCGAAACATGTCGTGTGAGGTGTCAAACACTTTGGAATACTACCCCCTCACCAGTTCTGGTGACGGGGGTAGCATTCCACCCTTCTAGAGGGAAAAGACATGTTGTTACTGCTTTACCTGGTTAAAGTTAAACAGAGCCTCAGCATCACAAAATGGATGTTGCTGCCACAGACACGAGTCTGACCTCCTGCAGCTGGGGGAAACTCCAGAGAGGGAGGCCTGGACAAAAGGTTTCCTGTCGAGGGAGGTACTAGCACCTCCCCAGACAGCCTGTAGTGTATTGGGGCAGGGTGGGTTGAATGGAAAGATGCTTTTCCAGACACTGCCTGGGGCACACAAGGTGCTCCATGCATAGCCCGGTTCAAACCTATTGCTGGGGCACTCCAGCCCCGCTCTGGTGTGAAACTGGACAAAGAGAAAGGGGTGTAACCACCCCCTTCTCAGGTCCACTCATAGGAGGGACCTAGCAGGTAATCCAGCCCCTAAAATCAGTACATAGGTAGGAGCTGTGTCTAGAGACTTTAGATTATCCTGGAACGAAACTCTGATACAAAACTCTTGGACCTTCGACATTTTATCCCGACTAGAAGACTGAAGACATCTCCCTTGTGGTCAAGGAGTGACCACCCTGTGCAAACAGGCACCACCAGTAACTTGCTGGTTTGCTTTGTCGATGCTCCTGCCAGAACCCGAAGACTCAGCTTCTTAGGACTGGACTTCCAGACTTCTCTGACCCCGACCCACACCTCCAGCAAAGCTGAGACCCATGGCGGACACGGGAGATGTGGGACCGGACTCCCTGGACATCCTGCATTTTGCTAACTGTGCAACTTTAGAGGCACCCTCGAAGTTGTGCATTGGGGTAAGAGAAGCCCAGACCCGAGCACCATTTGCACCGAAGCTGAGCCCTCCACACTCCACGAGTGACGCGTGGGGACACACCTGCATTTCAGCTCGATGCGTCTTCCCGGTTGCTAGCCCATTGGCTAGTGAGCCTCCTGAAGATGAACCTTTGAATTTCCAACACTGGCCTGGTTGCTCCAGGCTTGCTCCAGCTTTCCTGCAAAGGAGAAGCTCCCCAGACCTTGCTGGTCTGCCTTGAAGACAATCTGCACCTTCTGTATGGATTGCGTTTGCCAAGGCTTTTTGGGTCCAATCCGGATACTGCCACCGCAGTCAACAAGATCCTTTGTGGGACAGCTCGAATCCAGCTCCTGGTTGTTGTCGACACCTCCTGGTCCTCGTGGCTGCAGAGACAAGCTTCACCTCTTCACCTGAAATTACTCGACATCGCCTGGTTCCTTCCTGGTTCCTTCCTGGTCACTGGCTAGTGACCCCCGACTCTTTCCCCTCTGCTTTCAGGTTCTTCTCATCTCCGATCCACCCTTGGATCCACCCGGACACTTTTCTTCTGGTCGCATGCAGCACTTCTTTGCAGCTCTCCATAGAAAACAGCAACGGCTTCCCTGGGTGAGGTAACTTGAGTACTCCGGTGCTCCCGTGGGCATTGACTATCCAAGTGTCCTAGTTTAAAGGGGTTTCACCGTAGTCCATCCGGAAGTGTCCTGAATCAACTAATTTATAACTTTTACGTTCCCATTATAACTCTATGGTAACTCGCGTGTGTGTTTAGACACTACACATGCTTCCCGTGGGTCTCCTACTTCCTAACATTTGGTCGTTTAGTGTAGCCCCAGCGATTCCATAGGCCCTAGGCCTATTCACCATTCCTAAAGTGGTTCTTATACCACTTACTTAGTATATGGTTTGTGATGCCCCTCGGGCAGAACTGTATTTTGTGCAACTTATAGTATGCTAATTGAGTAACTTATAATGTATTTCGATCTCTGACCTCATAAAGAGTGCAGAGGGGGTGTGTTTAGAATAAATACATATATATTTGAGATATACCTTGTGTGGTGTCCTTTCGTTTGGTACTAGCCGCTTGTCCCGACATTGTCCGGGGAAGAAAAGTAATGTGTTCAATGTTTGTAATTGTGAAAGCTAATTTATTGTAATATTTCACGGTATACAACATTTTTGGTTTCATTTGAATGTGGACGTAGAATAAATTGATTTTGCACATTCCCGGACATAGAGAGAGCGACATATAACTGTCCATGAGTGAAGTAGTCTTCTCGTAAGTCAATGCCTATAACTTTGTATGTTTGATCTTGAGATTTGTTAATGGTAGAAGCAAATGCAATGTTAATAGGGAACTGCAAGCGTTTAAATTGAAATGGTAGTTGCTTTAATGACATATGGTAAAAGACTTGTAACTTGTAGTCGTGTACCATTGCATAGATCGGGCGGAGGTAGGTTCCGTAATAACATGATGGGAATTCCAACTTTAATTTGTATTAAATGAGGCGGAAGTCCGGAAGGGTTAAGTGAGTTTAGGAATTATTGCGGATAATGCACGGAGTCTTAAATATCTAATACTGTATCAATGGATTTATAGACTTTTGTCTCCCCTGGTATTTGTTGTAGTATGTTACAAAAAACAACTGCTGAGGTCTTTTAGTGTTCCAGAGTAACTAGGCGCACACCTGGGTAACCGCTAGATAGTAGATACCAAGAGTAAACAGTGTAGGCAATGGGGTGAGTGGTAATTCCTCACAACCACTCAAAAAGACCAGAACCCTGGTCTGCAATGAATATGAACAACTGTGCCCCTGCACTGAACACAATATGTAGAAATTTCAAAGTACGGATTGAGTTGTTAAATGCAATAGTATAACTTAGTACATCAATCTAAACAAATAGTAGAAGTTCGTGACTCAGTGAACAAGAACAAAGTGGAAAGCGTAAGTAGATAGAAAGTCTGTTCTTTGAGTATCCATTTTCTGTTTAATGTTCCATTTCATAAGCCAACACGTGTTTCATCGCAGGGAACAACTGCGAATCTTCAGGGCTAGACAAAAATACAAATTGGATCTTTACCAAACATGTTCTGTTTTTAAAGCTGTCAAAAACGGGTGACTCATAGTGTACACCGGAGTGACACGTGGCATGCCAAAAAAAAAAAAAAAAGGGGTGACTTGGTGTCTGTGTGATGAACAATCATGAGTATGGTGACATATGTGACAAGGTGGAGTGTAATGAGACACTCAAGAAAAAAATGTTTTTTATTAATGCAAACTGTACGAACTGTTATTACGAATTTAGAACACTGGCCGGTTTGAGAGGTGAAGTGGTGAAGTGAAAAGTGTGTCTAGTAGAAAGGACGATATCCCATGTGACTCGTAAGTGATGTATGGAAAGACAAGGTATTAAGGTTGCACGAAATGGTAATGTTAATTAACCTAGAGGTGTTTCATGTGTCTGACTGTGCGTCTAATCAAAAGATAAGCGTGCAGCGTTTGAAAGTTATAGGGCATTGGTGCAGCATTATCCTATGGTGGTCTGTCTTGTTTTGATCGAGTAAAAACTCCTAATGGCTGACATACCTGGAATGAGTGGCTTTCACGATAGGATGTGCTTGTTCGACGAGAACAAAAGTAAGAGGGGGAGAGGGCCGGTCAGTGTGTAGACTCTGGTTATGTCTACAAGCGAGATTTCATGGCATCAAGAGAAGAGACAAGGAGGAAAGAATGAATAAACAAATAACGCTGGGTGTTAAGTTTAAGAGTCAAAATAAAAAATTATTAAAAAAAGGAGCAGTGTTTTAATGTCAAACAATACGATAGAAACGACAGGGCTACATACAATCTGTATGCCCGTAGTGAATACAGTCATGATTTAGAATGATGGTGCTATCCAAAATTTCAAAAAACTCACCAGGAGAGCAAAAGTTATATTCTTGATTTGTAATAAAAGGGTACTTAGCCCGGTCGGGGCGTGGTAAGGAGTCCCAAGTATCGGATTTTCAATCAAAAGTAGATTTAATGTAGCGATAGATCTGCATGTGGAGCAAGTTGTAAAACGTGATTGTAATATCACAGAGTTTGTATTTTAATTGGTAGACATATCGTAATGAGCGAAGGCAGAAAGGGAGCCTAAGTAAACAATGACACCTACCTCGATATTTCACGAGTACGGTGAAAACCGGGAGGAGAAAGGTCTTCGTGGTTGGGCAGGTGCGCCTAAAACCACGGAGTGCCTTGCCTTGAAGAAAAAAGGAAAAAGGGTTAGCCCATACGGGCTACAGGGACTCCAGTGCGTCTTTAAAATGCAGATAAAAATCCGACATGAGGCTGCAAATGCCGGGGGACGCAGAACGCTTACCTAATGGACGAAGTTCTCCCTCTTTGAGTTTCCCGGCGCCGTGTTTCAGAGACGGACACGTGACCGGAAACCAAGTTCAGTTAAATACCAATGTGTTATAGCCGGAAAAAGACTAGAACGTTGCCATGGATCTCTTTTCCAAAGAGTTGGCAGCAAAAAGAAGAAATACTACGCTAATCTTTTTGTCGAAAATATCCATGGTATTAAGAGGATATTATTTTCCCAGTTAAAATAGCTATCCTGGCGAGCACAAATCTGTTGTAAAAATTTTTCATTTTTTTTTGTAAATCATAAGTAAAGCAAAGCAAAAAACAAGTGATATGACAAAAGGTACACCGTTCAGGTGTATCCTAAGTCGAGTGGAAAAATGTGGGAAGAATGATCCACGCTGATGGTGTGAAGCCAGAAGGGCCACAGACATTAAGTGAAAATATATTTTGAGGGTTCAAATGTCAGATTGGACGATAAATAGGTGAAGGAGCACCCAGCACAGCAAGGTAAAGACAGAAAACGAAATTAAAAGTGTACTTAGGTATATATATATATTGATGGATGGATATACCTAGAGATATTCTTGGTAAAGAAAGATGTGAGCAAACCACGTTGCGAGTCTATGCCTGGGTGGGGGCAAACTGAATTTTTTCTCAGATAAACTGCGACTCTTATTGAACATATTGTGTTTATAGTCGTTATCTCCTAATGGTCTCAAGGAGGATTGGACTGTCTTGAGTAGACAAATGGTCTTGAGTAGACAAATGGTCACTCACATAGAAAAATTAGTACAAAAGCTAGTTTAGAACGCATACGAGAACAACAATTAAGTACTGCAGAAACATAGTTTCTTTTATCTATGCATATTAGTATCAAAGTTCATGCAGGGGAAGGGAAAGGACACCAAAAGAGAAACAATTCAGAAGTAGGTGCATTATTAGTTGCCCAAAAAGAATTGCAGTTCTGGGTCATAATTTAACCCACACTCTATACTTCGAAGGCGCATGATCCAAGTCGCTTCTTTGCGTCTCAGAAGTAATTCTCGATTACCACAACTCACATGGATGGGCACAGTCTCTATTCCATAAAACGAGACTCGAAAATCCTCTATGTTTGGTTGACATTTGGCTACATGTAGAGCCACTGGGTACTTGGGATCCTGCTTTTGAATGGCTCTCATATGCTCGGAAATTCTTTCTTTCAAAGATCTTATTGTACTGCCAACGTATTTCTTACCACAATGGCATTCGATGATGTAGATCACGTATTTGGTGGTGCAGTTAATATTGGCTCTGATGTCGTATACCTCTTCCGAAGGGCCTTTAAAGTGTTTGGTTTTGTGTTTAGCCCACTTACACATTGTGCACAAACCACATTTGAAGAAGCCATTGCTGCGTTGGGTTAACCAGGTCGGGTTCCTATCTGAGCGTGGCACTGTAGGACTGAGCCTATTCCTCAAGGTTCTCCCTTTACGAAACGTGATTTGAGGGGTAGTTGGGATCATTTCTTTGAGTGTTGAGTCATCTCTTAGCAGACTCCAATGTTTTGTCATGCTAGTCCTGATTGAGTTGTGAAGAGCATTAAATTCTGTGATCATTCTCACTGTACTGTCTTTCCCTTTTAGGTTGTCTTTCGTCTTCAGAGTTTCCTGTCTCTTAATTCTGTTTAGTTTGGTTTTTGCTTGGGACAAAATTGCTTTTGGGTAACCTCGTTTGACGAATCTCATATTCATATCTCTTATTGTGTTATCGAATTCATCATCATCGCTGCAATTTCGTCTTGCACGAAGAAATTCGCCAAATGGTATGGATTTAATCTGATGGAAAGGATGAAAACTATCAGCTCTCAGAATTGCGTTACAGGATGTGGGTTTCCTGTATAGTTTGCTTTGTAGGGTGTTGTTGGTTACATAGAATTCCAGATCCAGAAATTCTATATGAGATTTGCTCTGTTTCATGGTGAAACTCAGTTCCCAAACATTATTGTTAAGATAGTCAAAGAAACTTTGTAATAGATCATCAGTTCCGGTCCACAGTAAAATACAATCGTCTATATAACGACCCCAAAAGAGAATGGAGTCAGTGTATTGACTGCTATGTGTACCCCAAAGATGGTCCGCTTCGAACGCTCCCATGAAGAGGTTGGCAAAGGAGGGTGAGAATTTCGAACCCATGGCTACTCCTCGTTTCTGTTGGTACCATTGTTTGTTAAAAATGAAAAAGTTGTTGTTCAAGATTAAGTTCATCATAGAAATTAGCATTTGTGTATGTGCCCAAAGCGAGGCCGGCCGTTTGGACAGCACTCGGGTAATTACTTCAATGCCTAATCTTGGATTAATGCTAGTGTAGAGAGCAACAACATCCATAGTGACTAGTGTCGTACCTGGTTGCCATTCCAAATCACCTAGCAAGCTGAGAATGTGTTTGGAGTCCTGGATATATGAGGGTAAGTTTCTGACGAGTGGGCCCAGAAACAAATCCACATATTTGGCTAGTCTTTCAGTAGGACCCCCGATTCCTGAAACTATCGGTCTGCCAGGGGGAAATGGGAGATCCTTGTGGATCTTAGGAAGGGTGTATAGCCATGGATATGTTGGTTTGAATACTTTTAGATACATGTATTCATCTTCATTTAGGAGACCATCCTCTTTCCATTTCAGTAGATGGTCATTGACAGTCTTTGTAAGTGCACCCATGGGGTTATATGCAATGGGTTCATAGCAAGAAGGGTCTGCTAGTTGATTCAATATTTCATTGTTGTAGTCGTCTGCGTTCATCACCACAATGTTTCCTCCTTTATCTGCCTCACGGATAATAATGGAGGGATTCAGAGTCAGTATGGTCAAAGCGTTACGCTCTCCTTTGGTTAGATTGTCTTTGAATATGAATGTTTCATGTAGTTTTTTAGTGTTAATTTTGTTAAGATCTTCCAATACATGTCTATGAAAATTGTCAATACTATTACCGCCTGGTAATGTGGGAGTCCACGTGGACTTAGATTTAAGACCACTGGCTACCCCAAAATCCATGTCTATGTTTAGTTCTTCTAAGAGTTGCCCCATTTCCATAGGGCTGTCTTCTCGTTCAGTAATTGACAACAGTAGATGGACTGCTTGTATATCTTTTATTGTGTGTACAACAGTATCATCCAATACATCAGGAATGTTCTTAATATTTTTCTTAGCAGGGGTTTTGCCTGCAAAGTACTTTTTTATTTTCAAATTATGGACAAATTTAAAGAGATCTATTTTAGTTTGACAAATGTCACCGGTAGAGTATGGATTAAAACTCAAACCCTTTGCGAGTAAATTTGTCATATCTGGGGTGAGGGGAAAAGAGGATAGGTTGATAACTTGAACCTCTTTGTTGATGTTTTCTAGTTCTTTGTTCTGCCTGATCTTAGTTTTTTGCGATATTCGTCGTTGTCCACCTCTGCTCCCTCTGTGGGTTTTAGAGTTTGAAGACCTCTTCGGGATTGTGCCCTGTTCCCCTTGCGGATGCGTTCCATTTCTACTAAAAAAGGACTGCTGTTTGCGTCAAGAGTATCCCCTATTTCTGTTTCTGGTTCACTGGTGCCCACAGTGTTAAGGGATGTATTGCTTGAGGAAATGGAGCCAGGGGCAGATGTGTTGCCCTCAGGTCTTTTGGACTTAGTAGAGGGAATCATGGCATCATATTTTCGATCAAAAGTGAAAACTCTACCGTTACGGTAGTCACCATCGTCTCTTTTGATTTGTCTCGCTTTCCTATTTTTGATTTCTTCCTGAAGTTTTAGCAAAACCTCATCCAGAATAGTATAATTTTTTACAGTCGGTTCTGGCAGGTTAAGGTCTTTTATCTCTTGTTCAAGGATAGTGATTTCTCCCTGTAGTTTTAGGGTTTTGCGATCCGCACTTTCTATTAGAATGTCCATAAGGACAAAAGAGTTGTTATTGACAGAGTCTTCCCATTTTTTCATTAAGTCTACATCTAGATTGTCATAGGTCGGTAAGATTTGAAAGCGCAAGCCTCTGGGTATTTGTTTAAGGCGCATATATTGCTTTAAAGTAGTGGCATCCCACCATCGTGAGTTCTCTTGCTTTTTTAATCTTTCAAGTTTTTTGAATTTATCTTTTAAGCCCTCAACTCGAGGGGGACCAGAGTTGGCTGCTGCTGTATGGGTTGGCATGCCTTTAGCTAAATTCTCGAACAGGTCCGCGGCTACTTTGTCTCTATCCATGTTGTGGGGAATGCGTTTAGATTGATTATATAACAATTAGTCGGTGCAATTAAGGAGTACTGGCGGGGGGCAGCCCACTCTGGAAATCTGTATAATACAAAAAACAACTGCTGAGGTCTTTTAGTGTTCCAGAGTAACTAGGCGCACACCTGGGTAACCGCTAGATAGTAGATACCAAGAGTAAACAGTGTAGGCAATGGGGCGAGTGGTAATTCCTCACAACCACTCAAAAAGACCAGAACCCTGGTCTGCAATGAATATGAACAACTGTGCCCCTGCACTGAACACAATATGTAGAAATTTCAAAGTACGAATTGAGTTGTTAAATGCAATAGTATAACTTAGTACATCAATCTAAACAAATAGTAGAAGTTCGTGACTCAGTGAACAAGAACAAAGTGGAAAGCGTAAGTAGATAGAAAGTCTGTTCTTTGAGTATCCATTTTCTGTTTAATGTTCCATTTCATAAGCCAACACGTGTTTCATCGCAGGGAACAACTGCGAATCTTCAGGGCTAGACAAAAATACAAATTGGATCTTTACCAAACATGTTCTGTTTTTAAAGCTGTCAAAAACGGGTGACTCATAGTGTACACCGGAGTGACACGTGGCATGCCAAAAAAAAAAAAAAAAAGGGGTCACTTGGTGTCTGTGTGATGAACAATCATGAGTATGGTGACATATGTGACAAGGTGGAGTGTAATGAGACACTCAAGAAAAAAATGTTTTTTATTAATGCAAACTGTACGAACTGTTATTACGAATTTAGAACACTGGCCGGTTTGAGAGGTGAAGTGGTGAAGTGAAAAGTGTGTCTAGTAGAAAGGACGATATCCCATGTGACTCGTAAGTGATGTATGGAAAGACAAGGTATTAAGGTTGCACGAAATGGTAATGTTAATTAACCTAGAGGTGTTTCATGTGTCTGACTGTGCGTCTAATCAAAAGATAAGCGTGCAGCGTTTGAAAGTTATAGGGCATTGGTGCAGCATTATCCTATGGTGGTCTGTCTTGTTTTGATCGAGTAAAAACTCCTAATGGCTACAAAGCAAACTATACAGGAAACCCACATCCTGTAACGCAATTCTGAGAGCTGATAGTTTTCATCCTTTCCATCAGATTAAATCCATACCATTTGGCGAATTTCTTCGTGCAAGACGAAATTGCAGCGATGATGATGAATTCGACAACACAATAAGAGATATGAATATGAGATTCGTCAAACGAGGTTACCCAAAAGCAATTTTGTCCCAAGCAAAAACCAAACTAAACAGAATTAAGAGACAGAAAACTCTGAAGACGAAAGACAACCTAAAAGGGAAAGACAGTACAGTGAGAATGATCACAGAATTTAATGCTCTTCACAACTCAATCAGGACTAGCATGACAAAACATTGGAGTCTGCTAAGAGATGACTCAACACTCAAAGAAATGATCCCAACTACCCCTCAAATCACGTTTCGTAAAGGGAGAACCTTGAGGAATAGGCTCAGTCCTACAGTGCCACGCTCAGATAGGAACCCGACCTGGTTAACCCAACGCAGCAATGGCTTCTTCAAATGTGGTTTGTGCACAATGTGTAAGTGGGCTAAACACAAAACCAAACACTTTAAAGGCCCTTCGGAAGAGGTATACGACATCAGAGCCAATATTAACTGCACCACCAAATACGTGATCTACATCATCGAATGCCATTGTGGTAAGAAATACGTTGGCAGTACAAAAAGATCTTTGAAAGAAAGAATTTCTGAGCATATGAGAGCCATTCAAAAGCAGGATCCCAAGTACCCAGTGGCTCTACATGTAGCCAAATGTCAACCAAACATAGAGGATTTTCGAGTCTCGTTTTATGGAATAGAGACTGTGCCCATCCATGTGAGGGGTGGTAATCGAGAATTACTTCTGAGACGCAAAGAAGCGACTTGGATCATGCGCCTTCGAAGTATAGAGTGTGGGTTAAATTATGACCCAGAACTGCAATTCTTTTTGGGCAACTAATAATGCACCTACTTCTGAATTGTTTCTCTTTTGGTGTCCTTTCCCTTCCCCTGCATGAACTTTGATACTAATATGCATAGATAAAAGAAACTATGTTTCTGCAGTACTTAATTGTTGTTCTCGTATGCGTTCTAAACTAGCTTTTGTACTCATTTTTCTATGTGAGTGACCATTTGTCTACTCAAGACCATTTGTCTACTCAAGACAGTCCAATCCTCCTTGAGACCATTAGGAGATAACGACTATAAACACAATATGTTCAATAAGAGTCGCAGTTTATCTGAGAAAAAATTCAGTTTGCCCCCACCCAGGCATAGACTCGCAACGTGGTTTGCTCACATCTTTCTTTACCGAGAATATCTCTAGGTATATCCATCCATCTATATATATATATACCTAAGTACACTTTTAATTTCGTTTTCTGTCTTTACCTTGCTGGGTGCTCCTTCACCTATTTATCGTCCTATCTGACATTTGAACCCTCAAAATATATTTTCACTTAATGTCTGTGGCCCTTCTGGCTTCACACCATCAGCGTGGATCATTCTTCCCACATTTTTCCACTCGACTTAGGATACACCTGAACGGTGTACCTTTTGTCATATCACTTGTTTTTTGCTTTGCTTTACTTATGATTTACAAAAAAAAAAAAAAATTTTTACAACAGATTTGTGCTCGCCAGGATAGCTATTTTAACTGGGAAAATAATATCCTCTTAATACCATGGATATTTTCGACAAAAAGATTAGCGTAGTATTTCTTCTTTTTGCTGCCAACTCTTTGGAAAAGAGATCCATGGCAACGTTCTAGTCTTTTTCCGGCTATAACACATTGGTATTTAACTGAACTTGGTTTCCGGTCACGTGTCCATCTCTGAAACACGGCGCCGGGAAACTCAAAGAGGGAGAACTTCGTCCATTAGGTAAGCGTTCTGCGTCCCCCGGCATTTGCAGCCTCATGTCGGATTTTTATCTGCATTTTAAAGACGCCCTGGAGTCCCTGTAGTCCGTATGGGCTAACCCTTTTTCCTTTTTTCTTCAAGGCAAGGCACTCCGTGGTTTTAGGCGCACCCGCCCAACCACGAAGACCTTTCTCCTCCCGGTTTTCACCGTACTCGTGAAATATCGAGGTAGGTGTCATTGTTTACTTAGGCTCCCTTTCTGCCTTCGCTCATTACGATATGTCTACCAATTAAAATACAAACTCTGTGATATTACAATCACGTTTTACAACTTGCTCCACATGCAGATCTATCGCTACATTAAATCTACTTTTGATTGAAAATCCGATACTTGGGACTCCTTACCACGCCCCGACCGGGCTAAGTACCCTTTTATTACAAATCAAGAATATAACTTTTGCTTTCCCGGTGAGTTTTTTGAAATTTTGGATAGCACCATCATTCTAAATCATGACTGTATTCACTACGGGCATACAGATTGTATGTAGCCCTGTCGTTTCTATCGTATTGTTTGACATTAAAACACTGCTCCTTTTTTTAATAATTTTTTATTTTGACTCTTAAACTTAACACCCAGCGTTATTTGTTTATTCATTCTTTCTTCCTTGTCTCTTCTCTTGATGCCATGAAATCTCGCTTGTAGACATAACCAGAGTCTACACACTGACCGGCCCTCTCCCCCTCTTACTTTTGTTCTCGTCGAACAAGCACATCCTATCGTGAAAGCCACTCATTCCAGGTATGTCAGCCATTAGGAGTTTTTACTCGATCAAAACAAGACAGACCACCATAGGATAATGCTGCACCAATGCCCTATAACTTTCAAACGCTGCACGCTTATCTTTTGATTAGACACACAGTCAGACACATGAAACACCTCTAGGTTAATTAACATTACCATTTCGTGCAACCTTAATACCTTGTCTTTCCATACATCACTTACGAGTCACATGGGATATCGTCCTTTCTACTAGACACACTTTTCACTTCACCACTTCACCTCTCAAACCGGCCAGTGTTCTAAATTCGTAATAACAGTTCGTACAGTTTGCATTAATAAAAAACATTTTTTTCTTGAGTGTCTCATTACACTCCACCTTGTCACATATGTCACCATACTCATGATTGTTCATCACACAGACACCAAGTGACCCCTTTTTTTTTTTTTTTTTGGCATGCCACATGTCACTCCGGTGTACACTATGAGTCACCCGTTTTTGACAGCTTTAAAAACAGAACATGTTTGGTAAAGATCCAATTTGTATTTTTGTCTAGCCCTGAAGATTCGCAGTTGTTCCCTGCGATGAAACACGTGTTGGCTTATGAAATGGAACATTAAACAGAAAATGGATACTCAAAGAACAGACTTTCTATCTACTTACGCTTTCCACTTTGTTCTTGTTCACTGAGTCACGAACTTCTACTATTTGTTTAGATTGATGTACTAAGTTATACTATTGCATTTAACAACTCAATTCGTACTTTGAAATTTCTACATATTGTGTTCAGTGCAGGGGCACAGTTGTTCATATTTGTTGTAGTATGTGTTCATTGATATGGTTGACACTGGAGTTTCTGGGTGCAACTATAGCTCTTTCGCATATCCATCGGAAGTCTTTTGTAAGAAAATGCTCAATGTCTGGGTATACATGGTGTATGAGTTCCTGTAAGGTAGAGACAGGCGTACCTAAGTTGTCAATATTAATATTACCATTACTGTTAGGTACTTCTCCATTACCAAGTTGTAGTAGAAGATCAGCAAAGTGACTATCTCCACCTCCCAAATGTGTCCTTGTGTTAGTGCATAAGGTGAGAGTTTGTACAGAGTCCCAGAGGTGTGATGCTTTTAAGCACGCTTTTAGTACATCAGCACGTTGTTCCTCTTGGAACCACTGGAAGAGTTTGTCGGAAGTCACCAGCAAAGACAAAAGTGACCCCACCCATGATTCGATTTGAAGTTCTAATGTCTTTTAGAGTTCTGTTGATGGCGTCTATATGTGCGCGGTGTGTCATAGTACATTTGTCCCACATGATAAGAGATACCCTTTGAAGAAGCGTGCCTAAAGGTCCGTTTTTCCGTGCAGAGCATCTAGATTCTTCTTTAAGTGAAACACTTAAAGGTAGTTTAAAAGTAGAATGTGCAGTTTTGCCCCCAGTTAGCAAAGTAGCAGCTATTCCCGAAGATGCAACAGCAAGAGCCAATAGTCCTAAAGAGCGTATTTTTGCTAGTATGAGGTTGATTACGTTTTACCTGTTCCTCCAGGTGCGTCTAAGAAGAATATTTGCCCTTGATTTGTTTCAACACTATGAACAATGGTGTTGTAGGCGACAGTCTGATCAGGAACTAAGTTTGGCAAATGTTGTGCAACGTATTGATGTACGTTGTTTGTCGAATGTAGTATTTCTGTATGGTTGTATGGTGTATGTATAGTCCTATCTGTTGCCGGCAGTTTGAAATCTGTTAATTATTTTTCACTTAGTACATACAGAGAGTCTTCTATTTCTATGAGTCCCTGGTTAAAGATGTCATTAGTGATTGCTATTGAGTTATCATGTGTTTGTTGACGTTTAGCATGTAGTATATCTTCACATAAATATCTTTGAATTTCTCCCATAAAGCCATAGGATCTGAAGGGTTACAAAACAACATAATAGTAACAAACAATTGACGTAGTTTTGATGGGCAATCTGAAAGGGCAGTATCACCTAATGTATGTTTCCAATGTTGGTCGTCTTCAATGAGTCCAAGTTTTTTACATGCTGCCTGGTAGGTAGGCATTAATTGCCCATTAACGGTTAAAAGACTGTTAAACCCTGTAGGTCCACGAACATGTTGTAAAAGAATGCGTAAATGGAAGCACTCTGATTGGTTTGGGTGAATAGTGTACATTCTACCAAGAGCTGAGTCTTTCTTTACAACAGGGTGGCCTAATACGTTTATGCCACGTTTCCTACGTGTAAATGTAGATTTACCCCAGGTATAGTATTGTGGAACTTCTTGGTATAGCAACGTTTTAGCAAAATTGTCGGTGTCACACAATTTGAAGAAGGCAGTAAGTGTTGTGGGTGCAGGATTTTCTGCTACGTGTCTCATGTTTTTTTTCATGGAAATATACTTGTTGTCCATTCGGTAGGTGTACAGCTAGATGTGTGACCGTGGGATGTCTTTCATGAATGTGAAACTCTAGAATGCGCCAAACTGCCTCAGAAGTGCTAATATACCGGCCATTAAGATATGTTTCTATCTCATTGTGTTTGTTTTCGATAGTAGCAGTTGCTTGATCTGAGCCTTTTTTTATATATTTGCAAATATATTTGATAGCTTTAACGGATTGGCAGAATTCAATATTAATGTGAGCATTAAAACTGCGACACAGTACAGGTGAATATGGAACCACCCACTGATTATTGACAGTGACTTCCTGTCCTCTAACACTCATCGGCGGTAAATGGGATAACCATTAACACCAGTTTCTGTTTCATTCGTGAGAGGGCGTGGGTATTTCTTGGTACAAATACAGTTTTTCATGCATGGTGAAAGAATGTTGTGTTCACCAAATGGACCATGTAACATGTTTTTTTTGACAATCATATGCCTGTATTTTAGGTTCAAGCCACAATAGGATGTGTAGGTGTGGCAGTCCTCAATTTTGCCATTCAATAGTAAATATGTAAGCTTTTGCATATACAAATATAGCTTTTTGTGTTAGTAGTTTCATGAGCGCTTTAACCTTTAAATTGAATACACGTGCAACGATGTCATGTCTATCGCATGATCTTTGTTTAGGAAACAATTGACTTTTAATTTCTGGCCACTCGGGATGGCATGTGAAAGTGATAAACAAATCAGGTCTCCCATACTGCCTAACGTATGTCATAGCATCCTGTGTATTTTCGTGCACGTACCTTGGTGAGCCAGTGAAGGTAGCAGGTAAAATAACGTGTTGTCCAATATCTGAAGCTTGAACGTGCTGATCTTGATTAAGTGCATCTTTTAAATTGATGTAGTTGTCTGCACGTAGTTGTGTTTGATTGTGGCGTATGAAGTCGAGTCTTTCCGTGATCATCTTTGCCATCATATCTACAATATATTGATTAAATAAATTTCGGAACCAATTCAAGGTATTGAACGTTGTGGATCTAGCCATTAGAGTATAAGCATAGTACTGCATGCATGTTACTGTTTTGTTGGTAACGGTGTTTGCTTGTGGAATATTAAGACAATAACCATCTTCCCCTCTAGGGAATAGAATGGGGTATTGTAAAGGATCATATGATCTATGCAATTCAGAGAATTTACGTAATAGTCCGTCTCGGGTATGTAAGACAATGTCGCATGGGCCCTTGTTTTCGTGTACTAAAAGAACAGCAACCTCATCAGTTGTTGGTGCATTATATGTTGCTGAATGTGTATTTGGAGGACGTTGATCAGCGTTGAAGATAATTTTTAAATCCTCTTCATGGTAATTCAGATCATAGTTGAATTGAGTTGAGTGAGTGAATGTAGGAGTTATGAGTGTGCAATGTGTCTTGTGGTTCTTCAATAAGGTGTCTGTTTAAATTTGGGATAATGTGTGAGCGCGCGTCTACTTGTTGCTGTTGAGATAGTAAATATATTTGCAGAAACTGTGGAGGCTTTCCTTCTTGTGGATGTAGGCTGCCAATTAAGTGGTATAACTGTCCATGTATTTTAAAAGTAGGCATGAAATTGCCTTCCTTGACTTCATTAGCACCAAAGGATGTCATTTGGAATAGAGTATTATAACGGTGTGTGTTTGTTAAGAATTTATTAGAAAGTGGGTGAGTGCCATCAAGTAGTTGTGTAGTGAGTAGAGGTGGATCTTGTATGTTATTGATAAGTATCTTTCCTGAGGAGCAGCAAAGGCCTTTAGGTTCAGCCTTCCATTTAAGTGCGTTGTACTTGCCACAGACACTGTCCATGTTGCCAATGTTTACATGTGGATTGGTGATGTAGTCAATAATCATGTTGTAGTTGAATGCAGATCTGACAGTGTGTACAGTGTATGGTTGTGGTAGTAAAGGGAGTTGTGTAAATTGTGTTTTAGATGGCTGGGTTCTTATTTGTAAAGTAGAAGTTTGAGGTATGTTGTCTGTGTTGTGGTGCGCAGGATGAAGGTAAATGTCAGTTAGGTGGGTTAGAATGTTGTTAGTGTGTATAGTAGTGGATGTTGTGGGCTGCGCACTGTTGTGAGGAATAGGCTGTGAACTTAGCATATTTTGTTCATTCGAAACAGCCGAGGTTGATGGAGCACAGATGTTTGATAAAATATCGTGATTACTTAGCTGTTTTTGTCATATGCGCTTATTCCTCTGTGTCCGTGTTTTATATGTTGTCCTTGAAAGTTGTGTCTTCCTCTTCACCATTGTAAAAATGTTTGTCCTAAAGATCCAAAATCAGTAATGATAGTGCGGCTGACCTTCAGGGTTTTGTGCACTGTTGATTAGCGGTGTAATGTGTGCATTATGCGAGTGTTTGAAAGTGTGTAATGCTGAGGAGTCAATGTTTTAATTTGCAGAACAGTTATGCATCGCAAAGGCACATGAATTGTAAAGGTCTCCCTGTGCTATAGGCAATAGGCAATGAGCGTGTGAGTATAGCAGATTCCTGCTGTGTATGAGATGTAGTAATGCAAAGTGTGAGGTATGCAGCATTAGTTAAGTAAGATGAAAGGGAATGTGATGTTTAATTTCCCTTTAATTTGTATGTTGTACGTCGTGTAAGAATTCTCGATATAGCTTTCGTTAATGTTGCAATGTTTCTGTAAAGTATTGAAGGTGCCAAACGTATTACTGCGCCTGTTAGCAGTAATGTATTCTGAATGTGGCTCCTTTCAGAATGTATTATCGCTACTTAAAGTTGTGCCCCTTACTTATTTATTTGTAGGGCAGCCCCGTGAGAGAACTCCGAGTGCCACAACAGAGTTAATGGTACTTTATATTCCAAATTGTTTCAGTACTTTAAGAAGGCAATATTTTGAGTGTTCAGAGTAAATTTTATAGAATGTGACGATGACAGAAGTCGGCGATTGACAAAGTGCGGTTCATTTTTATAGAGCAGCCCTCTGTGGCAAAGTTAGAGTTTGACAAATGAGGCAATCGGCATCGCTTTTATGAGGCCAGCCCCCTGTGAGAACGTGCGAGTTACACAAATGTGTAAATTTATGTTTCAGTTTGCGCAGCAATTACTGTGAGTGGTAGTGTGAGAACACCTTTGCCCAGAACTTCGAAATTATGGCCACACTCTGTAAAGCAATTAGTGTGAGTGTTATTAGTAAAGTTTCCTTAATGTTCATGCGAGCGTATTCGTAGCTTTACAAGTCCGGGTCTCTTTGTCCTCGTCTAGCCCCCTATGAGAACGTGTGTGTTTTACAAATGCAGAAAGCTTTGTTAGAGTGATCGCCGCAAGTAGTGTGACACTTGTGAGTAATGTAGCATGATTGGGCGTTTGGGAAAGTCACGCCCCTTTCTTGAAGCCTGCCCCTGTGACAACGAATGCGTAGTGAAGTGGGCGGTGATGTATTTGTTTGAAAGCCGCGCCCCTTTAGCCGGGCCACTTTGTTTGTGAGAAGGCTTTTGCCCACAACTCAGAAATGATGGCTGCATTAGCAAAGTAAGTAGTGTGACTGTTGAGAGTAAAGTTTTGTTCATGTTCCTGGCGAGTGAATTCTTAGCTTCACAAGGCCGCGCCTCTTTTTCTCCAGCCAGCCCCCTATGACAACGTGCGTGTTTGACCAATGCTGAGAGGTTTTTTTTATTTACCGTAGCGTGATTGGACGATTGCGAAACGTGCACCCCTTTCTTGAAGCCTGCCCCCTGTGCTGGGCTTGCACAGTGAAGTTGCTGCCCATGTAACAGAGTGAAGTTTGTGCTTTTTGGGCCATGCCCCTCTGACAATGTTGACTTCCACATGTTTAGTTTGACACGACCACGCTACTCACTGAGACCAGAATCCCTCTGACAATGTTGACGCCCACATGTTTCCTTTGACACACCCACGCTACTCACTGAGAGCACAACAACGCCCACACTTTGACCCGCCCATCACTGAGAGCAGAACAATGTCCACTAGGAACTACTTTACCCCTAAGGTTGTTTTTGACCTTTGTAATTTATATGGTGGCCAGAGGTATAGCCTATGTCCATATGGTGAAACTCCCCTTCACAATGCTGTATTGGGTGTTGTGATTGGTGCTGTACTTCTGGAGTGTACCCGCCTCAAAGGTTTCAGCTCTCTCTTTATAATAGTAGTATAGATTCAAGGGATTATAATTGGTAAAACAAACAGCTTTACATGCTCTTCGAGGTTAAGCCTAAGATTGCTGGTCCATGCTACCACTAGGATAGCTTGTCTATATGGTTGCCTTTACTACCACCATCAATAATGGTCGTTTAGACTGGTGCAAGGTGCCCACTAGAATAGTCATCACATGCCAGGCTAACTTCTCACATTGGTGTGCAGCGGCTGGGATAAGAGCTTGAATTTGTTTTACCATATAATCTTGTAATATCATTTGAAAGATCACATTAAGGTACCAGTAGGTACATATAAATCAAGTCTTATAATACTTAAGTTCTAGTTAGTTATTGTAGAGCAAAGGGCTTAGCACACCCTGACTACAACTCTAGAGAGGTTCTAGTAGATACCCTTAGTGTAGGTAGGTGCACACACCACACCTCACTAGAAAATGTCCTTAAGAGGAGAGACCAGTGGGCCTCTCCCCATAGAAGATGACCCTCCCAGGGCAGCTTCTCACTATGACACATTTACTTTTAATGTACTTAGAAGTTTGTGTTCACTCAGAAAACTGAGACAAGGACATAGTCCAACCTTTAGACACCTGGTAGATTTGTTAGAGGAATATGATGCTGAAAGGGCATCCAATCCAGATCCCACAGGTAGTACAGAGGGGCGATCCCTCAACAGAAGACCCCCATGGTGAAAACCAAGGGGGCACTGATGATGATGAGGATGATGATCGGTTAGAGGTCAGTGAACTCAACCGGGTCAACTTAAGTCAACATGGGACTGGAGAAGGGAGGATCCCCTCCAGACCCCCAAGTGGCCTTAACACTGAGCCCAGAAGGAGGTAGAGATCACTATCCAGTGAATCCCACCACTCTGGTCACTCAATAGGGTCCAATGCCTCAGC